>NW_024465421.1:15515000-16765000 GCF_017591425.1 Ochotona curzoniae | reverse complement strand
GAGGTTCCAGGTGTTGTAGGTAACTGGTCCCTTTCACCACATCTGAATTTATGTTAATGAGCTGGCTTTTGGAAAGTCCCTGAACAGCTTGTGAGTAGGGGCTGGTGGCCAGGAGAACCAGTCCTGTTACAAAAGGATTAGGACTTTGAGCCTCATGCTACCCCACACCTCCCATCTCTGGGCGAGGAGCTACAGGGTAGGGTTGGGGTTGAGTTAATCGTGAAGAGCAAATGATTTAGTTGGCCATGCCTACAGAAGGGAACCTGCCTAAAACCCCAGAAGGACAGAGGACAGGGGAGCCTATGGTTGGAGGACACACTGAGGTGCTGGGAGGGCAGTGCCCCAGAGTCATGGAAGCCCCACAACACCCCTACTACACCTGGCTCCAGGAGCCCATTCCATTGAGCTGGTTCTGAGTTGTGTACATTGTAATAAACAAGCATCTCCAGCAGTTTTGAGAGTTGTTCCAGTAGATGACCCAGCCCAAGGAGAGGGTTACGAGAACCTCTGACTCATCGGATGAAAGTGGGCAACTTGGGGGACGCACAGCTCGTTATAACACCTGAAGTGGGGGTCACCTTGCAGGGCTACGTCCTTCATCTGGAGGGTCTGTTGCTAACCCCAGATAGCTAGAACCAGAAGTTAACTGAATTATAAGCTATACTACCAGTGCCTGCAGAGGTTTGAAAGATCACTAATGTGGGAAGTCTACTTGTTGGGTGTTTGAAGTTTGATTTCCTTTGTAGTTTTCATTTTTAGTGTGAAAAATCACCAGGAGATGACTGATGCTTCGGAACCTTGGGACCTTGAGCCTCAATTTCTTAGAACAGACATCAGAAGTCCCATGGGGAGTATGGCAGCACCACCATTGTGGGGCGGGGGTTGGTGGGCAGACCGTGAGGAGCAAGGGGATGGAGGGCCCATTCTCCCTCCCTGAGCGTGACTTTGAGTGCAAGTCTGTCAGCACCGTCAGGTGGGTCTGCCACTCATGTCCCATCTCCTAGCCTTAACCTCCTGGGAGCACAGAGCGACAGTGCCCAGGCCTTACTGGTGTTTTCTGGCGGCCGTGAGGCCATGTGCTACTAAGCTGGTACACAGCTACTGCAACTAAGTACCTCCCACGAGGCGGCTTAAACAACAGAAATGTGTGCCCCCGTTGTTCTGAAGTCTGGAACTCCAAAACCAGTGTGAAGAAGGGTTTCAGTTCTCCTCAGAGCTATCTTAGTCTGGGTTTTGTTACCATAACAAATACCTGGGAGAAGCTGCTCAAAAGGAAGCGAATTGCTAACAGAGCAGTTATAACCAGTATCCAGTCAACAAAAGAGCGGGTATTCGTTTTTTGTCTATTAACACAAACCTTGAATGTAAATGGATTAAACTGAACGGTGTCCCTGCTCTGAGCTGGGATTTGACCATCGCGCCATGCAGGTCCCTGATTACTGTCAGAGGGAGTGGAGCGCCCTCCCCCCTGTGCCCTTCTGCCTTCCCACGTGGGAGGGCGCGGTGTCCCTCCGCCTCCGGAGTCAGTGTGCGAGGCATCCTCTTGGGATCGTGATACTAGATCTCAAGATTCCAGAACTGTGCACACATGCATTTCTGTTTATAAATTACCTTGCCTGCAGTATTTCATTGTAGCATCACAAAGTGGACTTAGGTAGTACGTGTTCTTTTTTCCTATCAGAAAATGGAGATACAAAAAGGCAGTGAGGGGCCCGGCGCAATAGCGTGCTGGTTAAAGTCCTCACTTTGAGCATGCGGGGATCCCATATGGGCGCTGGTTCTAATCCCGGCTGCTCCAATTCCCATCCAATTCCCTGCTTGTAGCCTGGGAAAGCAGTCGAGGACGGCCCAAAGCTTTGGGACCCTGCACACACATGGGAGATCTGGAGGAAGTTCCTGTGTTCCTGGCTTCAGATGAGCTCAATTCCAGCCACTGCGGCCACTTGGGGAGTGAATCATTGGAAGAAAAGACCTTCCTCTCTGTCTCTCCTCCTCTCTGTATAACTACCTTTCCAATAAAAATAAATAAATCTTTTTTTTTTTTAAAGGCAGTGAGCAGCCCTGCCTTGGGGCCACTTGTTCAATAGGTACAATCAGTGTGTATTGCACAGCTCCTGGGAAGACAGGGAGATGAGTGACCCTCACCACCTGCCTGGGACACAAACAGCCCCAATCCCCTAGCTCGCAAGGATCTGAATTGTTTAGGTCCACCATCATTCGGGGTATCTTAGGTCTGCTGTCTCAGAGCCTGGTCTGAAGCTTGTTCCCAGCTCTGCCGTGTTCTCTTCCAGCCCATGCTGAGCATACATAGCCATTAACCATTACTTGGTGAGCGTCCTGTTTATGAGATGCTTAGGACCCAGAGTATTTCCAGTTTCAGATTTGCAGTGTTGGCCTCTACATAGTGAGACATCTCAGAGATGCAACTGAAGTCTAAAACTGAAATTCACTTACGTTTTGTATACTTTACGCATACAGCCTCAACCTAATTTTATGTACTATATTTTGTGCACCTGTATTTTAACTGTGACCCTTTCTGTGACGTCAGGTACGCAAATTTCTACGTACAGCATCAGACTGGCACTTAGGAAGTTTCAGATCTTGGAGTTTTTCAGATTTGGGGTTTCCAGATTAGGGGAGCTCAGCCTGTACTATCCTTGTGTGATTCTCTGGTCAGTCTCCTCCACACCCCAAAACACTCTGTCATGCTTAGTAGCCACTGCCCTATTTTCATCATCTGGCTGAATCCTGAAACATTTCTATCTTATTAATGTCACTCAAATCATCACCTTTTCTTTTTCCCGAATATTCCGGAAATATGGCATCTTGGATGAAGTTCCTTGACATCTGAATGCCAGCAACTAATTAAGAATTGTTTTAAGCAGCAAAAAAGCATCGTTGAACCCCATCTGTGGAACAGATGTGGGTGGTGTGCCACCAGCTTGCCTTGGGAGCAGGCACACTTGGCTTCTGTGTTTACAGGATCTGTGAGCATGCCACAGTTGGCATGAGTGTGCCCATCAGCCCAAGGGCAACTGTGGAGTTGATGGAGGATTCACGTAGAAGCGGCTGGCTCCCAGTAGGTGGCCGTCGCACTGAGACCAGAACTGCAGAACCATGGCGGATGACTGTTTTGAGTTTGACGGGTTTAACATGTAGAGAAGACGCCTGATGGAAATGTCTGGAGGCAGTGGGAAATGAGAGTGGGATGGAATTTTCACACGGGGAATAGTTGCCTCCTACGAAGAGTCTGTCCATACAGAGAGGGGAGACTTCTTAACTTCACGTACAAGTGTGGGTTCTGTAAGTTTATGGGCTTCTGGCCACCACATGCATGGTGATGCTGGTTGTCGTTGCTTTCCGGAAAATAGCACATTTCCTTGACCGGGGTCTTCTGCAGGGACGTAAAGTCTGAGAAAATCAACCTGAGATTGCTTCTCCAGCAGAACCCACCACCCATGGGGCCGAGGGGGCCACAGGCTGAGAGCGGAGGCCACTCACTTCTGTCCTGAGATCAATAACGGACATCAACAAGCATGCGTGGAGAGCTCCCTCCTATTGGAAGAACCCCCGGAACCCAGTTAGGAGATGTGGGCTCTTGTTGGATTCTCTCTAATCTTGTCCAGGCAGCTGCCACCTTGGGACCTGCGGCTGTCTTTTATGAAGCAAGTGCACTGGCCAGGTGTGGCATGACAGAGGACCGCAAGCTGGGTGGCTTAAACCATAGAAATGTGTTCCCTTACTGCTTTCCCAGGCCACAAGCAGGGAGCTGGATGGCAAGTGGGGCTGCCGGGATTAGAACCAGTGCCCATATGGGATCCCGGCACATTGAAGGCGAGAACTTTAGCCGCTAGACCATCACACCAGGCCCCATGGTCTTATATTTTAAGCATGTGCTATTTTAATTTTTCCACTTTCTTATGAATGGCTCTTTAATTTGTTTCCATTTGTTTTGCTTCCCTAGTGCTGATAACTAAACATCCTCAAACAGATCCCAGGGTAAATAATGAGAAAGCTATCGCTGAGCTGTGGAACAGATGTGTGGTTTGTCTTACTGGAAGATGTCAGTTGACCTGTCAACTGGTTGTGGATTTACGCAACTGCCCACTCGATACGAACACTCCTCTCGTTCCACATTTCTGCTAATTCTTAGAGCTGCCAGACATTGCCACATAAAATGTACCCCCTTCACTATTGTTTAGTTCAGGATTGTTAACTAGATTCACGTTGTCTTGCAACAGAGCTCCAAAACTTTTCCATGTAGCAAACAGAAATTTTATACCCATTGAGCAGTCACACTGCGTTTCCTCCGCCCAGCCCTTGGCAATCACAGGCTTCCTGACCCATGACTCTGCTTTTTCTGCTCTATCCAACTGGAATCATCAACTATTTGGCCTTTTGTGGCTGCTTATTTCACTTAGCATACTGTCTCTGAGGTTCATCCGTAAGACAGGATTTCCTCTTTGTGTGAGACTAGTTGAGATTCGGCTGCGTGTTTATTCAGTGCCATGCACTCCTGTCCATCTGTGTTGGCTCATTTCCCTCTTATCAGGAATACCGCTACTGGGAACACAGGTACACATGTATCTTTCACCATTTGTGGCTGTGTATTGGCAGAAGTGAGATTCCTCGGTCGTGTGAGCATACCCATTTTAATTTTTATGTGTGTGGAATCTCTTATCTTCCATGGCAGTGCAGTGTCTTCCATTTCACCCAGCAGCGTGAAAGATTCTAACTTGCCCACATCCTCCACCAGCACTGCTGTTTCTGGGGCTTGTTGCCGAGCGTGGCCCTGCAACATTTCCATCCTGCACCCCGAGGGGGATGCACAGGGCTGGGCAGTCTGTGCTCAGGATCACTGGGACAAAGGGAAAACTGTGGTTCTGGGCAATGAGGTGCCTCCGCTAAAGCATATCCTTCCCAAGCCATTCCCTGCCTTTACATTTGCGATGTTTTAAGACAAGGAAAGGGTGCGGGAGGCTAAGAACAGCTGCCTTGTGTATTTCTGTCAGTCGTGTTCCCAGACAAGTGGAGGGATCTTCAGAGCATTGTTGCTCTTGGATCCACGGGCCCAATGGCCTTCCCCTCCACCTAGAAGGAAGTGGTGTCCAAGCTAATACCCTGGACGGGAAATGTGTGCCCACAAGATTAGCGCCATTGTGTGGGGCTGGATGCCTTCCATGGGCTTTGTTTATACGGTGGATTGTTTTGGCCGAGTTGTTTGCTCCGGTGAGTCTTCCAGCTCCTGTGAGGCTGTGTTGGTCAAGGAGGGGGTTGGACTTACGGGTAAGCCCAGAGGGTGGACAGGAAAGGCGGGAATCTGCCGGGAGCTCCGCTGAGCAGTGCAAGTGTGGCCCTATTTTATTTTTTACGTAGGAGTGCCAAGGGGGTGGGGGGTTGGAATCTTCTCTCCTCTAGGGTGTGGATGCTGATATATTTGGGTTACTGTCTCCATCCCCCACATCGGCTCACCTCTGCCCACTTCCAGATGTGCTGTCGGGATTTGGAGTGGATTTTTTTTCTGTGCCCCGATTCTTTCTGCAGGAAGTAGCAGACACCTAACAGACAGCACAGGCTCCTCTGCGGCCACGTGTCCCAAACCAGACAACAGATGGTGTCTGCCGAGCACACGGGGACACTCCCCGTTCCACGGCCAAGGGCAGTCCTCCTCCGGTGGTCTCATTGCTGTGGTCTGGTGATGGAGAGCACATTGTGTCTGGCATGTGGCGTGGAGGCCAACTGCTAACATGTGCTCGCTCTTCATTGTTCCATCTTCCTAACCCACCCACCCAGCCTGCCCCGTCACCCTGAGTTTCCTAATGTTCCCAAACCTCAAGAATCTAGGCCAGCCACCTGGCAAAGGATACTGAACAAGGATGTAGCAGTCATCCTAGCTCCTCTGAGCCATGGCCTTCCTATCCAATGGCATGACAAGGCCACCAGGGGTGCTGCGGTCACAGAGGTAGCTAAAGCGCTGTGCACAGGGCTGGGTGCCTAGGAAGCACTCCACTGATGGTTCATAAGTACCCACCTTGGATCAGACCCTGGGCTCGGGATATGGGAAGATGGAATGAGACGTAGTTGTCCACAGCACTCACCATCAAGAGAGACCCACAGTGAACAGAGAAGAGTGTAGTGTTGGGCACAAGTAATCACTTACAGCAGGGTGGGGGAGTCAGAGAAGGCTTCCTGGAGGCAGTGGCATACAAACTCTCAGACATCCAAGACAGCGCAGTGAGTCTGCTGTCTAGCAGATGCCTCTGTAGTTTGCAGAGCCTCACCCTGCTCCAGTGAGCATCTGTGGCTCCTGATGGCTTCAGAAAAGGCTGCCATCGTTCAGTCACTCATTGGATCCAGCTAGGTGTCAGGGAACGTCACTGGGTGATCATGTGAGCCTCACCCTGGGAAGTCGGGTCCAGGTTGAACATAACCTTCAGAAAGAGCAGTGAGGGCCACATGGCACCGCAGCTGGTTAAGCTGCTGCCTGCAGTGCCAGAATCCCATGACAGAGTGCTCGTTTGGAGTCCTGGTTGCTGTTTCTGATCCAGCTTCCTGCTAGTGTGCCTGGGAAGACACCAAAATATGGCCCTAGTGCCTGGGCTCCTGCCTCTCCTGTGGGAAGCCTCGATGGAGCCCCTGGCTTGAGGCTGCTGCCTGGCCCAGTCCTGGCTGCTGCGGCTATTTGGGGAATGAACCAGAGGATTTTAAAGATGTCTTTCTCTTTCTGTCTTCCCATCTCCCCCTCTCTGTTGCTCTGCCTTTCAAATAAAAATAAAACAAATCTCTAAAAAGAGCTCAGTCTATCCTTTTCTGGTTCCACCAGCCAGCTGGTTGCAGGCGTCACTCATGACAGTGTGCGTGGGAAGAGAACAGATTGAAAAGGAGGACAGCTCTTGAGATCTCCGGTCCAGTCTGCCCCTAGCAATGCTCCTTCCAGGCTCTGGCCCAGGTTTTTTTGTTGTAAGCCTGGGAGGAGCTCTAGATTCTTCCAGTTCCGAAAGCAAGGACACTGAGCTTTGGGAAGGTATTCTGTTGCCATGGTGCCTTCCCCTTGGCTTGTGAGTACAATCTGGCAGAAACACAAAAAGATTCAAACCATGGGAAGACTGCATGTTAGCACCCAGTCTGCCTGCAGCTCGGGAGTGCAAGGTGAAGCATCTGGAGTGTCCTTGTCTTCCCCAGTGATCTTCAATCAGAGGCTAGCCCTTGGGAGTAGGGACCAGAGCTTGGGGGATAGGGACACAGATCGCCAAGTGCTCATGGTTTTGAGGTGCTTTCAGCTCTACATTCCGTTGTCCCAAAGCTCCTTCCTCTCTGGGTGGTGTTGGGGAGCCCATCATGTAAGGTTACCGCTCAGTGGGTCGTCGCCTACCCCTTGCCCCTGCTCGCTGTTTCGGCTGTCACTGTTGCAGTCTATGACAGGTGGACTCCCGGGTGCCACATGTATTTGGTCCCTTGACACCTGTAGTCTTCTCGTGGCTCTCAGTCTTAGGGTCACCTCGCCCCTGCCCCAGAACTCCCACTAGCCTCGCTTACCACTCTCCTTTCTGTGTCCCTTCACATGAAACTATCTGGAAGCTTCTGAATGTAAAATTCAAGCTCTCCCTCCGCCCACCTCTATTGTATGCTGATTATATCTTAGTGTTGCTTCTTTCCCAGAATACTTCATGGAAAATGATGCCAAAACACTGACTTTCTCCACACCCTACCTAGACAGACTTCCTGGCACGTCTGACTCCCTGCCCCATGCCCTCCTCCTCGCCCTCTCTCTTCCCCTCTCCGCTTCTTTCTCTTCTCATTCCTCTTCCTCCTCCTCTCCCTTCTTCGCCTTGTCTTGTTCTATATTCCCCACTGTTCCAGAGTGTGTAAGATTTACCTTCAAAGTGGAGGAGATGATTCTGAGAAGGGACTCCAGCTGACATGTGACAACATGAGCTGGCAGATATTTGAAACCTTTCCCTGTTATACTAGAATTAAATTGCTTGGATTCATTTTTTTTTTCAAGGATTTTTTTTTATTTGAAAGTCAGATTTTCAGAACAAGGAAGTACAGGTCTTCTACCTGCTGGTTCACTGCCTAATTGACCACAATGGCTATAGCTGAGCTGATCCAAAGCCACGAGCCAGGAACTTCCTCCAGGTCTCCCACATGCGTGCAGGGACTTGGAGTCATCGTCCTGTGCTGCTCTCCCAGGCTATAAGTATGGAGCTGGATGGGAAGTGGATCAGTCGGGACACTAACTGGCATCCATATGGGAGTTGATGCTACAGGCAGAGGATTAGCCTACCACGCCACACTAGCTCCTTGAATTCACTTTCTACCTTCCTAGCTAGGTGCTTTATGACTTCAGGCAATTCATTTCTACTCTAAATTAAAGTTTATTCAGCTGTAAAATGGGCAGTCTTTCATTTTTTCTCATAAACCATTGCAGTAGAATTTAGTATCAAGCCCACAAGAATGTATGCCTGAGCACTGATAAAAAAATTGTTGTGCAACTTTATCTAAGAATGTGTATTTCATGCTCCCTCCTTGAAGAAAGGTAAGATGTTGCTCAGGAAAGACCAGGGACGTAAATGGTGACTACTGTCCTAGCATCTGGTTTTATCCACGGTTGGTGTGGTCGTCAGCTTCCATCACTTCGATGAAATGCCTGTCACAAATTACTTATGAAGCAAAGACTTAGGTGACTCAGTTGTAAAGGGTCAAGTTCCAGGATGGGGAGCCCACTGATTTGGCCTCTAGCAGTGGTGTTCTTGATGGTCGAGTCCACAGGTAGAGCTGAGTATCCCATGACAAAAGACAGAGAATGTCAATCCCTGTCTCTGATCTCTTACAAAACCACCCAGATTGATTGATGGGGGCTCTCCCCTAGGGAACTTACCCGACCCACTCACCTCCCAAGAGCTCCACCTTTCAACACCTTAACTGGATTCACAACAGACTTGGGGTATGAACTATTCAAGCCATTGAAGTTGGGAAGGTGGTCTCAACATGGCAGCCAGCGCAGTGTCACTGTCAGGAAAGTTGGTAGCAGCACTGCGGTCATGAACTAAGACTGGTGGGATCTGAAATTAGGAGTTGGCATCTACTTGGTTGCAAGGCAAATGGAAAGCAAATACTGTGAGATCTCCTGATATCACCCTGTAATCATTATGCTAATTAAGACCACTTGTATTCTCATCTGTTGCTCTCTATGTGGCACATAGTCTGTGTTAACAAACACTTGTTGAGGGGGGTCAACATTGTGGCGTTGCAGGTAAAATGACCATGTACAGTGCCAGCATCCCATATGGGCACCGGTTCATGTCCTGATTGCTCCACTTCTGATCCGTGATTGTTTGAAAATACTAGGTGTAAGTTAAAATCTTGAGAGTATTTTTTTTTAAAGCAAGCAGCTAAATTCACACAGTCACTTTCAAGCAGGACTTCAACTAGGCAAGTATCAAGCTGATGGCAGTGACTCCAGCTCTGGGGGCTTCTTTATCTCCTGCTACAGATGGTGAGCGGCCCATGGTGATGGTTCTATGGTTCAAGGACCTGTATGGTCCTGGAAGAACTAACCAGCTCTGGTCATCACCCCTGAAATCAGGAGGAAGTCGAGGAAGGCGATGGAACCGCACCTGCACCATGCAGCACTGGTGTTTGTTAGGGGACCAGACCTGGGTCAGATGGCTGCCTCTTCTTGGATGGTCACTGAAAGAGAAAGCACCAACAGCAGAGGTCAGCTGAGCCAGGAAACAGCGCCTGCCATGGATTGTGCAAGGGAGCAAATCCAACAGGCAGCGGGCTGGAGAGCGTCTCTGAAAGGTAATTTGGAGGTGGCTTTACAAGGTCTGAGATTGGGTTGGCCTTGTTGCACAGTGGGTTGAGCTGCATGTAGTGCCAGAATCCCATGTGAGCACTGGTTTGAGTTTCAGCTGCTCCATTTCCAATCAAGCTCCCAGCTAATATACCTAAGAAAGCAGTGAAAGATGGCCACCTGCCACCCATGTGGGAGACCCAGATGGAGTTGCGGACTTACAAAGATCTGGACTCCGTTTTCCATACACAGGATGTCAAAATGCCAAGTTCCTCATCAGGCAACCCACTTGCTGAGATCTTAGGGGCAAGCGGAGTCAGAGTGGCTGGACCCCAAGAGCACCGGAAAATCAGACAGACACATGAAAGCCAAAAAGGGAAACAGGTGGGGCCTTTGAAATTCTGCAAGGCACTTGGATCCCGTTCTGAGTGTGCTGAGCGGTTACTGCAGGCTTTTCAAAAGGATTATTAGAGCAGAAGAGCTGTTATGTCACAAGGCTTAATGAGATCGATTCCAGGTGGTGCTGGAGTTTTTCCAGCTACTTCTTCTTGGCTTTACTTTTCCTGTCTGTTGAACATTCTTGATTTCATGGCAGTCCTAGAGAACTGGCCTGTGTCCTGCTCGGCTCTCTCCCTAGCACATGTCTAGGCACTTGCTGGCACTTAGTAGATGTCCCCGAGCCGACCTGGACAGTTGGCAGGTGCCTTGCTCCAACATCCCCATGCTTCTGGTGCTCACCATCACACATCACTCCCTAAATAGAAAACCCAATGGCTCTTGCCAGAAATAGCAGGTAATTGGAAGATCAATGTTCAGAAAGCAAAAATCTATTATTTCACAGCTGGATTTTGTTCCTTGTTCAAGGCCTTGGGCCTAAGGCTGGCATTTTCTTTGTTAGAAAGGGACATTGGTCAGTGTTATACTAAAGATCTGCTCCAGATGAAATGAGAGTGAAGAGAAATGACAGATAGATGCCCAGTGATTCTAGATTGGGTCCTGGGTCAGATAAGGACACAGTTACTTTATTGGAATAGTTGGCAAACTTTGGATTACATGAAGGTTCTTCCAAAAGATCATAGAAAATGCATGTGATGGAAAAATTATGCATGGATTTTTTTTAAAAGAGAATTTATTTGAAAGGCATAATTATATCTAATTTGGTAGAGACCTTTTGGCTATTCAACCTTTTTTTTTTTTTTGCTGTTCAACTTCTGATTCAGCTTCCTGCTATTGGCCTGGGAAAACTGTATAGGCTGGCCCAAGTCCTTGGGTCCTGCACTCATGTGGGAAACCCAAAAGAAACTCCTGACTCCTAGCTTTAGACCGGCCCAGCTCTGGCTGCAGCCATTTGGGGAGCGGAGCAGCAGATGGAAGATCTCTGTCTCTCCTACTCTTGTAACTCTGCCTTTCCAGTAAAAAAAATATATATATCTTTTTCTGTAATGTCAGAAAAAAACATTTTCAGAGTCTAGGGGCTCTTCAAATATTAAATGATTCCTGCTTAGCTGAATGCTTCATATCATATTCCCAAAATAACTAGAACACCTGCCAAGTCAGGTGGGAAATGCTATCATGCTATCCTCCATGCCATCACTTTTTAGATGCAATAGTCACAATGACTTAAGGACCATCCTGGAACTGACCACGGAGTGTTCTACCAGAGCTGTAACCACATGAGCCATGCATGCGTCACAAGGCGTCTCCATGAGGGCAGGTGCTGAGTGTGTGGCTTGGAACTGATGTTGGATGAGGACAGAGGAACCATCTTCTCTTTGTAAAAGATTCAGTGAGTGTAAGAGTGGTGTTGGAAATAGGGTAGAACCGCGGGATATTTTCTCGCCACAAGGATTGAAAGTCGGCGGGCGATGTGGTCCTGCAGCTGGAGGCTTCTCCAGCTCAGCTGATGGTTGCGTCTCCAGTCTTGTAAAGTTACGACTGGGAGACTCAGTCTCCCCAGATGCACAATGGGAAGGACTTAATGCAAGCGGAGGGCTGTCGTGTCTCTGGAGCTGAAGTATACTTTGGTTTCAGTCTCCTTGGGGAGATGCAGCTGCATTACTTGTAGTGATGTTAATCGCTCAATTAATATAATGTCTGTTATAGTTCTATAAAATTACTGTTTCCCTTTTGTGATTAATACATATCTTAGGAATAGTGCTTCAAGCCTATCTTGTTCTTCCTTGAAATGCTTATTTGAAAAGCAAAGTAACAGGGAAAGAAGGAGAGACAGAGAGATCTTCCATGCCCTGGATCACTCCCAAAAAGGCCACAATGGCCAGTCCAAAACCAAGAGCCAGGAGCCAGGAACCTCCTTTTGGTCTCCCATATGAATGTTGGGACCAAAGAACCTGGGCCATCTGCTGCCTTCCCAGGCTGTTGGCAGGGAACTAGATCAGAAGTGGAATAACTGGGACTCAAACAGGTGCCCATATGGGGTGTGGGCATCAAAGGAGGAAGCTTAGGCCACTACACCACAGTGCTGGCCCCATCCTTGGACCTCAATTCAGCAACTACTACTGTAGTGTCCTCATGGCAATATTTCATCTCATGCCTTCCATATCTGTCCGTTGTAATTACTTTTTAAGGAAAGCCTACTTGCCTGCGATCTCTCCCACCTTTCTTAGTTCCTTCCCATCAGTATAAACTTGGGTATTTATTTTAGTCTGTGGCTCATATACTACAGTTAGTTGATTCTAGTGTTGTTCTAACTGTAACTGCAGGGAGTTCTTTCAGGTTGGCACCTGTGTCTTTTCAATTTTACATTCATTTTACCAGTTCCATGTTTTCTGGTTCCAGCCTAATGCTACATTTCCTGGCTGAGTTCTGGGATCTCTGACTTCTTCAAGAATCCCTCATTTTTTTTAGGGGAGAATGGTGTTTAGAAACCAAGATTTGGGCGGAAACTGTGTTCAAACCACTGGGAAAATCTTGCTGCTAAGTGTTGCAGAGCTTGGAAATATGTATGCTAATCCATGCATATTTACATACCTACCTACCTTTCTACTTAGAGAAATCTTTAGTTGATTCTGATATTAGCCATTTCAGTTCATCACCACAGGGCTCAGGCTGATACATACTATCTTTCCTTATTTATAATTTGGTTTTCCTAATTGATGCTTAACTCTTGTTAGATTGTAAAAATAAATAAATAAGTTCCCTCTTATTCTTTCCCTTCCATTTCCCTCTAGAAAGGGCTCACGTGACACAACCAGTTTAAGTGGTGTAGGTTACCATCAGAAGCTCTCTAAAAGAGAAACTAGCTGATTATGTGGTCCTTGGTGCAAAAGGCACTAATTACACACTTTGCTGGCAGCGGGTGCGAGAGGGTCAGCCCAGGCCCTGGAATGTGAGCTCATTGTTCCAGCCAAATGAGTCAGTGGAGATGGGAATGCAAACTTATATGAGCCGTTGTGTGTCAACAGGGTTCTGGAAAGTTAAAAAGGAGTTGGCCTGTTTTCTGCTGCCAGCCCTCCGGGGAACACTCTCACCCCTTGGCCTCTCTTATTTTGTTCTTTGTCCTTGTTCCTGGAAGCACCTTGCCTGTTTCCAGCCCTTTCTGCCCAGCCCCCCCTTCCCCTCCTCAAGCTGAGTCTCCATATCTGTGGCCCTTGTCACAGAGGATGCCTGTCGTGGCTGTATCTTCACAGTCTTTTTCGCTCAGGAAAGCCAGGCTTGCATTTTCCTTTGCTTTGTTGTCTGAGGTTTGGTTTTGCTGTGTAGTTCCTTGCTCTTGTAACACTTGAGGAGTGGGGAAATTTTCTGTTTTTCCGCCCTTTCATAACAGCTCCGAGTTGTTCAGAGAGAAAAATGCCGCACTGATTACCCCAACTTTGCCTCCCGTACTCCGGATACGTGAAAGTTGAGGAAGGAAGGGCCCAGTTCCTTCGCTGTCCTGGCTTAGGAGCCACTTGTTGGAAACATGACAGCATGCTTCTTTGAGCTGTTTCTGGGAAGAAGGAAAATAGGATTGTTCCAGGCATTATTCCTCTACTGTTATCGAGAAAGCCAGAAGCCCACAGGCGCCTGTACCAGGGATCCTGAATCCTGCCATAGAGAAGGGCAGGGGCAACCTTCCCGGTGGCCTGGGCTGACCAGAATGAAAGCAGCTGCCCAGGAGGGGAGCTGTCAGGTCTGCAAGCCTTGCTGATGTCTGGGGAGCTGGGATGGAATGTTCTTAGCAGCCAGCGACATCCTCGGCAGCTTTCCTGGAGGCAGTACATGGGTACGGGGGCACTGACGAGCCACTGACAATGACAAATTAGAGAACTCTGCAAATGCTCTCCATTCCTGGAAGCAATACTTAGCAAAGTCACTTAGGGTTGGCAGGATGGAAGGTGGATGATAATATATATTTTAAAATTGTATGGAGGGGCTGGTGCATTGGCTCAACTAGCTAATTTTCCACCTGCAAAAACAGACATCCCATATGGGCACTGGTTTGTGTCCCAGCTGCTCCATTTTCCTTCCAGTTCCCTGATTGTGGCCTGGGAAAGCACTGTAGGATGGCCCAAAGCCTTGGGATCCTGCACCCATGTGGGAGACCCAGAAAAAGCTCCTGGCTCCTGGCTTTGGATCAGCGCAGCATCGGCTGTTGCAGTCACTTGGGGAGTGAATCATCGGATGGAAGATCTTTCTCTCTGTCTCTCCTCCTCTCTCTGTATATATCGGACTTTGCAATAAAAATAAATAAATCTTTTTTAAAAATCTTAAAAAGTTGGGCCCGGCGCGGTGGCGCAAGTGGTTAAGTCCTCGCCTTGCACGCCCGGGATCCCATATGGGCGCCGGTTCTAATCCCGGCAGCCCTGCTTCCCTTCCAGCTCCCTGCCTGTGGCCTGGGAAAGCAGTCGAGGACGGCCCAAAGCTTTGGGACCCTGCACCCGCGTGGGAGACCCGGAAGAGGCTCCTGGCTTCGGATCGGCATAGTATCGGCCCGTTGCGCTCACTTGGGGAGTGAATCATCGGATGGAAGATCTTCCTCTCTGTCTCTCCTCTCTGTATATCCGCCTTTCCAATGAAAAAATAATAAAAATAAATCTTTAAAAAAAAAATCTTAAAAAGTTATATATTTTTAAATCAAAGAAACAAGAGAAAGAAGTGGAGAGAACTTCTACATGCTAGTTCATTCCCCAGATGCTGACAACAGCCTGAGCTGGAAGCTGGACCAGGGATCCAGGACCTGGGAGCTAGCACTCATATGGGATCCTGACAAATGCAAGATGAGGATTTAGCCACTGAGCCATCGTGCTGGGCCCTCTGGGTTACTTCTTAATACAATGGAATTATATTCTATTGAATACAGTAATACTCAGAATTAGTCCTTTTGATATTCCCAGAATACACACACATCCCACTCTCCACCCCGGACTGATTAGCCAGGATAGGCCAGAGCATGCTGCCATAACCATTGCCCTGCAGAGCCCCATGGCTTCACACAGCACAGGTTTGTGTTTTGTGTCTGTGATGGATCGGCACGAAGATCTGCTCCCTAGAGCAATCACTGCTTTGGGCATTGCTGTCTGACCTGCCAGAGACACTGGCAGTGACAGGACAGGGAGCTACGCAGTGGCATGAAATCATGTGGTGCTTCAGCCCCCTCGCCCTATACTGCTGGGCTAGGGGCCACCCTTCCCAAGTCGACTAGGAAGTGCAGTGCTGCCCGTGCCCAGAAGGGAGGGGGTGGCTCTGGAGTCATCCATGAATTGCACAGATGACTACCAGAGGCTAAGGAGCTGGCATCCTCAATTTCACTTCATGGCGGGACTGAAGCGGCTTGTCCAAGGCCAGAGAACACACATGGGGCTGGATGTGAGCTCTCTTTTTGATCAGCGGCAGGCAGCAACTGGCTCAAGGCCACTCACCTTTTTTTTTTTTTTTTTTTTTAATATAATGAGGGTGGATGGCGCATGGCATTAAACTTAGTGGTTTCAAGGCTGGAATCTGGACTGTCTCCAGGCCTTGAGCTCTGCCACTTACCAGATGTAGGAGCTGAGCAAGTACCAAAACCACTTTACTCCCATCAAAGAGACAGTCGGGGATGGATGTGTATTCCAGAACAAAGTGTTTGGACCTGGGGAAGGGCTTACCTGAGCAGGACTGAAATGGGGGTGAAGGGTAGATTTAAAGGTCGCACAGCATTTGAGGTTGTTCTGGACACAGCCAGGGTGGAGGTATGCTTATTTCCCATAAATTACTCCTTTCCTCCCCACACCAGTAGGAGTGTTTGGACTCCAAAGGAATGGAGAAATCAACTATAATTGGTTTAACCACATGCATTAGCTCAGGGAAGGGCATGTCCACAGAGCTCTGCAGATCTGGGGATAATCCAGCAGCATGGTGATAGAATTAAAGCCCCAGTCTCTCCCCACAGGCCCTACATCAAAGCCAACGTGCAGCACAGTTGCAGAGAAAACTATTGGTGCAACTGCAGTTCTATGTGAAGTGAAGGGAGCATGCCAGCTTCCTAGGAGCTTCCAGAGAAAACTTCCCTCTCTACTTCCTCTAGCAAGTCTTGATGGCTCCACTTGGCTTTGGCCTATGAGGGGATCAGTGTTCTTAGGTAGAAATGCCAGCTTCCTTAAGCAGAAAGGAGAATTCAACAGCGGATGTTACACAGCCCACAAAATCATTGGGAAGACTGGAGGGGGAAAGAAGAAACAATTTGAGGCCAAGCTTCTAGGAAAAGTGCCCCAAACCACACTGCAGGCTTGGATTGATGGACTAACCTCCCAGCAGAGGCTGTGCACCCAGAGCCTGCCATCCCTCCAACCACTTGCTGCCGTCAGTGCGGGCGCCACTTCCCCACCCAAAGCTTGATCCCACAACTGCCATCCCTACAGCTGGCCCTGTCAGCCACTGGTCACAGTAACAGCACCAAAGCTCACGTGAGAATTCAGCCCCATTTGGTGCCTCTGGCCAGGAGGGAGAGACTACATCACAGCCCTCGTCCTTATTGCAAGAGAAGCAAGAGTTGGGCATCTTGACATCTGCTCTGTGGTGCTGGGACATTTTCTCAAACACAGATGGTTCAGCATCTTTGGCCAAACAGTGGTAGGTCTGAGTCTATAATGAATTTGGACTGACCAACAGGGACAGGTGCTCATGTAGGGACCAGTGGCACTGTCTGTGACATCCTTCCACTTTAGTTGGCTTCCTTCCTTCCTGCCGTCTGTGTGTAGTGCCCTGGCCGACTCTGCCCAGCCACCAGCACTTCTAATTTATATTTGAGCCATGCTATTCCCATCTCTAGAACACTCTCCCCTCTCCTCTTTGCTAGCTGACTCAGGTATGCCCTTAGGACTTGATTTAAGCCAGTCCTTTATCACCTTTCCATTCAGCCACTTCTGAAAGAGGCCCCCTGGCTCCTCTTCTTGGTGCCACCTGCTTGGTTCAATATCCTGCTTTCCCTCCAGGCCACAAATGCAGGTGAGGGTGCAGACCGTGTCTTGCCTGTAGCCACTAACACAACACCTGGCACTCAGTGCTTCCATTGTTTGTTTGTTTGTTTTGTTTTTAATTTAAACAAATCTGTTATAGCATTTATAAAATCCTGCTTGGATCAAACAATCTTCACTAGTGCTTTTTGGAAACCCTTAGAGGTGTGCAAATTAGAATCACCCCAAGTTGTTCTTTGTTTTTTTTTTTTCTTTTTCTTTTTTGGTTCAAACAATAATGCCCCTTGGATCTTGTTGTCCAGTCTCTTGCCTGTGAGGATTGCATCCACAGCAAGGCATTGCCATGGATTGGGGGTGTGTGATATGCCTTGGATTGGGGTGGAAACCTGAATTGGAGGTACCAAGGCCTAAGGGTGGTGGCAGCCTCAGTTCCTGCTACACTTTTCCTACCCTCGTCTTGATGTTACTGTAGCGTTAACTCCCAATCTTGCTTAAAATACTCCTAAGTGTCAGCTGGTGAATTTTTTCGCTTTTTGTTTTTGTGCATGACTTGACTTCAAGAGTGAGATCTTTAAAAGTAGGTGGGTGGCTTTTGCTATATAAAGGGAGTCCTTTACCAAACAGGCCACCAGTGTCTCCCAGGAAATTGGAAAGGGACAGCTGGTCTCCTTCCATTTTAGGGGATGTGCTGGGGTTATAATTGTGTCCATGTAAAAAGGCATTTGTTGCTTTCTGGGTGCTAGAAACTAATTTGATTCCCATGTGTAAGCAGATCTTCCCAGCTGAGCTGGAGTTTATATTGGGAGATGCGGAAAGAAGAAAATATCACGGCAAACTCACCCATGGTAATAATAGTTGCAATGTAGTGCACTCAGGCTGGGCCAGGCGCTTTTCTAGGTATATTAATTTGGTTAGCCCTCTCCTCAACCTATCTAGCTTCTCATTCAGCCTAGAGGAGACTATGCAGTCTTAAAAACTACAGGCTTGGACCTCAGTGAGCGTCAGTCTTCCAATTCATGATGATAAAGGCTTTCAGCATGGAGCAGAAATTTACTGGCTTTTGAGGTCCATATCTGTGGATTTAGAGGTGCACTGATCTGGGCTGGAATCCCAACCTTGTCACTTAGCACATACCCACGTGGACATGTCCTTGCACCTGCCAGGCCCTTGGTTCTTCCTTTGCATCATGAGAACAACCATCTGATTTCCTGTAGATTTGCAACCCCTGTAGGATTTCATCTGAGGGGCCAACTTGACTGGGCTAAGGGTTAAGCTGTAAGCTGGTGAGGCATCATCCCTGGGTCTGGCTGACAGGGCGTTTGCCTGAGAACAGGAGCCTGTACTCTTCCACTCCCAATACTTGGGGTCCTAGATGAAAGGCGAGCATGCTATTTTCTGGTGCTAAGATTCCAACCTCCGGCTGCCCTGAGAGAATCCCAGCCTTTATATGCGTTTGTGATTCGCTTCAGTTTCCTTGCTCACCTGTGCAGGCCCCTCCCCCACCGCCCCAATTCCCAGGCCTTTAGCCTTGGGCTGAGCTGCACCTGCAGGTTCTTGGAAGGGCCTTCTAGACCCAGGGAACCAATCCCAGGCAGGGTTCTGTACCCATTCTAGTGGTTCTGCTTCTCCAGAGAACCCCAATCCAGGGTTGACTGGTGGAATAAATGAGCTCCCCCACTTCTCCCTGCTGCCACCCACCGGGCCTCCCATCTGCTGACAGGCCCGTTTCAGGGGAGAATGGCCAGGTTTGAGGGTGGGTGGGCCAGCATGTGACAGTCACGAAGGCTAGGTCTTGATGCTGATCTTGATGTAGTTGGAAGAAAAACAGCACGCACCCACTGTCACCTTGCTGAATCATGGGTGGTGGGTGGGGGTAGCGAAGCTGAGACGCACCCCTTCCATCCCCTGCCCTTCCAAAGGAGTCCCCCGACCCGGCCCAGGGCCTGGAAGTTAGCATGGAGACAGAGAACAGGGACTTGGGTCTCAGACAGCCCCGGATTCCAGCAGCAGCTCTGTGTCCTGGAGTCAGTCGCTTCACCTTGCCAAGCCTCCATCTTCTCCTCTCTGGAATGCGCAGGATGGGGAAGTAGCTGCTCTTCAGGACCCGGGTGAAGACCCGAGGGGAGCGGGCTACAGCGCTCGGCGAGTGGCGAACACTCCCACTGGCCACCAGGACTCCTGCGGTCCCGGGGGTCAGCAGCTTCGGCCGAGGCGTCGGGGGACCTGGGCCCCCTATTTTTTTTTTTTTTTGCACACGCGCATGCGCGCCCGCCCGCAGCCGGCCAGGTAAGAGGGAGGCGGCCCGTCTCGCACCTGGGCTTTAACCCTGCGCCGTCACGGGCGGGTGGGTGGAGACCCGGACTCCGGCCGAGCGGAGGGCGGGCCGCGGGAAGGCAGGCCCGGTGGGCGGCGTTCAGGCAGCGCGCCCCGCCGCTTCCACAGGCCGGGGTCCGCGCGGCGGCGCGGGGAGGGCGGGGGAGCGCAGAGGGGAGCCAAGTCTCGCGAGATCGCGCAGCGGCGGCGGCGGCAGCGGCAGCGGCGGCGGCGGCGGCGGCCCGGGAGGTGAGCTGAGGTGCGGGCGGCGGCGGCGGCGGCGGCCGTTGGGGGCTGAGGAGGGCGAGAGCGGCTGAGCCCCGCGGTCCTGCTCGGGGGAGCGGGCGGGGTGGCCGGCCGGCCCGCAGGCGTGCTGGGCGTCTCTCCCTTACCCCGAGCCCGCCCCGTCCCGGGTCCGTGCTGTCCCGGGCGCCCGGCGCGGGGCGGGGCTCGGGGGCCGCGGGGCCGTCCGGGCCGGTCCCTCCCTCGGCCAAGTGTCCGTGCGCCCCGGGGTCCTCGTGGCGACAGGCTCGGCCCCTCTCCGGGCCGGGACAGCACCGTTGCCTACCGCCCCTGGCACTCCTGGGGCGCGCTTGCATGCCGGGGCTGTGCACAGAGAAGCGAAGCGCCCTGCCCAGAGCCACACCGCGGGGCCGGGCGGGCTGCGGGCCTCCCGTCCCGGTGCCCACGGCCGGGGCTGACCTCTAGTCCTCCTGCCCGTGTCCCCCACTCTCACCGCCCCCGTGTGCGCCCTTCTTTCCTTGGGGGTCTCGATGGGGCCGTGGACGGAGTGCCTGGAATCGTCTCCCCTCCCCCTCCTCAATCTCCGAGATTGGAAGCAGCCTTTTTCGCGGTGGGTTTCCCTAGAGAAGGTTTTTGGTTTTGTTTCCCACGGCTTGTAGGCAATTCCCCAAAGGATCCCCGACCCCCTAAAAGATCTAGAGTGCTTGTTTGACCCCATGAGAGAGCAGAAGTGGACTTGGGGCTGGAGTGTGTGGGGTCGGTGTCAGGCCAACCGGGACGTTGGAAGGATGGGAACGCAGGGCTGGCCTGGGGGCAAAGGAAACTTTTTCCAAAGTTTGATTTTTGTTTTTGTTTCTGCACGTGATGCCCCCTGGAGTGGATAACGTGGGTCTCTAACCCCCCGCCCTCGTAGCCTGCAGCTGAGTCCCTGGGACGGCCCTGGGGTGAACTTCTCCAGGGATCGAAGCCCACCCACAGCCCAGACAAGTGTGGCGTGAAGGGGAGAGAGAAGGGCGCACGGCCCTCGCGGTGTCACTGACTTCTAGCACTCGGCTCCCGGGCTGCTTGTCCCTGCTTCCCTAGAGATGTTTGGATTGATTTAAACTAAAAAAAAAAGAAAAAAAGAAAAAGAAAAGAAAAAAAGAAAAAAAAGGAACTTTTTTCAAATCAAAGCAGAGTGGAGATAGAGAGCTGGTGGGTGGGAAGGGGCGGAGTAACCTTTGATGCTAATCAAATAGGAACCTCCTGGGTTGATAGGGAAAACGTGGCGGGGTGAATTAGGGACTACTCAAGTCAGCTGGAGATAATAGGACCCCTCCAGGGACGCCGTGTTAGATAGCACTGCTTGCAGGGCCTCTGTGGTGTCCCAGACGCGGGAGCAATAGGGATGCCTGCCCCTTACCGTTGGTGATCAGGACGTGACCAGGACGCAGAGTTTTGGGCTTCAGTGTCGGGACCTTGCTGGTGCGTGTACTCCGTGTTACACCTGGTGCAGTTAGCTGTTAGTGGGTGAGGACACGATCGCTTACTTTTAGCCAGTTTCCCCAGTTTAAGCAGAAACTACCTTTATATCCTACGTTTTTGCTGACAGCTGTTTTTCCCCCCTATTCTTTCTATACAGTTTTTTTTTTTTTAAGATGTTCTTGCAGTGCTAATTTGGAGCAGGTTTCCTCTGGATGACCGTTGGGCCTGGGTGGGTCATGGTTACACAGAGCTGCCCCGCCCGAGCCAGTGGTGTCCCCCATCTCGTCGGTAGCCGAGAATGTTCTTTGGGGACAGTTGTAGTCCTCTCTGAGGACCGCTCTGAAGAAGCATCACCATGAACCGTTTGATTCCAACAGCCAAAGGAGTCAGACCTCCCCGCCGTGGTTGGGGAAAGTGTCCAGGCCCTGTCTGCGGAAGGGAGGGGCCCTTGGGTGGTGACACTTGCCTTGATGCTTGTGGGAGGCAGGCTGAGTCCCTGTTGGACAGGCCTCGTGTGGGCAGTAGAAAGGGTTAGAAATGTTAGCAGGTAAATACTTGGATCAGTCGGCAGTTGAAACGGGACAGCAGTAATGTATGGATAACGCTGAGGATCCGAAACAGGCGGTAGGGTGATCGCATTTCGGGACCCTTTCCTGCAAGCCCGACTCGGAGTCGATGCCGCAGAGGTGTGCAGAGCGCTGAGGCGGCAGAGGCTCACGTGGCTGTCCTCGTGTGTGATTCATTGGACAGTGTTTGCCTTTGAAGCTCACTCATCTTGCTGCTTAGTTTGGAAAAAAATGGAAATAGAGTTAAGAAAGTTGAATTCAGATGACCTTATAGCTACAGTGTAACACTTTTTGCCACCCTTGTTAAAAAAAGGCCGTTTATTTTACATTTTGTTAGATAGATAAGTTGCTTCTTGCTGCAAAATGTTTTGTGTTCATTGCGTGTTACTTTTGGAAGGTGCTATGGAAACAGAGACTGTTGTCAAAATAGAGGAATGCATTTTAAATTGTCTAGGAACATATCGAATACTTCAGAGTTGGAAAATTACCCACATTGAGAGTAATTAATTTTTATTGCTTTAAACAAGCACTGTCATGTTACAGAGCAGAAGAGATCGCTGCTATTTTCTAAAAGAACTGCTTAAACAATGTTCTCTATGTAAATGAACTAAATACCTATGGATTGCGAAGTATTGATAATGTTCCAGTGCCCGAGGTGGACAGGGTACCTTGTTAGGTGAATGCATGCAATCACACAATCCATGTCTTCATGAAGTTTACATTTTAGAGACACGAAATGTTAGCTGGAGTGCAAGTGGATCAGTTACTGTGCACATAGCTCGGGAGTTTGTCGTTAAGATGTTTCATTGATTTTTTTTTTAATGCACATCTGAGATGGAAGTTTTAAAATTGGTACGAGTGGCTTAATTGGCAAGCTTTTCTTTTAGTGGTACATAAAGTGAAAGCGTATTATTGACTCACTAAAAGAGGCATGCGTAAAAATGTCAACACATTGATTAATGTTTAACACTCAAGGCCTCACCCAAAGAGGAACTTGCAAAATATACTTTTCCAGATCCTTCCATCTAAACCAAGCAAGATTCCTATAGGGGTGAGCATTTGATTGGATATGTGTTAAGACTAAGTTTGGGATGCCCCATACCCTAATTTCACTGAAGCCACCTTCATGCTTATGCGTTTCCTGGGAGTGTGCAGGTGATGGCTCAAGTCCTGGGGTCCCTGGATTGAGTTCCTGGCTCCTTGCTCCTGGCCGTGGCCTGGCCCAACTCCAGCTGTTAGGGCCTACAGAGAACGAACTCAAGCATGGGACGTATCTCTTTCCCTTTTTCTTTTTTTCTTGTCTTTTTCTCTTTGCCTTTCGAAAAACAAGAGATTACTTCTCTCCCTTCCCCACCCCCGGCCAAAAGCCCACAAATAAACAGTGTGTGTAAATATAAGAATATTTAAAAAATGTTTCAGTTGAACCAAACTGCATGGTGTTTTTTCATGCAGTACAAATGGTAAGGTGAATGTATTGAGGTAAAGTTAACGAGGCAGCCATATGAACATATTTTTTTTGTTCTGTTTTGTTTTTTTTTTAAATATTTATTTTTGTTATTTTTTTATTGGAAAGGCGGATATACAGAGAGGAAGATCTTCCATCCGATGATTCACAAGTGAGCGCAACGGCCGATGCTATGCCAATCCGAAGCCAGGAGCCTCTTCCGGGTCTCCCACGCGGGTGCAGGGTCCCAAAGCTTTGGGCCGTCCTCGACTGCTTTCCCGGGCCACAGGCAGGGAGCTGGAAGGGAAGCGGGGCTGCCGGGATAGAACCGGCGCCCATATGGGATCCCGGGTGTGCAAGGCGAGGACCTTAACCACTGTGCCACTGCGCCAGGCCCATCTGTTTTGTTTTGTTTGGGTTTTTTGGGGGGGTTTGTTTTCCATCTTGGAAAACTTATAAATTCACCTATGAAGGGAGCTTTTCCTGCCAATGGGCTGTCCATACATTTCATCTCGATATTTCATATTTGTTATCATTGTTTTAGTAAATATGTTTTGAAACATGCCTGCGCGGTGCCTGTGCAGGTGATCTGGGAAGCCAGCTCTGGTGTCAGCCAGGAAGTCCTGCATCCAGACTTTCCCGGGTGCTTCTGAGGGCAGCTTTTTAGGTGGCTGTGAGCCTTGCTGCTCAGGTGCTCTGGAAAGTAGCAACACGTGAGAAGCGCCCCGGAGCTTGCTTGCGATGTGCGCTCTGTGACCCGTCACCATCCAGCCAGGTCCTTCTAAGCGTGATGCGTGTGACTCTGGGCGAGGGACGGGACTAGATGAGTGCTCTCGGACTTGAGTGTCTGTGACATGGCCTGCTAGTCAGTCCACTGCTCCGCTTGGTGACTCAGTGTGTCTGGACTGCAGCTGGAGTATTTGCGTTGTAACAGCTGTCTGCTGCTGGTGGTCCAGGGACCACACTTTTGAGAACGTTAGACTAGCGCATGCTTCTCATTGTAGCTTCCTGTCTCTCAGTTCCTCACCCCTCCAAGTAACTTTTTAAAATATAGGTTATTAAAATCACATGCTTTAAATTATAATTTTTAGTGATGGCCATAATAAAATTTCTTGTTCTGGTGTTTTGGCTGCACAGCCGTTGGAGTCGGTGGATGCAGAGCGGTTGGGTACTGAGGGCCAGCTGCACTCTAGGACCAGGTGTGGGCAGAGTCTGTGTGTGTCAGCGTGGCAGCTGAGAGTGCCAGCACAGTGGAGTTGTCATGTGCCATGGTTTCAATATGAATGAGGCTCAGCATCGCTTCGTGTGCTCGCAGGCTAGCTGTGTCCATTTTTCTGTGAACTGACTGTTCGTACTGTTTGCAGTTATTCCCTTGGGCAGCTTTCTTATCAGTTTCTAAGATTTTATGAGTTAGTCTATGATATGAGTACCCATGGTACCCTACTTTATCTTACTTTCATATATTTTGCTATACAGAAAGCTTAACTTATTTTTCTTTAGTTTTTTTTTTAATTAGTCTTTTATGCGTCAGGATTTTGGGTCCCCAAAACAGCTCCCAAGATTGTTGGTTTTTGCTCCTGGCTGTGATGGCTTCAGGTTTGCCCTGATCTGATGCATTTTGAATTCTGTGCAGTGAGTGTACTGAGCTCACTTGGTTGGTCTCTGGCTCCATCTCTGAGTCTGTTGTTACTGTGCCGTGAGCATCTGGATGTTTCAGACTTGGATTATACTACATCAGTCTTTACATTCTTTTGCCAAGACCACGTTATGGGTTTTATAAAATGTTTTATTTAATACACTTCAAAATTAGTTTTCCCTTTTTGTGTTTATTTTCTTGGCAATTCTTTGCTTGTTTGCTTTTCCATGTGAACTTTGGAATTGTTTATCTAGTTTCAGAAAAAAATTATTAGAGATTGTGTTAAAGTTATAAACTTGGAATCTATTTGACTTCTCAGCAAGCCTCAGTTTCCTAATATGTAAAAGGAACAGTACTTTTTTTTTTTTTGTAAGAATGTTGGGAAGATTTAAAAAAAAAAAACCTGTGCTACTCATGCATTAATGTCTTGCCTGTTCCATTGCTGTCACCAGTAAGCTTTGAGGTCATGATAGTCGCTTTTCTGCTGTTTATTCTCTCATATTTAAGAGAGAGGAGGAGACCGTGGAGAATTACAAGGAAGAGATGCTCAAACTGAAGTTCAAACTCTCAACTTGAGCAATCAGTGCATTGGAGAACAAAGGCAGCCTGGGCTTCAAGGCTCTCTCTTTGTAGCCTTGCTGCTTGGTCCTCACCTGGGTCACAGCATCCTCAGAGCAGGCCAGGTGCTCCCCACAAGGCCTCCTGTCTCCTGTGACACCTTCTTTCCCATCCAGAAAGTTCTGCTCTCTAATTCTGCCACTTCTCTTAAGTACTGTCCCCTCCCCAGTGAAAAAAACAGCCCCCGTTTCCCGGTACAGCTTCTGTCTGCAACTTGCTGCTTGGCAGGCTGGGAGCCCTGGGAAGAGCCACACAAAACTCTCTCATGCAAGGCAGAACGCCTAAGACTCAGCAGAACACCAAGCAGGCCATCTCCATTCAGGCAACTGTCAAAGAAGTGAATGAGTAATTGGCTTTGGTCTTTGTTTTACCTTCTGCTGACAGTACTTCAAAAAGTTCATGGACAATGGAGTTGAAAAAATAAGCTTATTTTGGTGCAAAAGTTCTTGAAATTCACATGTAGTTTTTACATAATGGACATTTTCCCTGAATTTTCTAATACCCTTTGTGTACATGGACGTAAACATTTTTTTCACCCAAATGAACTTAGATTTTAATACAGTTAGGCATGAACTTTTTAAAGTGTGCTTGTATTAAGTGTCTGCTTAACATTTAAGTCACCCAGTACACTGTAATCCCCTGGAGGAGGAGGATGTGGCCTTTTCTGATAATGGTAATAAGTACAGTAAACAGTGGGGGGTGAGAGTCCACTTTATTTGGTGTATAGTGAGAGCTCTGGGGTGGGTCTTTGGCTCGGTGGCATGGTGGTGGCGGTGGCGTGGGGTGGCGGTTGTCCTGCTTTGGAATGCCTGGCTTTGACCCTGCTTCCCTGACTCCAGGGCTCAACTTTGGATTCCAGGTTCCTGCCAGAGTGCACCCCGGGGCTCAGTGACTTAGGCCCCTGGCACACACCTGGGGCACCTGGGTTGCATCCAGGCCCTTGGCTTCGAACTGACGCAGCCTCAGCATCTTCAAGCATTTGGGGTGTGAACTAGCAGTGGAAAATCCTCTTTCTGCTTTTTAAATAAACAAATAGAAACTTTTGAAGATCATGGAAAAGTAAGATTTTTTAAAAAGATAAGCCTGTATTTGCACTACCACTAGAACACATTTATGAAACATTTATTGTTTCTCAGGAGCTTTTTGAGTCCTTGATATGGGTGATCCTATATAGTCCTTTGCAGTCTTGCTAGCTGGGTCCTGTTAGTGTGCACAGGGAACACAGGCGCACCAAGGGAAGGTGACAGGTCACATGGCTAGGAGGTGGCCAGGCTGGACTTCAGTTGCAGATGGTCTGTGTTTTTACTTTTATTTTTGGTGATGTTTACATAGTTGATCAGAGTGGAAAGGATCAAGGGTTAGGGGAAAGTGGGTATGACCATTGTTCCCAATTTTCTTTTTCTTCATCCTGTATCTGGGGGAAGGGGAAAGACAAGGGGCGATGCCCCACACAGGCTTCCAGCCACCCCAGTACCCAGGGATGGGAACAGCCCCCTGGTACCAACCCAGGGATCCTGATGCGCAGCATGCTCTGAGGGTTCTGCCTAGATGGTTTCAAGAGTTCTGAAATGCTGTCCAGTTTGTTCTGCCCTCCTTCTTTTGCTGTGATACTAGATGTCCTCTTTATGCCCTAGTGGGCTGTCATATCTTCCATGTGCATCTGGGCCCATTTTATTTATTTCACTTAAAAGAGTTACAGAGGTAGAAGGAAAGTCAGAGATATGTTCCCATCCACAGGCTCACTTTCCAAATGGCTACAGCAACCAGAGCTGAGCTAGTCCAAAGCCAGATTGGAAGTGGAGCAACTGGGCCTCTAATTGATGTCTGTGAGGGATGCTGGCACTGCAGGAAGAGAATCAATGTGCTGTGCCACCGTGTTGCCATCCCCCTTCCCCATTACACTTTCTGTTTGTTCTTTGCTTCCCAGCCATCCCGTGTTGGTAACTTCTGTTTTATACCTTTGATTTGTCTTGGACTTCAAGTCTTCAGGAGGATTTCACTAAAATCCTTGCTGGCATGTAGTAGGTGTTCAGTAAAAAGTAATTATTTTTCTTTTTTTTTTTCTCTTAGGTTTATATTAAAGGTGCTAAGAAGAATGTAAGACAGGAAAATTAGTATTTTACAGAGGTAAGTTTTTATGATTTAATTTTTTAAAGAAATGAAAAAAAAATCTGCTATGTTAAGATTTGCAATGTAGACTGTTTCAGTTCATTAGAACCTGAGGTTTGTGGGGTGCCCAGTGTGTGGGCTTCCCCCAGCTCTTTGAATAGATGCGGTGAACATCTCAGCATGGCGGTTAGCAGATCTGGCAAGTGGAAGCCCAGAGCTGTTTGTTGGTTGTCTGTGCTTGCAGTAGCCAGTGAGTACTTCTACTTTGAAATGGGGACAAATTTAAGCCACTTTGGGTGAGACAGAAACACTTCTTTGTTTTCAAATGGAAGTTTGTTGTGTTTTCTTGTTGTAATAGTGAGGAAAACTTAACCTCTGCTGAAAACCTGGTAGTAACAAAGGCAAGCACACACCTCCTTCTCTCAAGAAATCACTGCAGTTACTATTTTGGTGAATATACTTTTAGAAATTTATGCATG
The DNA here is from genome assembly GCF_017591425.1 of Ochotona curzoniae. NCBI lineage: Eukaryota > Metazoa > Chordata > Mammalia > Lagomorpha > Ochotonidae > Ochotona > Ochotona curzoniae. The sequence goes on along the minus strand of NW_024465421.1, from coordinate 16,736,938 downwards.
CAGAAGTATTAATATGCAACGTTTTAACGAATTGCTCTATACTAGATAGGGTGGTCTTTTGGGGAAAAATGCATGCTTTGTACCTTTGTTTTGAATTTGAAAAGTCATGTTATCATATTACTGAGTGCATAATATTTCATTATTTGACAATACCATACCTTATTTTCTCCTTTGATAAACATTCTCTTATCCATTTATTTGTGAGGTAGAAGAGGGAGTGCATCCCTGACCTCTAGTTGTTCCAGGAATGGCACAGCAGCAGGGGCTGTGCCAGGCAGGAGCCAGGAGTCCAGGAATGGCACAGCAGCTGGGGCTGTGCCAGGCAGGAGCCAGGAGTCCAGGAATGGCACAGCAGCTGGGGCTGTGCCAGGCAGGAGCCAGGAGTCCAGGAATGGCACAGCAGCAGGGGCTGTGCCAGGCAGGAGCCGGGAGTCACAGCCGGCCCGGGTCTCAGTTGAGTCGTCACTTCCTGTGTCTCCTGGTGCACTCAGCAGGAGCTGGGTGTAAACTGGAGTACTGAGACTGTAACCAGGCAACCTGACAGATGAGACTAATTTGTAAATATTGGTTAAACTGTTTCTGTGAAGACTGCTAGTTTATACCATCCAAAATTTGACAATCCTGTCTTTCTTGCCCTTGCTGCCCGGCTTTGCCAATCCTCTAGAAGAAAATCAACAGTATCTTTCTGAGATTGTGTGTGTGTGTGTGTGTGTGTGTGTTTAACCTGAAGATACTTATTGGTACATACTTGTCCTCATGTGATGCACACTTGGACTTTGAATGTGATGACAATTTCATTATTTTTTAGGTCTCTTTAATTTTTTATCAACCAATGATAATTATTTTGAATACTGTTAAGTTTTCCTCTACAGAGAGCAATACCTTCATTTTTAAATTCACGTATTGGAGAATTTTAAAAAGCATTAAAAACCAATTAACATATTTCAGCGTGTAAACTAGTTTCAGATTAGCATATATAACTTGCTAACCTGAGTGATAATGTAATATTAGTTGTCTTATGTTAGTTATGTGGCTATTCATTCACCAATAAATATTTGTTGAGTCTCCTCTGTCCAAGAGATTTTTACCAATGTCTATATAATTTCTGATTTTCATGTTTGCTTTAGATTTTTTTTCACTTAAGTAAGTTAAGGAAGGTATCAAATGAAATCAATATAGCTTTGTCATTGACCTACTGTTTGCTATTTGAGTTAATAAAAAGTTGTCACCTGCTTTTTCTAGATGTCAAATACAGATTCATATAGCTTGCCCTTCATGCGAGTACTTTTCTTTCCACCCCAAGTTACTGTTGTTGCCTGAACAGTATTGGGGACCACATGTCTCACACCTAGTGGATTACCTGCCATGGGCGTGGCAGACACTTAGATTGCATATGAAGGAACCAATGATTGGCATATAATGTTACTGTTAAAATTAAGGTGTAAAGGAGAAATGGCTTAAATTTTAATTTGGAAGGGAAAACTAGTATCTGATTTTTATAACCACCTAAAATTCAAGACATACATAACTGTAGTGACACTTTGCACTGAAACATTTTGTGACATTTTGTTTGGAATTTTGATTTGTACTGTTTCTCATATACACACTGCCATGTTTTAACTTTGCTTATTTGTTGTTACTGTTGTTAGGGCCAAGTAAGGATCTGGCTTTAAGCAGGATACTCAGTTTTATTGGAGAATTCTTTGTTGGACCAGGGAATATTCCTCATGTAATTCATAATATGTAATTTGAAGTCAGGAATTAAGTGTATGTCCCCAAATATACTTTTAATTTTAATGGAGATAAAATGACCTGTGCTTTAATTGTATGGGTCAGCATCTTTCTTTTTTAAACAAAGTAGGAAAATAGATGGTCTGCTCTTACGAAGGGTATGTGTGTGTGTATATTTATAATATATCTTTGTCCAGTGCCCTGTCTATTGAGCTTTCCTGATGCCTACACCAGTTTTTCACAGCAATAATAACTGAACAAGGCGACAGTTATCTAACAGGCGTAAGCAGTGTTCCGTCTCTTGGTCCATACACTGTTTCCCTTGGAGTATGAGATTCTAAGGAATGTGCGAGTGTGTCTTAATTCGTATTTTAGCAGCAGTTATTTGCATGTAAAAGTTTTAATTGATTAAATGATTCTTTAGCAATGTTTATTTGCCCTTTAATTTGATTAGCAACTTTTTTTTTAGTAGTCCAAGGTTTAACCTAGGCTGCTGTGGTAGGAACTGGTTGCATCTCTGTGCACAGGGCTGTGGGTCAGGGAGGCTGTGGGTCAGGGAGGCTGTGGGTCAGGGAGGCTGTGGGTCAGGGAGGCTGTGGATCATGGCCTTTCTCTCCGCTGCCTCCCTGTAGCTGTGGTGCAGCCTTGGACTGTGGGCTACAGTAACCAAGGGTTCTGGTTCTGGAATCGCTTTTTGGTGCCAGTACAGGACACAGGAGTTTGCTTCTATGGTAGGTTTCATTTTACTGATGTGTTAATTTCTCTAATTGTGTGCTTTAAAATCTTGATTTTAAAAATAAGGTATGAAAGTGAGGAAATAATAGTAGTTGAACAAAAGTACTAATTAAAGTTGCAGGTTTATCAATTATTTTTCCTGTTAGATGCATTTGTAAATTTTTATGGTATATTTAAAAGTGATTTTTAAAGCTGTGTGCATATTTAATGGGCTAGATTTTGTGCATTTGTAATGGTTTCTTCCTGTTTTAGGCATAAAGCTTGAAGGTTCAAATGGCAGGATAAGTGGTCATTTGGTTGAATGGTTGGGCAGAGGAGCAGAGCTCCGTCTTCCTGTCCAGAGTCTGTGGCAGCAGCCTGTTAAGAGGCGCTTGCGTGATCAGTGAAGAGGAAACCTGTGATTCAGGGCCGCCAGCCTCAGCCAAGACAACACAGGGCTGGCTTCTCTGGAGTCTCAGCGTTGGTTTCTCCCAAGGATGTTACTAACTCACCCTCTTAGGGGTAGAGTTTTGGAAAGAGGAAGAGAGAAGAGTAGCTTCAGGCCAGAGGGCGATGATGTGTTCAGTGGAAGTCCCTAGGGCTGTCCTCACCTTGGAACGTCTCTATCCCCACCCCCACTCCCATGAGAAACTTCCTTCCTTCCCAACCGAGGCAGTGAGACGCCCAGTGCAGGACTGTGGCTGGAAGACCGTCATTTCCCTTCCTGTCACTGCTGCGGAGTGACAGGTGTCGGGATATCCTTGCTTGGTGAGGGTTTAGGGTGTATGTTAAATGCAGTGAAATTTTGTTTTAATTATATTTCAGTCTGTTCTAATGTAGCAAAGTCGTTCAGTCTGAACCTTCTAGCACCTATCACTCAAGCATGAATTGCTGTCAGGGAGAAGGGTATCCTCCCACACCTTCTGGGGAGCGCTTAAAACCATCCTGCTTCCTTTTCCTTTTCCCTGAATACTGAGTGCTGACACTTGGGAGTTACAATCAGAATGCATCAATCTTTATGGAAAGGTTACCATTATTGCACTGCATTCCCCTCTAATAGTGCTTCTCAGTGTCTCAGTTCTGCACGTTTTTAAAGACCTCTTAGGTGAATGAATGTTGGGTGCGGTGCCTCGATTTAATAATTAAAAAGAGACTGATGGCTTGTGTACCTTCCGCTCTGGGTCTGGGTGGGGAGACTGTCAGTTGTTTCGATGTGGCTGGGGTAGAAGCGCCGGTTGCTCTCCATGAGGAAGTCAAGTGTGTGTGTGTTGCAGATTTGTGAGCAGTTTGGTGGGATACGCCCTGAGCACTGTGCTGCTGCCTGTGTGTGTGTGTGTGTGTGTGTGTGCGTCTTCAATAAGTTCTCACACCAAAATGGAAGGGCTCAGTGAGATTGTGAAATGTGTCCATGGGTGTGGAACTAGCAGGTTGAAAAAACAAAATCATGACCTGCATCCCGAGCTGTCCGGCTCCAGGGTCAGTGCTGACTGAGCGGGCACGCTGAGTGATGGGGTGAGTGTGAGGACGTCGGTGCTGTCGCTGCAGGCAGTTGAGATGTGGAGAAGGAAGGTTGGGTTGTGTTGCCACTGGCATCATCTCCCTCCCCTCCCTCCTCAGGTTCTCCAGCAGCCCCCGATGTAGTCGAGGAGCCTGCCAGGGTGTCTGGCTCACTGTGTTCAATACACTATGAGCTTGTTTAATTTAGCAGCGCCAAGTACAGACAGACCTTCTGCGGGATGGGAGCTTGGCTATAGGAGAGCCTGCTTGTTTCCCCTTGTCCTGTGCTAATAAAGAAGCTGGCACATTTCCTCCTAAGTGAAAGGGACTTTGACATGTTTAAATGTGGTAATCAAAGGCAACTGAGCAGTTTTGATAAACGTTTTTCTTTGTACAGACTTTGGTTAATTTCATTTTGTACCTAGACAGCTAATTGCAAATTATGGGCTTTTTTGTTTTTCCCTTGAGCTTGGTTTTGTGGTCGGTCACCTTGGGATTTATTGATAGGAAAATAAGTTGTTTCCGCATTTCAGTGGATGATGGGTATTTTTACAATAGGTTATCCTGTAAAAGGTAGAATGACTTGACCAGGCCTCTGAATGGCAGTCTTGCTACATGACTGTGCAATATTTTTAAAAATTTTTAAAAATTTATCTTTATTGGAAAGACAGATACACAGAGAGAAGGAGAGACAGAGAGAAAAATCCTCTATCTGCTGATTCACTCCCCAAATGGCTGCAATGGCTGGAGCGGAGCCAATCCAAAGCCAGGAGCCAGGAGCTCGGAGCTTCTTCTGGGTCACCCATGCGGTACAGGGTCCCAAGGCTTTGGACTGTCCTCCACTGCCTTCCCAGGCCACAAGCAGGGAGGCAGGTGGGAAGTGGAGCAGCCAGGACAGGAACCGGCACTCATGTGGGATCCCAGCATGCAAGGTGAGGGTGTAGCCTCTAGGCTATCACACCGGCCTGCAGCTTGCTTTAAAAAAAAAAAAGTTTTATTGAGATAAAATTCATGTGCCATGAAATTCAACCTTAATATGTATAGTTTTTATTTTTTGAGATTGTTTGAAATGCATGTTTACAGAGGGAGGTAAGAAAAGAGAGCGAACAAGAGCGAGTGTGTGATTTGAGAGCTCCTCCACATGGGTGGGTGGTAGGGACCTAGTACTAGGCCATCTTCTGTTTCCCAGGCACTCGGGGGGCTGATCAGATGCTGAGCCACTGGGACTCCTACAGGTGCTTTTGTGGGATGCTGGCATTGCAGGTTGTGGCTCACCTTGCTGTGCCACAATGCTGGGCCCCTTGACTGTGTTTTCGTTTGTTTGTGGGCTTGCTTTTTTTTTTTTTTTTTGGTTATTTTACTATATTCACAGAATTATGCAGTAGTCACTATTGTCTAATTCTGGAACACTTGTCACTCTGAAAAGAAATCCTAAGCCTGTTACCAGTAACTTTCTGTTCTTCCCTTTCCGTTGCCCTGGCACACACTGCCTGGCTTTCTGTCTCTGGACTGACCTGTTTTAGACACATCGCACACATGGAATTATTCCAGTAGGGCTGTCTTTCACTTAGCCTGTTTGAGGTTCCATCTTATTGTAGTATACAGCCAAACTTTATTCCTTCTAGTACCAAGTGGTATTCCATTGTATGGCTATACCACTTTTTACGTCTCATTTATCAATTGGTCGACTCCCTTTCTGGCTGTTGAGAGTTGTGTTACATTTGTGCACATGTTTTTTGAGTGGATGTGTATTTTCATTTGTTTTGGGTTCCTACATAGATGTGTAATTGTTGGGTCACATGGTAACTAAGTTTTCTTTAACTTTTTTTTTTTTTAACTCTGTAAGAGAAAGCAATGGGCAAAAAGAGCATCCATGTGCTGGTTCATTACACTTGACAAATGCTCACCAGAGCCAGGGATCAGCAAGGCCAAAGACAGGAGCCTGGAGCCCAGTCTGGGTCTTGCCATGTGAGTGGGAGGGGTCCCTTGCTTCCTGGGATGTACTACCAGGACATCATATCAGAAGCCAAGTGGCTTGGGATTCGGTTGGCACTCTGTTAGAGCATGCAGGCAGTGTAATCAAAGGCGGAACGTGCTGTGTTGCAGACTGCCCTTCTGGTGAGCTTTATTAGGGCCTGGCAGACTATTTTCCAAGCCACCTGCAGTATTTTCTGCGCCCACAATGGTGTTGGAGGGTTCCAGTTGCTCTGCATTCTTGTCAGCACTTTCCTGTGTTGGTCTTATGAAGCGATATGTCTGTCTGGTTTGGGTTTGTATTTCTCCAGTGCCTAGTGGTGTTGGATATCTTCCTGTGCCTTTTAGCCACCTGCTGAATGTAGTTAGAGAAACAGTGATTCAGACTCTGCCCATTTTAGAAACTGGGTTGTCTTCTTATTGAATTGTAACAGTTCTTTATATATTATCAAATATATGAATTAAACATTTTTTCTCTTATTCGGTGTACTCTTTTCACCTTAATCTTCTTTGAAACAAATCTTTTTAAAAAATTTTGATGAATCACAATTTACTGATTTTTTTCTTCATTTTCTGTGAAAATTTCTGTAAGTTAAAAATATCTTATTTCCAGACTACTCTCATTTGAGAAGTGTATGCAAAATTAGTTCATTACTGTATAATGAGTTAGAGGTATTAAGCATCTTTTTTTTTTTTGTCTCATCTAATTCATTGTGAGAAGACTGAGCTTCCCAGCCTCACACCAAGTGTGCTTTTTCGTTTTAAATCAGAAACATGTCTGTCAGTGTTCTGTCTGGCTCAGCGTGCACGCCTCAGTCTGTGAACACTTAGATATGTCTAGTGTACACAGAGCATCTGGCTGGGCTTTGAGGTCCGGGGTGAGTCGGGGGTCAGACCTCCTAGTCACGTGTCCTGCTGGAAGCTTCCAGAGTATGGTGGAGGAACAGGGTGGCAGAGAGGTCTTCTAATCTTTTTTGGGGAGAAGGACTCAGAGAAGAGTAGCTGCAAGTTCTGAGTCTACAGAGATGGATGAGTAACCGACCTCTTGTTTCAGTCTGTGATTCTCTTCCTGTTATCTTGCTGCTTTGTACGCCTTGCCTCCTGGAGCCCCTTAGGATCGTTGTTGTAATAGACTGTAGGTACAGATGTGATGGTTGTGATGCCTAGAAGTGAGCCTAAAGAATGCCACTTTTAAACGTTTCTTCACACTGTCCCAAAGGAAGCTCTGCGACATTCTCTGTGTATTTGTTGGCGGGGAGGGTTGACAAGGGTGATGGGAAGCGCGAGAGCACAGACTTACCCAAGTCAAAGATGCCCGAAGATTGCAAAAGGCTTGAAGCATTGTGGGCCCAGGAGGATCTGTGGGACTCGGGCTGGGGAAGGTGCTCACAAGCACAGAGCCAGGACCTTCCCTCCACTCCAAACGAGAGGGAGGAGCTGCTGCCTCTCAGCTGCAGTTTGATAATTCCAGGCGCACACTTGGCCTTGGATTTTTGCTGCCTGGCCAGGCAGGGGTCTTTGTTGGAAGCTTCCTACCACTGTCACACTGAATACTCTTGGAGAGAGCGGGCCAGGGTTCTTGGCAGAACCAACTATACATGTCCACTCTGGGAACACAGCCGAACCCAGCTCCCAAGGGCATGATTCTGGTCACCCGTGATGGACACGAGTTCTGTCCCAGAACAAGGTTCAGGAGTGAGCAGGCAGAGTAAACCATGTATGGTTTGAGCGCAGCTTAGTCTGTGCATACTCAGAATCGATTAACCTATTTTGTAATGATTAAATTGGACTTGGTTTTTTCATTAGTAGGAGTCCTGTAGGGACAGCACTTGGCACTTGGTGGGTGACTGCGGCAGGCACTTGGACAGATCGTTTGGCTCCTGGATGAAGATAAAAAATACAGATTTAGAAGGTGTGAATGGGGACTAGTGTTGAAGCACAGGGGATAATCCTACCTGCAGCACCAGTTTGTGTCCTTGGTGCTCCCCTTCCAGTCCAGCTCCCTGCTAGTTGGCTAGGAAAAGCAGCAGCAGATGGCCCAGGTGCTTAGGCCCCTGCTGCCTGGGTGGGAGACCCGGATGAAGCACAGGCTTAGGGCTTGGAATCCTTGCTGGTCACTTGAGGGGGGGTGTGGATGGAAGATCTCTGCCTTCCCACCTGCCTTTCTCCCTCTGTCCCTTGCTTCTTTTCCCCACGTCTCCCTCCCTTTCTTTCCATAATTCTTTGAAATATACATATCTGAAACCAAATCCTGAGTGTAAAGTTGAGTGCTAGATACACCTTGAAGGGTATTGGCTAAGGGGTAGTGTGGATGTTCAGATAGACTATATGTGTGTTATTTTCATGTCCAGATAATGAAATTGTGCGCCCTACCCTGCCTAGTGTTTAATGCAAGGAATTAGCTGTTGACAGTTCTGCACCTGCTTTGTTTTTCTCAAAATTTTTGTGATAAACATGATATATAGAGAAATAAAGGAGATAAAGATGAAGTGATTCTATTTCCTTTTAAGAATAACTGACTCATAGGATGAAACCGTGGATATGGTTTCAGATCACTCCTGTAAACCCTCAGAAGAGATGTTTATAAAACACTTGGAACAATACAGATTGTACTAAGAAACTGTGCTTTGATCAGCTCAGGAGATAGAAGACAAGGAAGTTAATAAATCAGGCCCTGCTTTTGTGAATGGGGAGGACTGGAAGTTCACCTTAAAACTAGGAATTCAACATAGCAAGACTTCATTTTTTTTTTCCTGAGTAGCAGATGTTAATGTAATTTCATCTTTTCTATAAAAATAAAATGAGTTGCAAATTTAAAACCTTGGCATCTTGCAATCTGACTCCTGATTTCTATCTCTTAACTATTGGAACATTAGTCTGGCAAAGGAATATGACGATTTATTTTACCCTTTAATTTTGAGGTGAGTGTGCTTCCAGCTCTGATTTCCCCTTGGTTATTTGGACAACCAAACCATTGGTAGTTTGAATGTACTCTTCTTATACATTATTTAGGCGTTAGATAATAAGTAATTTTATGAAAGTAGTTACTGTTACGTTCACTCTGTTCACACTTGGGAGAGATTGTTATGTTTTTTGTCTGCTTTTTGAAGGTGTAAATGGAATTGAATTGCATTTGTGGGCTTAACACTCTTGTCCTGCCATCCTGCCACGTGGCAAGACACCACAGCAAACTGGGTTTTTGTGCCTTGCCTTACTTCCTGGATTCTCTTCTTTCTCTGCACTAGAACTTTTCATCAAAGAACTTTTATTAAATTTGTCTTTGAATGTAGACCCAGGGCTTTTAAGCAAATGGTAATTTAATCATTTCTCTAAGGCACGAGTTACTGCATCTCAGCTTCTAAAGCTACTAAGAGATACGTGGATCTAAATCTTTATTTTAAAAATAACTCAGATCTTTTTCATTTGAATTGTAGATTAGTACTTATTCTCAAACAGAATTTGAAATAAATATTTAATAGACTTAAAGTTTGTATATTCTTTATTTCATCAAAACTCAAGGCTGACAAAGAAACTGTATTTTAGATTTTAAAGAGATGAAAGTCATGAGTTTGAGTCCTGTGTAGGTATGCTAAGTAATGAAATGGAAAATTTCTATGCCAAGATCTCAGACCCCTAAAAGCTATATCACGTTTAAATCAATTGTGGAGCTTAAATTAAAGGATACTGGTTTCTGGCTTTGGAAAAAAAGTTGAAATGCATCTACTACAGTGTAGCTTATTCTGTTTTCTGAAATGACCTTTTTATTTCTTTAATTCTTTCTTTCTTCCTTTCTTCCTTTCTTTTTTTTTTTTTAAAGGTTTGTATGTTTATTTGAAAAGCAGATTTAGGGAGAGGGAAAGCAAAGCAACCATCAAAAACTGGCTGGAGCTAGACCAACCCAAAGCCGGGGGCAGGAGCTCCTTCCTGGGCTTCCATGTGGGCAAGGGGGCCCAAGCACTTGGGCCATTTGCCACTATTTGTCCAAGACTCAGTAGCATGGGGCTGGGTTGGAAGTGGAGCAGTCAGGACCCAGTGCAGTGCCCCTAGGGACTGCTAGCATCCAAAGTTGCGGCAACTTTACCCAAGAAGCCACCTCAGCCCCTGGAAGGTACTTTTATTTAAGTGTCTGTGTTGTCTAGCTAAAGAGTCTGCTAAGTGTTTCTAACTTTTATGTGAAGATGCTTCAAACAAAAAAAAAATTGTGGACAACTGAATTAAAACATAAGTTTATTTTGATACAAAATGGAATTGATATGTATTAGGGGACTTCACAAAGGTCATGGAAGATATATATTATGAAAAATGCCTAAAGTTTAAACTTTGTTGCATCAAAAATGAAAATCTTAATTTCATTTTCCATGAACTTTGAAGTTCGCTCATGTCTTCTGCATTTACAAATTTGTTTCTTTTGCTTGGAAGGCAGACAGACAGATCATTCACACGCTGGCTGATTCCCAAATGCCTGCAACAGCTGAGGCTGCTCCAGGTCAGACGCAGGATCCTGCAGCTCTGTCTGGATCTCCCGTGTGGGTGATGGAACCCTAGAATTTGAGCCATCACTTGCTGCCTCCCAGGGTGGACGTTAGCAGAACAGCGGATGGGAGGTGGCTTTGGGACTCACTGTGAGGTGGTTGGTTCTCCAGTGACAAGTTAACCAGCCGGGAGACAACCGTCACCTCGAAGTAGACATTTCGGCTGTGCCCCGGCCGTGGTTTCTCTCATGTGAGTAGCTGACAGGTCTTGTTTGTGCACTTCTGTACATCTCGTTCCTCATGGGTGATGAGACTACAGAAGCTGTTCTGCTAGTTCTTGTTTCTCTGTTAGTGAAGCAGGAGAAGAAGTTTTACTTTACCTCTCAAAGATAGCAAAATGTACAGAAATTCTAGAAGATGGGGATGGGTGGGTAGGGAATTGTGTAGATTGTAAACTTCTTTGGTGGGTGTGTTATCTGTGAAACCCTGGCGTATTAAACAGGTGAAAGAGTGATGGGAGGCTGAGTTAGCACTTTGTAGGGACTGCAGTTCTAAAAGCGATTCTTTCAGACTCGCATTCATGAGATGAAGAGTGTGTGTGTGTGTGTAACAAAGACTGAATCACTTATTCACATTTCCTGTTAGTTTTATACCAATTATATGCTTATGCAGATAACACTCGTACCTTTTAAAATACAAATTGTTTTAAATATTTAAAACCATAGTAAATACAGTAAGAGTAATTAAGAGCACTACCGATAAGGCCATTACGTAGGTTTAAAATAGTTTTGTCATCTTGCCTAAGAGACTTGGCTTAACTTTATAAGATTATGGTAATAGCTAGTGCATGGAGAATACACCCAATCCTGCTGCCCCATTCTGTCTCTTCCAGGTAAAGGCATACAGCCAGAGCAGAGTGAGTTAGACAGTAACAACACACTGAGGACGATTCCACACCAGCTGCTCACGGTGCAATGACCACATTCTCAGGCAGGTGTGATCCAGTCTGGGGCCTGATTTAGGAGACTCCCTTCTAAGGGTTCCAGATGTCCATTGTGCCTTATGTAGTGGGAAGCAGCTCTGTGACCTCTGGTGTGCTGCTGGTGATCATTAACTCCACTTCCCCATGGACTCCTCTAACAGAGGTAGTCCCATGAGTTGTCAGGAGTGGAGATGCTGTGTGTGATGTCCTTAGCACAGTGCCTGCCTGGCACACTGTAAGTGACCACTAGATAATAGGCCACAGAGCAGTAAGTGTTTTCCTTCAAGAGGAAATGTAATAGCAGGAGAGAAATTGACATTGGAAGTGTCGTGAAGAACCACAGATGGGTCCTGGCCTTCGGTGGAACTCAAACTGCGGCAGGTGTCATGTCACTATTTTATTAAAGTTAATGCTCATACTGCAAGGGAATGGTAAACTTCCACAATTTTCAACTGTTGACAGTTGAGTATGTTTTTTTGAAGACTTTTTTTTTTTTTTTACTATTTTACCTAAACCAGAACCACTTTCTGTTTTATTTATCCTCATTAAACTATTCTGATGAGTCCCAAAATTCTGTGAGTTTTGGTCAAATTGTTTTCATTAAACAGTACTGATTTTAAAAAATGTTTAACAACTTAAAACTTCCATTTTCTATTTTAAGAGTTTGAAAAAAAAAAGTCAAAGTAAAATGACTGAATAAGATGGCTTGTGTTTTCATCTGTTATTTTCATGGTTATTGCTTCTCCATAGGAGTGAGCCATTTATAGACTGTGCTTCCAAAGTGCGTGGTCTGCAATGCCATGGTTACTGAGTACTTAGATTAGCGGTGTTTAATGTGGCTATAAGTTTCAGAATGATGTGTTCTGAACATGTGAAAGGGAATCATTATGTCAGTAAAAATCCACTTTTTAAAAGCTTATTGTTTAGGAAAATTGTTCCTTTGAGAACACAAAACATGACAGTTCGAAGGCAACCTGAAAAATTTTAAAAAAGAATAGCTATTTTTAAGAAAATCTGAAGCTCATGTGATCAACAGCTGTAACAGGGAATTTTATGATGTTATGTATTTGGGAGGAAAAAATCCTCAAAGTGCCCCTGGGATGGAGGAAACATCAGAAAAGATTTCCAAATGGAAGCCCTTTGTAAATTGTCAAGTGCCCCATAAATCATGGCAAGAGATGCAGACCTTTGCTTTTTGTCTGCGAAGAGTAAGTTAAGATGTAACGTGTGTCTGGCTGGGTTAGCAGGGAGTTGTCTCTGAGCTCAGCAGAGAGGAGTGTGCTGGAGGACCGGGTGGTGTTTGTCTTCAGTACTGGCTTTCTAAGGGACAGCTGACACCTTGTAATTGTTTTTAGAATTGTTTTGGGTTTGTGGCCCTGAGCGGTTCACAGCCTTCTGGGTTCCCAAGCTATCAAGTGCCCTTCATCTTGTGGCATTGGGAAGTGTGGTTTTATCTTTGTCCTGAACTCACTCGGGCTTCAGGAGATGCCTCTTGTTACAGAATTCTAAGCACTGGGTACACAGCTCCAGCCATCGCTTGGGCTTATTATTTCAGCTTCATTTTAGAAGAATCACGTTTGGTGGCCCATTTCCACTGATGTTCTTTAGTTGTATTGTGTAAGTGCTGTGACTAAAACTTTACAAAGTATTCCAAGAGAAGTTGCAGGATGGCTCTGTAATTTGGTGCCATTGGCCATTCTGTATGAAATCCAGCACTTATAACAATGCCAAATACAGAGTACATGCACAGCAAATGTTTATTCGAATTAATGAATTGCTTTCAGGCAGTTTGTATAATATTGTCAGTGTTAAGTGACAGAATATTCAGTATTGGTAGTTTAAATGTTCAAGCTTCATTCGAAGCCCATAAACAGACTGCTGTGTAATCCAGGGAGACCAGTTTGATCACTTTCCCATCCAATAGTAATTTACTTTTACAGTTTTGTTTATATGGAGTAAAGGTCAAAGGAAAAGGTGTATTTGAGGGAGTTACATCAATTACTTTGCTACAGTGAAAGGTTTTCTGTGTGCTACTAAACAAGAGGCAATTTAAAATGGGTACTGTAAAATTTAGGCAGTTCTTTTTAAAAACCAGCTTTGGTGAGGTTTGGTTGAGGTGGCATTGACTGCATATTGAAGTGTACCAGTTAGCCAGTTGTGACACATGCACTCATGCAGTCATATGGCAGCGAAGGAGGCACACCGGTCACCTCCCTGAGGCCGTGGCACCTCCACGCTCCTCTGTGCCTGTCTCCAGGCAGCGGCCTGTTGGATGGCCGGCACTACAGAGCAGCTTGCTTATGGAGATTTTAGACTCAGATACGTGGAGTCCTCTTTTATGTGCTCTGGGGTTTGGTTTCTTTCACTTAGTGTAGTTGAGGTTGATCGGTGTTGTGGAGGGCATCAATAGTTTATTCCTTTTTAGCGCTGGAAGTTCCCATTGTATAGTTACGTCACTGTATTTATTCCCTGCTGGCGGCCGCGCTCGTGTTCTGTTCGCAATTATTCTCAATACAACAAGCCTGTACATAGACATGCACTTTCTTTCTCTGAACAAATGTCTCCAAGTGAGGTGGTGAGATCATGTGGCTGTTTAATTTTTTGAAGCTTCCAGGCTTGTTTGCTTTTCCGTTCCTGCCAGCAGAGCCTGGGAATTTCCCATGGCTCCATGTATTGTCTCCTCTGGGGGGGGGGGGGCATTTTTCAGCTGTTCTAGTGGATGTGTAGCAGGATCTCATTGTGGTGTGAATTTGCGTTTTCATAGTGACTAATAGTACTGTGTGTGTTCGTGTGTTTATTTGCCATTCCTTGTTCAAATGTCAGATCTTGGATGTCTTTGTTTCGTGGGTTGTTTTCTTAATGACATCTGAAAGTTGTTTCCATGCGTAGATTCTTTTTCATATTAATGATTTCCAATATTTTAGCCTGGTCATTGATTTGCCTTATTGTTATTATCTGTTTCTTTCTTTATTATTATTACTATTATTGTTATTTTCATTCTGACCATGTCTTAGTTACTGTTGAACAGATTCAGTGTGGTTTGTGGATACAGTTCTAAGAACACGACACCCTCAGGCCTCCCCTCCCACATCCTCCTGTACTCCCTTCCTTTGTCTTTCTTAAGTTTTAAAAATCTTTTGTGATAACATTTTAGGTTTGCGCTGCAGTAAAAAGCTTAATACTTCACTAAGTAAAAAGCAAAATGACCTTAGTTTAGTGGGACTACACACAGTGGTTACATTTCACCAACATACATTTTAAAATAATCAAAATTATTAAAACTAAAATAGTAGGATATAGAAGTGATATATAGTAATAATATAACATTCTTAAGTGTTGGTTTGATGGTATGAAGCAGTTTACAAAACTATGTGTGCAGTGGTATTGCTACACATTGACATTGCTTATTTATTTATTTATTTTTAAGTTGTAGCCTCCACATGTAAGGGAGAACATGTGGCATTTGTCTTTCTGAATATGGCGTCACTCAATAGGATGTCCTTTGGTTGAGTTCATTTTGCTGCAAATTTTAGAGTTTCATTCTTTTTTATAGCTGCATATTTGAATATTCCATCATGTGAGTATATATGTGTATGTGCCCTATTTTCTGTATCTATTCATCTGATGATGGACAGCTTGCTGGCATTGTGAGCAGTGCATCTACCAGCATGGTGGTACAGGCACCTCTGATTCATTGCGCTAAGGTCTGGTAGGAGGATTGCTGAATGGCAGGTCGATTTCTAGCTTTCTAAGACTTCGCTACTGTTTTCCAAGTGGCTTTACTAACTTACAGCCCCAGCAACACTGAGTGTTCGCCAGTGTGTGTGCTGTATTGTGGCTTTTAGTTATTCTGACAAGTATAAGGTGATATCTCATTGTGATTTTAATTTGATTTTCCTGATGGCTTACTGGTATTAAACATTTTTTCAGGTATTTGTTAGGCATTTGCCTTTTTTGGTATTTGTTACCTTGTTTACCTTTATGTCTGTTTTGTATTTTGGGTGTAAGTTGCCTTATATCAGGAATTACATATGGTGTCTGTCCTTGGGGTTGGCCATTTCACTGAGCTTAGTGGTCTCTTATTGGGATCACTTGGTTGCAAATGGCAGAATTTCATTCTTTTTAATCAGCATACTGTTTTTGTATGCTTATTTTGTAACCTGCAACTTTGCTGAATTGGCTTAACAATTCTGTCATGTTTTTGATGGGATGTTTAGGTTTTTAACATCATTGATAGTTTGACCTCCTCTTTTTCAGTTATGATTTCCTTTATTTTTCTGCCTGAATGTTCTTGGCAGTTCAATGTTATACCGAATAGGAGTGGTGTAAGTGGACATCTTTGCCGTGTTCCTGGTCTTAAGTGCTTTCAGTTTGCCTCTTCTCAGTGTGCTGTTGAATGTTGTCTGTGTTGCACAGCTTTATGCTCGTGAGGATTGTTCCTTCCTTCTACACCTAACCTGCAGGTTTTTTTGATCATGGAGTATTAAATTTTACTGTGGTTTTTCAAGAGAAAATTCTTAATGTTGAGGAAATCGTATTCTTCTTTGATACGTTATGCTTTCAGTGTCACATCCAAGGACTGTAAAACAAGGCCATGAGGTTATCCCTTAGTTTTGTAGAAGTTTTGGGGTTTAAGCTTTATTTGTAGGTGTTTTGACTGTCTCAGTTTGAGTTGATTTTTGCAATATGATGTTTAGTTCTAGCTCCATTTGTTAAAATTATCAATCTCTTTACTAAATTGACTGCTCTCTTGTCAAAACTCAGATGTCCATCTATGAGAATTTATTTTTGGGCTCCGTTTTTCTCCATCCGTTTATTTTTACGCTGGGGTCAAACCATCTTTATTACTGAAACTTTATACTAAGTCTTGAAATCCTTTCATGTCCTCCAACTTTTTCCTTTACAAAGTGGTTTAGGCTACTCTGGGTCCTTTGCATTTCCATTTGAAGTTTAGAGTTAGTTAGCTTACCAGTTCATAACAGCCTGCTGGAATTTTGATCAAGAGATCCAGTCTCTAGATCTTTGAAAGAACTGACTTCTTAGCGACATCGAGTATTTCAGTCTATGAACATGCTATTTCTCTCTGTATAGTTAGGGCTTCTTCAGTTTCAACAGCCTTCTAAATATGGATTTTGAACATCTTTTCAAATGTGTCCTAAACATTTCTTACTTTTCAGCATTATAAATTGTGTTTTACAAGATTTCAATATAGAGTTAATCGCTGCTAATGTAGAAACACTATTTTTAAGATTCTGTATCCTGCTACTTTGCTGAACTGGTGTGTGTGTGTGTATTTCATTGGATTTCCTACATAATGATGTCTTTTTAAAAGGTTTACCTTTTTGTAGTTTTAATGTCTAACTTCCTTTTCCTGTTTTGTTGAACTAAATAAAATGTATAGTATGGCATTGGGTAGAATAATCAGCATCCAAGTCTTGCTCCTCATACAAAAAGGCAAGTGTTCAGACTTTTGTTAGAAAGTGTGATGTCAACAGATTTTTGTGGACTTCCTTTATCAAGTTATAGGTCATTTTTAATTTTCTAAGAGTTTTTATTAGGAATAGATCTTGGATTTTTATGAGAAACTTTGAGGCCTCTCTAATTGCCATGTGTAGCGCATGATAAACCAGGCTTGCATTCATGGGATAAAAAACCCACCTGTTCATGATGCATTACCTTTTTGTATGTTGTTGTGTTTCATCTGTGGAATTTCATTCAGATTTTTAACTATCTGTTTATGAGAAACATGATAGCCTCTTTGATTCTGATATCAGATTGATGGTGCTCTCGCAGAATACATTCGGAAGGATTTCCTTTCATTTAGTTTTTTGAAAGATTTTGGACAGAATTGGTGGATTTTTTTTTTTAACCTTAACTGTCAGAAGTCACCAGTGAAGTCATCTGAACTTGTCATTTTCTTTGAGGGAAAATGTTTATCATTTTTTCAAACTTTCTGTTTGACAGAGATAAAGAGAGAGGGGGAACCATGAGCCCACATAAGTTTTTCTTTGAAGATTCACTTATTTGAAAGGCAGACTTACAGAGAGAGATGGGGAAGCAGGGGAAAAGGGAAAGGGAGAGAGTATGAATATAAAAATCTTTCGTCTATTGCTTCGCTCTGCAAGTGGCCTCAGTGGTTAGAGCTGGGCCAGGCCCAAGCCAGGAGCCCAGAGCTTTTTCCAGATCTCCTAAGTACCTGGGCCATCTTCTGCTTTCCCCCAAGGCACATTAACAGGGCTCTGGATCCAAAGTGGAGTAGCCGGGACTTGAACACCCCAGTGTAATCCCAGCCTTGCAGGACTCCTGGCACACTGTGATCCCTACCCCACAAATTCAGATTTCAAAAAATAAATCTGTGGCTGTTCGGGTTACTTGTTTCTTTTTGAGAGGGTGTCAATCATGTGTTAAATTTTTTTTCGTGTTATTTTTTTAAGCAATATTCTCTTGTGTAGGATTTCCTTTTCATGTTTGTAGAACCTGTGGTGATGTCCGTCGCCTCACCCCTGATGTTGGTAATTTGTGTCTTCTGTCTTTTCTGCATTAGACCAATTGGAATTCTGTCAACTATATTTCCCATTTTAAAATACTGACTTTTGATTTGTGAATTTTCTTGTTTCATTGATTTTCTGCTTATTCTGTGCATCGTTTAAATTGTGTATTTTGGGGAGTTTTTCTGATTTTGAGACTGAAGCATGGTATTTCTAATATCTTGATTTAAGCTAGTTCCCTTTTATGATGTGAAGATGTTAATGCTCAGAGAAATCAGGACAGTTAAACAACACAGCCTGCGTGCTTTCCTGTTCCGTATAACCAAAAGGAAAGCAGAGGCAGACAGGGGTGCATGGAGCAGGGCTGCCTGGGGGGACTGGGATACCAGGGCATCATGAAGCCTGTTTGTTGTTTGCTGCCATGCTCTGTTGGAGTCTGCAGGTCAATTTATGAGACCACATTCAAAATGTTACTGTTAACGTGTGTAGGTTTGTTTAGCCTGGGCTGCAGTTTTTTTCTCTTGGCTACTCTGTTGTGAATTGAGTTGCAATGTGCTAAGAGTGACTTTGCATACAGCTACTGCTTTTGTAGGATTAATGGACACATCTGCTTTTTATTTCCATTAAGACTGTTTCTGGTGGTCTTCATAACAACGGCTGCGACAGTACTGGCAGGTATTACCCACAGGATTACATTGAGTAGGAGGAGACGGTAGATTGTTACAGAGAGTGGCACCGATGTCTCACTGAAAACTTGCTGTTACTAAGTAGTAAGTATTTCTAAAATGGACAGCACATTTCTTATTTAAAGCAAACTCCAAGCTTTTTAGAGGTATTCTTACTGCAAACACTTACTCTGTGCTTTTAAGAAAACTATTTATTTTTAGAAAAGCAGATTTACAGGGAGAAGGAAAGACAGAGAAAGATCTTACATTTGCTGGTTCGCTTCCCAGGTGGCTGCAATGGCTAGAGTTCAGCCAATCTGAAGCCAGGAGCCAAAAGCTTCTTCCTGGTCTCCCATGCAGGTGTAAATTCCCCAAGATTTGGGCCATCCTCGACTGTTTTCCCAGGCCATAAGCAGGAAACTGGATGGGATTTGAAGGAGCTGGACCTGACCTGGGATCCTGGCACGTGCAAGGCAAGGATTTAGGCAGTGAGCCATTGTGCTGGGCCCTGTGCTCATTTTAGTGAAACCAGCAAAATATGATCAATCTCAGTCTGTGCATTAGAGACTGAGTTCCTCAGCAGCTCACATCAATGCATTATATTTAGAGATTTTGAAAACTAAGTGGCAGCTTGTTTGCCCAGAGACAGTAAGACAACTGGTGACGAATTGTAAGGAAGAAAGTCAGGAATTGTTTTCAAACTTCTATGAGTGCTAAGGGTTTTATATATTATTTTAGTTTTCCTTTACAAAGAGGACATTTCAGGCATTTAAAAAATTGTGACTGAACAGCACATTACTCCTTTGTTAGTCTGATTCTCAAAGTCAGCAATTCCTGGCCCCTTGGTTGTTGTGCAGCATGAAGCAGCCCTGAAGCAGGAGCATGTGGTCTGTGACATGCCAGCACCAGCACCCTGAGGCAGGAGAGGTGCTTCTGACCCAGGCTCGTGGTCCTCACCTTGCTCATCTGTCAGATGGACCCGCTACCCGTGCTGCCTGCTTTCTTCCTGCAGGCAATGAAGAAGCGTGTGAGTAATCACTCAGCAGATGGGTAGTGCTGTTCCCCCTTCGCAAGGACTCCAGGGGAAGCTGTTTTCTATAGAAAATCCACCTCATCTACCCCTTCTGTTTTTAGAAAGATTTTTTTTAGGTTTTTTTCTTTAAATAGAATAAGCAAATGTAATGGAGCTCCCATGTACTTAAAATTGCTTTAGAAACCTTTCACTTTTAAGTGCCAATGAAAATGGTTCCTCAGTTCTCTTTGGTCTGAGACTTTGTAAGATGTGCCCATCAAACAACATAGCTAACACGGACGTGAGCGCTCCCATCGCAGCCTTGACTGTCACGCAGTGTGTGCACAGTGTGGGTTTGCTTTCCCCTCTCGTCATGGCTGCTGTGAAATGCCCCGTCTTCCCATGGCCTCTTCCTCTTGAAGACTCGGCTCCAGCCCTGACTTCCTCCGGGATCGCTTGCTCTGCTCAAGCCCCTCCCCTGTAGGCAGCCTGCTTCCAGAGCTCTGTGCTCTGGTTCTCCTCAGCTCACTAGCCTGTGTGTGGTTGGTTTCTTGTCTTACCAGACCATAGAGTGAGGGCCCAGGACTTACTCCTCTCCATATACTAGTATGCAGCAAGGATTGATGACAAGTGATGAGCTTTTGTATTGGAGTAGGAGGACCTGAGCTCAGCTTACTGAACTCAGAGAAGGTTAGATGGTTTACCCTTGCGGTAGTATCTCTCCTTCCACTTTCCAGTCTCTTGTGGTTTTTCCACTCACTAATGCTTGTGTTGAAAGAATGAATTTGGGAATTTCTTTGGCACCTTTGATACCCATTGTGGCATCATTTCTGGAAGCTTATTATATCCAAGGACCTTGCGTAGAAGCTTGGGATACACCCATAGGTTCCTATTTTCACTGTTTACGTCTGAAGAAGCAGAATCTGCGCTTCTGCATTACACACTCTGGCTGAATAGCCACAGATAGTATTCACTAATGTCTTCAAAGTCAGTTCTAGCCAAGGTGCAGTAGGTTTCATGTTGAAATGGAAATCAGAATTAGAGAAATTGAAAGAGTAGTGATTTTAAAGAAGTTCTGGCCCCTCTTGCCCTCATGTTTGTTGTTGAACCTGAGGCCTGGCTGTAGTTGATTAGCGGGATGATAGCCAGCCGGCTAGAGAAACCCTGCCTGCTGTCTGGCTGCGTGGGCACAGAAACTGTGATTAGTGCTGGCCTGTGCTGAGGGAGAAGAATCAGGAAGGCACCCACAACGTGATGAACGGATTGAGGAATAATCTGCCTAGTTGATGGATGCGAACTCCTATTCAAAAGGGCCTTTTGAACCAGAATGAAAAAACTTGAGACAAATTACACATGAGTTTTGACATGGCGCCCAGCATTACCACACATATAAAAAAGTGTGTTTTCAGTTTGAGGCCCTGAACTGTTCCTTACCAGAAGGACTGAACAGTGTCTTCAGTAGGAAGGGCCCATAGCAGGCTTAAATTGTCCAACTGGGAGGAGTGTATTTTTCTCACGCTTTCTTTTTTGCTGCTGCTTCAGACTTTGTCTATATGGAGATTTCAGTGAGCAAAGTGGCAGTCTCCTCATTGACTCAGGCAGTGTGTTCCTCACCAGGTGCTGATGAAGTTGATGGAAGTGGTTGTCCTCAGTGAGTCCTCTGGGCTCAGTGAGTGTCACTGGTTCTTGAGACCTCTGACTTCAGTTGTTGGGCTTTCTCCTTGTAAACACCAAAGCATACATTTGCCATAAAGGATCACAACTAAGTGTTTCCATATGATTCTTTCCAGTAGGATATTTGAGGACAGACTTTGGAAAGTAGTGACAGCACTAGTGAAAATTTGAGATAGACGTTTTCCTTTCTGATTTATTCAGTCCAGGATCTTACACACCACACTCTGATTTCCTTGGACCTCTTTCCTCCCAGTGGAGATGTTGGACCACACCTACGTTTTGTGCTGTGATGGGGAAATTACAGCAGTGTATCCTGAGCCTACACCTAGAGCTGTCAGTTGGCCATCAGTGCCTCTTTACTGGTCTGGTCATTAGGGCAGATGGAGCAGGTAGAAAAACAAGCCATCTGTTTAAACAAATAAAAACAAACTAATGCCCAGCGATTGGAAATTTAATGTCATGAAAATCGGCAAACTCTCAGAGTAAGCAGCAAAATTAACAGTGAAAAGCTGAACCTGCTTTTACTTTTCTCTTTGTGTTAAAGCTTAGCTGTTGGAGGCCTGATGAAGTTGTGGCGTTTTACCACCTTCCCCCTCCTCCTCTAATTTGTTAGCCCCAGGAAGTTGTTCCTCAGATCTCTCTGGTACAGAATTGTTGATAACATTTCTTATAAAAGGTTGCCCGTCAGAAAGGAAGATATTTATTCAAAAATACAGTTTCTATCTTGTGCTCGGTCAGAGTCTGAAATATAGCTAGGGCCTGGTTAGAAGTACTGTTCTCTTATAGATACATTAGATTTTTGAAGTATTAATATACTATCCTTTTGTTAATGAAGATCCTGGTTTAACTGTTTGAAAAAGTTTTATTGTTGTTAGTTTGAGTGTTCTTGGAGAGGTAGTTAAAGAGAAGTTAAATGCTGTCATTCTGTCTCCTCATTGCAAGAACAAAAGCAAATGATTGTGAAGTATTCAGTGGGTTGAACCTTGTGGTAGAGCTTGCCTTCCCCAGCATAATAGGAGCACTTCACCTAGTTGCTATGGAAACACATTTAAATTACCAAAAGTTCTGATGTCAGTCTTGATGCTGATTGCTCTGGAAGGTGGTTTGGGATTCTGCTTGCTGCTCCAACACTTGTTTTGAGAGCAGGAGTTTTACTGCGCCCTTCCAGTGTGCCAGGTCCTGTGCTGGGGGCTCTTGTGTTACTCTGCATTTTCTGGTTGTAACAAAGCACTAAAAGCTGGGGAAATTGTGAAGTGGTATGTTCAGCTCACTGCCCGGAGGCCCCAGAGCATGGTGCCAGCTTCTGCTCAGCCCAGTGAGGCCTTCACGTTTATGGTGTTACGCTGACGGCAGTACCTGCTGAAGAGATCATGTGGTGATCCTAGGAGCCACTGGAGGATTCAACACTCCAGGTTCATCATTGGTATACCAACCCACCTTTGCAGGTACTGGCTGGCCCCACAGACCATCATTAATCCCCTGCCCTTCAGAAGCAATTCCCTTTGCCTTATTCCCTTCCCGTAAGCCCCACATCTTTTCTTTTTTTTATGAAGTATTTCTTACCTTATTTATTTTAAAAAATTTTATTTTTGATGATATTTACATAGTTGATTAGGGTGGGAAGGGTCCAGGATTAGGGGAAGATGGGTGAGATCTTTGTTTCCACATTTTCTTTTCCTTCTTTCTGTATCGAGGGGAAGTGGGAAGACAAGAGAGAAGCCACATCTAATGTCCCAACTGCCTCAACACTTGGGGATGGGGAATAGCCACCCACCCAGTGTCAACCCCAAATCCCCGATGTGGAGCCTGCTGCAAAGGTTTTGCTCAAGTGGTTTCAATAGTTCTGAAATGCTGTCAGTCTTGCAGGTGCAAGGATGAGGATATCCTTCCAAGGTCCATTGGTTGACACAGTCCACCTTTGAGTCTCCATTTGCTCAGATATTTTCTGTCATGCTTCACTAGGATAGTTGACCAATCTGTTCTGCCCTCCTTCCTCTGCTGTGGTACCAGGTGTCTTCTGCAGGCTCCAATGGTCTGACCTATCCTCCATATGTCTCTGGCTATGCTGTCCACTGCTCCATCAAAGCCACCAAGGGGGTCCATTTTTGACAGATGCACTCCATTGTCAGACCACAGGTCCCGCCATTCTCCCCATGGATGGAGTTTTGAGTCCAGCAGTTTAGTTGGGGGAACCCTCAAAGAAATCTTGTCTGAAGTGACCTCAGAGCTTATCTCTTGTGTGTGTGTGCCCACCTGTATGGGGTCCAGTTCATTCTGTCACCCCACATCAGCCTACGTGCACATTGGTAATTGCAGTTACTAGGTCAGATATATCCAGCCCCATTTCTTACACAAACCAATGCTTGCTGTGGCCCAGCCCAACCCTGCCCTCCATACAGCCAGCCCTCATGTACACTACTGGAAGCTGCAGCCCAGTCAAAGCGACTCCCAGTGACCCCCACTGGGCTGGCCTCCAGCCCTGGTTTCTGTGCCTGCCAGCATGTATAGTGGACTGGCCTGGTCTGTTCCACCTCCCATTCAGCTGTTGTACGTATAACTGGGCCGAATTCATCCCAACCAACTCCACTTTCCAGCCCATACTCATGCGGGTGGGTGTCACAGCCTGTCTATAGGCCCCACATCTTAAAGGTTCTGTGAATGCTTCCAAGACCACGTCGTGGACCAAGCCTGCAGCATATGAGCCTTTGAAGCCACTTACATCATATCCAAGCTGTAGTGATTTTCAGTCTTATGAGTGGCAGATTCTGTAGCAAGCAGAATTGTAGATTTGAGCAGGATGATTAATGTAACAGTCATGTGTGCCAGGGGCAGGACAATGTTGTAGAAGGGAGTTAGGGAATGCTTGAAAGACTTTAAGGATGTGTAGGAGTTTGCAAGGATGAAGATACTTTTCCCACAAAGGGAACTGCTCAGTAAGGCTAAGAAGCATTGAGAGGTTTCTCTTCTATATCCCACACTAACCTGTGTGATTTGTCTATAGGCAGGCAGTAGTGTAGTTCTTGTGTGGCCCTCCTACTGTTTTCAGTAGGTCCCAAGTGTAGAGGCAATGAGGCAACACTGAAGGAGCTCAAGACCTAGCAGAAAACCAAAGGAAAGACCTTGCCAGGTGGTTTACCTGCCAGCTGACAGGGAAGCCATCATGCCCTGCTGTGATTCTGAGGCTGTAGCCTGGCATCCCTGTCATGGTCACATCTAGATCATTGAAATCCCAAGAGACAGCAGCTGCGACCTGCCACTTTCCTTTTAGAATGAGGAGGCTTATCCTTTCTAACAGTGTTTTTGATCCAGAATGAAGAATGTGAACCCTGTGCAGTTGGAGGCAGCTTGGCTAGGAGGCATGAAATACTCGCACAGTCTCCAGCACTGTCCAGAAACAGTTCAGGAACTAGCGCTGAGTGACCAGAGGCTTCCTGCCAGCTACTGTGATAGGAGGTACTAATCGTTGTCCAGTTGAAGACACCTCTGCTCTAATACACTTTGAATCTTGTGGGCAGATGAAAAAATGAGTGTACCACACGTGAGGTTATGATTGCTGGAGAGGAGGCTGCAGAAGGGTCAGTAACCAGGGGAGAGGGCCCCCTAAGGCTGCTGGGAACACCGCAAGATGCACTTCCCTTTGGTCCAACACAGCTCTCATGCCCTGAGTGTAAGGGGAAGACAGGAAGCCCTGAGCTCTTGTGTCAGGTAGTAGCTCCCACTGCCTCCTCTCCCTCCCGGGGACACCAGCCCCAGCCCCAGCCCATGGCCCTCTAAGGTTGGAACTTATAGGGAGTCCAGTTGCTTTCTACCTGCCTTTAGTCTCTTCCAGTAGTATCCGGATTCTTTGGGTAGCTCTGATTTTGAAATGATCACCTGGCCCAGTGCTGAAAGCTGTAGGCTGGGGTGGGTCCAAGCACATCCAGGAAATTTTGAAGTACTTAGTTCTGTAGGACTGTGTTGCTGTTTCCTGAACAACATAATTGTATGAAGTGTTGACCACACATAAATCTTGAACATTTGAATAAAATGAATTTTCAGCATTCAGAAAATACCAAGAGAACTTAAGATTGAATTTTTTTGTGAAGTTCATTCACAGCTATTGATAGAATGATTCTAGATGCTAAAGCAAAGTACATAGTGAGAAGATTTTGATTGTGTCAGAAGTTGTGTTTCATAATGATCTTTGTGTGTGGTTATTTTAATCAAAACAGTTTCATGACAGCACAGTAGCAGCCATCTCCATAGAGAAGCGCCTCGTCATCTCTCCTGATGACTACAGTGGTGGTTTGGAGTTGGAGAGGTTTACAGTCAAAGTTTATCATACATTGGAAGAATGAACTCTTCTATAGTTCTCTCAAAATTGTGTAATACATTTTAAACTTTGTACCACATTTCTGTTGCATTTTATTAGTCTTGTTTTTTGTTCATGCCTTGGTTAAAATATCAAGTTTATTGGGATAAATGAACTGGACCATTTTACTCTTTAAAGGACTTGAAGCTTAGTTTTCTAAGGACTTAGATTTCTTCATTGTGCCTTAGCAATTCCTGTAAAAAATAATTTTCCCCCTCATACAGGAAGCTGGAAAGGCAGGCTGTTTTACAGGAAGCTGTTTTGTGGTTCCTTCCTTCCTAAACTTTAGGTCCTGTGCTCTTCCTCACTTGGAGTTCAAGGGCTCTGTTTGCGTGCATGAAAATAAACTGAACAGCACCTGCTGCTTAGTCACACAAGAGAGGGTCTTGAGCTGCTGAACAAACAGATGTACTCCATTTGACGTTGAAATGCTCAAAGCCTATGGTAAAACATCAAATTTCAAAAGAAAGAGTGTGAGGAAATTAAGAGGAAAATTTAAACCAAAGGCTCAAATTTGTTACCCAAGTTGGGTATATTTAGTTGCAATATTATCATTACTGCTAGACTGGTACTTTGAAAATTTGTCCTTGAAGACAGAATTGTTAGCATTTTCCCATTCAAGGATTTGGTTTATTTTATAGTGTTTTGTTTTGTTTTTTTCATTTTAAATTGTTTTGACTCTTTGGATTAGCAAGAGTAGGGAAAATAATACTAAATATTTCTGTTATAAAATTATTTGGTTAAAATAAATAGCTTAGAGCAATTCACTCTAAATATTTTAATGTAGACATTTTTTATTATTTTATGACACAGTTCCATAGGCTCTTGGATTTCCCCCAAACCCTCCCCCCAATATTGATTTCCTCTATATTATTACAATAGTGAAGTTCATTAAAGGTCATAATTCCATCATTGCAGGCATGGATCATACAGAGAGTCCAACATCTTATTGTTCAGATAAATTTAACAATTTCATTGGGAGTCAGTCTTTGATCTGAAAGTAGAGATGGCAGAATATCATCCCCTTAAATGAAAAGCCACAATACGAAATCAACAACAGGAAGAAAAATGGAAATTTACAACATCATGAAGTTAACTAACATGCTGCTGAATGAGCAATGTGTTAGAAAAAGCAAGTTCTTAACCAAATCCTGTAACTGCTTGATTGATATCTCAATTTTAGTTTATACATAACCCACTGCTGTAAATCTTAAAATGGTTGTAGGATACTAGTCAGCTATCTCCAGTCTTCATTTTATTTTTTTTTAGTAGTTTGTAGTATTCAAGCAAGATTTTACTGAACGTTGTGAATTTTAGGATAATCCAAACAGGCTTATAACTCTAACAAGCCTCATATTAACACTTGAGGAGTAAAACAGTTTTAGAAGGGTGCGCAGAGAAATCTTCAATAACTTAGGAGTAACTGATCTTTGTGTCCTACCTAGTGAGGTATATGAGAATCCAAGCTTAGTTTTTCTTGTCTGTTCTAAGCTTTCCTTGTTAATCTTTCTCTAACATAGACAGTTTTTTAAGTTAGTGGTACCTTATTAAAGAGAAGAGAGATGGCCAAGTTATCTGCATCTACTTAGTGTAAAGGATTATGCTTGGCTTCTACAAGAACGCAAAGCTGTTCTATAAACTTCTGTCATGGCTCTAAATTCACTAGGAAATTACCTTGGAATCTGTATTTTACTAATGTGAAGACGTGTTAGAAATGACCCACTGCTCTGTTATCAGCAGTCTGCTAAGAACACCAAGCATATTCCATGTTTTGCCAGGGGACATGACTCAAGATTGCCATCATAAGTGAGCCAGGCAGTATCTCAAGTTCTGTTTCAGAGTTGGCCAAGGAGGGGAAGAAGGAAACAATAAGGGTCAGTGTGATTTGCCCTTTAATCTCAGAATTATTTTAATGATCCTTTGAGTAGGGCTGGTATCTTGGATCTCAACTGCCTTGAGATATAATAGAAACTTCATCACCAAGGCTGGACAGGTAACAGAGTCTGGGCTGGGGTCACCAGGAAAGGGCAGGGCAGGCTTATCTTCAGCAAGGTCCTGGGTCAGAGCCAGGCAAGCAGCTTTGAAGCCCTGTTGGCTGAAAGCTAGCCCTCCTCCTGGACAGGATGTGTGTGTAGGCGAAAGCCAGGGGGCAGCAGCCATGGTGTCATTTCTGACAGCGGAAGCGGTGCAGCTGTGAGGGCAGCTGGAAAGCTGGAACTGGCTTCTCGAGAGGCAGCAGAGTATGGTGGAAAGTTGTAAAGACAGAGGAGCCTGGGCCCAGTGCTGCCAGCAGGTGGTTTTGTAGCATTGGACACATCACTTCAGAGTTCCGTTTTCTCATTTATAGAAGAGGGTATTGGAATCCCTTGATCCCTGTCCAGTCAGAGCTATGATGCAGGAAGTTCACCAGTACAGCCCCAGGCCTCCTGCCTTAGGTCAGTTACTCGTCCATTCTGGGAGTTTGGATTGAAGCTTATCTACCGGGTACTCCTGGCTTTGCCCTTTGTTTTTACCATCCCATGGCTGACCCAGACTTGGAGAGATTTGCTGCATTGAATATTCCTTCATCTTAGTCACTTTTACCTTTCTTTGCCCAAGTCCCCCAGGAGGACTCTTCCTGCTCCGTCCCCGCTCCCTCTATTCTCCCCTCTTCTCCTCTCCCCCTCAACCCCTAGGTCTGGTCCCTGAAATACTGCTTTTTTTCCCCCTTACTTAGCAATCAGCAACCTGTTGTGGATTTTAAGGTCTTCTGTAATCCTGTCCCACTCTATCCATCCAGTGTTTTTTCTCACTTTCCTCATATCCTGCAATACAGTCAGATGAGTTTCATCACTGTTTCTATGAGCACTATTTCTGCTTTTTTTAGCTGATGAATTTTGTTATCCCTAAAATACTTTTTCCTTTGTAGCTTGCAAATTGCAGAAGTCAAGAGGCAAAACAAGTAGGATAATGGAATGAAGATTGAGAATGGGGAGAAGGGGTAGAGTTAACCTGCAGCGGACACCATGATTGAGAGGCGAGAGAGAAGGAAACATAGATATTGAGTGGTTGAGAAAGGAGGTTTTAAGGAATCGCACACATCAAGTGATCCTTGCCCTAGTATAGCAGAAGTCAAGTTCATTGGTTCAGAGTGAGGGAGACTGACAGAAATAGAAAATCTTCAGTTGCTGTTGACCTTAGGTTGAATAAAAGTTGTGAGAAGTGAATGAAAGATGTACTGAGAATCCTTGACAATCCAGTTTGCCTTCGTTAATATGAACATGGACTCATGATTTTCTGGATTTGCTCAGCAGAGCATGGCTTGAGGGATCCAGTTGGAGAACTCAGAGTTGGGGAAGGTTGAGTAGGCTGGTTTCCCCCACTGTGCCCTCTGCCAGGTTCTGAATGGGTAAGAGCCATGTGAGAGTAGGAGAGGCCTGGTTAACTTGGAGGAAGGAGGCCCCAGTGCCACAGAGAGATGGCATGTCCATGCCTCTCCTGCTTCTGTCTTTGCCTCAATCCACTGTCCTAACACCACTTTCCTCAGCTCAGCCTGCCTTGATGACTTTGCTTCCATATGGCATCGGAACAGACCATCCACAGGCGTTGGCCGCTGCCTGGATGTGGCCTGCGCTCTCAGCTGTCCCTCCTCTTACTGCAGGTGAATGTTTTCTATATTGAATGTCTTCCCTTCTCCTTCCCTCAGAGCTTACTCCACTGACTTGGTGTCCTCCCACCCCATCCAGTTTTCCTTGTTTGGGGCAGAAATAGGCCAGTGACAGCGAGACTTAGTCAGCACTGAAGCTCTACCAAGCATGTACAAATCAGTGATGGGTGCAAGTGAGCAACCACAAATCACAACAAAAGAGGGGCCAGAGACAGTAAGAATATTGTAGGGACAGTGACAGAGTGACCCTCGAGGGGCTGGTAGGTTGGGGAATTTGGACTTTACAACAAGTGGGCTGGCAAGCTAAGGAGTGGTGGTCATCTTGGATGATGAGAGCAGGTGCTTGGGTCAGGAGATGGTCATGGGTGTGGCTGAGGAAGGGGAAAGGCATGCTAAAGAACAGCCCTGAAGAGGGAAAATGGATCTATAGACAGAAGAGTCACAGTTGAGCATCAGGGAAGAGGCGGGAGAACAGTTTAGAAACCGTGATGGAGTAAAGTGGTGGCGCGTCCCCAGTGGCCCACGCTCATAGCCCGAGGGTTGGGAGGAGTGGTCTGCCGTGGCAGTCTCTCCATGACTCCACAGCTGGAGCAGTCACTTGGCAGTGCAAGGCAAATGTTTTCATGCCATATCACCCAAAGGCCGGGGGTGCCTGCTCCCTGCCTTCCGTTGTTCTCTCCTTGCTTCCATCCAGGTGTGCTGGCTGTTGGGTGGACAGGACATAAAGCACACCAGGAATGTTCTTCCTTTGAGGCCTTCACGCTTGCAGTTGCTGTTGCCTCAAATACTGTTTATCCAGAAATTTTTGTAGCTTGCTCCCTTACTTCCTTCATGTCTGTGATCCGGTGTCTCTTTGGGCTTTTCTGGTACCCTTTCTGAAGTGGTAATCTTGTCAGTCACTCAGTCTTTTTTTCCATCTGTATTGTTATGTAGCACTTATTACTGGCTGACAGTGCTTGTCTTTCTTTTATGGGCATACTTAATGGTGTCTTCCATGAGGGCAGAGATTTGTGTCTGGGTTGTTACATCTTTATTTTTTTAAGATGTATTTTATTTTTATTTGAAAGGCAGAGTCAGAGAGACAGAAAAAGATCTTCTGTTTGCTGGCCCACCCACCAGATGGCTGCAGTGGCCAGGGCTGAGTTGGCCTGAGGCCAGGATCCCCTCCCGCCTGGAGTTCCCCTTGGATCCAAGAACTTGAGCCATCCTCTGTTACCCTTCCCAGGCCTCAGAGAGGGGGCTGGACGTGAACTGGTGCCACAGGTGGCATCCACCATGCCTCAGCACCAGTCCCATCTTTATTTTTTTAATACTGCTTTTGCCCAGGCACCTAGAAAACAGTTTGTCCTAGCTGCTCCATTTCTGATCCAGCTCCTTGCTGATGTGCCTGGGAGAGCAGTGGTGACTGCCTGAATGTTTAGGCTCATGCCACCCACATGTCAGACTTGAGTGGAGCTGGATTTGGCCTGGCCCACCTCTGGCCTTTGCAGCCATGGCTGGAATTCAGTCTCTCTCTCTCAGTCTGTTTCTGGTAAATAATTTTTTAATATTAGTTAAGTATTGAATGAATGGGCAACTTTAAGAATAAATGAATGGATGGATTAGTCAACAGATACAGGAGGCACACTGGAGAAGGAACTGTGCTTATGGTAGGTGTTACGGATTTCTCGATCTAGGGTGGGTATAGGATATATTGTTATTGTGGGGGGTTGAAGTGGAGAGAATGGAAGGTTCTGTTTGTTGAGGAAGTTGAGTTGTTGGAACAGTGGACAATTAGAATTTCCAACTCAATCCCCTAGAGTGATGGCAGGAGAGTCCAGGGGAGAGGGAAGCTGCTCAGCCATCCCGAAGACTGAGGCCTTCAGGAGGGGCAACAGATGCTTCGACACACACACAAAACACTGGGGGGATGTTGGTTTTTAAAAATCCTCTGGCCAGAGAGACAAAGGAGTAGGTGTGTGGTATTGCCCCATTAAACTTGGTCTTCCTTTCCAAATTCATCTGGATAAATTTAATTAAACATGAGTTTTGTTAATTAATAGGTCTCTTGAATTTTTTTAGAATAATGAATACTACACATATAGAACTGAAAAGTGTTAGCACTAGTTTTTAAAATGATGTGACTCTGGCATAGGCTCTCAAGAGTCTGTTCATAAAAGTGGTTGCTGTGGGTTGTGAATTTCTTTGGATCTTTGGGGGTGCTAGCATTTGCTTTTCAAACTGTCTTAGGTTCAAAATATAAAATATGATTTATGCTGATGTATTTGTGGTTGGAAACTTTAGTGTTGCCAAAGTCTTCTCAATTGACATCTGAATATCTCAATTATGTTTCTGGTAAATTTGTTATTTTTGAGTGCCCTGCCAGACCATAGTGCCTTACAAAGTTGGCAGCATGTTGCTGATGACCTAATTTATTATTTGAACTCATTGTGAGTCTAAATGTTTCCATATTCAATTACTGATTTGTACTCATTTGAAGTGCTTTTTAGGTATACTTTGTCAAACATTGAGGGAATATGCTTCCCCCAGCCCAGGAAGCAATTTGAAATATTTTTAATCCTTGGTCCCATATTTATTCCACTTTTTTTCATCAAGGAGACTTGTCTGGTTTCGAAGAAGAGTTCTCCTGGGCGATAGCTCCTTTCTTGCCACTTTCTGCCATCTTGGTACTGGCACCAAGTTTTGCTTCCCACCCTCAGCTTTCAACCGTTACTTTCTCCCAGTGGGCCAGTGGTTTCTGTCCTGTAGATCTCTGTTGAACTACCACCTTCTCAGGAAGTTTGTGGGCTCTTTTCTCCCAGGGACAGTGGGCGCCTCTGTTGGAGATGCAATCATTGTGCCTTCCCATCCTAGCTCGTTACCCCCTGCAGTAATTACATGCCTCCTGTCCTGGTGTCGGTTCACATCGGTAACCTCAGAAGCCACCACCTTATCTGACTCACTGATCACTGTGCTTTCCAGAACCTAGGATAAATAGTGGGTGGCGTGGAGAAAGCTCTTGATGGCTGCTTCTTGAGGGAAAGGATGAATGAATGAGCGTGAGCCACAGGCTCCTCTTCTTGACACCACAGCCCTGGCCCTTGACCGCTTTACTCTGCAGCACACGCGAGGCAGGTGTTTGTGGTGCTTGACCTGAGTTTGGAAGGGATCCGGTCTCCTCGGAGAGCGAATGGGACTGTGCTTACCATGACTGGGCTGGGGACCTTAAATCTCACCTCCCAGCTGGCTTTATTTGGAATTATTGTGTCGAGAGGAAGACTGGGTCTGTGACCCATTATACATGCTTGCTCCTCCTCTTTTTCTTTTTTTAAGAGTTATTTGTTGGGCCCGGCGCGGTGGCGCAAGTGGTTAAAGGTCCTCGCCTTGCACGCCCGGGATCCCATATGGGCACCGGTTCTAATCCCGGCAGCCCCGCTTCCCTTCCAGCTCCCTGCCTGTGGCCCGGGA
The DNA here is from genome assembly GCF_017591425.1 of Ochotona curzoniae. Lineage (NCBI taxonomy): Eukaryota > Metazoa > Chordata > Mammalia > Lagomorpha > Ochotonidae > Ochotona > Ochotona curzoniae. The sequence goes on along the minus strand of NW_024465421.1, from coordinate 16,704,285 downwards.
AAGCAGTCGAGGACGGCCCAAAGCTTTGGGACCCTGCACCTGCATGGGAGACCCAGAAGAGGCTCCTGGCTTCGGATCGGCATAGTATTGGCCCGTTGCGCTCACTTGGGTAGTGAATCATCGGACGGAAGATCTTCCTCTCTGTCTCTCCTCTCTGTATATCCGCCTTTCCAATGAAAAAATAATAAAAATAAATCTTTAAAAAAAAAAGTTATTTATTTATTTATTGGAAAGCCAGATTTAGAGGGAGAAGAAGAGACAGAATGATCTTTTGTCCACTGGCTCACTCCAAAGGTGGCCACCGTGTCTGCAGCTGAGCCAGTCCAAAGCCAGCAGTCTGGAGCTTATTCAGAGTTTCCCGTGTTGGGTGCAGGGTTCAAGGTTTTGGGTCATCCTCAACTGCTTTCCCTGGCCACAAGCAGGGAGCTGGATGGGAAGTGGAGCAGCTGGAATATGAACCGGTGCCCATATGGAATCCTGGCACATGCAAGGTGAGGACTTAACCACTAGGCTACCATGCTGGGCCCATACTTTTTCTTCTGTGTGACCATCCCAGAGGAGGAATTATGAGTTAAATAAGTAAATTTCTGCCAGATGACTTTTATAGTTCTTTTCCCTAATCTTAGCACTGAGTGTGTAGAGATCACATTGCCAAATTTATATATCTTTCCGGCAGTGTCCCTCAAAAATCAGTATGTAGTATGCACGTTTATGTTAACCTGGAAGCTTCACAGGGTTGTTAGTAAGAATAATGACATATGCAAGTGTTTTGAACAAAATAATCACTCCGTGGCCATTTTGCCCGATTTAGTGGCATTACCAAAGTATATACTCTATGTTGTTTGTGTCTGTGATCCTTTTCTGAAATCCTACATCCCAGCTGCATTTTAGAGTACAGACTGCGGGATTTGAAGAATATAATCTGATATCCATTGAAGTCAGGGCAGACCCTGAAAATGTTCACATTAGGTGGGGAGAATGGTCTCACATCTGCTTAGGTGTCACTCTCACTGCCCACAGGTTTGCTCAGGTGGGCCACAGCTGGGTTGCCAGGAGCTCTGGGATGTGCGTTGGGGCCAGGCAGTTACCACGCAGTCGTGTGGTAGTGCGTATTTTGCTTTGCTGAATGTGCTGTCTCAGCACCCTGACTGCCAGCCCCAGCACCAGCCCCAGCGCCAGCTGCAGCCAGCTCTCTGCCTCCTGGGGCTCAGGGCCCTCCTCGCCTGCCTCCTGCCTCCTGTCCTGAGCATCCTGCCTCCTGCCCTGAGCAGCTGGCTCCAGAGTGATTGGGAGACATTGGTTCTTCGCATGACCTCCTTCAACTCAAGAGTCACTGCTTATTACGATCGATCTCGGTTTACCTCTCAAGCCCTTGCATTGCCACGCCCCTCCCCTTGCTGCTACAGCCATGGTTCTGCTCTTCATAGCCCTCCCCGCTTGCCTGTTAACTGTACTTTCAGTCTGCAGCAGCCCTGGCTTCCTGCCTGCATCCTCACTTTCCTTTTCTTATTAACTTAGTTTTCAGAGATTTAATTACATGTCACTTCCAAGGAAAATTCGCCACCTCTAATTCTAGATCAGATCCCCACTTTTGTATTTGAATAGCATCTTGGACTCCTTCGGTCACTGTGACGCCATGACACTGCTAATCCCCTAGAGCACTAACTGATTTCGGACATGCTTATCTCAAGCCAGGCAGCAGGTGTAGTAGGTTATCTACTGATGGTGACACTGTCATGTCCACGTCCATTCCAGCTCCCTGTGAATGCACAGGGGAAAGCAGTGGGACGCAGCCCAGGTGCCCAGACCTTGCCGCCCACTTAGAGACCAGATGGAGTTCTGTACTCCTGGCTTCAGCTGGAAGATTTCTCTGTCCCTTTTTCTCATTCACGGACTCATTCTGATTTTCAAACAGATAACCATAAAATATTTATTTCATGATTTTGATGGTGGTGGTGGAGAATTTAAAATGTTTATTTCTTAGAAAGGCAAAGTGACAGATTTGTCCTCCAGGCTTCCAACAGCTAGGACTTTCCGGGTTGAAACCAGAACCACAAACTTCTATGTAGCACTCTTATGTGGGTGACAGGGCAGACTCAAGTAGTGTTGCTTCTCAGGGTGCGAATAACAGGAAGCTGGGATGGAAGTAGAGCAGCCATCTGCTGGGGCCGTGGGCATCCCAAGTGGCAGCTTTCCCTTCTGGCCTGCGCCTCATCTAGTGTTGAATGACCTTCTTGACCTTTGACTCTTCAGCGCTGGCATTTGTCCTGCTTTAGCAATCAAGACTCAGCTCTTAGTCCATATTTGTGCACCTCGGTGTTGGTCACACCAGGGCCTTTTTTGTCCGTGGTTGTCACTGTAAGCATCACTGAATGGCAGTAAGCAGTATTCCTGGGTGTCTCTATTAGGTGTGAATAAACTTATTACAGACATTGTGAGACATCCTTGGCAGGGCACGGTCACCCCTAGGTCTCCATATAATTAGTGAATGAGGTGAGTCTGCGGTTACAAGGAAGGAAAACGGATGGGGAAGTGGTTGGATAGGTTGAGTGTCTGGCTCAGCCTGCTCGTGACTTGGGTTGAGAAAGTAGCCAGTGATTCTGAGGGATCAAGGTTTTAATGGGTTCTAGTAATGGACTCAGGCTCTGCTCTGCTGCTTTGAATGACTCACTACTACTTTTGTGCGTTGGATCATGGCCCCAAGGGATTCTTTCCTGCTATACAGTTGCAGGCCACAAATCTGATCTTAGAAAGCCAGCCAGGAAGGCTTTGATGAAGCGCTGTGCAGCCAACAGGCGCAGCCCTCCGTCCCCAGTGAGAAGGCCATGGTGGATTTCGTCCATGGTCAGAAGACCGTCCACCCTGCCTTTCCTGGCGCGTCGCTTCCTTCCTGCCTTGCCTCGGTTACACCTCCTCGTGTGGTTGTCCAGAACCTGTTCTTTTCCTTTATAGCATTATTCACATTCTTAGAGTACAGTGGTGGTTTGGTGGTGTTAACTCCTCAGATAAAGAATTGGTGTTTCAAGTTCATTTGTGCTTCTCTTCTGGCACCATGACTGGTGCATGATAGATGATCAATATGAAATTTATGTAAAAATTGAAAAAAAAAATTTGGTTGCTGTAAGACCCCATATTCCAGTGGAGGAGGCAGTGCAGCCACAGTGCTGGGTCCTCTAGCAAGGCATTGAGCAAGGGCAGTGTTGGTTTTGGAAAGTGAGAGGAGAGAATAGTCTGGACTAGAAACATCCATGCTGATTTTATGAAAAAAAAAGAAAGAAATACTAGAGAGAAATGCTAGACGGAAGAAATGTGATTCAGGAACTAGCTATTTTGGTATATTTCAGCCTGTTTTTTCCCCTAACTGTGCAATAAAGGCCATTTCATACTTTGAAATATTTTATGAATATGGAGAGATAGAGCAGTAGGTTACTTCCGTCTTCAAACTTTGCTTCCTTTGCTTTACAGCAAAGCTAACGGGTGATGTGAGGTGGGATGAACCTCGCACCTGTATTTGTACCTGAGTACTTGTCCCAGGTATCTTCCTTTCTTCCTTCTGCAGAGCCGTCATCCTGAAATCCATGGGTCTTATTTCTGTGCAGGGCATGGCACGTACATGACACCTATCTGTGCTTATCAAAATAAACGTCTTTAGTTGGTTAGTTGAACTCTGTCGAGCATGGTATTACACTGTGCGTGCGTGCGTTTCTTATTTGTTCAGTGTGTGTGTGAGGTACCTCTGTGTAGATTTGTGTAGTAGCCCTTCCTTTTGCCTATCTGGGGTGTCCTGGGATTACACTGCAGTTTATTCCTCCTCTGTCAGTGGAAGATTGGATTATTCCCATGCTTTGCTGTTGGACGGTGTTGTGGACACTGCTCTAGCTGTCTCCGCCAGGGTAGGCGAGCTGCTGGGCACCGGGTGTGTGTGTCTCCAGCTTCGATGCTGCCAGGTCATTTTCAGAGGAGCTCGTGACATTTCAGTCCCCAGCAGCACTGGGAGTTGCTGTTGCTGCATATTCTTGTACAAGTTGGTAAACATTCAAGATTAGCTTCTTACCCAGAAAAGTTCAACGGCTTCTTGTGGAGACCATCTCTGCTATGAAGGTAGAGCCGGCAGAGTATCATCCCAACCAATCAAAATTGTCAAAATATAACATTCTTCTGAATATATATATATATAAAAGATTAGCTTCTGAATTTTTGGCAGGTGGAATGGTGCGTTTCTTTGGTTTCTAGGGAATTTAGGTCTCATCTTTATACGTGTGCGGCTTCTTTGGTGGGGGGATTGTTTTAGTTTCCTCTTTGTGATTTGTCTGTTTTTCTTTTATGTTTTTTATTGGATTTTTTTCTTATGAATTCTTTAATCTAGATTTAATCTTTCATTGATACTTTGCATTTCATGTGTTTCTTGTGTTTCAAGTATGTTCTCCATGGTTATGTGTCTTTCTGCTTGGTTGTGCATTTTGTTGTGTGGCGTTGTTACTATCAAGTCGTGTTTATCATTCTGTTTATTTATGAAGGTGCTTTTTGCATCCTAGTTAATGCCCTGAAATCTAAGTACTTTGGGATCATAAAGAGATCCTACCGTGGTTTCTTCTAAAAGTGCATTCTGGGGGCCGGCATGGCAGTGTAGCACACTAATCCTCTGGCTGTCATTGAGCTGCAGCTCAAATCCCGGCTGTTCCATTTCCCATCCAGCTCCCTGCTTATGGCCTTGGAAAGTAGTGGAAGATGGCTTGAGTCCTTGGGACTCTGCACCAGCTTGGAGGACCCGGAAGAATATCCTGGCTTCCAGCTTTGGAGTGACCCAGCTCTGGTCATAGCTACCATTTGGGGAGTGAGCAAGCAAATGGAAGTCTCTTTGCCTCTCCCCCCCACCCACCACAATTCTGACTATCAGGTAAAATATAAAATAAACAAATCCCCTTTAAAAGTCTCTTCTGGTTTTCCTGTGTGTGATCTACATGAAATTTATTTGTGTAAGTACAAGACGGGATGACTTTCCATGTGAATTACCTAGTTGCCCAAGCCGGTGTTACTGATTGTATATTCCATCTTTTCCCACTGATTTGTGATATCACCCTGTCAGCATTCAGGTGGTGCAGTCTGCATGGGGCTGGCTCGCTGGTCTTTTACATATTCATGTGTCGTTGTGACACTGTTTGGCTTGTGCGTACAATGTGAAGCCCTGTACTTAGAGACTGAGGTGGCCTAACTACTGCAACATAAGGTCTAGAGCTAGAACAGGTGTTGCACTAAGAAAGTGCGTGCACCTGATGTTGGGAAAGCTTGCAGGGGGAACCTTAGGGTCCAAATTAGATGTGCCTGGAAATTGGTGCTTCCCCGGGTTGTGGTGGATTTAACATTAGACAGGGCCACGAGCTCATCACAAAAGTCACTAGATTTTTTTTTTTCCGCAGTAGTAAGAGCCTGATGTGTTTTTGTTTAAGATTTATTTTTACTTGAAAGACAGAGCTTCCATCCACGGGTTCACTCTCCAAATGGTCACCACTGCCACAGCTGGGCCAGTCTAAAGCCAGGAGCCAGGGGCTTCTTCCAGGTCTCCCATGTGGGTGCAAGTGCTTAAGGGCTTGGACCATCTTCTGCTGCTTTCCCAGGCCATAACAGGGAGCTGGATCAGAAGTGGAGCAACTGGACAAAAATCAGTGCCGTTATTGGGTGCCAGCACCACGGGTAGAGGATTAGCTTACTATGCCACCATGCTAATTCCTGAAGATATTCTTATGTGTGTGTTTCCCATACACTTGAATATACAAAAGTAGTTCAGAAAATTCAAGAATTTTAACTTTTTTATATACACTAAAATAAAAACATTTTTTTTAGTTGTATTTGAGAGGCAGAGCAGCCAACGAGAATGAGCTCCCATCCACTTGTTTATTTCCCAAGTGCCTGCAACACATGAGGCTGGATCAGATGAAACCAGGGACATGGAGCGATCCTCTCCAGGGTGCAGCTAGCTGGAAGGGCCTCGGCTGAACCGTCACTGCTGCCTGCCCAGGTCTGCGTTGGCAGGGGTGGGCCGGAGCACGGGCAGCTCGGACGTCTTGGTGGCTGTACGGAATGCTTGCCTCTGTGCACTGACCTCTCACTGCCAGTTCCCCTGAGCTGAGCTGCTCTGATAATGTTTGCTCATTTGCTGGAGATCTTACTACTGACCACTCTGCAAACCTGCCCAGGTGCCTCCTGCTTCCATGACCTCGGAAGGTCTCTGACTGGCTGTTGTGACCATTCTTTGATGTAGAATTCATTGGAAAACTGACTCTTAATGTTGTGGTTTTCTTTTTCAGTTAATGTAGCCTTTATTTTATTAGTAAAGCTTGAGGCTTACTAACCAACCCCCGCTTCCCCAGTTTTTATTGAATTGAATAAAGGAAGTGCATGCTATTTTTCAGTGCCATTATTCTTTGGAAGAAAAGCTTCAATTTAAAATGTTTGTCTGAACTGCAAGGGGTTCTGGCAACTGCTCCTGCTTCTTCCAAGGATGAGTAACATGGCCTTTTTAGATTTTAAACAAGAGCAGTGTCACAGTGCTGCAAGTGGACAGTGCTTTTTTGATTTGGTGGCATTTTAATTCTCATTAAGTAAACACTAGTACAAATCAAGTAGCTTAGAGAAAAGTGGCTAGTATTCAAGTTTTTAAGCCCATATGAAGCCTCTGGTACTTTCTGTGACATTTGAAAAAAAAATGTTAAAAGAAGTGTGAGTGGAAAAATGACCATTGTAAAGGCCTTCTTATGATAAGCATTTCACAGAAGACTGAAGGGTGTAGAACAGCTCTGCCCAGTCGGGAAGTCTGCAGGGCTAGAAACGTCCTGCTCCCTTCTGTCCCTTACATGCGACTGTTTACTGAGCACTTGACATGTGACCACTGCGACTGTAGCACCAGGCCCTACGTGTTCACTGAAGCTGAATTACCTTCATTTTGAACAGACACGTGTGGGGAGTGGCTGCTGCCCCGCGCACTCTGCAAGCGAGGTGTCTGCCGCCTTTGTTCCCCTCACCTTGCTGCCTGCAGCTGGTACTCTGCCGTCCGCGCCGGTTCTCCCTGCCTACGGGCCCTGTTCTTTCTGTGTCATATATACACATAGTACATTCTGTTTAGTAGCCACATTTCCCTTTTTGGTACAAATCTATCTCATTGTTTCAATCTGAATATAATTCAGTAGAATGGCTATATCAACATTTAATCTCTTGGTGGGCAGTAGATTGTTTTCGGGTTTTCTCTTGGAATTTTTAAAGCATTATACTTTTTCCTGTGTGTTCTTGAGATGTGCTTTGCTGCTACTCCATGGATTGTGGTGAAAACCGTGAGATCTGCTCTTTGTCTTCTACTTTGGGATCTGTGGATTGGGATTTGGGATCTTTGGGATCTTAGAATTGCAGTAGATTCCTTTAGGGTCCTTGAGTGCAGCCTGAAGGACTGCTGAAGTTGGCAGTCAGCTTGGCAGTGATGTGACTGTGCTAAGGAGAAGCAGCTGGATGTCACATTGATGTGTATGCCGACGTGTGTGGCACTGGAGCCTTGGTGTGGTTAGGGCTGAAACAGGGTCTAAAGACAGGAGCAGGAGCTGCATGGAGACTGGGTGCTGCTCACTGCTGGCAGGTGGGTGCAGTGACCTCTGTCTGCGCTGCCGCACCAGCCAGACCCTGTGCCTCCGGATGGGCTGCTTTCGTTTTATGGGCAGAATTCTCCTGGAGATCAATCCTTTAAGCTCTTAGATTTAAAAGAAAATGTTAATTACTGTGCACGGTTGAAAGGCAGTGTAGACTACCAAAGAGAATGGCTGAACCTGTGTGGACAGCTAGGAGGGAACCATGGGTGTGTGGAGGGGAGCAGGAGCGTTCTGTAGCTAATACTGCAGTTTTGTCTGGTTGGTAAGATCTAGAAATTTTCTAAAAGTACTCTGTTGTCACTTACCTGAGTGGAAAGTTGAGTTGTTACCATTCTTGGAGTAACTTCTTTAATGAAATTCCTTGCAATTGTTGCTTCTTATACTTGGCAAGTAGGTTTTCATGCTTCAAGACTGTAGTGATGTTCTGAGAGATGATTTTAAAAGTTTTTTAAAGATTTATTATTTTATTTTTTTATTGGAAAGACAGATATACAGAGAGGAGGAGAGACAGAGAGGAAGATCCGTCGCCTGATTGACTCCCCAAGAGGCCGCAACAGCTGAAGCTGAACCCATCTGAAACCAGGAGCCTGGAGCTTCTTCTGGGTGTCTAGGCTTGGGCCATCTTTGACTACTTTCCTGGGCCACAATCAGGGAGCTGGATGGGAAGTGGGGCTGCCGGGATTTAAAAGCAGTGCTAATATGGGATCCTGGCATATACAAGCTGAAGACTTTAGCCACTAGGCTACCACGCCGGGCCCTGTGTATATGCTTTTAAGGAATAACGTTAGGGGCAATACCTTTGCTTTAAAAACAGTGGTAGTTCTTTTCGTTCGCTGAAATACCTTAGTCTATACATACAGCCATGTTATATTGCCCGTTGTTGAGAAATCCCAGAAGCCTGTTAAATACAGAAAGTATGTTGGAGAAAATACTAACTATAGCTATTAATTTTGGTACTAGTTTCTTTAGAGCTAGACTGTAATAAAGAAATGTTAGAGCCTTATCTTTTATTCATCAGAATATTTTTGTATGTGCATTCAGAAAATAGTTTTTGTTTAATTTGAAAGTTTGAAGTACAATTAGAAAATCAACAAGCTAAAAGTGAGGTTTGACATGACATTTTAAATTTTTTTAGGTAATTGTTAGGCTTTTTACAATATTTTACATAATGGATGCAGGAAACCAAGAATGCATAGACAAAATAATAACTCATGTTATTGGCATTTGTTGATTTATCCAAAGTACCACCGTGACCCTCACATCTGTTATCTCTTCAGACTTCCCTTGAACTAAGTACCTTCCCTTGACTAAGTACCTTTGTCACCTCCATTTTTAGCTGAAGTCCCTGTGGCTTTGGAAGTTTAATTGACTTGCCCACCAGTCTGAAGATTTCAGAGCTGGAACTTGAACCCAAGCAGCCTGGCGATAGAGCAGGCCCTTCACCACCACAGCTCGTGTGGGAAGGTCTGACTGGAAATTCAGGCAGAATTGAGGCAGCCTGGACACAACTGTAGTGAGAAGGCAAGCTAAGGAGCGGTCACTGAGTGCTTCCTAAGTGCCTGATGAGGTTCCGGGCACTCAGCGTAGGTCATCTCACTGAGTTTGTTTCCTCCGAAGGAGATACTGTTTGTAGCATTTTACAGAAAGCCTTAGGGAGGTGAAGTAACTGCGCAGCCACACTGTGCTGACTTGTCGAGTTGTGATGATGAGGCATAATGCATCACCGTTGATTTGAGAAACTTACATTAGTTTACTGAAAGGATTTCCTGGGCCAGGCATGGTGACCTAATGGCTAAAGTCCTTGCCTTGGACACTCTGGGATGCCATATGGGCACCAGTTCCAATCCTGGCAGCTCTGTCTCTCCTCTTCTCTGTATATCTGACTTCACTAAATAAATAAATAAATCTTTAAAAAAAAAAAAAGGATTTCCTAAGCTATGTGAGAATCAACACTTAATAACTAAGATATCTACAAAAAGCAAACAAATTTCACATGATAAAAACCTGAAAAAAATTATGCAGAATAATGTTCATATGGGTCTGTTTCATTTTTAAGTATTTTCAAAGATAACAGTATAAAATATAAAAATATGTTCAGTACAACTAGTAAAACTCCACAGCAGCCTGTGTCCAGGGACCATTCTCATCGTCTCTCTATTATAGTCATTTTGCTGGGTGTGCCCATGTGTGGTGCTGGCGCTGCTGGCAGAGGTTTAACTCAGTATGCCCCAGCATGCCCCTCCTCCCCCAGTTTTCTTTTTAAAGTCTACCTTTGCAACTCTAGCAATAGCAACACAATCAGATACTAAATTTCCGAATTTAACATATAAATATATTATACAGTTTTTTGTAATACATTTGATTATTTGCTGGAATTAGGGCATGCTTTTCATTACCAAGGTTTTGCCGAAGAAATTCAACCAAAATTTAACCAAAGAATTGTAAGTATTTTTTTTAAGTTACCAGAAAAGCAGATTTACACAGAGAAGAGACAGAAAGAGCTTCTGTCTATTGTTTCATTCCCCAAGTGGCCACAACAGCCAGAGCTGAGCCTGTCCAAAGCCAGGAGCCTGGAGCTTCCTGCAGGTCTCCCACACGGGTGCAGGGTCCCAAGGCTTTGGACTGTCCTCAGCTGCTCTCCCAGGCCACGAGCAGGGAGCTTGGTGGGAAGTGGAGCACCCAGGATATGAACTAGTACCATTATGAGATCTCAACATTTGCAAGATGAGGATTTAGCCACTGAGCCATTACGCCAGGCCCACAAAAGTCTTAAATGGGTGAAGGCCTGAGTCAGTGGCCTCCCTTCCTTTCCTATGTAGTCCACATAACCCCATCCCACCTCCAAAGGAGAGGTCCTTCTACATCTTTCAGTCAGTCAGGCAAGTCTTCATCTATAGTGCAAGTAATAGAATTAGTTTCTGTTATCTGAGTTTTCCTATCTAAATTATGATAGACTGCACTCAAGTCTTCTGAGCTTTTCAGCAGAATACAAATTTTCTGCATTCTCAGAAATATTCATGTATATGCATTTTATTTTTGTGACTGTGTAGTGACATCTTTTCTTCCACCTCATCTTCTGCTACCGATTGTTAAAAGCATATCCATGAACAGAGCAATGAGCCTTACCAAACAAGCCTTGCTTTATTAGAATTACGTGTGAGGCCCTGACCTTAGAGAAAAAGGAACAAGAAATCAGCTCCGTGGAGAGGGGCCGAGGAGCATTGGGATTGTGGATGCCACTGCTGGGGAGTGTCTAACTTGGGGGTTAAACAGTCCTTGCTGTACCTCGGCATGCCTGAATTGTTCCCCACTCCAGCTTCCCACTAATGCTGACACTGGCGGGCAGTGGGGATGGCTCAAGTCCCTCATGAGAGACTGGGATCCAAGGATGAGGAAACCCTTCCAGGGACCTTAGGACCCATTAATACCCTTCATGGGTGTCTGTCCAAGAAAATTGAAATTAAAGGTGGACGTAGGGACTGATGTAAGTCCTCAGCTTGCATGTGCCAGGATCCCATATGGGTGCCAGTTCATGTGGCTGCTCCACTTCCCTGCTTGTGGCCTGGGAAAGCAGTTGAGGACAGCCCAAAGCCTCAGGACCCTGTACCCATGTGGGAGACCCAGAAGGCTCCTGGCTTTGGATTGGCTGAACTCTGACATTGTAGCCACTTGGGGAGTGAGCCAGTGCATGGAAGCTCTTTCTGTCTCTTCTGAATGTAAATCTGCCTTGCTTCCAATAAAAATAAATAAATCTTTAAAATTTTTATTTTTTTAATTTCAAGACTTAATTGTAAATGCTTTTAACATGGAATTTGTGTCTGGTAACTTTGAATTTCATAATTCAAGTATGCTGTTAGTTCCTTGTTTGAATTTAGAAAATTTTTTTTCTTCTTTGGTGTTTTCCAGATGTAATTCAGGGGCTCTTGAAAGGGTTGGCACAACGGATTTGTTCAAGCTAGAACATTTTTTTGTTGGGTATGTTTGGAAAAGCTAGCTGCTTGATTCTGTATTAAACTTGTGAGATTGGATAACCTTGGAGCTCCCTCAGTATTCAGCGTTTCTTGTGTTTCACGGCAATCACGTACCATTGCATTTACCAGTGCTTTATGTTATTTAGTCATAGGAGCAGCAAGGTAGAGTGGAAGAGTTGTCCGAATGTCAGGTCACTTCAATCTGCAAGTTAGCACTGAGTTCAGGACCACGTTAGCCACAAGGCCAGTCTCTTTTTGAAAACAATGCCTTTTTTCTCCTGTTATCCTGCCTCCACTCAGAAAAACAGGAATGAGTGAGCAGAACCGCTGGAAGCATAATGCCCTTTGAGTGTGTTCTCTGTGGCTCGTCTCAGTGCAGCCGTATACCAGGGTTGATTCTGGGAAGATTGATGACTGCTTTCCCTCATGCTGCATGGATTTCTTTCATTTGCAACAGAAAATTGAGGTTTATAATAACTCTCGGTTCATTCAGTCTGTTCTAGCCAGATTAATATTTTGTCAGTTTGTCCAGATAAAGCTTGAACTTTACTTTCCTATCCAGAGACTCCTGTGAACCCCTCAGTTAGTGACTTCTAGACAGTCTTTATTTTTTTTTAATAGTTTGGTGGTGGAGTTCATTTTTAAAAGTTTTAAGTAGTTAAGCAGACTCTGAGATGACAGCTTGTAAAAATCAGGATAGTCTGTATTCCATCAAAAATGTTCCTGAACATCAAGCTAAAAATTTTTTGAAAATGTATTCGTTTCGCTTTGCTACATTTTTGTGAAGATTTCCTTAGCTTATAATTTTCTTAATTTGGAGGGATGTGTGGGAGTTTAAGGTGAATGTGATGTCAAAGTATAATAGATTAGGAAAAAAAACCTTCAATATGAAGAAAAGGTAATACTGCACGAAAATATTTTAAAATCTATGCCCAAAAGATCTTCCAAATCATTAGCACTAATGTTCAGACTTTGCATATCTTGCCATTTAAAAGGGCTTTATAGTGCTTGTATCTTGTTTTAACTCGATGTGAGCAGATTTTATTTTGTATGAATAATTTAAAATGAGAATTCATAGTTTAGAGACTGAGATTCTGTTTTAGTGTTTCTTAGGGAAAGAAGTAATCACACATAAAAATTAACCAACCTAAAAAAAATCTTTGAAATCTACTTTATATTAATGTAGTCGTTACAGCTTTGTTAAGACTTCCTGACTTTTTATATCCGCTTACTTTTACCTTACTTGTATTTACAGATTTAGAGTATGTCGCCTTGTAACATTATATTTTGTTTTCTTAAACTGTTGTGTGAATCTCCTTTAGCTGGAATGTTTAATCCACTTATATTTAATGTAATTACTAAGATGGGGGTTAGAGCCCAGCACGGTAGTCTAGCAGCTAAAGTTCTTGCCTTGTACGCATCAGGATCCCCTATGGATGTCAGTTCTAAACCTGACAGCCCCATTTCCCATCCAACTCTCAGCTGTGGCCTGGGAAACCAGTCAAGGATGGCCTAAGGCCTTGGGACCCAGCATGCCAGTGCCAGACCTAGAAGAAGCTCCTGGCTCCTGGCTTCAGATCAGACCAGCTCTGGCCTTTGCTGCTTCAGGAATGAATCATTGGACAGAAGGTCTTCCTCTCTTGTCTCTTCTCTCTGTACATCTGCCTTTCCAATAAAAATGAATAAATCTTAAAAAAAAAAAGATGGATTTTAGTTCTACAGTTTTGCTACCTTTATTTGTTATTTCTTGAGTGTTCCTTTTTGGTGTTAACAGTGTATTTTTAGGATGTCATTTTAATTCCCATGTTGATGTTATAGTTTAAAAACTCTTATTTTTTTTTTAGTGGTTGATTAGGGACTGGAGTGAACTATCCTAATTTCCCTGTCTACTTAAAATTGGACTGTTTCCTTGTAATGGACAGAAATGTAAAAAGCATTGAATACATTGCATTTTATTCTGTATGTCATACTTCTCATGGCCAAATGAATACTTAGAAAAACGCTCAGAGAATGAAAATGTTTTTAAAATTTTTGGAGTGGAAAATTTTTTAATAAAGATTTGTTCTTTTTCGGGGAGGGGCGGTGGGTGTTGCAAATTTACAGAGAGAAAGAAAAAAAAAATTCCCATCCACTGGTTCACTCCCCAAATGGCTGCAATGGCTGGAACTCAGCTAATTTGAAACCAGGAGCCAGGAACTTCTTACCAATCTCCCATTTTGGTGCAGGGTCCCAAGGCTTTGGGCCATCTTCCACTTCTTGCTCAGTCTATAAGCAGGGAGCTGAATGGGAAGTGGAACAGCCAGGATGCAAACTGGTGTCCATGCGGGATTCTGGTGCTTGCAGAGTGGGGATAAGGCAATTGTGCCATCTCACCAGGCCTGCAAATTTTTTTCTAATCCATCCATGATATTATTAATAGTACTGATTTTCCATGAATTTTTGAAGACTTCTTGTGTTACTTTTTCATCTACTATAAACCCCATAATAAGATGTTAAAACTTTTACTTTGGTAACATTTAAGAACAAAAATTAGCCTTTAGTATTCACTTAATTGTTCACATCTTACGATTGTTTTCATTTCTAAATATCTTAGCTTTCCTTCTGCTGTCACTTCTCTTTTAGTTTGAATGAATTCTTAGTCTGAATGAGTACGTTTGTAGTACCTTCTAGTGAAAAAACTTGCCTGTGTTACCAGAAGGCATTCTCATTGGGTTAGAAATTCTGGTGAACATGCTAGAAATTCTAGAATATTAGATGAATAGCTAAACTCATGTTTGCACTCTCTGTCTTTGATATGGTGGGCAGCCTGTCAGATTTCAATGCAGTCCTTTTTGTAAGCTGCGTGGAGTCTGCCTGGCACTTGCATGGTTCATGAATCAGCCAGGGACCTGGGGAAGAGTTTACACACCGTGTTTCAGGTTACTTGTTCTGGGGAACTAAATAGAAAGTCAAGAAAACTAGATGTACGCATACGCATGCTACTCGACTTTCCACAGAAGTGTAAGCAAAGGAAGATAATCCTTTTCAAACAATGATGCTGGAACAATTAGATATTTATATCCTGGTGTGGTGGGGGGCATTGATTCAAATCTTATTGCCTATACAAAATTTGACTCAAAATGGATCATAAATTTAAAATTACAACATAACACTGTATCTAGAAAAAGCTATGGGTTATAAACTTTGTGACCTTGAGCTAATCAAAGAATTAGCTACAACAAAAACAAAAATCCATCAAATGGAAAACTGAAAAATTGCACCTTATCAAATGAAAGATATTTGCTCTTCACAAAGCCCTGTTAAGAGCATAAAATAATTAAGCCAGAGGCTGGAGGAAATATTTGCAAATCACATATCTGATAAACCATGTGTGTTCAGAAAATTTAAAAAACTATTGAAACTAAGAAGGAAACAAAGTAGTTAATTTTAGAAAAGAGCAGAACATTTGATCAGATACTTATTGCTGAGAAGACAGAAAGCGGATAATAAACACTAGCAGCTGTGCGGCATCATTAAGCTGAAGTGAGACTCGGGGTTTCAGCCCTGACTCAACATCTGACCTGCTTCTTCATGTGCGCCCTCAGAGGCAGCTGGTGCCACCAGAGGTCCTCAGGCCGCCTGCCACCCACTCAGGGGACGTGGGGGGAGCCCCGGCCTCCTGGGCTGGCCTGGCCCGGCACTAGCCATTGCAACGATTTGGGAAGTGAACTAACAGATCGGCGATTTCAGTCTCTTTTATTCTCTGACATTCTACCATTCAAATAAATGGTTTTAAATGTAAACATTTGTTAAAAAAAAAAAAACAAACTAGATGATTGCTGTGAATCAAGATGATTGCAATGAAAAAGATTTGCCAATATGCAGTATTAGTGAAGATATGGAATAAGTGGGATTCTCAGATCCTGATGGCACAAGTGCAAAGTGGTACAAGCGTGTCAGAAAAAGTTAGACACTGCATAAAAACTTTGCTGCCATGTCATCCAGCGACTCCACTCCTTGATATTTGCAAAAGAGAAATGAATACTTGAAACCATATAAATACGAACACAGACATGTTCCTACCGGACTTATTTGAAATAGTCCAGAACTGGGACCCCTCCTGAGTGTCTGCCACGAGGCAAGTGGCTGAGTCACTGCACCACGGATTGCCGCTGCGTCAGCAGGCAGCATCTTGGCAGAGCACCGTCCTCCCAGCATCCACTCGCAGTTCTCTTGCTGCCCACGTGGAGTCCCTGAGCCAGGGTCTCTCCTACAGACTTAGGGTTTTGATATGTCTTGGGTACTTGACTGTTTTCTGTGTTAGAATGGACAGAGTTAGGCTGTGGCAAGCCAAATTTCAGTGACTTCAAAGTTGGTTTCTTTGTCATGAGTCACAAGGAATCTTCAAAAATTATGTGAAAGATGCCTTATGGAAAAAAAAATACAGACATGGTTCTCAAATATTTTCCCAGCCAAATTAACACACCTTTTAACTTTTTGAGGTTAGCATGTGAATTAGCTCAAAGTACCACTTTGTATTGAATGCCAGCTGATTTACACCACTTTGTAAGTGGGGGTTCTAATGGATTCGCAAGCCAGACTGTTTGCATCAATGTTAGTCGAGTGTCTTCTCAGTTCATCTTGCATTTAAAACCGTAAATAGCAATATCTATATGTGTAATTTTATGGTAAAAAAATACACAAATATCTTTCAGTTTTGATTTATCTTCTAAGTTTTTTTTTTTTAAAATGGGAAGCGTTAGACAGGAGCCTGAAGTCAGCACGGTGCAAGTGGACTGATCATGGCCACACAGCAGTGACATTGGTTCTCATTTTAATACTTTTGTGCAAATTGGGCAAAAATAAACATACTTTCTACTCATGCATTCTTTATTTTGGCAGTCTCTTCAACAGGCCAGGCTCCAGAGGTGACGCGCACTCCCTGACGCCAGTGGCTGGGACACAATGGATCACACAGGGGCCGTGGACCCTGAGGATGAACTGGGACCCTTAGCCCATCTTGCTCCAAGTCCTCAGAGTGAGGCCGTGGCTCATGAATTCCAAGAGCTCTCCTTGCAGTCCAGTCAGCACCTGCCCCCTCTGAACGAAAGGAAGAATGGTGAGTTCTCCAGCAGTTGCACTGGGGTCAAAGGTCTCTATTGAGCCTTACTTACTCCACTTTGGTAATAATTTTTTTTTTTTTTGGTCTATTACATTCAGCATGCAGTTTGTCAATAAGAACACCTCCATAGAGGTGCTGCTGGTTTTAAGAAATGGGCAGAATTTCACTTTCTGTCTAGTTCTGTTAATATTTCACCTGTCAGTATCTTTGGGAATAAGATTTGGATTTAACCATCTTAGCACAGATTTCCTGCTGCGAAGGCTTTGGAAAGCATTTTCCTGTGCCACTGCCAAAAAGTAGTTGGGCAAGGGGAGTGTGTTCTCCTCTGCCCGCGTCTCCACTGTGGCACACGTTAATGTCGGAACTGGCAACATCTAAGCTATCTCAATGCTCATTAAGAAGGCAGAAACTTCTAATATGAGCATGTGTAGATAAATAGACCAGTCGACCCATCAGATTCTCATTCTTGAGTTAGTTCATCCTGTGTGC
The DNA here is from genome assembly GCF_017591425.1 of Ochotona curzoniae. NCBI lineage: Eukaryota > Metazoa > Chordata > Mammalia > Lagomorpha > Ochotonidae > Ochotona > Ochotona curzoniae. The sequence goes on along the minus strand of NW_024465421.1, from coordinate 16,687,093 downwards.
AAAGTAAGAACTCTCTGCTCTTATCTGTTCAACATATTTCCATCGATCACACAGCATCTCAAAGTTTCTAGGAAACATAAATGGAGATAAATGGTAGATATTCAACTTTTAACACTTAAAAAGCAATTACAATTTAATGCTAAAATTTAAAGCACAAACATTAAGAAGTGCAAAATTAAAGTTTCAACTGGATTTATATGCTTTCCACTATCCTCATGAATCTTAGGTTTTCCAAATACATTTTTTTAATTTCCATTTGAAAAGCCAGGAAGAAATGAAATCATTGGCTTTCAGAATGCTCCCTTCTGTGCCCAGTCACTTTCCTCCTAAATCCTGAGTGCTTCTCAATTGCTGTCCTGACTGGTCTGCTCTCTCTTAGAATGGCAGCACATACTGCTAGTTTTTAGTTCTTGTCTTGAGCATTGACTTGTTCTGCCTTGGAGTGAATGTTTCACTTTGTGTCTGAGTCTGGTTGTGGGCATAAACCCTGGACATTTTGTTTGGCTTGGAGCAACATGTTGGGTGCGGTGCTATGGCTGCCTCTCAGAGGCTGTGCTGACCTGTGAGGGCGGCCTTGTGTTGGTTAGGAACCTGCCTCTCCCTTAGCTGGAAGCTGAGAGGAGCTGCCCCTTCTGAAATCAGACTAAATGGGATCATAGTTTACATAAGCCACATACACCAGTGTAACATTTAAAGTCGTTCCCTGGAAGAAAATATAAGTGGAAGAGGAATAACATCAGAATGCACGGCTGCTCACAAAAATGATTGTCTGTAGCAGAGGAGGGAAGTTTGTGTGGGCAAGAGTTTATTCTTCACAATCATTTATTCATCCTTTATAGTTGACCAAATTCTCTTGCAAAGTTTCACAGATAAGCCTGAGTATAAATGAAACCTAGCTATAGCGCAGTCTCTCTTTACAATCTGTTGGAGAGATAAAGTAGTAACATTTAAGACTTTTAGTTGCATTTTATAAGGCAATACAGTGATACAAAAGAATCACTTAAAAAAAAAAAAAAAGAAGACTTACTATTCAAAAGCGAAGTGATAGAAAAGCAGATACCGGCCAGCCGCCACCCCCCAAACCCCCGTCAGCTGCTGCACTCCCCAGATGGCCTCAGCAGCCAGGCCTGGGTCAGGCTGAAGCCAGGAGCCTGGACCTCCATCCAGATCTCCCACAGTGATTGACCTCTCTGCTGCTTTCCCCAAGTGTGTTGGCAGGGAGCTGGAGGAAGCAGAGCAGCCAGAGCCTGAACCAGCACTCTGGTGTGGGATGCTGGCATCTCAAGTGAGCGACTTAACCTGTTGCACCAGTGCCAGCCCCAAAGGCATTGCTTTAATTTTCACAGTCCATAAAAACACTCCACTCACTCCACACCTGAAGCCTGGTGGTCAGTAGTTTCCTCACCAGTAGAACCCTTTGCATCATCTAACTAGCTCTGATTTCCAAGGTATATCTCTTCCTGTCTCCTTGGTTGGAGTTTTACAGTAGTTTTTTTTTTTTTAATACCTGGATTAGCTAACTTTAATACTTTAATATTTCACTCATAAGTATCTTTCACAAAACAGACTGTTTTATTAAAAACCTTGTTCTACAATTCTGTCATATCAGCAACACAAGCTTAACTTGGCATTGATTGTAACATTTCATGAGAGCAGCTCTGCTGTAGAGTGTAGGTCATTTTGTTGGTAGACAATACCTGCATATGGTTTAAAATGTAATGGGTAGGACCCAGTGCAGTGACTTAGCGGCTAAAATCCTCGCCTTGCGTGCACTGGGATCCCATGTGGGTGCCGGTTCTAGTCCTGCGGCTCTACTTCCCATCCAGCTCCCTGCTTGTGGCCTGGGAGGGCGGTTGAGGACGGCCCAGACCTTGGGGCCTTGGACCCGTGTATGGGACCCGTGTATGAGACCCGGAGGAGCTCCTGGCTCCCGGGCCAGCGCACTGCTGGCCGTTGTGGTCACTTGGGAACTGAATCATCGTAGGGAGGATCTTCCTCTCTGTCTCTCCTCTGTGTATTTCTGACTTTGCAATAAAAAGTGAAATAAATCAAAAAAAAAAAAGTGTAATGGGTAACATAGTGAAAAACATACCACCCGCAAAGTCTGTGCCTTTCCTGCCCAATTATTTTCTCAGAATTAACAAACTATTATTAGTACTTTTTTAAAGAAAAAAAGTAGTATTTTGCTATTTTTAAAAGTTTTAAAAATGTTTCTAACATTGTTTAGCACTTTCAGTTTTAAGGTTATAACCTGGTAACAATTAATGTCTTGATATTTTTCTCATTCTCTAAAATATTTTTATTAACTTAAAACTAGCATTCATAAATCATAAGTCCATATATTTAATAATATGGGGGAATCACTTGAGGGAGGTAGGGAGGGGAAGTCCCAGAGCCTATGAAACTGTATCATTTAAAAACAAAAAACAAAACAGTCCTTGAATGTAGTTCATTTTAAAGCCAGTGTTGTTTTCCCCAAGAGTCCAGTTGATTCAGTTGAAGTAAATGAGCATCTGAGATACTATAAAAGGACTCGGATATGAGATAATTCCCTCTTCAGAAGTTAAAAGGCTTACATGAAACCTAAATGTTACAGAAGATATTGATCAAAGAATATAAAGTTTCAGATACGAGGATTAAGTTCATGAGATTTGCTGTATGGTGTGATGACTCACAGTTAATAATAATGTATTGTATTCTTGAAAGCTAAAAGAGGGGCTGGTGTGATAGTGTACCAAGTCTGCCTATGGCACAGTCCACCTCCACTTCCCATGCAGTTCCCTCCTTGTGGCCTGGGAAAGCATCAGGATGGCTGAAGTCGCGGGGCCCCTGCATCCATGTGAGATAATCTGAAAGAAGCTCCTGGTTTCAGATTGGCCCAGCTCTGACCATTGTGGCCATCTGAGGATGAATCAGCAGTTGGAAGGTCTTGTATGTGCTTGCACTTGCTCTCTCTCGCTTCTTCTTCCTCTGACTCGCCTTTCAAATAAAAATCCAAGTGAATGAATAAATATTTTTTAAAAAGAAATGACAGCAATATTTATTTAGAAAAATGCTAACAGAATAATTTCAATAGTTCTCAACACAAATAACAGTATGAATCGAAACGTTGTTTAACTCAATTTAGGTACCTCAGAGAGTATAAATGTTTTTCTTTAAAAGATTTATTTATTTCTATTTGAAAGTCAGAAGGAGGAAGAGAGAAATCTTCCATCTGCTGATTCATTGGAGAATCAGTGGCTGGATGGGCTTGAAGCCACGAACTAGGAGCTTCTTCCAGGTCTCCCATATGGGTGCAGAGGCCTGGGTGCTTGGGTCATCCTCTGTTGCTTCTCCTGGCCCTTAGCAGGGAGCTGGATCAGAAGTGGAACAGCTGGGATGGAGCAGCTAGGACTCAAACGAGTACCCCCACGGGATGCTAGCATCCATGGACGGAAGCTCCGCTGCTATACCGTGGCACCAGACCCTAGACTATACATAAGAAAGCATGTTGCTTAAAAATTAGGAAAATGTTAAAAAAATAAAAAGAAACCTTTGTTTTTCAGTTAAGTGAGCAGAGTATATTCAAGTAATTTATAGATCAAAGAACCTTAATTTCTACACTTTCATTTTTCATGAATGTTGGTTAGGAGGGTCAGTTCTTAATTCCATGTTTCAGTCATCGCAGTGAGAATACCAGTGTTGCCTTCCAAAGTGCAGTACAGAGAACTATGTAGATTCTATGAAATGCTCAATTCAGATTTTACGGGGTAATTTTACTTTATTCAGTTTAGGATTAATGTGTACCTCATTTAGTAGTTTATAAACAAACATTGTTTAAGATATTTATTTATTGGAAATTCATAATTAGAGAGGAGAGAATGAGGGATCTTCCATCTGCTGTTTCATTCCTCAAAAGACCACATTGGTCGGGGATGGGTAGGCCAAGGCCAGGAGCCAGTAGCTTCTTCCTGGTGTCCCTTGTGTACAGGTGCCCGAGGACTTGGGCCATCCTGTGCTGCTCTCGTAAGTTGATTAGCAGCGAGCTGGATTGGAAGGGAAATCGCTGGGACAGTGCCCATATGGGAGGCTGGCACTGCAGCTTTGGATTAATGCGCTGTGCCATAGTGCTCCCCTTAATTAAGCTTTACAAGGAAAGTGATGTTGACATTTAAAGAGTGATTCTAGGAATGTCTCTTAATTTTTTTATTAATATTTATACCGATAGCCATAGTTAGAATGGCAAGTTATTCCCACTCCTAGAGGAAATGTTAAAGATGTTGAGTAAAGATGTCCCTGGGTAGAGCTGAAGCAATCCTAGAGCTGGTGGCACCTGAAATGAAAAAGGGAAGCAGCCCTTTAAGCAGCTCGCTTCTCCCAGCCAGTGAGCCCTTCACAGGCAGAGAAATGAACCACCTGCCCTTTCTAGAGCACAGCACAGATGGAGCGCAGGGAGGTGGGCTTCAGTTCAGAATGGTTTTTCCCACGTATTAGATCCATCTTTCTGTTTTCCTATTAGCATACCTTCAAATGGTCAGCAGTGGGAGTCATGGGGGTCAGAAACCCCAAGTAGGAAAAGCTCAGATGCCTCCTCAAGCAGGGAAGGGCACGGTGGGAGGAAACAGCAGCCTTCGGCCTCGGAAAGGAAGAGTGGGCTGGTTTTCTTCAGTTACATTTGGGTTATCGTCAGCTGCCATAGTTGTGGTCTGGTGCTTGTGATCACAGTGTCTGCACCAGAAGAACTTTGCCTAGCCAGGGAACCCGGCCAAAGGGAGCTGCTTGCCTTACACACAGAGAATAAGGGGCTTTATGTTCATAGATAGTCTTTTCTGTGGGTTTTACTTTGAGAGCTTCTCCCCACTCCTCATTACCTGTTAGGTTTACTGCCAGCTCAGGTGTTTAGAAATGCACAAAGGTGGTACGCATTGAACTTTGACACAACTCTGTTCCTTGTACAAACCCACACCAAAGCTACTGTGGCTGAAGGAGATGGTGGAGTGAAAATGTTTGTTTTTCTCTGGGATGACGGAAAGTTCTCACAGTGTCTTATATGGGAAGGAACTAAATATGTGCTGAACAAGAAATGGATCAGGGGGATTCTTGTTCTTCTTGATTGTAACTGGAGGTAACAAGGATGGAAGATTTTCTGCAAGGTTATCTCGGAATTAGCTTTGCCAGTACTGTACTTAAAATCTTAAAGACATAAAGATTTTTATATACTTTAATAATTTCTTTCAGGAGTTAGATAATATAGACTAAAAGGAGAAATAAACTTGAATGTAATTTTCTTGGTCAAATTTTAAATGTTTTTTTTAAAAAATTGATCTTTGGGACTTGCAGCAGTTCGTACTCTTGTTGTTTAGGCTAATGAAAAACCATGTGACTGTGTTAAGGATGAGGTGCTTTATTCCGTACTGACCTTCATTGAGCTATTAGATAATATTTAGTTTCAAAATGTAAATAAGCACCTGTAACTCCATCCACTGTCTCTTTTTCAACTCTAGGGTCTTATATAGCTAACTTTGTTGTTGGGGTTTGGTTTGCTGCATGCGTTGCTGAGCACCCCAAGTGGTGTGTGTATATAGAAGAATGGAGGACAAGATCTGCACGTGAACTAACATTCTCCCATTTTTAGCTGACACTGAATTGTGTCCTCATGTAGAAATGCCCTGTGGATACTTAACATTTATTAAAAATAAGACTTAAAACACAATTAGTCATTATCAGCAATGAGGCCACATCATTTTAAATGCACAAAGATTCTTACCTTGAGGGTTTTTTTTTAAACAAGATTTCTCTAGATACTGGAGCCATGGGAACAACTATTTCTTATATGGATTATCTGTTTTCACAAGACTGGAGTCCAGTGTCTGATCCCAGCTAGACTGGGATCAGTCGAATCTTGCTTTGTAAGGAGTAAGCCACCTAACCCAACCACAAAGACTTGTTCTGGCAAATAAAGTTTTAAATAGAAGACAAAAGATACTGGCCATCTGTTCTCCTTCATGCCTCAGAAAGAAGCTGCTAAGTATGTAGAGTATATTGGGGAAAGGTGACCCTGGGTTGTGTTCTTCCTGTGTGGTTTTAGCTTACTTAAGACATCAGTAATAAAGTACTATTCTCATGGAAAGCAGTAGGACAAATGTAATAGAACAGCAAACATATTGAAACTTCATCTTTGGCTTGGTGATGAATTATTCACCCAGACTAACTAGCAAATGTTGTTAGCTGATGTTTGAATGACTCCTTGAAATCTGTGCTGTTGGCTGTCCTGCGCTCACCTGCTGCCCTGTCATTAACAGGAAGTGTAGTCTTTGGGGAGTCAGGACTCCAGCCTCCTCTGCTGACTCAGGCCGTGGGTGTGGGTAAGTCTGAGCAGCGCTCTGTGTCCCAGTGTGCCCATCGCAGTCTGCGCATGGTAGCTTCCAGCCCATGTGTCTTTCTCCTGGCTGCCCTTCCTCATTACATCATGTGTTCTGAGACCTCATCACTTTTGCCTTGCGCTATTCATTGGGCAGCAGAAACAACTGAAGATAGCTCCATAGATGTGAGTTAGTCATGTTGCTGTTGAACGCATTCTTCATGGCTGTGTTGTTAAACATATATGCCAGCTCTCTCCATTAATCAGACTTTCCCCTGTATTTGAAAGGAATGAGAATTTGGCATAATTTATGTCTTCCTCAGAAATAATGTCTGAGACTATACAGCATGTTATTTTCCGTAGTTTTTAGGAGTTGGCAGGTATGTGTTAATATTTTTAGTAGCTTCAGGCTATCAAAAGGCAGCATTTCAGCTTTTTTTTTTAATTCAAGTTTTCATAGTCTTCTCTGTTCTTTTATGTTGCTGTTGTCATTAACAAAATGCTAATAGTCAAGTATCTTTTCATCAAGAAACTTTTGATATGTAACCTCTATGTTTAACAAAGACGATGAGAAAAGCAAAAAGGCTGATTCACAACTTGCCTTTGGTTCTTGTAGGCTAAGTTTAAAAACTGACCACTTTTAGGATTGTGAGCACTGCACAGATGTGAGGTTCATAGCTGCAAAGCAGAAGCCCTGCTCTGACAGAAGCTGCAGTTGACAATGTGGATTGGAGACGGCGCTATCAAACCACCAGCACGTTGTTTAGAAAGGAAATTTTGCCACATCAGAATACTCGGCTCTCCCAAAGTGTTAAGAGATGAAAATCTGATGCTTTAAAAAAAAGTGTATTTCTTTTCATCTGAAAGGCAGAGCAAGAGAGAGAGAGAGAGAGAGAAAGAGAGAGAGAGAGAGAGATTGAGAGAAAGAGAATATGAATGTATGCAAGAGAGAGCCAGAGAACAGACTTGCATCTCCTGGTTCACTCCATTAATGCCCTGAACAGCCGGGACTGGGTTATGCCAAAGCTAAAAGCTGGATGCCAGAGTATTTCATTACTGTTGTTACTGTTGTTATCAAACAGATATTTTTTTATTTTAACTTTTTATCTGAGGGACAGGGAAAGAGATAAGACAGAGTTACTGTCCATTGCTTCACCTGCTGATTTCCACAATGACCTGGGCTCAGGCAGAGCCAAAGCTGGAAGCCAAGAGCCAGGAATTAAACCCAGGACCTTTGTGGTGGGGTGTGGGCATCTTAACCACTAGGAAAAATGACCACTGTGAGCAACGCTTACTGAATGAACATTGATAATTCTTACCCTGACATAATTCTTAGATGTTATGCTAATAGTATAATGAGGAAAAATCAAAATGTAGGATACCTTCATAAAGATTGCTGGTATCTATAGATCTTTAGAATTAATCTTCCCCCCGTTACGTGTAGGGAAAATTAGTCTCGAAGATTCTTCAGATGGCAGATGAAGGTGTTAGTTTTGAGAAAGCCACATGGTCAAGTCTGGCAGATCTTATTCCACTGCATTACATGTATTCCATCAGGCCAGCCAAGGACTGCAGCTCATACTTAAGTAGTGATAATGTTAGATGCATCCCCATAGACTCTTGGGAGGACTAAGTGAAACGAAGTATTTAAAGTGGCTAGGACATGCTATCTAATTGGTACATGCTCTGGTTACACAGTGTTGTGTGTTTGCCCTAAAAGTGCCGTGGAAAGAGGCAGCCCACATGCAGTTAAAGCACCAACCTGGAACCACCTTGAGTCCAGATCCTGGCCACGTTACTGCTAGCTCTGCAGATCTGAACACATTGTTACCACTTCTTTGCCTCAGTTTCCTCATCTCCCATCTGAGGATCATATCACTCTCAGTGCTCTACTGGTTTTCTGTGTGGATTAGCTAAGTGTAAGCTAAGCAGATTAAATAATATGCACATATGGTTAGGTTCTTCACTGTTATTAATATGTATGGTTTTTTGACTGCAGTATTTCAGTTCGTACTAAGTAAATAAAGCTTTTCAGGTTTTCTGCTATGATGTTTTACAACCTACTGTTTCAGTAGTCCTAACTTTTACTCCCATTTTCTGCAGTGTTTTTTTTTAAAAGAAGTCAAATCGATATGCAGTTTCTTAATGTTTTGTCACATACCTTCATAGCATCTGAAGAGCAGCTTATCCAGTGAGCACCTAGAGGGCAGACGCAGCAGGCGCAGATTTCCCATCAAGCTCGTCCCTCGTGGGTACTGCCAGTTCCCACAATCTGCACATTCCCTGGGCATCAGTCAGTGTCTACAAGGAAGGATTTTCAAATACTAAAGCATGTGAAAAGACAAACGGGCTGAAACTCAGAGCTCTCTAGGGACTGTGACCTCCAACACAGACGCCATTCTGACATTTTCACAGGCTACTGGAAGGCATTCCAGCAGGGTCATTCCATCTGGTAAACCCCTAAACAAATCCTCTGTCATCGAGGGTTGGTCTACAGATTTTTTTCTTTAAGTACTTGTCCTGAAGAGATTAGTTGATGTAGTTGTTGAAACTCTTTTAAGGTATTTGATGTAAATTATACATGCTATATGGAAGACTTTTAATATTTTGAAGCAATAAAATAATTATTTGTAATTTTGAAAAGATTTCTTGTTCTGAGTTGTCATCTAACTTTTTGTTTCTAGGAAACCTTGTGTTGTAACCACATCTTTTTTCTCATTAGCCCAACATTTAATGAGGCAGTCTGTTAAATTCAGATTATCTTTTAAGAAACAAATACATATCTTAAAGTGTGTGTGTAAGTTGTTTCAGAAATGTGTGAAATGTGTGGAAACAGTTCTAGTGTTCTAGAGCAATTCTGTGAAATGTTGGTGTAGTGGCGTTGTTCAAGATGAGATTTGAGCTCATGAAGTTGGGGCAGTGCTGTAATTATTTTTCAACGAATCCAAATGCTATTGTGTGTTATTTGTTTCAAAAAAAAAGATTGCAGTGCTAAAAATAAAGAGTGGAACCCAAGAGATCGGGAGCCTGGTGCTCTTGAGGAAATGGATAATTAACTTGTTTGGGTTTGAGTTGCCTTTAACCCTGAGTAGCTTCACAGTGGTCCCTTCTGAAGCTTGTTGAGTGGCAAGTACAGTCCAGCAGGGAACAGCAATCCACACTGGAAAGGGCCCCACTTGTCGGGGAGTTATGTGTGGTTTGTTTCTTTCTTGTTTCTTTCCACTGAGTCAATGCCTTCTATGAATCTACAGGTTTTAACCAGTAAATATAAATTCTGTACAATCAAAAGCTTATTTCTGGTCTGATTCTGTTACAGGAATGTAATACAGTTGCAATGAGTTTTAAAATGAAATTGAAACAAGCAAGTTGATTTGGGATCTCAGTCAAACCCCTTAAAATTAGTAATGTAAATAAAGCTCATTTTATTATATTCTAATAGCCTGCCAGAAACCTGGGACATCTGAAGTCTCCTTGGTTTAGTGAAAAAAAAAAAAGGTAACAAAATATGAATTGCTTACTTATTAGTTACAAATGATTGTTGAATGTACTGAAGAATTGTGTGGCTCTTGAGTGTTTAAAAGATAATGTTTTAGAAAGTGTGTTGCCATTTTTCTCAAGCCAAGGATAATGGTGATGTTTGAACAATGAGAAATTGTTGCTTCTTTGATGTGTTTTCTAACAGATTTTTCTGTCTATACCTGTTGCTCTCTTCAGTTTTTCAAGAGGAAATATGATTTGTTTGGGTACTGCTTTGCTGATGAGAAATCTCTGGTTGCACGCTTGTTTGCTTTTTTATTTGTATTTAAAGGTAGCATAGCTGAGGGATTGTTGGGAGCTGTCAGCCTTCAGCAGAAGCAAGAATCCTAGAACTTCTCAAAGTTGGGGATTTCATTTGATTATCCAAGCACTAGGATCCTTCAAAACTGTGGAAATTGGAATGAAAAATGTTTATTTTGCTGCAAAAAAAAATTGAAATCTATATGCATGGTGTTTTCATGATATCTGTTTACAATTAACATTTTTGTGACTCCCCTATATGTATGTATGAATTTCCCTCCTGCTTCCTTTGCTTTTTGTCTTTTAATTTTATAAGCACATACCTCTAAAGAAGCAAATCCAAGTAAAACATAGAAAAACCACTGTCCCACAGGATTATAGACAAAGGCTGTGGGCAATCAGATCCGCGGATGTACTGCCGTTTACTCTAGAAGGTACCTGTTCCATAATTGTTAGATCCAGTTGGTTTGAGTTTGAGTGTTTTTACATCTTTACTGATTTTCTGCCCACTTACCACCACCACCGATTCCCAGAGGATTGTCAAAAATAGGTCTGTACCACCCTTGTGAGTTTGTTTTCCTTCGGTGTTGTTGTTTCATGTCTTCTGGAAGTTTGGTTAGGTGTTCCTTTGTGAGCTTTCCCTGCATCCTTGGTGGTGATCCTTCCCCTGAGGTCTCCTGTTTGGTATCAGTGCTCCTCTAAGTTCTTAGGGTTAGCGTTATCCAGGGTATTTTTCCTATGCTTTTAAGTTTTAACCCATGTGTACCATTATATCTACAGTTGGTTATGTACAGCATACAGTTGAATCTCCTAACTGTAATGGTTATATCACTTAGGCTTAAGGTAATTATTGCTACATCTGACATACTGTATGCATTACTGTGCAACAAATCCCACAGCTAAATAGAACAGGTTATCTGACTTCTCAGTTTCTGTGGGTCAGGAATTCAGGCATGGCTTGTCTGCAAACCCCTGCTCTGAGGGCCTGCAGCTAGGCTGTTAGCCAGGGCTGGGTTTCTTCTGAAGGTTTCGCTAAAAAGGATCCCCTTCAAGCTTGTTTGCATTGTTCTTAGATTCAGTCTTTGCTGGCTGTTGGCTAGAGGCCACCCTGAGTTCCTTGCCCCCAACGTGGCAGCTCATTTTATTAAAGCTGGTAGGAAGGAAGTGTGCTAGCAGAGCAAATGTGAGCATCTTTAGTAAAACCCCCTCAGCACTGCCTGCCGTTAGTCTGTTGGCTGGAAGCAGCTGACTGAAGGGAAGAGCATTTGCAAGGCTGTGAATACTGGCTGGCAGGGCTACTCAAAGTGGCTGCCTACCACAGCTGAGTATTCATCTTGCTGTGTGTTTTGTTCGTCCAGTTTGTCCACACTGTCTTGGTTACTCATTTCTTGCCATTTTTAGAATTAATCTGCTTTTGTTTTTACAATGTTTTTTATCTATACATCTTTTGTCCAAGTGTTCAGTGCCTTTCTCCAAATGCAGGTCTAATATGCTGTTAATTTGTCATTCAATAAAATATGTATCTTAGACATTGTTCTTTTACCTCTAGACTTTCCATTTCGCTCATTTTTGCTCTGTCCATTTCTCATTATATTTGCTTTTAAATTCTAAGTGGTTGTAAAAATTGATTATAGATCTATTTTTTTTAGTTTCTTTCCTTCTGAGCCTGTCTTACTGACCAATTTTTCTCCTGTTAAGAGAGTCATACTTTCCTGCTTCTTGGTAAGTAGGTTAGAGATTTTTATTGGATCTAACGTAGTGACTGTTAACACTGCTCGATGTCTAGATTGTGTTTTTATTTTCTCCCTTTAGAACTTAAGGCTTTGGGCAGTTGTTGTGTAGGTATTTGGGATCCCCTTCTCAGGCTTTCTTTAGTTCTGTCAGGAAAGATCCAGGTCAGCATTCACCCTGGGGGTGATGCTTGGATGAGGGGGAGCTGAACTCTTGGAAATCTGCTGAGGGCGAGTCCTCAGGGAGAACTGTGCATTCATGGTGCACATTCCCCCAGTGTGGTATGCACTGTGGGAATTACATCACTGGTTACTGCTTGGCCAGCCTTTTCTGGTCTCACTGTTTACGTGTAGTTTAGTTCTGAGCCCCAAGAGACCCCCACCCGGTCTGGTGGCAAATTCCTAGGATTCTTTCTTAGCACAGGTGTTCCTTTTCAGAAATCTGCCCTGCAGCATCGTCATGTCCTCAGCACAGCAAACCGAGAACCAGCCTTGGGATCCTCCTTGTACCCCGAGGTATACTTAAGAAAGCCAGGGCAATGGTTGGGTTCTTGTATTTCCCTTCCTTTAGAGGCCATGGTCTGCACCCAGGGACATGAACTGTCCCCAGTTGGTGAAAGCAGTTGTTCCATGTATTTTGTCCAGTTTTCTAGTTGCTTTGGCAGGAGGTTGAGTCCAAGAAATGAGAGTCTGGAATTAGAAACCCAAGGGCTGTGTTTTTGCCCTGGAACAAGCCTCCTCTCTGGAGACATGTAGCTTAGTCCTCTGACCAAACTGTGCTAGCAAAACCTTCTTAATTTTGGGTGCAGCCAAACAGGCAGACCTTGCCGCTCCATGTGTTTTGGTGAACGAATTAATGAAGCTGAATTGGGGTGCAGGACTGAGGCTGACAGCCATGATCAGCTTCACAGAAGCAACCTTCCACTGTCCTCACTGGCATAGAATGGACGGAAGATGCAGTGGGCTCCTTGGAACAAGGGACATGGCCGTTCAGTTGACTAAAGGAGCTTTCTCTAAGACCTCAGGGAGGGAATGCCACACCGGTTAGCAGCCATCTTTTCATGAATAAAGAGCTGTTGGTTGTGTTGTCCTTACAGAAATAATGGAAAATAATTTAAATCTCTGTGGCCCTCAGCAGTTGGATTTTGTTTGAGGTAACCAAACATTGCATTTTTCTTATGTTTACTGACTATCTAGGTTATATTAACTGTAAAAGCAACAAAGACGGTTGTAGGATCATTGTGAGTGGTTGGCCCCTGCCCCTGGACCTCTGCCTGCAAGCAGAGGGAAGCTTGAGAGCCGGGGCCAAGTTCCTGCCGTGAAGTCACCAGATACTCTGGCGGTGTGTGTTCACACACTCTGTTTCTTGCTCTTTATGTGTGATACTTTTATAGCAACAAAGGCTAACACTTTTTTTTTAAATGTTACATGATGGGGAGTAGCAGAAAGGTTTGGTAGCCTGTGATGTTAGGGGGATTCTGCTTCAAAGCCATGTAAATGTTGAATTCAGTCTCCTTCACACTTCATAGATTGTTATTCTTGCATTTTTAACAGATTTTATTTCTGTTTGAAAGAGTTACAGAGAGAAGAAATGCCAAAGAGGTCTTCCATCTGCTGGTTCTCTCCCCAAACAGCCACAAAAGCTTCTTCCAGGTCTCCCATGTAGGTGCAGGGGCCCAAAAACTTGAACCATCCTCCTCTACTTCCCCAGGCCATAAGCAGGGAGCTGGGCAGGAAATGGAGCAGCCAGGACATGAACCAATGCCTGCCTGTGGAGGGTGCTGGTGCTGCAGGTGCAGGCTTATCCTGCTGTAGTGTGGTGCCTTTTTGCTTCTCAGAGCTTTACAGACTTTACATTGGTATAGATGTGTTAGCATGGAATGTATCAGCCTAATTGTAGGAATACTTGGATGAAGTTCTCATAGTCTGGCCTCCTGAAGTGTCTACTTCCTACTTTGTCCCGGGCCCAGGGATTCGATTCCTGCCTCGGTTCACAGGGCTGCTCCTCGCTGCCTGTATGAGAGTGTGGGCTGTGTCGGCTGCAAGTAGACAGGTGGGATTTAGGAGATGAAACACATCAGAGTCTCTGGCGGCAGACACAGCGTGTGAGGCTCCTGTGTCACTCTGGCCTGGGAGGTGTTTTCCCATTGGGCTCTCCCATTGGGTTCATGTGACTTGCTAACAATACACATGGAAGCCAAGTGAATAAAATACCACTCAGTCAATGAGAAGTAAAAAGACTGATTACATTTTTGAAAATTAAGGTTATTGGTATATACTTTAGAATGTGTCATATTTGAGTTTTAGCAAATGAGTTTAATATATATTTTCATTTTGTTAGCCAGTTATGTTTGGAAAACAGTTATTGTAATGTGGCTTAGATGTGCTGGTACAGATAACACATTTTATAAGGTGGTGTTTCCCTGCTCTGCTTTTTATAGGGACTTTAATCATGTAAATGAAATCGCCTGTCACATTTTGACTTTCTTTGTGTCTCCTCGCAAAAAACACTTCTCACTCCCTTAGGTGACATAGCCAGTCAACACACATGTTTTTAGAGCTATCTACAAACAAGGTGCTGTGTTGGGTGTCGCCGGGAGTTTCTGCCCGTCCTTCCTCCTTGCCCATACCGTAGGCCTAGAGCCAGCCAGTGACTAGCCAAAGTAAGCAGAGAAAGGGCTTCCTCCCTAATTAGGCAAAGACATTTCACCAGTTAGGTGAACTCTGATTGTTGCCATTTTATAAGACCTAGAAAACCTCTGAAGATCAGAAAAATTCCATGATCAGGTCACCCAGCTTGTAAGGAATTAAGAGATTGGCAGTAAAACTGCCTATATATGTTAATAGGTACCTATATGTAATGAAAATGACCACTATAATGGAAAGATTTTATTATATAGATTTATTATTTATAAGGATTTATAAATCTTTATAATTATTTATTTATATTTATTTATTTATTTATAAATAATTATAAAGATTTATTATTTATTTATAAATAATAAAGATTTATTATTTATAATGGAAAGTTTTATTTAGAAAACTAAGATGAAAGCCTTTTTTAAGATATGATATGGATTTTAACTTATGCAAAGAAAGCAATTACAAAAAGTTATAAATGTAATTTTTATAGTTAAAAATTAACAGTTTACTTTTTGCATCAGAAGGTCCGTGGAAGATTGAAGATGTTTTGTAGTTACCCATATACTCAACAGAACCCATCAGATTACATTGTGTCTTAGTTCAGCCAACCAATGTGTGTATAATGTATGCTGTGTAGAGTTATTCAGATGGCTATTGATATAATAAAGACAAATTTATTGATGTCTTCAAGATTCTTTTCACAGCATATTCTCTCTTCTCAGAAACTGAATAAAGTGTTAGCCTGTGCTTGGAAGAATTACTTCTCAGCCACTCACCTATAATCGAGGTCATGGTATCCATTCGTTCTAGCCCAGTCCCTGGGGATGTACTTGACTCAGTGAATGAAGCCATTTTAACTTTAGTGCAAAGATAGTCATTGTCTTTAGGCACATGTATTTTCAGATTTGCCAGTTAAATTGTGAGCTTAAATATAAATTACCCTGTTATGGCAATTTATTTTATAATTAAGTGTTTGACATTTAAAGACTAAAATAAAAGTCTACTTTTACTAGTTCTATGAATCATTTGTACCTTTTCTATGGAAAAATATAAATGGGCATTTTCCTGTTCTAATTTCCTCTACTCAAGTAGCAATCTTTTTGCCTGTTTTTTTTTAAATATTTATTTATATAAGGTGGAAAATTTTCACATATCGCAGTGCAGATTTAGAAAGTTCCTCACAGTTCCTCTCTACCCCTCCACCTGCCTGCATTCCCCACCCCACCTCCTCCTTTCTTCTTTTGATTTCACATTACACTCAAAAGATTAACCCTCCACTAGGGGGGCTTAACCCTCTATTAGGGAGCACATGGTGGGTGTTCCCTAGCAGACTTCCTGCCACAGACCCCAAGGCCACTCAGCAGATGAGATGACAGTGTTCTTTGGCTGAAGAACCAGTGGGGACAGCCTGATGGGGCATGCCCATTTATTGTAAAGCCAGTACAATTTACAGACTAGGCAAAGGGTGGTCCTGACAGTCCTGCCACCCAGCAATGACACTATAATTGGCTAGAAGGCGCATCTATCCCTTTAGATCCTCCAGTCATATCACAGGTCACGTTGTGCACATATGGCTGGAAGCTGTGCCTCAGGTCATGGACAGGTAGGCCACATCATCTTAATCCAGTCATCTGTTAATGGACATCTGTTGTTTCCACAGCTTAGCTACTGTGAGTTGAGCTGCTATAAACATGGGGGTACGGATAGCTCTCTCATATGCTGGTTTCATTAATATATAGGGTAGTGTCCTGAGTTTTAGGACTGTTTTATTTCCCCCACTATCTTTCACTCACAGTTTGAAGGGCAGTACTGGCGTAAGTAAGTTATTTTAACGGCACTTGCATATTGATGGTTTTCTAATTTGCTATTCCTTGTCTATTAGCTGGTATTCTTCTGAAAAGAGAAGTATTACTCACCATAGACCCACACATACTTTATTTTTAAAAATTGGATTGATACTATCTGGTACTGTTGTCATTTTTGTTGTACAAATAATCCCAAATCTGGCCACTCTGGTTTGTTTCGAGGTTTTATGTAACTTTGGCCCATTCCTTTAATTTTTTTTTTTTTTTCGTGCTTTTCCATTTCCAGAACACAAAATTTCAGTGGACTTTATAGTCCACTGGCCTGATCATGGAGCTCATCATTTCTCTTTGGCCCTCATTTCAAAACCGAGATCTGGGGCTCGGCATGCTCACTGTTGACGTGGGTGTCTGATTTTACCCTTTTGATTGGCAGAGCGGGGCAATGTTTGTTTTCAAGTTGTGATCTCTGGGCCAGGACAGCTAGGTATCCTTGAATATTGAAACCAGAGGATTCACTTTTCCAGAGAGGAAGACCTACTGTAACTCTACAGCACTTCAGGCACATAGGTACTCTTCCCAGTGAGACGGAAATACCAGCGATAGATGACATCCGGTCACCTGGTTCATTACAGTGGGGCTTCCTGTGTGCCGCAGAGACGTGGTGAAGGCTGATGGTGATCTGAGAAGCTGCAGAAAAGTGCCCTGTGGCCGCTTCAAGCTCCTCCATTGTGGCCAGCTGCCAGCTGCTCTGTCCCTCTCCTGCCTACTGCTCCTGCGCTGCACTCAGCCACCACACCACCCCTCTGGGGTGGACATGCCACCCTGATCTGCAGCTCCTCAGGGGATTCTGGTCCGCTTTGAGGCCAGAGGCCAGACAGCCCACAGATCGCAGTACTGTTAACATACCCCAGCCTCGCACAGCCCCTGCCAGCCCTTGTTGTTCTCGCTCCTTGTACCCGTGCTCGCTGTCCTTCCCTCTCCCCTCCTTGCTGCCCACCCACAACATTGCATTCCGTCACTTCAAGCACTTCCTGCTGCCCGCCCAGCTGGCCGCTTCAGTGCTTGCTGGGCTGTCAGGGAAAGCCATGGAATGGTTAACAACCTTGACTGGCAGTGATAAGTCTGGATTTGTGTATATTTTTGCTTTTACATACTTGGTTATAGAGAACATTTTTTTTGCATTCCATGTTTTTTATATGCTGTTTTTTGTGATTTAGCCTTCTCTGAGTGTTTTGCTGGAAATGATGTAAAGATATGGTTTTCCTGCAGCTGCAGCCATTTGTTTATTTCTCCTTTACCAGAGGATGAGGACAGAATGACATTTTTGTGTGTGTGTGGGTAAGACTATTATTTCCACATTGTTTCCTTCATGTATCTGAGGTAAAGGAGGATATTAAGGGAGAAGCCCCACCCAGTCTCCCACCCATCCCAGGTCCCAGATGTGGGGCATGCTCCGAGGGTCTTGCTCAAGTGGTTTTGATAGTTCAACAATTATGAATTGCTGTCAGTCTCGCCACTCCAAGCATGATGTCGCTGAAGAGTCCACTGACACAGTCCATCTTAAAGTCTCCATTTGCTCTGTTTTTCACTGCCAGCATATGGCTGAGGTGATTGATTGACTTGTTCTGTCGTCGGTCTTTTCATGGTTAGGGTTCTGAGTCTGGCAGTTTGATTGGGGAGATCCCCAAAGAGACTTTGTCTGAGGTGTTCCCAGACCAGATTCTTGTGTGTACTAGCAAGTACAGGGCCCGGCGCAGGAGGCCAGAATGACTTTAAAGGAAGAGGTTGTGATAACATTTGCTTTCTTTGCAAGATAGAGCCACAACTTCCAAGGTTGCACGTCAATCTTATTTAAAAATTAACAAGAATAAGGTGACCTATTCCTCTTGTCAGAGACCATTTATTTATGAAGTGACCCTTGGTTTGGGCTGGCCTGTCGATTCCTTGGGGTCGACGGGTACGCTTCAGCTCCAGAAGTGACGTGGTACCCGCTCAGTGTGTGTGGGATCAGGAGGCACAGAATGTCAGCCTGACACATGGCTGGTCATACCGACTTTGGTCACTTGGTTGAGGTAGCAGAAAGGTACAGTAAGTATGTTACTAGGAATATTTTGGTGCTATGTAAGTATCTTGTTCCTCACCAGCTCTCGCCAAGTAGTTTTAGCAGCTAGTTTTAGCTAATAATTCTCACCTAAATCACTTGCACAAGTACTTGCTGAGTGGTGATTTTCTAGTCTCATCATTCATTATATTTATTATAATAAATTGTCCTGACATTCTACTTTTTTAAAGATTTATTTTTATTGGAAAATGAGATATACAGAGAAGAAGAGAGGCAGAGAGGAAGATCTTCTATCCACTGATTCACGCCCCAGGAGGCCACGATGGCCAGGGCTGAGCCAATCCAGAACCAGGAGCCTCTTCCGCGTCTCCCACATGGGTGCAGGGTCCCAAGTCTTTGAGCTATCCTTGACTGCTTTCCCAGGCCACAGGCAGGGAGCTAGATGGGGTGTGTGACCATGGGGACATGAACTGGTGCCCGCATGGGATCCCGGTGCATGCAAGGCGAGCGCTTTAGGCACTAGGCTGTTGCACTGGGCCCCTGATATTCTACTTTTGAAAACGTCCTCTTCCTCCCTCCACTTTGAGATCAGCATGAAATAATGGAGTCAGTGGGTTATAATCCGATGCTGTTGCTTACTTGGATTTGCCCGTGATAGCTTCTTGAAGCTGAGTCCCTGGGTCTGCCAAGTCAGTGACTCTTGGCAACTCTTGGTCCACCCGTTGGAGCACTTTTCTGCCTTCTGACACAAGATATTTCCCACTGCAAGCCTGGATCGCCATCTCTCCAAGAAGGTCTGGGTCCCTTGGTAAAGTGTTTGTAAACCAAGAGCTGGAAACTAGTTGTATTCATTGCTTCTAGATGGTGGAATGGAACAGAGAATCCACAAAGATAAGCACATCTGTTTCTGTCTCAGTGTGTGTGAGGAACCAGGCACCCTTCCTGATAGCTCCACTTTCACTGCTGAATCACAGGGTTCATTATCATTGTAGCATTATCCCTTCTTGTATTTGTAGTGCCCTTCTCTGGTGGTAAGAACCTGGTTCCTGTTATCCACAGGTCTTAAGTACATGAACTTTATGGTTTGTAGAGTATATCTCATTAAAGCTTTTGTTTTTCACAAACAGGCAGCTACGAGCGTGCTGCTTCTCCTTTATTATGAAAGAGTAACAGTGATGCTGTTCTGAAGTTTGCTTTTGTTCACTTTACATACCCTGAAAACCATCTCCTCACGTCGGTTCCAGGAGATCTCCTGCACTTTTCTTTGCAGCTGTGTTGAGCTTCGTGGTATGGCTGTGTCAAAGCCCTGGGGCCGTTCTCTGTGTACGCTTTTACCTTGTTTCCTGTACTTCGAGTCACAAGCCACTTGGCAAATGACATCACAGCCTTCGGGTCAGTTGCAGAGGTGGAGGCTGCTGGGTCTGTGTTGTTAGAGCTCGCCATGTTCCTCTCGAAGGGTTTGGATCAGGGTACAGCCAGCTGTGTGAGGCTCCCTCCCCACCCCCGGCAACAGAATATGTGGTCAGACATTTTTACCACTTGATGCTTGGAATCTCTGTGATTGTAACAGGGAGGATCTTTTCATATACTTAAGGACTATTCCAGAATCTTTTGGGCTGAGTGGTTTATCTGCTCATGGAGCTGTCAGGTTTTGGAACTTGGCAGTTTTTGAAGTTACTGGAATGCTGAGGTTATTAGCCCTGTTGGTACTCAAATTGCCTTCTGTGACATTTGCCTGCTGAGTAACAGTTGGAAGGAGAATCTCTCTGTATTCCCAGCACTCACCTGGATGCCCCCCCAGGCCCTCCCCAGCCCCTTGGGAGTGTATTTTTAGCTGGCAAGACTTCCCCCTTCTCTCCCAGGGCTTTCTTTTCTGTGTTGGTGATTCTTAGGTGTCAGCTAAATTTGTGAATTAGCGAAAACTGACATCTATACAGTAATGTTATCTTGTCCATGAACAAACATTGTTTTTCTTTTGCTCAAGTCTGCTTTTGATGATTTAAGGATTTGAATTTTTCTCTGGTCACTGCTTGAATGTTTGCCAGTTCTATGGAAAATAGTCTTTTTCTAGAAATTCTTCTGTTTTAGTTTGTGCTGTCCATGTGTACCATGAGTTAATGGAAAATGTATGTTCCAGGGAAATAATGCTTTTTAGGTTTTTTTTATTAATTTCCAGACACATTACATTGAGGACAGCATGTTAGCCATGTATTTTGTTTTATAGAATTTGCTGAAAGTTTCTTTGTGACACATTTGTGATTGTTCTCTGAGAGTATTCCATGTATATTTGTGATGTATCTTCGGGCATCAAAGTATGAAGTCCAATGTGTGTTGGTAAGAGCTCTTAGTGAATTACACTACGCTGGCCTTATTTTTCATCTACTTTATCTGGCTTTTACTGGGAGTGCAGATGGATTGTTCTGTCATGGTCATTAATATTTCCGCTATTGTTGAAGGCTTTCAGCATTAAAAATGTTCTCTTTTGTCACACAATAGTTGTTTTTATTGAATTCTGCATTTTTTGCTTTCAGGATCACTGTCCCTTCGCAGTCATGATATGTAACATGTCAGCTCACCAGAATCACGCAGGCCTGTCATTCACTCGTTCAGTCATGCCGTAAACATCAGTTATTACTGGTGGGATTTATTTAGAGGGTGGGCAGCTTTGTTTTTTTGAACTTGGGACATTTAAGGGGTTACTTACTGACCCGCTGATGTGTTGTGAGCCTTTAGGGCAGTTCTGCTGCTTGGCTGTTTCTAAGGTTTAGTTAGATTTCGTCCGTGTTGTTAAGTCTTCTTTATTGCTGAGTAGTAGTCCCTGGTGTGAACAAGACAAATTGTTTGTTATTGGCTCAGTTGTGAATGCATGAGTGTTTGTTGTATTTGGCTATTACAATAAAACTAACCATAAAATTCTGTTGGAGAAAGCACAAAACCTGATCATATGCCTTCTGTGTGACCAAATCTTTGTACATAAAGTCACAAGTATAATTGGCTATTATTGATTTACTTAAGACTTTCCTCTTCCTGGTTCACAACTGGGAAATAAACGTTTATCTAGAAATGAATGGATAAGCCAAGTGTGATGTAGTCATCGAATGAATTATTAGTGACAGAAAAGAAACAAGTACGGATGAAAGCAGCCATGTGGGTGAATCTGAACATCTCCTGCTGACTTAAAGCCTTGAAGCAAGAATTCTACATCCTGCAGTTCCTATCTGCTTGGAATTTGAGAAAAGCCAAGCTAATACGTAGCAGTATAAAGTGGGTCAGTGATTACCCGAGTTAGGTAGAACGAAGCGACAGGGGGAAGCTTGTAGAAATAATGAAAATGTCTTGTATTTGAATGTGAGTGAAGTTTCACAGGCTATTCCTCCATCAAAACTCAAACGTGTATGTACTTTAAATAGATGTACCATACTCTTTAAATTACACCTAAACAAACTTGGTTTGCAAATGCTTGTCAGACACACCAAGAGAATACATAGAAGATAATTGTGGTTGGTAAATTACTGTAAGGAAGGTGCTTATCCTGGACAACTAAATTTAGGAACTTAAAGAAAAGCGTGACCATGTGAAGATGATTGACACTGGACTAGATCTCATAGAAATGAAAAAGTGAACGAGGTGCCATTGGAGCTCTCAGAGCCTATAGAATTTACTAAAGGATCGCAGGGATGTGGAGAGCATCTAGACAGGTGCTGAGAGAGCATGGAGCAGGAGGTAAAGCAGCAGCTCTTCTCAGCTCAGGCCCGGAGAAGTTCACCCTGGAAATGTGATCGGAATGTGTTTTCTCAGTTCTCCCGAAGATGATGTAGCTTATGTGAGAAGTTAATTCATTATATAAATGGATGTCTTTGGGCATGTGTCTTATTTCTCTCACTGAACCCGTAGGTTAATGATAGCAGCCTGAAGCCATACTGCCTAGGCGAAATATCTATGTTTTCACCTTTTGAAACGTCTGTAGCTGGACAAGGTAACTTAGCCTCTGTGGTCCTTATTGTAAAGTGGAAATAGTAAAAGTGGAATAAACTGAGGAAATGTTCAAAACACTTAAAATCTTACACGTAACTGTAACGTGTTAGCCCCTAACCTCATCACCTTGCATGTGATTGCAGCACAGAATGCTGAGTCCTGTGATGGCAGGTATACTTAGGGCTAGGAGTACAGAGGAGAAAGGCCTGACTCTGAAACAGGTAGCTGTTGGAACTCATTCTTGAAGATCATTTGAGTACCATTTCTATGGGCAGAGAGTGCGTAGTCAACTCCAGGCAGAAGAAATTGAGTAAAGACAAGCACAACTCAGAGTGTACTAGAAGACAAGTTGGCAGTTAACCATGCTGCTCAGGAAGCTGAGCTACAAGTAGTGATGCTTGAATGTTCAACCAAGGAATATGGGCAGAATGAAGCTGATGGGAAGAGGTCCGCCGTCCTGCTCAAGTCAGTGACCTCTGTTTATTCCTGGACGCAGTGTTAACTGAGCAGTTGTTGTGTCCCCAGCATGGTTTTTAAGTACATCATCTGCAATTACACCAACTTTGACATACATGCTAACCCATCACTTGTTGAAGTTCTGTGGTTTTATTTTTTCTGATCATTGTTTTCCTGTTAAAGTCAAGCACAATATGTCTTACCAAATTGCACGTCTGAGTGGTATATCTGAATATCAAAAACTTAACTCTAGAAGGAAAGCTCGTCTGGAAACCAAACTACTGTTTAGAAAACAAAAAGCTTATGACCCAGAGATAGGTGTGTGTGTGTGTGTGTGTGTGTAGTGGTGAGCGCTGGAAGTTATAGCTGATACCAATGCAAGTAATAAGATTATTACTGGAGAGGGTATAGAATGGGCAGTCAAAATCTTAAATTAGGACAGAGATGTATAGGGGAAATGCAAATGTATTTGTAGGTGCCCAGGATCCCATTGCAGGGGTGTAGGTGATCAAGCACAAATTTTTAAGTAGGCAGGAAGACCCTGAGTCCTTAACAGAGTGCCTGGGTTGCCACTAGCACACCTACCAAAGATCACCTGTTCCTTAAAGGTGGGAGTCAGAGGGTGGAATGCAGGTCATGTCTGAGGACCCCAATGTTGTCAGCAAACCTAGGGGCCACCACATTGGTTGCTGAGAATAGCTGGGAGGATGGCAGTGTGGTGCAAGTAACTGGAAATGAGCTGGAGCAAGGAAACCTTGCAGAGCTCGCCTGGGTGCCTGGTGTGCTGTTGTTAGATTTTGACAGTCTCCATCACGCCCTCACTTCTTGAGCTACAAGCCCTTGATACCTCTACCTTTGTTGTGACCCCCGCAAGATAGATTCTTTACCCAGTCAGAAGAGGCAAACAAATACTTAATCCTACCTCCGGATAATCCTTCAGAGCCCACTGGTTGGATGTACCCCCTCTTTCCAATGGAGTTACACAGTGAAGTCATGCTTCACAAACACAAGTAGAGCCAGACCTTTTAGAAATGGTCAATAGAGGATTTCATTTTTACTAGTGTAAAGTTGCCTTAATTATGTACAGCCATAAACTCATTGTAGTACCTGTACACTAAGAAGCAGAAGTGGTGGGCCCAGCGTGAGAGCCTAGTGGCTAAATACTCACCTTGCATGTGCCAGGATCCCATACGGGTGCCAGTTGCTGTCCTGGATGCTCCACTTCCCTTCGAGCTCCCTGCTTGTGGCCTGGGAAAGCAGTCAAGGACAGCCCAGACCCTGTACCCACTCAGGAGACCCAGGAAAATCTCCTGACTTCTGGCTTCAGATCAGCTCAACTCTGGCTGTGGTGGCCAGTTGGGGAATGAACCAACAGGTGGAAGATCTTTATCTTTGTCCTTCTCTTTGTGAATCTGATTGCTTTTCCAATAAAAATAAAATCTTTTTTTTTTTTAAGCAGAAGCAACATTTTAGTTGTAGGAATGTGCAGTGCCTATAAAAATACAAATCGGTATTAACTGGACATGAAGCATGTTTAAATATAAATCAGTATTAACTGGACATGAAGCATGTTTGCATGAATGTGATCGCTGCTTGGCACCTGCTCCAGCACAGAGTCTGTACGGCCACAGCCGTAACAATTCCTTTCTCCCTTTCTCTGTTGACACCACTACAGGATAAGTATTGCTTTGCCTGCTCTGGGCTTGAGTACATTGTCATCACTGTGTCAGCTCCCTGTATTTCTTCATTGTTACTATTTGGCAACGCTTGATAATAAAGTTGCCATCTAGACAATTGATGAGATTCCTCCTCTCACCCCACCAGGTTTACAAAATAAAAACAGTTTTTTAAAAGTTCTATAAAGAATTCATAAACACTGAAGACTGTTGTACTCTGAGATTTGTGCCCTAGTGTGTGTCCTACTTTGGCTGACTCCTTGACCATCACCAGTTACTTGGGGAAGGAAACAGGAAAGGAGGTTTCAAGATTTGAAGGTGGCTGAAACTATTCTTAGAGGAAGCAAAGGAAGAGAAATGTAGGTTGTGTAAGTTATGTGTAGAAAGCACTGTTATTCAGAGTGTGTTCCATGCGCTGGGGCCTGTTACAGTCCAGTGTGTAGCAGTCACGGAAATGCAGAGTCTAGAAACTGCATGTATGTGCCCGTGCTGCACAAGCCTCACTAGTGACTTCTCTGTGCTTACCAAGCCAACATGCTACACGTGTCATGCACAGTAGAAGCACATGCTGGTCTACAGATTAGAAATGTTTAAAGCGTTCCCTTAGTCACAGGCCCTTAGAGAAGCAAAGGCATGTGGAACCACCTAATAAGAGTAGATGGTGAACAGAAGTGTCTTTGTTAAAGCACTGGACCCTATTTTTCAGGTGATAACACTGTGCACTGCACCCCGGGCTGGTCCCTAGCATACAGAACGTCCATCGTAAATGCACACTGACTCCCAGCGAGTTCATGGGGTTTTTTGTTTGTTTGTTTGTTTGAAAAGATTTATTTGAAATTCAGAGTTAGTAGAAGAGAGCGATCTTCCATATACTGGTTTACTCCTTAGATGGCCACAGCAACCAGCCCTGGGCAAGGCAGGAGTCAGGAGTTTCATCCAGGCCTTCCACGTGGACGGCAGAGACCCATCCTCTGCTGCTTAGCAGGAAGGTGGGTCAGAAGAGAAGCAGCCAGGACACAAACTAGTGCCCTTGTGGGATGCTGGCATAGCTGATCGTGGCTTAACACGACGTGCTGCAACGCTGGCCCTAAGTGAGTTGTTTCTTTTTTTTTAATAATTCATTTATATCAGTAAGATGCTAACATTAAAATAAAGTGTTCAAATTCTGAGTTCTTAGTCCTAGTGATTCTTGTATTTTTTAACCCAGGACTCAAGCCAGTTCCAGCACTGCAGACAAATGCTTAGCCAGCTGTGCCAAAGTGACAGCCCCACTCCTCCAATTTAATAATGAGTTTTTCCCATTATCTTTAAAAATCACACGAATTAACACAATGCTTTTGATAGATTTGCATTCACTAGCAGAATGACTTGAAATACTTGAGCCACAGCATCTTTAAAAAAAAAAAACTAAATAAAAAGGCATAACTAGCTGTGGAGGAGCAACAGATGCCCAAGAGCTTTTAAAGATGCGCTATCCTTGTCATTTAGGAATCGGTGATCTGGTTGATGTCTAGAACGGTTGTCCGGAGCCTGCAGAGCTGCGGTCTGTCTGCCACGGCTTGTAAAACTCGTTGTTTAGACGAGCATTGATTGATTCTGAGACTAAAAAGTAAACTGGAAGTATATTGTTGTGGAAAATGAAAAAGAGGAAAGAGAAAAGGAAAGTACTATATTCTTGGAATTAAATCTGAAATTTATTATAAGCTTTTAAAAACTTTGTTTTGTTTTGGTACTCTAGATAATCAGCTACAGCCGGTCAGAGAAACGTGATTTTGGCCTTCTTGAGTCTGGCTTGTTTCCCTAAATCCAAAGGTCTCCAGTTGCATTTTGTTGCAAAGCATAGGACTTCATTCTTTCTGTGGCTGGACACATATCTGCACACCACGTTTTCTGTATTGTTATCAGCCTGGACCTCTGAGCTGCTACACTGTTGTGAATTGAGGTGCTGTAAATGTGGTACAGATATTCCGTTCATGTGCCGACTTGATCTCCTTTGGATATGTTCCCAAGAGTAGAATGGCTTCATCTTATGGCTGGTCTATTTTCAGATTTCTGAGAAATCTCCAGATATTCCTCCACCATGATTGGACCTAGTTTTCAGTATATATTTTTTAAATGATGAAATGAAAGACTTTTTTCTATACATATGTGTGTGTTAATCAAATGAAGACCATCTGAGGGATACAATCTGCCTTCACAGACAATGCTATTTCTTTTTAACAGGAAAAAAATCTCATCTAACCATTTCCCCTTAGAAATTGATCTATAGTCATGTGATATTCTGTGGTGGTATTTATTATGTGAAAAAATAAGAATACAGACCAAACACATATTTTGCTAAAAAAATAATAAGGTACCCTTAGAGAAAAGCTTTAGGTGTAACCCGTCCTGACATTTTTCTCTCAGTTTCACGCAACGCTTGTGGATTTGGAATACTGTAGATAGGAGTTTCCTGTGTGAAGGATCTGTTACAAAACCGTAAGATGTGACACATGACCAGATCTTCTCTATATCTCCTTGTTAAGAATTATAAGATGCAGATATCAGTGCTGAGTAGCTTATTAGCATTTGTTCGTTTATGATGCATTACTTTTACATCTTTGCATAATTGAAATAGTGCCCTGCTGTAACTATGCTCTGTTTTTTCTTTACTGAAGTACAGCAGCGTCACAGTGAAGAATCTTTTGGCCAGTGGGTTTCTAGGCGTGTGTTGTCCCTGCTGAGTTTGTCTGTAGGTCCCTTGAGCTGTACTTGCTCATGTTCTGGCTCCCTGAAGCATTTCTTGGCTTATTGCTTGTCTCTAAGCTGTAAAGTTTTTCTCACGCTCATTAAATATCTGTGTTTGGGGTTGTGGGGACATCAACTTGATTTACTGTCCATTCTTTATCTTTTGGGTGTGGAGACACATAAACACTGGGAAGCAGATTTACAGCACAAGTAACTTAATCACGTCATTTGAAGTTAAATGTCACTTCTGACAAGACATTTGACAGTGAGCCAAATGACAGTGATATAGCACATAGGGTAGGGAGCAAAGGGGAACCTGCTGGAAAGCAGCTTGTGACAACAGTGGGATTAAATCTAAAAGAGATGTGGGGCTCAGCAAGACAGCTGCCCTATGGAAGGGATGGCTATGCAGGAGGAGGAGGCCTCTGTACAGGTTGGACTGAAGTGATGGCACTGGTGGGGTGTGCAGGGTTTCTGTGAAATGGGTAGCAGATTATGGGAGACCAGCTTTTCATGCTAGGAGAAGGGAGCTACAAAGGTAGAAAAGGAAGTGAGAATGAGCTGGTGGCACTGGATCAGGATTGGAAGCATCAGGATGCACTCCTGATGTTCCATAAGGATTTTTTAAATGCAGTATATTTGACTGTAGTTGTATTTCCATTTGCTGATACTCAGACGTCAGAGTGTGAGTGCACATGTACGCTCACAGGTATCTCCTGGGACTCTGACTACAGGAGAAGGCCGGGAACAGGGATGCCCTGTGCTAGCACGTCCAGCAGTCACAGTTTGGTGCCTGGAGTGGGCAGGTGCAAGATGAGCCTGTAATGGCTTTTGCCACAGACAGAGAACCAGCGGAATGATAGGGCCATGGAAAGAAGAGACTGGGAGTCCCAAATCTGAGGTGATTGGAACATCAGAATAAATAACAATTGTAACAGATGATTAGCCCATTGAATAAAAGGGAACTATGAGTCTTTGTTAATATAGACAGGTAGAGAAAATCCTCTCTGACAGTGTGTTAATATTAAATGTTGATGCAGGTGGTTTAAACTTATGACAGTTTAAATTAAGATGTTTTAACTTTATGATGAGGTCAAAGATGATACACATTCCGCAGGAAGTAAAAACTGCCTTTGGGGTTTTGAATTCTTACTCTTTTCCTGGGCAGCTTGTTCTCTTGCCCGATGTGCCTCTAACAAGCTCTGAAACTGGTCAAGGTGTGTGCATGTAATGTGCAGATCATCAGGATAACGCGGATTTGGGGGACTTAAGGAAGTAAACTGTACTGAATGATCTGACTTATGGAGTGCCCTCAAATAGCAGCGGTTACTTTTAGGATTCCTTTCAAAGTGCAGGCGGCAGGCTCAGAGATGCCGCACAAGGGCTGAGGGGATTTGGGCGTGATAAGCTGGGGGCTGCTGTGCAGAGGTTTGGGCGACCCAGGATGAGCTTAAGTTGCTTTAGCAGGGCTTTCAGTTGACAAGAAGCGTGTCAAGTGTTGTGTAATAGTGTCCTCCAGAGACGCTGGGGAAGAAGGCGCGCTGGCCTCTGAACCGGGCCGGTCAGTGTGGGCAGGAGAGCTACAGACAGACTGCTTCTGCCTGTGAACACGTGCGCCTTTCTTTATCTCAGAAGAGGGTCTTGTTGGATGCATAATTAAAGTGAATCAAGAAAATATGCCTCCTCCCAGTTGACGTGGGTCAGATTAATGGCATTCTGTTGTTGAGCTAGGACTTCTAGAATTCTGTCACCGAAAGTTTTCCTGGTGCTCATTCTGCTCTAATTCTCTGACTCAGTCTTACGACGTGTGTGCTCGGAGCTGGTACAGTCCCACCACCCTGCTTCATGGTGGTTACAAACCAGGGATGACTGTGTGTGCCCTAGGAATGGAGTCTGTAGCTGACTGCTCAAACTGCCATGGGGAGAGTTAGAGCGACTCTTTGCAAAGAAGCAGCTTTCAACCATTTTTAAAAATTGGATTGCTGGGGCTGCAGATGTGTTTGGTGCGTTAGGAAACAGGCTGCCTCCACCTTTCCCTGGAGTTACCAAGCCTGCAGGTTGAACAGCAGCGTGCAGCCTGAAGGAGAGGTGCCTATTGTTCAGGGCTCCTGTGAAATGAAACTTGGGCTGGTCTGCTTGTCCTGAAATAGAGGCTCTGCCTTTACTAAAAGGGCAGAGAATTTTGCCTTTTAAAAAATCATGATGAAGTTAACTGTCGGCCCACTAGTGGCAACAAAGGAAAACTGCTGTGGTCTGAATTGCTGGAGAGGGCTGCAGTTTCATAGTGTGTCTCCCTGTTGCAGAGCGCGTGGGCTGCACCCGGAGAGCCCCATGCAGGGAGAAGCACCCTGCATGGGAACACTGGAGGTGATGCCTGTGTCTTCTTCCAGATGTGCTGCAGGCATGTTTATTCAGCGCAGTGCTTCTGCTTGAGTCAGATGCCCTGGACAGCGTCTGTTTAGCTGGGGAACTTAATGAGGAATGGTGGTGCTTGGCTGACGGAAAGAAAGTATTTCCACAGCCTGGGGCTGTGTTTATAGAGCTCCCGAGAGGGACCACAGGCAGCAATTTGTCTCCTTAGGTATCAGCCGAGACTTCTCTTTTAACAACTAGAGGATTTATTTTTAACTGCTTGACTCAGTGCTTGTCAGATGATTCGGACCATCAAACTGCAGATGGAAGAACCCGCCGCTCGAGCGTGCGGGGGAAGCCACAGCAGCAAGGGGAAGAGGGGGCTGGCTGGGAAAAGGGGAGGGATTTGAGAATCGTGCCTCCGAGGCCCTGCCTCCCTGTGTGGGAAGAGTCCAGGGCTTCCAGCAGCAGGAGTGTGTCTGCAGGTCAAGCTGGGAGGAAGGGTGATGGCGGCCTCCAGCTGCTGGCAGAGGTGATTGCCAGGTGGCAGGGGTGCTGCGAGGAGCTGCCCAGGAGCCACAGAGCAGGCTGCCTTGAGCTCTGCCTGTGCTCGGCCAGCGCTTTTCCTGCTTGATGCCGCCTGTGTCCGGAAGTCTTTCACCATGATCGATAGCTCCAAGAAGCAGCAGCAGGGCTTCCCAGAGATCCTAACCGCTGGGGACTTCGAGCCATTAAAAGAAAAGGAATGCCTTGAGGGGAGCAACCAGAAAAGTCTCAAGGAAGGTCAGTGTGTCTGTGGACTAGAGGCCAACCGCCAACTTCCTTTGCCCGTCAGCCAGGCTGAGCGCTGTCTGTCGGCTTACCATTCTGTCTGCATTCCCCCGTCCACTCCTCAGCTGCCCCTTCTTTGCCTGAGTGCTTGTGTGGTTCTCTGTAGCTGTTACTAAAGATTCAGTACGTGACACAACTTGGGGGGGGGGGATGTTGCATAATGTACGGTAAAGGGACTTACGCCTTTCCACATTTTGGTAAAATCTATCTAAATTTATTTTATATGTTTTCTCAAACTTTTAAAATTTGCATCCCCCACGCCCTTTGGAGAGGCCATTTCCTTTTCAGTATTAGAACACTGTTTCTTTTGCATGTGCAAGCACATAGTTCCAGGAGAATTGATATTTTTTCAAATCATCCTGTTTAACCAGGAAGATAGCAAGCCCTTAACTGAAACCTAAAGTGATGGGCTAGTTGGTTAGAATCTGTATTGTATCTTTTTCCATTTTAAAATCACACTTTTTTTTGAGAAGTAAAGCATAAGGATACTATCAGTGCTGTTAGTGCCAGCGGCACAGGCACCTGGCTGACCTCCGCACAGTGCTGCCAGCGGCGTGGATGGCGCTGCCTCGTGCCCCGCACACTCACGCGTGGCGCTTGTCTTCCTGTAGTAGCTGCAGCTCACGGGCCGCGCTTTGAGATAGTCAGAGTCTACAGAGAACAAGGTTTTCCTAAATTTGAGTCGTGAGGGTCATCTCTTCCAAGGCCTGTTGAATGTGAAAAATGGTCTTCTAGATCTCTTTCAAAGGCAAAAAAAGCAAAAAGACGCAGTACCACGTTTTCCTTCCCCTGCTCTGAGCTCCTGCGTTGAGCCGCTCACTCCCCTGCACAGGTTCTTGATCATCCGGAAATCTGTGTAGAACTGATTCCCTAAGCAGCACCTTCGGCTTCTTCCAAGAGTGTTTTTTTTCTCTCAGATGTTTAGAATATGATAATGTGGTAATAGATTGTTACAAATTTAAAAGATTAGAAGAAACAATAGTGGGGTTTGCTGGAGTTGAGCTACTTTTGGGTATGAATAGAAAAAAAAACAAAACAAATGACACTCAGTGGGGTACTAGTAACTGTTGCTAGGAGCCGGACAATAGGATTGCCTCTGCCTGTACTCCGCCTGCCTTCCTGTGGGTTCCTCCGACCAGCTGGCCCCGCTGGTCTTAGAGCACCGTTCTGGAGACTCTAGTTGAAGGAAAAGTCTGACGTTTATCCATTTATCATATGTCGAATGCTCACTCCTGTTAATATCATACATTTAAAGCAGTTTTTGGTACTACTTGAAAACCCGATGAAGCAGAGGAAAATGGACCAAGAGAGATGAAAAGATCACACAGCATCAGAATAAGGAACGTGGAAAGCAAGGTTTGAATATATAAAGACAGGAATTAAGCATATGAACAGGGCCAGCAAAGCAAAAGTGAGAGCGTAGGACCTTTCACTGGGGAGTTGTGGCTGTGCTGTGGATGTGCGCGGGTGTCACAGGAGCAGAGGTGTGTGCGCTGTGACTGCAGCTGGGCGGGGCTCGGGCCAGGTGGGCCAGGCCCAGCACTCCCTCTGCTCCTCTGCACAATGGCAGGAAGCGGCACCTTTCCAGAGTGTCATTCCTTTGTTACCGTTTCCTTCTGTGTAGAACTCGAGATCCTGTGTTTATTTACAAAATAGAATAGTGACCTATGTGCTTTGTTGTGTAAATTCATAGTTTTAAAGGAGTCAGGGAGAGGATTTTCAGGTTTCAAGCACTCCCAACAGAAATGATGGAACAGTAAAATTCTCATCGTCTCAGTTGCCATGGACTTCATTTTGCTTTATATCTTACCATTACTTTTAAAGCAGCTTCATATGTAAATAGTAATGCCTAATATTTCTGCTTCATGTGTTAGGACAACTTACTAAAAATATTCTATTTTGGTTTTTACTCATTCTTGGCAAAGTTGAATCTGGTTTGAAAATGAAGCCTCTAGAGTTTTGTTTTGTAATGTCAAAATGCTGCATTTCTAGGTAGTGAAGGAAGGATGAACTCTGCTCGTCTGGTCCCAGTCAGTCACAGACACAGGTATGCTCTGCTCCTGACGGATGTCTGCTCTAAGGCATTGGGAATCTCCCTTGCTGACTTTCCTGTGTTGGGGATTTTAGAATTCCTGTGATGTTGGTGTGGACCATTGGCTGAAAACATTATGGAGAAAGAACAGACTTTGTAAGCAAGTAACTGTAGGGTTAAGGAATTTGTGTCATATAAAAGCAAAAAAAAAAAAAAAAATCAAGTAGTGCCTTCTAAAACTTGGAAAGTTCTAAATGCGGATCTCCTCTGAATAGCTGTTGTCACATTCCAGGGAACTGTCTGGGTCGTAAAGTAGATCACCTCCCGATTTTGTTAGTGTTTAGATAAACTTTTTGGTAAATGTCAACCAGTGTGCTGTGTGAGATAATTTAGTTATTTCTTGATCTCAGAATAGCAACTATATGATGGAATCCTCCTGAGAAACTCAAAACAGAATTCTCCTTCAAGTTAGTTTCTTTTATCAAAGCAACCATTGGGAAGCTCAACTTCTAACTTGTCTATGCAAAGCTCCATTTTCTCTTAGCTCAGCACACAGGAGATTTAATTTAATATTTGCAAGTATAGCTAAAAAGGATATTATAGACCACTCTGACTTGGCAGCTGAAGAATTGGTAATTGCAAATTTTCAGGAAAAAGTCAAATGAATTAGGATATTTAATTCAGGTAAATGTTTAATAGGAGTCATTATAGAGATGAATGAATCATAAAACCAGTGCTACTAGCTGACTGCATCTCATATTTATCAAGGGCAAAATGGCAAGCAGATGGAGTTAGAGGATTAAATGATGTTCACTGTTATTTATTTAAAGATTTATTTATTTATCTGAAACACAGAATTATATATAGAGAGAAGCAGATCTTCTGTGCAGTGGTTTATTACCCAGATGGCCACTACGGCTGGGGCTGGGTCAGACTGAGGCCAGAAGCTTCTTCCTGGTCTCCGTCGTGGGTGCAAGGGTCCGAGTGCTTGGGCCATCTTCCACTGCTTTCCCAGGCCATTACCAGAGCACTGAATTAGAGGAGCAACTGGGACACAAATGGGCGCACCGTGTGGGATGCCAGCATTGCAGCTGGCAGCTTTTACCCATATGCCAAAGCACTGTTCCCAGTGTTCTTTTTAAAAATCTCTAATACTGAAAATCAAATACCACAGAAAGAAAAATAAATTTGTGTTAGTTATTTTCAATAAAATTGCTGTTACTGAATCCCCAACACATAATGTTTAAAGCATGCAAAGGGAATGTCTTTTTAAAAACACCCCACCCCAGTGTGAGCTGCAAAGTGTCTCAGGAAGTGACCCAGGGGCCTGGCGTCCTAGTGCTGTGTGCGGCAGTCGTGGAGATGTGGTAGGACCACACTCCCAGTTCAGCCAGCGCAGAGTAATAACAGCTAACATGAAGTATGTGAGAGTTAAGGTAGGTTGCCAGGGAAACAGTGTGTTAGAACCTATCTGTAGTAGATTTGCTTAGAAAGAAAACATTTGAGATATCCTGAATAATCTAAGAAACTAAATAAAATCCCTGTGCCACAGTGCCAACACATATTTAAATGATGGGAGTTATCTCACGCCTGCACTGTCCATCAGCCGCATAAGGCTATTTATGCTTAAAGTCATTCACATCAAATAAAATTCCTAAAAGATTTGCAACCTGGTCACATTAATCCCATTTCAGCTCTCTGGTCACCACATAGGCCTGGCAACCCTGCACTGTCACCCTGTGACGCTGCTCCGCGCGCTCCTCCCTTCACCCCAGCTGAGGCCTGGAGCCTCAGCAAACGTCTCAGTGCCGTTTCTGAAGGAACCACTCACATCTGTCAGCTGAGAGGAGTGCTCTCCCACCTGACAGCCCGGGGACATCATCCATGCGTTTTCATTGCTTCCCCTTAGGTATTGCCATCTGTACACCTGTTCTTCACTCCTGGGCTTGTCTGTCCTCACTGTGGGAGCACGGTTGTTCTTGAAGATACAATTGTCGCTTATCTTTTTCTGTCCCTCACTGCCAGTGTCCTGTGTCCACTAGGCACGTTAGCATGCAGTAAGTACTCAAGAGTGCTCCTCCTGCATTTTCCTAAAAGCTGTGGTCATTTGAAAAAGTTAGTGAGCAAGGGAGAGGCAGAGATTATCTGTCCGTTGATTCAATCCCCAGATGGCCGCAACAGCCAGCACTGGGCCAGGCACTTTGTCTCCCCCATAGGTACAGAAACCCAAGTACTTGGACCGTTTTCCACTGCTTTCCCAGGCGCATGAAAGGGGAGCTGGATGGGAAGTGGAGCAGTCAGACTGGTGTCACAGGTAGTTGCTTCAAATGTCATACAGCCAACCCTACCCCTCCTGCCTTCCTGAAGGCACTATTCAGATGTAATTTATAATTCAGCGATAAGTTAGCAGCTCAGCTGTACCCTAATGCTGGGGGTGCTATGGAGCTGCTGAATGTAGCACGCCGGCCTGATGTGCAGAATCACCTGGCTCCTGTGCGACAGCCACCCTTGTGATGCAGTGTCTGCTTCCTCTCAGCGGCTACCCCAGCGGCCCTTCCTTCTCTGGTTTGCAAGTGGTCTTTGTGTAGGTGGTGGAGTGCACTGATGGAGCTCCCGTTCTCCCGGTGATGCAAGCCGAAATCTGCTGAGCCGTGGTGAGGGAAACCATACCAAGCAGGCAGTTCAAATAGGGTTGCAAAGTGCGTGGATTTCACAATGTCTGGTTTTATATTTTTGAGGAATTTTCTTTCTTTCCTGACAACCTTCTCCTAATTGAAAATGTTGTGTAAATGAATTACCACAAAATTTGTGTTTTTAAAATGTTAATTTGAAAAGATACAGCCCTTAGAATAAATTCAAGTAGAGTATAGATGAAAAAGATAAGATTCCTCTTCCCAGAGAGAATATATGTTTAAATGGATGCCTGCTACTTTGGAAATGAAATTATGTAATTAAATGTTTAGTGGAAGGAATTTAATTCAGCAGAAATGTGAGTGCTTCCACACAGCAGCATACTGCATTCTGTAACCACTGTAGTCTCACACAGCCTAAACACACATGCGCGCGCGTGCCACTAGCGGAACTGCGCATGCTTTGATCGAAGTGAGCGAGCGTAGCCGACCCAGGACCCCTGCTCCACCTCCTTGCCACCTGGACTGTCTTCTGGGGTCTCCCATCTCCCATCTTAGTAAAGGACACCTCCATCTTGCCCACGCCCGCACCCAGCACCTCAGCCAGATCAGTCCCTGCTAGCCTTCTTGACCTCTTCCCTGTCACCACAGTGTCAGTGTGTCTCAGAAATACTCCATCCATCTGCAGCTCCATGCCGGCCCAGCCAGCACCCTGGGGCAGGCCCCTGCAGTGCCCACGGGAATCTGCACCTGCGGAGACTATGCCACCAGTCCCTGGTCCCCTCCTCGCTCCCGCTGAGCTCAAGGAGTCCTGCAGTCTTCCTCAGCCGGGCCACCACTCCCACCTTCAGGTTTCCAGTGTGCCTGGTATCAGATCCAGATGCGCATGCTAGAAGCTCTGTCTGTGTCTCCACGGCATGTCCACACTCACCTTCACCTCACAGTTTTCTCCATCACCACACCTCTCCTGCCACCTTGCCTGTCCACCTGAGCCCCTTGCCACAGAGCCCGACAGGCCATGACAGGCCATGGACAGAGTGATCCATGCATGCCTTCCAGTGGTTTTTCCCTTCCCCTGTGGAGAGGTTGTCTCGTGCCCAGCCAGCAGCCCAGGGCTTGCACTGCTGAGAGCTTATTCAGGGTGTTGTGCCTGGGCTGCCACGGTTGGCTGAGCATTGCCTGAAGGAAGAATGGTAGGGTCCATCAGAACCACCATGCAAAGCACAGGTGCAGGACTGCAGTGGGAACTGCCTGCCACTTCCCAGAGCAGTTTGAGCCTTTCATCCCTGATGGTCAGCAAATGCAGTTCTCATCCAGAGAGTTACTGGAGCTGTCGGCTCTGGCGTGCTGGAGTCACCCCGTATTTTGGGTATTGAATTCAAAGGGTAGAGCCACCTTAGAGTCTAAACACTGCACATTTAGAAAACACAGCATTGTCCTACGACTTGATGCTCTGTGCGGCAGGATAGATACTTAGGGCTGACTGGTACCGTGCTGACTGCGCCGCCATGCACAGTTGCTGTGATACTAATTGTGACAGTTCTGTGTTACCTGTATCAGTAGACAAGTTGCACAAAAGGTGTGTGTACAAGTGTATGTACAAATATGTGTGCCCCATTTCTGAGCCCATAAAATGGGTAGGTAGAAAATGTAAGTTATTAAGCCTGGATCAAGTGACCCAGGAGAGCATGTGCTTACTATTGTGGGGAAAAAATGGAGGTAAACAATAACCTCCTGTTACTTCTAACTGTATTTAGAGAACCCACCGCAGGAATTTGTATTACGTGTCGGAATCTTACATGCAATATATGTTTTCCCATTACGGAGGGATTGGAAAACAGAATTTTCCCATAGAGGAACATTCTGTCGTGGTGGGCTATAAAACGTTTCCCCCAAAAGTGAAAAATAAATAATAACTTCTTTTGGAATCACATAGGTAAGAAAAAAACATGTGGAAGTTCTGGGGAGCCCCAGCATGTCCTGCAGGTCAGAGTGGTTGGAAGGAGAATGGGACATTGTTGTGACCTCTGCATTGCAGCTCCCAGGCAGCATGGAGCTCTCGGCCTCTGGAGGCCCTTACTTTTGTTGTACTTTGACTTGGCCCATTGTGTACTTTGTTGCCACTGCTGATTATCCGCAGGAGACTTTGTTAAATGTGTGTGTGCTCATATGTTTGTCCACCACAGACCAGCTTGTCTCTGCCACTCTGTCCAAGCCTCTGATTTGGCTTCCTGTTGTTGTAGTATGAGAGATGCACTTTAAATTCATTCCAACTTTTGACAGAGAAGGGAATTTTTGTGAAGGTATGATCAGTTTAAAGCAACATGCTCTGTTTTTAGCAGTCTGTTTCCATAGCAACAGAAGCCACAGCCAAGTACAGAGTTCTCAGAGCTCCTGTAATATTCCAAGGCTGAGTGTCGAAAGCATTGTCTTCCTGGCCCCACGTTGCATATTAGTGCAGGAAGTCCGGAGTGCTTGCCTGGTGTACTGACAGTCCCCTTGGAGATTTGGTTTTACTGATTTTTTCCCCTCAGTTTCTAGTAGTGGGCGGGGGGGGGGTGGGGGCATGCTGACATCTAGATTGTGGACCCTCCTCATGACCAAAGGTCAGGGGTTTAAAATTGTGTGCCCTGATGTGCTTAGGACACATTGGGCATTCTTACACTGCCATGAGAGACGGTGTTTCCAGCTTAGCCTACAGCCTAACTTTTCTAGCACTAATTTTGCACAGTTTTTTTTTTTTAATTTGTTGTTGCTCCTTTTTTAGCCATGAAGTAGTCAGATGTAGGAGTTCCTGATGAAGGTGCTGCTTGGTGTCTGCTGCATGTGAGGCCGGGTGATGGGGAGTGCACAGGCTGCAGTCGCTTGGCTTTGCTTCAGACAGGAACTCAGGCAGGTAGCGCTGCTCGCCCAAGGCCTCTCTGCCTTCTGTGTTATTTTTTTATTATTTATTTTTTTAATTGTTTGCAGTCACCTTATTTTGAAAACATAACTAAAGTTCTGTGGTCTTTGATTGCTACATTTTCTCATATGTAAGATATTTAAGTGATTTTTGTCACAGCTTGCCTTCAGTTCCTAATCCTAATATCAGTTCAGAACACCAAATTCCAAATTCATACCATGAGGTCAAATGGTATTGATTTTGTGCTATGATAATTACTTGTTTGTAATTTATTTTGTTTTTAAGGAGGAAATCTGTTCTTCTTCTTTGGTTGGTTGGTTTCACTCTCCAAATGGCTGGAAGGCCAGGCCAAAGCCAGGAGCCTAGAACTCAGTCTGGGTCTCCCAGACGGCTGTGCTGACCCAGGCAGCCCAAGTACCTGGCACATGAGCAGGGAGTGGAGCAACTGGGACTTAAACTGGGGCCACATCCCTGGCTCACCCTCCTGTGCCACATTGCTGGCCACAGCTGTTTAATTGTAGATGTAGTATTCTCTTTTAGAAAATAATAATTTGGTTTTAACTCTATACCATGTAAAATTAACTGAGGAGTGTTTATTGAACTTCTGTATTTGCTAAGCATTATGGAAGATGCTAAAAAAAATATAAGAATGGAATATACTGGAGGAAAAGGAAGCCAGAAAACACCTAGAATTCAGTGTGATGTAGCTGTTAACTACTTGCCTGACAATTAAAAGATCGAGTCACTATTAACTGTTGGTGGGATTTGATGATGAAACCAGCTGGTGGGGGGGGGGTGAAAAAAAAGCTGAAATTTGATTGTAAAGAAATTAATTTATGAAAATTCTGCTGTGTTGTCTTTTTTTTTAAGATTTATTTTTATTATTTTTTCATTGGAAAGGCGGATATACAGAGAGGAGAGACAGAGAGGAAGATCTTCCGTCCGATGATTCACTCCCCAAGTGAGCGCAACGGGCCAATACTATGCCGATCCGAAGCCAGGAGCCTCTTCCGGGTCTCCCACGCGGGTGCAGGGTCCCAAAGCCTTGGGCCGTCCTCGACTGCTTTCCCAGGCCACAGGCAGGGAGCTGGAAGGGAAGCGGGGCTGCCGGGATTAGAACCGGCACCCATATGGGATCCCGGGCGTGCAAGGCGAGGACCTTTAACCACTTGCGCCACCGCGCCGGGCCCATGCTGTGTTGTCTTTTTGATTATTGAAGTAAAATTCGTACAGCATAAGATGAACCATTTAAAGCGCTAAATTCTGTGGTGCTTTGTATATTCATGGTGTTGTACAGCCACTGCCTTTTTCTAGTTCCAGAGCGTTTTCGTCACCCCAAAAGGTGATGTAGCAGGTCATCAGTGACCCCTTGTCCTTCCTGCTCAGGCCTTTGGGGTCTGGCCTGTTTCACATAGCATGATGTTTTTCTGGGTCCTCCATGTTGTAAGTGGAGGTCAACAAGTAATGCCTTTTTGTGACTTAATAATATTCCCTTGTGTTACTGCACTGCACTGATCTGATAGCTGAGCAGCTTCTGTCTTCTGGCTGTGTGAATACTGTTGCCAGGGACAAGTGTGTGCCTGTTTTCAGTCCTTCTCTTGTCATCTAGGAATGGGTTGAGGCTGCAGTTCCTGGTGACTGAAATTTTGAGGAGGAGCTTTGGAAAGAACGACCAAATGCTCTGATTTTGTATCTTAGTATTTTTCCCTAATAAAACTAATGTCATGTAGAGCCAGTGAATGATTGGCCCAGCAGTTTCTTGACTGACTTCTTTGGCCCCAAGGCTGTAGCCTTTGTGGCGTGGAACCCTTCAGAAGTTTCAGTAATTGCCACATTTCTCTTTCCCTGCCCCGTGCTCTGCTCTCTCGTCAGTCTGCAATGATGTTTCCAGTTTCTTTGGCCTCAACACCGACTTTCCCTTCATCCCCCTTTAAACAGATGACCTTTCCTTTTGTTCTCTGAGGAAACTCAAACCATCATCTCGGCACAGCTGGGACCTCCCAGACCAACGCTGTGGAACTCCCTGCAGCGGGATCTGCTCCTCCCTGCCCGAGTGCTGTGCTGGAGGAAGGACAGAATCTGCTTTAAACGGCCTGAGAAGCTGCTGCCTCTGCTCTCTTGTCCATTCGCTCCCTCTCCTTCCTTCCTTCTCTCCCTCTCTTCACCTTCTCTGCCTCTTGGTCTGTTATAAATATGCCTAAGTGTTGGCCCTGCTGAGCACTGCCTGGAAAGCATGTTGCCACTGTCTGCCTTCCCCCTCCTTTACTCCTTAACCTCCAGTCTTCAACCTGCCCAAGCGGCTCTTCTGTGTGCTGAGACAGCACTTGTCCAGTGGCTCACATGCCTCCGTCAGAAGCACCTCTGCACACGGCTTCCTTTGCATTGCTCCCTTCTTTGCTGTGACTTGACATGACCTTTTAATTGTTGGCTTTGAGAGGTCTGGCCTCTTAGTGCTGGCTTCTTTTGCCCTCTATGTGTTCTCTGCCTCAGAACACTTCTAAATCCCAATTTCCTGCCAAGACGTACCTGCTGGCAGTCTGGGCTCATAGAGCAAGTGGTTGTTGCACCATCTCCACTTCAAATTCAATCATCAGTCATCCAGCCAGGTGCCTAAGCTTGAAACCCAGAAAGCCAACTCTTTCTCCTTCAAGCTCAAGGTCCAATCTGTAAACACACAGGATTGAGTTGGGGTTGAGGAAAATATTAAGCCTTATGCCCCAGGTTTCTATCCTGGAACACCAGATCTATAAATAAATGTGTGAATTAGAGGACAAAACTGACCTGAGTTTCTGACCACTGTCCCTTTCAAAAGTGCTACTCGATCCCTCTTGCTAACGCTTTGGGTGGCGTACATTCCCTTGATGCTCACTGATTTTATATTTCAGCATTTCGTGCCCATAGATAAAAGGAGGTAATCAGTGTTTCTGCAAGCATGATGCTGTGTGTCCTAGAGAAACACAAAACAATAGGAAAGTCACCTTGTAACTATGGTTGCTGCAACCATTGGGATAGCAAAATGACCCCGTCAAAGTTTTAAATTAAATCATTAGAAAAGTAACCTACAAATATATAATCAAAGTACACCTTGTGCTTGTACATTTCACTTTAAAGACAGAAGATTGTGAAACATGCTTTCCTAAGTCATTGCATTAGGGTAGGCAGTGGTCTCTTTCTGAGTTCCAGGATCAGAAGGAAACCCCAGGGTAGAACCTGTTCCCCTTTGCCTGCAAAATAAGCAGTTCACAGAGGTCAATCTGTGAGTCTCTGTCCTTATGGTCCTATATTTAGGGAAAGGAAAGTGGCTGTCTTTACTGAGTGTGTGCAGTAAGGGTAGTCATGACAGTAACAGTGCCCACCACCACTGATTTTTAAGGAGGAGTAACGGTTCACCAGTCTTTTGCCCTTTCAATGTAATTTTTTTTTAATGTGGTTTGTCCTCCCTGCTTCAACAAATACAGTTCTAACTCTAAACTGCCACTGAGTAGAACAAGGATTGAATAGAAGCTAATTAATCCATCCTGTATCCAAACACAAAAGATACAAGAGGATGCTGGCTTTCTGTTGCCCTGTTGCCCCCTGATTTAGTGCTAGCTAAGCAGTAATACACAGCAAGTGTTTGCCAAAGTCCAGCCGTTTCATTCTAATACTTGCAGGTATGTTTGACAAATAATTGAAGCCAGGCTCTGCCCTTTGGTCTGGCCAACACACTAAGTTGTAGAGTATTCTGCGACCTCCATCTTTGTTTTCTCCTTAGATTCACCTGGCCGCATGACTGCTCAAGTTTTGCATTTCTGTTATCTTTTTTCTTATCCCTCATGGTTGTGCAGTTTATTCTGTCCATCCTGTAATGAAGGAATACACAAAGTCCTCTCTCCTCAGTCTGCTCGCCTTGGCTCCTCATAACTGAAATCTGGCTATTTATAAAGAACGTCCAAGACCACGGCTGCTTGCCATTCTGTTTCCCAGAAACGATCGCTTCTGCCCAGTCTGCGTAGCATACGGCCCCCAGGTGTCCCCTTGCTGACTTCCTGAGCCAAAGCTGTGCTTTGTTTTAGCTTCTTCCCCTCATGTGAAACTGCTGTCTTTTATTAAAAACTGCACAATTGTGGGTGTGTTTTATTTCTTTCGGTAGAGTCAATAGCGCTTTAATTATATCATTAAAGAAACATTTCAAATTTTGTTACATAGAAGAGAATAGATACACTATCTTTGAAAAGTAGCTGACAATTTTGGATTGGAGTGTTTGGAATATAAGTATTATGTAGAAGTTATTGTATTTTAAGGTTTTTACACTGGAAACTGATTATAAAATTTTTATCTGGAAGCATGTTTGGCCATTTTAGAAGCCAAGGAAAGAAACTAAAAGAAGATACTTTCTTGGCACATAAACTATTTGTGGTGCAAAGAATATAATTTTTTTAAGATTCATTTATTTTTATTGGAAAGGCAAATATACAAAGAGGAGGAGTGACAGAGAGGAAGATCTTCCATCTGATGATTCACTCCCCAAGCAGCTGCAACGGCTGGTGCTGCACCCATCCCAAGCCAGGAGCCAGAAACTAACTCCAGGTCTCCCACGCGGGTGCAGGGTCCCAAGGCTTTGGGCCACCCTCGACTGCTTTCCCAGACCACAAGCAGGGAGCTGGATGGGAAGTGAAGCTGCTGGGATTAGAACCAGTGCCCATATGGGATCCCAGCGCATTCAAGGCGAGGACTTTAGCTGATAGGCTACCACACCAGGCCCAAGAATACAATTTCTTTTTTAAAAAATGTTTTTTATTGAAAGGCAGAGTTACACAGAGAGGGAGAGACGGCTCTTGCTTCTACTGGTTCACTCCCCCAATGGCAACAGGGTGGAGCTGGCCCTGTCTGAAGTTAGGCCCCAGGAGCCCTGGAAAGTTCTCCTTTGTGAGTGCAGGAGCCCAGGCACATGAGCCGTCCTCTGCTGCTTTCCAGAGCACATTAGTAGGGAGCTAAATCAGAAGTGGAGTGGTCAGGACTCAAACCAGCAACCATATGGGGTGCCTGCACTGCAGGAGGCAACTTTCCTTGCTACACTACAGCACCAGCTTATCATTGGATCTATTTTTAAACTTGTAGAATTCTGGTTAAAATCAAATATTTACTTGCATAAAAATAAAACCCACAACATTTCCATTGATATAACATTTTTATCTCTTGTGATAAGGAATCAGCATTAAGTAAAATTTTCAAAATTATATGCATTTTTGTTTGTTGAAATGGAATAGGGAACTATGATTATAGTTTCATTGGATAACAAGAAATCATCGTGGAAGAATTTGATAGTTTTTTTTTTCTAAATGAATTGGATGTAAAACCATATTTACTCATGTTCTAAGATATCCATTATTTCAAAAGATGGCTGTTACAAGGGAAAAATGGCCTTTTTGCTTTTTTGTCCATGTCTAATCTAAATCCCTTAGGGATATTCTTCTTTCCAGGAATTTAGATTCTGTTACATATGAAAATTTCATCACAGCAGTATTATGTTTGCAAACATCCAAAACAGGCTAAGTGGTAAATAAATTTTGCAAAATACTCATAAAAATAATAAAAATGCTTCATATGTACAGTATGATTATAGTGTGTAGAGGCAGAAAATGGAGAGTTATACCTAGACAAAAACAGAAGAGATTAATGTAGTAACATATCATCTAGGTGCAAATGTGAGTAATTATAACATGAATTCCGTTTCACTGCTACTACTTATGTCTGAAAGGGTACAGATACTCAGTCCCTGTGCTTCCCACCTGAGGACTCAGTGGCTTTCCCTGTGCTCTGTGCGGTTGTTTGCAGGATCCTGGGTGTTAGCCAACTTGCTGATGGAAATGGAGACTGTTGCACTAGCCCAATAACAATCCATCTACTCAGCCGAGCATCAGGAGGATGATTTGGGGGGTTAGTGTTCAGACATGAGGCTGTTGCCAGGAAGGCTGGATTTGTAGGCAGCTGTGCCACCAGACCAGGAGGGCCAGACTGGGCTTCTCTGGTGTGCAGCTGCAGAATGAAATCTGGTCAGCTTGGTTATCTACTGGTTTGGGCATACAGAAGAGTAGATGAAAAACACAAGTGAAAACACAGCCACTCACAGTTAGTGTCTATGATTATTGTTTGTCAGAACCATGTATTGTGCCTTTGTTCCTTGCACAGCATTCAGAAAGTATTTACACTTCCCCAAGCAGCTGAGTGACAAGAGCATGTTCTGTTATTTCTTCTTAGTCTTTAGTTCCTGATGCAAGAGTTTCTTTCTAAATGCTTGGAATTTCCAGGAATTTAGCAGTGCTTTTTATCTGCTCATGAGATGAGTGGAAGCTGGAAGTCGATCACCCAGCAGACCAAGGCCTGGTCAGAAGGAGGGTGACTGCTGTAAGGGGCATGGATGCTCCACAACTTGCCCGCTGTACCTCTTCCATTTGGCTATTTCTCAATCGTGTCCTTTATAATAAAGCAGCAATAGTAAGTAAAGTGCTTTCCTGAGTCCTGTGAAGCCATGGTAGTGAATTTGTGAACCTGAGGAGGACTTTATGGGGATCTGCCAGCTTACTAGCGTGGGCAGCCCATATTGGTAACTGGCATCTGACTGGTGGCCTGTATTGGTGACTGGTGTGTTGCAGCCTTTCACCTGTGGGAGTGGAGGCTCACTCCAGGTACACAGTGTCCAGGTAGAATTCACTTGTTTAACCTCGAGTTGGTTTAAGAGGAGTGGAAAATCGCAGTGGACTAGAAACAGATCAGAGTGACATTCTGTTCCTTCATTGTAGCAGGTGACTTTGCAAATTGGCATGAAAGTGTGATTTCTGGTCATAGGGATTCGTCTGCTGAACTGGGGGAAAGGCCTGAGAAGACCAACATGCAATCAGGAGATGTTTGCAAGCGCAGTGAGCTGCTGTCATTAGTGTGTGCTTTGCA
The DNA here is from genome assembly GCF_017591425.1 of Ochotona curzoniae. Taxonomy (NCBI): domain Eukaryota; kingdom Metazoa; phylum Chordata; class Mammalia; order Lagomorpha; family Ochotonidae; genus Ochotona; species Ochotona curzoniae. Next base: position 16,642,225 of record NW_024465421.1, on the reverse strand, counting down.
AATCAGGTTGTTGCAAACACATATCTCATTCAAAGGTGTCATTCAACCTCAAAATGTGTTTGGTGCATATGTCTCACAAGTATGTGTGGTACTGCTTTTGATTTGATTTGGTTTATTTTAAACATAAAGCCAAGATTGTTTATATTTCCATTACCTTTTCTTTTACTCCCTTTTTTCGGATCCCTTGAAGAAAACTAGCAGCCGCAGAACATCGTGTTCCAGGAGTGTCACGCTTCGAGCAGGACAGTTTCTGCTCTCAGTGTTCCTTTTCCTGGCATTCTGCCACTTGAGCATGACCATTGTAAATGTAGGCGGGCATTACCTTCAGCATTCCCGGAGAGTGCTAGTGTGTGCAAGCATGCAGGTGCTGTTGGGTCCACAGCTCCTAGCTTATTTTGTTCCCTGTGAAGACCAATGAGAACCTGCTGTCCTCAGTCACCCAAAAGTCACAGGGAAGAGAGCGTTGTGTTAGATAATGCAGAGGATCTCAGAGCATCCTCATGTCAGAAAAGCCCACGTTTTTCACTGTATTCAATTGTCATGGGGTTTTTTGTAACAGGACCATTATGTCATTTGCTTTGGTTCTATACAGATCATCAGTGAAGCTTTGTGATCCTGTGAGCCCCCCCCCCCAAACAAAAACCTGAAGCCATTGTTTTGATAGCCTGTAAGCAATAACATTCATGTCTGCCGAAGACAACACATGAGTTTAAAAACCATCTTGTGACTTAGACCTGTGTGTGTAACACTGTGCCCTGGTTGTGGTTACCATGGCCCATGTCAGACACGAGGCATGGCAGCGCTGCAGGTTCTGCTCCTCATCCTCAGAGGGGAACAACTGCCTCTTGTTCCCGCACTAAGAAACATGAGAGGTCATCTTTGTTTTTAAGCTATTTGTGAGCCTTGACCTTATTCACTTGAACCTTAGTTTCCATCTGTACTTTGAAACAAAAACCAAAGTAGAAACAAAGTTAAAAATAAGGCAAGCCAAGAAAAGGATTTTTCAGATTCACTCTGTATGTTCCTCCCTTTTGAACCTCCCTTTTGAAATCGGCTCATTTTCCAGATGCAGGCATATGCTTGTAAATGCTACGAAATAAATCAGCTTGAGAAATCTAGGGGAAAAAAATAATTTGGTTAAATTTGGCAAACTAGATGTCCACATTCTGTGACATATGTTTTTTTGCCATCTAATAATTTACAGTGCTTATTAAGGTGGTTGTGGATCTGTGGCTTTCTTGGAACTTGTAGGATGAGATTAGCTTCAATAATTGCACAGAGGTTTATTGAATTTCAGATTCTGTGAATGTATTTAAGAAATGCCTAGCCTTCGCCATCAAATTGAGGTTTAATCTGAATAATCTTTAGGATTCACCAAACAGGCAGGATTAAGAGATTGTGTTCTTCTCACAAGTCGGTACCCTTGCTCTGTTCTGAAACAGAAGTTTACTGAAGCTTCATTTTATTCCTTCTGGGATCACGAAAGTTGGTCCCCTAGTTGCCACTAAACTCCAGCGTGCTTCTTTCTGTTGACAGTGCTCCAGCTAAGGCTGCAGCAGAGGAGGACAAGAGAGCAGCTCGTGGACCAGGGCATCATGCCACGTGAGTGTGCTGGGGCGGGCGTGGCCAAGGATCTGTACCCCACAGTGCTGTCAACTGTGTCCTCTTACTGACCTGGAGTTTACTCCTCCTAGTGAGTTCAGTAAGAACCAGGCATTGGTTTGGTCAGCCTAAGCAGAGAATTTAGAACGCATGTTAAAAACCAGATGTGGATTTAAAAATAGACTTAAATTTTTATATTATACAAAGAATATTCATAAAGCATTGTAATGAGGCTAGCATCTGTTCTTCAAAATCTAGCATGTGTTTTAGTTTACAAATAATTGAATTATTACACAATTAGTGAATCTGACATTCACTTGTAAAAGTAGCAGGTGAAAAGTCAAAACTTTAATCTTATTTAATTCAAGTTTTTTGCTGTACTCTGATCTGTATGAGTTTGTATCAGGTATTTACAGGACTGATAAATACTTTATCTGTAATTAACAAAATTTTTCTGGCCCTAGTACAGGTATTTCCTAAATATACACAGAATATTCAAGGGACATTGTTTTCAGACGACTAATCTTAGAATATTTGTCCAGATTATCTTCTTGAGTGCACTGATCACTAACTTTGGTTTTGTATTTTAGAATGGAAGTATGATTATTTTATTTAAGCCATTGGGATTATTTGGATGTTGTCCAAAAATTAATTTTTCTAAGATGTAATATATCAGACTTAATGACAGTAGGAAGAAATTATAGGATGAATTTGTACCTTCCAGTCTTCAGAAAATAATCATTACCTACATAAACCATTTCTTGGTTTATGATTAGCAACTATTTTTCTTCTCAAGTAGATATTTAGACCTTTTTCCCAATGAAACTTTATTCTGGACTACTCTTGAGTGCCTAAATATTTTAAATCTAACATGATAGCAAACAAAGCAAGACAAAAAATAAAAATAAACTGGACAATCTGCCATACTTGTCTGTCTCTGTGCCTGGCAATGAAGCAGTCAATCCAGTGGAATCCCATGGTGACGTGGAAGTCGCTGCTGTCAGGCCAGCTCTGGTCTGCTTCTCAGAGCTGTGTTAACGGCAGGATGCCCGACCTGGCTGTGGGCTGCGCTAACAGGAGTCTCTAGTACGCCTTCAGTACCAAACTCAAAGTGACACTCTAGAAGCTGGGTGGCAATTTTTGAGGTGCCAGCTTGGAGCCTAGTCCTGGATCCCAACAACTCCTTTGAATACCCATGGTGTAAGTGTGGGTATTACAAAAAAGATTTGGTACAAATAGTTGATAATGGTAGTAGGTAATGCTTTGGTACATATGCCTTACCCTCACACTGACATTCTAGAATATTTTATTTGTTGACAGTAGGTTAAAGTCATCATGTCCTTTAGATGAGTTGTATTGTGAGATGGTAGAAATATTACAAATTCTAAAATTTAGATTTCTATATTTGAATCCCATGTTAACTGGCATCCTTCAAGGTAACTTTTTGATCCTTTCACCTACACTAAAACTAATCCCTGCTTTTTTGCAGTGTTGCTGTTCAGATCACCAGCAGTAGAACCATGATTGACAGCAGAGTAAAGGGAAGCCCGTAGTCAGCCCTGAGAAAGCTAGTGCTCAAGGTTAGGTCAGTCTGAGGACATTGGGTTCCTTCCAGTGGCTTCCATGGCAGAGAGAGCAAAGCCTACCAAGGCCGCATCAGACAGTCCGGTGGGCAATGGGAACTTGCCTCAGCAGTGATCAGAACTAGCCTGCTACTGTGTTGCCCTGTGTGCCGAACTCTATAGTGTCTACTTGGTGTTCTCTGATGTGTGTGAAATACAGAATTTTAATTTTGTAGCATTTAAGGTTTTAACATTAGCTAATCTCCTGAGGGGACTAGTAAGTAATGGATTTGCAGAATTGAATTCACAGAATTGTCACTGGTAAATACTGTAGTGTGAGGTTGAAGTATGAACTCCTCTGTTTATACTTTGAAAATTATTTATTTTCTCCCTACAGCTTTGAAGAGCCCAGCGGCATTCCATGAACAGATAAAAAGCTTGGAACGAGCCAGAGTAAGGCATTTCACTTGAATAGGTTCTACTTTTCTCCTTTATGCTAAAGTATAAGTATCCATTTTACTTCTAAATAACAGAGAAAATAGCATCTGTTTTCAGAAAACAAGGCACACAGGGTTTGTATTCTGGGGTTGATCCTGGAGGTTTGCAAACAATGCATGACTTTCAAGTATTGTTTTGTGTTTTAGATATTTGTTTATTTGAAAGAGTACAGAGAGGCAGAGACATGCCACAGAGAGAAAGTCTTCCATCAGTTGGCTGACTCCCCAAATGGCTGTAAAGGCCAGGACTGAGACAGGCTGAAACCAGGAGCTTCATCCTGGTCTCCCACCTAGGGTCCGGTGCCCAAGCACTTGGACTACCTCTCCAGGTGCATCAGCAGGGAAGTGGATTGGAAGCGGAGCAGCCAGGACTCAAAGCAGCACGCATAAGGGATGCTTGGCACTTCAGGCAACAGCTTCATGTACCACCACACGGACCCAAAATCATATTGTTTTAAAAGTTTAATGCAATCCTAAATCAGAAAATATTATCAAACTTGTCAATTCATGAAATAGATGTTAAGGATTTTAAGATTTATTTGTTCATTTCTTTGAAAGACAGGGAGGGAGAGATGTCCCATTTGCTGGTTCACTCCCCAAATGCCCACAACAGCTAGGCCAGCCACAAGCCAGGAACTCCATCTGGTTCTCCCAGGTGGATGACTGGAGCCCACATACTTGGGCCATCTTCTGCCTCCCAAGTGCACTTGTAGGAAGTTGGATCAGAAGCTTGATATAGCTAGGGCTCTAGTGAACAAGCAGAGGTGAGCTCTGTGTGTGTCTCATTGCCTCTCCAATAATCTTCATCTTCAAAATTAGGAACTTCTAACTTTTAAAATTAAAAAATAAGCCTACTTTATACCAACGTATATTTTGAGATTTTGAAAGCTGCAGATCAAATCATGTTGGATTATAGATTCTCTGTATACTTATTTGTATTGTGCCTCCCAGAATCATGACCAAAAGGATGTAGCTTTTATTTAAATGGAGTACTTGAAACAACTTTAAGACAACAATAGAAGTAAATGTTTTATATTAATTCTTTTTTTTTTTTTCAAGACCGAAAACTTTCTGAAACACAAGATCCGGAGTCGACCAGACCGCTCCGAACTTGTCAGGATGCACATTTTAGAAGGTAAAGCTTCTCTATCTGTGTACATTGCACATTTTCTCGAGAAAGAAGAGAAAAATCCACCATTTCTGTGTACTCCTATTTTTTCTTTATTGGAAAGTCAGATATACAGAGAGGAAGATCTTCTGTCTGCTGATTCACTCCCCAAGTGGTCACAATGACTGGAGCTGTGCCAATCCCAAGCCAGGAGCCAGGAACTTCTTCCAGATCTCTCACATGGGTGCAGGATCCCAAGGCTTTGGGCCGTCCTTGACTGCTTTCCCAGGCCACAAGCAGGGAGCTGGATGAAAAGCAGGGCTGCCAGGATTAGAAATGGTGCCCATGTGGGATCCCGGCACGTGCAAGGCGAGGACTTTAGCTGCTAGGCTACTATGCTAGGCCATGTATACGCCTGTTTTAATAACTTTTTACACGTCGGGCTGACATCCTCCAAAGTGCATAACAACATGAAGACCCAAAGCTAAAATGTTATGTCAATTAAATGGAGAAGGTTGATGGACTGACTTTTCCCCACCAGCTGGTACCATAGGTGCCTATACCATACTATTCTAGAAAATAGTATTTTGTTTCAGAGGATTTATTTATCAAGAAAGACAATTTTTGTACCCCGCTCAATAAATCATCAAGGGTACAGTAGCCAAAAGTCTGACTGTAAATTTTCAGAAACTTGAGCCTTATTCATTTCCACCTGGTGCAGTACCACACCCAAGATTTTCTCTTTGTTGCCACTTACTACAACAATTCAGCTTATTTCCTATCGGGGTCCCTCGTCCCGCGAGCAAGACCCCAATACGGTAAAGATTCTTAAAAAAGTTTATTGGTCAAGACTTCAAGTGTTGTGTCAAAGTGAAAGCAGTTACAGCACTTGTAAGATTTATTACAGTAAAGCAAAAGCAGCCTAGTGCTAGCTAGCAATAGCCTTGAAGTGATAGCGATAGCTCTAGCTCTAGCCTTGAAGCGCGCCTAGGAGAATCTCTTCATTAACTAATTTTCACCCAGACCTTTTTACATCACACAAACCAATCCATACACAATTCCTCACATCATGTGGTAAGCACACCAATCATGACTTAGGTCACATAGCTTCCCTGCATGCTCAGCCCAATCCTTAGTAACTTCCCAAAACCTGTTTACCACCTTTGTGCCACGAAGCAATGGTCAGCAAGCGCCATCTTTGAGGCGCGGCTCCGCTCTCCACAATTTCCCACTACCATCATAAGCTACCTCAACCTCCAACCCCTCACCAAATTACCCCAGTGACCTAACCCTCATCACTTATGGTGGTTAGGTAGACACAGTTCCATCCTATGCTTAACTAAACACATGCATGCTACACCACGATGTTTTTTCTCTCTAAAGACAAAACATTCTGGAAAGCTAGTGCCTCCACCGTAGACTGCTGAGTTACATTCCCTCTGAGTGTTTGGCTTTTCTGACTGATTTGTTGAGCAAGACTGGGAGCTGGATCCCATGATAGTCGTGTGTGTGTTAAGCCTTGAGAGAATTCAGAAGGAATCGCAAAGCTTCTCAGACATGTAAAGACACTTGTCAAGAGAGGGAAGATTTGTTCTCTCTGAACCGAATGTTAAAATTAGAGTTAGTGCTAGAATTTGTTTGGTATTTCAAAGGAATAATATCCTAAAGCTCAGAAATGTCCAGAGTGGCCTCTTGAAGTGACACTGACTCTGTCATATAGGCCAGACAGGTGGAAGCCTGCCTGCCTAGAGCTCACATTCCAGTGACAGAGGCAGGAACAACTGAATTACATTATGATTCAGTCCGTGGGAGCAGAGAGGCTGCTGTGAGAGAGAAAAGGCAGTAAGTTCCAGGTTCTGATTTCCACTTTGTGACTCCAAGTAGGGTCTTCTCTAGGACTGATGGCCGTGTGACCATCCTCCTGATTCGAGGGAAGTGAGGCGTGTGTGTCTGTCTCTGCTTTGGATTGTGTTTCCAGAAGTCCACCGGGATAAAAAGCTTTTCCAGAACCCCCATGGTAGGGTGGAGCAGCTGCCAGCTGCCAGGGTTAAGTGACTACAGAGAAACAAGCTCTCGGAAAGTAGCCTGGTAGAGAGACCTTTCTGTGCCCGAGAGGAGTTTGACCCAACAGGGATAGGTAGCAACAGTGCTGTCTGTCTCAACTTGCCTTCTCACTATAACAGGCCTTATTATTTGTATTTTATAATCATGGAAGATACATTTAATTTTTCAAAATAAATCATATTTGCTTAACTTTAAAAAGGGCTTCCCAACATTTAAAACCTAATGGTGTTTAAGAATGAACCATAAGTGTTGTTTTTGGACATCTAGTCTCAAGTTGGGATTTTTTTTTAATAAGAATGTATCATCTTTAATTTTCAAGCATTTTCAAAATATCACCCCCATCTGCCCTCTAACATTAACACAGTTTTGATTGAATTAGATATTTGGCAGGCAAATGCCTAGATTTTTTCAGTATTTCAGCAGCCAAAATCCAGTCTCAACCTTGTGGGAACGGGAATGATTACAAATGAAAGCATGCCAGAGCGCCAGGCTCTACTTATTTGGGGAGTGTTTTCTCCCGACTTCCCACTGCCCTCATTGGGATGACGTTCAAGGGAGAGGACGAACAATAGAAGGCTATCCTACCTAGACTTTAACAAAAGCCTTGAACCTAAGGGCTTTATATGAAGGTATAATTCCCTGCCATCTTCCTGTGTGGTTATTTTGTCTGAAAAGACTGAGACCACAGTTGGTATAAAGGAAAATCATGAAGAAGAGGCGGGCACACTTTCTGTTGTAACTTGCGGAAGTGCATGTTATCTGACACTGTTTTAGCTACGGTAGGTCTTTAGTGAATGGCGTTCCCGTCATCTTCTGCATAGGACACAGCCAGTGCCCTCCTACGTCAGCTACAATTTCTATTTAGGGTGCAGTGAAAAATTACAGACACTTGAAATACGAGTTTTTAAAAAATATTTATTTTTATTGGAAAGGCAGATTTACAGAAAGAATGACCGATCTTTCATCCTCTGATTCACTCCCCAAGTGGCTACAACGGCTGGAGCTGAGCTGATCCAAAGCCAGGAGCCAGGACCCAGGAGCCTCCTCTGGGTCTCCCATGCTGATGCAGGGTCTCAGGAGCTTGGCCTGTCCATTCCTGCTTTCTCAGGCCACAAGCAGGGAGCTGGAAGGGAAGTGGAACATCCGGGAGCTGAACTGGTGCTCATATGGAATCCCAACACATGCAAGGCGAGGATCTAGCCACTAGGCCATTGTGCTAGGACCACAATATGAGTTTAAAACCATATGACTTTTAACTTTTTTGCCAGATTGTTATTAATTTCACAAATTAATTTCACAGTGATTTTTCTTCTTTTCTTTGTCAAGCCTTTCCAAAGCATAATTTAACTTTGGTTTCTAAGTCGGAACTTTGTTTTGTTAAATTATGTATTTACGGTTAGCAGTTGCAACAGAAGTGAACTAGTTTGTGGACAGTCAGGTTCAAGTGGCAAGTGTCAGCCATGTCCTCCTGTCCTTGGAATGGAGAACAGCAGTGAGCCCAGTTGTAGGACCCTGCTGTAGGACCACAGGCAAGCAGTTTTCAACTCAGGTTCGAAGCAACACCCGCCACATCATCATTTTTAATGAATTGTAAATGATATTTAGAACAATGGGAAAAAGAAGAATGATCAAAAACAGAGTAATCAGCAGAACAAGGCAAATGAATGAGTTGAGCTATTTATAGTAGTTTCATAAACTGTGTCCCAACTTGGTGCATGTGTGTGGATGTGAGTCAGTGTCTCCAGAGGGACGCTAATTCCTGTGTAACTGAGTGTTCCTACGAGACCCAAGTTACATAGTCGTCGTAATCATGGTGACTGACTCTCACTCAGACGGGGATGAATCCAAGAATGTGAGTTGAGCTCTCCCCATGGACTTCACGGCACAGCCACATGAGAGCTGTGAACTTGACGAGCCATGGTTCTCCTTTGTCTTGTTCATCCACCTGATGGATGTGAATTGGACCTCTTACCACAAATGAACAGTAGCTGCGTCACAATTTGGCTTACAGTCATATTAATAAAGGTCGATGTTCCTTTTGCATAGACAAGCTAAAGCTGTCCAGCAGTAAGAAATATAAAGTGTGGGCTGCAGCTTTCTTAGTCATTTTCTTTTTCTAGAAATGCATTGAGTGCACAGATGCATTTAAACCAGTTAAAATTCAGTTATTCAACCTGAAGTGGCGTTATGAAATTGAAATTGCCAGTTCACGTAGTGATTAAAACTATGCTTCCTCTTTTAGAAACATTTGCAGAGCCATCCCTACAGGCTACTCAGATGAAGTTGAAAAGAGCTCGGCTAGCGGATGACCTGAATGAAAAGATTGCTCAGAGACCTGGTCCCATGGAGCTGGTGGAGAAAAACATCCTTCCCGTGGACTCCAGTGTTAAGGAAGCGATTATAGGCAAGACTCAAGTTTACTGTTTTCTGGGAGAAGGTGAAACGTGGAGGTTTTAAATCAAACCCATTCAACTGAAAAGCCAGTAACTTGGCATGGGTCTTATTTTCTGGGTTAATTAGAAATAGATTCATCCTTCCTGTGGTTCTGTTTGAGTGTAAGTGTCCTGACATCTGCCAGCTAACAGTTATATGGTCACAGCGGAGGCTTCAATCTTACATCCTGCTCTCATGATCATGTTTGCTGAGTGTACTGTTTAGTTTCTGTTATTTAATGTTGTTGCAGATCTTTCATTATCTTTATCCCACTCTGGGAAAGATAAATAGGCCAATAGCAGATGCATATTATACATTCATTAAAAATGGTGGGACCTGTCCATTTTATCCGTTTCTAACCTAGTACTGATGCTTCTCTTTCTGCCATAAGCTTTAGCAGAAAGCTTACTCAGTGAGCAATGTTGAAAAGTTATTATCCTACTTTAACGACTGCTAGTTTTCATGACTCCCAAGGAGTTCATTTTTTGCATTAGTAAAAATGTAGGCAATGTGTAGTCAAAAATTCTAAGCAGTACAGTCACCCTTACTTAATTCCACTGAATCTCAAAGAATCGTCGTCTGGCTGGACTGCTCCTTGAAGTAGGATTCTTCAGCAGGTTTCCAGTCACAGTACTGTGTCTTCTTTACCACCTGGCTGACAGGACTTGCCTCCCCCTGGTGCCTGTGTCTCTGTTGAGTAGTCCTGCTTCCCTGCCCCATCCCTCACTCTGTTTTGTCCGTTATTGCCTGTTTGTTGGTGAAACAGATTGGTTTTGTCCTCTGGCAAATGTGGAGCACCACATTCTGGATGGCTGTGTTTGTGTCCCCTGGTGTCACTGAAGACACCCCTTCCTGTCCCCTCTCCTTCCTGTAACTGTTAGATTCCAAAGTTTGATCCACTTCCGGTGCCCCCCTCCTCCATTTGCATCATAAGCAGTGATGTATTCCTCCGCTAGGAAGCACCTCATGTTCTTCTGTTGTTTTGAAGCAGCTTCTTGAATTCTTGTAGGAAACAAAGTGTCTCGTTTGTGGTACCCCATCTGGTATTCCAAGGACAACCTAAGTTAAGAATCCCCTCTTTGTTCAGGTGTTGGGAAGGAGGACTTCCCCCACACTCAGGGTGATTTCTCATTTGATGAAGACAGCAGTGACGCCTTGTCTCCGGACCAACCAGCCAGCCAGGAGTCGCAGGGATCAGCCGCGTCCCCCAGTGAGCCAAAAGTTAACGACTCGCCATCTTCTGTGACTGCAAGCACGCCAGCCCAGGTATTGTCTTTCTGGCTTTCACCCCAAAACACAAACTGTGCCTTATTTTCTATATATCAACATAGTACATTTTTACCAGAAGGAAAAACTCATAGTGCTAAAAAACAGAATTGGGTTTTTTAATCTCTAAAAGCCAGTCATTGTTGAATATTTTCAACAGATTCTTATATATTATTTTTGCTCATTCTATGCATTTTAATTTTATGATTATATAACTGCATTAAAAAAATCTTCACATAGTATCATACTGACATACAATTTTACATACCGTAAAATCCACTTTTTAAAAGCATAGACTCCATTTTAAAGTATATGGTTCAGTTGTGTTAAGTATATTTACAGTGTTGTGTAATATACTTCTCTCTGGAAGATTCAACACAGCAAAGTTGAAATTCTGTTTCCATTAAAACATCCTCCCAGCCCCTGGTAGCTCCCATTCTGCTGACAATGGAGTATTGTAGATTCCTCATCCAAGTGGACTGCTGTGGTGTTTGTCTTCCTGTGAATTGCTGTTTGACTTAGCGTGATGTCCTTATTCATGTCATGGCATGTGACAGGATACTGTTCCCTTTTAAAGGTTTGTTTATTTGAGAGTCAGAATTACTGAGAGAAGGGGTGAGATAGAAAGGTCTTCCATCTACGGGTTCACTACGCACATGATGTAGTGACTGGGACTGGGCCAGGGCAAAGTTAGGAGCCAGAAGCTTCATTCCCATTGGTAGCAGGGCCCAACACTTAAGCCATCTTCTGCTGCTTTTCCTGGGGTGTCAGCACAGAGTTGGATTAGAAGTGAATCAGGGGCCCGGCGTGGTAGCTTAGCGAATGAAGTCCTTGCCTTGAGTGCACCAGGATCCCATATGGTCGCTGGTTCTAATCCCAGCAGCCCCACTTCCCATCCAGCTCCCTGCTTGTGGCCTGGGAAAGCAGTCAAGGACGGCCCAAAGCCTTGGGATCCTGCACCCATGTGAGAGATCTGGAAGAAGCTCCTGGCTCCTGGCTTGGGATTGGCACAGCTCCAGTCATTGTGACCACTTGGGGAGGGAATCGGCAGGTGGAAGATCTTCCTCTCTCTCTCTCTCCTCTCTGTATATCTGACTTTCCAACAGAAATAATTAAGTCTGAAAAAAAAAAGTGAATCAGTCAGGACATTAACTGGAACTGCCCATTGGGGGGCGCTGCAGATAGGGACTTTCCCACTGCTCCACAGTGCTGGCCCCAGGACCTCATTCTGTTAAGACTAGACAGTGTTCTGTGTACCATGCTTTATTTATACATTCATTGATGAACACTTGTATTGCTTGCACTTCTTAGATGTTGTAGAGAATGGTGCTATGAACTCAAAGAACTCTTAAAGGCCTTGCTTTCAGTTCTTTTAGATACATACCCAGAAGTGAGATGATCAGATCCTATGCTATTTCCGTGTCTTACTTGCTCTCTGTAGCACTCATACTGTTTGGTACTTACAGTGATGAAAAGGCGTTCCGGTTTCCCCACCTCCCTGCCGGCAGCTGTCGGCAGTGGGCCTCCCAGGCGGTCTGTGGCACTCTCTTGCGACTTGGGTCGCTTATGACTCTATATGAATTTTAGCATAGATTTTTAAAAAAAATTTCTGTAACAAGTGACACAGGAAAATTTAATCTATTGAAACATTACGGTAGTATAGCAAATCTGTGAAGAGAAAAACAAATTTTTTTGAAGATTTATTTCTATTTGAAAGGCAGGGTTACAGAGAGGAGGAGAGACAGAAATCTTCATCTGCTGGCTCCCTCCCCAGTTGGCTACAATGGCCCAAGGTCAGCCTATCTGAAACCAGGAACCAGGAGTTTCTTGTAAATCTCCCATGTGGGTGCAGGAACCCCCAGGACTCGAGCCATATGTTTGCTGCTTTTCCAGGCTGGATGGGAAGTAGGGTAGCCAGGAAACGAACTGGTGTCTGTATGGGATTCTAGCGCATGCAAAGCACTGAGCCATGGTACTGAGTCCAGCTTTCTGTTTTTTAAGATTTACTTTTTATCTGAAAGGCAGATTTTTACAGAGAAGGAAAAAGCAGCAGTCTTCCACCCACTGGTTCATCTCCCAAATGGCTGCAAAAATTCTATGATGCCAGGCTTAAAACATCTTCTGAACTTGACCCTGGCATCATAGAATTTTTTAACAAAATGAATTTAGCACTTTTCTACTTTACCCAAGTCCACCAAGGTATGAAAGTTTGGGGATTACAAAAAGGCTCCATATCAGTTGTTCATATTCGAGAACTTACTTGTTTATAAACTCAGTTTTTAGCATTTCTTCACTGCACTCATAACATGAAATCAGTTTGTTACTCCAGCTATAGTGTGAGCCTGTGACAGAGAAGGACCCCTGGTAAGGCTTCAGCAGCTAGAACAGGTCCTGGCTGCGGACAGTGCTCAGTAAACACTGAGTCATGTAGCTGGAAAGCAGGTGCACCTGGGGTGCTGGCGGAGCTTGGCCAAGTCCATCCTGCTTCCTTTGGTGAATAGAGCTGCCCCAGCTTACATGCAGTGGTGTGAGCAGCAGGAGGGCAGGCTTCTCCTGTCAGCCTCACGGGGCCGGAGGACTGCGGCCTCCCCTCCTTACTGGACCTGCCAGGGGAGGCACGAGGCTCGGGGCCCGCCCGCCTGAAGTCCTGGGTCTGAGCAGGAGGAAGGGAGTCCAGGCTCCAGTAGGTTCTCACATACTTACTGCACTCTGATTTGAGCTTTAAAAATAGGGCTAAAAAGAATGCCAAGTATGCAATGAATACCATTAAAAACCAGTTGTGCGTAGCCGTTGAAGTTGTTTGGTCTGTGCCTCTGTCTGGGTGGGTCAGGATGTCAGATGGCTATTAGCATAGCCTTAGCTTTCCAAACCACAGGATTTCTGTCACCTCAGGCATCTGCCGTTGGATGCTTCGTGATCATTCCTGCTGTATACAAGATGATCATTCTTTTCCCCACATTACATGTAATATTAGGGGTTTTAATTTGTCCTTAAAGCTCTCCATCTTCAAGTTTAATTTTTGTTTTTATTTGAGAGGCAGAGAGACATAAAAAGAGCTTCCATGTGCTACTTTACTGTTCAGATGCCCACAGTGGCCAGTGGGCCAGGCCAAAGCCAGGAACTTAATGATGGTCTCCCACGGGGGCAGCAGAGACTAAACTGCTCTCAGGAGCACAGCTGGCACCTAACCCAGGCACGTACACGTGGGACGCCAGGGTTCCAAAGAGGTGTCTGTTAGACCCAGATGCAGCCCCTTTAGCTGAGTTTGTAAGTGAGGAACTAACCAGAGGTGCAAACTTCAGATAAACATTCTGCTGAATTTGGAGGCTATAGCAGATAATAGTGACAGCTTTATAAAGTGAAGGGTATTTTTAATGTAAGGAAGATGTGGGCTCTGAATTTTCTAAAGTCAGTCCACAATATTATAAGGAAATTTTTGAGTTGATTTGCCCATTAATTTGTCACCCAAATAGAGGAATTATGGTGACCTGATCACCTTATTGCTGTAACATTATTCTAATTAAATACACAGTTGTTATTATAGAACTGTCAAAAATTAGAACCACTAAATATTCACCTTTTAAGAGTTTATGAATGTTTCACATGCTTAACACTGTCTCCCAATTGATGGAGAATCTCATTTTAAAGGGCAACACTTGTCAACTAGATAAAGGAGTAGGAAGGTCCAAGCTCTTGAGCTCCCATGCAAATGCTAAATAAACTTCCGACTGACTAAAATAACTGCAGAAGTTCTGGAAATCAGTCAGAGATCTGTGCCAACCAGCAGAATTCATGCTCAAGAAAAAAGTCACATCCAAAAAGAAAATTTCATGGTGGGTGTACTTACCCTTGCCCAGTCTTCCCACTCACTCCCTGCACAGTTGGGTGGCATAGTTCTCTCCCTGAAAACCAAAGGAACAGAACTTCTGTACCCCGTTCTAAACCAGCTGTGGGCTGCCTGAGAGACGGCTGTTCTCTCTCCCATCTCGGAGCTGAGGTGTGGGGCAGCAGCACAGCTTGGCCCTCAGGCCAGCAGAAGGCCACAGCAGGCAGGAAGAGCAGCCTACAGGGCGACCACTGACCTGCCACAGGCAAGCACGGAGGCCCTGGGGAGAAGGACAGGCATATCTAAGAAAATCAGGACACAGAAGCAGATATCTGTGTGTGAACAGTCCCAGACAGAACCCTTGCCCTCCAGAGGCCTAAGAAAACATAAGGCCTCCACCCAGGCCCGAACCCAAGGCTGCAACCCAAAGCCAGAGAACATTTTCCACGCCAGTCTGCACAGACTGGGAGAGGTGGCTGCTTTTCCCATCAATTTTCAAGAGAAGTTACAAAGAAATAGGGAAATATAATCCTAAGTATGTCCAAAAGCTTTTTAAAAAAAGAAGTATGTATAAAAAAAAAAAAAGAAGAAATCAGGAAAACAATGTGTGAACAAACAGAATATCAACAGAGGGAGAAATTACAGAAAGCAGATTCTGGAGTTAGTGCATTGGAAAGACAACCACTGAATTGAACATTTCGCGAGGGGAGTTGAACAGCACATTCAAACAGGCAGAAAATAGAGTCTGTGAACTTCAAGTTGGGTGTTTGCAGCTGAGTCTCAGCATGGCTGCAGACCAACATGTATATGTCCTAGGTCCAGACACTTGAAAATGAATACTTTTTACTACATGTACTTTTTACTACAGTTAAAATAATGCACCTTTTAAAGCAGATACATCTGTATCCTTGCAAACAGAGCAGTCATGTACCAGCTCAGTATCCATCAGGGACCCAGTGCAATGGTTCAGTTGGTTAATCCTCCCATTGCAAACACTGGGAACCCATCTGGGCACTGGTCTGTGTCCTGGATGCTCCACCTCCCATCCAGCTTCCTGCTTGTGGCCTGGGAAAGCAGTGGAGCCCAAAGCCCTGGGACCCTGCACCCATGTGGGAGACCTGGAGGAGGCTCCAGGCTTCAGATCAACTCAGCTTGGCTGTTGTGGTCATTTGTGGGATGAACCAGCAGGTGGAACATCTTTCTCTGTCTCTTCTCCTCTGTAGATCTTCCTTTCCAATAAAATAAATAAATCTTACATATATATAAATAAAGTACACACACACATTCACACACTCCACTCTCTGAGTCATCCTGTGAGGTCTGGACTGGTAAAGCAGCTTGCAATGACGTATACCTGCAATTCCAATTCAAACAATGGACTCCTCTTCATAATCAGCTGTACAATGGCCATACAGTAGTTGTACAATAGACTGTTCTCCCTGCTGTAAAAATTGACCCGAATTGAGTGTCCTAATTTTCAGAACATCTGAAGGTGAAAGAAAGGTAACATGGATTATGTCCCATGTTAGTAGTTTGTTTTGTGCTGCTGTGACAAAATGCAAGAAGCAAAGCCTTTGGAGAGCAGAGGGGCTGTCAGTTCAGTGTTAGGGAGGCTGACGTCCTGACCTGGCAGCTCTGCCTGTTCGGCCTGTGGTGAGCATACCAGCCTGGCAGGCACCTGGGAAAGGCAGTGTCCGTGCAGAGGTCAAGTGGGGAGACAAGAAACCCAGGTTCACACTTTTCTAGCAACCTGGGCTCTCAGGAATCAACTATATCAACCCCTTCCCAGGGACCTGCTTATCGCCCCACCCTGAGATCCCACCCCATAGAGGTAGGGACCTCAAACTGGGGACCATGCACACTAGATCCTTTGGGGACCCTGCAGAGATGGAGTCACTGGCCAGCATTTCTCATCTCACTCCTAAAGGCTGGCTAGGCTGGTTCACAGGGAAGCTATTACCTCAGGGCTGTGCAAGGGCAGGGATCGGGCTGGAACATGGCATTGGATCTCTTGAGTGAGGCTTCTCCTGTCATTTCTGCTGGAAATGAAATTGAGTATACCCATATTTACTAAATTAAGTCCTTTTTATTGTCAAAATTTGCTTACAAATAGTTGCTCCAAAGCTAAAGCCCTTGGCAGGGACTCTCCGAACCATTCACTGCACGTAGTGTCAGCCAGCTTGAGAGCAGGGCCCTGCATGAGTAAGGCCACAGGAATGTCCGTTCATTAGTTAAACCAATAGCTATTGAGTGGCTAATAAGAGCCAGGCTTCAGAGTTCTTGCACTAATAGTCCTTAGAGTTTTTCAGGCCATTTATTTTAAGAAGGAAAAATAGAGTTTGCTATTTTAAAAATCAGATACTTCAGTAAGACAATGAATTTTGGTCATTGGTGTGATGAATTTGAGAGTTTTTTTTTTAGGAAGTGGAAATGATAAAGGCAGGCATTTTTCCTCATGATAAAGCTGGTATTAAATAAGCAATCATCAATATGTAACATTTAGCTAATTTATGGTAGTAGTGACATCTCTTTCCAAGAAATGGATACTTGGACTCTCTTGAAAGTAGATCATTAAGGAGAGCTGCTAAAACCTAGCAAAGCCTCCTGCCACTTTCTCTGCTAAGGTGTGACTCGCATTTGCATTTTGGTCCTTGTTGATTAAGGCTTAGATCATGAACTACCTTCCTTGTTGAGATGGCACTACCAGTGAAATGGGCCCGTCTTATCAGGGTGTAGCCTTTGCATCCTCTCATGTTGTGAGGAGTGGGAGAGAGGTGAGTGACAGGAGCGTGCTGGTCCCCGGCGCAGACCGGAGCAGGAGTAGCGATGCCCACCAAAGGGCCTGTGGGCAGAGACACCTCCTGCCAGCAGAGCTGGGCATGGCAGAGATGGGTGGGCGTGGCAGAGATGGGTGGCCTTGTAATGAAGACTAAACATCACGCCTCCATCAACAGGAGTTAGTATGAGCTAGACACAAAGAAAGCCTTCAAATTTTATGTGTTATTTTGGTGATTTTTGCAACAGTCTTGGACTTTTTTCTTGCCTCCCCCTCTAACCCCCTCAAAATTATTTCTGACCATTGTTCTGCCAGTCTTGCTATATTTAGGTTTAGCTGATCATTGCTGTTGAGGCAAAAGCTAAACAGTGAATCCCACAGAGGTAAAATTTTTTACCCTCTGGGCCTCGGGCAGGAGAGTGAATCTTTCAGTTCTGTTCTAGTGGACTTAAAAGTAAGTCACTCCCTCAACCTTGCGGTTTACATATTTACAGTCGTTGATCTCTTACTGATTTCACTGCCTTTTCCTGTAGTTTCCTTCAGCGTCGCAAGCAGTTCATGAATTCTTGAAGACGCCGCCTACTGCGGATCAGCCTTCCACCAGGTCCCCAGCTGCTGTCCTCCCCACAAACACTGTGTCCACAGTGAAGCCTGGCCCGACCCTGGTGAAGGTGGGTACCTGAGACGCGTGGGCTGTGTGCCTTGTGCCCTGACTCTAGAGCCCGTGAGTGTGCAAGATGGGGGAGTGTGGCTGAGCTGGCCGGGCTGCCTTCAGCCCAAAGCTGAATAAAACCACAGAAACCCTGGCTTTGCCGGGGCCTTCATGCTGGAAGCTGCCACCGTTTTGCAAATGATCCAGTGTCCTGTAGTCAGAAAAATAGTGCAAGACTTCATCTGTGAGGGTACTTGGAAAAGGAAGTGAAAAGATAAGTGTGATTTTGCTGCAAAAATTTTGTGAAAGCCTTGCATATTTCTTCCTATGATACATTTTTCATGAACGTTTTTAAAACACTTTATATGCAAGGATTTCAATATTTTTGCACTAAAATAATCTTTTAATGCCGTTACTCTCCTGTATGAGACTATGATGCGTAGAATCTTCAGACATTCTGTTTCAGAAGTCCCCAAGCCATGAAGATGGAGTGACAGATGGAGTCAGGCTGGGTAACACGAGCACAGCTCGTGGGCGGGAGAGGGTGGCATGGCTGGGGCCTTGCGCATACAGTAGCAGGTTCAGTGGTATTGCAGATATACTGTCTGCCAGGTTAAAGGCTTGACAGGTGCATGTATGTTTTTTTGATTTGGCTCATCTGGCTAGAGCCAGTTAGGTCTGTTGTTCCGATAAGTTTCAGACTTGTGGCACTGTTCTCTACATTTTCCTTGGTCAAAATAACTCAGAATAAATCTCCAAGAGATTAACATTTTTAATATACAGTGCATGTTTAAAGTTTTAAAAATTATATTTAGAGCTTCTAAATAAAGGGGGTGGCGGGAATAAACTGAAGAATGGTTTCATCATTCCCGAGGCGGCTTTTGCCGACAACAGCAGATCCCAGACCTCAGGCTTGTAGCGCTGAGAGAAGAGCAGAGAGCTGCCCAGGCGCTTCCTGCTTCCCTCGTGAAGGGAGCGGCCGGTTCGGCCCCAGCCTCCCAGCTTGCAGTCTGCTCTTGGCACCTTCTCAGCTGTTACTGCCCCTCCTGAAGGAAACGGCAGCTTGCACGTTAGCATTGCATCTCTGCAGCGGGCCTGTGCTCTCCAAGCAAGTCAGACGGGTCAGGTAGCTGAGTAGTGCTTCCTTCAGGACACAGAGGAATGCATTCAAGGAAGGAAAGCCACCTGCGTGACCAGGTCCAGGTCCAGGCAGGAAGTGGGCCTTAGGGAGCTCCACACTGGCCACCAGCCTCTCATCAGTGTTTGGGAAGCAAGGTTGTCAGCAGACAGGGCGGGGAAGAGGTGCTGAAAACAGAGGGAGGATTCAAGAGGAGGGAAGCAAATGGTCCAGAAAAATGGAGTAGGGTGGCCAGGCCATGCTGAAGAGCCCTTGAAATCAGGCCCTTAGCCTGAGACAAGCCCGCATGGTTCTGTTTTGCTCACGGTGCTCTCAGGTGTGTGAATATAGCACACCGTCGACCAGTGGCTCTCCACAGGGGCCATTTTCCCCTACCACAGGGCATCTGGCAAAGTCGGAAGACTTTGTTGTTGTTAGAGGGCACAGGATGGCACCTAGTGGGCAGAGGCCGGGAGGGCTGTTGTTCGTGCGACGCATGCGGGACAGCCACATGCAGGCACTGCCTCATTCAGAACGCCAGTGGAGCCACTGTTGAGAAACCTGAGACAAATAACTGGGTTAGGGTTGTGCCAGGTAAATCTGACAGAGGGCGGGCCGTGCACATGGGCAGACGTCAAGAAGGTCACAGGACGCTGTAATGATAGTAAGTTCTCTGGCCTCCCAGAAGCCAGGCAGGCGGGCTGGAGTGAATCGACACAGCAGGCCGTGGGTCAGGAAGTGAGAAGGTGCAGCCGCTGACAGCTGTAAGACCTGGGTGACGGCCACACTGCAAGTGGCTGAGGCAGAGAAAGGGATGTTTAAAGAAAACAAAGTGAAGGACCTGGGACCGGAACAAGTGGCAGAGCACAGCAGGGCAGCAGGAAGTGGGCGTGGCTGAGGAGCCCGAGAGGAGGCCAGGTCCGGGGCGGCCCTGAGAGCAAAAACCAAGTCCAGCACACTTTTGCTCTTTATAGCTCCTTGTTAAAGGTGTTGAAATCGGCTTCTAAGTAACACAGATGATGATTTTGTCCAGTGGCCTGCTGGTGTTGTATCACAGCTGGCTGGGACTGCCAGTTGCCATGGTGTAAATACCCCAGACCATCGTCAGTGTCACACCAGCCGTGTGACATCACTCAGTGAGAGCAGCCACTCCAGAAGGTGCACACGTGCGGCCGACAGGAGCCAGGTGACACGGCCATGAGAACCATGTCACAGCATCGTTCTTTCACAGTGGGAAGGGATGCATGATGTACAAGTGAAGGGAGAGAAGCATGCTTCTGAGAAACAGTGCCATGAGCTGTTAACACCCGCCGAGAACTCCCCGAAGGACATCGGCGCTGACTGTCCACTCTGCAGCGTTTGGTGGGTTTGGGGCTTGGGGTCGGTCTGATTTTTCTTTTTTTTTTTGCAATTTCCTCTATTAGATATGAACATACATAGAACAATCATATTAATAGTCCAATAGTTAGATTTTCATTTATTTCAGAGGTAGAGAGAGAAATTGCCCGTGTTCCGGTTCACCACCCCCACCTCTAGCAAATGCCTGCAACAGCTGGGCCAAGCCACACAAGAGCCAGGAGCCAGGAACTCGGTCTGAGTCTGCTGCGAGTGTGCGGTGTGTCAGCAGGAAGCTGAAGTCATGAGGCTGAGCAGGAGCCAAGCCCAGGCCTGGCACACACGAGGCGGGCATCCCAGGAGGCATCGGAACTGCTCGCCCTACTCGCTGCGTTTTCACTTAGCATTTCCCAGAGTGTTCCCAAAGTCAGCTTGGAAGTTAACTCCTGGGCTTTGTTTGAATGGCTTTTATCTGTAAGTGAGGCTATGAATACTTAAAAAGTGGAAAATTCTGTGACTTCAGTTGAGAATGAAATAACTCAAAAAGTCATCTGGTTCTTAATGCAGAGATGCGTGGTCTCAGTACCATTTTCAAAGGGAAAACGTGATTTCTTTTTCGGATTTTGAATCCGTGGTCACAGTTCTCTGTGTTAGCATTTCCTTGGAGATAGGTCTGTGCTGCTTTATTCTCACTGGAGGCATTTTTCTGTTTTTATACATTCTCTTGTAGGTTTGTTTAATGTTATGTGGTCAGTGAAATACACTTAGTCTTCCCCTGTTGTGTATTTGATAAACAGCTATTTGTCAGTAGGGGATAATACAGATGAGCACTCGGCACTGGCTGTATGCAGGAGACCCACAGTAACTGTGGGTTGCGTTGAAGTGCATCATGCAGGCCTGCATCTTGTCCCTGTCCCAAGGGGAACACCCACAGGGGAAGGAGCCTCGTGTCCATGGTGCTTGCAGTGTTTAGTGTCCCGCTCTGCAAAGGGTCCCTACCAGCTTGCAAGGTGCATTGTTTTTTAATTTCAAATTAAAAATAGATTTCATGTGGCAAAATATCTTAAAATGTTCTTTTTTTTTTATCTTGCTCAAAAATAGCAAAGCCACCCCAAGAATCCAAATGATAAACATCGTAGCAAAAAGTGCAAAGATCCCAAACCCCGGGTCAAGAAGTTAAAGTACCACCAGTACATTCCTCCGGATCAGAAAGGGGAGAAGAACGAGCCGCAGATGGACTCCAACTACGCCCGCCTGCTGCAGCAGCAGCAGCTGTTCCTGCAGCTGCAGATCCTGAGCCAGCAGCAGCAGCACTACAACTACCAGACCATCCTGCCCGCACCCATCAAGTACGGGGCGACGGGCGGGGCTGGGGAGCAGGTGGCCCCGGGTTGCTAAGGGTCACAGGTTGTGATTTGTGCCCCATGGTTATTTCCGTTCTGTGATCAAAGCTTACATAGCATCTGAAGTCCACAGAGAATGGTCTGCGTTTCAGTCCAGTAGTTTATGCTCCAACATAGGTTCTGAACCTACTCAACAAGCCAGAAATGGCTTTTTCATGGACACTAAGCTAGGAAAGGTGGCCAGTCAGCATGAGCTACGATGGGAGAAGCCTTAAGAGGGATAGACTTGGCATAAACCACAGACAAGAGGAGACCAGTGGGTGTGAGAACTGGCAGAGGTCAAAAGAACATAGCGGAAAAGGCACGATGCTTCTCGGCAGGGGCTTGGGGCCCTTCACAGCACAGGGACATGAGGGAGCCCAGGGGCCCCTGGCTCCTGACAACCACATGTGTGCATCTTCAGTGGTGTCACATCAGTGGCCCGAAATTGGCAACAGTGGGAGTGTTTATGCCATGGGAATTGGGAGCCCCTGCCAGCTGTGACATAATCACATAACTGGACGCTCGTTTTTAAACTTTCAAGTAAGGATTTCTGAAAAGGAACCATGTACTGGCTGTGGCGTCTTCTGACTCCCACTGTCCCCTCCAACCCGGACCCTGGCCTGCTGTCCATCCCTTGCGGTTCCTTGGCCACCCCCACTCCCTCTCACCTTCTCCGAGTGCTTTCAGCCTCACCCTCGGTCATTGCAACAGCCACGCCCTTCTGCTACTCCGGTGGCTGTCTCTGAACACGCCAGGCCCTCTCCCGGCCGCTCACTGGGTGACCCTAACCTGGATCCTGTCCTCGCCTGGAACTGCACTGCTGCTGTCGGGGCTTCTTGAGGCAGAGGTCAGCTGGTGCAAGAGGGATCCTGAGGCTGGGAAGGAAGAGACGGACCCTCCGTGTTTCAGAACAGTTATGTCTGGAGGAGAATAAGGAATAAAAGGGGCAGTTCTGATTTCTGATGTTGAATTCACCACAGGACTTGCATGATTAAGTTTAATTCTTTAAGAAAGGTGGCTTCTAGATACATAGTCCCAGCGTGCTTTTTCTGAGAAACAGGGGTAGAAATGCAGAGGGCCTGGCCTCCTCTCCCTCGTTCCCTCACTTTCAGTCACTTCCCAGGACGAAGTACTATTTGCATTTTGCACTTGAAAAGAAATGGTAGAACGAGGTACTTAACCGCATCATAACAAAATTCCGTGTGCTTTAGCCAGTTTATGACCATCTGATTTGTAGCAACTTTACTCCTGTTCCTACAGGTGTTCTTTTTTTAAGATTTATTTATTTTTATTACAAAGTCAAATCTACAAAGAGGAGGAGAGACAGAGAGGAAGAGCTTCCGTCCGATGATTCACTCCCCAAGTGAGCGCAATGGCCAATGTTATGCCGATCCGAAGCCAGGAGCCAGGAACTTCTTCCGGGTATCCCATACGGGTGCAGATTCCCAAAGCATTGACCGTCCTCGACTGCTTCCCCAGGCCACAAGCAGGGAACTGGATGGGAAGTGGAGCTGCCGGGATTAGAAATGGCACCCATATGGGATCCCGGCGCGTTCAAGGCGAGGACCTAGCTGCTAGGCCACGCTGCCGGGCCCCCTACAGGTGTTCTAAGCATATTCCTCCTAGATAACCTGTTTTCTAGGAATAGTAAAAAAAATCCAGGTTAAAAAAGCTTCTGTTTAAAAAAATAAACTCTTGCATATGAATGATCATTTTTTTTCCTGCAATTCAAACACCTTGAGGAAGATTAAACTTTTTAGTCATTCAGACTTCACTGTGAAGCCCTTACGTCTCAGACGTTGGAGCGAGGAGATGCAGAAGGAACGAGTTGTGCGGCACGTGTTTATTTAAGGGCGCGCGGGCCTGGGGGGGCTGTTGACATCGGAAGGGAAGCAGGGAAGCTGAGAACTGGAAGAGGATCAGAGGCAAACCGCCTCTGCCAAGCCACTTGGGGCGGCACGCAGGGCAGCAGCCTCCATGCCAACCTCTGCCATGGGCACCCGGATGGTGGTGCTGATAGCAACCATGGCGGCCAGGGCTCCTGGCCGACCACCACGGAGCAGCGTGCAGCTCTGTGCTCAGGCCACATTTGCCCCCCGCCTTCACCGGAGGCTAGGAGGAATTGGCTCTGTGGATGCCGCCCTCAGATTAGGAAACTGTTCAACTAACAATTCTACCGATGAGTTTTTGTCGATTTACCTATGACACAGTCCTTTTTTGCAATGAGAGAATTTGGCCGCGTGGAGCTGGCTTTGTGGCCACATGTGTTGATGTGAGGGTGGCCAGCTGGACAGCCACAACCCTGTCCTTGCGTCCCCTGCGGTCCCTGTGGTCGCCTCACATGCCTACCACTGCAACAGCCAGCAGCTGTGCATAAACACTCAGGACAAGAGGGGCGCTCTTCCTTCCCTGCTCTGTCCCACCATGCAAAAGCTGAACACGAGCATGCTGCAATGCCCAGATGATAAAAATGGAGATTTGTAAAGTATCATTTTTCTTCACAAAATTCCATTACAGGAAACTGAGTTTGGAAATCCTACAGTGCCCATCCAAGTGAGAGATTACCGACTCTTCATTCTTTGGTGCCATGGGAGGGGTGGAGGCCTGAAGAGCTGAGCTTTGTACCAGCCAGTGTGCCCACACCACCCGCCTCTGAGCAGCGGGGGGCCAGGCAGTGATCAGGCATCAGCTCGCCCCCTCCTATTTGGCCTGTTGAATTGAGGGAGAGCTAGGTAAACTGATTTCTCAGGTTGAATTAAGTATCAAATCCTAGGAGCAAATGCAGTGTTGTAGACTGCCAGCCAAAAAGACAGAATGAGTCAAGTCACTGTCTTAAATCTGTTCTGCAGCGATGCTGGCGGTACCCCGGGAGCAGGAGGCAGTACCGGGGAGCAGGAGGCAGTACCCCGGGAGCAGGAGGCAGTACCGGGGAGCAGGAGGCAGTACCCCGGGAGCAGGAGGCAGTACCGGGGAGCAGGAGGCAGTACCCCGGGAGCAGGAGGCAGTACCGGGGAGCAGGAGGCAGTACCCCGGGAGCAGGAGGCAGTACCCCGGGAGCAGGAGGCAGTACCCCGGGAGCAGGAGGCAGTACCCGGGAGCAGGAGGCAGTACCGGGGAGCAGGAGGCAGTACCCCGGGAGCAGGAGGCAGTACCGGGGAGCAGGAGGCAGTACCCGGGGAGCAGGAGGCAGTACCCGGAGAGCAGGAGGCAGTACCCCGGGAGCAGGAGGCAGTACCCCGGGAGCAGGAGGCAGTACCCCGGGAGCAGGAGGCAGTACCGGGGAGCAGGAGGCAGTACCCCGGGAGCAGGAGGCAGTACCCCGGGAGCAGGAGGCAGTACCCGGGGAGCAGGAGGCAGTACCCGGGGAGCAGGAGGCAGTACCGGGGAGCAGGAGGCAGTACCGGGGAGCAGGAGGCAGTACCCCGGGAGCAGGAGGCAGTACCGGGGAGCAGGAGGCAGTACCGGGGAGCAGGAGGCAGTACCCCGGGAGCAGGAGGCAGTACCCGGGGAGCAGGAGGCAGTACCCCGGGAGCAGGAGGCAGTACCCGGGAGCAGGAGGCAGTACCCGGGGAGCAGGAGGCAGTACCCGGGGAGCAGGAGGCAGTACCCGGGGAGCAGGAGGCAGTACCGGGGAGCAGGAGGCAGTACCCCGGGAGCAGGAGGCAGTACCCGGGGAGCAGGAGGCAGTACCCGGGGAGCAGGAGGCAGTACCCGGGGAGCAGGAGGCAGTACCCGGGGAGCAGGAGGCAGTACCCCGGGAGCAGGAGGCAGTACCCCGGGAGCAGGAGGCAGTACCCCGGGAGCAGGAGGCAGTACCCGGGAGCAGGAGGCAGTACCCGGGGAGCAGGAGGCAGTACCCCGGGAGCAGGAGGCAGTACCCGGGGAGCAGGAGGCAGTACCCCGGGAGCAGGAGGCAGTACCCCGGGAGCAGGAGGCAGTACCGGGGAGCAGGAGGCAGTACCGGGGAGCAGGAGGTTGCTCCTCACGTATGAGGAAGGCATTACACGCTGAACACAAACTGCAGTCACGTTAACCCATGGGGAGGACAGATCAGGAGACATCTAGAAGGCTCCTTGGGGAGCCAACACTGAAAGAAGATAACATTGGGGACCCAGTACAATAGCGTAATGGTTAAGGTCCTCACCTCTCCCTGCTTCTACCTGGGAATGGCAGTAGAGGACAGCCCAAAGCCTTGGGATCCTGCACCCACATGGGAGACCTGGAGGAAGCTCCTGGCTCCTGGCTCCTGGCTTCGGATTGGCTAAGCTTCAACTGTTGCGGCTGCTTAGGGAGTGAACCATCGGATGGAAAATCTTCCTCTGTCTCTCCTCCTCTCTGTATATCTGCCATTCCAATAAAAATAAATCTTTTTTTTTAAGATAACATTGAATACTAACTTAAAGAAAATGTTTTCATAAACTTAATATGCAATCTAAAAGTTGAATTTGTAGGTGGTAGGCGTGTGTGTTATTTAGCACTGTCAAGCAGCACTTCGGTTAGCCATGGTGTGCATTCTGGTTTTCTCATGTTGTTGGTGGTGTTGGTGTTGTTCACTGGAGTGGCTCTGAGGTCATGCAAGGCTGCTGATGCATGCGTGTGTTGCATTTTGCATTTTCATTGTTTCTGGTAACTAATGAGGTTCAGGCTTTGTTCAGTGGGTGGCCTTTGGAAAAACTTTTCTATGACGTACTTACAAAGACCCCCTCTCTATCCGCTGGGTTGGTTTTTTCATACTGACTTGTAAGGGGCTTTTGTTCTGTTCTGTCTTGTTTTGCTTTATCTGGGTTTGGACGCTTTGTTAGGAACGTGTATTGCAGATACTTTGTCGTGCTCTGTGGCTTGACTTTTCACTGTTAAATGTGTCCCTCTTACTCGGTGTTTGTTGAGTCCAGATTAAGAAACCTTTACCTGTCCAGAGGCTGTGAAAGTATTAGCCTAAGTTTTCTTCTAAAGATTGTATTTTTTTCTTGCTTGTGTTTAGGTTTTGGGGGATGGTGGGAAGGGAGGGTTCATTCACAGCCGTATTTTTATCTTTTTCCTGTCTAAATACCCACTTTGACCTGGCCCATTTAGTGGAAGGCTGAGCCTTTTCCCACCAGGTTACAGTATCAGCTTTTCAGTAACGTGAGGGCCTGTGCATGAAGAGGTCTGTTTCTGGAATCTCCAGTCTCTCCCTTGGCCAGTCAGTCCTGACAGGAGCACCACACCGTCTCCATCCCTGGCTTTGCATACCTGGAAGCAGGGTGGGGTGGGAGCTTGGGGGATGCCTGGTAGTGTAAACTTCCTGCATTGCTGTTCATCACAGACAGCACGGCCAGTTTGGCTCCTCTGCGCCATCACTTGGTGCCTAGAACGGCCTCGTCGTTTCTGCCCAACGAAAGCAGCCCCTCAAGGATGGCACTGGGATCTATTCTGACAACTTTGCAATCTCAAGTGTTACAACCATAACCATATTGTTCTCTTCACAATTTATTAAGTTGTACAAAGAAGTAATGTCAGATCCATAAATTATTTTATTGTAAACTCTAGTTTTTTTTTTCTTTTGAAGAAACGACAAAAATAACAACAGTGGGAATTCAGCCTTGAACAGTTCCACGTCAAACACCCCAAGACCGAACACATCTGCTCCTGCGAGAAAGCCAGGACCGCTGCCTTCCAGCCTGGATGACTTAAAGGTGAGGATGCCGAGGAGGGCCAGCTCACCCCCAGCACTGCCCGGCTCATCCAAGGTAGACACTCCACTGCACTGTCGGTGTTACCGCTTCTGCAGAGGTGCGTTCTGCTCCCTTTCCTGAGCTGCTTTTCAGATGAGCATCTGCTGAGCGTGCAGCCCGTGCGGGCACCAGCCAGCTTCGCTCCTCTCCAGAGGCTATGCTGCTGTTGCTGTTTCCCGCTCAATGCCAAGTGTGTGAGAAGCAGGAGAATGTCCTAGTGTAGAAGCTCAGCTCCAGGCCACTCTCTAGGTCTCTGTCCCAGTGCAGCTGTTTGCTCTGGTCAACGCCCTCTCTTAGTCTCCTTATCTGTAAAATATAAAAAAAAATAACAGTAGTGACAGGATCCCAGGGCCCCGTGGGCACTAGGGGTAAGAGCAGGGGATTCCCAGCCGTGTCTTACACATGGTCACTGTTCAGTAAGTGCAGCTGATGTCATTCCTGCTGCTAGTTCTTTAGACAGATCACCCTGCAAAACCCCTACTCTGTCACTTCTGTAGGTGCATGTGTGCATGTTAAAAACAAAAAGCAAACTGGCCCCCAGCCCCCTGTGTGCGGTAACACCTGGTCATCTGACAGAGACGTAAGTAACAGCACTGTTAGAAAAGCAGCTGAACAGTGTCCTCAGTTTAGCTTTTGATGATTTCAGACACCCACCACCAGCCATGGCCTGAAAATCAAATTCTGAGGTTCTAAATTCAGTGGCCTGGGTCCCATGATAAGCAGTTGTGCTCCATCCCACCATGGGCTGTGAATGTTCCCCGTGTCCAGGGTAGCTGTTAGCCAGCTGGTTCTTAGCACTCTTACACGCTACACACCCTGGGGCATTTGGTGGCCATCTTAGTCATTGGCTCGGCTATTTAAGTGATGCAGTGCTTATGGTCACAGTAAATTATTTTACTTCAAAATGACCACCAAGCACAATGAAGCTGGCCATTCAGCTCTGCCAAAGAGAAAACATAAAACCCGTAAGTATTCTCTCATGTGGCTGCAGGAAGAAGTGGGAATACAATACAGTATCTTGAAAGAGATCCCCCAGTTATATACCTGTGATAATTGTTACATCTCTTTCTGTGCCTTATTAATTATACTTTATCCTATGTTGAAGACCAAGGGAACACACATACACAATGCCCATGGTCTTCAAAATGCATATGATGAAAAAACTATGTGTGGATTTCAAAAAAAATTTTGCACCAAAAATAAGTTTACTTGTAGAGTGCTTTTTGGAGTGCTCTGTGGCTCCAGGCATCAAATAGGGACCTTTAGGCTTTGCTTCCCACCTCTTCTGTGTACCATAGACTACTGGGCATTACGGTGTACTGTAGAATATTGGGCATTACTGTGTACTGAAGACTTGTTCAAAGGTAACAGTACCCAAGGATCTGTCTCATTTGTGCCTCCAGGTATCAGAACTGAAGACAGAACTCAAATTAAGGGGTTTGCCGGTGTCAGGCACCAAACCAGACCTCATCGAACGCCTGAAGCCTTACCAGGAAGTAAACAGCAGTGGTCTGGCTGCTGCCAGTGTTGTGGCAGGGTCGTCAACACCCATCGTCGCTGGTAACGCAGAAGTCACCACAACCTTGCCAGTTACGGCACTGCAGAACACCGTGACCAGCACCGCCAGGTCAGCGTTCAAGGCAGAACAGCCATCTGCCGGAAGCAATCAAGTGGCACAGGCTGACGGGGTCCCCTCCCCGCTGCCCATCTCACCCTCACCCTCCGAACAGTCCAGCCTCAGCACCGACGACACCAGCATGGCCGACACCTTCCCCGAGATCATGGCCATCATGTCACCCTCGCAATTCCTGCGGTCCTCTCCCCTGAGGGTGGCCAACAGTGAGGCAAGCCTGAGCCCCGCCAGCAGCACCCTTCCCAGCCCAGAGCTGGATGCTGCCGAGAAGGACCGCAAGCTCCGGGAGAAGGAGGAGCAGATTGAGGAGCTCAAGAGGAAGCTGGAGCAGGAGCAGAAGCTCGTGGAAGTCCTGAAAATGCAGCTGGAGGCGGAAAAGCGCAGCCAGCAGCAGCAGCAGCAG
Source organism: Ochotona curzoniae (assembly GCF_017591425.1). Classification (NCBI taxonomy): domain Eukaryota; kingdom Metazoa; phylum Chordata; class Mammalia; order Lagomorpha; family Ochotonidae; genus Ochotona; species Ochotona curzoniae. The sequence continues at coordinate 16,612,852 of NW_024465421.1, read as the reverse complement.
CGGCCCCTGGAGCCCCAGCCTGGTGCCCCGGCTCCAAGTGGCCACAACTCGGACCAGAAAGCTGGCTGCATCAGCCCCTCCATCAAAGACGAGACCACACTCCCTGACTGCTCCAACTCAGGGGGCCAGGCCCTCATTGCCAAAAATGCAGTGGTCATCAAGCAGGAGGCCCCCGTGGGCCAGGCGGAGCAGCAGAGCATCGTGCCGCAGTTCTACGTGAGCTCGCAGGGCCAGACAGCACCTGCTGTGGTTGCCCAGTCCCAGGCTTTGCTCACTACCCAGACTGCTCAGCTACTGCTCCCCGTGTCCATCCAGGGTTCCAGCGTCACCTCCGTGCAGCTCCCAGTAGGCGGCCTCAAGCTCCAGGTCAGTGGGCAGCGCATCTTTTAACAGTTTGCCTTCCAGCACATGGGGGTCACAAGCTGCCCACGGTGGAACTGCCTGGGCAGTTTAGATATCCACAGGGGCGTCACGGGCACACATGGCATGGCTTTCAAAACACGGGTGTTACCCTGCTACATTACTATTCAACGATTTTAGAGAGAGGTCTTCCATCAGCTGGTCCACTCCCCAGCTGACTGCAAAAGCCAAGGCTGGACCAAGCTGAAGCCAGGAGCTTGGGAAGCCATCCAATCTCCCACATGGGTGTCTGGGTTCCAAGTCCTCTGGCCATTTGGCACTGCTTTCCCAGGCACAATAGCAGGGAACTGAATCCAAAGTGGAGCAGATGGGACCTGAACCGACACCCATCTGAGATGCTGCTGTTACAGACGAAGGCCCAGGTGATGTGGCCTGTTTCTGGGTAAGGCAGCCGAGGCCTGCTTCCTTGGAGGACAGAGCTGGTGTGTGTGCAGATGCCTCCACCAAGAAAGCTGTGACACAGACATAGCAGTGAGACTGGGGTCTGAGCTGTGCGTGAGGGGACTTCAGCAAGTTAATGGAAAATGAAATTTAAAGCTACATTTATTACCATGCAAAAGAAAATTGAAATCCATCCACAAAAAAATTCTTCAGAATGCTTCTACAAAATGTAAATTCTGGAAAACTACATGGATTTCATAATTTATTTGCACCAAAATATGCAAATGCAGGCCTCAGGGAATCAGAGCCCTAGCCTCACCCCAGAAACCTGCCAGGGCAGAAAGGAACCATCCTGAGCCCTGCCTGCTGGCTCTGGGCCTGTCCCGGCTCACCTAGAGAGGGCACTGTAAAGCTGAACATCTGCTTGATGTATTTAAAACAAAATTGCTGGGTCCAGATCTTCGAGTTGCTGTTCTAGGAAAGAGCCATGTTTTATCCTGGCCCTGTGGGCAAGCTGGCATATTACTGGCTCCACCAGAGAGTGCACCTGCTGGAGCTTGAAGGCCAGAACATGGGCTGTTAGGCCATGCAGTTCCTTGTCGCTACCTAGTGAATTCTGATATCTGCCGTATAGTGTGTATTGCTACTCTAGGCTCTTAGTATTTTGATTTCCTAATTTTCAAGTGAAAATCTCAGCCACCCCTGAGAATAACTGGCTTGTTGCCTCACTGTGCTTTAGAAGCATCAGGGCCAAGGTGCTTCTACATCTAAACTCTTGATTCCAAATCTGATTCTGACCGTTAGACTGATTTTTGATTATTGTTCCAGAGCGCCCCACAAGCAGGACTCCAGCCCCAGCCCCCCATAGCAACTGCTGCCCAGGTCCCTCCTGCCGCCTTGTCCCCAGGCCTCACCGTGCCACAGAAGCAAGACACTTTCCAGCAGCATGTGCTCACTCCGCCGCAGCAAGCCAGAAAGGTGGGTGCCCACACACTCAGCACCCCTGGGCCGCTTGCTGCTCCTCCCAGCAGCTGCTCTGCAGGCTCCCCAGATACCTGGGCTATGGAAAGAACTTTTTAGATCACAAAGGTGGCTTCACAGGCAACCCTTTTCCTTTCCAAGTAAATACAGAGTGAATTCAACGTGAGTATTCCCAAGAATGCTAATTTTGAAGTGAAATGTTTTTTCAAGTTAAACGTGTGTTGTTAAATAGCCCCTCGATCCAGCAGGTGGAGCTCTGCACACTCCTTGCCAGAAGAATGGGAGCCCCTTAACTAGGTGCAGCTGGTGTGAAATCTTGAGAATTATTTGTCCCCCAAGTTTTTAATCTTTAGCATAAGGGGTGTGCCTGTCTGTGTGCCTCAGGGGATTGTGAACGGTGGGGTTGGACCGCCTCAGCAGCCAGAGTCAGGGAGGAATGCCAGCTGTGTGTTAAGGAGCTGGGCAAAGCTCCGCAATTGGTTTAGTGTATTTCCTCATAAATGTTCACATCTTAAGATGGTTCCTTTAGTTTGAGGGAAGACAGGAAAAACAGTTTATTGACAGGATGAGGAGTCCTTACATGACATATATATTATCTATTTAAACATAAGGCGATTCCCAGGGAGTGTAACTCGGCATCCAGAGGATGTTCTCTTGGGAGGACATCTGCGAGAGCTTCGATATGATTGTGGGAACCTGAAAGGAAACACATTTCCCGTGAGCTGAGTTCATGGCTAGAAAAGGCTGTCGTCGGGGGCAGAGCAGAACTTTGTGCAGGTCCACAGGAAGGAGAGAGCTCCCCGCCTGATGATTGCTCAGAAGAGGGAGATTGGAAGTTAGCATGTGGTTGCAGTTCAAGGAACTGGAAAGTTGAGTGCAGCCACGGGTAGCAGAGAGGCGGCAGTGCTAAGAAGCCTTTACTGCCAACCAGTGACTAAGATTTCACCTCCTCTGCAGGAGAGCCCAGGAATGTCGTGGGGGATGGCTCAGACCTGTGCTTACCTCTAAGCTGAGGGTTCCTGGAGGGAGGGAAGCCTGTGGGACCTGGGGAGGGCGTCAGGGACGGCTGCCTGATGCGACGGGAGTGCCGAATAGGGAGGCAGAGGTGAGCACGGCGCCTTTCACCTTGGGTTGTAGACATGAGGAACGAAGCCGAGTGGGGAACCTGGGGGAGTGAGAGGAAGAAGGAAAGTTGGATTTGGAGCATCTGAGAGTTGCTATGTTGGGGAGGACTTGGGAGTGAGGGTGGAGGCCAGTGCAGGATGTTCAGCTGCCACTTGAGAACCGTGAGGAGCAGCATGCACCATCTGTGCGGCCTTCACAGACAAGCTCCTAAAAAGGGACCAGTCATACCGGAAATACCTATGGGCAAGCAAACCAGGGCCTGCCGGCTGGTGTGGTAAGAAACACCCCTGGCTTCCATAGCACCTGCATGGTTGTCTGCAGAAAACACTGCTCACTGCAGCTTTAAGACAGGGCTCCCTTCACTAGGAAAAGCACAAGAGCTGACTCACAGAAGTGCTTCTTCACAACAGGTTTTCACCAACGCGGCCCCAAACACAGCGCTTCCATATCAGAGACAGCAGGCGCCCGCCGCGCAGCCGCCCTTCGTCAGTGCCCCCACTCCCCTGCAGCCCAGAAACGCTCCGCCTCCATCCTTGCAGAATGGGCCACCCCCGCCCACCAAGGTAACCCCCACTCACTTGGGCTGGAGGCCTGGAGGGCGGCGTGGCAGTGGTGATGGGAGAGATGCTGACAGCACGTGCTGGGCGGTGCTGGCAGGCTGCGCTGTCCTGGTGCCTACTGTGCCTTCCGTGCTTTGGCTGTCACGGGCAGGTCAGCGAGGGCAGGGACGCTCACTGCCCAGCTCACCCGGCTCCCCTTCTGTTTGCTGCAGCCCAGCTCACCCCCTCCACCCCAGCAGTTTGTCGTCCAGCACTCTCTTTTCGGGAGCCCAGTCACCACCAAAGCCCCTCCCCGCTATGAGGAGGCCATCAAGCAGACCCGCAACACCCACTCAGCCCTGCCAGAGGTGAGTGAGCGAGCTTGGAGCCCCACATGCGTCCTCTGCCCATCCCAGATCCATGGTTTAAGGCTGACTCGCCTCCCTTTCTCCAAAACTTGCTATTTGTCTTGTAAATTGTCCTCAGGGCTAGGGATGGGTCATCTTAGGGATGGGTGTAAGGTGACCAGGGCCCATGTTTTATACTGGTCCCTCTTTCCTAAATCTGCCATTTGTCAGGCCAGCTGCAGACTGACACTTCGTTCTGGTGGATATGCATGACTGCCCCCACAGGCCAGCCTTGCAAGTGACTGCTTACAGATGAACACATGTCACTTCCCAGGTGACCTCCTGGCTCTCCAGCTTTGATGATGCCCATGCGCCACAGGCAGGGGACTGACTGCCTCTCTGAGCCGGCCTGGTCACACTGCTAAACCCCAGGTAGCTGCAGCTCCTCCAAGGCTTGGAGACAGAGCTCCTGTCAGTCACGTCTGACCACAGCACCTGTCATCCACTGCCCTAAATATCCCTCTTAGTCTCTCCGGCTCTCAGCCTCCTTGCCACGCTTCCAGCTAGCTCACCTCCAAGGAAGGGCCCCAGGCTCAGGGAGGATGCTCCAGTCCCTCATGGGTGCTGCCAAGTGGAAGAGATGGAGCAGGTCTTAGCCCACTGTTTGTCATTTGCTACCGCAGCATTGTACCAGATGACTGCTAAGGGATGTGGGGCCAAGGACTCAGCACTTTTTGCAGCTGGCAGCAAAGCAAGGCTTCCTAGTTTGACCTGCTCCGTTGTCTTAGGGACAGGGTGCACAGGATGACCAGCAATGCCCAGAGAGAGCAAAGCTAGTATATGCTTCCTGTATGCATTTTCCTGCTGGGGAAAGACAGCTCTCCCAGCTGTAAAATGCCCGTCAGACTCAAGGGCTCCTAGCTCAGACGGAAAAGACAGCTTCTAGAAATAGGGTGAGCCATCTGAGTAAGAATGGGCAGATGGTGTGCTGGAGGCCACTGCCCCTCCCGACGGTCCCTTCTGAAGGGGCATTGGTTACCTCCATGGGGAGCACAGGTGAGCCAAACACCAGGAGCTTAACTGCAGTTAGAAAACACCAAAATGACACTCACCCATGCAACACTGCGGGGTCACGAATGCTGCCCACTGAATCCAACAGCTCTGTCTTCTGCCTCGTTTTTAACATAGGTCTGGGCTCATGGTCTAACACAGAGGGTACTTATGAGACACCACATCCTGGGAATGTTTGTTTCCTGCAGGGGTCCCAGCAGGGAGCTACCTAGAAAGTGGAATGGCCGACACTCACTCAAGCCAACATGCATATGGGAAGGAGGCAGTAGTTTAACCCATTGTACTGTGACCCTGAAGGAATTTTTAGGAAGTAAACAGAGCCTGGGCCCTATCATCCAAAAGTTTAACATAGATAGAACAGTCAAAGGGGAAAGAGACTGGGATGAATAAATAGGTATGAAAGAATGGCCAAAAATTCCATAGATTATAAGACAAATTTACAGCTTGGAGGTGCTCAGTAAGCACCTTGCAGGCTAACTAGAAGGCCCAGCTACCACACAATCATTATTAAAAGGCAAGGTTAAAGACAAGCAATAAACATGGGCAAAAGACCGCCTGAGTAGTGTCAACTGTGGAAATAAGGGGAGGTGTGACTGTGTTTTGAAGTTGTAAGGGAGATAGTTCATCAACCAGCATTCTGCATTAGGAGTGAAAGTGAGGGGAAGGCATTTTCTTACTGCAGAGGAGACCCTTGGACACTCACATCTCCTCTCACAGTACCTCATTCTGAGTCCTGCTAATGTGCACCCTGGGTGTGAGAAGTAATGGCTCAAGTGACTGGGCCCTTCCACCCTCGTGGGAGATCCTAACAGATTGGCCTGATCCAGCCTCAGCTGCTGCAGGCATTAAGAGAAGTCTATCCCTTCATGCATGTATGTCTCTTTCAAATAAAGGAAAATTAAAAATTATTTTATTCAGCTATTAAAAAAAACAAAATGCAGTTCTTTGTGGCTAAATGGGCACAACTGGAAACTATAATGCTAAGGGAAATGAGTGAATCCCAAAAGATTAGATACCACATGTTTGCCTTGATTTAACCTGTAATTTTTGTATGGTTGTTTGTTATTTTTTGAACCTGTCATTGATACTGTCTCAACCCAGAGGTTTCGAAGAATGGAACTTGCATTATTTTTAACATATTGTTTACCCAATACTATGTCAATTAATTCCATAATGTTGTATATTGATATTGAGGCCTTGTTGGGGCTTTTAACTGACCGGATCTTTACTCTGTTAGACCTATCTTCAGACCATAGAAGGTCTCCCCAAGAGGCCACTGAACTTATCTGGACAATAAGACGCTGAACTTCATGCTAGGCATGTGTTTGCAAGCAATGAATCTCAACTGAACTTGAACTATGGTTATGCAACAAGGTGGAGGAATCCACCATGGAGGGAGGGGTATGGGAGGGGTGGGGGGAATCCCCAGCGCCTATAAAACTGTACTACATAATACAATGTAAGCAACAATAAAAAAAAATAAATAAATTAAAAAAAAATAGGTAGAAAGAAAGGGAAAGTAGGGAAGGAAGAGGACAGGTGGAGACTGCAGACAGGAGAGAGGGTGTGGTGGCAGCTGTTGTTATGCTCCTAAATCTGTATCATAAAGTATGTGAAATGCATTTGCTTTATATGAATCAATAAAACTGATTTAAAAAAAAAAAAAAAAGAAAAAACCCTGTGGAGCCCATATTGAGGCCTAGCACGTGAAGCTTGCAGTTGTGACACCAGCATCCCGTATCTGTGCTCCTCAGGGTCCCTGCCCAGCTCCCTGCTGATGCATGTGGGAAAGCGGACAGGGACCCAGACACTTGGAGCCCTGTCACTCACCCGGGAGGCTGGCTGGCGTCCCTCGCTAGCATGAGTAAAACAGTTGGCAGATCTTTCTCCCTCTGACACTCTTACCTTTCAAATAAAGAATGGAAGAGGACCCAGTGAATCTTTTCTATGCAGTGGTACAGCAGTAAGTTTAAGTAACTGCTAAAAAAAATTTAGGAATGTGCACGTTATTATAAGATTCAAGAATATAATGATAGCTCCAAGTTTAAGACAGTAAGGAATGAACCAAAAATGACAATAACAAATAAAATGGTAAACCCAAACCTACCATTAATTACTGAACATTCTGGCCACCTAGGGACAAGAACTTAGGCTCTGCCTCAGCAGCTGCCACCGACTTGCCAGTCAGGTCAATAAGCCACGCTTATTCTCCATGGCCATTCTCCAGCCAATCCTTGAGTTTAGCGTAGCCCAACTAATGTCCTGACCAAACCATTCTGATTTCCTAGCCCACAGAGAGCGGGACACTGGGTTTGGGGACATGTTTTCAGTACAGTGATAGATAGCTGACACATGCATCCACGAAAAGCATGTCCAGTACAAAGACCTGGAGTGGAAGTAGACGCCGAGGTCACATCCACACTGCCAGCAGCAAGCGTAAGATCCTGATATCTAAGAAGATGCTCAGCATCACTGGTCGTTGAGCAAATGAAGACTACAGTGCAGCACCACTACACCCCAAAGACTGCGGAACCACTCCCCATACAATATGTGGTGAGACTGTAGAATACCTGGAGACCCACAGCTCCCAGGGGTGCACGGAGATGTACAGTCCTTGTTGAAGAGTTTGGGACTGTCTCTATGTCAGGCGCACACCTGCCCTGTGGACCTGTTCATTCCATTCCCAAGTGTACCCAAGAGAAAAAGAAGCTCAGGTCTTTACAGAACAGTGACTTTTGTAACATCAGAATCCTCAGAACCAAAACATCCATCCAAAAATGGATAAGCTGTGGCATTTCCACACAATGGAATACTACTAAGCAATAAAGAGGAATGAGCTATTCTAAGATGTTCCTGTAACGTCAATAGGCCTCCAAACAAGTAGGCTGAGAGGAGCCAGAGTATACCCTGTGTGACTCCACTGACATCAGAGTAATCCACAGTGAAAGAGCTGGGGGGAGGAGGCGGCAGGAGGGAGGGGCATGTTCGTCACTGCGGTCGGTGATTTCCCAGGAGAATGGCAGCGTCAGAACTTACCAAATGGTAGACGTAAAACATGCAGCCTTTTGTGCATCTGGTATGATCATCTTCATGCATGCACGCCTCAATGCAAGCGAGTAGAACTAGGTGCTCCCGGCAGCGTGACGCTTCCAGGCTGGTAGGACAGCAAGCTGACTTCTGTCTCCTTGCTCGCAGGTTCCCAGCGCCCACAGTCAGCAGATGGATGACCTCTTTGACATCCTCATTAAAAGCGGAGGTAGGTCTCACGGCCCAGCTCCAGCGGGCACCAGCGGACACCAGCTCGCAGCTCTGCCAGACACCGGAGAAGCTGCATTAGAACCACCTGCCACAAAGGGAGGCCACGCATCTGATTCCGCTTAGGATGACAGCTTGGCATTACATTTATCTGTAGCCAACTAAGCACTGCCAGATAGTAGAACAGAGCCATGTTCTAAATCCACGTGGAAAACCTCCAAGTGCCATGACGGGCTGAAGACAGTCCCGTCGTGTCTGAGCCTGGGCTCTGATCACACTACCAAAATTGAAAGGCGGTGAATGAAGGAGCACCTTTTTCCTGTCATATAAAGAAGGATGTTTTAGTCACAGAAAAGTCAGACATCTCCACCTCAGCTGACATGTCTTTACAAAGCATTATAAAATTGGTACTTGAAAAAAATGCAAAGGCTATCTAGCATTATTTTTAAGTATTCTTAAATTACCCCATGTAAGACATTTTATTTGAATGTTTTTAATTGCACTTGAATTTCTCCATTCAGAGCAAGTACTATTTTGTATGGACTTTGGTACTCTAGTGATAATGTTTGGCCTAACATGGAGAAATCTTGATATCTGACTATAGTCATTACATGCAAATAGCATTTTTGAAATTGGTCTTACAGAGTTATCTACGCCCATGACTATCTAGACTACAGAAATTTTACAAACAGACGTATCTGGGGGCCAGCTCCCTGGCATACTGTGCTGAGCTTCTGCCTGTGCTGCTGGCTTCCCATCCAGGCACTGCTTCACAGGCTGGCTGCTCCATTTGTGACCAAGCTCCCTCCTTTTGTGCAGTGGAGTACAGCCCAAGTTCCCGGGGGCCCTACTCCCATGTGGGAAACTTGGAAAAGTTCCAGGGTCCTGGCTGCAGACCAGCCAGCTCCGGCCACTGCAGCCGTTTGGGGACTGAGTCAGTGGCTGCAAGAGCTCTCTGTCCTTCCCTCTGCAATCTGCCTTGATCTCTGTTGAAAGTCTTTCTCACACACATACACACACACAATTTGTGACTTTAAGAAAAAGGGAGACATCTCCACACACTGACTTCAATGTTTCTACCAAAATCTGGTAAAGATAAGATCATCATCTTAAAGATTTATTTTATTTATTTATTTAAGAAGGGAGGTTTATCTGCTGCTTCCAGGTCCCATGGGGGTGCAGGGTCCAGGCATTTGAGCCATGTTTTGCTGTCCCATGCATATCATCAGAGAGCTGGATCAAAAATGGAGTGGCTGATTCTCCCACATGGAATTCTGGAGTCTTAGGCAGTGGCTTAACATGCCATGCTGCGAGGCCAGCTCCAAAGACCAGATTTTTAAGTGGTTAATAAGAATTATTTCCATTATCTAAACTTGGAGATTCAGAAATAACTGCAAATGGTCATAAAGAGAAAATTTGCTTTTGACAAAATAACTGTTGGGGGATATTAGTTCATCTTTTTTGTATAGATATATCAATAAAAATGAAGACCAAGGTTGAAATTCTCAATTCAAAACTAGTAACTTAGATTGTGTTTAAAGCTTCCAACACAATCCCAGAGATGACTATAAATAATAAAAAGGAGGGCCTGGCGCGATAGCATAGTTGTTAAAGTCCTCACCTTGCACATGCCGGGATCCCATATGGTCGCCGGTTCTAATCCCAGAGGCCCTGCTTCCCATCCAGCTCCCTGCTTGTGGCCTGGGAAAGCAGTCAAGGACAGCTCAAAGCCTTGGGACCCTGCACCCACATGGGAGACCCAGAAGAACCCCTGGCTTCAGAATGGCTCTGTTCTAGCCATTGTGGTCACTTGGGGAGTGAACCATCGGATGGAAGATCTTCCTCTCCTCCTCTCTGTATATCTGCCTTTCCAGTAAAAGTAAATAAATCTTTAAAAATAACAATAATAAAAAGGAACAAACTGCCTTTAAAATACATGCAATACATAGTTAATACATTTATGGAAATCAAAACGTAAGTCTTTCTCTCTTACCTACTTATGCTTGATGATGGAGCTCTAAGTGCGATCTTAATCATCATTCCTAATTACATGCATATGGAGGAAACCAGCTGTATCACAGAGTGAAGCGGCCACTTCATTCCGTGTGTGCCCGGGGGACGTCAGCACCTCTGGCAGACGATCCAGCAACTTGCACTTCTGACAGGGAGTAACAGAATTGATGCCTAATTAGATGCTTGCCAAATCTGCAAGCTTTAAGCTCAGAAAGTGAAACAAGCATGTGATCACGTGCCAGGACAAGGCAGAGCGCCCTGTGAGTTTTCTGTCCGAACTCTGAACTTTACACAGAACTTACACAGCTGCCTTGGGCAGAGTTCCAACTACAGTGATTAGAAAGTCGATCTGTCCCAGCCTCAAGGCTGCCCTTGGTATCTCTACACAGACCCAGGGTCCGCATGCTGACACACATCTTGTGTGAGTGCAGGGTCTTGGAATCGCTGAGGCCCAGGCCCATCTTAAAGTCCTAAATGACAAAGAACAGGGACTGAAGAGAAAAGAGTCTTGAGACCACACATTCCTGTCTGGCGGGGTATAGCTGCTTTGGTGTTAATAAAAAGAACTCAAAGCTTTACCGAAATACAATAAACCCACCTGTTAAACGTCCCCTAAACACTATCCAGGATCGTCCCTGCCCAGTATTCCAGTAGCATGCAATGATAGCTAGTTAACGAAAATGTTTCAGAGGTCACTATTAACACAGTAATTCCTTCAATTTGCAGAGATTTCTCTCCCTATCAAAGAGGAGCCCTCTCCTATTTCCAAAATGAGACCAGTGACCGCCAGCATCACCACCATGCCCGTCAACACAGCAGTGTCCCGGCCACCGCCCCAGGTCCAGATGGCGCCCCCTGTTGCCCTGGAGCCCCTGAACAGCTTAGAGAACCAACTAGAAGCTTTCCTGGACGGAACTTTACCCTCACCCAGTGACATTGCTCCACTACAAAGCAACGGTGAAGACCGAGAGCCCTTCTCCCTGATCGAGGGCCTCCCCACGGACCTGCTGAGCCACCCGAGTGTCCTGGACCACTCACATTCACCCATGGAGACTTCTGAGAGCCAGTTTGCAGCGGGCACCCCCTGCCTGTCTCTCGACCTCTCGGACTCCACCTTAGACAACATGGAATGGTTGGACATCACCATGCCCAGCACATCCTCGGGGCCAAGTATGTTCTCTGCTGACTTTCTCGACCCACAAGACCTCCCGTTGCCGTGGGACTAATGCCACAGGGTTCTTGTCTTGGGGTTCGCCAGGTTTTAGAACACAAGGAAGAGTAACAGGTCAGCTTCTAGAGATAGAGCCATAGTTGCATTATTGCAATTAAAATACATTGTCACAGAACAAAGAGATGGAAGGTGATAGCCTGGAAACCAAGTGTGAAAACCTTTCATTGCGTCCGCGGTGAATTTCCACAATGCAGTGTAGCGTGGGGCCTTCTGCAACACTAGACAGAGAAGATGCAGCCGCTTCTCGAGCCTTCCACGCTGCAGGATCACCGCACCAGGATTCTACACGCGGCCACTTGCAAGACTCAGTCAGGCAGACAGCTACACTCCAAACCCAAGGCCAGTGTGAGGGAGGTGCCGGGGCCGCAGGTGCGCTTCCTGGGGCCACAGCAGGGCTCAGCAGCCACAGAGGGCGCTGGCCGGCTCCGGGACGGCCTCTAGCTAAGGACTTTGGGTTCCATTCAGAAACCTGTGTAGTTTTTTGTGTTGTAGTTAATTTTGTGATTTTTGGAATCGTTTTATACTTAGATTTCCAAAGTTAAGCTTAAATGGGAGAGCTTTCCTTTATAATCCGTAGATGTCTACAGAATCCTGACAGAGGCACTGCACTGCACAGCGTCCAGGCGCCGACAGCCCTGAGGCCGGGGGCCGCCCTCCGGGGCTTGGGTTGCATTCGCTCTGTCCACTGGACAGTCTCGTGGACATTCTGACGTCATCCCTACAGCCGACACGGGGGTAAGGAAATGGGTACCCAGGGGTCTTCCTTGTTCTTACTAACCCAGCTCTCTCAAGAGAACTTGAGCCACATGTATTTGTGTGTGTGAAGAATTGCTGACTTTCAGGTAACCAGATCCATCTCAAAGAACCGGGGTAAGGCTTTGGCACAAAATGTCATTCTGAGCCAGAGCGTGAGCAGGGTGGGAGGTGAGGGGACAGTCCTTCGAGAGCCGAGGACAGCCCCGGGACGCGCACGGTCCCTGCCCCAGTAAGGCTGGCTGTCCTCCCTGCCCCAACCCCTGGCCAGCACTTCACAGGCTCCCAACTGGACGGCAGTCTGTCAAGCCGAACAGTAGAAAACTGGAGGTTTTACTTTTTCTTTTTTAATATATGGGGGGGGGGGGAGTTATTATATATTTGTTGAGTAGTTTAAGAATTTCCTAACTGCCAACTCACAGCATTTCCAAAATCTAGTCAGTTAAATATGATAATATGTCATTATCTGCACAGAAAACTGAGCTCTAGCAGAGTGTCCTGTCATAGTACTGTGCTACCATGCTCTCCTCTTCACCCCATGTGACCCCGAGGTCACTCCCTGGCGGACAGTCCCCAGCGGCCTGCCGGAGACACCTGACTCACTCTGTAGAAAGGACGTGGGGATCGCTTGGCGGCAGGCAGCCTGGTCTGCGCATGCGTCCCGCCTCTGCTTCATGCTCTGTTGGGGGCTCCTTCAGGGGACCTACATGTGGAGGAGGCAGAAGCTCCCACACCCCGTGGTGCCCACCTTGTGTGGGTCACGGCGAGTCACGCAACACACAGGGTGCGGTTGCTCTGTCGACCAAATCCTCCCCTCCCACCCATCCCTGAGCAAGCCCAGTGAGCTGGCCACGGGAGCACGGTCAACTCTGTCTCCTCCATAGGCCGACCCCTTCCTCAGGTCAGCTCTTGGCTGGGGCTTGTGGCTCTGTACTGGGTCTCTGAGCATCCTCTCCATCAATGTCAGTGGGATGGGAGGCGGCCTCAGCCCGCCTAGTGCTGTCCCCTCCTGCCCGGTACCTTGCATTGCCGTAATCCTGACTTGTGTACGTGGGTTCTCTGCTCCTCTGGCACAGTGGAATCAGCCTTTCCTCCCTGCGGGACATGGGTGTGGCTCATCTTCTGGAATAGGACGAGAGGCCGTGTCCCAGCCAAGCTCCCTTCCCCCAAGGTGTGGGCGTGTGGTGCATGTCAGCAGAGCACCTGTCAGGGCCCTCCTTGGCAGGCATTGGTGGTGTATGTTCCCTGAGACACGCAGTCCACTGGGTGGTGCTCACCGCATGTGTGCGCAGCTGTGTTCTGAGTTTGTGGAGTTTCTTGCTTGGATACTACTGGTGTTTCATAGGGATCTTCTTGTGATCCTAGAGAGATCTCCTTTAACTGCCTTTTCTCAAACCCACATGGCTCTGTGATCTGCAGACAGACACTCCTGGACTTGTCAGAACTGCTAGGCCACCAGCAGTAGAGACAGACCCAGGCGGGCAAGGTCATGGCCACCAGATGGTGCCCACACAGACCAGTTCCTCATTTTATCACTAAAGGTGCCCCAGAGCATTAGGGGCGGAAGCAGACCATAGGAGTTGAGCTCCAGCAAGGTCCCTGCGAGGATCGGCATGCCCTCGCACAGAGCTGTGAGCTCTGGGCTGCCGCTCACGTGGGGAGCATGGCAGTCTTTGTAGAGCAAGGTCAAGAACAGCTGTTCAGTACCTGCCAGCCGGGCCACACGGCTCAGTGTAGCCCAATCCTACTTGCTGTCACTTACACACAAATGGCGAGTGCTGGCAACAGACACCAAACACCCATCGTCCCCCTCCCTGGAGGGTCACAGTGAGTCCAGAACTAGCGAAGTAACTGGAAGGTGAGGGTTCTCAAGGACCAGGGCTCCTGAGCACACACGTGTGCCGGCAGGGCAGCCCCTCCAGCCCCAGAGCTGCAGTTCCCTCCCTGTGGGATTCCACCCAGAACTGGAAAACAACTGGGAGCACACGTGCTTTGTCTGGGAGTCCCACCTTGACTCGCTCCTCCCCACCTTCCTGGCCGCACTGCGTGTCTCAGGTAACAGCCTGGCGCTGAGCGGGCCCGTGGCTGTCACCACTCACCTGCCCCTCCTGTCCAAGGAGACGCCCTGTCGCGACGATCTTCTGTCCGCACTCGGGTTTTAGGCCTGTAATTCAAAAAGCTGCACATGTTTACAAAAAGAGCTCTTACCCTCCACACACTGCTCTGTGAATCCTGATGGAGAAATGTCACAGTTCTGTGACAACAGAATGGCCATCTCAGATCCCAAGGTGCTGTCCAGGGTCAACTAGAGGCCGTGACGGGAGCCGCCGCCACAGCCGCAGGTGGAACAGAGCTTGGTGCCAACCCCTGGGACGGAGCTTTCACCAAGGGTAGAGAAATCCCTACAACTCAAACAGTTACCTCTGCGTGATGCTGTAAGGGCAGGAAGAGGAAGCATTCAGGAAAGGATTTAGTCTCTACCACAAGTACTGGACCTCAAGTAACCAAGAGTAATGCACACTTGTTTTAAAAGGAACCAAAGGCATTGCCAAGTATTTGCCAAAAGGAGGCACTTTTTATTTAAAATTTGAGACTAGTAAGATCTCAAAATCAGTCCCAAAAAAAAAACGTATTATACACTTAAGGTTATAATTTTCACAAAGATGTAGATATTTCTCTATCGTCTTCATGTAAAATAGCATAGAGCTGTTTTAAGAATACATACTCGGTAGTAAATATAAGGGGTTTCCCCCTTGTAGGAATTAGGTTTCTTGCTTGCAATAGAAATGCAATGATAGGTGTTTCTCTTCTTATTTTCATCATCACATTATGTCTTAGCATCTCACTTTATGAAAACAAGAAGAAAGATACCAGTGCACGGGGCCCTGCTCGGTGAAGCAACAGTGATGGCAGTCGGGGGTCCATTCGTTGTTGCCTTCGTGTTGTTTTTAAAACAAAAACCATGCTGCCTTTGTCCCTGCTGTTTGCACCTCTGACCTCACCCCCGCCTGTCTGGGTGCCATCCGTGTCGCACACGCACTGCACGTAGGCGGCACACGGTGTCTCGGGGTGCGCGCCTCCGTCACCTCTGTTGTACATAGCAGCACTTACCGTAGCTGGTCGGGACATGTTTGATATCTCAGCGATTTTGCATTTTTTGTGTCTCAAATAAAAGACATTTTGATGTACTGTGATTCTTGCTGTGCAGGGGGGTACGGGAGCCATCTTGGGCCTGTGGTGGGACGGGGAACACCTGGGAATGCAGACTCGGCCAGGCTGCTCATCAAGGCAGGGCTGTCTGAGAGAGAGACTAGACCCAGAGAGGAAACATTCCTGATGCCCCCCAATAACCAAGAGCCGGGGTCTCAAGCTGGGACTCCCACCTGGGTGGCAGGGACCTTCGTATCGGAGTGAGTTACAGTAGGGTTGTGGCACGGTGGGTTAAGCCACCACCTCTGAAGCCGACCTCACATGCGCATGGGCCTGAGTCCTGGCTGTTCCACTTCCACTCCAGCTCCCTGCTAATGCTCCTGGGAGAGCAGTGGAGGATGGCCCAAGTGCTTGGGCCCTTGCCACCCAAGAGGGAGACCGGGGTAGAGGTTCTGACTTTGGCCCAGCCTTGGCCATTGCAGCCATTTGGGAAGTGACCCAGAAGATGAAAGATCTCTCGCTCTGTGTGTGCATTTAGCTAATTCTGCCTTTCAAATAAATCTTTTTTAAAACTAGGCAGGGCTTACCTTCAAGGCAAGTGTTGCAGATCACATGCAAAGTGGGCCCCTTCTCGCCCAGAGCTCTGAAGTGCAACAGGGGAAGTCTTAGGGCGGAGCTGAGCTGGCGCATACCAACCTCGTGTACACGTGCCAGGAAATAACACACATGATAAAAACTGACCTCCAGGGGGCGTACCCTGTGGTGTGGGCACTGGTTTGAGTCCTGCCTACTTCACTTCCCATCCAGCTCCCTGCTCATGGCCTGGGAAATGTGTGGATGGCGGCCCAGGTACTTGGGTCCTTGCCACTCCTGTAACAGCCCTGGCTGGAGTTTCTGGATTCAGCCTAGGTCAGCCCCAGCCGCTGGGGCCCTCTGGGGTGCGAGCCAGCAGATGGAGGACCTCTGCGTCTCAGACAGTCCCAAAAACCAACAAATTTGCTCCCAGGCCTAAATAATCCTTCCAGGTAGCCAGCTTGCAAAAGCAACGGTTCAGGGCAGATGTTCTCACAGGCCATGCTTCTACGAAGCAGCATCCTCTTGGCTTTGAAGGAACAGGATGATCAAAAGCAATCTTGACGATAACTGAGGCAGAGAGAGCTGCAACCCACTAGTGTACCACACAGATGCCAACCAGGAGCCAGCCCAGGTGCCCCAAGGTGTGTGGCAGGAGCCTGCCACAACCTCAGCTTTCTTTTTTAAAGATTTATTTATTTTTATTGGAAAGGCAGATACACAGAGAGGAAGAGAGACAGAGAGGAAGATCTTCCATCCGATGATTCACTCCCCAAGCGTGCACACGCCGGGTCCTTGGCTGAAGGGTGACTGGCTGTCCCTTTCATTGGATAATGTCCCCCATCCCCCCCCCCCCCCCGAGAAGCTTCCGAAGCCCTTCCTGAATGTTGGCTATTCCTGGGGCTCCTGCTCAAGAATTTGAATGTGTTTTTCATCAGAGATTCAATATAAGGAGACTTTCAAAAAGGGTGTGGAACTTTCAGGAAGGGTGCAGGAAAAGATTTTTATGCAAAAATATTGTCACATCCGCACGTTGGGGCATGGATTCGCAGTGCTTACACCAGCCCTTGGGATGGCCACGATCCCACACTGGCATTTGTGGAGTGAGCCAACGGATAGAAGAGTCAGTGTCTGTCTGTCTGTCTGTCTCTCTCTCTCTCTCTCTCTCTGAAACGCCAGAGCCCAGGTCATCTGGCTTAGGGTGTCAGGACTGTGATGAAATGACTTAGATTGGGCAATTTATAGACAGAAACGTCCACTTACAATTAGAAGTTCAAAACGCCATGGTCAGGGCACTTGCAGGCTCAGTGTCCAGGGAGGGCCTCAGGCTGCTTCCCAGACGCTGGCTTGTCATGTCGCCAAGTCCTCCCCTGCAGGAAGAGACAGATGCTGTGTCTCCCATGGTGACACTTCCCCTGGCACCTCCCAAAGCCCCACCTCTTAATCCCTTGCAGCCCGAATTCCGTCACTGTACAAACATTCACTCTGTGGCACTATTCCTGCACCTAGGGCACCCACAGCCTCCTGCCTTGGTTCAGGCACTTTGCCAGGACCACTGAGGCCAGCCTAACTCGCTCCTGGCCATCAGGCAGCTGCCCAGCTCCCCTCACTCTCCTAGGTCTCACTCCCCTGGACAGTCCAACCAGTCAATGGCAGACAGAACACATCCCTCTCTTCCCCCAGATACAGGGAAAAAAAATATTGGAAGTAATTGTCTCTCCAATCCTTAACCCTTCCCACCCTGATTCGCAGTCCACATGGGCATGCATCCTTCTCAACTATGTAAACATTATCAAAAATAAAATACATCTCTAAAAATAATGCAGACAGAACCAAGGTTCTGGGACTGAGATATCTTAAGGAAAAACCCCACCATCTGGTGTGTGTGTGGGACACACTGGCACTAAATGCAGCACAAACACTGGGACCCAGGAAGTACACTTCTGGGGTACAGATCTCTGACAAGCACAGATGCACAGAGAACTCATGGGGGAGGACGAACACAAGGCCACAACAGCAAACCAGCCCATGGCTTTGACCTGGAGAAGCATCCAACACAGGGGCCCATGCGAATGGAGTCCGTCTTTGTTGATGTGAAGACTCCAGCAACAAAACGCCAAGCAGGAAGCAAGCAGAGAACACAGCTCACACGACTCAAGATTTTCAGGTGTGGCTGTGAAGGCCTTGGGGAGGGAAGCAGCACTGTGGTACCGTGATTGGACACCACGTGCCCTAGCAGAGCACTGGATGAATCCCGGCTACTCCACTTTCCACCCAGCTCCCTGCTGATGCACCTGGGAAAGCAGAGAGGAGAGCCCAAGCCTTGGGACCCTGCGCCCGTGTGGGCGATGCCGATGGAGTGCCCGGTCCAGACCAGGCTTTTGTGACCATCTGGAGAATGAGCCAGTGCAGGGAAGACAAATTCATTCTCCTTCTAGCTCTCTCTCACTCTCTCACTCTCGTGGTCTCTCTCCCACCCACAACCCTAATTCTGCCCCAGCCTCCTCTCTTTCCTTCCCTCATTTTCCACATCTCTATAGCTCTGCCCTTCAAACAAACAAACAAAAAAAATTATATCGTAAATATTTTTATCAATATATTTGAAAGGCAGAGGTGGGGAGAGAGAGATCTTCCATCTGCTGGTTCACTCTTTCACATGGATGCAAGGACCAGAGGTGGGCCAACCAAAGCCAGAAGCTTCTCCCAGGTCTCCCACATGAGTACTGGGCTCCAAGAATTCAGGCTGTCTTCCACTGCTTTCCCAGGTGCAGTACTGGAGCTGAAGTGGAACAGCAGGGACTCAAACAGGCACCCAGACAGGATGCAGGCACTGCGGGCCTAGTCCACAGCACACCACCACTAGTCCCAGTGAATTTATATAGGTGTGTGTGTGTGTGCATATATATATATATATTTATATATTATATATATTTATATATATTTATTTATATATATAAAAGATATATATAAACATAGATATTTATAAATATATATAAATATATATAAGATATATATAAATATATAATATATAAATATATTATATATATTATATATATAAAAGATCATTTTTATTTGGAAGGCATATTTATAGACAGAAGGAGAAACAGAGAAATATCTTCCATCCATGGTTCCCTCCCCAAGTGACCACAACAACTAAAGTTGAGCCGATCCAAAGCCAGGAGCTTCTTCTGGACCTTCCAGGTGGGTACAGGGTCCCAAGGCTTTGGGCCGTCCTCCATTGCTTTCCCAGGCCACAAGCAGGGAGCTGGATAGGAAGTGGAGCAGCTGGGACATGAACTGACACTCAGATGGGATGCTGGTGCTTGAAGGTGAAGGATTAGCCCATTGAGCCACGGTGTCAGCCCACATGGACTACGTTTTTTAAAAGGAGTCCACCCAGGGACAGAGCCATGGTACAGCAGATTAAGCCTCCTCCTGCAGCACCAGCCTCCCATGTGTGCACTGCTTCTAGCTGCTCTGCTTCCAATCCTTTTTTCTACTTCTAGCCTGGGAAGGCGTCAGAGGATGGCTTAAGTCCTTTGAGCCCTGCATGCATGTGGGAAACCCAGAAGCACCTGACTTCCAATTGGGTCAGCTCTGGCCATTGCAGCCATTTGGGGAGTGAACCAGCAAATGGCAGATCTTTCTCTCTCCTTATTTCTCTGTAAAATAAATGAGACCGGCAGACAGACACAGACTGACCAGGGAGGAGCCAGTTCCATTTCCAAGTCAGGGGAGAGCACAGCGGCTTTTGGCAAGCTGCCTAGAAACCCAGGCAACATGCAGCATTTCCCGATAGAATCTCTGGATCGTAGTGACGTCAGGCTCACCTCGGGATCTGGGCAGGGGACTGGGAGTCCACGAACCATCATGGGGAAAGAGCCTCCTTGGTGCCCCACCACCAGCCTCAGGGAGGGCTGGATCCATCACGGGATAATGCCATCTCAAGGTCCATGAAGGTAAGGGGCAGCTGTAGCACTCGCCAGCAGCTGCACATGCATGTGATTAGGGAATTAAGGTCAAACAGGTGCTCCCCACAGATCCAGGCAGAGGGTTACACCCCTCCTGGGATGCAGACACACCCCCGACACTGCTACAGGCTTGGGGGTGCAGATTCCCAAAGCCAAGCACTCCTAGGTGACTGGCCCCAGGAAAGTGGCTGCTCCTTCCCCCGACCAGGAGGAACAGGCTCTCCGTGCTCCCAGTGACTGTGGCAGTCCTCAGCACAAAGGCCACAGAAATCTGTGACTGCACCATAGGGCATGATGGTACCTCCAATGTATCTCACACCAAAGACCCAAGGGTCCCAGATTGCCCAAGAGGTGTAACCGCAGGGACACCACAGAGGGCCCTGTGTGGGTCCTGTTCTGGCAGGGCAGAGTGAGAATCGGAGCCAACGTGGCTAACCCCGGGCACCGCTCACTGTCGGAGAGACAAGGCAGGTGGTGGTTACACGAACAGCGTGATCACTCCCTTTCAACAAACATGACCTACCACACCCAACGTGGGGGTCACCGTGGCCTCTCACCCCAACCGGAGCATTCACCAGGGCACCCTAGCCACAACCCAGATAGTTCTGGACTTCCACTGAAGGAGTGGTCACTCCACTAAGCCAGAGAGGCATAATTAAAAGATCATAAACCATCAAAAAGAAAAGCAGCAAGCGTTTTTACAGATGCTGAAAAATCAGAATTATAAGCTCAGACATATAAGAAATAAGGAAAACATTGACACAGGGACACAACTCTTCAGCATTAGAATGTGAAGATGGAAGAGATGGAGAACGTGACTAGAAATGAGTGGGGAAGAATGAGCACGGGGGAACAAAGGCACGGAGAAACGAAGGACTGAGATAAATCCATCTGAGATGAGTGGCTGTTCAAAGAGAGCGATCCTGAAGAGAAAGCACACACACACCAGACAGGAAGATTTTGATATGCCAAATGGGAAACGCAGTGCCAAGCCTCAGTAACAAGTTTGGGGGAAAACAGAAGGAAGAAAATTGCAGACATATCCTGGACAAATCCTGGAATTATTCACTTATGACCAAAGAAAAAAAAAATTTTTTTAGGAAAAATCTCAAAACAGCATTCAAGATATATTGGACACCCTCAAGTGACCAAACGTATATATCTCAGAAATTCCCGAAGGTGTGAAAAGAGAAGGCCTGTTCAATAAAATAACAGCAGAAAACTCCTTTACTGGGGAGAAGGCAGGGACAGCCAAGTACAAGAAACATGCAACTCCTAACAGGCATGATCTGAAACCACCTTCACCGCGACACATTACGGTCAGACTCTCAGCAGTATGACAGAAAGAAAAGATTCTAAAATGCCTGAGAGAGAAATGCCACGTTACCTTGAGAGGAGCCCCAGTTAGACTAACAGCAGGTTTCTCCTCAGAAACCCTTCAGGTTAGGAGAGAGTCTAGGTCCCAAAAAGAAACTGCCAACCCAGGATATTACATCCAAGAAAGCTTTCACTTTCACATGAAGGTGACAAAAAGACCTTTCCAAACAGAAATGTAAAAAAAAAATTGCCACCACCTGTCTAGCCTTATGAATGATACTTAAGGATGTACTGCACAGAGATATAAAGGAAAATCATGAAAGAATATGAAGGTAGGAAATCTTCTGGTGAAAGTACAAAAGGGATCTAAAATAAACAATGAAAATATTTATGTAGAAAATGGTAAGGCCAAGGTGTTACCTTTCAATAATGACCCTGAATACTACTGGCCTAGACTTTCCAATCACACGACACAAACCGGGCCCAGTGCCATAATGTAGTAGGCTGGCCCTCTGCCTGTGGTGCCAGTATCCCATATGGAGACTGGTTTGTGTTGCAGCTGTTCCACTTCTGACCTCGCTCCCTGCCAGTGGCCTAGAAAGGCAGCAGATGGTGGCACAAGTGCCTGGGACCCAGACCTGTGGGAGAGCCAGAAGCAGCTCCTGGCCCCTGGCTTCAGACTGGCCCAACTCCAGCCACTGTGGTCATTTGGGGAGTGAACCAGCAGACAGAAAACTGCTCTAGCTCCGTCTAGCTTTAAACAAAATTTTAAACAAAAATTTAAAATAAGTCTTGGGAAAAAAGGCATACTGACTGAATTTAAAAAAACAAGACCCATTTATTTGTTGCTTACAAGAAACATACCTTACCAACAAAGAAACAGATCGAAAATGAGAGAAAAAGAAAGACCATGCCAATAAAGCACAGAAGAGCAGGGGTCAGCATTCTAACATCAGACAAAATCATTTTTTTTTTCTTCTTTTTAGTTAAAAACTATTTCAGAGACCAAAAAAAGGCAGAGGGCATTACATAATGACCAAAACATCAATTCAAAAAGAAGAAGTGATTATAGTAAATGTCTTTGCACCCAGTGCCAGGGCAGTTGGCTATTTAAAATAATTATTAACAGATCTAAAGGGAGACATCAACTCCAACACAATAATAATGAGGGATTTTAGCACCCAACTTTCACCATTGGACAGCTTGACAAGACATAAAATCAAACAAACAACTAATTTATACTATGGATCAAATGGACATAACTGATATTTATAGAAAATTTTATCTCCCAGTGCAATAGCGTAGCGGCTAAAGTCCTCGCCTTGCACACACCGGGATCCCATATGGGCACCGGTTCTAATCCTGGCAGCCCTGCTGCCCATCCAGCTCCCTGCTTGTGGCCTGGGAAAGCAGTGGAGGATGGACCAAAGCCTGGGGACCCTGCACCCGTGTGGGAGACCTGGAAGAGCTCCTGGCTCCTGGCATCAGATCGGCTCAGCACTGGCCATTGCAGTCACTTGGGGAGTGAACCATCAGACGGAAGATCTTCCTCTCTGTCTCTCCTCCTCTCTGTATATCTGCCTTTCCAATAAAAATAAGTAAATCTTTTTTATTTTTAAAGAAAATGTTATTTCATGGATACAGAATAGACATTCTTTTCATGAGTTCAGGAGCCAGCTCTACGACAAACCACATGCTAGGTCATAAAGCGAGCCTCACAAGGTCCCAAAAAGTTCAAATCACACCACGTATCTTTCTTGACCACATGGAATGAAGCAAGAAACCAACAACTAAGAAAATTTATAAAGCGTGCAAACACATGGAGACCAAATAACACAACCCTGAATGCATAGTAGGTCATAGAATAAAAATGGAGATTTAAAAATCCTGCATATGAATGAAGATGACATTACAATATCTCAAAAGTTATGGGAGACGGCAAAAGCAGTGTTAAGAGGGAAGATGAGGCCTGCCATGGTGGCCTAATGGCTAAAGTCCTCACCTTGCATGTGCCGGAATTCCATGTGGGCACTGGTTCTGGTCCCAGCGGCCCCACTTCCCATCAGCCCCCTGCTTGTGGCCTGGGAGGGCAGTAGAGCACGGCCCAAAGCCTTGGGACCCTGCACCTGCATGGAGACCCCGAGGGGGTTCCTGGCCCCTGACTTCAGATCAGCTCGGCTCCAGCTGTTCTGGCCACTTGGGGAATGAGCCAGCCAACACGAGACCTTCCTGTCACTCTTCCTCTCTGTATGTTTAACTTTCCAATAAAAATAAATCTTTTTAAAAGAATTATCAGCAATTACTACCAAAAAAAAAACTATATACTAACAAATTCAAAAATCTAGAAAAAAAATGGATATGCCTATGTCATCTTGATTATGTTATAAGGCAGAGTTAGAGGGCGAATCAGAGCTCTTCATTTACCGGTTCTCTTCCTTAATGGCTGCAGCTGCTGGAGCAGGCCAGGCTGGAGTTAAGTAAATTTAGCTGCTCAAGGGCCCGATAAGGTAGCCTAGTGGCTAAATCCTCACCTTCCATCCTCTGGGATCCCATATGGGTGCCTGTTTGTATCCTAGCTGCTCTATTTCCCATCCAGCTTCCTGCTAATGGGACTGGGAAAGCAGTAGAGGATGGCCCAAAGCCTTGGGACCCTGCACCCACGTGGGAGACCCTGAAGAAGCTCCTGGCTCCTGGCTTTGGATCAGCTCAGCTCTGGCCATTTCAGCCATTTGAGGAGTGAACCAGTGGACAGAAGATTTTCCTCTCTGCTTCCCCTTCTCTGTAAAGCTGCCTTCCCAATTAAAATAAAATCTTTAAACAAGAAACTTTGCTGGTCTAAACAACAGTTCTGACTCTAACCACAATGAAGCAACAGGAATAAGCCATTTCTTGCCATCTGAAAGCATCCAAACCAGACACGATGGTTCGGTCTGAAAGACGTCACGGGCCAGCGCTGTGCACCAGGCGGCATCATTGCTTGTGATGCCAGCGTCCTATAGAGCACCAATTCCTGTCCCAGCTGTGCCACTTCCAGTCCAGCTCCCTGCTAATGTGCCTTGGAAGCTGCGTGGAAGACCCAGAGTTCCTGGCCCCTGGCTGTAGCCCGGCCCAAGCTCAGCTGTTACAGCCGTTTGGGAAAGAACGAGCGTCTCACCTGCTGTCACTCTGCCTCTCCGATACACAAATCAAGCTACCCTAAGGACGCGAGAAACGTGACTCAGTGCATGCAAAGGATCCTAAAGAAGAAGTGTGGGCTTCTTCAGCAGGGCAGAAGGCAGGTGCCGAAAAGAAAAAAACACTTGCACCTTCTGCAGCCGCAGCACGGGCTTCATTCATCGTGGAGCTAGACAGGAAGACACTCGCAGACCGACCAAAGCCCCGGGAGTTCACGGGCACAGCCTTACTGTGCGAGGAACGCAGAAGAGCACGGAGTGGGAATGGGAAGGCACGGGTGGCAACGCAGAGCCCTGGGGCGCGCTAAGCCCGCGGGTAAAACAGCGCATGAACACTCCATCATCAGGCTGCTTAGCTCTCCTTTCCTATTCTCTAGCGGGTTTTAAAGGACAGACAGAATAATTACAAGTCTGTGTGCACAGGCACATGCTACGTGCAATGGGAGGAGCCTCGGATGTGGCACGGCAGGTTAAGCCGCCACTGGCAGCACCAGCTTCCCTTCTGGGCACTAGTTGAAGTCCCCGCTGCTCTGCTTGCAACCCAGCTCCAGGCTAATGCAGCTGAGGAAAACAGCAGAGGATGGTCCAAGCGCTTGGACCCCGACGTCCACACGACGAACCCAGCTGAAGCTCCTGGCGCCTTGCTTTGCCCTGCCCAGCCCATCAGTCAGTAGCAAAGTTTGGGGAAGCCTTGGGAGTAGCCCAGTCCCAGTAGTTGAAGCCATTAGGGGAGTAAACCAGCAAGCAAAGGATCCCTTGGGGGGCCGGCACTGTGGAATAGCATGTAAATCTGCCACTTGAAATGCCGGCATCCTCTGTAGGCACCAGTTCAAATCTCAGCTGCTCCACTTAAAAAAAAAAAAAAAAAAAGATTTATTTTTACTGGAAAGGCAGAGTTACAGAGAGGAGGTACAGACAGATCCTCCGTCCCCTGGCTCACTCCCCAAAAGGCTGCAATGGCCAGTACTGAGCCCATCCAAGGCCAGGAGTCAGGAGCTTCTTCCAGGTCTCCTCTATGGGATCTTTGTGTAAGTTGAGGACCTAGCCACTGAGCCTTGCACTGGACCCATGTTCCACTTTTTATCCAGCTCCCTACTAATGGGCCTGGGAAAGCAGTGGAGGACGGCCCAACTGCTTGGGCCCTGCATCCATATAGGAGACCTGGAGGAAGCTCCTGATTCCTGGCTTCAGACTAGCCCAGCTCCAGCTATTACAGCTATTTAAGAAGGGAAGTAATCAATGAGAGATCTCCCTCTATCTCTCTATAACTATACCTTTCAAATAAACAAGTAAGGCCCTGGTGCAGTAACCTAGTGGCTAAAGTCCTCACCTTGCATTCGCTGGGATCCCATATGAATGCCGGTTCCTGTCCTAGCTGCCTCACTTTCCATCCAGCTTGCTTGTGGCCAGAGAGAACGGCTCAAAGCCTTGGGATCCTGTGCTCCTTTGGGAGACCTGGAAGAAGCTCCTGACTCCTGCCTTTGGATGGGCTCAGCTCCAGCCATTTGTGGGTATTTGGGGAGTGAACCAGTGGATGGGAGAGTGCTCTCGCTTGCTCGCTCGCTCGCTCTCTCAATCTGCCTTTCCAATAAAAACAAACTTTTTTTTTTTCAAAAAAAGAAATCATGGGCCTGACGCGATAGCCTAGTGGCTGAAGTCCTAGCTTTGCATGTGCCAGGATCCCATATGGGCACCAGTTCATGTCCCAGCAGCCCTGCTGCCCTTCCAGCTCCCTGCTTGTGGCCTGGGAAAGCAGATGCAGACAGCCCAAAACCTTGGGACTCTGCACTCATGTGGGAGACCTGGAAAAAGTTCCTGGCTCCTGGCTTTGGTTGGGCGCAGCACCGGCCATTGCGGTCACTTGGAGAGTGAATCATCAGATGGAAGATCTTCCTCTCTGTCTCTCCTCCTCTCTGTATATCTTTCAAATAAATAATAATCTTTTTTTAAAAAAAGAAATCACGTTATTGCTGTGTTTTTAAAAATAAACATATCTTTATGAAAAATAATGAATAAAAAGGGTCTCTCTTGCAGGTAGGCAAGCAGGACAGACGGACGGACGCACCGTGGGTTCCGGTGGATGCTTTCATCGGCTGGAACCAGCAGCGTCTCCCTTGAGAGGAGGGCTGTGTGCAGTGTTTGTAACTTCTCCACGTTTTCCCTGGGTTAAAGCAGCACCGAAGCAAAGCCGACAGCTCTCACTACTGCACCTCGGCAACTGGCAGACACACGGAGCGAAACGCCAGAGCAAAGCCCTCCAGGGCTGCAGGGCCACGAGCTGGCACCCCCCAAGCAGTGGCAAGGACCGCGGCCGTCACGAGGGGCCACAGAGACGACCCGCGAGCCACGCCAAAGAACTCTGTCACAAAGCCCCGTCAAGGTCGGATCACACGTCCGGCGCTTTCATACCTTTTACATAAATATTTATAGTGTTATGGGTGTGAAACAAAACCAAGAGGGGGGAATGCAGAAGGCGTACGTGTTGAGCTAATTTATCACCATGCCCCACGCCAGTTTCCTTCCATCTTCTTTCCCTGCGCTTGGCAACCTGCAGTAACTGTCTCTCACACCAGGGGGCAGCTCTACACACTGGTCAGCGCGCGCTCCCTGGGACTGTGCACCTGTTATGCATCGCTGTTCCTGGCTGTCACATAAGAATGATCTGAAAATCTGAGGGCTAGAGAAAGGTATCTGTCTACCAAATGACTTTCTGGGTGATCCGAGCTAAGCCTGTAGGGCGCCGTGTGCAGCAGGCCAATCGATGGCTCTCTCCCGCACTGAGACACACACAGCCTCCATCACTCCACTTTGTGCCGAGTGACACAAAAACAGAGGGGGCACCTTGGGCAGGCAGTGGGTCCCCTCGTTCCTGCAAAGGAGCTCTCCATCCCCTCCCCCCGAGACCAGCAGGCCCTGGGAGGCCAAAATGCAAGAGCAGCTCTGACTGCAACGGAGGAAAACAGGAAGCGACAATGGGAGCAGCCGGGACTACAGGAATGTGTGAAACTGCACCACGGCCACCTGCTGCAGTGGATGCAGTGCACAGGGAGTGGGCTGGCGCCTCGGGGAAACGGCAAGGAGGATGGCGACATGTCCCCCACAGGCAAAACGCGATGCGGCTGGTGGGAACAAAACACATCGACCTTATTTCCTACGGACAAATCTGTCTCAGAGTGGGCGGGACAGGTACCGCCACAAAATAAACCCAACCCACAAAGAGGATCTGGGGCCAGCACTGGGGTGCAGTGGGTTAAGCCCCGCCCACAACACCAGCAGAGCGCCCTCAAGTTCTCAGTGCTGCCCTCTGACCCAGCTCCCCGCTAACGTGACTGGGAAGGCAGCACAACATGGCCCCAGGGCGTGGGGGACCCCTGCCACCCACATGAGGAGCCAGGAGGGTGTCGCAGGTGCCTGGCTTCTGCAGTGCCCAGCTCTAGTGGCTGCGGGCATTTGGGGAACAAATGAATGCATAGAAGATGTCTCTGCTTCATTCTGTCTTGCGCTCTAGTGGTGCTCTGCCTTTCAAAGAAATATTTTTTAAAAGACGGGGAAGACTAGGCAGGGAGGCGGGGAGCGAGCCTGTGTCGTCTGCAGGCGCAGAAAGAGGAAGGGCGAGGGGCTGCTCGGCGGTCCCGGCAGCCCTGGCGCTGTCTGCATGCTAATGTAGAGCCTCAGATGACGGGTTAACCTTTCCAGAGCTTATGGTGGGGAGGGGGTGAGGAGAAAGGAAGGGAACAAAACTTATATTATGCACAGCTGCCAAGTTGATTTGGTTCTGGCTTTGGAATGAACTACTTAAACAGGTTTTCACACCCCCCCCCCCGTTGGTACAGATTTCAAAGGCGGATTGGCAGAAGCGACAGCTGGGAATGTCATACAATGGCAACATCTTTGCAGAAAGAGTTCTCATCTGTGGGACCCCCTGGGCTCCGTCCTCTGGTGAGGGCTTGAAACGCGAGTCATCGGCTCTGTCTCCCAGTGGCAGGAGGTTCAGCAAGGCAGGAAGTACATTCTGTCACACCCTGCAGTGCCCAGCACATGCAGGATGTGCACACGCAGGCACACGTATACACATGCAGACACACTTGGACAGCCTGGAGAGGAAGTGAACACAATTGTGCTAGCCCCCCTCCACTCCGGGAAAAAAAGGAAAAAAAACCACAGGAAACTCCCAACATGAAATTCCAGAGAAAGGAAATCAAAACCAAAGACACAGCGCACCAGTAACACAGGCAGGAAGTGATATCTTAAGCCACCGAATTCAACTCTGAGGAAAGCACACACCCGGTGAAAACCCTAACAGGCATTCTGCAGAAACACCACGGACGAGCCAGTCTGGGAACAGGAGGGGTCCCAGCCGGTGACCGCAGCACTCCGCACGAGGCTGCCCGCGCCGGGGCGCACCTGGACCAGCAACACGGACGCAGCCGATCAGACCAGCCGAGGGACCAGCAGAGGAACAGCCTTTCAGCAAATGGTGCTCAGACAACTCGAGATGCACACGGGGGCGTTACGAAAAGTAACTCCATGTGCGTCGCAGACCAACACAAAGCAGAAGTTAAAACTCTGAGTTCTGGAAAGAAATAGAACTGTTTGTGCAATCTTTTCATTTCATTATTTCTTTCAAATTGTACGGGGGGGGGTGTGCGGGGGGAGGGAACAAAGAGATCTTACATCTACTGGGTCAGTCACTCCCCAAATACCTGTGGCCACTGGGGCTGGGCCAACCCCAAGCCCCTGGAATCTCCCATGAGGGTGGCAGGGGCCCATCGTCTACTGCCCCTCAGGTGCCAGGACCCCAACCTGGCAGTGGAACATGAAATGTGGGCATCCCAGGAGGCAGCTTGCGCCTTGCACCACAGCGCCTCCCCCTGGCTAGTATTTCTGAGGTAATAACACAGGGGCTGACACTATGGCTCTGTAAGTTCAACCGCTGCCTGCCACGCTGGCATCCTACAGGGGCGCCAGTTTGAGGATGGCCCAAGTGGTCGGACAAGAGAGGAAGCTCCTGCCTGCAGTCTCAGGCCATCGGAGCCATCGGGGGAGAGCCAGCGGATGGAAGACTCAGTAACTCTGCCTTTCAAAGAGTAAATAAATAAACCTTGAGAGAACATAAGACAATGACACGCAGAGTGAAAGAAAACTACCAAAGATAAATTGTCCTTATCAGAACTAAAAACACCTGCACTTCAAAACACATCAAGAAAATAAAAAGCAGGTGGAAATGACATTTCAAATCTAACATTCGGGGGAACAATATTGCATCACTGATGTGTCTTTGGCCTGAGTGAGAAAACACAAAAGGAAATAAGGACTTGGCACATGCCGAGATCCCATGTGGGCACTGGTTCTAATCCCGGCAGCTCCACTTCCCATCCAGCTCCCTGCCTGTGGCCCGGGAAGGCAGTCGAGGACGGCCCAAAGCCTTGGGACCTGCACCCGCGTGGGAGACCCAGAAGAAGCTCCTGGCTCTTGGTTCAGCTCTGGCCACTGTGGCCACCTGGGGAGTGAACCAGTGCATGGAAGATGTTTCTCTCTGACTCTCCCTCTCTGTAAATCCCAAACTGCCTTTCCAATAAAAACAAATCTTTACACAAATAAATAAAACAAAGCACATTCAGCTACTGCTGCAGCACACCGTTGAAGATCACATGCCAGGGAATGATACCCAAACAGGAAAGGAACCTAAGGACTCAAACACTGCCCACTGCCCACTCAGCGGCCAAGGCCCGCGGCCACGATATACAAAGAACAGGAAGCACAGTCACAGGACAGCCAGCACGCAAGCAGGACGACCCGGGCATGAACGGTTCAAGTAGACACTCCACAAAACGAGATACAACGACGGTACCAAGCCCACGGAAAAGCGCTTAAAACCACGAGTCCCCCAAATGGCGGCCAAAGCCCCACCATCGCAGAACAGGTTACCTTAAAAGCCACCACGCGCAAGACGCGAGGCCCTAGAACTCATGTATTTGCGGAGGGATTATTAAGCAAAACCAAACCAAACCGTGTCGTGGCATCACCCGGCCCCACAAAACACACTTCCTCAGCACTCCGGCTTATACCACCTGCCCAGGGACTGCCAGACCTCCGTGGTGCCCTGCCGGCACGCAGGCGTCCAATTCATGCTTAACGGAGGCTGTCTCCCACCCCAGCCCTAGTGAGCAGCACGGGCGAGGCAGCCTAATTACCTGCGGGGGCTGCCCACGGGTCTTTCCTGTTGCAAGAACAAACAACTCCACGAAACAAACTCACTCCAAGAACGCCACGACTGGCGGCTCTGGGCTCTCTGCAAGGCCCGGAGCTGGGAGAGCAACAAAGCTGGGGAGGGGGCGAGGCCTGCGAGAGCCGCAGCTGACCCGCATCCCAGCACAATCGCACCAACGCAACCCAGGTGAAAGGAGAGGCTGCAGGTGCGAGTCCTCGCAGTGGGGGCGGGGCCAGGATGGAGGCCCTGGAGAGGCGCCGGGGTGGAACGGACTCCAGACAACTTTTTGAGAGCTCAATGATGCCCTCCTTTTCCCAGAAAACACACACACAGAGTTTACATCAACTTCTGAGAGGTGCCCACGTTTCCTGGCCCCTTGTGGGGCCCAGGTGAGGGATTCCTCCTTAGGAGACAAGCACCAGGATAAGCAAAACCTGTAGTGCCTACCTTTCCGCAGGAAGGAACTGTGGTTCCTATGAACGATTCCGAGCCAGGCGCCTTCATGGCGCGGACGGAACGAAGAAATGACAAGTTCGCAGTCCGGTCCTGTGTCCACCCGCTCAAACGACCGGGTCCCAGGTTCCACGCCTCGGCCAGCTCCGGCGCCTCGCCCCAGCGTTTGGGAAGCCTGGGCTGAGGTTCGGCCTGCGGTCCTTAAGGGCCCAGGAAGTGTTCGCTGGATTCCTTTAGCAAGGGGGAAGCAGAGTCCTCGGCCCTGGACAGGCGAAGCCGTGGCTTGGGCATTTGGAAGCTCAGGAGCCAGGACATGGCGGCCAGGGCCGTCTCTCCTGTTGATTCCGTCAAGGACCTGCTTGGCGCAGGCGCCGTCGGAGACGCGCCCAGGACCACCCATCACCCAGGTGTCGGTCATCCGAGGCCGCCCCGCGTCCTGCACCTGTGAGCTGCGGCTTCGGCAGGCCAGTTCCTGCCATGTGACCTGCCTAGTCCAGGGCTTGGGGCGAGCCATGCCACCCCAAGCCCTGATACCACCAAGGGGCACACGTGCCTTCCCTGCGCCCTGTGCACCCCACGGTCAACTTCCTGTTTTCCTGGAGAAGATGAAGTCGTGCCAAGCGACTTTTCACACACTTTCTTTTAGTAGGAGTCCTTGTTCTGCACAGGAACCGTTACAACCCGGGGACACACAGAAGGAGGGCGGCTGTGGCCGTGACTTCATTATCAGGGACAGGCGAGGCACCTTGGACATAGACCATCTTCTCCAAATCTTGTGTTTTTGCGGTGCGGTCCCCTCCTCCCACCCCCTTTTATAAAAAAATTCATTGGAAAGTCAAGATCTACTGAAAGGAAGATCTGCCGACTGCCGATCCACACCCCAAGTGGCCACAACTGCTGATCCGAAGTCAGGAACCCAGAATCCCAGAGCCTCTTCCAGGTCTCCCACGTGGGTGCAGGGTCCCAAGGCCCTGGGCCGTCCTCAACTGCTTTCCCGGGCCAGAAGCAGGGAGCTGGATGGGAAGTGGGGCTGCCGGGATTAGAACTAGTGCCCATATAAGGACCCCGGTGCATGCAAGGAGAGGACTTTAGCTACTAGGCTACTGCGCCAGGTCCTTCTAAACTCTAACTTAGGGTCATCCCTCGTGCCTGGAGGGGAAATAGCCAAGCTCTCTCCACTCACCTCCTTCCTCCCCTAAACTCTGGTGTTTAGGGCAACTTGGTGAACACCGCTTCTTACTTAAACAAACAAAACCCCAACAGGCTGGCCCATTGCGACTGCGTTCAACCCCAGTATCTCATCTGGGTGCCTGCTCCAGTCCCAGATGCCCCACTTGTCACCCAGCTCCCAGCTTATGGACCGGGAGAGCAGAGGCTGTCTTAAGGCTTTGGGCCCCTGCACTCATGTGGGAAACCAAGAAGAGGTTCCTGGCTCCTGGCTTCGGATTGGGCCACCATCGGGGGAGTGAGCCAGAGGATGGAAGATCTCCTTCCCTCTGTAACTCCTCCTCTCAAATACAAATAAGTGAACCTTTTTAAAACCTTATTCCTTTCTTTGAAAGCGTGGGGCCGGGATGAAGCTGAGAAGGAGGAAGAGGGGTGTGATGGACTCAACCTGGGGGTCCCACAGGCAAGGCAGGAATGCAAGGTACTTGGAGTGCTGGCCATTCCTTAAAAAAGATTTATTAATTTGAAGGTCAGCGTGAAAGAGACAGAAACAAAGAGAGAGAGAGAGAGAGATCTTCTAAGTGCTGGTTCACTTCCCAGATGGCTATAACGCTGGAGCTGTGCCAGGCTGCAACCAGGAGCCAGGAGCCTCTTCCAGGTCTCCCATGCAGGTGCAGGGTCCCAAGGCTTTGGGTCATCCTCCACTGCTTTCCCAGGCCACAGGCAGGGAGCTGGAAGGGAAGTGGGGCTGCTGGGACTTTATACTTATACATATATGTATGTATGTATGTGTGTGTGTGTGTGTGTAAAACGCTCAGAGGCCAAGCCCCACAGCTATTACAGAGAATACGGTAACCCCCCAGCGCGTCATCACTGCGTACTGACAGGGCGCGGGCGGCCAGCAGGGGACGGAGCGCCGGGCGCCCTCGCGGGGCGGTCACCGACCAAGCCCAGCGGGGCCGCGCTCTGGAGGGCCGGAGCGCGGATTCGAACCCGCCACCCCCGGGTGCAGCTCTCCCTGGACGCGGAGCCGGCAGGCGACCGCGCGTGCGTGCGCGTGCATGCGTGCGTGCGCGTGCCGGTGCAACGACGCCGCGAGCGCAAGGGAGCACCGCCAGGATAGAGGCTCGCCGTACTGCTGCTCCAACGCAGGCGCGGTGGCCAAGTGGTAAGGCGTCGGTCTCGTAAACCGAAGATCACGGGTTCGAACCCCGTCCGTGCCTGGCGTTTCCTCTTCCCCTCTCTCCTGGGGAGGAGACTTTTTAGGGCGAGGACTCCTCCTCCTTGAAAGGAACAACGGAGAACCTGTATGTGGCAGCCTCGCTTTCTAGCTCCTCCCGACCAACTGTTTTCCTACCGCTTGGATCCTCTCTTCCGTGTCCCGAATCCCGAAGCTTCCCTGGACACTGTGCTCACGGGCGCGCGCGGCCACCCCTGGGCTCACACTTGCCGATCCCTGCTCCCAGGCGAGCCTTGCTCTGGACCCACGGCCCAGCATCTCGGGAGCCTGCGCGCCCGCGTGTGCAGGTCTCCCCCCAAGCCTGGCTGTGCTTCCTGGGGCTGGGGTTAAATGCAGGTTCCCAGGCGGCAGGCGCAGCAGCGGCGGGACGACCCCCGGCCTCCAGGGAGTGGCCCCCACGACGCTGCGGGAAGGACGCCTGACTGCGGGCTGTCTGCAGCCACGTGTGCTGTCCCCCCAAAGCCGCCACCCCACCAGCTCCGACTTCACCCCGAGAACACAGACAAGCCAACACCCCAAATCTCGGACGGGGTGCCCCTCCACGGGGACGCCCCTGGGGCACCGGCCTGAGCTCCCAGCCGTGGCTCCGCTCCTGGGCCAGGCCCACCCTGCTGTTGCAGTCAGGTTATTGAGTCAACCAACAGGTAGGAGGGATTCTCTTCCCTTCCCACTCAAATTTAAAAAAAAAATCTGAATAGGATTTTGAGTGTCTTCACCTTAAAGACATTGTTACGTTTTTTTTTTTTTTTTGGCTTGTTTTACAAAGATTTATTTATTTCTGCTTAAAAGACAGATTTACAGAGGGAGAGAGCTTCCATGCACGGATTCCTTCTCCAAATGGCAACAATTGCCTGGACTCAGAAGCCAGGAGCCTCTTCCAGGTCTCCCGAGCAGGTGCAGCGCCCGGCCACCCAGGCCATCCTCCACTGCTTTCCCAGGCGGCACACAGGAGCGGGTCAGACACGGCCGGGAGGCCTGCGCGCCAAGGCGGAGGATTAGCCTGTTGAACCATGGAGCTGAGCCCTGCTAAAAGCTTTTATTCATTCTCATTTTATTTGAAAGGAAGACCCAGCCAGCGATTTTATCTGCTGGTTCACTCCCCAGATGTCTGAAACAGTCGGACAGGGCTGGGAGACGCTGAGTTCGGGAGCCAGGAACTCCAGCTGCCTCCCAGTTGGAAGGGGAGTGAGAACTGGAACCAAATGGCTTCCCTGCAAAGTGTTACGTGCCTCTGGACACTGTGCAATGTATATCCTGGTATTAAAGCATCACACGATGCCCCCTAAATATATATAAATATATATAAATATATATATATGTCTGTTAAAATAATAAATGTTAAAAAAAAAAACCTGAAAACTGCCATCTTGGTTGAAATCCGGGAATGCCATCACAGCCATCCTAAAGCCCCGTGTGCCAAGCGCTGCAGAGCCATCCTGACCTCTGCATGTACGTGGGGAAAGTCACCCACCTGTCTTGATAATCAGGAGTCCAGCTTACGTTCACTTAGACTGCTAGTGTTCATGAAGATTTAAGCCATATCTGCAAGTCTACAGAGACTCCCTGGTTTCCCTTGGATGTGTTAGGAGACGATGAGGCCGCAGATGAAGGAAATGAGAGGTGGGTGGCACAGGGTCCTCAGGAATGCCGTGGGAACTAGGGGTGAATGACGGCTGTTAGAGCAGAGGTGGGTTTGCAAATGCGGCTGAGCACGAGCCAGCTCAGCGGTGACACCTCGTGGCCACATCGGGTAAAAGCACTTCTGGGTCCGGTACACTGGGCCGCTCCAGCAGGTGCGGAGAGCCTGGGACTGGCTCTAACTTCTGGGCTCAGCTGCCCCGCTGCCAATCGGAGCGACGTGGATTGGTTCAACTTCTGTTAGAGCTTGGAGGACAACATTCCCAGCAGCGTTCCGTAAATGGGAAACCGCCTGCCTCACGTCAGTAAGGGATTGCCTTGCTGCTCTGAAGGGGGTGATGTTGAATGGAGCCCGCTGAGAAAAACTGACGCTGCGTTTTTAAAGGTGCACTGAAATATAATCGGGCTATACAGTTTGATACTCAACATCACAGTACTGACTGGAGTCTAGGCTGCTCTGCTTCCGACTCAGCTCCCTGCTACTGTGCCTGGGAGAACAACAGAGAACGGGCCGAAGAGAGCAGGGCCCTGTACCCAGGAGTCCAGATGGAGTTCCTGGCGTCCGGATGCTGCATGGCCCAACCCTGGCTGTAGGAGCATTTTAGGAGTGAACAAGTGGATGGAGGATATTCCCTCTCCCTCCATCCCTCCCTCCTTCTCCCTCTCCATGTCTTTCAAATAAATAAACCTTTAAAACATTTGAGATTCACATAAGCAGAGACATCCAGGGAGTGTCCTAGCCACTGACGGACTTGTCACACGCTCACCACGGCTAAGAATGCCATCCCGCTTGATCCATCCCCTTCAGCAGGAACTGGAGTGGCTCAGGAGCAGAGCGAGGACCCAAGCCGAGGCACCCTAGAGAGCAGTGCGGCCACCCCCCCCCCCCCGCCCCACTGTCTGGCTAAGCAGCTGCCGGCTTCTCATATATGTTAGCTGTTAGATGCGCTGCTGTAAGCAGACCTCTACAACTCACTCTTGTCTAGCTGTAACTTTAGTTGATAGCCTCCTTTGTAAACCTAAACACACCTGTGTGCATGCTGCTTTGGATTTTTCCACCCCCCCCCCATTCCTGACAGGCTACGCTCCCGACCCGTGTGATGCCAGCCCTGGGCCCCAGGCTGGCGAGAAAGGATGACTGCAGCTGGGCGAAGAGGTGAGTAGCAACTACAGAGAACATTAGTAAAGTTTTTCCCATTATCATGTCATTGGCAAAGAGAAACTGTATCAGTGTGGTGCCGTTTCCGCAGAGAGCAGCGGCTTGTCTGCGGGCACCATGCCAAGGCGCTCATTCCCACCTTCCAGCCGCCCAAATTCCCAGGCAGGCCTTACAGTCCACGCTGCCCTTGGCCATCCCCCCACACCCTCGGTAAATACATTGAAGAATAAGACCTGTGCTGCTCCACCAGGTGGGGGCAGTGGTTTGTAGAGAGAAGTACATTTGGAGACCTAAGTGGATTTCGGGCGGGAGCAGCATCAACAGAGCACAGGGCGGCAGGGCCCTGGGTTGGAGTGAGTCCTGCTGGGCGATCACCAGGCGGGCGCTCCATGGACAGTCTCCCAGCCCCGCTCCTGTCAGCTCGCGCCTCTCGCCCAGCATGCGGGGCCCACTCTTGTTCCCAAAAGAATCCACAAACCAGCGCTCCCCTGAAATCTGCTTCAGTTCTGGAAGTGGTCCCACTCCACGTGTGGGCAGGTTGTCCTCCCAGGGCAAGGATGTGGAGGTGTGAGGATGGCCCTAGTCGGCAGGGGTGTCCCCTGATGGGAACAAGGGGTTAATGCAGTCATCAGACACCCCAAATATATCCCCTCTACCTCTCTGGATTTCTCCTCCCCCCCACCCCCGCTTGTCTCATTTACTCTCTCTCAAAATTTTTTTTATTTATACAAAAAGCCAAGCAGCAGAGATCTTCCATCTGCTGGTTCACTTCCCAAATGGTTGCAATAGCCAGGAGTGGGTCAGACTCAAATCACAAGTCTACACCACCACCATCCAGGTCTCCCGTTGCAGGTGCAGGGTCCCAAGGCTTTGGGCCATCACGTACTGCTTTTCCAGGTGCATTGGCAGGGAGCTGATGGGAAGCAGAGCTGCCAGATCACAAATCAGCAGCTATATGGGATGCCAGTACCACAGGCTGAGGCTTAACGCACTATGTCACAGTACAAGCTCGTCATCTGATTTTTTTTTAAGAGAAACTAGGAAACTGGATTTCTTTCTTCAGGTACAAATTTCCTGATTTAAAAATGTTCCCAGGACCTGGCGCAATAGCCTAGTAGCTAAAGTCCTTGCCTTGCATGCCCCGGGATCCCATATGGGCGCCAGCTCTAATCCCAGCTGCTCCACTTCCCATCCAGCTCCCTGCTTGTGGCCTGGGAAAGCAGTTGAGGATGGCCCAAAGCCTTGGGACCCTGCACCCGTGTGGGAGACCTGGAAGAAACTTCAGATTTCTGGCTTTGGATCGGCTCACCTCCAACTACTGCAGTCACTTGGGGAGTGAATCATCAGATGGAAGATCTTCCGCCTCTCTCCTCTCTGCATATCTGACTTTCTAATATAAACAAATCTTGAGGGGGAAAAAAAAGCCAAGCCCTTAAGCAGCCCTTGAGAGCCTGTGGCATTGCCTCTTGCCCCCACCCCTCCACGCCCACCTTCCCTTCCCTTGTCCAGCCAATCTTTGTTATCCACCATGTGCTGCAGGGTGGTGGGTCAGGCATACAGACAGGCACCGCCAGGGGCCTAAACGCAGACAGGTGCCAGAGGTGGCGGGCAGAGCAGGGACTCACCTAACCACGTAGGTGAGGGGGTGTGAGGGTGTCGGCCCAGATGGGGACCCTGGACAAGGCCCTTTGTTCTCCGCCAAGGGTCAGCATCCCTACCTGCCTCTTGTCCCTCCGGAAGCTGTGACAATGGCCACCAAGAGGACGCCAGCGGAAGGGTTCATTTTAAAGGTGACCATACTCCTGGCCATCTGCAATCTCCAAAGAGACACCTGCGTCCTCTTAGGGGCAAAGCTCCCGTTTCCGGACAGAGCAGGAGGCAGGCAGGAGACAGGGAGAACCGTGGAGTTTTCAGATTTACGGAAAGACAGCCAGCTACCTCCGTGCTGTTTTATCACTGTGTGCGTTGGAGTGATACGATCAGGACCCCAAGCCTGCACGTTGTAAATTCCTGTCGCATGCTTTCTGTTTTGTGTCACTGTTAGCCCCTAATCATGTACTTGCTCACTGTCACGTAACTTTTGATTCTTTTACTATTAAAACCCCATCACTGTTTTGTTCGGGGCGCTTCTTGCTTATGGCAAGAGGTTGCCCCTTGGACCATACATTAAAATCACTTGCCTTGGGCCTGGCGCTGTGGCGCAAGTGGTTAAGGTCCTCGCACGCCCGGGATCCCATATGGGCGCCGGTTCTAGTCCCGGCAGCCCCGCTTCCCATCCAGCTCCCTGCCTGTGGCCTGGGAAAGCAGTCGAGGACGGCCCAAAGCTTTGGGACCCTGCACCCGTGTGGGAGACCCGGAAGAGGCTCCTGGCTTCGGACTGGCATAGTATCAGCCGTTGCGCTCACTTGGGGAGTGAATCATCGGACGGAAGACCTTCCTCTCTGTCTCTCATCTCTGTATATCTGCCTTTCCAATAAAAAAATAATAAAAATAAATCTTAAAAAAAAAAATCACTTGCCTTGGAGTCTCGCTCAGATTCACTGAACCCCAACACGCCAGACTGCCTATCACCTTTTTCTTTTCTTTTCTTTTCTTTTTAAGATTTGTTTTATTTATTTGAAAGATAGAGTTACAGAAGACAGAGATCTTCCACCTACTGGTTCACTCCCCCATTGGCTACAACAGCTGGGTCCGGGCCAGCGAAAGCCAGGAGCCAAGGGCTTCTTCCTGTCTCCTCCACGCGTGCAGGGACCCAAACACGTGAGCCATCCTTTGCTGCATGTCCCAGGCTCCCTGCAGGGAACTGGCTTAGAAGGAGAGCCGCTAGAATCCGAACCTGTGCCCATAGGGGATGCCAGGGCTGCATCGCCTAGCGCCCAGCCTAAGGCACCGTGGCCGGCACAAGCAGTGCTCACAGCTGCTTTGGAAATGCTTGGGATTTTTCTGGCCAAGCCCTCAGGAAAACCCTCAGACAGACTGGCAGGGTGAGGCCTGCACCCGCCCTCAGCTGGAACTCTGGGTTTTTCCCCAGCCTGTGGGGCTCCTTCTGCCTGGCGGGGGTGGTAGTGGGTGCCCTGGCACCATCCCAGGCCGTTAGAACCCGGGGTGCGGGTGGGGCTCCTGTCTGGGAGAAGGCCAGGGTGGAGGCCTCCGGGACTTCCAGCCCAGCAGCACACAGCTCTCTGGAGTCTCAGAGCCCTTCCGTGGCTGGCGCTCAGCTGGCTAGCTGCTTGAGTCACGGTGAGCCCAGCCAGGCATGGCAAGGGGCAGGCCTCAGAAGAATCTGGGGGCATCTCTGAACGGGCTTGACTGCCCACGAGAAAGCCTGGGCCTTGGAGGCCTCTGGCAGGGCCCTGCCCACAGGCCGGGCCAGGCCTGCCAACGCCTGCCCGCCTGGGCCTCCTGCCTCCTTCCTGCGGCCATGATGGCCTGGCTGTGGCTGGGCGGGGCGTGGGGAGTGGAGCGCCAGGATCCTGGCAGGTGTGGATGCAGACCACCACGCAGGACCCTGAGCCTGCTGGGTTCCAGTGGAAGAGTCACTTGGACCACCGCCTCCCTCCACAGCTGTTCCTTCTGGTCCTCATTTTCGGCTCCCACACCCCCCTGCTGTAGGTGAGGCGACCCAGGCTGGGGAGGGCTGGTGCCAGAGACTCCTGCAGTGAGAGCTGGGTTCCTTTCCCTCCCCTCCAAGTCCTTCAAGGCCAGAGAAACTTGGAAGTGCCCAGCAGGAGGGGATGGTTGAGATTTGGGCAACAAGAGGGGCTGCCCTAGTCACACATGGTGTCCCCCCAGCAACAGATGGGTTCCCGAGCCTGCAGAATTGCCCATGGAGTCGGGGCTCCTCTCCCCCAGACAGGGAGGCCCCATGGTCCCAGCATCCTCGTTGTGCCTGGCAAGAAGAGGGCAAGGGGGGGGCCATGAACAATAGCCCTAGTGCCATCCAGAAGGTGGGGCAGGATGCCACACCAGATGGTACACCTGATACGGACACAGGTACTTCCAAAAGTCTGTGGGAAGTGGAATTCAGTGTTTATTTGGGTGTTGACATTTTGTGCCAGCCACACAGTTTTCCATAATATCCATTGCTATAAACTTTCAGGAGACTCCCTGGTGGCAGGCCCTGGAGGTGGAGTGAGGGGTTAGCCGCAGGGATGGGTTGTAGGATGGGTCTGACCCGCCACGGCCTTCCTTGCCCCTTTTGAGCACTGCCCTGCAGTTTCCCGAGTCAGGGTCCCAGGACACAGAGGGAGCTCAAGCCACAGGGCCCGTGGATCAAAAATCCCGGAAGAGGCTGCGGGGTGGCATGCCTGCCCCCACCCCCTGACTGCCCCAGAAGGCAGGAAGGACGGGCAGACAGGAGCAGCCGGCAGAGCACCCCTGGCTCCCTGGGTTTTCTGCCTGTGACACTGGTTGGCCAACAGAGGACAGCAGATACATTTTTTTAATGATCCTGGGAGCCTCGGTCCCAGCAGGCTGGACACATCAAGTTTTGGTTCCTGGGGTTCTCTTTGGGCCACAGTGGGGGGCATTCCTGCCATGGAGCCAGGGGGTGCCGGTAGAAGTGTGGGTGGGGCCGAGTTGGCAGGCTGGACTGAGCTGGGAGAGGCTGTCCGTCCTCCTGCTGCACCCCAAAAGTATCCGAGGGTGAGGCTGGGGTGTCAGCTCCAGAAGTGGGGTGTAGCGGGCACCCTCACACCCTATCCCACCCCCCAAGTCTCCCAAGCAGGAGGGAAGCCACATGGGACTGGGGAGGAAGAGACACAACTTTAAGTTTTGGTCGGAAGAAGGGCGATATTTGGGGGGCTTGGGGGGGAGTCCCTTGAAGTTTCAGACGTGAGGCTTCCAAGCTTCATCCGACAGGGCAGGAGCCCCTGGGGGGGTGGGTGGAAGAGGTGGGGGCCTGGCGGGCCCTGCTCCCCACCTGCACGCGTGTCCTTGGGGGACAGCTGGAGGCGGGGGCAGGGCTCTGTCGCTGCCGCGGGCGCTCGATCCCCACAGCAGGCACCCCCTTGCCCGCAGCCCAGGGATGCCTCAAGCACCTTCGGAGGAACCTGCAGGAGGGACGCGGGGACTCGCTTGTTCCCACCCCCTCCACTCACACACACACCTCCCCACCCCACCCCCAGTTTGGAGAACCCCAAGCTCTGCTCCGGCAGGTCGCACTGACGTCGCCGCCGCATTTCTAGGAATGCCCCTCTCGGCAGACTAAGCTCTGAGCATGGTTTCTAGGAAGGCCCCCCGGCCCCGGCCCCCACCCCCACGGCGGCGGCGGGCGCGCTGGCTCGGCCCGGCCGGGGAGGAGCCGCCTGGCCGCCTGGGCCGCCGCCTGGGCCGCCGCCGCCTCCCCGGCGCGGCCAACCCCGGGCCGGCCCAGCCCCCGCCCCGGGCCGGCCCGAGGGCGCTGGGGGGGCGCGGGGCGGGGGCCGGGGGCGCGGCTTTGTGGCAGCGGCGGACCGAGCAAGGAGGCCGGCTGCAGCCCCGTCCGCGGCCGCTCGGCTCGCTCTGCAGAAAAGGCTTTTCGGCGCCCCCCCACCCATCACTTGGATCTTGTCTGGGGAGGGGCGGGATCTTTTTTTTTTTTCCCTGTAAGTATCGCACCCCCACCCCCACCCTCCCGCCGCCGCCACCACTGCCACGGTGAAGGCTGCTCCCGATCAGGGCGGAGGCTGCAGGGCCCGGCGGGGCGCCCCCGCCCCGTGCATGCCTGCCCAGGAGCCCCGGAAGACGCAGTCCCTGGGGGCTCCCCGCAGTCCCCCAGGGGCGACGGCGACGGCGGTGAGTGTCCCTCCTGGTTGTCCTGCCTGTCATCCTGATCCCGAGCCAGGGCAGCGATCGCGGCAGGTGGGTGCCCTGGCAGCTGGGGCCGAGGGGTGCGGGGTGGGTGTCAGGGTGTCGGGGTGGCTGCGAGGCGTTGGCCCCGGGGAGCGGGGCGCGGGGAGGGGCAGCGCGTGGCTCTCCTGGGACCCAGCGCGACACGCTGGTCTTACCGCCGCTGCCCCGATCCCGGGGCGCTAGGGCTGGGCTCCCCTTGGCCAGCGCGGTTCCCCCAGAGGGGTGTGTTGGGGTCGCGAGGTCGGCCGCGGACAAGGCCATCCCACCCCCACACACACATACCTCCCTGGTGCTCCCCGAACCTGGCCACCCCGCCCCCAGCCGGAAAGCCCGTTCGCGAAGCGGACACACTGCGTGGCCGCGAGCCCCACGCCGCGCCGGGAGCAGGCCGGTGGCGCGCACCGCTCCACGTGCGCCCTGGGGCTCGCTGCTGGCACACGGGGCCGTCGGGGGCCCGGGAGGGCGGGCGACCCCTCGAACCAACAGAGCAGCCCAGGGGGTCGATCGTCCCCAGGGAGTCCCCGCCACCCCCACAAGCAAAGTTGGCCGACCCCTTGCCTCGAAGGAGGAGGAGGAGCCGGCGGCCAGGGCGCTCCGCAGGAGCCAAAAAGAGAAAAATCTGGTTCCGGGGTACGGGGTTGGGGTGTCTTGGAACCGAGTTGACTCCAAGTTAGAAAAAAAAAAAGTTAGAAGAAAAAGAAGGAAAAAAATGGCATTTTTATTTGGGCGGGGGGGGGGGCTGGGAGGCGTTTCTGGTTTCGCCGGCTTGCAGTCCCCACCGAGGGCAGCGTTGGAATGTGTGGCTTGGAGCCTCTGAGGACACATCCATATTTATAATTTATTTTTAGGAGAAGTTGTGAAAAAGGGAGAGGGTTCCACCGGGAGAAAAGGTGTGCGTGTATGTAGGTGCGGAGGGGGTGGGGGAGACTAATTGGGCTATTACGATGGAAATCATTTCCCCCAATCTGGGCATGCAGCAAATTTGACTTTAATGAGTGACAATTAAGGGCGTAAATAAGGAAACTATTTAGCCAGAGATGGGGCCGGAGCGAGCTGCAAGGCCCCGCCTGCCCCCATGGCGCTTGGGGAGCCCTGGCATTGCCTGGGAAGCTTTCGGGCCGTCGGGGGGCTTGGTGACCCTCGCTCCCTGCTGCCACTCCTCTTGGTTTGGGGGATGTGGGGTGGGGGAGGGAGATAAGGGAAACCAAGCCATGATTCCTTTTAGGAGCCGGATCACCCCAAACCCCGCCTCACCGCAGCGCCCGCCCCAGCCCTAGGAGCTGTGAAAGACATTTCGCTTCTCAAGAGAGAGTTCGGAGGCCGTGGGCCCAGAATCGGGGTTTTGAGGGCGAGATGAGTTTATGTTTTATCCAACTGGCCCACAAAGTCCCGCTTTTGGGGTCATTCGGAACAGCGAGGGATGGTGGCCTCAAGCCGGGCTGGTGGATGGTGAGGGTGCCGAGTAAGCTGGCAGCAGACCAGAGAGAGATCTCTGCCACTTTCTGCACGGGCCAAGGCTTTGGGTGGGATCCATAGCCCGCCGAGCCTTCCCAGTTCAGTGGACCGGTCAGGATTTTTGTGTTTTTTTGAAGGCTTCTATGGGAGGCCCAAAAGATAGAAGGCAGCTCCGCCTCGCCGGGCTTCATTATGTGTTTAAGTAGATGAGATCCAAAGTGAAGGGATCCACCGGATCCAGCCGTTTGTGACCCTCCAAATCTCACACCGTGGCAATCACGGCTGTCATGATCTTAGCTTTCTTTTTGTGGGTCCAAGGACTGGCCAAGCAGCCCATACTTTGCTTCCCTCTGTACCTGCTGTGTGTCTTTGCCATTGTATGCGTTTGATGAGGAAGTCTGCCCAGGCCCACACAGGTAGGGACTGGGGGCTGCAGGGGATAGGAATGAATTCACTGTAGCAGGTCATGCCCGCCCCGTCCCTAGCCTGCACTCCAGATCTCCACACGCACTAATCTGTAAATTTGGAGTTAAGTACAGCAGAGAAAAGGGAGTTGTGCCTGAAAGACAACTTGTGTGAACTCGGAGTCCCTGGTGTGAGACTCAGTGCCGGGAGCCCCACAGCGCATGTCCCCGCAGGTGACATTTGTGCTGCTTTGGCGGAAATGTGGAACCGGCTCCCTTCCAGAGGGGACGTGAGGAAACAGCAGAACTCCCTGGAGGCCGCCACTCCAGTGTGGCTGGCGGAGCAGGGGCACGGTCACCCCGTGAATGGTGTTTGTCGCCACCCGGAGCTGACTGTCAAATCCCATTTGCTTGGCTAAATAAGGATCTCTGGGCAAATTAGCCTTTAACGCTCCCTCAACAAATAGGGTGTTTGAGGAGAATGAATGAGGCCGGAACACTGACCCCGGCCCTCCGTCAAGGCGCAGGGATCTGAGGGTTCGGCCAGCTGCCCTGGGAAGGGTGGAGAATAAAACGGAGTCAAGGGCTCCATGTGAAACCAGCCATGCGTTCCTGGGCAGTGTGTGCTCGCCAGAGCCCGGGCACCCGCTTAGATGAGATCTTCTCAAACCCGGCGTGCAATTACGAATGCAT
The DNA here is from genome assembly GCF_017591425.1 of Ochotona curzoniae. NCBI lineage: Eukaryota > Metazoa > Chordata > Mammalia > Lagomorpha > Ochotonidae > Ochotona > Ochotona curzoniae. The sequence continues at coordinate 16,568,300 of NW_024465421.1, read as the reverse complement.
TTAGCAAACTTTTTCCACCCGCCACCCTGGAAACAGGCGAAGCAATATGGTGGAGAAATTATAAAATCAGAGCCTTGCCATGCGAAGGCACCGCGCACTCGGTGAAGAATCACACACAACTCCTTCTCCGGTCCTACCAGCCCCTCTCCCCATCCACACCGCCAGCCCCACCCGCCCAGTAAGTTTATCCCTGTTGCTGCACACATGGGTGCACTTTAGCTGCTTCTCTTTTGCCTCATCGTGTGAAATTTCATTAAGCAGCTGCTATCCACACGCAACCCCCGGCCCGGCAACTCCCCGGAGAACGCAGGCTTAAAAAACATACATAGCAACTTTGAATTCAGTTCCTAGCCACGCACAAGCCATAAGTGCATATGTGTGTGTGTGTGTGGTATGTGCACGCACATGTGTAGGGGACATTTTGATAGAGAAGAATAAGGTATGGCTGGGAATATGATACTAAAAAGTTACTGCTTTAAAAATAAAGCTTTTGTTTAGTGCTTGAATCAATGAAAGCTGAAAAAAACAAAACAAAACAAATACCGATCCCTACAAGGAATGTCCTGTCAAACCCAAGGTTAAGGTACAACAGTCTAGCCAGGCCAACCAAGAGCTCCTCACGGCTGATGAGCTCACCTTTTAAAATTTGGATTGTGCTGTAAATATGGCTATTTCCGGCATGAGGAGGAGACGTAGTCTGGCGAGAAGTTGAGGTTAATTCGGCAGGAACATGTCACTGGGCAGCAAATAAGGACGTGTGCGCATGCGTGCACGCACACGCACAGGCGCGCACCTGCCAGGTCAGAGGTGCTTTGCGCGGGCGTTTCCGTGGTTGCCCAGCAGCCCGTGGGCAACAAGACATCAGCTCTTCTTTGCTTTTTGTATTTGGAATGAGATGAAAAGAAACCCCAGCTACCACACTGATACCCCACCAAAAGGGTGTAAGCGACGCCCCCCAAAGCTTTTCCGGCCTTGTTGTCCAGTTCTCAGGGAAAGATGGTCGATGTTGCAGAAAAAGGAGAGAAAGAGAGGGGCCCAGGCAGGGCTGAGCCCTCCAGCCCCTAGCCATGGCTGCTTTTCCAAGCAGCCAGAACCCCGTCGCTCCGCTCTCAGGGCCGTGCGCAGACAGTGACCAGCGCCGCGTTGGTTAAAATCCGGTTTCTGACTTGAAAGCAACCGAGTTTGCAGGACCAGCCTGCAGTGCCTGCACCACCACACGGAAGGGCCACCCCCAGGAAGTGAGAGGATGGGGGGGCCATGGACAGCAAGGTCGGGCTTTTCTTGGGGATTGGCATAGGTGAGGAGGCAAGTGTGGGAGTTGTCTGATGTGTGCAGAAAGTGAGGTTGTCTGTTTGGCATGGATGTGAGTTTAGTACCCTGGCCTGATGGCATCTGTGAGCCGCACAGCCACTACGCAGAACCCCAAATCACTCCAGACAGATGCCAGGGGTGGGTGGAACCCAGTCTGCAGCTCCTGGGGGCTCCGCGGAGTGTCTGCAGAGTTTCCATGGGCTGGTAACCATGTGAGCTCTGTAGTAAGCAGAACCCCACGTGGCCATCCGGCTCCCAGGCTCAGAATCAGTGTGCCCTGTGTGAGCAGACATGGCTCTAGGTGCTCTTGGTTCAGAGCTGTAATGGTTTAGCCCCATCAATGTGAGCTGGGTGGAGGGGGACAGCACCCCCAAATGCTGTGCTGTATGCTGATCCCTTCTGCAGCCCCATGGTGCTGAGCCCCCTTGCATCTGGCTGGGACGAAAATCTGGGTCAGGAGGTCAGGTAAGGCAGCTATCCCTCTCTGAAGCAGGTGGGCCCGAAACTGGCAGGAAGGAAGTTTTGCAGCCGGTCATATGCCGGCCCTTGGAAGTGCCTGTGCCCGGGGAGTAGGGCCCAGCCCTGAGTCAGCCAACCCCCTTCCCCTCCGCCCGGCCACCCCGACCCCTTCCTGGGACCCCCAGTTGGCCCCAGTAACTGGGCTCTGGGCTACCAGAAGGCCTTGTGGGCTCCCAGCTATGACTTCGGCTGGTATTAAAGGGCCCAAACCAGGCCCTTGGTAGGCGAGGCCAGGCCATATTTAGGGCTGGGCTCACCGGGAGAATATTTTCAGTGCTGCCGGCATGGAGAAGGAGGCCTGGGCCCGGCGGCAGGCTGTCACATGGCTAGGGTAGAATTGTCCCCTTGCAGGCCTGGCCAAGACGGCCGGGTGCTCGCCAGTACAGATGCCCCGAGTCACTGGCAGGGCTTCGGGCTGTGGGATTGATGGGTGCATGGGAGCCGGGTGCGCGCGGGGGAAGGCTGGTGGCCTGGTTTGGTCCTGCTAATTTTGAAGTTGCTCCCAGTCAGAGACAGGATTCACCCAGGTGGCGTCCAGCCCAGTCCGCCCTCTGAGATGGCCCAGTGTGATACCCAGCGTTGCTGAGTGAGTAGCTTTCTGTTACCCAGGGAGGGCTTAACCCTTTCAAGGCCCTGGACTGTAGGGCATCAGAGGCGGCACGTGCCTGCAGAGACCTTGAAGGTCCAAGCCCTGGGGAAACTCCGTCTCAGGCTAAAGAGGCGGCCCCTGGACCTTAGTCAGGATCTCGCCCTGTGATAACCATTGAGCTGCCCTGCCCAAGCTGTGGCTTTCCACAGAATTGCATTTTAGGTTTCAAAGATGACCCCCTCTCTCCCTAGCCCCTGGGAGGAGCGGGTGGGTTTGGGGCTCACTGAGGTTGTGAAAGAGGGTTTGGAGTGATCCTTCAGGGTCTGGGGCAAGAGTGGCCGCAGGCTCCCAGCCGCTTCACTTGAAGGATTCATCCAGAAATTGTTTCAGGAACCTGCTGTGGGATTCCAGCCCCACACGATTTCCTGGGTGCAGAAGAGGGGCGCCGCATCTGAAGCCATTGTCCTGTGACACACTGCACTCTAGGGAAGGTGATGGGTTCCTTTGGGGACCATGCATGGAGCCACCGCACCCCGCGCGAGCGCCTGCCCTAATGTTACCGTCGTGTTTTTCCTCCTTTTTAGTTCAGGCCCTCGAGGTTTCCTGTCGACTGGTTCATCACCGCAGGGAAAATGAGGGACTTTTGGGGGCAGATGTGTTTGCATTCCAGTATCATAATGCCCCTAAAAATCCTTATTGCTCTTGCAGTATTCCTCGGGGGTCCCTGGGCCGAGGCCTCCAGCGACTCCGAGAAGAGAAAGACGTTCCCCAGCTGGCCCCCTCACCACCACCACCAACACCCGTAGACAATGGGTGCCGAACATGCTTTCCGTCCTCCAGGGCCAGACTGTTGGAGCTCAGGCCTGGGAAAGTCAGCTTTGCTCTGGGGCTTGTCAGGGGAAGAAACAGGTGCTACCTGTTTGACGGGCCCAGGGCCTTTCAGCAGGGCCTCTGGGATCCTCACTTTGGCAGGGGGCCCTGGTCTGCCAGCTCCCCGGAAGAGGAGATGGAACATTTGACCGCTCTCTGCCTCGGTTTCCCCATCTGCCAGGGATGGGCCACACCCCACATTCCAGCCTTCCGGAGACTTTGCTAATGAGTCCAGAAAGGAGCAGAGATGGACAAGTTCAGAGAAGGGGAGGGAAAGTGCTGGGCCTGGCAGGTGCTGCTGAAGTGGCAATTACCCTTGCTGTAAGCGCCCAAAGCGATGGGGGTGCCTTGGGATGGGGGGGGTGCACCTTGGGATGGGGGCGCACCACTCCACAGTCCACATCCTGTGTCTGAAATCAACCAGAGCTACATTCCGGCTCTGCAACACTCTCGCTGAGCCACCTGGGGCTCTGAGGGTCCAGTTCCTCGGGCAGCTAGGGGGATGTCTCCCCCAATCTAACATGTGTATCTACTTGGTGCTGCTAAGTGGCGCCTGGCCGCATTATTCTAATGGGTGTTTCTTTGCACAGTTCACGCCTCTTGCTGGTAAGTGGCTGGTTTCTACTCAGGGTGGGGCAGTGGGAGGCAGGGTGCCTCCACCACCCCCTTTGAAACATCCATTTATGTTCAGGAAAAACAGCCGGTTTCTTGATAGAAAAACACCATGGAAATGCAGCCCCGGTGGCCGGGGTGGGGGGACAGGAATCACAATGGCACTTTGAGGATTTTTTGTTCTCCTCAGGGATTTTCCACACCATGTCAAGAAGGGTTTCCAATTGAACCACATGGAGGGTTCCAGCGGTTTTGAATCTGGGTGGCCCTTATTAGAACGAGCCACCCGACCCTGCTCCCCAACACTCCTTAGCTCCCTAGGCGCCCTCCCCTGTACCCCTCTCTAGTGCCAGCTCATCCCTCAGTTTAGGATCAGCTGCCCCGACACTCCTACCAGCCAGGGCACCTCGTTGCACCTGCTTACTCAGAAAAGCAGGGAGAAGAATAAACTCTGTGGCAGGGTGGTTTGAGCACCCATGGGTGAGGGAGGCTCACTACAGAGGCTAAGGCGGCTCACAAGCGGGGTGCCCACGGTCCTGGAGCTGGTGTGGGCACCACAGCGCCATGGCCTTGAGGAGCCCTGGGGCCTCAGACTAGGCTGTGCTTGGCCCCACGCAGATGCCCTGGGAGGGTGTTTTTGTAGGGAAGCAGTGACTGCTAGGCCAGGCCCAGCAGGAACCAACTCTGGTTTCACTTTCTGCTGTGTCATGGGGTGGGAGAGTGGCAGAGGGGCCCAGCTGGGGCAGGCACAGAGGCCAGGGGACAGCTGCTGGCCCAGCTGCCAGGACAGAAGCCCCGCCCTATAGGCTGCGGGGTGGGGGATGGGCGCTTTTGGGGGTCGCTGTTTCACACCTCCACAGGCATAGCAGGGAGTACCCCAAGAGGCACGCAACACCAAGACTTTAAACCATGCAGGTTTGCAACTTGGGCTGTGCCAGCTGCCGCGCCTGGCTATCAAAACTGTTCTGCCTGGCACCTGCGTCCTCCCAGTTGAAGCCCAACACAGGTTCACGGAGGGCCTACTGTGTGGTGTCAGGGACTTGGGGCATAGCAGGAAGTGGGACCTGGAGCTTACAGTGGATGCAGAGAAGGCATCCTGGCTAGGGTGAACATGCCACGCTGAATGCTTGCTGTCAGCAGCACAGGAGAACGCCTGACACATGTGCCTCTCCGCCGTGATGCACGCGCCACGCCCTGGAAGGCAGACCTGCCCCACACCAGGAGCTGGATAGCTGGTGTTTGGCCGTTCTGTAAGAATCATAAATGTGAACTGTATTGTCTCAGCAAGCAGAGAGCAACAGTCACCTAAGAGCCTCTGCCAGCCTCAGGGGGCCCTGGCACAGGGCAGGGTGAGAAGGGTCCCCAGCTGGCAAGCTGTTTGAACCCACGTGCTGGACTCCAGGGTGTGGGGTCCATGCACGGTCTCTGCTCTTGTCAGCTTGAACTTCTGAACTGTTGGTTGGAAGGGAGAGAGGGGGAGGGACAGGGAAAGCTCTGCTACCCACCAGTCCAACCCCCGCCGCTCCACACACACACACACAGCCCGGCTGCCTGCAAAAGGACTGGGCCACCCCAAAGCCAGAACTCTGGAACTGTTTGGTCTCCTGTACCGGATGTTAGGAAGCTGTGCGCCTCAGCCATTGCTGGCTGCCTCCCCGGTTGGGCATCAGCAAGAAGCACCCCTCTCTAGTGCCAGCTCATCCCTCAATTTTCCGATATCAGAAGCACAGATGGAACTTGATCCCAAACAGCACCTTAACCACCCAAAGACTGCACCGCACCCCTTGACATTCTTGCTAATGTTGGACTAAGGGGCTCTGCTGTTTTGTTTTGCCAGTGATGTAGCCAATTCAGCTGTTCTCACACGTTGCTGGCCATTGCTATCATCAGTAGGAATACAGAATGTAGCTGGGTGCTAGAAAACTTCCTTCCAGCTCATTGAGTCAGTGTTTTGCCATGGGACACTGGGGTGAATATGAAGATTGACTACCTGGGGCTGGCATTGTGGCATAGCCCATTAAGCCACTGCCTGCAACACTGGCATGCCATAGTCTGAGTCCTAGCTGCTCCTGGGAAGATGGTCCAGGTAGGTGGGCTCCTGGTCATCCCATGTGGGAGACCCAGATGGAGTTCCAGGCTCCTGGCTTCTGCCTGGTCTATCCCAGCTGTTGCAGCCATTTGGGGAGTGAATCAGTGGAGGAAGATCATTGTCTGCCTCTCTCTCTCTGTGACTTGCAGGTACAAATAAAAACAAACTATTCACTACAGGGCTCAATGGCCAAGGGCCTGTTTGTCTCACGGGAGGCAGAGGGATGGAGAGCCATGCTCTTTCTACTGTATTTTTAGGTCCTAGTGTGTAGCAGATGTTCTAGTAATAACTGCAGACTGTCAGCCAGTGGGTTCAGGAGAGATTTCACTGTGACTGGAGTGGTGGATCAACAGCAATTCAGAACTGTTGGACTATCCAACACAGTAACTTCATGTTACGTCATGGCATCGTAAATTCCTATTTTTCTTCCTGTTACTGATTTTGTATTGTAGTTTTTCATTTAAGGGGATGTATGGTGCCTGTGTAATGGAGGCTATCGTGTGCAGATGTGAGGCTATGGACTCCCAACGAAACAGTTAACTATATCTTGACAATAGGTTGTTTGACTCTCTGCCATTTCCATGCCCTCAATGACGGACGTATGACTGCTTATGAAGAACAATAATATAGTAATAATATAAGGGAACTCAGTGGGGGGGGGAACTTGGGGTGGGAGTAGGGGAAATTCCAAGGCCTATGGAACTGTATCATAAAATGATAATAATATCAATAAATGAATAGAAAGAAAGCAAGGAGTGGGAGACGTAAAACTTGACGTAACATGTTTTGAACCAAATCTACTAAAATCATGCGTTGCAGAGGTGCAGTGCAGTGTCGCAGTGTCAGGCCAGGCCACCCTGGCTTGTTACTGAACAGCCCCTGAGTATGTGACAACTGAAGTGTCTCATGACCCTCTCTCTGGAGCTCGTGTCATGGGGCAGTGGGTTAAACTACCATTGGTGCCACTGGCATCCCACATGAGCAACAGTTCATGTCCCAGTTGTTGTACTTCCAAATCAGCTCCCTGCTAATGCACCTGGAAAAGCAGCTGAGGATGGCTGAGCCCTTGGGTCCCTGATACTCAAGGGGCGGACCTGGCTCAAGTTCCTGGCTCCTGGACTGCGCCTAGCCCCGGCCCAGCTGAAGCCCTCGCCCTCTCTCCACTTGCAGAGTGAACCAGCAGATGGAAGGTCTCTGTTACTTTCAAGTGAATAAAGGAATCTTAGGATTAAAAAAACTCTCTTCTGATTCTTCAAACCTGCCCCCAATACCTTGTAGCAGATTACTGTTTAATGAGCTCTGGCAGCATGGGCAGCACAGGGATTTATAGGCCAACAGGTCTGCTCTGCAAGTTGCTCCTACCAGGCAGTGGAGCCCTGAGCAAACTTCTGCCTGGCTTTAAGACCCAGCCAGGGCACAGAGGCTCAGAAGTCCAGCTTCTTTTCCCTCTGGAATTAGATATCCTCATCACTCTGCAAGCGCCAAGGTAGAAATGTTAACAAGAAGCAAAGAATCATTCCAAAAGCCTTGAAGATATTTGTAATAAGAATAAACATTCCGAGGGTTTGTGGCTGGCTCTTCTAACAGGCATGGCCCATTGTTAGTGACGACCAGCCTGCGCAGACAGATGCCAGCCTAACATCCTGACCAGCAGGCTGAACCAAGGGCAGGCCACCTGGGGAGTCACTCAGTGCGGGTGCCTGGGGCGGGGACGCTGACCCCAGCCCTTGAGGAAACAGGCTTAGAGGAAGCAGACGTCTGGCATGGGTTAGCTCCTTGCTTGCGTGGACTTCTAAGGCTCTTGGCAGTTACAACTCTTCCTTAATAGTCCTTAGTAACATGGTGCATTGTAATTTTCTTAGTTGTCAACTAAGGGATTTTTTTTTAAATTAAGGGATTTTTTTCAAAATCACTTTATTTGAAAGGCATAGAGACAGAGATCTTCCCTCCATTCATGTGTGGTCTTTGTGCCTGGAACAGCCATGGCTGAAGCCAAGAGCCTACAACTGAATCGGAAGCTCCCAGGTGGGTGGCAGGACCAGCCTTGAACCATCACCACTGCCTCATGATGCGTACATGGGCAGGAAGCCAGAGAAGAGGCGCGACCGGGCTCCACCTGGACTCTGTCAAGGGACGTAGCAGCCCCCATAGCTTCCTAACCACGGGGCCTGATGTGCACTCCTCCAGGAAACTTCTAAGGAAGAAAGATTTCATAACTTCAGGAAATACCTCAATGGGGCACTTGGGCTCTTCCAATGTGTAAGAAAGATGGAAAGATCTCCTAAGGCACAAAATGGAGGGGTGATGATGACGTGGTGTGTGTAGGGAGAGGCTGGTTTCCCAACAAAAGAAGCTGGGACCCAAGGCTTCCAATGATGAGACCTGAGAAGGGCCCGTGCCTTCTCTAGATTTACTGAGAGAGCATTCACTTACCATGCAGTTCACCCATTGGAAAGTGCATGCGTTAGTGGCTTTGAGTTTGTTCACAAGGTGATGCAACCCTCATCCCATCAACCTTAGGATAGACAAGCCCAGCTCTGTTCCAGTGCACCTGTGCCCCTCAGACCCTTCTCTCTACACTGGCATATTGTGGACTTTGCCCAGAAATAGAACCGCACACCATGTAGGCCTTTGTGATGGCTCAGCCCCGGGGTCCTGCCAGCCCGCAATCCTGCTAAGGGCTGGAAGACATACTCGTTGGTGCCTGGGTCTTGCCTTCTCTGAGCTGATGGACGCCACAGTGATTGACCCTTTCTGGAGCTTAGGAACAATGTGGCAGTGAGTATCCTTGCTCTAAGCCTCATGTGGACGTGTAATTTCATTTCTCTTGGGTTTCCTGCTAGGGAGGGGAGTCGCTGGGTCATAAGGCAACTCCATGTTCAACACTTTGAAGAACTGCTAGAGACAAGTCTTATAGTTCCCTTTTCAACTTTATATCATAGAAATACCAAAGTAGAGACAATAGGAAGAGTATCCTCATGTCTTACTCAGGTTCAACAATGATCAGCTCTTTGCCAATCTGGTCTCCTTCCCCATTGTTTCCTATGAAGCATTGCAAAGCCAATGCAGGCATTCAGAGATGATTAATTTTAATTTGGGACAGAGAGAAGAGGAAGAGGGAGGGAGGGAGGGAGAGAGAGAGAGAGAGAGAGAGCAAGCTTCTATCTTTATTGTATTCCCCAACTGCCACGGCAGCTGGTTCTGGGCCAGCATGAAGTCAGGAGCCAGGAGTTCTGGCAAGTTCTGTTGTGAGTGGCAGGAACCGAATTCCTTGAACGACCACCTGCCGTCTCCCCCAGAGTGCACATGGCAGGAAGCTGGGATCAGGGACAGTGCTGGGGCTCAAACTCAGGCGCTCTTGTGGGCCGTGGTGTTCCCACTGGTGTCCCCACCACTAGTTAAACGTCTTGCCCTAAGAAGGCAACACTTTCCTCTTGTTCCAGATCTTCAGTCAGAGTCTCTGACGTCCACATCTCCTCATACGGACAGAATTTGGGCAAATGAGGACTTAGTGAGCAAATATGGGGTGGGGAGGAAATAGCCCCTGAGTGAGTCAGGATGGGCCACAACACTTGCAGGATACAGTGGAAAAACCAAACCGTGCAGCTCTGTGTCAACATTAAGACATTCAGCCGAGGACATCTGGCCTCCTAAGGGATGAACACCTGCCTCACCCCCCACAGTCCCTGGGTTTGAGTCCCAGCTCCAGCTTTGGGCTCCAGCTTCCTGCTAACGCTGAGGCTGGCAGCCACAGAGATGGCTTCAGCCACTGGGTTCCTGGTTGAGAGACTCAGACTAAGTTCCCTGATCCTGGTCTTGGCTTTGGCCTCGCTCCAGCCCTACCATTACAGGCATCTGATGACAGAACCAGTGAGTGTGTGCTTTCTGTGTCTCTCAAATGAAGACATTAAAAAAAAAGAAAAGAAAAAAGACTTTCGAGATGGTGATAACTGAGCATTAGCAGCGAGCGTGCTCTTCCATGGCTCCATGGGTTCTCCGATCTTGAGGCCAGCCCGACTGAGGTTAGCAAAACAGGCTACAGAACTGCTTCTGTGGAGGCAAGAATGTAGAACCTGCATGTCTGGGGGACAATGACCCTTGACTCCTAATTCTGGAAAGCTGCCAAGGAAAGGCTGGGTCTCCTGGGACCTATGGAACAAGATATAGGCCCATTTCATTCAAATCTCCAAAAATAAGATGACCCCAGCAGACATGTGGGTTATAGGCACTTAAAAAAAAAAAAAAAACTGTCTTCAGCCTTCTTCCCTCGCAGTCACAGCTGTTTTATTTGGCCCTATCACTTTGTTCTGGATTCTGAGTGTATTCTGATACTCAAGCAAATGGCAAGGTTGCAGTCTGAAGAGCAGAGGCCACCCCCTGGGTAGCCAGCAGTGAGTGGGGCCAGGGATGTCCCACAGGAGCAGGTGGCCCTGGCCCACACTGGCATCTGCTTGTGGCGCCTGATGACGCCCAGCCCAGCCAGAGCTCCTCCAGTACTCAGCTAGCCATGAGATTCCCCGGTGTGTGGGGGGATGGCACCCACGGGGTCGCTTACACGCACACAGCCTGGTCACACACGGGCCTGACTGGGAAAAGTGAGGGCAGCAGGAGAGGAAGTGCTGTGGAGACTGCAGCCCCGGCCTCTCACTCTCGCAGGACTGGGTAGCTCTTCCACAATCCTGTTTTTGCAGGATTCCGCCTCTGGGGTCTGTGGGCCCGACCCCGATCTACGCAACAGAGATGCTGTTCCAATATGGAAGGGCAGAAGAGGCAGTGTTAAAGCTGAAAACACACACACAGTTTGAAATTTGGTCAAAATAATGGAATGATATTTGCCAAAAAGGAACTCCAGCCATGAAGTTTCAATAGACGCTGCTGGCAGCTATGTGGCTCACAGCCGAAATGGCGTGGGAAAGCAGAAGGAATGTAGAAGGCGCAGGCAGCACAAGGCCCTCGGGGAGACAGGCAGCTCTTCTTTATTTCCTTGCCCTCTATTTCCGGTAATAGATCTGCAATCCTACACAAAAATTTGGCCAAAGATGGCTGCCCCTGGTACTCCAGCTATAGTCACTGGTCCAGGCTTGGGCATGTGATCCAACATGACCAATCACAGCCACCCACTCCTAAGCTGAGATACTGTAATTGGTTGAGATATGGTCATGTGATACAGGTGGAACAAATCAGAAGTTGTAGGAGGTAGACTTGGTAGGAGGCTAAAAGAGAGATGGCTTGGAGAACAGGGAAAGACTCCAGAACTTTCCAGTCCAGGATCTTGGAACAGCCGATCTCTTTTCTTCATGACAGCTGAGTGGACAAATCTTCCATTTCCCCTCAGATCAACTTTGGCTGCAGCTGTTCGTGGCCCAACATGTTCCAGTTCAGGATGTGGGAACCATCTGACTCTGAAAGGGATAGATTATCTCAGAACCCACACTGCTGTCCCAGTGTGCCTGCTGTCCATGAAAATGGTGTCTTAGCCAGGAGCCCTCCAGCTGACTTCAAGTGGAATCCCAGTCCAGCTCTTGTGCTGGGCTTGCACATCCTGGTCCCCTCTGCTGGCCCTGGGCTCTCCAGCCCATGCCTTCCTCCCTTCCCAGTGCAGAGCACCCCTACTCGCCCTGGCCTCCCTCTGGCTCCTGTGACATGACTTGCCCCAAGAGTGGAGTCACCCAGCATGGAGAGCCAGGCCTCTGTCAGCTCAGCCCCTACAGGGGCACAGCAGCGGCAGGATAAAGAGGGTCAGGGCCCTGTTTGCTCTGATCCAAAGTCCTCTTAGATCCCCGGCTCCTCATGCTAACCGCCTTCCCATCTCTGCTCAGGGAACCACTCAGCCCAGTCCCCTTTCTCAGCCCCTCCACCCCTCCATTTCTCTCCCCTGCTTCCCCAGTTTCTCTAGCACCTTCTACCACTGACAGCAGGTGGCATCCCCACCCCCTACTCTGGCTAGGGTTTTTTTTTGCTAGGGTTAGGAAAGCCAGGTTGTTGCTTCCTAGTGCTGCTAGAACAAATGATGATAGCAATGTAGCACATCCCACTTAGGAGGCTGGAAGCTGGAAGCCCAGCAGGGCTGCGCCTTGGGGCTATAGGGGAAGGTTGGTTCTTTTCTCTGGCAGCTTGGGGCCCGCTCTGTTGTCACTTGGCTGGTGGCTCCACCTGTCTGCACTCTGCCTCTATCCTCTCTCAGTGTTGCTTTGTGCTCTGTCTTACAAGGACACACAGATTGCATTCCGAGTCCTTCCGCACAACCCAAAATAAACGCTGGCTCTCCAAAGCCTCTCTCACTCTTTTTTTTTTCTTTTCAAGATTTGCTTATTTTTATTGGAAAATCAGATACACAGAGAGGAGGAGAGACAGAGAGGAAGATCTTCCATCCGATGATTCACTCCCCAAGTGAGCACAATGGCTGGTGCTATGCCTATCTGAAGCCAGGAGCCAGGAATTTCTTCCGGGTATCCCACACGGGTGCAGGGTCCCAAGGCTTTAGGCTGTCCTCGACTGCTTTCCCAGGCCACTAGCAGGGAGCTGGATGGGAAGTGGAGCTGCCGGGATTAGAGCCAGCTCCCATATGGGATTCCTGTGCATTCAAGGTGAGGACTTTGGCCGCTAGACCACGGCGCCGGGCCCTCACTTTTACAAAATTAACTAAAGTCAAAGGTGGAGCAACAGAAAGAGACACATAGAGAGGGAGACTCTTCACCTGCTGGTTCACTCTCCAATGGCCACAACATCTGGGCTTGCGCCAAGCCAAAGCCAGGAGCCGGTAGGGCCATGCTGGCCTCTCCCATGGGTGGCAGGGGCTCCAAGTCCTTGGGCCATCTTCAGCTGCTTTTTCAGGGACTGCGTTGGAAGTGGAGCAGCTGGCCACAGTGGCCACGTGGGGGAAGCTTAGTCTACACCGCATCACCATACTGGCCTCCATGACCACTTGCTTGGCTGCAAGAGGGAGGAGCCAGGGATTCTGCAGGTTGGGAAGTGGATGGAGTTTCCACAACTCCAGGGCCACCACTGAGCATGCGCAGGCTATTCGCATAAAGAAACCAGAAAAGCTGAGATTCCTCCCACCCCCACTGCCCCTTCCTGACACGGTCACAAAGACTGCCCCTGCTGTGTTGAGGTCATGCCACACTCAGGGTGTACCAACAATGTCTACAACGGATTCTACGTGTTTTAGTTATGTCCAAATTGAGAAATATCACCCAGCGCCCATAGTAGAAAAAGTAGCATGAAAGAGAATGCGCTGGGACAGAAGAGGGCCTCAAGTTCAGCGTCACTGTTGAGACAGCCGCTGCTGTGGGCAGGGTGCACCATCCTCATACAGGCTTTTTTTTTAGCATGATCAAGATTGAGTGCCTGCTGCTTCTTTCCTTTTTTTTTTTTCCCTCCCCAGAAAGTTGGGGATGTCACAGTGTATTCTGAGGACGGGCCATCTCTCCCCATCTCTCTGGCGCACCTCGTTCTGATCAACGCCTCCCAGCACCGTGCCTAACCTGACCCTCCCAGCCAACACTCCAGTTAACATGGCATGTGGCCACATTCACATGTGAGATAAATTCCTGCAGAGGGACTTTCTCCTAGTCCGAACATATAATCTTAACCTCTATAGTTAGCTCCTAATGCCCTGTCTAAAGCTAGGCGCGCACACACACACACACACCCATCCTGAAAAGCAGGAGTGTTGCCCAGCTTCTCCCGCCACACTGAGGATGTGCTGCGTCACACACGAGCCGAGGGGGACTTTCTGCGTGGGCCCGGGGCTGTGGATGGACGTGGCCTCCGAGGCCTTTCCTGTAGCTTGCCAGGAGGCCCCGCTGCTCAGAGATTCCACAACAAAGGCCGAGTTTTCGGAGGTGCGCCAGAGCCGTGGGGCGAGAAGCGTGGGGCGAGCCAATATTTACTTCTTGAGCGCGGGCAGAAACTTAAATATGGTCAAAACAGAGCCTCCTTTTAATTTACACAAACAAATATGTTCCCAGGCTGACACCTCCGGTGCCAAGTTTCTAGGGGAAACGAGATTGTACTGTGAGATGAGAAGCCACTAGAGAGAAGACGTGAATGGCAAAGGCGCTGGCAGCTGGCTCTGTGGGCCCAGAACTGGCTGCAGAGGGGCCTCTCTCTCCCTCATTCTCTTTCTGTTCTGATGGCAGATAAACTTGCCAGCACTTTCAGAAAGTGAAATGTTGCAAATGCGTCAAGCCCAGAGGACCAAGAGGGGTCCCAGTTTGGAGGAAAAGGAGGCCTGCCTGGCTCGGGATCCTCCCTCCCGCTGGCAGCGGGGCGCCAAGAGCAGAGAAAGGCTGAGTGAGTGAGTGAGTGAGTGAGAGAGAGAAACCAGGCCAACGTGAGTTGCCTTTCGGGGCCATGCTAATAGAAAATCTGAACAACTTGAACTTGTTCCAAGTGAGGGGATTAAAGCGGCATGTTATTTTGAGTGATTGCTTAATTGATTGAGCTGCGGTGAGATCTGGGATGAAACGCAGCCCCTGTAACCGATAACCCCTGGCTGCAACCGAACCCGTGCGATTAGGGCATGTTGTCCGTGAATTTTTCTGGAACTGCCAGGGATTGCAGCCTCCGTGGTCAGGGTGCTCAGAGCACTCATTTTCCGGGTTTCCAGGTGAGGTTTTTTTTTTTTTTTTTTTTTTTTGGCTTGTTTGTTTAAAGAGTGGCAGGCTGGCATTAAGCAAAGAAAAGAAGCAGCATTTATTTTATTGAGTGCCTTGTATGCGCCAAGCACTTTATATACATTATCCTAATCCCAACAATACCCCAGGAAAATAGCCCTTTTCATTTCCTATTCTACTGATGTTGGCTAATTTTCTAGAAGGGTTCTGTCAGGCACAGTGGCTCTTAGCCACCACGTGGGGGCTAGAACACATTTTATTTTTCTTTTTTAAAGATTTATTTTTATTATTTTTTATTGGAAAGGCGGATATACAGAGAGGAGAGACAGAGAGGAAGATCTTCCATCCGATGATTCACTCCCCAAGTGAGCCGCAACGGGCCGATACTATGCCGATCCGAAGCCAGGAGCCTCTTCCGGGTCTCCCACGCAGGTGCAGGGTCCCAAAGCCTTGGGCCGTCCTCAACTGCTTTCCCAGGCCACAGGCAGGGAGCTGGAAGGGAAGCTGGGCTGCCGGGATTAGAACCGGCGCCCATATGGGATCCCGGGCGTGCAAGGCGAGGACTTAACCACTTGCGCCACCGCGCCGGGCCCTAGAACACATTTTAAAGATTCGCTCCCAAAGCTGTAGGGGCCAGCATTGGTGTAGCATATTAAGCCTCTGTCTGCAGTGCTGGCATACTTTATGAGTGCTGCTTTGAGTGATGGCTACTCCACTTCCAAGTCAGCTCCCTGTTGATGTGCCTGGGATAATAGCTGAGGATGGGCTCCATGCTTGGGCCCTGAATGGAGCTGCAGACTGCGGGCTCTTAGTTTTGACCTGGTTCAGCGCTGGTGGCTGTAGCCCATTGATGAGTAAACTAGGAGATGGAAGTTCTCTCTTTCTCTCCCTTTAACTCTGCTATGCAAATAAGTAAAAATAAAATATAAAGTCTCTTTAAGTGCAGCAGTAGCAGTAAATTGGTGCTCATGGGAGCTCGCCGAGTCCTCCAAGTCAGAGCTCACTTTGCGGATGTAGACAACAGTGGCCCACAGGAGCCAAGTCATGTGTCTGAGGCCACACAGCACAGAAGTGGCTGAGCCTGTTTGCAGGCTGCTCAGGGCAGAGGGTGCCCTGGGCAAGGGTGGGGTTTCAGCCCAGCCCAGAGGAAGGTGCCCAGGCAGTTCCTGGGAACCAGGGACTTAAGGTGTTAAAATCAGCCAACACCTGAGGCAGGATGCACTGGTTGTTGCCACAGTTGCTGAGACATCTAAATGGATGTTGCCAGGGAAGCAAAGTTCTGGGGCTACAACTGGCTGAGGAGAACCATCAAGGGGACTCCACCAGCACTCTGGGGTTCTCCGCTGTTGACCCCATTGGAGGCGCTGCTGCTGCATTATCTCAGACCCCAATGTCCTTCCTTGTACCTCTGCCCACCGTAGCTAGGGTGCACATTTAAAACTGCAAACCTGATATCTACACCCCAGTCTGCAAACCTCAGTAGTTTCTCATCTTCCCCACTGTTTTTAAGACCAACTGCCAAGTGTGGTCCAGGAGAACCTGGTGGGACTTGCAACTGCCCACCTGGCTCCCCGGGCCACCAAGCAAAGCAAGGACAACCAGAGGCTTTCTTGCTACACTCTCCCTCCCCACATCCCCTTTTCTAGCTCATGATTCTGCCAGGAGGTCAGTACAAATGCTGTTACTGTTTGGTTAACTATTGCTAATATCAGCCCCCCACCCAGGCCACACTGGCCCATCAGCCCAGGGGAGCTGTGATGGCCACGTAGGACCAAGACGGTCATCCCAACACCACTGCTGCCTTCCTCTGGATCCCCATCTGAAATCCAAGACACCCTTCCTGGCTACCAGGACCTGCAGACAACCCTGGCTTTCCCATCCCAGATTGGTCACAGGTCAACGCAGGAGGATCCCAGAGCAAGAGGAAGACGTGCAGTTTCCTGGAGAAAACCTCAGGTGTTTGTATTAATGTTGCCCAGGCATCAGCGACGAACAAACCAGAAACCAAAAGTTAGTCCCAGCGCTTGGGTCCAGCTCCTTGGCAGATCCCTATTCCACCAGCCATGGCCACTGCAGACACGCTCCCAGCTCGCCTAATGGCTTGGCTGCTAATCCCCTTCTTGCATTTTTTTTTTCTTCTTGCCTTGTCCTTAAATTAATTCCAGAGTTCCTCCAGCTTTCTCGTTGCTAAGCTATAAAAAAAATCCAGGTCCCACAGTGGCACTGCTGATTGGCGGGGAGTACCTGTGGCCACGCCATCAGAGCCAGGCTCGTTGGCTGGAAAGGCATCTGCCTTCGTGGCCCGCCCAGGGCTTCCAGAACATTCTGGCTGGTGTGTGACCAACAGATGAGGTCCAAGTTCTCACAACCTGTTCCCTGGACCTCGCTCTCAGGGGTCTGCCGAGGCACCGCTCCTTTCAGCGTCCTGAACTTGGCCAAAGACTGGAGGAGGCCACAAAGCAGATGTCCTTGAACTCTGGTGTTGCCTGGCCACAGTGATTGGCACCTGAGCACACTGGTCTAATCAGAATCTTTCCTGAGACTTTCCTTGGAAGGACAGTAGAGGGTCTTGCTCTTGATATTTGCTAAGCTAGTGGCCACTCTAAACTCCCATGGAAGGGGTGTGAGAAACCTTGGAAACTCAAAGACACAGGGCTCCTGGGTCAGTGCCTGAGCCCCCAGAGGCGGCAGTAGGGGAGACCAGCTCCACTCCCTGGGTTCTGCAGTGATGGGAAGAGTAAATTCTTTTTCTGCCGAAACCTCTTTGCCTTGTACCTCTGTCGATTCAGAGAGTGTCAGGTAGGAGTGACATGTACTTTGCCTGAATGGTCCCTGTCACTGGGCTAGGTGACTTGTACCCAAGCAGGTGAGAGCTCCATCTGCTGATGTAGAAATAGAGGCGGAAAGTGGTTTGCTCAGGTAGTACTGGCGTTGTGTGCTCAGGGGCTTGAACCTGTCTTAACTCTCAGAGGTCTTGGTGACATCTCAGAATCCAAAGCAGCTTAACAAGTTCCTCCTATGGGCATTGCGATGCAGCGAGTCAAGCAACCACCTGTGATGCCAGCATCCCATAGTGGGGCACCAGCCAGTTTGCACCCTCCTGGCTGCTCCATTTCCTATACAGCTCTTTGCTAATGTGCTTCAGAAAGCAGTGGAAGATGACCCAGGAACCTGGACCCCTGCTACCTGCGTGGGAGGCCTGGATGATGTTCCAGGCTCCTGGTTTCAGCCTGATCACTGTCTCTCTCCACGACTTAGCCTTTCAAATAAATCAATCTTTGAAAAATAATGAAGTTATAAAACTTTAAAGAACAATCTTGTCCTCAGGAAAGGGGTTCAAGTGCCACGTGGGACCCCCACATGCCACACAGCGTCTCTGGGGCCCAGTCCCAGTGCTGTCATTGACCCAGCTGCTAACGTGCACCTGGGGCGGCAGCAGGGTGAGGACTTGGGTCTCTGCTCCCCACATGGAAACTTGGCTCGAGTTCCTAGCTCCTTGCTTTGACCTGGCATAGCCCCGACAGCTGCAGATGTGTCTAGGGGAGTAACCCAGCAGTTAGGACACCTGCCTGGCTAACCCTGGCTCTCTGCCTGGAAATAAGTAAAAGAAAAAGGCTCCCCTTCAAGCCTGATACCCGCCCCCTCCCCATCTGTTAGTCTAGGGCACTAACTAGAAGGCAAGTTCTACCCCTGGCTCCTTACCCCAATCCAGGCCTTGTAAAAGGCCAGACACCCACTTCTTAGCACCAGGGAGCAGCTCTGTTCTCTCCCTGTCCATTGCTCGACCACCACACCTTCTGCCCTCACCATCCCTTTGCTCCCTTCTTTGCCTAAGCTCTGCCCCTGCCCTTGGCATGCAGAGGCACTGTCTCAAAGGGCAGATCCGGCCAGAGGCCGCCAGCTCCATGCTATGACTGTCTGGGCACCTTTTCTGCCTCTGCGGATGTTTCTGGAATCAGGCCACTGCTTGGCCCCTCTGCCTCTGGGCAGTCTTGCTCTTTGCGTCCTTGGCCGTTCTCTCACTTATTCTGCAAATATTTGCCACTGCCTCCCAGGCACTGTTCCCTGGCACACCGGGCACCTGGGATGGCCGAAAGGGACAACCGTGTGGCCACCCGATGTGTTCGCGTGCTGGGCCCCGTGCTCCATGTATCCCAGCCACATGTTGCTCTATTCCCCAGTGACATCAGACCAGCATAAAGCCCTGATGGTAACTAATCTTATTTTACAGAGAGAAGAGAAAGTCCCCATTCTTATATCTTTCCAGGTTCTAGTAAAGGGAACTGGCTAAATGGAAGTTGAACACAGTCACAGTGACATAATTCAGAGAGTGGTGGGGCTGAGCCGGGTCTAGAGGTTATCAGGTGGTTTCAGTGCCACCAGATTTCACCTACAGGCAGGCCTGGCGCACGGGCACACAGGGGGTCCCTGTGTGTATGTATGTCTGTTTATCGAAAAGCCCCAAGGCAAGCTCAGGGAATAAAACCTGTCCACCCTCCCACTTGGATGGACAAACCACCTTTGCTCCATCCAGAAGTTCTGAAGTTCTGAATTGGCATCTTGACCCTTTAGGGTTCCCTAGCCCCTTCTCCATGATACACTTTGAGCAGCCTTGATGTTGGCACATGCAGCTCACCCCCAGCCCAAAAGCCCAGGTAATATTCTGGAGCCCACCAACAGCCATCCCTTAGGTACTTGCTGGGCTTGGAATGTGGTTGCCAAATTCCTGTACCAGTTAAATCCTTATGGTGAGACAGAAACAGCCAGGACTGAAGCCCGTCGGTGAGTTAACATACAGCATCAGGAGAGGGTCTGTTGTAATCAGCAGTTGGGCTGTCCAGGAAGTGGAACAGATTCAGCACCATGGAAATGTGAGCCACATAAACTAGCACCCTGTGTAGGTGACCTGGCCTAGGGACTGTGTGTCAAGGCAACAGAACCCAGACTGTGATGGCTGCCCGTTAAGCTCAGGGGTTCACACACTGTGAGCCAGGTGTCCTCCTAGCAGACTTTGGAAAGATACCCGTGTAGCTTGGAAATGGCTGAGGGCTGCTGGTACAGGGAGACCAGAGCCCTGGGGACCCAGATGAGCCCTGGAAGTATGGAGGGTATGTGTTCCATGTAGGCACATCCCCATCGCGCCATGCCGAAGAGACCAGCTAAGAGGAGGGCACCTATGCCTCCCTAAGCTAAAGGCTGTGCTACTCCCTGTCTGGTAGGGCCCCTCATGTCTGCAGCTTTCTTTTCTTCCAACCCCATCATTTGCCTCTGCCTCACTTCCACTCCCAGCTTGGTCAGTAATATTCCTATGAAAGTCATGTCCATGTTGAACCTCAGAATGGCATCTTGGTGATGGTGGTGGTGGTGGTGGAAGCCTTTGCAGATGCCTCTAAGTTAAAATGTGGTCATCATAGATTGGAGTGAGCCCTGGAGCCCATGACTGGTGTGTGCCCAAGAAGCCAAGAGGCTGTGTGAAGCCAGGCGCTAGGCACCAGGCAAAGTAGTGCAGTTTTAGGTCAAGCCAGGCCAGGCATTGCTGCAGCTGCCAGGAGCCAGTAAGAGGCAGACAAGCAATCTCCAGGTGGTTGGAGGGGCAACAGGGCCCTGTGAGTGCCTTGACCCCAGGCTTGCAGCCTTGACAACTGCAGTCAGGCAGCAGCTGTTGGCTACTACAGCCCTGGACACCAATCCACTTCTCTACCCTCTCCTCACCTCTCTCATCTACTACCAGACAGCTGGAAAATATGCCTTCGGCAGGTGGCAACTGTCCCCACCCCCACAGCTCACCTGGCCAACCCTCCCTCAAAGCTACTTTTTGCCAGGATCACTTCCCAACCTTACTCGCCCACGGTAGCCCCAGGGACAGGTTCTGGCTCCAGGGTGGGGACAGGCCAGGTCCCTAGCACAAGCTGCTGAAGAAGGTGGGCTCTGCTCTGCAAGGGGTTGCTGGCACAGGCCGCCCCCTCCCCCATCCCAGCTGCCTGCCCCCAGCTGCAGCTCAGCCCAGCACCTTCTGCGTGTGTCAACGAACTCCTCTGGGCTTCAGCCCAATGTGGTTTGCTGTTTAACTCTTCAGTGGAAATCTTGGCTGTATGTGTCATGATGATGGTTGCTGTATAATCATGTCTCACCAAGGCTGTGGAGGGCTGTATTTGCATTGTGTGTAGCGCGTGAGCCAGAGAATCCAAGCTTGTACACAAATTCTCACACACAGAATCAAAGGCACAGCTGCCTGACCCCACCTTCCCACCCCTCTTCCTAGACAAACACACATGATGAAAAAGCACATTGAGCAAGAGGCCAGGTCTCTTTAGAAATCAAGGTTTTTGAACTCAACAGCGAAGAGCTGCTGTTTACTCTAAACCTCATGAAATAAGATGACTTATCATTAACAGCTAAGTCGGCAGACTAACATTTGACCATCAGAAGCTATCTGTTCTCCACCTAACCACCCACCCATTCATTCATCTGTTCACCCACCCACCTACCCAGCCCTTATCCACACACCTACCCATTCCTTCATCTACCCACTCATGCAGTCACTTATCCAACCACCAATCTATCCATTCACCCATCTGCACATCTATTTATTCACTCATCTACTCATGAACCCATCCACCCACTCATCCATCCATCCATCCACCCACTTACCCATCTATGTATCTACCTACCCACTCATTTATCCATCCATTCATCTGTCCATCAATTCATCATCCATTCATTTATCCATCTATCTACCTAATCCTCCATCCACCCAACACCCATCCAATATTTGCCATGTCCCTACTCCAATCATGGTAATAATAGAAGCAATTATAATGGACTTCTATATATTGGGTACTTTCTAAGGGTCCAAAGTGTGCTAAGTACTTTGGATCCATGATCTGTTTAATTCTCATAATCAAATCTGTGAAGTAGGTGTCCTAAACCCAGCTCACAGGTGGAAGGCAAGGCACAGAGAGTGTAAGTTGCAGTCTCAGGCTTCAAACCTCTTGTGATGGATTAAATGTGACCAGAATTTGCTGTTGCCACTCTCACAAGGAGATGCTGTTTCTCAACTTCCCTACATTCAGGCTGTCCTCTTGATGTGCTTACCCTAATAGAATATGCTAGAAGCAGAAGTCATTGCTGGCCTGGAGTGCTTACTTATGACTAACAATGGAAGGAAGCCAGTCCTACCTGCTAGGAGGTGAGGGGCCATGTGATGGAGAGTAGTGGTGACCTCACAGCTGGTTTCAATGCCACATTTGCTAGGGAGAGTGTGGCACCCACATCTCTTGTGATTTCAGCTGGCCCTACTTGCCACAAGCAAGGTTGGCCATGAGCAGTCGAGGGGGTCATTCAGCAAACCCATGGAATCACAGGAGTCCAATCCAGGATTTGACCCCAGGTTTTCCTTTCCAGAACTTGTGTCTTGCAGAGGTCAGGGCTGGAACCACAGAGCACAGAGGACCCAGCCCCAGTGAGCGGGGAATGTCTGGGCACAGACATAGCAGCACATTCCATACTGGGCCACCCAAGTGCACAGAAGTGCATCCCCAGGGCAGGGCTCCCAGGGCAGGTCTCTCAGGGTGTAGCCTCAGACGTCTCATGCACTCAGCAGTCAACGGCCACACCCCCAGCACATGACAGGTGCCACACTAGGTATGTGGCCTGGGCCGGTGAGCCTCAGACATAGTCTTGGTCTCTGGGAACTTGAAATCATAGGCAAAAATGAACCAATAACCAAGCGGTTATTGTGTTATGTGTTGGGGTAGTAACAGGAAGTTCTGACCACGTGAGTGACACGATTTTATTGATGTTTGTGGAGTTACCTCTGGGATACAGACATCGGACTGGAACTGAGGCAGGAATGGAAAGAGGGCCACCCCCAGAGATGTCACCCACCCACCCATTCATCTACCTGTCCACCCTGTCTGGGGCAGAGACATCAGTGGCCTGGACCAGGTCAGTGACTGCATCACTGACAAACACATGGCTTTGAAATGGGTTATGGAAGAAGTGACAAGTCTTAGGTTAGGGGACAAAAAGAACTATCAGATACTGGCTTGCTGGACCATGAGGTTGAGGATTTGAGGGTGGGTCTGATTATGTAGAAATCCTGGGTAGGGAGTAGGGAAGTGGGTCAGGGAAGCAAGCCTGCAGAGTCATGACCTGAAGGTGGTCATGACCTCTGTGGGCAACTGGGGCTCAGTCCTATGGAGAAATTGCAGGAGCGAGAAGGCAGCATGCTTCAATCTGGGACACTCGGATGTGGCTGCTCCTTAAGGTCTCAACTCTGCCTGTCATGGGAGGGGCAGAGCAGGAGAGATCCAGGAGCCAGAGAACATTCTCAAAGAACCGTCAAGTCCTGCAGGTGGAGACGCCAACACAGGACAGCTGATGGGTTGCAACTGGTTCACCAAATGGGCCTGCCACCAGAGTGTTCCTGGCTCGAGTGGCAGAAGTAGATTCTAACTTCACGTGTCCCTCATCACAGACATGTGGCCTAAAGATGTTTTCCCCTGACACATTTCACGGGCTCCCTTTCTTCCCCTGAACACAACTATGAGGCTCTGAGACCCATTCCTGTTCCAGCCAGGGCTCCCCATTCACCCAACTGCTCAGACCAAGCACCCAGGAATCACCCATGGAGTTCCTCCCTTTTCCCCACTCCAATATCCAACTCTATTGACTCAGCCCGTAAGACTTTCTGATCCCAACCAAAGTTCTTGGCCTCCATTGTCCCCAGTGTCACCTCTCACCAAGACAACAAACTCCTCACCCCCAACCAGTAGCCGAGGACCACACCAAACCACCACCTACACCCTCAGTGGCTCCCTGTTGTGACAAAAGCAAAGCTCAAACTCTTCCCCTGGCCTATAAGTTGACATGGTCCTGTCCTGATAGATGTTTCCACTCACCTGTAGCCTCCTCTGCTCCTGCCCCGGCCCCTTGTTCTAAACACACCAAGCTCGGGCCTAGCGTGGTAGCCTAGTGGCTAAAGTCCTCACCTTGCATGTCCCGGGATCCCATATGAGTGCCGCTTCACATCCCAGCTTCCCCACTTCTCATCCAGCTCCCTGCTTATGGCCTGGAAAAGCAGTTGAGGATGGCCCAAAGCCTTGGGACTCTGTACCTGTGTGGGAGACCCAGAAGCAGCTTTGGCTCTTGTGGCCACTTGGGGAGTGAACCAGCAGACAGAAGATCTTTCTCTCTGTCTCTGCTTATCTCTGTAAATCTGACTTTCCAATACACACAGACACACACACACGCACACGCACGCGCGTGTGTGCATACCTAGATCCCTGCCCTGGGCGTTTCAAGCATTGTCCCTGCCTCCTGGAATGTCAGTCCTCTGGGATCTTGGCAGGGCTGACTCCTCAGCTGCAATGCCAACTTCCTTGTCCCCTGTTTACATGGTGGCATTTGTCTTTCTTCTCTGGAATATACACTGCATGAGGCAATAATTTTGTTTTTAATTCAAGTTATTTATTTTTATTTTATTTGAAAGGGAGAGTGATAGATCCACTCCCTATGTGCCCACAACAGCTAAGGCTGGCCCAGGTTAAAGCCAGGATCCCAGAACTCCAGCCGGGCATTACGTTGGCTGCAGAGCCTCAAGGACACGAGCCACCAAACCACTGCCTGCAAGGGTGTGCGTTAGCAGGAAGCTGGGTCAGACATAGCGGACATGGACACCCAAGAGGGACTTGAACCGTTTGCATCAAACACGCACCTTAAGGCAGCGACCCTATTCTCATTCTGTACCACAAACTGGAGGTGGGGTCTCCACCATGCCTAAAGCTTAGCAGGCACTCACAGGCCACCTGCTGAATGAGAACTGGATGCTGAGGAAGCAGCTTTCCCATGCACACATTAGATATTTCTGACCATTTAGGCTGGCTGCCAGAGTCTCCTTTGGTGCCAGCTCAGCCCTCCCATGTAACGCCTATTGCTGCCATCCCAGAAGTGTCTAATCCCACTTGCAGTGCTGAGCCTGGGGTTGGGGTTTAAACAGGAGGGACCTTCTGGCTCTTCTCTTCCTGGCCTCACCAATACTGATCTCTTCTTTTGCTTATTTATCTTTAAAGGTTTATTGATTTGAAAGTCAGAGTTATGGAGAGAAAGGGAGAGATGAGAGAGAGAGGTGTCTTCCATTTGCTGGTTCACTCATCAGATGGCCATAATGGCTGGAGCTGAGCCAATCCGAAGCCAGGAGCCAGGAACTTCTTTCGGTCCTTCCACGCAGGTGCAGGGTTCCAAACACTTGAGCCCTCCTCTATTTCCTTCCCAGGCCACAAGCAGGGAGCTGGAAGGGAAGTGGAGCAGCCAGGACATGCCAGCTACACCACAGCGCCTTCATTGATCTCTTCTAACCAATGCAAACTTGTGTGGAAGCTGAAGAGGCCTGAGTCTCAAGCATGAGAAGTGACAAGTCCAGCCCTTCTGTGGGCAGGACACTGAGCTCCCCACCCCCGTAAACGCGGGCTTCCAGCAGCCCAGCACAGAGGTCTTGCTATGTGGTAACCGCTCATGGGACCTCTGCCCGGGCACCAGCCTCGACATCTGCCAGCTGTGCCCCCTTGTATGAGCCCACCAACCTCTCTGGGCCTTGTTTCTCCTTTGTAAAGAGCCGGGTATGGGGTGCAGATGAAAGCAGCCAGCCCACAGGCTTGGAGAACGCTTTCCACAGATGCTGCCATGGCTACTAGTTCAGAGCCTCACTCAGTAAATTTCTAAAAATACATTTTATTACGTTTTCCTGTGAGCCACAGATGCAGTGGAGATTCCTTGGAACCAAACAGCGGAGGTGACCAAAGGAATCGCCACAGCTTGCTCTCTGTGCGCGCCAAGCCCACAGGCCCCAGTCCCCTCCCAGCTCAGCGCCCTCCACCTGCAGGAGGCAGGCAGCAGGCTCTCTCCCTCCCACCCCTTTCCCTGCCCAGTTATCCATTAGCATGTGTGTGGCATTTGCTTTGTTTCCGTGGACTAATGTCATGCATATTTTCCCAAATGAGTATAATATATGGACAGCAATCTATATATTTTTCTAAGGGCAGCGCATCTTCCTAATATTCCCCACTGGCCATGAACCTGGCTATATCCCCTCTAAGTGGGCCTCTAACTATTTCCAAGCTTTACCCTACCCATGGTATAGCCCTGTTGTCCTAATGCCACCACCATTTTTAAAACAACTTATTTATTTAAAGAAAGAGTTTCAGAGACAGGGAGGGAAAGGGAGAGAGAAAGAGGTCTTCCATCAGCTGAGTTGCTCCCCAAGTGTACCTGGTACATGGCTGGTGCTCAGCACACTTAAAGCCAACAGGAACCTCCATGCCTCAGGTCACCAGGTCCCCGCCCCAGGGACATGACTCTCATTGCAGGACCTGTGTGGCAATATTCACAGCTTCATGGCTCCCATGCTGGCCCCACAGCAGAGGTGGCCCTGGGGATGTGGTACTCAGAGAGGAGAGTGCCAAGGACATTCAAATCCGGCTTGGGGAGCAGAGGGGACAGGCATGGAAAGGACAAGAAAGGACCAGGGAAGGCCACTTTCTTGGGAATTTTGCCACTCAAGGTCAGCTTCTCTGGGGCCACTGCCCACCATCCACAGAGACACTTCTGCCCGGAAAGGGATTGCCAGGGCCTGCCCTGCTGGGTCGCTTTCCCAGGTGCTCTGGCCCTACACAGCACCTCCTGTCCTCCATTCAGTCCCTTGGCCATTACTGATTCACTGAGACTTTGGGGGACAGCATGGCATTTGCTTTGGGCCCTGGAGGGTTGGGGGTAGGGGATGGAAGTGGATGGAGAGAGCTTGTTAGCTGCACCTGGAGAGCTTCCTGAGGACAGGGAGGAGCAGGCTTGAATGGCCCAGGAGTGGGTTGCCCCCTCCTCCCACCCTAAAACAGACCCTGCTTTTCCCCCAAGGCCCAGCTTCACTACGAACTCCTGCGTTTCTTAAGATGCCTGCAGCATCTCCCTCCCCTGATTCACCACAGTACTCTGCCCTCGTGCCTTTGAAGGGCCGTCTTTCAACATTCATCTCCAAATTATTTACAAGGCAGACAGGGAGAGAGGAAGAGACAGAGATTTTCAATCTTCTGATTCACTCCCCAAATTCCTGCAACAGCCAGTGCCAAGCCAGGCTGAGACCAGGAGGCCAGAACTCCATCTGGGCCTCCCATGTGGATGGCAGGAACCCAAGTGCTCAAGCTGCCACCTGCTACCTCCCAGGGTGCGTCTTAGCAGTAAGCTCAAATGGAGACTCAAACCTGGGCATTCTCCCCAGTGGGACATGGGTGCCCAAAGCACCATCCTAACCCTTGCACCCAATGCCTGCCCCCTTGGTACAGTGTTAAACAGCCTTTTATTTTGGAATAATGTTAGGTGCGTAGAAAAGTCAAGAAGGAGTTAGAATGAGTTCTGGTGTCATGTCTCGCAGCTTCCCTAAGAAGCCATCCTCATGCGTGGCCACTGACAAGCATACAGACTTACACAGAGGCTGCCTCTGTCTCCACCAATACCTTCCTTGCGCCAGCACCCACCTGGGCACTGCATGGCATGGAGTACCCCGCCGTGCTCAGAACTCATCCTTGGGTGCTCTGACACACCAGGCCCCGTGCCCAGCAGGACACCTGACGGAGCTCACTGGCTGCTCACATCCATCACCTGACCCTCTTGGCAGATAAGGATGCTGCAGTGCAGAGACAGTGCCTAACCAAGGGGTCTTCAAGCTCCCTTCCAAAACTAACTAGCTCCCACCTTGCTGTCCCAAATTCACCTACCATGTCATTGCTTTTTGGTCCACAATTTTTCTACTATTGTACCCTAGAGTACACCAAACTGAGTCGATGGGTTTTTCCCTCTTAAATTGGGGGAAAGAGTTTTCCTTTAGAGTTGTGGGGGATGGGGGGAGGAGGGGGGAAAGAGAGGGGGTCAGAGATGGAGAGAGAGGGAAATATGGAGAGAGGGAGAGAGGAAGAGATAGAGACAGGAGAGAGAGAGAGGGAGAGAGTGGAGAGAGAGGGAGAGGGAGAGGGAGAGAGGTCTTCCACCCACTTGTTCACTTTCCAAATGGTCACAATGGCCAGGGTTGGGCCAGGCTAAAGCCAGGAGCCTGGGACTCCAGCCAGGTTTCCCACGAGGTGGCAGGGACCCACTGGAACCTGAGCAGGAAGTAGGACCCAGAGGCTGGAGCTGGGAAGTGAGCCCAGCACTCTGGCAGTGGACATGATCCCCACTGGGGCTAAGCATGTGTGCTCATGACTGTTCCTAAGGGGTGTGTCTCCTGTGTGTCACAGTGACAAGCCTGTGTCAGCAGCCCTTGCAGAGAGGTGACAAGCCATGACTGTCCCAAAGTCCTGTAGGCACCAGCAAGAGGCTCAGGGCGTGCTGGGCAGGCAATGCAGCTCACGGAGCCACTCTTGGGCTCCTCAAGCCTGCTCCTCCCTGTCCTCAGGAGTCCCTGGCAGGTGCAGCCAACAAGCCGAGTCACCTATGGGGTCAGCACCAAGTGTCTCCCTGCATATTAAGCAGCAGCCGAATGTCAGGCATGTACACCATTGCCTGGAGCCTGCAGCAGGTTCCTCCTTTCTTTTTTCTTCTTAAAAAAGATGTATCTACTTATGTATTTGAAAGATAGTTACAAGGAGAAAGACATACACAGAGATCTTCCTTCCTGTAGTTCATTCCCCAAACAGCTGCTAAGAGTCAGGGAAGCTTCTTCTGGGTCTCCCACGTGGGTGCGGGGGCCCAAGGAGATGGGTTTGCTGCTTCCTCAGGCACATTATCAGGAAACTGGATGGGAAGTGGAGCAGCTGGGACTTGAACTGGTGCCCCATGGAATGCCAGCACTGCATGTGGTGGTGCTACCCGCTACGCTGCAGCCTTGGCCCCATCATGATCCCTCGTTTACAGAAGCGGCAGCCGTGGCTCAGAGAAGCTACAGCTTCAGCCCTGAGACACACAGCGCTTGGTGGGATCTGAAGGACCCAGCTTGGGTCCACCCCCACCCTTCCTACTTTGTACCCATCTCTCACTGGTGCCGGTGCCCTGCTCACTTTCTCCTTTTCCTTCCAAGCTGGCTCTCATGCACCTGCTTCCAGGAGCAGCAAGTCAGGGTGGGAATAGCCGTCCTTTTTGGCCTTTGACTTCCAAAGACTTAGGTAGGGAGGCAATAGGCTACAGCCTTGGGAGCTGAGCCCAGCCCCGGCCTTTTGTGCTTGTTACTCTTATTATTATTGCTATTTAAGAATGAACATGAGATCAGCCTCATATCAGACACTGAAGAGTCAAAATGGGGTATTTTTTTAAAGATGTATTTTATTTTTATCACAAAGTCAGATATACAGAGAGGAGGAGAGACAGAGAGGAAGATCTTCTGTCCGATGATTCACTGTTCAACTGACCACAACGGCTGGTGCTACGCTGATCCAAAGCCAGGAGCCAGGAACTTCCTCTGGGTCTCCCACATGGGTGCAGGGTGCATGGGTGCAAGGCTTTGGGCCGTCCTCAACTGCTTTCCCAGGCCACAAGCAGGGAGCTGGATGAGAAGCGGGACTGCTGGGATTAGAACCGGTGCCCATATGGGATCCTGGCATGTGCAAGATGAGGACTTTAGCCGCTAGGTTACCACACAAGGCCCGAGCTTGGTGTGTTTAGGGTAAGGGGCCAGGGCAGGAGCAGAGGAGGCTACAGTTGAGCTGAAACATGTCTGGCAAGAATTTTAGCCATTAGGCCACCGTGCCAGGCCCCAAAATGGGGCATTTTAAAAAAAGGCTCAAGGAAATGTTTACTATTATTATTTTAAAGTATCTAAGGGGCCAGCATTGTGGTGCGGTGGGTTAAGCGTCCCTCTGTGAGGCCAGCATCCCATTTGGAAACACTGGCTGCAACCCCGGCTGTCCCACTTCCAATCCAGCTCCCTCCCAATGCAACCTGGGAGGCAGCAAGCATGGCTCAAGTCTGGGTCACCCATATGGGAGACCTGGATGAGCTTCTAGTTGCTGGCCTGATCCGACCCAGGCTGCTGTGAGTCTGTCTGTGGTGGTACAGTCTGTTAAGCTGCTACCTGTGGTGCTGGCATCCTGCCTGAGCACCGGTTCTAGTCCCAGCTTTCCACGGCTGATCCAATTGCCTGTTACTACACATGGAGTGGTTTAGTGGTTTCCTTCTGCAAATAGGGGCTAATGCAGATGTACTCTCACGCATCTCCCCGATTTGATGACAAAGGGGTTCAGATTTCACCTGGCTCATCGACCTCACGGGATTTTCGAGATTCCAGCCTGTGCCACTCACTTAGCAGTGCCCTACGGGTGGGGGTGGGAGGTGACGCTGGGCTGCTCTCCATCTTTCGCTTTCACAATGTCACA
This sequence comes from Ochotona curzoniae, assembly GCF_017591425.1. NCBI lineage: Eukaryota > Metazoa > Chordata > Mammalia > Lagomorpha > Ochotonidae > Ochotona > Ochotona curzoniae. Next base: position 16,538,336 of record NW_024465421.1, on the reverse strand, counting down.
CAGCGTGACCTGCCACATAAATAAGATCCCATGGGCTCCCGCTTCTCCGTGAGATTCCTGTCGGCCGGGCGTGCAGCAGCTCAGCTGGGACAGCGAGCTCCTCCCACCTCCGTGGCTCAGACACACACCGACTGCTGACGGAGCCAGAGCAGGGCACTCGGGAAACAGCGGGGTGGGAGCAGACTACCTGGCCAGAGTGTCACCTCCACAAGCGTGGGCTGGAGAGGAGTCAGGTCAGATGCAAGGGCTGATCCAGGAGGCAGAAGGTCATTTCCCACTTAACCATGACCTTGAGTCCTGCCACCAGGTCACCCATGCCAGCCAGCTCCCTCAAAGGCCTCCTGAGCTGCTGTTAATGGCACGTGCCCAGAAACACACACCGTCCACCAATATACAGCTGAAGCAAGTGAGGAACATGAGGCAGGACACTATGGGGGGATTTACTTAAAGGGGGCCAAGGGGCAGGATGTAACAGGGACCCGCCTGTCTTCCCCTCACCGCCATGGAATGATCACAAGCACTGTGGCAAAGAATCATCTGCTGGACTCCCCCCTCCCCCATCAGCTGCATCAGGGAACCAGCGCGGAGAGGCCTGCCTAGGTCCTCTGGGCATTTTCTCATCAGGAGGGCATCTGTGGCAGCCGCTCCCCATGCCAGGGCCCTGCACACAGACCTCCGCATGCGTGCTCCCCGTGGCGCCTGCAGCTGCCCCATGAGCTCACTGCTATTATTACCCTCGTCCACGGATGGGACGCAGGTGAGATCAGTGCCTGAGCCACACACGGCTCCGGGAGAGTCGGTGGGGATGCTCGGTGCCCTGGATCATTAGCACGACGTTCGTAAGGGGTGGGGAACGGCGCTAAAAATACGGAGTCGGAAAGAATTCCAAGGGCAGCCAAGTTCCCATTTGCAGCCCCACCTCCCGTTATGGAGCGCAGGGCAGGGAGGGGCTGGCAAGTGTGTGTGCCATCCCAGCTCCTCTCTCATGCTCTGCTTCTGTTTACCACCCAACCCAGTGGAGGCAGATGCACTGCACATAACCAGCAAACTCCAGGACAGAAATGGAGACAACCCCAAAGCCCCCCACACACAACTTGGGGACTAGCAGACAGTATCTTCCCACTGCAGTGTGTTGGATGCTGGTGCTGATTTTCAGCATGCGTGTGTAGGTTTTAGGAGACACTGTCATTGAAACGGAGTGCATGTGTAGGAAACCCATGAACCACGAATGCAAGGCTAGAAGTGTGCCCAGAGGAGCCACTCCTTGCAAAACGGGCATCCTGACCATGAGAGAGAACACACAGGGCCAGCATTGTGGCGTAGTAGGTGAAGTGGCTACTGTGATGCTGGCATCCCTGTGGGGGTGCTGGTTTGGATCCCTGCCGACGTGCTTGGGGAAGCGACGGGCAATGACAGCCTGTCGTTGGGTCCCTGCACCTACGTGGTAGACCTGGGTGGCATTCCAGGCTCCTGCCTTTGGCATGCCTCCAGGCCCGGCTTGTGGACATTGGGGGAAGAACCAGCAGCTCTCTCTCCCCACCTCTCTATCACTCTGAGTCAGAGAGAACACGACCATCATGTGTCTTTCAAACAAAATTGGAATCTTAGAGCAATGTGAGTCAAATTGTGTCCTCTTGCCCTAAAACTGTGTTGAACTCCAGCCGCCCAGTGCCTGTGCCTGCCCCTTACGGCTGGCTCACCCCTGGATTTCTGGCTCTGCTCCAGAGTTCCAAGAGAAGCTGGAATTCTCAGGATTAAGCCGCCCCATCTGGGACCATCCAGTACCTGGCATGAGCAGCTGAATGGTTCTACTTGTAGAAATCACACAGGTTTACCCAACACAGGCTCCAGCGCCCAACCTGCTGAGTGGATGCCCCTCCACTGCCCAGTGATGATATAAACACACCAGAGGCTGTCACCATGTGTCAAGCCCTGCGGTCCCATGGAGCACCCAGGTGGGATGATCCTAGTAAGGGGACCACAGACTCGGGAGGAGGGGCTGGGGGTGTGCCCAGCGCTCGGCCGTTGTCTCCTGACCTTGGTCCCCAGCACCCTGCTCCCCGGCACAGATTCAGCTGTTAGTGCTTGGATGCTCCTTGGCCCCTGCAAGGTGGACTCCCCCCATCCGCTCCACCTGCACTTTAGAACCCACAGGCCAGAAAGGCAGTGGGTTGGTGTTTTCCTACCTTTAGCGGGACTGATAGGAGGCCCAGGTCACAGACCTGCAGGTTCAGGGATGCTATAAGGGTCCCCCACAGTGAGATCAGTGATGGCCGTGGCTCTGAGTGGTGGTATGCTGTAAGCCACAGGACGTTGGGCCCTCTGAGAAAGGGCTGAGTGAGTATGGGGGATGGGCTGGGAAGGGAGGGTCAGCTGAGTCCGGGGCTCACATTCGAGCAGGGGTGGGGATGTGCTCTTGAGGACAGTGCAGCCACCTGCAGTGTGGGAAGACTCTCTGAAGGGCAGAGCAGCGGGGATGGGTTCCTGAGCCAAACAGGAAGGGCCGCCTCTCTCCCAACAAGATTGGGCTGTGCAGCAGAGGACTCCAGGGGCGAGTCTGTGCCCATCTCGGGCAGGTTCCTGGCAGGGTGTGTGCCAGGCCCACATCTGCTCATCATTGCCCCAAGCCTCATGGGGAGGGATCCGCCCAGCACTTGGCAAGGATGCTGGACAAACGGATGAATGCATGACGGAGGTGTGCCTGGACAGAAGCATGCCTGGATGCACCGAGGGAGGGTGCTGGATGAGGAAGCATATGCCACAGGCCCGAAGTGCTAACAGGCCACGGAGAGGCAGCTCTGTGTGAAGGTAAATGAAAAAGAGTGCTGGAAGACACGGACTCTGATTGTAGTGCTGTCCCACGTGGGCTGGGCAGTGAGCCTTAATGTCTGGGTCATGCGGCTTAAACCACGTGCCCCCCAGAGGCTGTGTGTTACTTCTGGTGTCCCTAGGCCAGGAGTTCTATGACTTGGCCTCCTTTGAGTGACCTTAAACATGGAAAAACATGGAAAAACACCTGCCCACACGTCCCTCAGGTCCATGGGCCTGGGGCCCTGGGAGTTCTGGGGTGCAGAAACAGCAGAGTGGAGACCAAAGCTCCCTGCTGCACCTGGGATGGGGTGAGGTGGGACCTAGACCAGCATGGTTGGCAGCTGGGCAGGCCTCTGCCCCTCCAGCCAGCTGAATCTGTGGCCCTATTCCAGGGTCTCCCTCCCTGGCTTCCCTCGTCAGCTCACTGCCCCGCAAAGCCATTTAACACACACTCCTGCCACCCAGCAGGTAGGCCCTCCTCCCATTCTCTCCAGCCCTAAGGCTTTGGAGCCAAATGGGGCTGGGTGAGGCTCCCGGAGCATCTGGTTGGTGGCCTCCAGCCAGTGGATCAGCCTTAGGAGCATGGCTTTTCTCTTTTGTGAAGTGGGACCACACTCCCCATAAGTGGCACTCTAATACTGGATACTGGCACCACAAGTGGTGGCTTCACTCACTATGCCACAACACTGGGCTCCGAATTTAAAGTTTTAAACATTGGAGTGCAGAATAGGATATTGGCCGTTCGCTTTGAGATCCTGCAGGAGAGGAGAGAGCATGGACAGGGATGCCCCAATCCCTGCGGCTCCTCTTCCCAGGCTGCTGTGCATCACCATCAAGACACCAGGTGTGCAAAGCCGATGTGGGTGAGCAAGCTCACAGCCGCCCAGACACCTGCTCACAGGCGTGAGTCTCCCTGCACTGACTCACAGGCCACTCCCAGCCTGCTCCTTAGCTCCTGGCTTTGGCAGGCTGAGCCCCGGCTGTTGCAGCGATCTAGGGAGGGAATCAGCAGATGAAAGCTCTCTCTATACATATCTGCCCCATCCCCTCCCCACTGTCATTGCTGCCTTTCAACTAAATAAATAACATAAAAACGCCAGAAAGGCCCAGCTGGCCCAGACTGCATCCTGGGCCCAGCACAGCCTCTCCGTAGTGGGAACAGTGAGACCCCCACAGGTTAGGGGCTGGGGGCCACAAATGAGGTCACAGCAGCCAGAGCCTGGCCTGCAACACCAGTGTCACAAGGAGCCCACACACAGGTGGGGGGCTGAGCCTCCGTTTGCCTCTGTATAAAGAGGCCAGCAGGCCTGCCTCCAGGGTGGCAGGTGTTTCCGGCTCCATTCACTCCGAGTTCCCTTCCTTCCTGAAGCACTTTTTCAAGAAGAAAAAGTCATCCCCCCATCCCAGGGAAGCAACTAGAAAAGGCCATCTCTGTCCTGGAACCTGCAGAGATGAGACCTGCTGTGCTCTGGATTATGGGACCACCCCTTTTGGTAGCATAGCCTGGGAGACCCCCACTGGCCTGGCATTTCCAGCCTGGGCTCCACCCACCCAGCTCCAAGTAGCATTACTTTCTAGACACTGTCCAAAGCTTGGGAAATCTCACAAAGGACCAGAAGGCCAGGCAAAGGCAAGGATGGCCTGGGACTCACGCCTCACTGTCACCCACACTGCCAGGATTGGAGGCTCCGGGAGCAGGGAATGTGCCCAGGGTGAGGGGGCAAACTGTCAGGGACTTCAGATGACAGCCTGGGGCCCCTCCCCAGCCCAGAGGTCAGCAGGAAGCGTGTGATGGACATAGGGAGAAGGTAAGGACTAGAGATGCTCTGGGAAGACGGGGCCAACCTGCCAGTGTCATCGCGAGAACTGTCAGCACAGTAGGGTGGAAGCTGGCAGGTGCCCTCCTTGCTTCCGTCCTGCACCTGCTCCCCAGGGTCCAGAGCTGTTAGAACACCCAGGAGTGGTATGGCTGTGCAATGCCAGAGCCTGGCACACTTTGTTCCTGCCCGGTCTTGCTGTAGCACCAATGCTCCTTCCTGATACAGTTGCTCTGGTCCCTGCTACCGACATGCCCCATCTGCAATCTCTCAGCAAGTAGCCATGGAGAGCCCAGCATCCAGCGCTCCAGTCGAGTACCACACAGGACCAGGGCTGCCTGCGTTTGCTGCTCCTGGATTGCTGAGGTGCACAGCTGGCACAGTGGTTAGCTTGTTGCTTAGATGCCCACAGCCTGTGACTAACCTTACCCACCCCCCTTTTTTATTTTTGTAGATAAGTCCTCTCCAAAGCATCCCCTGACCCTGCCAAGCGACTCCCTCTAGATCCTTCCCTCAAGGTACCGCCAGTGCAGGACTCCGCCCAGTTTAGCCTTCCTTGGCTGTATACCTGACACCCGGGAGGAGTCAAGGCTGAGTGCATTGTCCAGAACTGGCAGCCATGACAGGGCACACATCATGCACAGCCCAGGGTCTTCATGTGTCCCAGAGTCACCTCTTGGTTCCAGAACACCACACTCGCCTGACCTCTTCCTGCCTCCGCAGCCTGCATCTGAAGCCTGGCCACTGAAGAGGGCCACACCCACTCCCTCCCACTGGCCCTTCTATAAGGCATACCTAACCCTAAGGCCCCATGTCCAATGGCTCCTGGACAGCGCCCCCTGACACTGAGTCAAGATCGGGAAGGGCGAGGGTAAGCCCAGGGGTTCCATGGTGACCACTACCATCATGCACAGGTACACGGCCCGTCTCGCAGGCCTGCCCTCTCCTCCCGTGAAAACCACAAGACCTCGGGGAGACTCAGCGAGCAGGTGGAGGGGCCAGGGACCCCGCCCAGGGCACTTAGCCTGGTGCTACCCCAGGCACACCAGCTACCCAGGGGCACCCTCACACAGTCCCCTCTTTCCCCCACCAACAACCTTCTGGCAGGTCCCAGAAGCTGCTGGCCAGGCTGGCTGTGGCCCGGCTCACGGTCACCCTGACCTCCGAGGCGGGCTGAGTGGGACTTGTTCTGACTTCATCAGCCGAACTCGGCTGCAAGCACAGCCAGGAAGCTCAGGGCGGGGCAGCTGAGGTGCTGCTGCTTCTGTCGGCAGAAGAAGAAGGCTTGTGTGCCAGACTCCCTGCCAGCTCTCAGGTGCCCATGCCTGGCAGGGTACACACAACACAGGATGGGCGGGTACTGGGACATTGCTGCCGGAACCCGAGTTCCAGGAGCTACTGTGTTCTTGTTCCCTGCGGCTAAATACGTAACCATCCCAATCAGACCCAGAGCGGGCACTTGGTGCTGAGGGTAAGCTGTCCCTTGGTGCCTGCCGCCTACATGCGAGTGCCAGCTTGTGAGTCCTAGCTCCACTTCTGATGCCAGCTTCCTGCTTCGAGTCCTGGCTGCTCCATTTCCCATCCAGCTCCCTGCTTATGGCCTGGAAAAGCAGTGGAGGATGGCTCAAGTCCCTAGGACTCTGTACCTGCATAGGAGACCCAGAAGAAGCTCCTGGCTCCCAGCTTCAGATCAGATCAATTTGGCCATTTTGGGAGTGAAACAGTAGATGCAAGACCTTCTCTATCTCTCTCCTTTTTATCTGTAAAATATGCCTTCCAGATAAAAAAAAACTTACCAAAAAGAAGAGGAGGAAGAGGAAGGAGAAGAAGAAAGAGGAAGAAGAGGAGGAGGAAGAAGAAACCCAAAACTAAAGAGGAGGGATGTTCCAGCACATTCTTTGGTCCCAAATGCAGCAAGGGTCAGGTGTGAGGTTGCCATGCTGACAGCTCGGTAAGAAAACCCTGAAGATCAAGTTCAACTCGCAGTGGACCTTGGGCTGGAATGAGTCAGGTGCCCAGGCTTGAATCCCAACCCCTTTATGTGGCCAGGCTACCCTGGAGTGGGTCCAGGGTCCCTGCCCCATCTGGGCTACCTTGGCAACCCGGAGCCATCTTCTCTGTAGATATTCAGTCATCAACCCATCTTGGACAGCAAATAATGCCCCACAGAGCCTGGCTGTGCCCTCCCCACTGCTGAGCAGAAATGATAAGCATCCATACCCTCAAAGCTTGCAGAGGCCACTCTGGCTCAGCTCTGAGGTCTCGGTGCTAAAAGAGCAGAAGCAACCAGACAGGTACCATCCAGGGGCAAACAGTTCACATGGATACACCTACAGACATGATCTCCCTTACCAGGCTCCCTTCCCTGCCTCAGTCCTTCCACCTGTGAAATGGGCACAACCCCTGTTTTAAAAAGAGATAGGGAGACAGGGAGGCCTGGAGATTAAGATGTTGCCAGGAGATACAGGTGCACAGGTACCAGCGCCTTCCTGGTGATAAGTCATTTGGGAGGACCCGCACCCCCACTCCCAGCCCCAAACCCCAAGGTGAACTGGCTTCAAACAGTCCCAACCCCAATCCAGCAGCAGCCCCAGGCCAAGAGGAACCAAAGGGAATGCAGCTTCGAGGAAAAGCACAGAATATTCTGCGGAAGTTTGGCTATCACCTCAACAACAGATACATCTCTCTTCCAGGATCTATATGACTGGCTGTGTACCCAAGCAACTGGTAAAGCAAAAGTCCTGAGCCCCCAGGAAAGGAACCCTCCCCCCTGTGTCCTGAGCTACCAGGAAAGGACCCCTCCCCCTGTGTTCTGAACCCCGTGGGGGAACGAACCCTCCCCTTGCATCCCAGGCATGTGACCCCCAAGTCTATCGACCAGGAGGATGGGCTGCAGGAGCCAAGGGTAGAGCTGTGTCTTCTCCACGCTGCCCACTGGCTGACCAGCTCACTTTTTGATGGTGCAACCCTGGCCTAGGCATCACCCCCCACTAGACTCTGAGAAAGTCAGGATGGGGCAGAGGGGGACAGATGCTCAGAAAGTCCCCTGGGGTGGGCACTTGCACAGCAGTGAAGATGTCCCTCTGACACCTGCATCCCCCCGTGGAGTGCTGGGCTCCACCCATGATTCCAGCTTCATGCACCCTGGGAGTCACGGGTGGTGACTCAGGAGTTGGCTCCCTGACACCCATGTGGGAGACCCGGATGGAGCTCCTGGGGCCCTGATTGCTCCAGGGATCTGGGGAGTGAAACAGCAGACGGCAAGATGCTTGCTCTACCCACTTCCCGCACTTCAAGCAAATAAACAAGAAGTTAAAAAAATTTAAGTAAGTTATCTGAGTCAACATTTTTCCAAAGATATTTAAATGGCCAACACACAGACGGACAGGCTGCCTCTGCAGCGGTCAGAGAAGGCAAATCAAAGCCCGAGGGTGTGAATGTCACACCCACCAGGTGGCAGTTAACCAGACAGACAGGAGAACCGTGCTGTAGTGGGCAGGGGCTCTGGAGCCTCTGGGTTGGTCAGCAGCCACGGAGAACAGCCTGGCGTTTTCTCAGAGAGGTAAGCCCAGAGCTGCCCTGTGACCCAGCAATTCCTTCCTGACCTGTGAACTGAGACATGGGCTACACACCAAGGCTCACATGTAAACGCTGTGGACCACATACTGAGCAAATGGCCCATGTGTCCGTCACCCTATGGCTGCAGGCACAGGAAGTGATCTATTTGTGTGATGAGATGTGAACACCTACTGGAAGATGTGAACCACATGACAACACGGAACTGGGCTGGGAGAAGCCACACATAAAAGCCAGTGCAGGGTGTGAGTCCATGTGCGTGATGTGTCCAAGGAAGGCAAGTCATCAGAAACAGAGTCCACCCGTGACTGCGTGGAGCTGGGGCAGGATGTGGACGCAGAGGGCTATCCAGCTTCCTTCTGGAGTAATGGTTGGGTGTCTAAGGTTGCAGTTACTTCTGGGCAAGCACAGCCCCAAATTAAGGAATGGAAAATCACAGAAATAATAAACAATTCCTGTTTGAAAGGGTAAACTGTTCAGAGTGGCATGAGGACTTCCTGCTGTGCTGCTTGGTGGCGGGGGAGGGAGGGCTAGACGCGGATCACCCCTGTGTCCCCAGTACGTCCACACTGTGTACATGGCTGCCATAGTGATACAGCAGCTGTGTAGGTTAGCAGACTGGCTGTGGCGGCATCACGGTGCTGAATTAATCAAGGGCTTCACATGCAAAAGCAGGATGCTGGCTGCTCAGCCCCGCCGGATGCAAACGATACCAGCCCTCCTTGAATATAAAGTGTTTTGAGTGTGGGGCTGTGCCCTCCACCACATTGCTACAATACACTGCCACAATCGCCCTGTTTCATTATTAATTAACCGCTTTCTGCACCTCATTAATCAATTCAGCTTTTTAAATTATTATTATTATAGTTCTATGCACATAAAACAGACATCACCCATACAGGAGCCGGTTCCATCGGCAGTCTTGAGGGGGGTGGGGCAGATGACCTTAAGATGAGATCATGGTGATGGGTGATGGTCGCACAACTCCATAACTGTATGGAAAGCCACAGACTCATCCCCCGACGTGAATGAGCTTCGGAGTGTGTGACATCCTTCACATAAAGTCGTTGCCAAGACAGCAGCATCCCAGGCCCAGAGACGTGGCTAGAGACCTGGCCAGACCCTGGCCACTTGCTCACCCCCATGGCACGAGGAGGGCACCTCCTTCCATGGCCCCAGGTGTAGCAGCTGTAGATCTCTCCCCCAGGGGCAAATGGGCAAGGGAGCCAAAGAGGGAAAAAGAGTCAGAACCCCCTAGAGACACCAGTGGGGCTAATCAGCCAGAAGGTTCTGGAACCTGGGTAAACTTCAGTGCCAGCTGAGGCAAGGTCCATCCATAGTGGGCCAGGGCAGGAGTCGGGGAGGGAGCCAGGCCAATGACAGTGTGCCTTCTGACCACTCCAAGGAGCCCCTAGGGTCAGCAGAAGGAAGCCATCACTACTGAATCTCTACATGGAGATTCGTAGCCCAGAATGGGACCCCTAGACTCATGAGATGACAGAGGACCGCCCCAGGGGTCAAGGGCATCAAGGTCGCCCGCACAGAGCTGTGTAGCTGTTGGACATTCAGCAGCTCTGTAACCTCTCTGAGCCGTCACGTTTCCTACCCAATCTTGGCCATGGCAATCAGAGGCCACCTGGCCGGTGGTGCCCAGGATGTAGCATCCTAAGGGACTTACTGAAATCCTCATCTCACATCACCTCCGGTGGCACAAGTTGGCACCCCAAAGCCAGGAGGTGGCACTTGGAGATCAGAAGAGACATGAGATCTGATCTACCCTGGAGGCCTTGTGGCTGCACAGGGCATAAAAGCTGCTCTTTTTCTTGCATTTAATTTTTCTTTTTTCATATAAAATTTACTTGTTTTTATTGGAAAGTCAGATTTACAGAAAGAAGACAAAAATCTTCCATCTGCTGGTTCACATCCCAAGTGATCACAATGGCCAGAGCTGAGCCAATCTGAAGCCAGGAGCTTCTTCTGGGTCTTCCATGCAAGTGTAGGGTCCAAGGCTTTGGGCCGTCCTCAACTGCTTTCCCAGGCCACAAGCAGGGAGCTGGATGGGAAGTGGAGCATCTGGGATACAAACTGGCATTCATATGGCTACTGCACTGGGCCTGCATTTATTTATTCTAAGGATTTTATTTGAAAGGCAGAGTTACAGAGAGGAAGTGGGAGACAGAGAGTGATTTTCCGTCTGCTGGTTCACTCTCCAGTTGGCCAAGACGCCCTCACATTCCATCACACCCCAGATCCACACCTGCCTGAGAATAGCACCTGCACTGCAGCCCCGCTCCGGCACCACTCCTGCCCTCTGAAGGACCACCCAGCCTGGGTGACCGTCGTTCCCTACCTCAGTTGTCCACACTCAGTTCCGGGCATGTGTTACCCTTTGCTGGACTGTCAGTCCTGCTTCTGCATCCAGCTCCCTCTGCATCTCTTGTTTTCTCACAGGCAGGAGGGGGGACCCTGGACTAGGTCTACTTGTGGTATCTGGCCCAGCCCAACCAGGGCTTCAGGTCCACACAACACTGAGGTGAGGGAGCTGAGGCCGAGAGAGAGGGGATTTGGTCAGGGTCACTTCTGACTTCCCATCCCCTCGTGGCATTTCCTGGTAGCTGCCTCATGGCTGAAGGAAGAGTAAGCACAGGTGTGAGACGCTGGGCAGGGGTGGAGGGGAGGCAGGAGCATCGCTGGGCTGGGAGCTATGCACAGAAGCCCTGGCTGGCACAGGCCTAAGCACTTGGCCATTTTCCACTGCTGTTTCAGACACTGGTTCAAGTCTTGGCTGTTCCACTTCTGATCCAGCTCCCTGCCAATGTGCCAGGCTCCCAACTTCAGCGTGGCACAGCTCAGGCCATTGTAGCTAGTCAAGGAGTGAACCAGCAGATGAAGGAGTTTGCTTTCCTCTTCCCCTTCCTGTCATCCTGCCTTTCAAATACATATAATAAAATGTTTATTTAAAAGTTGTTTAAAACCCATGTGTCCAAACTGGCATGGTCATCCTTGATTTTTCAAAGGATTCTATAGCTGCAGGCTCAGCCACCTGCTGTGATGGATTTGTAAGCCAAGAGCCAGCACTTGTCGTCATTGTTGCCATGGTGGCACAGAGTAGGGAAAGCTTGCCGTGGCCCAAGATGAGGTCAGATGAGGAGGTAGTGCTCTGCCTTGGTGCCCTGATGTTGCAAGCATGCTTTCACGGGCTTTTTAAAATAACACTTTTTAAGCGGGGGTGGACATTTATGTTAGTGATTTTGTGGCTTATAGCCCTCCCCCAACAAACATAGTGCTAAAGTGGCACCCAACCCTTTAAGCAGAGGCAGCATGCTCAGCTCAGAGAGAATACGTAAATTGATGGCTGAGTTACAGCTTTGCTGGCCCTGGGTTCAAGATGAGTGAATTATCCACCTACATTCAAGGAGGTGTGGCAAGCAGAAATGCCAGCTGCTCCACTTTTTTTTAAATTGGAAAGCCAGATATACAGAGAGCACAATGGCCAGAGCTGTACCAACCCGAAGCCAGGAGCCAGGAGCCTCTTCCATGTCTCCCTGCACATGGGTGCAGGGTCCCAAGGCTTTGGGCCATCCTCAACTGCTTTCCCAGGCCACAGGCAGGAAACTGGATGGGAAGTGGAGCAGCTGGGATTAGAACTGTTGCCCATATGGGATGCTGGCATGCGCAATGCAAGGACTTTAGCTGCTAGTTACTGCGCCAGGCCCAGGCTGCTCCACTTCTGATCTAGCTGCCCACCAATAACCTGGGAAAGCAGCAGAGGATGGCTCAACTCCTGGGGACTCTGTACCCACATGGGAGACCCAGATGAGGCACCTGGCTTCAGATTAGCCCAGCCTCATTAGCTTTGAGGCCATGTGGGGAGTGAACTAACAGATGGATGATCTCTCTCTCTCTCTGTGTATGTCTCCACTGTAATTCTACCCTTCAAATTAAAAAAACTTATAAAGAACCCAGGATCCTCCTGTTCCCTTACTGCCAACCTTTGGGTGTCAGCTTTGCATTTCCACTCATCATCTCATGGGCACAAGGTGGCTGCTGAGGCATGCTGTTCAAATCAGGAGAGTGGAAGGCATGCCTGCGTCTTGCAGGAGTCTGAGCTGGATGGCAAGGCCACTTCCAGCTGTAAGAAGAGGCTGGGGAAGGGGATGGCCATGTCTCTCGGAGTGGCCTCGTGGACTCTCTTCCCCCTCAGCAGCACACACTGCCATCACCCTGAGGCCTTTACTTGGACTTGTAGTGGTTGAACATCTTTGTCCCTCCACAAACTGGGCATCCCACAAGGGCAAGGTGACAAGAAGGGCTGGGGGTACCAGGATTGGTCCATCCTCTTCTCTGTCGCAGCCTTGGCTGGACTCAGCAGTGTCCCAAGAAGGCACTGCCCACCCAAGTACATCATGGCAGTGGGGAGGAGGCCTGGAAGTTTCCATCCTGAGCGAGAGTCTTAAACCTGGAGAAGCAGCATGGAGCCACGCCTGCCAATAGAAACATGCCGTATAAGAGGGCAGAGGCGGCAGGGCCACAGAGGAAGGGCAAACCCTGGGACCCAGGGTTAGGGGGGGTGGTGGTGGTGGTGGGGTGTGTGTGTGTGTGTGTGTGTGTGTGTGTGTGCGTGTGTGTGTATGGGAGGGAAGAGGGGGTGCTTTTTTGGGTCCCTAGGAGCCAAATCCAGTCTGCTCCCAGCTTTTGTCAGTAAAGTTTTATTGGAACACAGCCTTGCCCAATGACTGGTGCATGACACTGCTGTCTTGGGACAGCAGTGAGCAGCTGAGCGCAGTGTGAGGCCCTGGAAGCTTGCGATGGTCTCTGGCACCTTGTGTGAGAAGGAGGCCGGCCCCTGCTCCAGCTCAGAACCGCGAGCCCTGGACATCGCCCTCTTGGCCACCTCTGCAGCCACCCAGGCCAGGGCTCTACCCAGAGCTGCCTGTGGTGTGCTGCGCTGTAGGGCTGCTGCCCTCACTGGCTGCCTCCAGGTGCACCAGCTCTCCGCAGGCAAAATTCGTCTTTCCCAGTGGGGCGAGAGGATCCGGCCTCAGCTCTCACCCCCAGCCAGCACAATGGAGATGGGCAGGAGGCCTCCCTCTACCGCCTCCAGGTCTCCCAAGCCCCTGGCAGCTGATCTCCCACCCTGCCCTGCCCTGCCAGCTTGGCCAACCTAATGACTCACAGTGACTGACTCACCCTCTGTCTAGAAACATACGGATGGTCCCGTGGGGGTGGGCGTGGCTTAGATCATGGTGTGATCACATTCTAGTCTTTTCTGCTCAACTTCGAGGTCTCTGAAGACAACTCTGGGGTTTTGGCCACCCTCAGTCCCCAGACCCATGTCCATAGGGGCACAGCGCAATCTGGGAGGACGAGGTTGGGCTTCGGAGCCTCTGACAGGGGTGCAGAGTCTGCTGTGTGACTCAGGGGCAGCCGCCTGACCTCTCTGAGTCCTGTTTTTCTCGGAGTTGAGGATTGCAGGGCCGACTACTCCGCCCTGCAAGCACTTGTCCCAGAAGGCACTGCCTGTAATGGGCAGTGAAGGGGGGACTTTAAAATTACTATCTGCCCGCTGCTTCCCACTGGGCCACGCTCTGCCAGGAGGTCACATTTGCAATCCTCCAAGGAAACCAGCAGCTCAAGCCCCTAGGGAGGCTTCGCGGACTGGACATGGATACAACAGGACACATCAGGCTGGGAGGTAGGTTCACCCCGAGCCAGGTTACCCTCCAGGTGTGGCACCAGGGGCCCCTGGAATTGTCCTGGTCCTGCATGGGCAAGATGGCGGGGGCTGGAATGGGCCCCAGCTCCTGCTCTCGGGGTAACCATGAGGGTGCTCAGCACACAGACTGAGGGTTGGCGCAAGCTTGAACCTGATCCTGGCTTTCCCACTCAGCACTGTGACCCCCACCTAGCAGCGTGTCACTTTCCCCTCTCTGCGCCTTCATAGGCAGCTCAGCACAGTGGCCAGACAGATGGAGCCCTCTGCGTGGTTTCCTCAGGTTTGGGAACTCTGGCAAGACGGGATGGACAGAAACGCTTATTTCCATGCACAACAGTTGATCAACACAGTGTACAGTTTTGCCATTACGCACCTCTCGCACACATTTCTAAAGTCCCTAGTGTGTGTGGAGATACACATCATTTGCACCCAAACATATCTTCCAGTTGCCTTCGTGACCTCCCTGTCTCTTGGCAGAGTATTCACTCTGAGCCAGACAAGGGAGGAGCAGGGAGCAAGACAGGCCGGCCCCAGAGAAGGTGAGCGGACGTCAGAGCTGCACAATCCTTGGAAGGGAAGTAGGGACTGGTGGGAGCCTGGGGCGGGGTCTCCTCAGGGGAAGAGCGTTCAGCAAAGTTGGGATCTGGGCCACTGTCTGCAGTGTGAGCTTAGGGCACAGTGGAGGGGGAGCTCAGGAGACTGTTGAACGTCCCCTGCAGCAGGAGCCTGGGCCACTCTGCTCTCCACACAGTCTTGGGTCCCTGCACCATGCTTGTCTCAGCACTTGCCCTCCTGGACGACACTGGCTTTGCAAACAGGAGGGCTTCCAGGAGGAGGAGCGCTTGTGGTATGAGGGGCAGGTGAGGGAAGTGGCAGTACGGATGTAGCCCAGGCAGTGAGATGAACACTGCCCGTCTTGGCATCCCCAGGAGCCAGGCAGGGAAGGTGGGGGCAGCCCTACTGACACAGGGATGAGTGAACCCAGGGTGGGCACATCTCCATGGGAGGGTTCCAGGCAGCACACGCCTGCAGGTTCCCTGGCTCCCAACCCCAGGGGCAGCAGGAAACCAATGACCCCTGCCTGCCAGCGTCTAAGGGATTTTCTGGGAGTGGAACATTTTAGCACCAGAGCAAGGACAGGATTAGGTAAACGGGGACCTTCTGTCACCCTAGCAATCGACCACCAAGGATCCCCTGATTTTCGTATGAACTGAGCAATTGGAAAAGCTCGTGGGAGAAAGAAACTGAAAATTAAGCGTACTGGGAGCCATGCATAGTTCTTTCATTGTGCCTGTGTTCATAATGGCAGTCTTTTAAATTACTAATTGTTTCTTTAAGGCAGAGGGAGCTCTCTGACCGGCTGGTTCATTCCCCCCACAGGCCTGTAATAGCCAAGCCTGAGCCAGGCCAAAAGCAGGAGCTTGAGTCTGAATCCCGAGCATGCATATGAGTGCCAAGGACCCAAGGATGTGAGCCACCACCTGCTGCTTCTCAGGCAGAAGAAAGCTGTGGGCCTGGTGCGGTAGCTCAGTGGCTAAAGTTCTCACTTTGCACACACCAAGATCTCATATGGAATCCGGTTCATGTCCTAGTGTCCCACTTCCCATTCAGCTCCCTGTTTGTGGCCTAGGAAAGCAGTCGAGGACGGCCCAAAGCCTTGGGACCCTGCAACCACGTGGGAGACCTGGAAGAGGTTCCTGGCTCCTGGCTTTGGATCTGCTCAGCTCTGGCCATGGTGGCTACTTGGAGAGTGAATCAGCAGATGGAAGATCTTGCTCTCTCTCCTCCTCTCTGTGTATCTGATTTTCCAATAAATAAATCTTTAAAAAAGCAAGCAAGCAAGCTGCAGCGAAGAGTCAGAACCAGGGAGGGGCCTAAGTAAGCAGCCATGGGCTCCTGGACTGTGGGCTCCCTGACTATCCCACACCTGGTTTCTACCTGCGTTTTTGGGGTGCCTCCCCCCAGGCTCATTCCTGCAGGCACTGGAATTGCAGCACTGTGTTTGAGTGAGAAACTTCCTCAGGCACACTGGGCATCCGGAAATGGCCAACTAAGAACGAGTGAAAATAGTCACCAAGAACGTCTGCTGATCTGCTGGGAAACGGCTCCTCCTGCACACAGCCAGCAGGGACGGCACCGGACAGGCCCCGTGCGTGGCGGGGGTCCCCTGGGCAGCCCTGGAGCTGCTCAAAGGGTGAAGCACCCCGGGTGCAGGATGATTCTCTGAGACACGAAGGCCCAGTAAGGTGCCTGACTCGGGAGGGCTCTCCTCCATGACCCTACTGCTATGAAAAAAAATCCCCTGAAGGAAAGTCACAGAGATATAGAATAACTTAGTGGGCGCTAGGGACAGATTTTATTTAAAAATTATTTATGTTTATTGGAAAGGCAGGTACAGAGAGAAGGAGAGACAAAGATCTTCTGTCTGCTGGCTCACTTTCCAAGTGACTGCAACCGCTGGAACTGAACCAATCTGAAGCCAGGAGCTCCTCCTCCGGGTCTCCCATGCAGGCACAGGGTCCCAAGGCTTTGGGCCGTCCTCCACTGCCTTCCCAGGCCACAAGCGGGGAGCTGGATGGGACATGGAGCAGCTGGGTAAGTGGCAGCCATAGGGATCTTGGCGTATGCAACATGAGATGCTGGTTCTAATCCTGGAGGTCCCGAGGATCTTCTGTCTCTTCTCTCTGTATATCTAGCTTTCCAATAAAAATAAATAAATTAAAAAAAAAAAGGCACTGGCTGCAGCCAGCTGCATGCCACAGGAAGTGTCTCAAGACGTCAAGCGCAGTGACTGAGCAGAGATAAGCAAAGGTAGGTGCAGGGACAAGACTGCATGGATAGCGCCTATGCTGTGGCCCTATCTCCACATGTGAGTGGCAGGGCGGTTGGCTTGTGTCCCCAGGGGGGCCAGTGCCATGTGCCCACAGCCTAACCTTCCTGGGTCTGGCTCTTCCGTGGCAGGCCCAGTAACACCTTCAGATCTGCAGGCTGGACATCTGGGGGGCTCAGTCCCCAGACATAGCCTGGGAGTCTCGCTCCCCCAGCCAGTGTACAAACCTTTCATGAAAAACATTCAAGGAAAAGCTTCCGTGTCTAGAAACCTGTGGAAAGACCTGGGCCCGAGGAGAGAGAGGCCACACCAAGGCAAGATGTTGACCATGCCCACGCTGGGCATGTGGATGTGGCTGGTCCCATGTTCCACTTTGTGTCTGTTGAAGTGTTATCACCCTAGCTGGGATGGACAGATGAAGGGGGTGGGGTGTGTGTGTATGTGTGGGGCGGAATTCCGGGAGCACGGCAGGAGCAGGAAGTAAACGTCGAATAAGGAAATTCTACAACAGTCTCCCACTACAGAAGGTTACCCACCGGCTTAGTGGGCACCCGCCCAACCCACGCCTCACTCACACCTGACTCGCTGCCCTGGACAAACGGTAAGTGATCAGCATGGCCCTCAGCATCACACCCTGTATACAGCCAGTACCAGAAACACAGAAACCATCCTCAGAGCTGTTATGTCACTTGCGTGTCCCCAGGATCTGGGGAACTGGGGACCCACGCCTCAGTTCTGCTCATCGCCTGCATCTTCCAAGCACACTGAAGACAACCTTCTCCGCCAGGGTCAGGCAGAGCTGGCCGGACGGCTCCATCTCCTCCTACACGTGATTTCAGTTAAACCTCACAATGACCCACAGGAGCAAAAATCGTCACCGCGCTCCAGAGCGGCAAACTGCAGCTCCTAGCAACCCAGCAACCTGCCTGGCAGCGCACACACGATAACCCTAACCAAGGAAGACCCGGCTGCCTTCATTTCCCCTTACGTCTGTAACAAGTCAGGAAAAACACAGAGCCAAGACTGATGCATTCTCTTACCGTTCTGCAGGCAGGGTCCACGGCGAGATGTCCGCAGGGCCGTCTCGTGCCTCAGGGCTCTGTGGAAGAACCCAGGTCCTCGCCCGGGCAGCTGCAACAGCCCTCCAGCCTTTGCAGGGCTGTTGGCCGCACTCTCCGCCCCTTCCTTCTTGCCTCACTTGTTTTTTTCTGCTTTTATAAAGTCCCCGTGAGCCCCCCGTGATGGGCCCCGGGGCTAATCCAGGTGCAGCTCCTTAGCTCAGTACCCTCAGCCACGCCTGTGAAACCCCTTCCACCAATGAGCACGCAGGTGCACAGGTGCTGGAGTTTGGCATCAAGGCCTGCCCCAGGGATAATGGCTCGGCCCACCAGAGCAGCTCACATTCCCAGAGTCCTCAGCGTGCTGCAGTCCGTGGGTAACACAGCTTTCCGCTGGGATGACATAGCCTGCCATTACCTGGAGGTCTTACTCATGACGCTGAGATGGTTCGCATGTGTCATGAAACGCTACCCTTTCCATGATTTTTCGCCCATTTAAAACTGCAAGACTGGAGGGCCTGGCGGTACGGACTGTTTCCCTACAGGGGTGCGTTGGGTTGAACTCGCAGCTCTGCTTCCCATCCAGGCTCCTGCTAACATGCCCGTGGGGAGGCAGCGGGTGACACACTGCAGGCTCCTTGCCATCCCTGGGGGAGAACCCCTGTGATACCCCCGCTTCCTGTCTTTGCCCTGGCCTAAACCGCAGTTGTGGACATTTGGGGGAGTGGGCCAAGTTCCCCTCTGATGCTCTGCCTTTCAAATAAACACATTTTAAACTTACAGAACCCTTGTTTGGTCATTGTCTATGCCTAACATGGCCCTGGAGCGCCAGTTACCGGAGCCTGTTGTGTAACGCCGCCACCAGGAGATCACAGGGCTGTTCACTCGGATCACCGTGGCACCCCCAACCCTCCCTGCATCCAGAACAGGGCCTCCCTCCCCGGAGCTGCCCACTGAGACCTCAGGGAAAGAAACGGCAAATCATCTCACTTAATCCAAGCAGAGCGCGCCGGGCGCCATGTTCTGCAAGGAAGAACTGCTGGGAGTGATTTCTCTCGATTTACTGGTGGGAACACAAGCTCAGGGATGGCGCCCCAGGCCGCAACTGTGAGGTTGGACTCCTGTTGTCCCCATTCTGGCCCCTGAAAGGAGCCAGCCTGCCAGGCCCTGACCTGCCGAGGAAGGCTCGCGGCAGCCAGGGCCCGGTGACCTCTGACCTATGCCCGCCTCCGGCAGCCAGGGCCTAGTTGTTCCTGACAAGCAAGCGAGAATTTACTGTTGCATTTATTTATCTGTGAGAGCTCGGCGAGGCCTGGCTCAAGACGTGACCAGCAGGAAGGGACCCCCGC
This sequence comes from Ochotona curzoniae, assembly GCF_017591425.1. Lineage (NCBI taxonomy): Eukaryota > Metazoa > Chordata > Mammalia > Lagomorpha > Ochotonidae > Ochotona > Ochotona curzoniae. Next base: position 16,519,179 of record NW_024465421.1, on the reverse strand, counting down.
TCCCCGAGCAGCAGTTTTGGGGAGAACTCACCTTGCCCACCGAGGGAGCCTCGTGCTAGCTGGCTGGCATGGGGCGGGGCTTCTGCTGCAGGGGCGGGGCCTCGGGCTACGTGAGGCGGGGCTTCTGCTGCAGGGGCGGGGCCTCGGGCTACGTGGGGCGGGGCTTCGGGCTGCAGAGGTTAGGATGCGGTGTAACCCACAGTGGGTTAGGCTGCTCTGCAAGTTTTGCTTCCTGCGCGCTGAGCTGCCTGGGGCGCCATCCCTGAGCTTGTGTTCCCACCAGTAAATCGAGAGAAATCGCTCCCAGCAGTTCCTCCCTGCAGAACATGGCGCCCGGCGCGCTCTGCTTGGTGAAGCAGCCGTGAGGATTAAGTGAGATGATTTGCTGTTTCATTCCCTGAGGTCTCAGAGGGCAGCTCCGTGGAGGGAGGCCCTGTTCTGGATGCAGGGAGGGTTGGGGGGTGCCATGGTGATCCGAGTGAACAGCCCTGTGATCTCCTGGTGGCGGCATTACACAACCTGGACTCAACAGGTGGGGGCTGGCGTTGGGTCACAGCAGGTTAAGCCACCACCTGTGACACCAGCATTCCACAATGGAGTGCTGGTTTGAGTGGCGGCTCTTCCATTTCCAATCCAGCTCCCTGCTAATGGACCTGGGAAGGCAACAGAAGATTGCACAAAGACTTGGAGACCCGGATTGTGTTCCTGGTCCTGACTTCCGTCTGGGCCAGCCTTGGCTGCTGTGGGCATTTGGCAAGTACACCAGCCGATGGAAGATCCCCTGTCTCTAACTGCCTTTTGAATAAACAAATCCTTAAAAAATGAATATGGGGCCAGTCACCAATCAATGTACTGTGTATATGATGGTGTATATGGTGGTACATACGCCTGGGCTGGCTCATTGTTCCCAATGAGCTAAGTCCAACCACAGCTCACCTGAGGAGGCCTAGCCACCCTGGCTTGCCCAGGATACAGGCCTGTGAATGCTCAACAGCCCAGGCCAGGGCAAACGGAGGCAAGCTGGTCACCCTGACCCTGGTTGCCCAACACCAACCTACCCTACCATACCCTCACCCCCAGGCTTTAATCCGTGTCTGAGCTTAAGAGAAGCTGGAGAGGGCACCAAGGGGCATGAGGACCAAAATGTCCCAGAGGTGGGTCCAGAGACCCTGGGTCTCTGCCTAGAAGCAGCTACCCACTGAAGCAGCTCCCGCTGCAAAAATCATGCGAGTTGGGCTGGCACTGTGGCTACCCGGCAGGTTGCCCTCTGTTTGCTGAAAGAGGTAATGGCAGCCGTGTAGCATCTCCAATGCTGCGTGCCCACAGACGACCCTGACCGTGTATGGTGACTGTCTCAGGAAAGCTTAGGCATTTCCACTGCTTTAGAAGTCTGGGTCTGAATGGGGAGGACAGGGAGTCTGGTGGGTGTTTTGCTGGTTCTCCCAGGGGCCTGTGCACAAGCCGGTCCACGTGTGCTGGCTGGAGGATGTAGTACCAGCACCTGCCTCATGCAGCCTCAGAGCCAGCATCGCCTCCCTTCTCCATCTGCTCATTCCTGCTTACACTCGAGAGTTTCCCTTAACAACGAGGCTTAAGGACACCACATATTAGACACAGGCTTGCCAGGATCCAAGCCACACCCGCTGACTGTGTGAGCCTGGGGATGCCACCCTGTTTACTCACCAGACATCCAGGTGGGGAGAGCCCACATGGGCCTTTACTCAGATCCCAGCATTGTCCTCTTGCATCAGGAAGCCTCAGATCATCCCTCTACCTGGAAAACGCATGACCCCATGCTCTCCAGAATTTGCCATCGAAAAAATAAATTTGCCCTGTGGTCTGTATTCCTTAAGTTTCTGGAAGTAAAATGTCTTCACTCTACTGTATGGCTTTTCTATGGTAATTGGAAATATGGGTTGGAACTCTATTTTTAAACTCTTTAATTTTTTAAAGTTTAGTTTTCTTTTTTGAGAGGTTGTGAGAGAAACCTTCCATCCTCTGGACCTAGATGCCCAGAACAGCCAGAGCTGGGCCAGCCTAAGCTGGGGATTCAATCCAGGTGTTGATATGAGTGACAAGGACCGAAACAACTCGAGCCATCATCCACTGCCTTCCAGGGAGTGTGCTAGCAGGAGGCTGGACCAGAAGGAGGAGGCCTCGAGGTGAGGCACTCAGATTTGGGATGTGGGGGCTCTGCATGGTAGCTTTACCACCACATTCGACACCTGCCTCACTTTTACCCGCAGTGTTTTCATCATGAAGTTTTCTTTAAGAGAAAAATAATAAAATTATTATTTATTTATTTGAAAGAGACAGAGATGTCTTCCATTCACTGAATCACCCCTCTGACGACCACAGCCACCACGGGGTGGACCAGACTGAAACCAGGAGCCAAAAACTTCATCCAGGTCTCCCACATGAGTGTCCCGTACACTTGAGCCATCCTCCACTGCTTTCCCAGGCACGTTAGCAGGCAGCCAGATTGGGAGTGCAGCAGCTGGGACTCAAACCACCACCCCCATAGAGTATGTCAGCATTGCAGGTGGCAGTTTCACCCACTATGCCTAACAGCAGCCCCATTATCATCATGTGGTGTTGCCATGAACTTGAAGACCTGTCGTGTGTGTGGATTTCAAGAGGGATTTTGCACCCCAATAAATTTGCCTTTTAGTTCTTCTGTGCATGTTTGAAAAATGCTGTTACTGTCATCCCTATTTAAAGATAAACCTGAAACTCAGGAAGGTTCGGTAACTTAATCCAGAGGTCACGGTCAGTTGGCAGAGCTAGAGGCCAAATCCCATGCCTGACTGCAGTGCCCATGAGCCTGCCTTGGTTGGGCACCTTCCCGTTTATGGAGGGCAACACAGCCAGGGAGAAGTGAGAGCCACTCAGGCTGTCCCGAGCACTGTCATCTCTGTGAACAGGAGTGTAAGGAGCTGGCGCACCTGACGGGCCACACACCTCCTCCATGCAGTCTGTAGGATCAGGGTCTTGCACACATACCCACAGCCTCTTCTATTCCATGCCATAGGCAGCCACAAAGCTTTGTCTCCCAAAGGACAGCCTTGCAGATGGCAGGCGTGGGGTGCCAGAGCACTTGAGAAATCCATAACATGCCCGGCCAAATTACATTCCAATGTCTGCACCAGCCTGGGACTGGAAGGCAGGAACAGCTGTACACAAAAGACCACCTCCTGAGCCAGAGGTGGCCGTGGAGGCCCAAGCAGGAAGTGACAGGATTTCAATGACTAAGACGAGGGGTCTACACACTAGTCTTTGACGTGCCTGGTTCTCAACCTGGGCCCAGTTGCAGAGGACTTAGGACACTCAGTCCAGGAAACCCCTGAAGTTCCTCTAGTCCACAAACCGGGGCAGGACCCAGCTACTGGGCAGGTGAACGTGGGGCCTGCCCAGGTTGGGGAGCCCCAGTCCCAAGGAGGCTGCATCAGTTGGAAGGGCAAGTTCAGCACACTTGTTTATCACTGAACCTGTGACAGCTGGGAGCACATCCAAAGGAAATACCACCTCCATCTCTTGTTCCTGTTGAAAGCCAGCGGCACCCAACTAGAAGGGATCTTTGCCTTGCATGGCTTGAACTGAGTGAAAATGTCACTCCTCTCGTGTTAAGGATCTAGCTTTTGCAAACACTTGATTCAAACGGAAAGATTTATTATGTGCTGGGCGCATTAGGCTGCTTCTGCTGCTGATCCACTCTGTTCTCTCGGGAAGAAACCAAAGCTTAGAGCGGTTTAGAACTACCCTAGGGCCACATAGCTCCTAAGCGGCACAAGTGACATTTGAAGCCAGGTTGTATGCTGGAGACTGGGCCCTTAACTACCAGCCATGCTGCCTGAGACAAGGGGTGGAGACACTTGCATAATGTGGGAACCTTTCAAGGGATGGAGTTTGTCTGGAATCTTTCAGCATCTTACCTTGAGTGAGGGCCTTCCCCCACCACAAAGATCCTTTCCCTGCATATGCAGCTTTGGGTTCGTGGCACATGTGGTTCCAGCCTGACCATCCCCAGTGTGCTCACGAAGTGATCCTTCCTTTTTCCTCCACCTGTTCCAACTCCCATGCCTTAGTCACAGGATCACCCTGTCCAGCACACTTAGTGTAATGTCATTGCCAGTCCTGTCACAAGTGACAGGTAGGAGCCCAAGGCCCCTGGGAACACTGGGGAAGGACAAGGACAGGGCACTGATGACAGGTGCTGGTGGTTTGTGTCTTGAACCATTTCCCTCTGGGATGGACCTCCAGTGTGTGATTCAGCTGGGCACCGGCTCCCTCTGGGGTTTTAGCTCAGCTTCCTGGGTGCAGCCGAGGGCTGTGCCAGGGGCCAGAGCCCAGGAGTAAGACAAGACGTATTCCCACACAGAGGAATCCCTGCTGGAGAGCTTGAAAAGGTGCCAGCAGCAAGTTGCAGCAGAAGTGACTCCAGAAATTTCCTTTTGGGGGCTGGGGAAGGGAAGCCAAATGAAATGTGAAGAGGTGTCTGAGGGCCTGGAGGAAACCAGCAGGCCTTTCCAGAAGTTCTATTTGCGGTAGGACGCCTTGGCATGGGGCAGCTGGCTCAGCTGCAAAAATAGAGCCTTGTGCTGAGAACCCTTCTGGAGGCTGCGTCCCTCTGGGGGGAGAGAGCCTGGGCTGACACTTCAGAAGGATCCACCAGCTCCTCTGCCTCCCTCTGCACGTCTGCATCTAGAAGAGGGAGATGGGGCAGGAGGGGGGAAGAGAGCTTTTTCTTGCACAGGCTGACCTCTTGTAGTCTTCCTTGCTGAGCTGCGGGTCTGGCCGCCCACGCCTAGGGCAGTGATGCAAGAGCAGCTCCTTCCGGAGACAATGATGAGTAGACAGTGTCCTGATCTTAGCCCCCTGTTCCAATGTCCCTACCCCCTATATCCCCGACCCCTCTTGGTGCACTGAGACCCTCCTCTACATGCCCAGGCTGGCAGCCTATTGGGGGTGTGGCGCTGCCATGAAAGGACATGAGGTAGGGCAGACCCGTGGTGCCATCCTGAATCCTGACAATGGTCCGATGGTCTGTGCTTCCCCAAGGGTGTTGATGTGGCTCCCGTCTTAGGTGCAAACTTACTCTGTCTATAGCAGTGAGCAAGCAGCAGTGAGCTATGAATGTTGACAGCTTAGACATTCTCTGCACCACCACTCCTCCCCGACCCCTTTTTAAAGATTTATTAGTTTGCTTATTTAAAAGGCAGGGTGACAGAGACCAGGAGATCTTCCATCAGTTGATAGACTCCCCAAATGGCTGCAATGGTTGGGACAGAGCCAGGCCAAAGCCTGGAGCCCAGAACTCAATCTGGACCTTCCAAGGGGGTGGCAGGGGTCCAGGTACTTTGACCCACATCCCTGCTTTCCCAGGCTCGTTTGTAGGAGTGCTGGACCAGAAGTGGAGCCGCTGGGAGTTGAACTGGTGCTCAAAAGGATTGATGGTGTCACAGGCAGCAGCTTTTACACTGCACCACAGTCCGAGGTTCCTGTCCACCACACCTTCCTGGCCATGCACAGGTTGCTGTGGACAGACACAGGTGCATGCTGAGTCTCTGGAGGAGCAGCACCTCATTTCAGTGGCCCAAACGCTTCGTGGGGGACAAAAAAGAAATTGTAAGGAAACAGAACCTGAGGAGTAACTCTAGAGTTAGCCAGTAACTCTAAGCTAGAACTGGGAGACGTCCCAGCAAAAGAGCACCATGGGAGATACACGGGTCTGCACATCCCTCTCTTTCCCTCTGGACAGCTGAGAACTGTAGCAGTCCAGCTGTGGTTCTGCCCTCAGCCGCCACTCAGCCTGCAGGATTGAAAGGTCCAATGTCATGTCATCTGCCATGTTGGGAGCTGCTCTGAGGAGAAGCCCACCTGGGAAGAAACTTTTCCACAAGGCTCACCTGAGACCCTCCGGCCCCAATAGCCTCAGCAGTGGACTTGAAAGGCACTCCCTGTGCCCATGGCCCCGCAGGACATCTCAATGACAAGCTCATGAGGGACCAGTGCAGGGATCTACCAATCTGACCACAGGCCCCAGAAACCGCTGCTGGAGCTGGGGGCTCACTCGTTAACACAGCCAATAGCGAACTAATCCAACAGCCTTCCGGCCCCACATGTTCCCAGGACAGTGACCCTGACAAGGAAGGGGAGGGTAGTGACTGGGAGTCAGCAAACAGTGCCATATGCATGCACCTCACAGGCCTGCCGTGAGGAGGCAGGGAAGGGAGCCTATGACGCATCCAAGTGGGCTGTGCCAGCCCCAGGGAGTGCCACAGCCAGGCTGCCCACCATTCTCCTGCCACTGGGTTGGGTCTCATGGGTGGTTTTCCTTGGTCTCCTCTCCCTTCCCAATCCAGCAAAAAAGAGTGACACCACCTGCTAAACTAGAACTGCTGGTATGCCTGCCGAACGTTAAGAGCTGAGAGGAGGAGGGCCCTGGAATCCAGTCTTTCCCCCCACTCACCCAGGTGAACCCAGACTTGGTCAAGGTCACACAGCCTCAGGATAGCAATGGGACTGGGTCCTCTCTGGAGAGATGACCTGGCTATCTGTTTCACCCTGGGTGGAGTTGACTGGGTGTGGCATTTATAGAGTTCCCTATTTAATTTTTTTTTCCTTTTGCACTGGTTCAACCCAATTTTCTCTCCCGAGAGGCCTCAAAGCCAGGTTTGTGGGTCAGGCAGCACCTGTGCAGGCGACAGTGTCATCTTCAGCTTCTCCCACAGGCATAGGCCCTGCTCCAGTCTCCCTGGCTTGGCATGGAGCTAACACCCTGGCAGTTGGTCTCCAAGAGACCGTCCCTCACAGGTGGAACTAGGAAGCAAGATTCAAGAGTCGTCCTTGGAGTCCCAAGGGAACCGAGGCCACGGTCGGGCCAAGGGGATCAAACCCTGACGTGTAGGGTTCAGATCACCCCAATACCCCCTTGGACCCTGGGATTCTTGTTTGTACGAGTTCCAGCTTTTCAGAACAAGCAGAGATCAAGGCTTTTCAGTGAAAACAAATATTCTAGGGAGGAAAGAGAATGGTTATGTCCTAAGATATTTTGTTCCTCCTTAACATCCGTCAGTAAGGACGGGAACTAGGGTGTGCCTGTGTTCTGTCTCTGTCTTCCTGTAAGTGAATAAGGCTGCGGAAGGCAGGGTTACAAACACTCACCAGTCATGAGAATTTCGTGAAAGCAATTTTGTTAAAAATCAGTGTGTATTGGGGGTGGGAATGGCACATTATGTGGAATACTACTGTTTCATTTGGTGCTGCTAACATATCTTTTAATGTATCCCTAATTTTTCAAGAGAGTAATTAATTCATTTGAAAGAGTGGCAGAGAGATCTTCCATCTACTGCTTAATTCTGCAATGGTTGGGGCTGGTTCTGTGAAACCAGGAGCTCAAAACTCCATCTGTCTCCCACGTGAGTGACAGGGATCCAAGCACTTGGGCCATCTTCTATTGCTTTCCCAGGTGCATTAGCAGGGAGCTGAATCCAAAGTGGAGCAGCTGGGACTCGAATTCTGGTGCTGGGTAACATCTGTCCTTCCTGAATCAAAATGGCCAAACTCTGGATTATGGGAAACAGGATGCTGTGCAACCCCAGCACTATACAGAGGGGGCTGCAGAGAGACGTGACATTCCTCCGCACTGGTACAGGCAACAGGAAATATGCTCAAACCAGTGTTTTTGACAGCCCAGCTCTTATTCAGCTAAGGCCTGCCAGGAAACCAAAGCTCCAATGCCCAGGCTTTGGGCATCTCTCAGTACAACTGCGGGGGAAGAACCCTGCCGCTTATTTTCCTTCTACTGTCAAAGGCTGGAGACACGCCAAGCAGAAGTTGCCTGGGCCCTGTGTGGTGCTTAGGGCTTTGAGGCACATGGTGCTCTGCATGGCCAGGCAGGGTTCCTGGGTGACCTGTGTTCTCATCTTAAAAAAAAGCCCAGTTTCACTTTTCTCTCGTCCCCCCCCCCAAAATAGAATCAAAGTTAAAGGGCTTGGGGTTGGTGCATTGGCTTAACTGGCAAATCCTCTACCTCCAAGCACCGGGATCCCATGTGGGTGCTGTTTTGTGTCCCTGTTGCTCCACTTCTGATCTAGCTCCCTGCTTGTGGCCTGGGAAAGCAGTGGAGGATGGCCCAATGCCTTTGGACCCTGTAGCCATATAGGAGACATGAAAGAAGTTCCTGGCTCCAGATCGGCTCAGCTTCAGCTACTGCAGTCATTTGCCAGGTGAATCAATTGGATGGAAGATCTTTTTGTCTCGTTCTCTCTGTAAATTTGCCTTTCCAATAAAAATAAATCTTTAAAAGTAAAAAAACCACCTTCCTTTATGTTATTTTTGTCATCTTTTCTTATACATGCTTATTTATATGAAAGGGAGAAAGGATATCCAAATCCAGGAGCCCAGAACCTAAGCGAGGTCTCCCACATTGGTGAGGGGAGCACTTGAACAATCACCTGTTGGTCCCCAGGGCACACTAAAGCAGCAGAGCTGGGATTTGAACCCAGGCCCCTCTATGTGGAATGCAATCATCCCAGGCTGCATCCTACCTTCTGTGCCATGGGCCAGTTGTCTCCTTTTCTCTGGACAAGGGTTAACTTGTGAATCTGAACTGTGTACAGAGATCCTTTCAGCCTCTCACAAGGCCAGTGTCAAGAACTCTCTCAAGTTCAAGTTTGCAGACTGATTAGAGCAAACCAGAGGCCAAGGAAGAACCTACTCTTTTTTTAGTAGGGACCATGTGGCCTGTCAAAGAGGATGGCTCTTAACCGGCAGAAACCCGAACCAGCCCTTGGGGCTCCCATTTCCCCTCCTCGACAAAATCGGAGGCATTGATTTACTCCATGAATCATTGGGGGGGGGGCGGAATTTAAGGAATGAAATTTAAGTCATACAATTAGGGGAAAAGGGGGGGGGGCAAAAACATTGAGCTATTTTTAATACTCAGTCACAGAGTGACCGGGTCTGGTCTGAGCAGCAACCAAGTGTCTTAGTACTTTCCTTTCCTTGCCAGATATTGTTCATGTGAGAACTACCCGCACCAGAATGACCACACTGTACTGTGAGCACACTTCTACACTCACACACTCATGATCTATGCTTACTGCCAGGCCAACAGGGTTTTGACTGAAGCACCAAAAACACTTAGTAGGAAAAGTTCTCCACAGACAGGGCTGCAAGAGGAGGACACGGACTCCAATTGCACATCACACACCAAAAAGCAAATAAGGGGTATGCATTTATTCTAGAGGTAAAGAAACCAGTTCAGATCCTCACATTTGGGGCTGGTACTGTGATGTAACAGGTAAAGCTGTCACCTGCAATGCCAGCATCCCATACAGCCATTGCTTCATGTCCTTGCTCTTCCACTTCTAATCCAGCTCCCTGTAAATAGCCTGGGAAAAGCAGGAGAAGGTGGTCCAAGTACTTGGGCCCCTGACACTCATGTGGAGTCCAGAATGAAGCTCCTGGCTTCAACCTGTCCCAGTGCCGATGGCTACAATCACCCGGGAGTGAACCAGTAGATGGAAGATGGCTCTGCCTCTCTCTCCCCCCATCTCTACAACTCTGACTTGCAAAGCAAATGCAAAATCTTTAAAATATGCCCACATCTAGTTTTGGATTACTAGGGTCTGATGCCCAGTTCTGGCTAATGTGCTCTCTGACCCAGGGAAGGCAACAAGTGATGATGGCTCAAGTCACAGTTCCTGCCACCCAGGTGAGCCATCTGGATGGTGCTTCTGGCTCCAGCCTGGCCGGGCCACTGTGGGCACTTGGAGAATGAGCCAGAATATGGAAGCTCTCTTGCTCTCCTTTTGTCTCTCTAGCACTCTTTCAAATAAACAAATAAGTTAAGCAATTCACTATAAAGTTAAGCCCCACACACTTCCAAACATAAGCTCATAATAAACTGAGGGCTAAGACATTCAAGAAGTGTTTAGAAGAGGGCCTGCATGAACATTCACAACTTAGAAATGTAATAATGTAATAATCATCATCTGAAGGGATGGATGGTTAGAGGATGGCTAAGTGGCAAAACTGGTGGGCACAGGGGGTGCTTCTGGCATGATTCTTCCCCCATTTCTGTATGTTTCATAGTAAAATGCTGACGTGGGGGTGCCATGTGAGCCATGGTGAGGCTCCAGAAATGGGTGGAGTCATGGGGTTCTCTCTTTGGATCTGCTCTTGGGAACCAAAGGACTGCAAAGCCATTCAGGGAGACAGAGGCCTCCATGTCCATGCCTGCCTCCAGTGTGCTATTTAGTTAAGCAGCTCCCAACCACAGCACCATCATTATCATATGTCCAGGTCACAGGGCTGGACAGCCAGGAGCAGCACCCTAGGGTGTTATGCCTGAAAGAGCTTAAGAAGGCCTAGTTGACATGGAATGGGGTCAGAGAAGTGGCCCTAGCTAGCTCCCCTGTTCCTTTTTAAGAGTTATTTGATTTACTTGAAAGGTGCATGCGTGCACACACACACACACACACACACACACACACACTGATCTCCCACCTACCGATTCCCAAAATGGCCTGAAAGCTGGGAGAGGCAGATGACAGCATCCAGGAATTCCATCTGGATCTCCTATGTGGTTAGCAAGGGTCCAGGAACTCAAGCTATTCTCTGCTGCCTTCCTGTTGCATTAGCTGGGAGCTGGACCAGAAGCAGAGCAGCCAAGACTGGAACTGGTGCTCAGAGAAGGGATGCTAGTATTGTAGGTGGTGCCCCAACATTATGTCCCTTCTTTTTTATTTTTCAAAGCCTTATTTCTTTATTTGAAAGGTAGAATCAGAGAGAGGTGTCTTTAACTGCTGACTTACTTTCCAAATGGCCCTAATAGGTGAAGCTAAGACCCTGGAGTTCCACTAGGGGTCTCCCACATGGGTGGCAGGGATCCAAGAACTTGGGCCATCCTCCTGGCCATTGGTAGGGAGCTGGGTCCAGAGTGGAGTAGCAGGGACTTGAACTGCTCCAAGGTGGGAAGTGGCCTTTTGCCTGGCTTTTGCTTACTAGAAAGAAGCGTCAGGCTGGGTGGTTGTGGCACTGATAAAACAGAATGTTACATGGTGGCTCTGAAACTCACAGGGAGCGAAGGGCAACAGGGAGGGGAGGCATAGGAGGCTCTGGACTCAGGAGAGTCCTCCGGCACCTAAAGCCGGGTCTTGTGTCAGAATTTCTAGTGTGGGACTATTTATCCCCATTTATCCCTGGCTCTACCACTGGGGTACTAACCCATGAAGGGATCAGAGGGAAGAAAAGAGAAAAAAAAAACCTTATTAACAGTAGGCTGAGTGACTTTTTCAGAGGTGAAAATATATTTGTGTAGAAAGCGAATTCATTGTTCACTTATTACACTTTACTACAAAGAAAAAAAAACAGGGTCCTATGAAAATTTCTTTAATTTCATCTTCTGGAAATACATTTTTCAATTTTATCTCCATGATACAAAAACGATAAATAGCTGATGATGATCTGTGGGAAGCAGGTCTACGGACACAGACTCGCAGGCTGTCATGGCTGTGGTCTGTGCGCACAGGGAAATGGCTGATTACACTGCAGCCTGGCCATGGTTTCACACACTGGCATGGGCACGGACACAGGCGCACACCACCTTAGCCAGACAGACACAGACAGACAGGATGACCAGGCTAGGACACCGGGAAGTGGACACATGTCACTGGAAAAAACATGAAGTTTTTTTACGTTGCCCATGAGAAATTCCATCTGTAGGAAAGAATCACTCAATAGACCTGCCCCAAAGGCCAAGGCGTACGCGAGGCTTATGCAGGGGCTGACAGCGGTGGCTGTCCCTCCCGAGGAAACAAGCTGGAGTGCACCACCTTCTCGGCAGCACCGGTGGAAACGGGGACACTCAGCTTCCCTGGGGGAGACTGAACCCATGTACCATACAGCCCCTCCTCCTCCAACTAGAGGGCGAGAAATGGCTGCCATGGGCCTTGCAAGGCAGAAGAGTCCCCCTGTCAGATCCTCCACTGCAGAACCCAGATCTCATCTCCCAGCCGACCACCCTCAGACGGGTTCGCGAACACACATGGATTCATGACAGCCAAGGTTTCATGGGAGTCCCAAGTGATTAACTGGTTAATATACATTTGTGACAGCTTACAACTGTGAGGAGTGTCAACAGTTAGTGTAGATTAAAAAGGGGAAAAGGAACACAGCCACAAAAATAAAAACAGTTATCTTCAGGAGACACCTGTGGTCGGAAGTCCCTCCCACGCCATTTTCCAGGATCAGGACAGCAGAGCTTCCAAATGTGTTGTTGGCTCCTCGGTGACAGCACCGTACCTGGCTTCTCCCTCGGTTTTGGTTACCACGTGTCAGGAACTTCAAAGAGGTTGGCAGGACTGCCCAAGACACTTCCTGGGTAGAATGGACAAAGCAGAATCAACAGCAGCAGTGCCTTGCCGAACACAGCCCAGGCCAGCACACAGACAGGGCCTCCTGTATCAGGGGCTGTGGGCAGCCTCACAAGGGTGACAGTGGCCAACTGCAGAGCCCCAGGGGACAAGTTCTCAGACAGAATGCTATCCAGTCAACAAAAGGGTGAAGTCTCAGAACTACCACTGGGTTGGGGATGGCCAAGCACTTCCCTGGCCTCAACTTGGGTTGCTTTGATTTACATTCTATGGGAATTCAACATGGATGCTCACAATCTCTGTCTTGTTGAACACACATACTGTTCAAGTATGCATGGATTGTGAAAACTTTTTGCACCAAAATAAACTGAGCTTTTAATTCCATTTTCTGTGAAGTTTCAGAAACATCCTCATATTTCTCACTAGCAACTATGCTGAGCACTTAATCTTCATAAAAGCCCACCATGGTGGTATCTATATGCAAGAACTGATTCATTCAGAGAGCTAAGGCAAGGTGACAGCTTCCCCAAGCTAGGAGGTGACTGGCAGAAACCCAGGTATTTGTGCTGGGTAGTGCGCACCTAGGGTGGGGGGAATCCCAGCGGGAAGGGAAGCCAATAAGGGGGATTCAGAGATCCCTCGAGGTGCACAGGAAGCAGGGTGAGGCCTTGCTCTTGGATTAAAGAGCTCTTTAAATCGCAGGCACACCCCAAGGGCAGCGCCTTCCTTTTCTGTTTACCTTCTGTAGCAGTGGTAGCAGCGGCGGTGGCTGCAGCAACACAATTAGGACAGTGCCTTGCCTGTGTGCAGCCTCAGCGACTATGCACTGGTCAGGAAAGAGTGGGCTCACAGAGCAGGTGCAGTAGACCTAGCAGGGGCTGCACAAGGGATGCTGTGTACCCCAAGGCTGCAGGGACAGCCAGCAGAGGCCCCACCCAGCAGCTGACACTCTAAGATCCAAAGAAGAGAAATCTTGGATGATGTCTCAACTGGGGAAGGGTGTAAAGCCCAACCTACTAGGAAATGATTCGTCTGACAGGAGTAAGAACCACTAGCAGGGGTGTCTAAAGAAAAGGAAGCCACTGCATTAAAATGCACAGCGAGTGTTCGATAGCAGGGGTTCCCACTTCAGATCATCTGTCACGTGGGATCCCAAGAGTTGGGGCAAGGAGATCAGGATGGGGAGACTTGGAGTTCTCTGCCCTGGGCCTCATCTCAGTGTCATAACCTGTGACTTCCAACCTCTTGGATTGCAAGGCAAGATGCTTCCTCTGCAGCCTGTGGCTGCTGCTGCCGGGCAAGAATGATGGATGTGCAGAGGTACCAGCATTATAGGAGGTACTGAGAGTGGCAATGAAGGTCACTGCCAGGGATCCTTCCAGCACTTTCTGGGAAGGGAGGGCTGCAGGCCAATGAGGGCTGAATCTCAAAGCTACTGTGTGAGGAGCTATGGTCAGCTCTCCAGAGACGCTGTCCTCAGAGCCCTGTTTCACTACAGTGCAAGACCTGCCTTTATACTTCAGGACATCTACCTCCTGCAATGGTAGGTGTTAATCCACATATTCCACTCTATGCAAAGATCAACTCACACTGTACATGTAAATGTAAAAAGTCACATTAGAGACCTTTGGTAGAGACAAGTTTTTGCCACCTAGAGCTAGGCAAAGGTTTCTGAGCTAAAGTCACTAAAGACATAATCCAAAGGAACCAACAGATGCACTGGATTTTGTTGAAACTCAACATCATCTCTTCAAAAGACACTGCTCAAAAAACACCCCCCCAAAAAAACAAACAAACAAAAAAACAAAGCAAAGCCACAGCCTAGAATAAGACACTTAGCAAAACACTCAAAGGGACTTACAGCCAGAATCTATAAGAACCTCAAGGCTCAATATGAAGAAAACGGCGAAAGGAAAAGATGGGGAAAGATCTCAACAGACAGCTCACCAAACAGATGCAGGCAGCAGGCAATGACATGAGAAGATGCTCAGTGTTGTAAGTCACCAGATAAACACAAACCAAGCCTCAAGGACGCGCCACTCCATACCCATCACGAGGGCTGAGAAAGCCAATGAAGCCAAGGTGGAATGCAGGCGGAGGCAAGGACTGCCGGGACCTTACAGCTTGCTGAGGCGGTGCAGCAAGCTGAAGTCACTTTGGAAAAGTGTCTCAGCTTCTTACAAAGCTAAATGTACAATACCAAAAGACCCAGCTAGTCCATGCCTCGCTTCCTGCCCAAAAGAAATGCAAACAAACAAAACTCTGCACACAAACGCTTAGAGCAACTTGCAAATGTCTCAGGGATGTTGTAAAGAAGATGAAACATTTTAGTATGAATTATTATAATATGATTTGATCAAGAATTTCTAAAATGGAGAAAGAATATAAATTGTATATAAGGTGTGACATCTGTACTTGCTAATAGAATACTGAGTGCTAGACTGTGGTGTTTAAATTTCTTCTATTTTTTGCATTTTACAAATTCTCACAATGATCCTATTATTTTTGTTAACAAAAATAAAATACTGCCTCCTTAGCCATTCTGCTGACTGGGGGAAAAAGAGACACTCATGCAGGCTACATCTCTTTCTCTGGGTGAATCTTACATGGAAGCTGCGAAGCTGTCCAGCACACGGGGGTGGGAACCTCCCTTGGGGAGCTGCAGCGAGGACTTGGACAGAGCTCATGAGGGGATGTGATGGGACGCCTCTCCCACACTGAGGAGGCGGTCTCTCCCTTTGGGCAGCCAGAAGGAGGTGCCCAGGAAGGCTTCCAGCAGCGCATGCCTGGGTGCCGTCGTACATAGAAAACCATGCTTTAGTATGAATTACAAGGTTGTGGGAGAGCTCCCTGCACTTGGTTAGCCTGGTCTCTTCAGTGACTAGCACAGCAACTATGTATTTCATTTCTGACATTAATGAGTCCTGGAAGGGTATGAGAAGATTGCAGCTCTAAAGAGTCTACATTTTTACACTGTAACCCTAAGGGTTTAAGATGGAAAAGTTTAGCACAGTCAAGACTCTAATAAAAGTCATGGCTCTTGGCAACCATCTAAAGGTTCAATGTGCTGTGTTTTAAAGGTTGGGGCGGGAGGAGAGTGACCTGGTCTGACATCTCTGTTTGAAGGGAAAAAAAAAGAACCCCATGAACAGCCATTGTTTCTTCCTTCTGTCCCACCTCCCAGGTGTTGGGCTGGCCAAGGGAATTTTGAGAATGGTCAGCCCCTGAAACAGACACTAAGTGTGCTAAGGAAATCCATCACTTACACCTGATCTGGGAAAATGGCTACAATCCCTAGTTCATTCCAGCACTAACGGTCTGGGGAATGCTGCTCCTTTGTGGACCAAGACAAAATGCACCTTGAAGTGCTGCTGGGAGGGAGAAGAGAAGGCTGGCCGGGCAGTGCCAATCCCAGTGATCCTAAGGGGGTAGGGGGTACCTGCACTGTCCTGAAAACAGGAAACAACCCCACTTCAGGGGACGGTGTCTGCTGAACATGTGACAGGCCCTTGAAACGCAAGTCCCGGAGGCGGCGATCCCTTGGATCTCTATGCAATGCCTTGATGATGTGACGGCCCAGGCTGGTCCGTGCCTTCGATCTACAATGGCTGCAAGAAATCTCTTCACGGAGACTCCTTCCTCCTGCGACACACATTTTGGGGAATTTTACCCACTGCAGGGCTGGGTGGGTACAGGTTCTGCAGCCAGCCAGCCAGCCAGCTCTTTGCACACCAGCCACACACCTGGCCATAGTCCTGCCACCACAGAAACCAGGCCCTCTTGGCTTCTGGTGCACTCTGACTCACTATAGAGTCTGATTGAAATAACCGGGCAAGCAAAATTGATGGACTCAACAAGCAAAGCACCAGCTATCTTATGTCCTGCCGATCTTAATAAGATTCAACCTGAGAGCTGGGTTTCAAGGAGCTGGTAAAGTTCTACCCTGCTCCGTTAGGAGGTGTGCCTGGGAGAATGGTGCTGTTCAGAAGAAAGCCCAAGCCTCTCACGCTCTCACTCAATTAAAAGTTGTCAAGATGTCTCTTCCTTGTTAAGTGGTACTGACAAGGAAGAACAGAGTTACAGGTTCTTTTTTTTTTTTTAAGCTCAAATCTTACATCAGTGACAGCTTTAATGTCAATGGGAAGGGGAAAAAAACCCTTTGCATTTTATTAGAGTATTATAAATTCAAAATCTTAAGTAACTTATACAAAGCTTTCACTTAAAAACAATGAAAGCTATAAAAGGAACTAACTTATTATTGCTGTCTATTATTACATATTTTAACTTTAATATTTTTAAGATTATGCTGATAGAGAAGGGAAAAAACCCAGAAAGCTTGTCTCTGCAGTACACACCGAGACAAGGATATAAGAGGCTGCAGATGCCTGGCAGACATTCTAGCAGAGCCGCAGGCAGAGGAGGCCCTGTGTGCACGCAGGGGCCGTGCACAGGCCTGGGGCTGTGGAAGGCCTGCCCCGTGTCTGAGGTTCTGTCGTCCCTTGGAATGCTGCCTGATTTTCTCCCCACAGTAGAGCTTATGCACCCTGTGCTTGGAGCTGTCATGGGCTATTCTGACCTTGTGGAACCTCAGCTAATCTGCACTCCACACACCTGCTTTCCTATCACTGGCACTATGCTTTTAAAAAGTATAAAAACCCTCCCTTTCTTTGTCTCGGTGCGTCATCCTGTGAGATGATAGTCGCCCTGCTGCCATAATAAAAAGTTCAGTTCTGCACGACCTCATGTCCTTCGTTTATTAGCTTCTGACGTAAGTGGAGCAAAAGGCCGTTTCTACCCCCCACCACCAATCAAGCTCAGTGTGATCTCAAAGTTAGGCTACCACCTACTCAGGAACATTTCTGAAGCATGTACAAGGTGACACTGCCAGCAAGGTATCATGTTGAAAGCCTTGGATGCCACAAGGTCACAGACTTCAACAGAGCGTGGGGAGAGGAGGGAAGGCCAGTCCAGGGAGGGCTCCACATCCAAGGAGACGGATATCTAAAACTTGCAGTCAGGGTTTCCAGTAAGAATTTCAGTGTTTTTTCCTTCGTTTTGAAATTCGGCTTCAGTATAATGAATAAAAAGCACTATGACAGTTTTGCTGTTTCTGTGATCTCATTAATAACGATGAGATTCAGAAAATTCCCCACCCGCCACGTGCAAAGAAGGGACCCGTTAAAACAGTGAGTTCTGAGCTGGGGTGTGAACGGAGCTCTGCTTGGCTCTGCAGCCTCACAACTGCCTTGCTCTGATCTGACCCAGCACTCTGCTGAGACGGAGGAGGACACTGAGGCAGAGGTCAGCATCTCTCCCATCCTGAGGACTCAGCCCCTGACTGCGGGTCAAAGCACAGGCTCCTGGGGACAGAGGAAGGGCCCTGCGACCTCAGGCAATTCACACACGCTTTGGGCCTCATAAAAATGTACATAAACGGGCCAGCATGAGTACCTCAGTCATAAAACAAATGATGAGTGCCTCAGAGAGCTGAACGGAAGACATTTTGTGGAGCACTCATGGCTGTCCTTGACACACAACAAAACGTGGTATGCAGCCTGACCCTGCCGCAGACACGCTGACGGACAAACAAGTCCCGCTCTGCCCTCCTGCCTGGCCCCACAGGGGGCTTGTGTCCCAAGGGCTGAGTTAGACTTGGGGTGGCCCACAGCATGCCTCGGGTAGGGACAGCTCGTGGGGCAGCTCAGGAAGGTCTGGCTTATCCTTTCCTCTTTGCTGTGGACTGGAGCACGCACCTGCATCACTAACGAGGGGAGGGCGAGTCCCCACCTCAGGGCCGTTGTGAAAACGGAACAAGGTAAGGAGACGAACGGCTCCTACCGCAGTGTCTAGTGTGTAATATGCTCGTTCTCAACAGGTGTTCATTTCCTGTGTTCTTGGCTTCTTATATAATTCTGCTTAGATGAGAAAACTCAGGTTGCCTGGGGTTTTGCTGGGAACAGAAAAATCTCTGCTACCGAAAATAATGTGTCAGGGGTAGGCGTCTGTGAGAATTTAAATGCACATTTTAAACCCTGAGGCTATATTAGACACATCAAAGAAATCGTTAAGCCATGCAGGAGGGAGCGAGGACAGCGACAGGCCGGCCATCTTCATTGAGGAGACCTACAGTGCTGTCAGCTATGAGAGCCAGGCCTTTCAGCATTCCTTGGGTGGAATTCATCCTCAAACCTCAATCTGCCCTGCCACCAAGGGAAGCCCTGCTTGAGTGCTGCTCCAACTGAATGAGTTTTTAAGGTATCTTGGGAGTGCATGGCTATGGGATTTGCTCAGATTTGATACAAACCTGTTGGAGACAGCTCTTTCTTCATCCTTTTAAATTTCTTGGCCTTTTTCCTGCTCTCTGGGAGGGATTCTGCGCAGGAATCCGACTGCTCCTGCTCGGCGTCAGACATCTCCGCCAGGCTTCTGTCCTCTAGGCCTGCTTCTCTGGGAGGAGGGCTCAGGCTTCTTTTGCCTGCTGTGCTGCTGGCCGTCAAACTGAAAACACAGAAAGTGGAGCAACAAGAGAGGTGGTAAGGATAACAGGAAGACCGGCCTATAAAAACATTTTAATGCTCTTGAGTCCATGAACATGGAAGCAGCAATCACGCTCCTGGCTGTAAGAGTTAAGACACCACGTTAAGAACGAACACGTGACAGCACGCCCATGACCAACTTACTCAAAGTGCTCCGTTATGCACAGATATGAGAACACTTCAAGAAAAAACTGCATGAATTTCAAGGTTTTCTTTTTCTTTTTTTTTTTGGCAGGGGGAGGGGCACATGGAAACACACTTATCTTTTAATGCCCTCTTTCCTTACACTTTCTGAAATTCCCTTATAGATAAAAACAAATCAAGGTTGTCCCTCATGTTAGGGCCACTTTAGCTCTTAGTCTCCATTTCGGTAAAGCCACTTAACAGAGAAGTACTACCAAATGATAGAATTACCGTAACAAAATCATAGCTTGATTACATGAAACCAGGAGACAGCCCTTCCTGACCTTCCCGCACGTGAAGCCTAAACACGCACAGCACGTCACACACGTACAATCCTCTTCTCCCCAAAAGGCAATTCGTCACAATGAAACCTGGTTTTATTTTTTTGCTTGTCTTTTTATTAAAAAAAATGAAAAACGAAATAAATAAATATGATCTGAACCATATGCAGTTTTGTTGCAGAAAGTGAAGTCCATGATTTTCAAAGGATGGTGGCCATTTATCAAATAGATAATCAATTGTCACACAGTTTGAATAACTGAAGCAATATCCTTGAACTGTCTGTAGGAATTCTCAAACTGTGGGATTGTCATTTCAAAGAATTTGCTCTTTTTGTGGCCTTCAGGATCTGTTACTATTAGTATCACTCAACATAAGGATACTTAAAGAGATCTGCAGCTGTCCTAGCTCACTGCCATGCAGGCTTGCACTGGCAATCTGTACGTCTGGAATTAGCATTTGGCATCAGCTCACTAGAACCCTCCATGGCAGGACCCAGGACTCGAGGCATGGATACCAGCAGACATCTACTGGGCTTGGCTTCTTTCAGAATTTATTTTAAAATCAAAATGAGACACAGAGAGAGAGAGAGAGACAGAGAGAGAGAGAGAGAGAGAGAGAGAATATGAATATGAGTCTTCCATCTTCTGGTTTATTTCTCAAATGGCTGCAACGGCCAGGGCTGGGCCAGTCAGAGCCAGGGGCTTCATCGAGGTCTCCCCCTTGGGTGCAGGGCCCAGGACTTGGGCCATTTTCTGCTGCTCTCCCAGGTGCATTACTAGAGAGCAGGAGGATCAGAGGTGAAGTAGCCAGGACTCAAACTGGCACCCACACAGGAGACTACTACTGCTGGCTTACATCTGCCGCTGTACATGGGCTCCCGTGGTTTCACTTTTAAAGCCTTACAGGATTTGACAGGTTGGATTAAATCAGATGATGTACCCTGACTTTTTTTATTCCTTAAGAAAGTATGTTCACTTGAATATAATTTAGTTCACAGTTCACATGGCCAGTGACTGGGCCTTATATAATAAATATAGCTCTCAATTTACAAAAAAGATCAGAAAAAAAAATCAAGGCATTCCATCTAAGAGAGGCAGTGGTGGTGGAGATGAAAAGAGAATGTATTTATCTTAGCTGTTCCAGAAGGTGAATATTTAAAAGTATTGCTCACAAAACACACTGGCTTCCTCCATAGTGCTCTCGCACTCACATCTTCTCTGAGCCCGAGGATTGCACCTGACAGTTCATTCATGTCAAGAAGGAGAATGAACTTTGTCCCTGGTGATTCTGCAAGGTCTTAGGAAGCCAAGGAAGCATTAAAGAGATGGCCATGGCTGGCCTCTTATGATGGGCTAGCCGGCCGCTCATTCATCCTTTCTCACAGAAACATCTCTTGTTCCTGAGGGCCTATGGAGGAAAGGCAGGATACTGATGGAGCGAACCAGCAGATGGAAGATCTTTCTCTGTGTATCTGCTTTTTCAATAAAAATAATAATAA
This sequence comes from Ochotona curzoniae, assembly GCF_017591425.1. Lineage (NCBI taxonomy): Eukaryota > Metazoa > Chordata > Mammalia > Lagomorpha > Ochotonidae > Ochotona > Ochotona curzoniae. The sequence goes on along the minus strand of NW_024465421.1, from coordinate 16,498,300 downwards.
ATCTTTAGAAAAAAATAAAGTGCAGTAATGAGGACATCAACTGGCACCCATGTGGGACGCCTGCATCACAGCCAGTGGCTTTACCTTCTGTGCTGGCCCCAAAGACGGACTTGCAAAAGGTGGTGTTAGCCCAAGTGGAAAAGGGTAAAACCAGACGTATTCCTTACACCATGCAACAGACAAATGTCCAATGAGCTACATTTCTAAATATGAAGAAAATGGTAACTACATAATTACTAGAAGAAGAGCTGGGTAAGTTTTTCCAAATCTTAGGCTTGCAGAAAGAAGTTTTATTACTATGATAGATAACCCAGAAAAAAATAAAGGATTTATAGACTTAACTTCACAAACATAAAAATCTTTTGCATGGCAATAAAAACTCGTGCAAACCAAAAAGGAACAAATGCCAAGCAGGAGAAAATACTTGCATCAAGCATCATAAATAAGTGGTTCGGAGCCCTAACATATATGTAGCTGAAAACGGAAGGACTAAAAATCTTACCAAAAAAAGAAAGCTGTGAATAAACAATCTGCTAAAAACACATGCATATATTCCTTAAACATGTGAAAAAAAGATTAACTTCATTCACAGTGCTAAACGAAACAATACCAAAACACTATTTCTCACCTATAAGCCTGGCAAAAATAACCAAAGGCTTGGTAATACAATCTGTCAGACAGGAGACGGACACTCCTACACTTCACTAGTGAGAATGCAAAGTAGTAGAACGCACTTTCAGAGGGGAATGTGGCAACTGGAAACAAAACTACACATGCACTTATTCTTTGACCCAGACATTCTACTCCTAGAAATTTACAAGATATACCTCCAACAGAAGCAAAATCACACAGGTGTGCTATTCATTGAGGCATACTTTATAATTGCAAATCATAGCAAAGTGTCTAAGTGTCAACACACAGGAGATTGTGTGAATATTCTAAATGGTACACACAATCAGTGAAGCATTACACAGCTGCAAAAAATAATGGAGAGCTTGAGGAACTGAGAACAATTGTGTAATAATTTTCAATTCTTAAATATCAAAAGCTAAAATGAGAGTCAGGCAAAGCAGCCTCCCTTCAGTAGCAGCTTCGTTTGCATGCAGTTGTTACACCCAGGTGGGCCAGCTTACAACCAACAAGAAGTGCACAGTTAAGCCCACTGTATGAAAGAGTGATGAACTGAAAAACACAATGTTAGATACAACTATGCCAAAATTGAACATTAAACTCAAAAGTTACTGTCAACCACCAATCAAATTCTGTAAGGGTAAATATCTACATTAATTCATACTTTAAGGACAAAAATTTGTTTGTAGAAATGTCACATTTAGAAACTTCGAGAATACTCTTTTCCATAAAACAACAGAAAAAATTTGGCTGCCACATGAAATGTTGTTATTCACATGCAATGAAAGTTACTCACTTTAAGTTTGGTTAATTTGGGGAGTTGAATATAACCTTGCTATTATTAAGACAATCAAATTGCTGAACGTTTCCTACCCTTAAAAAGATTACTTTTGTTATAATGAATGCGATTCATGCCCCCGTGATCCCTTACAATCATGCCTTTTCCATTCAGATGAATGGAATCACACAATGTCTAATCCTTTGTGACTGATTTCCTCCACATAATACACTGAGAGTCAGCCAACAGTGCAGGATGCACTGATCTCTCATGCCTACTGCTGAGTACTACTAGTCTTTCATATTACAGCTACATTACAAATTGTTTATTTATTTACCAGTTAATAGATATTTGGCTTGTTTCCAAGTTTTTGCTATTATAAATGATTATGCTGTGAACACTGTGGGAGCTTTCCTGTGAACTCAACTTTTTTTTTTCTAGGGTAAGTATTTAATAAAACTTCTGAGTGGTGTGTAAACAAGCACTCATGATATCCACTTAGTTTTACACAAATTTGTCTAACCATCTACTGATCATTTGTATAAGTTCCCTGAAGTACTTGTATAAATCTTTTGTTTCCACTCCTTTTTTTTAAAAGATTGGGTTTTCTTATTGTTGAGTTGTAAGCAGTTTCTGAATATAGCTTACTTTACTAGATATGCATTTTGTAAACAGTTTCCCTTTGTGGCTCCTATATATAGTTTCTTAAAGCATCTTTTGAGGAAAAGAATATTTAATTCTGATCAAGCATTAACTGTCACACATTTTAAGCATTACATATTCTTGATAGTCATTAATTTCAAGATTTAAGAATGAGAATTCAGCATTCTCAAACAATAAATTATTATGTATTTTTTCACAACACATTAAACTGGATGGCCACGTATTTCACCTGCACAGGTGGACAGCACCTCCTGAGGCAAAGTGAAAAGAGAGGCAGCACCAGAGGAAGAGTCAGAAAAGAAGAAGTAGGGAGAAAAAAGCCAAAAAACTTAGAACTTTGTCTAAGGGGAAGAAACAGAAATCTAGGTGCTCCACAGAGGGCTCGTCCACTTGGCCCAGTCCCATAAAGTTCAAGGCAGCACAGGCCACAGGTTCCTGAAAAGACCAGGTAACAAGACTGGGGCTATGTCAACAGGATCCCACCTCCTTCCAGGGAGCCAGGGGACTTCAGACCCCCAGACCAGTGAGAGATGGCCAGGAGGAGGTTTAAGAGAGGCATCCTCTCATACAAACCATGGACTCAGAGGCACCAGACTTGGGGGCAGGGCAGAGGGGAAGAGGGGCTAGCTGTTCCCACACGGACAAAGGAGGTTTCCAGCTTCCTTCTGCCACATTAGACCCATGGCACCAGCAGGGTTATGTAATTAAGATTATAATTCCAAGTTGTAAATAAGACAGTTGGTCTCCTGAAAAATCAAATCTTTCCAGGTGATGTCTTATTTAGAGTTGAGAGACTGAAAAGTATTCCTTCTGGGATCAGCAACTGAATGAAAGATGCCAGCTCTCATGACTTGTACTCAATACTTCCAGGGCACTACACTAGGCATCTCAGCCAGGGCAATAATACAATTCATACTATCCACCAGGGAAGGAAAAAACACAATTGCTTATATTTGCATGTCTGACCGCCTAAACATAAAATACAAAAAGCTATTAAATAAGTGAATTTAGACAGATTCAAGGATACAAGGTAAAAGAAAATCAGTTGTATCTGTATTGCTAGTGTGTACACTGGTAATGAATGACTAGAAAATAAACTAAAACATATGATTTAAAATAAAAGCAGACTACTCACTGATAGCTCTAATAAAGTACATGCTGAATTTGTGTACTGAAAACTGTAACATACCGAAAGTGAAATCAAGGAAAGCCTAAAAAAATCAAAACATATACTATATTCATGCATTGAAAGATTCAGTGTAATTGAAGTGTCAATTCTCCTCAGACTGACACAATGAAAAAAGAGCTAACAGGCTTTTTGTACAAACCGATGAACCAACTCTAACAATTTCATTGAAATGTGAAGGGCCCAGGACAAACACAAATGCCTTTTTAAAAAGAACAAATTTGAAGGATAGACTGGCTTCTAGACTCACTGAAAAGCTAGGGTAACACAGACATGGTGTTGCTGAGGCTGGTGTTACAATAAGCTGCTGTGTGTGATGCCAGAATCCCATATGGGCACAGGTTCGAGCCCCAGCTGTTTCACTTGCTGTCATGCAGACAGCAAAGCATGTAGTTAGCATTGTCTCTAGGCGCCCAATGATAAACCCACGTAACTTTTTTATAAAATGGAAAAATTTTAAAAATGAACAGGCCAACAAAAATGAAAGTGTCACAAACAGCCAAAAAGTGATAATGCTGGAAGTGAGGTCCAGTCAAACGGAGGTAGAGTTACAGAAGAATGAGCTGATCACAGGAACGTAGATACTGCTTCCAACTGAGTAACTGTGAACATGGGGCCTTAGGAAGGCAGGGAAGACAACTTCTTAGTGAGGAAGCGAGAAGGCAGACGTGACAAAAAGAGTAGAGATGTCCCTGAGGAAGTAATGCCAGCAAAGAACCAAACTAAACCAAACCATTCACACCAAAGGAATTCACCAACACACAGAAAAAAAAACTTACTTCTATCACAAGTTGTAAGACAAGAGGATAAAGCACCTAAAATCTTTACTCCATAGTAAACTTTTAAGATGTCTTATCACTAACCCTTTTAGTAAGATCACGGACTATCTGAATAAAAACTACAGCAATATTCTGTAGTGCTTATAACATACAAAACAAAAGCCATGCTGCTATAATTTAGTCTGGGAGGTGAGAAATGCAGGCATATTATAAAATTCCTATACTCTATGAAGTGGTATAAGATCACTTGAAAAAGATTATAATCATACAAGTACATACTATATACCCTGAATCAACCCTATCAGGCTCTTGTGTAAAAAGAAGTACATTCTAAATTTTACAGGAAAATGGAAAAATTACAAACTAATTCTGAGAAAAAAGGGAAAAGTTGCAAGGAAGACTGAAAAAGGAGCAGGGGGAGAAGCCAACTGGAGTAAAAGTATATAACAAACTTCTGCTATTACATGGTGTTGAAAACAAACTGATGTATTTCACTGAAAGTTATTTTAAAAGGAAGAAAATGTAAGACCTTCATAAACATTTATTTAACATGTGAACAACCACTACACCAATATAAGTCATTGCTTCTCAACAAGGAAAGAACTCTAGTAGGACCTGGCTTTGTGACCTGAAAGCAACACTTTTCTGAGCCCCTTCTTCTCCCTTTTAGGTGACGCAAAGCGAGCCAGGTCACCCTAGGCTTTTGACAGTTCTGCAGTACAAGGATTTTTTCCCCCCTTTAAGGGTTATTTATTTATTTGATAAGCAAAGTAGAATTACAGAGAGAAAAAGGACGAGACAGAGATCTCCCATTTGCTGGCTTTTCCCCCAGATGGTCCCATCAAGGTCCAAGCAGCTGGAGCTGATCTGGTCTACTAAGAGCCAGGAATTGATTCTGGGTCTCCCCTGTGAGCAGGGGCCCAAGTACTTGGGCCATGTTCTGCTGCCTTCCCAGGAGCACTGGCAGGTGCTGGATTGGAACTGGAGCAGCTAGGACTTAAATTGGCACCCATATGGTGGTGGATTTATCGGCTATGTCATGATGCCAGCCCCAAGTATATGGCTTTATCAGGGAATACTATTATTGCTCATTTATAGACACTACTAATTCTTTACAAGACTCTATATGCATCTCACCAACTGAAGTTGACTTCACATTCGTTAATCTGTATTCTTGTGTCATTAATGTGCTACAATTATTAATATTTGCAAATAAATGACACATAATAAAAATTAAAAAGTCATCACTTAAAAAACAGCAGGATTTTGTACCATCACTCTTTTAATCCCATGTGTTTCTGAAGATGTGCCATCTCTTGTGAAATGATCACTTTGGTCCCTTCTGGTTTTCTTATAAACCTACCAACTCCAACCCGAGAAGTCAAGTCACTGGGCAGGGCCAGCTTTGGAAGTAAAGCACTGCTTCACAGGTTTTGACAAGAGGAGGAAGAAGATGCCAACTACTCCTTTGCCTGAAAGACACCCCTTTATCTGATGCCCACCATGGCCGAATGATCAGAGCTACACAAAGGGAGGCTAGGAAGGCAAGAAGATCAAAGAAAGCCGCCAGAAACGTGGAGATGCCTGCTCTAAATCCTCATAGTTTCACTGCATGCCATCCACATTTAGGCACATCTGGAATGAGATGACATCATTAGCAACAGCAATTTGATCAGCAGGGCATGCCTTTGCAAGAGGAAGCACACAGGCTGCTCACGAGTCAGGGAAAGTGGGCTCAGAAGGACAGGTTTCTCAGGCCTCAGCTACATTTGTGGTCTTTCCTGGGGTTAATCTGTAACTGCAGCAACTAGAAACCTATCCTTTCATTAATTTAAGATGGTGAACTAACATGCCCAGGGTTGTTCACAGGAATTCCCCAGTTCTCTCCATAAAATAGGTGACACTTGTTCAAATATGAAGGGAATGGTGGTCTAAATGCTCATGTCCACAGCATCAGGTGAAAGTGACTTTCTTTAAAAATGTGATAAGGTGGGCATTAATGCTCTTCAAACGTGGGACGTTCCATCCAGAACAGATTTACCCCCAATCTCAGGTGGCTCTTTTAGTCTAAACAGGGAAACCAACAAAATAACACAGTTCTTGGCACAATTACGAAAAGAACCCATTCCTTTCTACCTGATCTTCAGCAAAGCAACCGAAAGCATTTCTAGCATGGCTTACCACGTAGAAAACAAAATGCCATGTGCACACCCTTATTCCAAAACAAAGTGGAGAGGAGAACGGTTCCAAGTGTGCCACAGGCTTTCTTGCTCATTCGCTGACTTGCATGCTTCCCTGAGGGACGACAATGCCTCACTTGTTAGACGCTGGAATGCCAGCGTCAATCCAGCAACAATCCCCAACTGTTAACTCTTCCTACGAGAATCTACAGAGCAAGCAATTTCCGAAGACTTCAGAGACACGAAGGCCTACTGGAAGGCATTCCTAGTTGTGGGGAATGGTCCTAATCCATCTTTGGGAAGGAAGCAACGTTTTAGACTGCGAATGAACAGAATTTGGAAGGAAAGAGATGGAAGGCTTGACACTGGATATTGCCATTCACAGGTGTTGTGGTACTGAGCAGTTTCCTCAATTCTAAAATAGCTTATTATGAGGATTAAATAAGAGAGCAAAACAAAAGGACATGTGTTATAATGCCTGGCACGTGGCTGACTCAATAAACGCCAGTGCTTGCTTTACTCCCTCCCTGGCCTAGGGTGGAGAAGGTGGAAGGTCTGTGTTTTCAGAAGTGATATTGATCTGGGTCTTGGGGAAAGAAGCAGCCACTCAGGGAAGGCTGGAGCAGGATGGCCCTGACTGCAGGTTGGAAGGAGGGGGTTTCAGCAGCCTTGCCAGGGGCAGGCAATATAGGAATATGGCCGTTTGTCAATGAGGATGCTGGGACTGGTAGATCTCGGAAAACCAAATCAACAGCCCTGCCCTACTGGATGGTACACGAGGCTTCTAGAAGACACAGCTCCCCTCCCTCAACACCTTCTTACTAACCTTGAAATATACAGAACTGTTTAAAGAGCTGTGCAGTGAACACCCATCTCCCCACCAGAGATCTCAGTTTTCCTTCCACTGAGGGGAAGGAGGGCTCAGTGAGGAGATCTGGAGTGCTCCCATCTGGCAAGCACTGTCGGTGACACAGTCCAATGACACAGAGTCTGGCACAGACAAAGGAAGCGTTTAACATGGGTCACCCAGGAGCGCAGCGATGAGCACGGTCTGTGACCAGTCATCCTTCATCCCTTACACCGGCTTCTGAACAAGCACAAGCGTCCCGCACTGCCTGCCGACTTGTACTACACTAGCAGAAGTTTAAATAAGCCAATTGTGTCAAAAACAGACAAACAAACAAAACCTGCCAGAAAAATGTCACGAACTTCTGCATCTGAGAATGACAGCATAGCTTTTTTTTTAATTATTATTATTAGAAAGGCAGAATCTGCTGATCTACTCACTAAATGGCACAGTGGCTGGAGCTGAAATGATCCAAAGCCAGGAGCCAGGAGCTTCTTATGGGTCTGCCATGTTTTTGCAGCGGCCAAAGGCTAGGGTCATCCTCCACTGCCTGAAGCAGGCAGCTGGATGGGAAATGGAATAATTGGAATACAAACTTGCACCCACACGGGCAGAGGCTTAGCCTACTATGCCATAGCACCAGCTTCAACAATATAGATTTTATGTTATTTCAGCTATCACTATTACCAACAATCCTTGTAAAATCTAAATGCACACGATTTTGGACAACTCAAACAGGAAATTCACTTTGTGTTTAGTTATCAGGCATGAGAAAATAGCACTTCATGACCCCATCTCTAAGTGCTGAGGACAATTTGTTTCCATTGCTAGTGGTCATTATCCCATTACAAAGGAAATTACTATCATCACATGAACTAAGTAATGTAATACTATTACTGCGTTAGAAACAGACAACAATGACTCTGACTTAGGGCTGATCAAGTAAATAATACAGAGATTTGGAAGGGAGTTGTTAATGTTCAGACATTACTGTGGTTATGAAACATCAGAATGTTCTAACATATCAAAAGTCCTGTACATGTAGGATGATGTTAAACTGAGCTTCATGTTGTTTAAATCAAAAGCCTGAGATGACACACTCTCCCAAGTGTGAGGTGAAAGGAGAGCAGATGGCCATGACAATCCTGACAGCAGCTTGGAGATGGGAATGCTGGTTCTCACTGGAGAAGCTGACAAGCTTTCTATGCTTTCAAATTTAAAGAAATTATTGCTAAAACTTCCCAGATTTTAATGAAAAAGCTAATTTTCTAAAATCAACCACAGAAAAATCTGAGTGAAGTTTTAAAACCACACAGATAATATTAAGGAGGTTATAATAGCTCTGCCATCATAATGTGCTTTTTCTTGATGGTAATTCATAATTCTCTCTAAAAACAGCTTGGGTTTCTAATATGCATTCCCTCAGACCCTGACTGTGATGAGAAAGATTTCAAATAAAAATTTACTGTAAGAAATTATATTCTAAATTGCTTGAATACCTTCTTAAAAAATTGTAATTCCAGTTAAGAACACATAATAGAACACTTGCCATCTTTACCATTCTTAATTATTTAGTGCAGTAATGTTAAGTACATTCTCACTGAGTGCATCCAATCTCCAGAACTCTCTTCCTCTTGTAAAAGATACACCATTAAGCAGCACCTCCTCCTTGGTTCTCTCCACAGTATGAGCCTGCCTCCCTCCAGGTACACAGAAGAATGGAGTCCGGCAGTACTTGTCCTTTTCTGATTGCTTTATTCCACTTAGTGTCACATCCACAAGGTAAATCCACACTACAACATGTCAGAATTGGTCCCTTTCCAAGGCTGAATAGTACTCCACTGCACATCTTAGGCACATTTTATTCATGCAGGGTATCTGTCTCTCTTTTATGTTGTATTCCTCTTAGGAATCCTGCTGGAATATCCCTTCTGGGGAAGATGGCAACGTGTCCTGACCTACTGGCACAGGGCAAGTCAAAAGGGACAATCTAGATCAGTCTACCTTTCCCTAACTTTTCACCACACAGGTGGATGGATGGGGTGATTGTCAGAGGTGCACTGCACCTTGACTAACACCAGGTTTTAGTATCTTAAAAATAATTCCATAGGAAAACCAATTTTCCTGGTTTGGGGCAGGCATATGGCATAGTGATTAAGCCTCTGTTTAAGACTTCTGTTATGCCATGCCTGGTACGGTAGCCTAGTGCCTCAAGTTCTCACCTTGCACATGCTGGAATCCCATACGAGCGCAGGTTCTAATCCCGGTGGCCCCGCATGCCATTCAGCTCCCTGCTTGTGGCCTGGGCAAAGCAGCTGAGGATGCCCCAAGGCCTTGGGACCCTGTACCTACATGAGAGACTCAGAGGGGGCTCCTGGCTGTTGGCTTTGGATTGGTTCAGCTCCGGCCATTGCGGCCACTTGGGGAGTGAATCAGTGGATGGAAGGTCTTCCTCTCTGTCTCTCCTCCTCTCTGTACATCTGACTTTCCAATAAAACTAAATCTCTAACAACAACAACAACAACAACACCTCTGTTATGCCATATTGGTGCTTGGCTCCACTCCTAGTTCAGCTTTCTGCTAATGTGCGACCTGGGAGATAGCAGGTAACACTAAAGTATCTGGTCCCTGCCACCTACCTGGGAGACATGAACTAAATGCCTGGCTTCTGGTTTCTGGTCTGGCCTAGACCTTGAAGCTAAGGGCATTTGGGGGAGTGAATCATTGGATAGAAGATATTCCACGCTCCCTTTCAAATAAAAACACAAATAAATAAACTCCCAAGAAACCACTCTTGAAAAACATTTCCTGGTTGACCATTTCAATATTCTGTATTTTACATGAACTAGGCTCTAGTTTTGTACATAATAGTTACTTGAATTTCCCAAAATAGATTCTACTCTGTTCCTCTTGGTTGTTTCGCTGGCAAGGTGGGAAGGAGCTCAGCAGAGGAAGGTGGGGCTGAGTGAGGGTTTTCTAATTCAAAACAATTCAGAACAGGGTTAACAGGTCCCTTTCCCCGCCACCCCCACCTCCTGCTCGGACAGGAGCAGCCAAGGAGACAGCACAGCAGGGGTAGGAGGGGCTCCGTCTACAGGACAGCACCATTTTTTATCACTGGCTTCAGTCACTTGCCCTTTCTTAAGCAGCACCACACTGGGTTATCAGTTCAACATGGCCTGTGATGCTAGGCCCTCTGAGAGGAGAAAGACTCACTCCTTTTCTTTCAGCAGTGGTCTACCGCCCTTCCCCCTCAGTCATTTTGGAGCTTCGAATCTAAGAACAGAGCCTGCATTACCCTCTTTCTTGAGCCTTCTGGATTTACTCTAGTTCCTCTACTTAAAATAAGTCAATCTACCCAATACCAAGAATAGATTCTTTTAAGAGGAAGACCAGGCTGAACATACTAGAAGGATGACACTTTAGTATTTCTGATATTGGCCTGTACATCCCAGGGTTATTTCTATTTCTTTGAACCTTAAAAAAAATTATACTTTTACATGGGTGATGGCTGGTGCTGAACATCCAAATTCATACTCCAAAGAAGGAAGGTTGAAATTTTGAGGTTTCATAGGATTTTTTTTAACCAAGTTCTTTTTTTAAATATAAAACAGCATAGTTTATTACAATGACACTGCATATCTTGCAAACATGCACTCACAGGTATAAACATGGCATAACTGTAGCGGACAAATTAATTTACACTGAGCTATGGATTTAAAATGCCCGTGAATTAGAATCCTGTGTATCTGTAGCTAAATAATTTAGCCTCTCGGGGACTCAATTTTCTCGTGTATAAATCAGGCATGGCACCGCGGTTTTCACTGAGCTGAATGAGAAGTCTGCTCAATGAATGTGAGCCTTCTCTTCCTTTTCATGCTAGTCTGTGTGTATTCCGAGGCCCACATTGTGAGTTTAGGCCTTACACCTTCACACTGAGGACAGAGTGAAATAAGAAAAGGTAAAAAGAACAATCTGAATGAACGCACTGGTCACAAATTAGTTTTCCACAAAGTATTTTCTCATATGATATTCATGAATTTTGCTAGATTTGCCAGAATTTAAACTAGAATTCACAGAGCCAGGTTTAGATGGTTAGTATGCTTTATTAAATAGGCTGGAGAACATTAAACTGCCAGCAATATGAAGAACAGCTTTTAACAGAAGCAGGCTAAGACTGAATGCCAACATCTAAGGTTGAAAGAGAAAAAGTAGAGGGAGCAGATAAGACATCATTCAGGGTCCTGGAAGCTCACATTAGAGGACCCGGCCTCGTGCGTTAGCTCTGGCTCCTCACTCCACGTGCCAGTTTCCTGCCAATGCAGATCTTAAGAGGCAGTAGTGATGGCTCAAGTAACTGCTGTCACCCACATGGGAAACATGAATTAAGTCACTGGTTCTCAGCTTCAACCTGCGAACACCTCAGCCATTGCACACATTTGCGGGAGTGAAAAGTGATGATGGAGCAGTCTATTTACCTCTTTGAAACACTACCACCACCCACCTGTGCTTAGCTTTGACTTACATCTTAGTTGTGTGCTCAGGAACAGAACTTACATCTCTGCCTTGAATCAGGTTGCATCCCTGTGACATACATGCCGCTTGGGGTAGAGCCTTGGCTTCGGGAACGGACTTACTGAAGCTATGTTAGTCTGGCCACCTTCAAATCTAGGCAGAATGGATGTTGACAAATTCAAGGTAGAGCTTGTGGGTTAAGTATATGTTGGGAGAGAAAATGCTTCCCATGACACCTTTTAAACCACTGAAATAATAAATGCAAGTAATTGTTAAAAGTTCATGCAGTACAGGAGAGTGAAAAATGAGAAGTGGGAGAGACTGTGAAATGGGCATTTGGCCCAGCAGCTCAAGTATCCACATCCCTTTAGGAACATTTGGGTTCAAATCCCCACTGCGCTTCTGATGTAGCTGTCTGCTAATGCACACCCTGGGAGGCAAGGGTCAGCAGACAATGGTACAGTGCTTGGGTCTCAGCCATCCTGTGGGAGACCTAGATGGATTAACAGGACACCAACCAGAGAGGAGACAGAGTTATGCTAACCATGAACTAAATATAAATGGCAGGGATTGCCAGAATGGATTAAAAAAAAAAGCAAGAAACAACTTTATGCTGTTTATAAGAAACACATGCTAATTAGAAAGACAAACAAGTTGCCAATAAAAGACCAGCCAAAAATATGCAAACACTCTGGGTAACAAAATAAGACTCACTGTATTAATAACAGAGAAACACCAAAACATTACTAGAGAAGGAGAAATATTCTGTAATAGGAGTAAATTCATTAGTATATCTTTCAGAGGTATTTTCAAGCAAATGAAAAGGGTACAAAAAAATTGACAATCAGAGAAGCAAACAAATCTACAACCACACAGGAAAGATTTTGATAATGCCTCCCTAAATAGTTGAAAGAACCAATTGGCCCTCTCCCCAAATCAGTAAGAATATAGATGATTTCAGCAACACGATAAGCCAAGTTAAGCTAAAATGATACTCATGGAACATTCTACTTTATGAATGCACACGGCATAGTCACCAAGGGAGACCACAGGCCAGGCCGTAAAAATACGTCTCAGTGATTGCCAAAACAGCTTTAAATAGCTCTCAGCTTCAAAAACAAAGTGCAAGGGAAATTAGAAGGTGCTTTTTGGAGACAACAGTGAAAAGGCATTGTATCAAAATATGTGCCATGTAGCTGGGCAGAGGCCAAAGGAAAAATCACGCCCTCAAATGCATTTTCTGCAAAGAAAAATGTATGAAATTCAATGAGCTAAGTTTCCATGTCAAGAAGCCAGATGAAAATATCAATTTAAGCTCCAAATAATCAGAAGATAAGCAATAGACAAATACACAGATAAAATGGAAAAAAAAAAAGACCTAAACACTAGTAAGGCAAAAAATTGATTTGTGGAAGAGATGAACAAAATGGATAAATAAATAAGGAAAAAAGAGAGGAGGTACAAATCACTAACATCAGGGATAGCACCATGGGTCCTATGTAAATCATAATAGGGATATTTTGAACTGATAATTTTATGCTGATGAATATGACAAACAAAATTGAAAAAAATATTCCTTGAAAAACAAATTACTTAGATCCATAAAATAGGAAATTTTAAAGTCTAAATAACTATCTATTTAAGAAAATGAGCTCATAATCAAAAGCTATAAAATTTCAATTCCTAAGTGCTTTAGTGGCAAATTCTACCAAAAAATTATGAAAAATGTTGGGAGCAGAGATTGGCTTAGCAGTTAAGTCAGCACTTGGGGGGCCTTTAGTAGCTCACAGGGAGAGCCTGGGTTTTTCTCTCGTGCAGTGCCATTCCTATGGGCACCCTGAGGTCCTGCTTCCTACCCAGCTCAAAGGTGCATGGCAGGCATTTGGTGGCTTGAACCAGTAGACAGAAGATCTGTGTTTCTCCTGACTCTTAAAAAAATAAAAAAGAAGAAAAAAAGAGGAAAAGTTTTTCATAAAACGGCTCAAGAAATAGAAGAGCAACATTCCTAACTAGTTTTATGAGGGCAGCATAACACTGATACCAAACTGACAGAGACATAAAGGAAAATCATCATCTAACATTCCTCATGAACAAAGGTTCAAAACACTCAACAGGAAATTAGCAATTAAATCCAGCAACATATTAAAAAGATAGCACTTCATGATTAAGAGCAAATTATTCCAGGAATGTGAACCTCGTCAAACATTTGAATACGAATCAGTACAGTTCAAAGTATCTTTTCAAAAAGGACAATAACTATATTACAAATTAAAAACATGGGCCCAGCCTTTTGCCATAGCAGGCTTAGCCTCCACCGGTGACAATAGCATCCTCCATGGATGCTAGTTCTAGTCTCAGCTGCTCTATTTTCAAACCAGTTCTCTGCTAGTGTGCAAGGGTGATCAACAGCAGGTGACCCAAGTATTTGGGCCTTTGCCACCCACTCCACAGACAAGGAAGAACCTCCAGGCTCCTGGCTTTGGCCATTGTAACCATCTGGGGAGTGAATCACCTAAGGGAAGAGTCTCACAGTCTATTCTCTCTCTGTAACTTTGCCTTTCAAATAAATTTAAAAAAAAAAAAAAAAAGGAAAGGAAATGGTACAGAAAGAGTATTTGACAAGATAAAGCATTCATTCATGTTATAAACTTTACTACATTACATGAGAAATGGAGGGAGATTTCTTTAACTTGAAAAATAACTTCTATGAATGACCTAAAGTCAAACTTAATGGAGAGGCACTGAACTTGTCACCTCTAATACTGGAAACAAGGCAAGAATATCCTCTCTCTCAACTTCAATTTAACAATATGCCAGAGATTCTAGTCAATATAATATAGCAGGAAAAAGAAATAAAAGGAATAAAATTGTACTTAACAGCACATGACTGCATGTAGAAAGCCCTATAGTATATTTTAAGAGCCATCAGAATACAGTAAACTTAAAAGGTTTGCAGGATAAAAGATCAATATACAAAGTAAATTATGTTTCTACACAGAAACAGCAAATAATCTGCAAATGAATCAGTCTCATCAAAGACATCTCTTGGGAGGTAGGAACCTGCTGGTTTAGCAGGGATGACTGGGTTCGAATTCTGGCTCCACTCTGAGGTAGCTTCCTGCTAACAGCCATCCTGGGAGGCAGCAGGTTCAATACTTAGGACCCTGCCACCTACTTAAGCTTGGATGTGGTTCCTGGCTTTGATGTGGCTCAGACCTAGCCACTGCAGGCATTTGGGGTTTGAACCTATGAAAGGAAAGATCTTTGTCTCTCTCTACCTCTCATGTGCATAAATGGAAAAAAAAAAATCACAGAAGAAAAGTAATGTAAGGAAAAAACAGAAACAACCAGAATATGCCAACTGCAGAAATGGGTATAATTATTCTAAAATTTATGAAACGCAGAGGATTGAGAATGGCCAAAACAACCTTTAAGAGAAGATGAAAGTCAGAAGGTGTATGCTAGCTGACTGCAAGTTTATTACAAAGACTCAGTAATAATAAAGCCACAGTAGTAGGAGGAAATATTTATCAATGAGTAGGACAAGAATCCAGAAATGTATCTAGAAGTGTACAGTCAATTTAGTTTCCATCTAATTGAAGAAAGGTCTGCTTGGTAACCAGACAGTCATAGGGAAATAAATTAAACTGAACCCCGTCTCACTCCATGTCCATATACATGTGTTATACCCAAGTAACCTGAGAAGGATGATGACTTCAACATAAAAGCTAAAACTACAAATCTTGAAGAAAATACATTATAAGACTATAACAATGTTAGGGCAGGCAAAAAATTTTTTGGGAAAAACTTCCCTGTGCCATAAAAAAGTATTCCTCCACACGGCTTCATGAAAATTTAAAATATCTACTCTTTTTCTCACTAAGGGGGCTGGCAAGGTGGCACAGAAAGCTAATATTACACCTGTGGACCTGGCACCTCATATTGGTGCCAATGTAAGTCCTGGTTGCCCAGCTCCCTGCTTACGGTCTGGGAAAGCAGTGGAGGATGGCCCAGCTACTTGGGACCCTGTACCCAGGTAGGAGACCCAGAAGCAGCTTCTGGTTCTTGGCTTCGAATCAGCTCAGCTCTGACCACTGTGGCCATAGGTGAGTGAATCAACAGACAGCAGATCTCTCTCTCTCCCCTTTTTTAGATCAATCCACTTTAAAAAAATTTAGAAACAATCTAAGTATCTTCCCACAAGAGAATGGGTAAAACAAATGCTATATATTCAAACAAAGAAATTAAATTAAACTATTGGTTTACACTATAGCAAGGATGAATTACAAAAACAAGCTAAGAAAATAAATAAATATGCCAAATAACAATATCATGATTTGATTTTTTAGAAATTAAAAAAATAGGTAAAATTAATTGAGGCCTAGTGGTAGAATTTTTAAAAATGATTTCATAGGGTAGTGTGGTATGGGACTGCTTGAACAAAGGCAGTGAGACAGAAAAGTTCTGTATCTTGCCTTGACTGTGGTTACTGGACACGAAACTCTGAACTGAACACTTAACATCTGTGATTCTGTTACATCCGTACTAGACTTCAGTTTTCAAAATCTCTAAAAGATCATTTTTTAAAAAAGGGAGAATCCAAAATATTTATAGAACTTACTTCTGGGTGTTGGGATCATAGCTAATTTTTCTTTTGCAAACTCACATTTTGCTCAACTACAATTTTCTAGAATGAACACAGATTCTCTTTCAAGGTTTCAGAGCTGCCACGTGTCAGTGTTTGTCTTCCGGAGGAAGGACTGTGGGTAACGGGCAGGCTGAGCCACGGCCTCTTTCCCTGTAGGCAGCCGGTCTCAGAGCACTCTGTGCCCTGTGCTCACAGAACTGGTGGACAAGGAGCAGTGTCAAACAGGACCAAGCCAGAGCCTGCCTGTCACAAGGGGGGGTTTGGGGAGGGTCTGATAAAATAGCTAAGGTCTTGTTACAAAGTATTCTTGAAGCCACAGGGAACTAAAGCAGCATTCTTTTCTGTTATGATGTGAAAGTCAGATTTACTACTTCCAGTCCCTTCAGAACATGACAGAAGGCTGCTGGAGCAACCCTGTCCTTGCAGCCAGAGCCGAGAACACTCACCCGTGGTCGCCATAGCAGTGATCCTGCAGCGTGGAGCCTATACTCTGCGTGCTTAACCGCCTCCTCTCCACCTCCTTCCAGCTGTCTGTCCATTTTCTTTTGATCTGCTTCTCTTCCTGCTTCTTCCCCACGTACTCAGCATAGGTCTGGATCCGATAGCTTTCTGCATATCTGCTGGTATTGACAGCTACAGGGAAAAAGAAGAAATCCTTTCAAGGGTCTGGCCTAGCTCCAAAGAGGTCACTTTTGAAAGGCGGCCTGAGGTAGCCAAGGGAACCCCAGGACTGGCCCCGCCTCTGCAGTTTAGAAAAGATGGGTGACTTTGGACATGTGCCATGAGCAGCTCTTCATCTGGAGAAAAGAGAGCCATGGCTCCCCAAGCTCCCTCTCCGTACAAAAGCACTTTGTAAACTGCAAAGTGCTATAATGGTGTCAGCAAAAAAGTTCTTTTCAAAATATGTGTGCTAAATTTACTGCTTGAAAATTATTCAGAGTAAGACAATGAAAGTATGTAAACAAAACGTCTAAAGCAAAACCGTAAACCCTGTTTTATTAAAAATACAACTGACAGACAGAGCAACCTGAACAGTGGTTGTGACGGCTGCATGGCAGCCTGGACGTCTACTTTGTGCCTGTGTTTGGTGCTCTGAGAATCTCCCATCTACTCTCAGCACGCGGGTGAGGGAGGCACATGACAGGAAGGCAGGATGCGGGGGTTGGGGACTGCACAGGCAACACCCACCCTAACGCCAGGGCCCTCTGGGCCTGTCTGTACCTCACTGCCTCCTGCACATCCACGATATGCCACAATACTTGACACAGGCCTCTTCAGCTGCTGCTGCTGAAGACGGCTAATTCCCTGTAATGTGCCTCTGGCTGACAGATGTACTTGGAGCTAATGCTTCAGATGAAGGCCAGGGAGGCTTGTGCTAAGCCCATGGAACCCCGCCTCTGTGGCTGTGGAGGGCAAACACTGGGAATGTGGACGCCAGGACCAGCAGAAGGTCTGCAGGCACATGAGGGCCCACTGCTGGTGCCAGCCTTTGTGGCTTGAGCTTATATTGTCCTAGCCCATGGCCATTGCCCATGGCCATGTCCCACAATGGCAACGAGATGGAAAGAGGCCAGATATGCTCTTGGGGAGCAGTGTTGGTGCCAGGCTAGCTGAAGGCTCACCGTGACCTGGAGACAGAGGTTGTACACCTGCAGCAGGCAGGGCCCGCAGTACAGAGCAGCTCTTGGGAAATACTTTGGGAACCAACTGGAACACAACACTGGCAGTGGGTAAGAACTGGCAGAGACCTGTGTATGCGGGCCTTAAGTCAGAGGGAAAGACGGCTGCGCCACCGGCAGATGGTTCCCATTTCTGACACCTGACGCTTCAAACACCACCAGATGTAAGTCAGTGTCTCAGCACAACGGTTTATACACAATGTTGTGCCCTGAATCTGTGCCATCAGAAACACAAGGGAAAAAAAACCCGCTTCTTTAAAAAACATACATTTCTTTTTTATTCAGAAATGTGTTGCACTTTTCAAATGCCTGCTCCACAGCTAAAAATGGGGGCAGAAAACCCTCAACTTATCAGAAACTTTCATTTCCCACACAGCATCCCAAAGCAGCAGAGAGCGCTCCTGTGCAGACCTCACGGTCACCGGTCACCAGTCACTGAAGGAGAGAGGCGCTCCTGCTGCCCTGTCACCCTGAGAGCCACAGACACAGGGTCTCAACCTGAAAATCCTATTCTTTGGGACCGTTCCTTCTGCCTTCCAGGTGTCCCATTTCTGACCCCACCCCCAACTCATTCATCCACCAGTCCGTCAATATACACATCCAAAAAACGTCACACAGCTTTGCTTCCAAGTGGCGACCCAAGCAGGGTGCCTTTGTCTCTGGGTTATGCTGTATTGCATAGTGTCTGGAGGCATCTCTGCACTTACAGAGCTCAAACTGCC
Organism: Ochotona curzoniae; assembly: GCF_017591425.1. Lineage (NCBI taxonomy): Eukaryota > Metazoa > Chordata > Mammalia > Lagomorpha > Ochotonidae > Ochotona > Ochotona curzoniae. Next base: position 16,479,673 of record NW_024465421.1, on the reverse strand, counting down.
ATAGTCCAATTTTATGCAGAGATGGTTTCCTGTGAGCGAGAGACTCCCGAAAGATGAGAACCCACAGGCTGGGCCATCATTCCTCTACTAGGAGCTGGCAAATGAGCGCTCCTGGATCCGCTTCTGTGCACTTCATCCATTCAACCTGAAGGCTGATTTTGCAAATGTTTCCCAAAGGAATGACATCTATAATCACCCAATCTCATGTTTAATTTGGATCACCAAGTCAAAGAGTCGCTTGGGTCAATACTCCTCATGAAAGCAAAGGTGATGACAGGGCCAGAAAGCAGTCAAGAGGACTGCGTTAGCAGCATCCCATTGTTTCTAATAATTGAGCCCAGTCTCACAGGCAAATGTTACAAGTAAGCCCCTATCTGTGATGAGGGAATTATATATCTGAGCACATTTGGAATGAGGCTTGCTTACAGTGGGAAACAAGTAACAATCCACTTTACACTGCAGCCTTCACATGGCAGTAATTCACCAGCATTCCTTTAAGTCCCAGCAGCTTTGCAGCCCTTGGCCTTTCATCTAGAAGCCAAGCACTGGCTCGAAGCCACGCCTCTAACGGATGAATCAGCAAAATGAATTGGCTGTCAACTGCGTCCTCCAGTCATTGCAGCAGGCCTGTCAGAAGCAGCACGTAGCAAGCTGCTTGGTAACACTAACCTTCTCCAAATCTGTCAGGGAACTGATTCAAGCATATCTTTCAAGCCTGCCCCTTTGTCAAAGCCTCCAGGGTGCCAAACACGGGAAGAGTCCTTCCTGTGTCCCTTAGGTGAACAAGCAGTGCAATCTCATCCCTGCACAGAGTCACTGTGCCTGGTGCACTGTGCGAATCCTGACACCAGGCACACATCACAGCACTGCATCTCGGCAACACCCTCTGCAGAAGAGATGCTCTCCTCTGCAGAAGGAGACTGGGACGGAGGAGCCGGGAAGCTCCTCAGTTTGCCTACAACCTTGGAGGGAAGCCACTGAGCTGGTTTGGAACCGAGACACGACTGACTAACAGATGAAACAGATGACACACAAAAAAATGCTATACTTCCTCATGCTTGCTGTGTACTTACACATACGGTGTGGGCTAACAATCACCTCACAAAATACTTTTGTATTACAAATTTTAAACGATTACTGACATTGTTTTTTTTTTTAATTCAGAACTTTGTCATTATTTTTAAGCAGAATCTCTTCAACAATGGTGACAGACCGCTTATGAACAAGAAAGCTTATCAAACGAGGTATACTCCCTCCTAAATTCATCTGTGACTTTAATGTCATTCCAGGAAAAATTCTAATAAAAACTTTGAATAATTAAAAATAAAAATTAATGAAGACCTCATTGGAAAACAGCAGTAGGAATGGGAGACTGTGCTGAGCGGAAGCTGGCTGCAAAGGGGATGAGTGGGCTTTGGGACTGACTGTGGGAGTGTCTCCAGGACTGCACACACTGACCAAGGCCCAACACTAGACTGCGACTCCTGCAGGCAAGTTACGTCTCAGGTACTCCGCAAGACCTGAAGGACAGACATTTTTCTTACAGACAAAATAAAAAAAATATTTGTCTTAGAGATAATTTCTTTTTGGGAAGATGTAATCTTAGCATTGCTCTTTTTAATACTATTTCTTTTTTTTTTTAACCTTATATTTAATATTTTCTTTAATACTGATTCTTTGTTTTTATTGCCAGAGCTATCCTGTCATTTTAACGATGACCGAGGGCAGGGGAAGATGTTTCACCTGATGCCTCTGTGGTTGAACACAGGGTTAAAGCAGCGGAGATGTACCTGGAGACCAGGCAAGGGGGCGAGTCAAACCGCTCAAGAAAAGGTGATCACAGAGCAATGGTACCAAGATGGTGTGAGAAACTGGGAGAGAGAGAGAAACTGGCCAATCTCACAGGGGAGCCCAGTGAGAGACCCAGGCATCAATGGCACTCTGATTTTTGACAGACAAGCCTGGAAAAGCTGAAAAACTATTTATCCATAGGGAAACAAATGAAATAGGATTCTTACTCACACCATGCCCAAAAGCCCACTCCAGATGGAAGAACTTAAATGTCAAAAGCGAACTTTGAAAACTTGAAAAGAAAATATAAGTGAGTATCTGTCTGAGCTTGATGAAGGGAGGAATTTGTGAAGATACAAAAAGGGTTAAGCATGAAAAGATCAGTAAGTTGGCTATATTAATATTAAAGCTTCTGTCCATCAGAAGATGCTTGAAAGAGTGAGGACAGCATTCACACTGGGAGGAGACGTGAGGAAGCCATTAGGCCGACAGGGGATGAATGCTAGAATACGGCAGAAAGCATACAAATCAGCAAGACAACACCAGAAACAGAAAGCACACCCCACTGGCTCACGGGAGCGGAAACAGACAGGTCAATCACACGGGCAGAGATGCTGAATCTCAGGCAAAGCAGGCAGGAAGAGATGCTTTTATAGCTATTTTGCTGGCAGAATGAAGAAGACTGGCAGGACCCACTCCTGAGCAGGCGGGAGGAATGGGACGGCCGGCCGATGAGGGCAGAATCACTTGGGAAGACAATGTGGTGTTCTCACTGAAAGTTGATCATTCTCAGAAATAAGTTCTAGTGACCCACTGACCCATGGCACAGCATGGAACCAGTGGTTCATAGGAACGTACAATGCACTGCATAAAGAACTGGAAGAGTGGAGCTGTGAGGCTCAGAGAGACAGTGAGATGGCTGCTGGCTTCACCAGCTAACACAAGGTGTTACGTGTGTAAACATGGCACTGCATTTCCATAAACACACGTATTTATTACATGGTAATTAAAACTTGCAGAAAATAATTTAAGAAAAATATTAAGGCCACTCTTGTCACATTCTGCCCATGACCCAGGATGTGTTAATACGTGGATACACAGATTTATGATTATTAATCATCGATACAAGCATTTTCAAAAGCAAACTGTAACAAACAAGTGAACAAAAAGCCAGAGGAGGAAAGGGATGGAGGGAGAAGAAAGAAAAGGGAGGAGAGGAGAGCCAATTCCAATCCCCACAGTGAGGTGAAAGGACACATTTCAGTACCTTCATCCACAGACACATCAGTGAATAACAGCCACTGACAATAAAACGGATGCATCACAATCACACAACGGAAATGCAAGCACAATAGTTGGAGCCTATATTGTTTGACACCCATTTTTAACAGGTTCAAAATCACAGCAAATACACACTGAACACACCCCCTTTCCCTTTGTGTGTGTGTGTGTGGGGGGCTGGTTCTGTGGCATAGCTAGTTAAGTTGCACCTGCAATGTGAACATCTCATATGAATATTTGTTCAAGTACTGGATGCTTCAATCCAATTCAGCACCCTGCTAGTGTGCCTGAGAAAGCAGCAGAAGGCCCAAGTACTTGGACACCTGAACTCCTATGGCAGATGCAGTGCAAGCTCCTGGCTCTTGGCTTCGGCCTAGAACAATCCTGCTGCTGCAAACATCTGCAGAGTGAACCAAGGGAAAGCAAGACTGATTTTTCTCTCTCTTCCTCCCCCAACACTCTTTCCATCATTCAAATAAATCTTTAAATAGCAAGAAACTGGTCACAGCCCAGAGTTTAGGGAATCAGCAATAGAAGAGAAAAACATACAGGGAGATGTAATTACTTTTAAACAAACAAAATGTCCTGGGTTTTCCATTATTTACCCTGTCCAACTACTAACATCCAGCACAGAACAGTAACATCTCTTTAAGACCAGCTAAGTGCCTCCTCCCTACGCTTTGCAGGGCTGTGGAAGCGGAGCACTCCGGATGACTCACATGGTGTAAAGGGGCAGCTCCGAGAAGTCAGACTTTCTCAAACCTTTCTCAGGCAAGAGCCTGTTCCCAAACTGCCAAAGCCAATTTACTAAAGGAACAGCGTGGCAGCCGGGGTGGTGGGGACAATTACACTGTATTGGTCCTACATTTTCCGCAATGGCTATCTTGAGCCAATGTCAAGCGCTCACCGTCTAAGCAGGCTGCCTGTATTCTTGCTATTCCAATGGTCATGAAAAATAGAAATACTTCTTGGAGACTCACTAGGCCAGGCACAGGAAATCCTAAGCATTATTCTGGCTTTGTAGATAAGGGATGGGGGTACACAAGAGTACCCACTTCAAGATCTCAAAGATTATAAGAGTTTAGGCTGAGATCCAAATGAAGGCCACATAAATTGGGAGGGTTGCAGATGGTATCATCTGGAATTTATAGAGGCACATTCCTTCCTACGAAAGCCCTAGAGCCAGGATGGTCAAAACAACTTTCAAAAGAAGATCAAAGCTAGAATGCACACGCTAGCTAACTGTGAGTTTACCACATAGACCTAGTATTATTAAAGTGAACTGTGTACTTTCCAGGTACAGGTACCCAAGCACTTGTGTCATTCTCTGTTGCTTTCCCAGTTGCATTAGCAGCAAACTGGATCGAAAGTGGAGCAGCTGGGACTCAAACTTGCAGTTACATGGGACACTGGCATTGCAGATGGCAGCCTAAGCCATTGTGCCGCATTGCCACTCCCATTTATCTCCAGTTTTAACAGAGAACAGAGTGCTTGAGCTGGAGGAAAAACTTCTATTGTTTTGTTTTTCGACAGACAAAGATATAGGTAAGACATAAAGAGCAAGGTCTTATTTATTAAGCCTGCAATAACCTGGGCTGGACCAAGTCAAACTTGTGAGCCAGGAACTCAATGATCGACTCCCAGGTTGTTGGCAGGAATCCAACTGCTACAGCCACCACCTTTCTCTGAGGGTTTGTGTCAGCAGGAAGTTAAAGTCAGGAGCCAGGGCTGGGACTCCAACTCAGATCATCTAATGGGGATCAGAGCCACCTTCCTCAGCCGACTCAAGAGTCACTCCAGGGCAAACTTGAAACTCTTCAAAGAAAGGAATTACAGTGGAGAAGGAGGGTAAGCTGCCACTTGCATATTTGAGTGCTGGGAAGTGAGGGAAGCAGCAGATGCAGAGGGGTGAGGGAGTTCTAGGCTCCTGCTGGGGAAGAAGCAGTTGGGCTTCCCAACAGCTCAGTCTCAGTCACACAGCTTAGACCCAGACCATGTCATTGCTTGCCCCTTTATTCTTCCTTTCATATTGTGAATAGTACTTCTCCAATAAGAGGAAATGGAATGGTTTTTGTTTGTTTTTTAAAGTGCAAAGCCTGAAAGAGAGAAACTTAGGGCTATGCAAGAGCCAAGGCCATAAAGATGGCACACATTAGGGAAACAGTGAGCACCTCTCTCTTGGACTGCCGCTCTGACTGGTGAGCCATGAGAACCAGGACTGGGACAGGCATGGCTAGACAGAGAATGGCACCCACCAGCATGTGCATGGGCTGGAGAGTGGGCCTCGTTGGGTTGAACTAGGATTCAACGCACATAGACATGTATGAGAGCTGAATGCGATATGGGACAGACAGGACCAGTTTGCTGTATGTACTAGCAAGCATGGGAACCAGGGTAGGGGACGGGCTGATGGGGTTATTGCAGGTCACTCTGACTGGGCCTTAGCATAGGGCCTAGGTTACAGCAGATTATTAATAAATGGGGCTGCTGCAGTTAAGTCTTAAGCTACATAAATCAGAAAAAAAGCAGTGTGCCTAAGCCAACATAAGGCTTTCCATGCTGACAGCCAGCAAGCTGTAGTTTGTGACACTGCTCATAGAAGTAAGGGTGAAGTCTCAAGTATAAGTTTTCAAACATTTTACTCATAACCTCTCCTGGCACCACCGTAACTCTGTTTTGAAATCCTCTTTTCATTCATTCAGCAGACAACAGCCCTGCGTGCTCTGTGTGGCCCCGGGTGTGGCAGAAGTGTAGAGATGGCCGCTGTCTTGAAGACGCCCACAGGCTAGAGAAACAAGAGGGAAAGGTGGCGGAGAAGCAGCAGCCAGGCAGTTGAGAAATGAGGACTCAGCCCAAGGAGGTCCCTGGGAAAGGAGAGGCTGCCTGTTGGGGGAGGACCCCTGCATTTAGGTCTTGGCACACATCGAGTGGTGTCACATCGAGCATAGCTTCCATCAACCAGCCTGGTGGCTTCTCCATAATTACGGGGTAAAAAAGTCAATTAAAAATAGAGCTCCCATTTACTAAGGACTTGACTCTATTTCTAACCAGAAACTAACAGACTTCATTTTCACCTGTTTAGCTATTTAGCTGTCCCTTCACTCATGCACACAAAAACCCTAGTTTTGAAAACTAGGCACCGGGGCTGGAACGAACTGGAGAGGCAGCTCTGTGCTCTGTACTCCGTGGGGAAGGAGTGCAGAGACCGTCCCACCAGAACAGGGGCTAAACTCCAGGGCTTCCTGTAGGACAGTGACCCAGCCTAGGACATGGGACAATTTCTATAAGGAGATTTGAGGGTTAGGAGTGGCAAGAGTGTGGGGAACATTGAGGGTGGGGACCAGCATGCATGTGGAAGGAATAGGAAGTGAGCTGTCTCTTGAGCGAAGACTGGCTGATGGGGAAGAGAAATCATCGGGCTGCACTCAGGACCTCGGCAACTCATCATTCTGTTGAAGCAGCAGCCAGGCCCAGGAGCCTGAGGAGTTGTGGCCTGAAAAAGTAAAGGCAAACCTGAGAAGTAGGTCTTACAGGATCTAAGATTTTTGTGAGGTCAGGGCAAGCAGGCCACCAAGGACCTTGGCAGGGGTAGAGAGACTCCAGGTGGGGCAGAGTGAGGGGGCCGTGGGAACGATGAGACTACAGAGGGGACGAGTCAGGACCTGAGGGTCCTTTGGAAAGGATGCAAGGCATTCTGCAGGTGCCCATCCTGCTGGAAAGGATGCCAACGGGTGGGCATGGGGAGAAGGGATGTACGAGACCCTGGAGAAGACAGCCAACTCTGAGTGTGAGTGGGGACACTGAAGGCAGATGTACGTGACGTGCACAGAACTTTGGGAACCTGGCAGTGGTAAGCTGCACCAGGAAGTTGGCTGACGTCAAACTAGGGGGAGGGGAGAAAGGGGCTCTTCCTGAGAGCCCTGGGGCTTTTGACCAGGAGGGCAGGCAGGGCTGAAGAGGCCTAGAGTTTGTAACTACTCAGAAGTTGGCCAGAACTTGAGTCAGTGCTGCCAATCTGCTGTGTGCTCTTTTTCTCCTCAAAACCACCCACCGGTGAGGGAGAGAACAGGAAAAGGAGGCTGCGAGAAGGTGAGGAACCGGCTGAAGGCCACAGTTCCTAGTTGGCAGAGCTTCAGTTTGAATTTGAGCTCGCTGCCTCCAACGCCATACTTGGGACAACAATCTTCGCCTACCTGGCATGGAGGCAGAGAGCAGAGCTGAAACCCAGCCAAATGGAAAAGGCTCCTGACTAGGAGGGAGGGACTGGGTGGAAGGGAAGAGGATACTGCATGATGGAGTGAAGCAGTAACAGCAAGATTTTCAGAAGCTTACACACCCTGCTCTCCATCACCCCTCCCACCCTAGGAAACATACAACTTAAAATCCGAGTCAGGATGCAATTCCAAACTTGACAGTCTTAAGGAACTTGACAGCTAAAAGATGGAAACAATTTACAATCCTCTTCACACTTCTTGGAAGAAAATTAAGACTGATGTGTCAACTATGCAATCATAATTTAAGGTAAAATCAAAGCTCTCCTGCAGCATGCGAAATGACACATCCTGAATGTCAAGGACAGTGAATCCATTCCACTCCAGGGAGGATGAACTGGTGCATGTTGTAGTTAAGCTGTGTTATCTGTGAGGCCCGCCTATCTCGACGTATCACTGAAGAGCACAAACAGGCAATAACCAGGTTTACAGAGGAGCTGCTGTGCGCCACGTGCTGTATTACCTTTAATCCTGCCACATCATCCTGCAATATCCCAAGTACTAATCCTAACACGTTGTCTTTCATCTCTAATCCTACCATGCCAAGACAGCCCTGTCTGGACACGGCAGGTGAGGTAAGCGGCCTGCTGCCACCGGGCCAGGCCACAGTGAATGGCTGGCACTTAATCCAACCTGATACCACTTTGCCCACCCCAGGGCCACTCCTGCTTTAACAGAGCACACAGCACACTAGGTTTTAAGTTGCAGCAGCATCACCACACAATACTTACCCTGACTGTGTGAAACCTGTGCTGATGTCCTCTGCTCCATTCCTTTCTTCTGTCTGTTCTTTACACAGGTATCAGCGGCACTGGCTTCCTGACCCACTGACAGGCCCTGACCCAAAGTCTGAGACCTGCCACAGTTCCCTGACACGCAGCATTCAGACAGGGTTTATGTGAGACAACGTGCTTTGTGTTCCAAAAGGTTAATCAACAAAAGGACTCTGAGGACACTCCCTATTCTGACCTTGCACGTAACTGAACTGCTGGTTGGAGGCCCGGGTGGGGACCACAGGAAGAAACAGGGTCCTTTCCTTTGGCCAGTTCTCACGAAGGATGCTCAGGAGCCCAGTCCCAAAGCACATCCAAGGAAACATGCTCCCAGCACCAAGACTATACTTCAGACTCTTGAACTACAGCAACTTGTCAAGCTGATGATGAAGCATCCAGCCCGCCACGGCATTGATAATTAGTTGGAGTGGAAGTGTAGTGGGGACGCAAGCCTAGGCCTCCTGCTACGGGGGAGGCACCTCAAGCAGCATCCGAATGACTCCAGCCAGCACCGACCCCTTGCTTCCCTCCCTTTAAATGACCAGATCTCTTCTTGGGAGCATGAGGCTTTCAGGAAGACTATCCCACCTCCTGACACCTCTCTTTGGTTCTCTGTTCTCAAGGAACACATGACACAAACAGGCAGCAATCAGGCCCGGCACGGAGCGCGTGAAGCTGCTGCTGAGCTGGTTCCATCAAGCTACACTGGAGTCCAACACACGTAAACCTAGAGAGAAGGAAAAGCCAGAAGGCGCGGGGGAGGGGCACTGGGAGGAGCAGGATCCTGCGAGAGGCTGACAAGTGCGTGCCAGAAGGCGCCAACTCCTGAAACTCAGACAAGTAACAAGTTCTTCACTACTCCTATAAATTCAAACAATCTGTGAAATCTTATGTCAGCACAAAAATAAGCTTTTTTTTTTTGTTAAAAAAGTGCTATTGGCATGGTTCAGCTTTCCTACCTCAAGTTGTTTCCCCAGATCATTCCAAGCATTCATTTTGCTTTCTATGCCCTTTAGAGAAATTAATGTATTTTTGTCTATTTGAACATTCAATGCAAAATCAACTCATTAGAGAGTCAAGCTTAATATTTATATGAAAAAATCAAAGTAGTGGTAACCGTGATATTGCTACACTTCAAATAACTTTTGAATATTATATAACATCTTCAAAACTCCCAGTGACCCAAGGAATTTCCTACAGTGTCAAAATGCCCATTACAAGTTAGGAAACCGAGAAACAACTTCCGAAAGTCACGTATCTCTTCAGCAGAACACTTTTCTGACTAGCCATGAGGCACTTGACGAGTTTTAAAGAACACTCTACATATCTAATTTAAAAGCAGTTAATGAATCACTTTACTTACATCGCCTTTGTAGGCTGCTATGCCATGAGTTTAATGTAGAAAAATGCATGTTGCAATAGCAACTTTCAAGTTGTAAAGTGCCACAAACCTGTTTATCAGGGAGCTTGCACGGCAGTACCCCGCGTCTTGTGCTGTGTCGGGGTGGCAGTTAGGGGCCTCTGCCGACAGGAGAGAGAAAAGCCCCTATGTCTGAGGTCACAGCCCCATCTTTTCTTTCAAAACCAAAGCAGCAGCAGGAGAGTCAACACTGCTGCCAAAGGTTCATGAACAGCAGCGTTACAAGATAGGTTTACGTTGGCACAAACTCCTTCGGAATCCACGCACACCAGGAGTCATCCTTTAAAAAGTTCATGGAAATGCTAACTATATGAGAAAGCAATGCACAGACTTCAAAACATTTTGCACTGAAATGCACTGTGATAACACACTCAGTGAAATAGTCCCAAGTCCCAACTACAAGTGAAATTCTTTTGATTAATGTGAAAAATGAGCATGTTTTTAGGAACAACCAATTCTCAGGATTTGATGTCAGAGTTCACTGTCTAGCTTCCACCTTGAAATAACATACACACTAGACTAAAAGAGCAATGTTAAAAGGTAGGCAGAGGCTTGAGAAATGAAACATCTAGACTGCAGAGCCAAACTCACCTCCCCATCTGCCCTGACGCAGGCACCAGCGGCTGACAGAGGGCCTTCTGGGAAGGCAAGCAGAATGCCCCCATCAAGTCTAGGGGTACAGCCACTACCATTGCCACCATTTCACTTGAGCGGCCCCGGGCAAGAGCTCTGGGCAGGCACTTGCAGGATGCTGAATCATCTCTCCCCAGCTCCTGCAAGCCTTCCCCCTTTGCACACGCTCTCTTCACAAACACATTCTCCAGGAAGACATCAAGCAAGCAGCTGGCAGAAGACAACCCCAAAGTCATCAGGAAGGCACAGAGCTCATGCCGATTGGGTGTATTTTGTCACCAACACAAGGCAGGTTGCAGCTCTAATACACTGCCGATTCCTTAAAGAACATGAGATCCCTACAAATCTTACCTAATTGCTGTTTGCATTGTTTAAAAAAAAAATTAGCACCAGAATGTAAAAGTTCTGAACACAGGTAAGCTGTCGTTTGCAATGCTGGCACATCCACATGGGTGTGGGTTTGAATACCGGCTGTTCCACTTCCAATTCAGTTCTCTGCTAGTGTATCTGTGAAAGCGGCAGGAGATGGCTGAAGTGCTTACACTCATATACCCACGTGGAAACCTGAATGGAGTGCCAGCTTCCTGGCTTTACTGTGGCACGGCCATGGTTGTTACAGACATTTGGGGGAGTGAAGCAATGAATGAAGATCTCACCTAACTCATCCTAACTCTGCTCTTCTAAAAAGAGAGTCAGACAAGCACTCTATGGGCAGAATAGCCAAGGGAAGGAGCTGGCACACAGGTGCGGGCACTTCTGTGACTGCCCTGCCACTCAGCCTCTTGGAGGGGCAAGCACCCAAGCCCAGAGATGCTGTGGTGGACACTGGTTGGGAGACTCAGGCAGAAAACTGCCCTTGGTCAAAATAGCAGTTTTGAGAATTCTGAGATGGCTCTCTGCAGAACAGCATGCGTGTGTCATGGAGCCCACCAGAGCCAGCGCACGCAGCTGTCTTTCTCCTGCACACAGGAGGGAGAAGACGAGCAGAGCTTATGGTTATCAAACACAGGAGTGTGCGCACACGTACGCTCTGGAGGCAGCGGGATGCTCGCTGCAGGGTGAGTGTGAGAATGGATACTCAGCAGGGGGAGGCAGATCCATGCCTCCTGTTTCATCTCCAGCTCACTGGGACACATACTTCGCCCGAGTGACAATCAAAACTGCTTAAAAAAAAACCACCCAAAAGTGAGCAAATTTCAATCTAAGCTTAAATATTTTATGACACAACTCTGAGGCCTATGTAGTTCATAACCCAGGCCGTGGCACCTGTCCTCTGTCACACATCCCCAGGCCAGTTCTCTGCAGAGAAGGAACGTGTTTCCTCGGATCTGCATCACCAGGACAGAGTTTCACACACCCTATTTCTGTCTGCCTCCTGGCAGCCTCAGGCTTACAGTTACTATAAGAATAAAGTCATGGCTTTACTGCCTGGGGCAAACGTTTTACTGGAGACCAGGGAGGAAATGTTAAATTATGAATCTAATAATTTAAAACATTTTAATATTGAAATAAGATGGATGTATTATGAAGTAGATTTTTAAAATTTGTGAGATGAGTTACACAGGTGGCAGAAGGTGCGGAGGTAACAACCTGTGCTTCCCGGCCCCCCTGCACCCCGCCCTCAGTGTCGCATGTTCCTACCGACCTGCTCTTCTATGGAGCCAGGGGCCCTGAGCAGAGGTCCTGGACAAGCTCCTCCTACAGGAGCATTCAGCAGGCCTGAGTGAAGGCAGGATGAACTGTGCTTTCCATTTTGTCTTCCTGAGTGGGGGAAGGGATGCTGAATGTCAGGTGTGGCAGAGGAGCGGAGGACAGTGTGTACCTAGGTGCACCAATGAGTGTCCTGGAGCCAGGAGCTCTCTGTGGTCAGCAGCAATCCTGGTGAGAGCTGATGGGAGTGAGGAAAGGGTCATGCAGCATCTGTGTTTTTTAGCAAAGGTGACAGAAAGGATGAACTGTGCAGAAGCAGGAGAGAGGAGGGCAGAGAGTGGAGACGGCGGGCTCTCATGATGCCAAGACATCTCCCTCTGGGAAGGCACCATGATGGTGCCACTTTCCCTTCAGGCCCCCTCAGACCCATGGACACGGACATGCAGCCAGCCTGGCCCCTGCTTCTTAAACTCACTTCCTAGTCCTCAGGCACCAGCAGAGTGTTTCCTGGCCAAGGTTCCGTTGCAGCAAGCAGCTCATCTCCATCAATGGCATGGGCGACCAATCCACTGGGTCATGAGCAGCTGCGGTCAAGTGCTCTGGGGACACACCACAGGTAGCACACTCTACCAAAGCTGTGGTCTCTGTGACCTTCACTTTATAGAGGAGCTATCTGGAGCTCCATCTATTTATTTATTTATTTATTTATTTATTACTTTAAAAATGTATTTATTATTGGAAAGTCAGATATACAGAGAGGAGGAGAGAAAGAAAGATCTTCCATCAACTGATTGACTCCCCAAGTAGCCACAATGGTTGGAGCTGAGCCAAACCAAAGCCAGGAGCTTCCTCCAGGTCTCCCACACAGGTGCAGGGTCCCAAGGCTTTGGGCCGTCCTCCACTGCTTTCCCAGGCCACAAGCAGGGAGCCGGATGGGAAGTGGGGCTGCCGGGATTAGAACTGGCACCCATATGGGATGCTGGTGCTTTCAAGGCAAGGACTTTAGCTGCTAGGCTACCACGCCATGCCCTGGAGCTTCATCTCTGACACAAGTTTTTTATGTTCAAGGACATTTAAGAGTATTATTTATTATACATAAAAATTTAAAATCTAAAAATCCTGTAAGTATACTGTTGAGTAAATTACGGCAGCCAATAAAGAATGTTTAACTTGATAAAATTTCTCACATCTGCTAATGGGAAACAGCACAACTCTAAATTCTATTCATAACTCATTACACTTACACAAAATAACGAGGCCAGTGACTGGTATAGGATGGTATTGTAACCACTTCTGGGCAAGTGTGTTTCCCCATGTGTGCTGCTGCAGCCTTCTGCTATGAACATGTATTTATTTTTTAAATAAATAAGTAACAGGCAAACTGCAGAACAAGCCAACATTCCCAGGCTTAGAACATAGTGTAGAATTTCTTGCTACTGTAGTTATTTGCTCAGATGAGCTGAAAGCTGGGCCTGGGGGGAACATGGGCTTATGCTATCACAATGATGTACTACTCTGTGATAATGAGCCAGTTCTTCTTTAAAACAAACAATCAAAAACTGATACTGGTGCAGTAAAGTTTTAAAAATTATAGTGGCAGGTTCTGAGTCACAAAAACCTTCACACATATTACCATTAATATATTACCCCAAGACGATCAACTCAAGGCCAGCCAATAGAGGCATTTTCCTTAAGAAAGAATTGCTTCACTATTTTGTTTAGTAAATTTGGAGTCCAGCTATAGTTTTACCTTGGGGATGAGAAGCGCTTAGGTGTCACTTGGGACACCCCGTGTTGCCCATCCCTTGGCTCAGGTCCCCGCTCCCCCGGGAGGCAGCAGTGATGATCCGTGTCACCCCTGTGGGAGACCTCGACTGCCCGAGCTCGCTGCCTCTGCCTGGCCCGGCTGTGACTGCTGTGGGCATCTGGGGAGTCAGTCAGCACACTAAGTCCTCTTTCTGCCTACCTCTTTCTGTCTTCGCCTTTCAAATAAAGTAAAAACAAAATAAGAACATCTGGTCTTTGCAAAAACCCAAATCCCCCATTTTATTTTATTTATAATCACAGGCTTAAGGGTAACAAGATTATCACAAAGTCAATGGAAATCTCTGCATCAAATTTGAATGTATAAAAATCCATGTCTGAAGCTGACAATTTCCAACATTTGAAAGAACTTAAAATTTATTCTTGGAATTGAATTATCTTGTGAATCAAAAAAGCAACCATTATGCATGCAAATCCACATCATGTAATAAAAACCAAAGCTTTTAAATAATAATAATAATGAAAAAAAACCCTATTCCTACAAACTGGAAGGCTGGGCCCAAGATGATGGCTCAACTGGCTAATCCTCACTCCTGCAAGTGCCAGGATCCCATATGGGTGCCAGTTTGTGTTCTGACTATTCCACTTTCCATCCAGCTCCCTCCTGTGGCCTGGGAAAGCAGCTGAGGATGGCCTAAGGCCTTGGGATCCTGACTCCAGGCTTCAGATCAGCTCAGTTCTGGCCATTGCGGCCACTTGGGGAGTGAAGCAGGAGATGGAAGATCTTTCTCTTTGTCTCTCCTCTCTGTAAATATGCCTTTCCAATAAAAATAAAATAAATCTTAAAAAAAAAGATTATAAATATTTTTTCCACAAAACCACGAATTCCACAGAAGCTAAACTGTACATCAACAAAATTATTCAGAAAATTTAAAAATTATTTCAAGAAATAAACAACCGTGGAGACTTTGCCCATTTACACTGACCTCTCAAGAGAAACATTACTTTGCAAGGAGAAGGGAACTTGTGCTGCAAGGCTACAGCAGATAGACAGCTCTGGCTTACAGTAGGTAAACAGCTTGCTTAAGGCCAAAGAGAAGCCATAAACAACGCATGGACCTATTGGGCAGCCCTTCCAGCCTGGCTCCCCATGTGGCCTTGGACTGCTGAAGCTGATTCTGCTGATACACACAGGAACAAAGAAAGAGCGATTGCACTGCGGGTGGAAATAAGGAGAAGAAAGGTGATAACCTGATGGTGATTGTTTTTCCTCGGCTATAAAGAGATTACCTTAAAATGGTATTGCAAATGATAAAGAAGTTTAACTACCAATCGAATATCAAGCCAAGCATATTTGGCAGACCATTTTTGTTTTTGGCAGATGAATTTTTTGACTCTAAACTCTACTTATCAGTTAAGACTGACAACAAATGGGTATCCAATCTATGAAAACAGCTCTTAACATCATGTCATAATTATTATTACTACTTGACACGCACGAATATGAAAGCTCTAACTCTTGGTAAGTCACTCTCAATACACAAAAATGAAAAGCATTTTTATTTGTAATACTAACTACAATACACAAGTATCAGGGTAGGAAGTACTAGAACAAATTACAAAGTTTTTACTTAAAACAGCAAAAAGAAAACCTCCATTTCTCAATCCTTGGGGTTGGGGCTTGCGTATATTTTTCTGCTGTTAGAGGTATGAATACTTTAAACTGAAATTCTTTGGCCAGAAAAAAATAAAACAGTTAAGCATCCCCACTGCTACCTCTGATTCCTGAAGAAATGGGTTTTACAGCTCTGAGCCGGGCATGCAGAACAAAAGCGTAAGCTCTCCATTTACACTAACACACTCCTGAGAAATGCTCTTCTGGTCGGGTGTTTGAAAGCAGCACTGAGACAGAAACAACCCGATAAATAATGGTGAAAGACAGAGGTGGAAGTGTTGCACGCAGCACGACTCCCCACATGTGGGCAGTTATTAACTGAATGCAGTGCCTGCTGCAGTGCGCACCTCTGGGCTCTGCTGAGGGGGCGCTCCCAGCGCAGGGGCAAGACGTGCCAGAGCCTGGGCTCATTTCCAAAGCACGGCGCCATGGATTCGACCTAACAAGTTGCAACAAAAGCTGTAGATCATCTGAATAATGCTGCATATTGTCCTGAGCTGCTGTCCACTGACATCCAAGAGAGCTCTACAATATATACCCCACTCTATCATTTACACACACACACACACACACACACACGCGCGCGCTGGGAAGGCTTTCTACTTACAGATAATTAAATGCCTGTGTAAAACCACAAATTATACAGGACTTTTTCTTTAAACCACAAGTAAGGAATAAAAATCAATTCTTTGTGATTTAAAGACAAAAGAAGAAAAAGCACAGACTCAAAGGGAAAGAAAGCAATTAGTTAAAACAACAAGTAAGGCAGCCCAAGCCTTCAGCAGGCCTTGGGTTATTAATCCCTCCCTTGGCATCTCCAAAGCCCTCTCCCGGGTGCCGGGTGCTCAGCCCTGACTCCACCAAGCAGACAATGTTTGTCACCTAGCCAGGCTCCCTCTCACCTTGCACTCTTATCAGGAAGACAGAAAGGGCAAAAGAAGAAAAGATACCTATGAAAACAACTGAGAGGACAGAACTCCAAGCTGGGGAGAAAAAAAATTCGCCATTGCCCCTCAACTGCTGACTGCTCAGTAAAGGCAGTTTCTGGATCACCACCTTTTGAAGAGCTAGCTCCATGGATTCAAGAAAGCAGATGACAAGTTCTTCTGCTGCTCTCTCCAATTTACTTTAGGTATTTCAATTGTACATTCATTCTCCTTTTTTAACAACAACAAAAAAATAAAAACTTCACTGCTGGCCCCAACCCTACAGCACACAGCTTGCTTATCTCTGTGAGCTGACAAAGGGTAAGTCCAAGGTCCCATTATCTTTTAAAGGTCAAGGATGAGATGGCATGGCCTGTTCTACACCACAGTCTACACCCCATTCAGAAACGAAGCTACTGTTCATTAAGGACACAGAGTCTAGACAGATTAGCACAGAACTTGTGCCACTACTGGGAAACCCCAAGCCACATCCTATTTGATGGCTCATTAAAAAATTAAATTACTTGTTAAGTGTTCAAATGGTAGATGAATCCCTACACTAATCAGAAAAGGCAGTTCATAAACCATATATCACATAAAACATAAGCTTGAGTTAAGGAGTTGAAATCATGACAAAAATAATGAGACGACGCCCGACACAAACATCCTTTGGCTCCGTTCCACATACTGAATTGTTAGATTAGCAGCTGCAAGTAGAGATTTGTGTACTCGAAAGGTTAAACACGTTTAAAAACAGCACACAACTGCAAAGAATTCTTAAAAGTCTCTGGGGCCTGAAAATAAGTGAACATTGTTCTTCCTTCTGGAAGGCATGAAGTTAAAGAAAAAGTTGTTAATTGTGTACAAAAACCAGTTGGATAAAGAATTTTGTCTTTTAGGGAATATACAAGAATTATCACATAGTTATTTGCCAGGCCTCTAAGAGTGTCCTAACAACCGGGACATTCAAACCTCGCCACAATCAAGGGCAGAGCTGGGTTCTCCAAGGAGGTCCGCTCTTCCCACTCTGCTTTACTGTCGCTCATCCATCTACTCACACAGGTCTACAAAACCTGACCTTTCAGATGAACTTGGCAGTAACAGCAGTCATCTTGCATAGTTTTAAGGGTTCTGTTTTTCACCTTATGAATTGAGAAGCACTTACAAATACAGCAAGTGGACTGTACCATCAGAGAACAGTACTGTACCTTGCTAAGGACTCATACAAATATGAACTCTTTGCTCCACAGTCGTTTAATCTGAGTTGTGCTCTGACCTCTTAAACTAGCTGAGAGACAACTATCCATAGGATATGACCAATGGACTCTGCTGCCACCATTGCTCCCCATGGGGTATCCTGTAAAATTCTCCATTTATCACATAAGCGATAATGTTTCTGTGAGTCAGGCCCCGACGTGCGACTGTGTGGCTGTGAACTGGTCCCTCTGTCTGAATTCCCAGCTGCCTGCTGTGCTGCCTTCCTTTCTGGGTGGGTCAGCCTCGTGTCTTCCTGCTGCTAAGCTTTGGCATAAGGTGCTCCACCTTCCTGCAGCACTCCCTGATACTGCCACCAAGCTTTCGGCTCTCGGTGCAAACCTGTCTTTTCTAGAGAGTTGCTCTGACGGCCACCGCCCAGGCTCACTGCTCCTGTCTGCTGTTCTCTGCTTCCACATGCACTCCTCACCCTTTACTGCACAAACTTCTGTCTCCTCACTAGACAACAACTCTCACAAGGGTAGGGCATGCATTTTGTTCCACAGTCTATTTTCAGCATCTGGCTCAGTGCCTGGCTTACATACATTTCCTTCAAGAAACACTTAAGTGCCTTGTGTGCATTAGGGGCTGTTCTAACTAACAGAGACATTTCATAGGCCTCAGAGGGAAATATGTTACCTTAAATGGAGTGGCAGGATTAAACCACCAGAAGGTCTGGTGGTGGGCATCTGGCGTAGGGGTTAAGATCCACCTTGGGACACTCACGCCTATGTTGGAGGACCTGGGTTTACATCCTAGCTGCCAATCCAGCATCTCTGAGCACCCTGAGAAGCAGCAGGAGATGGTCCAAGTACTTGCATCCCCATCACCCAGTTTCTTGCTCCACTCTGGCCTAGTCCTTGTTTCTGTGAGCATGTGAGAGCTGTTACTGTCTTTCTCAATTTCTGAATAATGTATCTGATGGGAAGAGGTATGGGAATGTGAATCACTAAACCCACTGGTGCAGGAGGCAGGGACTCAAGAGACCTGCAGCAGGAAGCAGCAGCCTGACACAGCAGGTGCTCAGCAGTGACTTGCGGTATCAACCACTGAATGCAAAGGCTATGCTAAATCCTGCTGTTAACGATCACAGACGCCTAGGTGAAACCAAGTGTTCATCACGCAACCTCTCTATTGGTAATGAGAAGTAATATGTATCTTCCACACACCCTAAACCACACTGTTCATTATGATACCCTCAAGCCAAACCTGCACTTGTCACTCTGCCGGTTACTCCATTCTTGGCCAAATTCTAAACACAAGAACTTGCTGCTGTTGCTCACTATTTAGCTATAAGTATTTGATAGGTAACTTGAAGCTATGTATTTGAAGATGTTTACTTCTAGCCAATTCCAAGGCATATTTCAATGCAGTTAAATTAGTGGTCTGACAACTCAGTTCAAATACATGTACATGAAAATATTTTATTGGCAATGTGTCTCCACAAATTACCAATTTAAAAAACTTGCATGAGCAACTGAAAACTATACTCAAATACATTAGAAAATTATGTTAAAGAAGCCCCCCAAAATATCTCAGTGGTCAATGAAAGCATGCCAGAAACACTTGCCCATAAAAATTTGCAAATTGTACTTAACACCAGAAATGAACAGAATTTAAAGAAATAATATAGTATTTGAGAGAACATAAATCAGAATGAGAAAACCTCAACATAAGGAGATAGTATTCAAGAAACTATTAGAGCAAAAAAAGGACTAGATGTAAGAAAATCCATCTGATGAGACTAAATTGGAAATGAAGAGATCAAAACTGATTCAAAAGAGAGTGGTAAGGGCAGAAGCTAGGTACAGCAGATCCAGACGAGTATAACAGAAGCTCTCACAGACGAAGCCAAAGCAATGGCAGCAGGCAGTCGGCCTCGTAGCCGAGACACCTGCTTCCAGGTCCCGGGCTCTGGCTCTTGTCAGTGCAGGTCCTGGGAGGTAGCAGACATGGCTCAAGCTAACTGGGTCCCCGCCACCTTTGTGGGAGAACTGAACTGCATTTCTGGGCATTTCCAGCCCTAGTCATTGTAGTCATCTAGGGAGTGAATTAGTAGATGCAAGAGTGCTTGTTCTCTCGAATAAATAAATATATTTTATAAGACAGTAACTGAGCAAAACAATGCAAAAAATCATAATTCAAGACAACTTTGCTGGGGCGGGGGGGGGGGGGAGGAGGAGAAAGATTAATACTACACATCCAAAGGACATACCAAACACCTGGAAAAACAAATAGTCAGAAGGTACATTCAGTAAAGCCAGTTGATTATAAAGAAAAAACCTTTGACACATTCAGTCAAAAAGAACAGCTGTGGAATTAGCAGTTAGTCTAACAGTCAAGACACCCACGTCCCACAGTGGAATGCTTGTGTTCAAGTCCTGGTTCTGGTGCCTGATTCTAGCTGGTTCCTTGTCAGTGGATACCTGGGCAGGCAGCAATGCCAGCTGGGTTCTTCCTAGGAAGATCTGACCTGAGTTCCTGTCTCTGGCTTTGGTCCCCAGCCCCGTGCTGGCCTTTGTGGGCATCTGGGCAGTGAACCAGTGACTGAAGCTCTTTTCTCTGGCTATCTGTTTACCTCCTTATCTCTGCCTCTCAAATTGTTATTATTGTTATTTTTTTAATAAAAAAAAAGCAAGTCATTTACAAGGGGAAAAAAAGATTGCTATCATACTTTAAGAAGAAACACTTCAAGGCAAAAGGAATCAGAGTAACACATTTAAGATAGTGAGAAATACATAAACATTTTATGTAGTTAAATAGAATTAAATATAAAGGCTGCAAACTAGTATTAAGAAACCAGGCAGTGTTTTCCCTTTGATTCCTGCTTTAAAAAAAAGAAAGGCAAAACCAAAAACAACTGCTAAGAGAATAAGCTTCAGAAAACCACATGCACATAGGAAATACCACTCTCTCTGTAACTCTGATTTTTAAATTCGAAGACCTGGTAGCCAGCATTAAAGAATTTATCTGTCAAATGAAAACTCATTGATGGCTATCAGGGAGAGCATCAAGGACTTAATGGCTGCTGCCATCACATGGTGGATGCAGTACAGCTGTAAAGAGGAAAGCTCATGGCACCAGAGTACAGATGGCACCAGAGGAAGTAGGAGTGCTTGGTAATGCTGGGTACAGCATACTTCTTAAATCAGACGCATACAAGGGAAGGCAGGGAAAATAAGAATTATTAGTTAATTATACTATTGGTCATTGATGCAAAGTTCTACATAAAAATTAAAGTTTTACATGACTGCATTTCTGGCAGACTGTAAAATGGTCATTATGCCTGCTTATCTGGAGGCCTGTTGCAGCCTCACTTTGCTGTTCTCCTCGAGGTGAGATGTATTATCTGCCCTCCTTGACTCTAACACTAGTGTATGGCCTGCCTTGTTCAAAGGCGCTCCACGCGTAACACTGTGCACCTCGAGGCTTGCAGAGCCACCCCTGAGCACTATGTGGACAAGCCTGGGCAACTTGTTTGCAGGATGAGCGATCACACGGAAAAAGGCTCCCGCTGCCCCAGCTACCCAGATGAAACACAGCAAAAGGGAGTGAAACCACCCAACCCTAGGCAACCTGGTCCAAACAAGAAAACTCATGTAAACCCACGGAACTGGGAGCAATAATCATGGCTTTTTAAAGCCAATATGTTTGAGGTGATTTATCAGATACCAACGACCAAAGAATTAGGCTGGGGAGCCAGTGTGGTGGTATAGCTAGTAAAGCTGCCTCCAGAAACCCTGACATCCCAAACGAGTGCCGTTTCCGAGCCCCGGCTATTCGCTTTCCATCTGGCTCCTTGCTGAAGTGCCTGGGAAAGCACAGCAGGATGGCCCAAGTGTGGAAGCCCTTGCCACCTATGTGGAGACTCACAGGAGACTCCTGCCTCCTGCTTTGGCCTATTTCAGACCAGCCACTGTGGCCACGTGGGAAGTAAGCCAAAGGATGGAAGATCTGTAACTCTGATTTTTAAATCAATAGATTCTTTTTAAAGAAAATGAAGAGGGCATGAAAAGCAAAATATGCTTGCTGATCACCTCAGTGGGAAACGAAGGTGGTTTTTTTTTTTTTTTTTTTTTTTGTCAAAGCAGGTGGTAAAGGTGAAGAGTTGTTATCTAACTTCACTATGTCTCTAGTAGGGAATTGATGGGCAATGAAACTGAGGGCGTGGTGGAGGTACCACACATGGCATTAGAATATGGTAGGTCTTAGACCAAAAATTTTAATCTTTCTGCCAATTTTTTTTTTTATAAAAACAAAAACCACTGATCAAAAGGGACAGACAATAAATAAAATAGATTAGATGAAGATCATTCATATAAAGGCTTACGTCTACACATCTGTAAGACAATAATGGAGCCAAGGCCACAGCAGTTACAGCAATCACTTACGCATATCTCTGTAATATCAGAGCATGACAGAGTCAGGGTCAAAACACTGGTTCTACCAATAAACTTAAATGGGTTTAATGCACCTATTCTAACATGAGAAATCAACGGTGAGCAGCAACACAAAACCCAATAATTGCTGTATTGTGGTAGGCCTACAAAGTAAGTGATCTAAATATCTTGTCAAGAAAGTGGAAAAAAGTATGCTTATAAACAGGTCATATCGTAATTCACATTAGAAATATAAGGACATAAGACAATGTAAGGATGAAATATAAACCAAAATGCTTAAATAGTTGCTTATAAGGGAAGGGCAAGAATGAGATGCAGATGAGGATAAAATACTAGATTTTTCCAAATATGCTTGTCTTAAAACTTGCCACTGAAACCTAACTACAAAACAGTTTATGTCTTAAAAGATGACTTCTAAGAACTGAAGATAAAATCAATGAGCCCCCATGTTCCACACTGGGGATGGCAGCTCACTGCCAGGGAACCTTTCCTGAAGGGGCTGCAACACCACCCCTGGGCTGCGCTTCCCTTCGGGGAGATCCCAAAGGCATCCACGCCCTGTCCTCGGTTGCCGCTGTGGTAGTGGCTGCATTGGCTTTGCTATTCTGAGGCTTGGATGAGTACCGCAGAATAAGACAGTAATGAAGGAACTGTACAACACACTGCTGCTACCACTGGGAACCAGAATTCTCAGTATGGCAGAGGAGAATCACGTGAAGATCCTGTAGTCTGGAGGCCAAATCAGAAACACGTTAAAACTCAGATTTATTTTTATCTAAAAAAAAGAAAGGAAGTTTTCTTTACTCTCTCCATGGCAAAGGCTCAGAAATGGACGAAACAGGGTTCTCTGCCCAGCCTGTGGCCTTCAAATATTATTTTCCATGAAAATTAACAGGGCTCCTTGGAGGCACGCTGCTTCTGGCTGTAGGGCCGCCAGTGTGCAGGCTGGGCTTAGCAGAGAGCCAGTCACAGGAGCTCACCTGCTAACTGAAGGAGGCCCTTATGCAAAGCTGGCATAACTGGAACATTAGCAAGAGTCCACACTGCAACAGACTGAATCGTATCATAAAGAGTCTATGTTTTTATTCATCTAGGCCCAAAGTGATAAAATTAACCAATTGGTCACACCACTGTCAAGCTCTAAAGGATCAACTTATTTTCTTAAAAAAGGAGTAAATGAAAGAATCAAACACGTATTTTGCTTTTGATATAAAAAAAAAATCATCAGGCCCAGCGGCATGGCCTAGTGGCTAAAGTCCTCACCTTGAACGCGCCATATGGGCACCGGTTCTAATCCCGGCAACTCCACTTCCCATCCAGCTCCCTGCTTGTGGCCTGGGAAAGCAGTGGAGGACGGCCCAGAGCTTTGGGATCCTGCACCTGTGTGGGATACCTGGAAGAAGTTCTGGTTCCTGGCTTCGGATCGGTGCAGCACTGGCCGTTGCAGTCACTTGGGAAGTGAATCATCGGATGGAAGATCTTCCTCTCTGTCTCTCCTCCTCTCTGTATATCTGACTTTGTAATAAAAATAAATAAATCTTTAAAAACAAATCATCAAACTCACAGGAGCTAACCGGCAGCTTCTTTTTATACATGTATTTCATCAAATAAAAGGAAAAAGGAAGCTAGAATTATGGTAGTATCGCCACACCATACTGTGGCCTCTAACGAAACAATGGATCTGGACTGAGCACTGACAGCAAAGAAACGCAACTAGAGGTTCCAGGACGAACACATCACTGCGCTCCTTGTATCCCCATCACATCAACGGCATGGGGGTGGGGAGTGGTACTGCCAGGAAAATCCAGACTCCAGAACATTCTACAGGACAAACAGTACAGTTTCTGAAGGGTGAAGAGTATAGGTGGGAGACGGAGAGGCAGACATCGCAGCAATCACAATGAGCAGCTCCTCTCCGGCTCCTGACTTAGCGGAACAAATGAACAAACTGCAAAAGTTAACAGTCAGTATTCGGGACTTTTCTTTTAAGAGCAATAATATCATGTGTATGGTTGAAAAAGAAAACTGTGTTTGAGAAATACACACCAAAACATTTACCAAGGAACACAATATGGGTCTAAAATATGCTGCCTAGTAAGACAGAGGGACAAAGTGGGTATTCACAGACATGCAAAAGACTTGGCTACGACAGTGACTGAGGGAGAAGGGTGAGCACACACTGTATTCTTCTGGACTTTGTGTGTATCTTTCCAATTTTCTGTAGTACCAGGGTCAACCACACCAACAAGCTGACAGCAGTGGAGTCCACCTTGTTCCTCCTTGTAGTCCTCGGAGCACGGGGACAGTCCTCACTGCAATGCCTTCTAACTGGGTGACTGTGCCATGAAGCTTCACCCTTGGCTGTTCCAGACCAGCTGTCCAAATAGCCTGGGCCTGGGGAACATATGGTCCATGCGCCCTCTAAGTCCTGCAAAATCACTTGGCTTGGCCCTGCCAAGGCAATCGCTGCAGGACTCGAACTTCAATAAATCTACGGCAGGCGGTTTTCAGTTGATCATTTTGTATGACCCACAAATGATGTTATAAATATCCAAATGGCCCCTGGCAGGAAAAGAGGTTGCTCACCCCTGAAACAGCCCAAGCTAAATGATTTATGGGTACATCATTCTCACTCTTGCAGTTTTTAGCTGCAGCAAGAGCTTCCATAACATACACTACGGCAAGGCTTAATAACATTCCTTTTTCTTTTTTTTTTTTCAATATGAAAAACAAAGCAAAATAGAATTCTAGACCAACAAGTTCTTCTCCACCACCAAATGTTAACATGAGGACCAACTGACCAGAGTTTCTCTCCCTCAGCTTTTTCCCATGGGGATCAGGAGTTCAAGGAAGCAAGAGTTAGCACACTCCCAAAGTCCCTGGAACCCCGTTTTAAACAAGTTTGATTGACTAGACATACAGAACCCTACACTTATCAATTAAAAAACAACACACTTTCTTACATACTAGGAATATTCACAAAATCGAATAGGTCATAAAGCAAGACTCAATCAATATCAGTCTATCTTAATTGAATTACCCAACACAATATAACTGAATGAGAAACTAAGGTGAGGGAGAGATAAAAATTAGAGCAATTTCCATCTTCTGCACCATTTCTCTAAGCAAAGAGAGACATATCTTCTTAGTAAACTAAATTTAATATTGTTTATATAGAAGAGAGTAATCTGATGCAGAAATGCTAGATGTATAAAATCCAGAATGACTAACACTTAAAATCAGAGGCAGATTTGTTAGTTGCATGAAGAAAAAAAAGCCTCTTTGCCCCTGTACACCTCATAGGAATGATACATATATCAGGGAGACAAGGGGCTCAGTAATTCAGGTGGGCAGGAAGCTCTGAAACAAAGCATATACAAAAATCGATCATAATTAGAGATTTAATAAATTCTCACTTACTATAACTTTTGTTTATTTAATAAGGAACAGAGGGAGAAGTGGAGGAGCACACACTGCTCTCATCTGTTGACTGGGGCTGGGCCAAGTCTACAGCCAGGAATTCAACCCAGGTCTCTCACAGGGGTGGGAGGGAAGTAATGACTGCACTAGTGGACACTGGGGTCAGGGGCTAGAGCCCTGCACTGAACACAGGTACCCCAGAGTAGGACATGAGCATCTAAAGCAGAGGCAAACACCCACCCAAGTTCTCATTTTTCTGCAGCCCCAGACACTTACAATACCACACAAACTGTTGTATTTCCAAGGCAACTACCCGATTATGAATTGTTTTGTTTTGTTTTTCTTATCAGTAAGCTTTTAAAGAGCCAAGGCCTAAAGGCAAACCAGCATGTTATCGTACACTCGGACCATCACTGGTTTAGCTAATGAAGATGCATTATGAAGTACACTTTCCTGTCCAAAAATGAGTTATGAAAAAGGTCTTTACTCCCAGGGGCAGCTATTCATTGCTGCTGCTAATCCACAGCATTAGAATATTTAATTTTATCAAGATAAGATGACAAGATCAGGTTCTAGCATAATCACTTCTTAAATATGCTTGCAAGCATTTAAAAGGGAGAAGGACAAAGACAGAAAAAGCTCCCTTAACTCAGATTAAAAAATCTTATGAAAATTTAGATGAAATATTTTAAATTTACTTAACATACTGAAAATATTTTATCTGTATTTATATATAATTTTTCAAGTACTGTTGAGCTAAAATGTGTCTGAAAGAATATTAAAACCGAGTCATCAAATGCCTGTGGGTATTTTTCCAGGTAGTTGAATATCACAAAACACAGCTACCTGGGTTACACTCAAATCCTGCCCATGGTCTTCACATGCACCACTGTTCAAATGCATCAAATCTTTGTACTGCTAGACACTGTGGTAGGACTGTACACATAAAATGAAACTCTTGCTTCACTTGTATATCAGAATGGATCTTTCTGTTAAAAGATAGCATGGGAAGGAAGAAGGATCTATTTTCATGACAAAAGAGAAGGATTTAAGCAATGACAGACTCTAGAACATTCTGTGAAACAACTATTATTAGCTAAATTTTTGAAAAAGGAAGGTGTAAAATGAAGCATTTCTTTATTTGTGCTTGTCTAAAGCCATACGTAAAGATACTCTCTCAATTAAGATCTTCCTCCACACTTACTAATTGTGACCCTTTACAGACAAGGAAGTGAGTGCACCAATGGATAAAGGCAATTCACCAATGAATTAAACAAATGACCCTCTGCCATCTGAAAGGGAAGGACATGACTAGAACACTTAAAAGGCCTGGTATGAAGTCATTCAAAACTTGGTGGTTTTTAGCAATTAATACTGACCTAGTTGCATCAATGCAGTGGTCACAAAAGGGTCAATCCTTCTGTGACAATAAGGGACCAAATAACTGCCAGATGGAGACATACAAATGCTCCATTTAAATCTTAAGTCAGTGTAGCAAACAAGCAGCTCGTGCCATAGAGTGTGGCCCTAATGAGACCAGGAAAAGGGCACTTGTTGCAAGTATGAGAGCTGAATGAACCAGGTAGTAGTGTTCTCTTGTTCAACCTTGCTGGGAACAGGTGCACAGGGCAACCCCAATTTCCATCTGCTCTACACCTGGCTGGGAGAGATCAGGAATGCATCCGATGTATTGATGTTGAGGTTATAAAAAATTCTCACAAGAACAGAATCTGACCAACAAGGACTGGCTATGCTTTTAAAGTTATGCTGAAACTGGCTTCCCAGAGCCTGAGAAGAAAATCCTAGTGAACTCAACCTTTACCACACAGGGAGATTTTCTGTGGAATTCTCAGTCCACTAGGAGCCCACTGCAAAGCTGCCTCTATGGCACGAGCTGCTCTAGAGACCAGTCACTGGAACCCCTGAGAGGTTCCAGGGAGATCCCTGGCTACACTGACTCAAGATGAAATAGAACAGCAACTCATCCACAGAAAGTCACAGAAAAAAAAT
The DNA here is from genome assembly GCF_017591425.1 of Ochotona curzoniae. Taxonomy (NCBI): domain Eukaryota; kingdom Metazoa; phylum Chordata; class Mammalia; order Lagomorpha; family Ochotonidae; genus Ochotona; species Ochotona curzoniae. The sequence goes on along the minus strand of NW_024465421.1, from coordinate 16,452,405 downwards.
CACTTTGGCAGCATTTTTTTTTTAGATTTATTTATTTATTACAAAGTCAGATATACAGAGAGGAGGAGAGACAGAGAGGAAGATCTTCCGTTTGATGGTTCACTCCCCAAGTGAGTGCAACGGCCGATGCTATGCCTATCCGAAGCCAGGATCCAGAAACTTCTTCCAGGTATCCCGCATGCAGGTGCAGGGTCCCAAGGCTTTGGGCCGTCCTCCACTGCTTTCCTAGGCCACAAGCAGGGAGCTGGATGGGAAGTGGAGTTGCCGGGACTAGAACCGGTGCCCATATGGGATCCTGATGTGTTCAAGGCAAGGACTTTAGCCACTAGGCCACGCTGCCAGGCCCGGCAGCAGTTTTTAGTGTTGGGTTTAAAAGGTACAGTACTTGCCACTTTAGTCTTAGCATGAAGGTGACCCTGAAGGAGTACTAACCAAGGCCCCTGAATCAGTGCTCCCCAGCTCCAGACAGCAACAATTTGATCCCACAAGGGTTCCTAGTGGCTTAGTGTTGCCACACTGCAGGAGGGGGCACTGCGGAATCCCAATGCTGAATGTGTCCACATCACTCAGCATGAATCAGCACTGGGACAGGTTGTACACTGGAAGGTGGGAAGGTGGACTGCTGCCAGCACGACAGCACCATCTTCTGGCTGCTGAGATAGAATAAGGAGTTAAAAAAAGCATTTCAACTTTCCAATGACAGAAGGATGGCAAACTAGCACATTTAACTTCTGCCTAAGTCCAAACAGTATCAGTAGCAAAGAAGTGCCTCACAGACGAACTGGGACTACCAGGGACGTGAAGTGCGAGGCACTCCTGGTTGCTGCTCCCTTCTCCCAGCGGCTCAGCTGTTCCACACTTCCTTGTAGAGGAAGTTCTCTCTCATGTTGCTAGCCATACCCACTCCTCTGAGTGCACAGAACTGCTCATAGAACAGAGTCCAAGTAGGATGGAGGAAGGTGAGCAGGAATCAGAATCTGGCCTGTTCAACCCTGCCTGACTGGTTAGCAATTACGCAGCGTCCTCACTCTTGTGGTTCTAACAGGCTGAGAAACAGGAAGAGGAGCCAGCGAGGACTGGGCAGTGCTTTGACAGTTTTGAAAACAAGGAGGCTTCCAGGGAGACTGTTTTGCAGATGGATCTGGAACCTGGGGCCCAAGTAGAGCTAACCTGTTATAGCTGCTGCCAGCACTTACAGAAATCCAGACCATGAGACCTAACAGTTACAAGCAGGAGCTTCCAAACTGGAAGCTGTCCCAGAAGAGACCCCAGCAGTGACTCCACCCACAGAAGGCCTTTGGGTGTCAGCCTCTTCCCAACTGTGCCTGCCAGTTAGGCCAAATGAGTAGAGGGACCAAACAAGGGGACAGGGGGAAGGCAGATGCTTTGACGGCAATGGCTATTCCTCTCTCAGTGAGCAACATGGAAATTCCCTCCTGGCCCAAGAAGATGTAAGGCTGCAGGAAGAATCCCTCCTGGTGTTGCCTGCAGGCAACACTGCCCCCCAGCCCCAGACAGTACCTGAAGGGGTGGGAGTTCTGTTGGTGATGTTTTCACTTCCTCTCCCTACCACTAATACCAGCTTACATGGAAGAGGGCAATTTCTCATGACGCAAAGACTTTCAGTGAACTTGTCTACTAAACCAGACAAGTTTAAACTTTTCTAAGAGCTCCAACAAATACATTTTTATTACAACCCAGTACACATATATGTCCACCTAGATGCACAGATTTAACTCTGAGAAAGAGTTAAAAAACGAACTCCCCCTTTACACATAGGATACATTCTAACATTTGGAAAAGCCAGTCACTTGATTCACAAACAGAGCAGGACCCACAGTCTGAAGAACATGTGTCTGTCTTTCTCTCCCTCCCATCTCTGTGTGGGCCATGCTTCCCTCTCTTCCAGCCCAGCGGGCCCTCTCATGAACACATCCAGGCCTCTCCTCAAAGCTCTGCCCAGCTCTGTGCCCACCCCGCCCCAGGGATACAGAACAGCAACTGACACATAGTCTCCATTTTAAGAGGCCAAATCTCCTGAGAGACAGAGCAATGTTACAGGATATGTTTTAGCTCAGCCACCACCTCTTCTGTCTAAACACAAAATGCTTGTTATCTGTAACCATTCATTTATTTATACACCCCTCCAATTCACTCCAGGGCCATTTGTACAAGCATTTACATGTTTGTCCAACGATGAATCCACCTAGGTTTCTTCTTTCACAATCTTGTTTGTCAAGGGATAATTTTCATGAACTCTAAATTAAGAACTGAAGTGCACTGTCACTGATTCTAGGAAGCCAATGGCCCCATTTATTACTCTGTGTGACATTTATAGATGTGGCAGATTCCAGGATAAAGTTGGCCTCAGCCTCACAGGGATGGCTATGTATGAGAGTAAACGCAAAGACCTACCTTCTAGACATTTAAAAATAAATAGGACCTGCTCAAATATGTCTCTTTAGCCTACTTCTGACTTTGTGCCACCCCCACACATGGCAAAAGGTACTGCTGGGCTATTGCTGACAACGACCAGGGTTTCCCAGGGTAACTCCTTATTGCTGACAACCTGACCCCTTTTAGCTGCGAGTTCTTTCGAAAGCTCCAGACTTCTTCAAAGAAAATTGCGTGTGACATTTTATTTTAAAATCTGGTTTAACCACCGCCCCCAAAAGAAAAGGAAACTAGATACCCTAATTCAACATGACAGTGACACACATATAAAATTTAAGGCTCAAATTCCTATCTTCAACACACTTTTTCTTTTTTAAAAAGTATTTATCTTCATTGGAAAGGTAGATCTACAGGAAGAAGGAGAGGTAGACAGAAAGAACTTCCATATGCCGATTTACTCTCCGAGGGCGTGTAGTGGCCAGAGCTGAACCAATCCAAACCCAGAAGCCATGAGCTATGAAGTAGGAACCCCTTCTGTATCCCGCATGCAGGTGCAGGGTCCCAAAGCTTTGGGCCGTCCTCCACTGCTTTCCCAGGCCACAAACAGGGAGACTCCAGGCTATGCAAGGCAAGGACTTTAACCGCTAGGCTACTACGGCAGGCCTGTTCGTACTAACTTCCCTTCCTGATCCTCTACCACTTGTATGCCCCACACTGATCACATCAGCCTTTAGTGGAAGTTGAGCAAAGGCTCTGCCTACTCCAGGAAGCCTTCCCTGCTGATCTTGTTCTTCTTCCTCCATGCCACTCTGAGCAGGCTTTCCCTGATTTAGTGGATGCGGAAGCCTTGCTTGTCTAGACATCCATCTGCACGAGACAAGGAACTCCTTGAGTGTAGAGGCTATTATTTCATCTCTATTCCCCATCGAAATTCAGTCCCTCAGTCTTTCAACAGTAGACACACAAACACATTACACGAAGAATAACACTGCTAATCTCAAATGAAAGCCTTGCTTTTTAAAAACCTTGCAAAATATTTCATTCTCTTATGTCACTAAAAAATAAAATTTGAGCAGGTTAAAATATATAGCAATATATGATAAATAAAAAGATGAAGCCGCCAATCCATTTGGATATGTAATTAACAAGAACATGACCCTGGGGTAGGTGTTGTGCACAGAGGGTGAAGCTGCAGCTTGGGACATAAGTTGCTGCCTGGAGTGCCAGCTTGAGTCTCTGCTACCCTACGTCTCACTAAGTTTTCTGTTAAAGGCATCAGGAAGGCAATGGATGTGGCTTACTTTGGCTTGGCCTAGCCCCAGATACTGTTTTAAAAATATCCATCTGTTGGGGCTGGTGTGGTAGCATTAACAGGCTAACCCTTCACCTGTGGTGCCAGCATCCCATATGGATGCCAGTCGTGTCCCAGCTGCTCCACTTCCTATCCAGTTCCCTGCCTTTGGTTTGGAAAAACCACAGAAGGATGGTCCAAGTCCTTGGGATTCTGCACCCACAGGAGAGATCCAGAAAGAAGCTCCTGGTCAGCCCAGTTCCAGCCACTGTGGCCATTTGGAAGTAAACCATAGATCAAAGACCTCTCTCTGTTAAACCTGCCTCTCAAGTAAAATTAAATTAATCTTAAAAAAAAATTAATCTGTGGTAATAGTACCAATAAATAGTCAAAATCCCAAAATGTTTAACATTCACCTTTTCAGAACTGCAGATTTAAACCAAGATGTTACAGGAAAATTCACAGAAATTATTTCTATAAATTTCATGATGTTATAAAATAATTATAACCATCCAAGGAAGCATTTTAAAAGCAAATTTTTTTCTCACTTCACTGGGTTCCTTTGTTTATCCCCCAAAAAAGCAAGTTTAAACAAACACTTTAAAATTTGGCTATTGTATTATATGGGTGTGTTAATATACCCTTGGAATAATCAGAAAATAGAGAAAAAGACAACATAAAATCCAGTTTTAATTTCATTATGCCTAGACTTACCAGTAATTTTTAAAGTAACAAATAGTCTAAATTAGTCACTTGTAAAATAAAGCCTTCCAAAAACCCCTTCACCTGTATTTCAAATCTGCATAAACTTAAGATTTATTCCATTTTCTAAAACATTCAACATTTCAAGACAGGCAGAGCTGACACAGTCCATCAGTCCACTGTATCTCATGCCCCAAACCCCAGCACCAAGCAAGAAGCCTCCGGACGGAGAATCAGTCCTCATACTCGGTTTCTCACTTCTGAGACAACTGGGCACACTCAGCTCACTGCTTTAACCTTCCTGTTATGAATAACATCTAAAAATATCTGCCAAGAGGTAACCATGACCGTGAGACTAAATCAGCACACTGATAACCTGCTTTCTAAAGCATTTTGAACAGTCTAAAAAGCACACAGGACAAACCCAGCAAGAACTACAAAACATACAACCATGATTCATAGATACACTATATTCCTGGCCATAAAGACTGTGTTTCAATCAAGATATCATGGAATAATTAGAAACACCATCCCCCAATGGGCCTTCTGAGCAGCTGTAAGGAAAGCATTCTAAAGAATAAAGACAGGCTTATCTTGAAACTTGTACCAAGAACACCAAAACTGTTTAAAGAGTCCAATAAGGAATAGGTTAAATAAATGAAGAAACACTCATGATAAAACACTAGCCAACTAAACACACAGAAATGTAGTCTACTCAGATATGAAGCATTGTTGAGTACAAAGAACTGCAATGTGCGTTTCACAAATATGCACAAATATTTATCAATTAAAAACAGTATGCAAAGTGACATTTTAGGTGGTATTTGCAGGTGCTTAAAAAAAATTCCTGGAAAGGAGCTAACCTTGATGTACAGCATGTTCGTCTACCCTGTGTGACCAGCACACCATACTGAAGCAACGATTCAAGTCCTGCTCAGACCGTTTCCTACTAACACGCCTGGGAAAGCAGCGGAGGACTTGAGTCCTTGAGCCTTGTCACGCACGTGGGAGACCCGGACGGAATTTCTGGCTTCTGGCTTTGGCCTGGCCTACGCGGCACTGGAGGTGGCAGCTTGGGGACAGTAAAACCAAACTGAAGATCTTTCTGTCTCTCTTCTTCCCGTGTTACTCTGCCTCTCAAATAAATATAGTTTATACTAGTAGCAAAGTTTTTTTGAAATCCATGCAATTTTTAGGGAATGTTGATTTTCCAAGAAATTTTTGAAGACCTCTTGTTTTCATCTTCTTGCAAGCAAATAATTACTACCCACTAAGCCCATTTCCATGACCTTTTCAAAGGACTCTTTTACTGAACTGGAAAGCTAATCTTAAATATCATCTCCAATTATCTTAACTAATAAAACATGGGAACACTGGACTATTTTTCTTTGTCCTTCCTTAGAGTTCTAAAGTTTCCTAAAAATAAAAATAACACTTTAATATAAAGGGGAAATTGGTTGTTTTCATCATCTGCTAAAGCAGGCTTGTGACACACCCAGGCCAGGAGCCAGGAACTCCACCTGGGTCTCGTGTGGGTGGGAGGGGCTAAGCATTCACAGCAACTTCTGCTGCTTTTCCAGGTGCGTTAGCAAGGGACCTGGACACAGGGGCAGCAGAGACTCGAAGTGCACCCACATGGGATGCCAGAACGACAGACTGGCTTAGTCAGCAAAGCCAGTCTCCAGTTTTTAAATTTAAGATCATCATAGACTTAGTAATTTCATTTCTCCAGAAAATAATCAGAGAAACAGGGAAAGAAACAAAGTATAAAGACGCTCACCAAAGTGTTATAAATATAATGAAAGATCTAAATTAAACATCCAAAAGATATGGCTAAATAAGTTATGTCTATATGTATGACGAAATATGAGTATAATGCACCTATTAAAGAAAGACTCTAGACAAATGTAAAATAGTTAACTCAAAAGCACATTTAAAGCTAGAGCCCAATGAATACTAAATTATGAAAATGCTCATCCAGACATAGTACATCAATTGAAAGAAAATACTAATCAAAATATTCTTAGTATTCATGTCCAGCTTGTAAGACGGTGGCAGAATTGTTTTCTTTTGTATATTTTCAAATATTTTTTCACATTTTCAACATGAGCTTGATTCAGTTTTGAAAGTGGGGTCAGGACAGCAAGACCAAAGCAATTCTTCTCAAGAGTCACCGTCAGTGAATGTGAGGGAACGAGTGAGGAAGACTGTGAAATTGCAGCAACAAGCAGAGAGGTGTGGGTGCAGGCAGCACAGGCCCTCCAACAGAAGAGCCACCCACAAGTGGTTGGGAAAAGAAACGAGGCCGGAGAGCGCAGGACCTCGGCGTCCAGGGCGGGAGCACCACACTCGTCCTGGGTGAGCTCCACGCCGCTGGCCTCTTCAACAGTGCTTAATCATGTCAAGCACCTGCGAATCCTCCTCTGGCAGGCAGGAAGCTCTCTGCTCTTTTCTCATTTCAGTTAATGCCCTGCAGAATGCTAATTAATGACAGTTCAAGCCACTGTCACACTCTCAGATCTGCCTGGTACGGATTTCATTGCAGAAAGTACATAAGAATGCAAATTCTTAAAGATCAAATACATTAGAGGAATAGAAAAACAAGAAGTCTCTTTCTAAACATGTTGAAAAATTTCCACAGCATTCTTGATGGATTAAGTGACTGAGAAAGGGGAACACAGACACATGCCTTACAAGCTATCAAATCAGAAGATAGCTACCCAAAACAGACATTCATATTTCTTATGAATCCTTTAGAAAACTAAAGTATGGGCCTGGCATGGTAGCCTGGCAGCTAAAGTCCTCTCCTTGCATGCACCAGGATCCCATATGGGCACCAGTTTGTATCCTGGCTGCTCCACTTCTGTTCCAGTTCTCTGCTTATGGTCTGGGAAAGCAATCGAGGACGGCCCAAAGCCTTGGGACCCTGCACCCATGCTGGAAACCCAGAAGAAGCTCCTGGCTGCTGCTTTTGGATTGGCTCAGCTCTGGTCGTTGTAGCCGCTTGGGGAGTGAACCAGCGATGGAAGATCTTTCTCTCTACCTCTTCTCTCTATAAATCTTTCTAATAAAAATAAATCTTTAAACAAAAAGACTGAGGTTCGGAAAAACTACAACAAAACATGATGGCTATGAACAAGAACTAACACAAGTAGATATTTTTGGATGACAGTCAAAAAAGTAATGAAAGCAAACTGTTACCCAAATTTCTGGGTTTTGTGTGCCCAGAGGTTTCTTGTTTTTGTGTGGTGGAAGGGGCACAGAACGTGCCAAAGTCTGATCATAAGCCCCCTGCTTTCTGGGTACAAGGGACCAGGGGAAGGAGCAAAGGGCAAGCAGAGGAGCAGCAGAGAATCAGGGAACAGTGCTGGAGCAGAGAAACCGGAGCAGGGGACCGCCCGGGGCAGGTGTGCCAGCCCGCCCTGTGTCCGTGTGCCACTCAGCCATGCTGCTGGCAGAGGGAAAGCCTTCTAAGATCCCAGCCCCCACTCCTCCACAGGCATGTAAGAGTAACACTGAAACAAAAATCCAACCTGGTTCTTAACAGGAAAGCCAATCACACAGACTCGACCTCAAGGAAACTGGAAAAGGCAAAGAACTCAACACAAGCAAGAGGAGCAAAATCAAAAGTTACAACAACAAAAACAGAAGCCCACTAAATAAGGCACAGCAGACAATACAAAAATAAATAAATGACCCAAGTCAACAAGCTGATTCTTCACAAAGCTCACCAAAATCGGTAACCCTCGCTAGAACAATAAAAAAGAAAGGAGGGCAGAGATGACCAGTAACCCCAACAATTACTGCCACCATTCTGCAGGTACTAAAAGATAATAAAGCCCACAGAGAAAGGTTTAACCTATGAGATGGCTGTTAGCAGTTGCAGTGCTGAGTCATCCCCCTCGAGAGAGCTGTATGCACAACTCAACCACCGACCCATCAGCACAGCCTGGAGCGTCAGATCTGCACTAAGCGCCCTCCCCCTCCGGACTCTGGCGGGCCAGTGGCTTCCATCCTAACCATCCAGCCTGAGCAGCTCCTCAGGCAGCACAGCAGGAACTCACTCACCTGGGCTACCCGGTGCTTTCCCAGCTATCTGCCTCCCCTAAAGTGCCTGTGTCCATTGCTACTTTTAAAAACATTTCTTGTAGCATTCCTAGTATGCTCCAATCTCAGGCCTACAAAATAAACAAAAAAACTCAATTTCCTCAAATCATTCCTATAAAAATTATGAAAGGAAAGACAATTTCCGGTAACTAAAGACAACTGTCTACACATTGAGTGTGTGACTAGAAAGCTTGGCTGTATTTGAAATACTGTTAAAATCTTACCCCATTTCATAGGACGACATTAGAAATATAAAAATCCTCACTACAGGTAAGCTCTTCAGAGGTGACCATTAACAGGGTGAGGACAGCGGCGGTCTTGTGCGAGGCTTCAGGTCCACTCTGACGACCCACTGTCCCACCTGAGAGCCAGAGTGGGGAGAACTGGAGATGCCCGTCTGGCCTGGCTGGGTCATCTCTTACCTGAAAACCCCAGCACGATGGACAGTCCTGTTCACAACAGCACCACTCAACAAACAGCAGCAGGGATCAAGCCAACTGGCTCCTGGCAATAACACCAGAGTAATGAGCAGTATAGCAAGGTTCCCTGTAAGAGAAGTTTGGAGGCTGGTGTGGTGGCTCAACAAGCCAATCCTCTACCAGTAGCACCAGCATCCCAAATGGGCACTCGGTCACGTCCTGGGTGCTCTACTTTTGATCCAGCTCTCTGCTTTTGGCCTGGGATAGCAGCAAAGGATGGCCCAATTACTTGAGGCCCTGCATCCATGTTGTGAGATCCAGAAGAAGCTCCTGGCTCCTGACTTCAGATATGCTCAGCTCTAGCCATTGAAGCCATTTGGGGTTCACTTTGTCTCTCCTCTGTAAATCTGCCTTTCAAATAAAAAATAAATCTTAAAAAAAAAAAAAAAAGAGGGCCCAGCGCGGTGGCGCAAGTGGTTAAGGTCCTTGCCTTGTACGCCCGGGATCCCATATGGGCGCCGGTTCTATCCCGGCAGCCCCACTTCCCTTCCAGCTCCCGGGCCACAACGGGAAAGCAGTCGAGGACGGCCCAAAGCTCTAGGACCCTGCACCTGTGTGGGAGACCCGAAAAAGGCTCCTGGCTTCGGATCAGCATAGTATCGGCCGTTGCGCTCACTTGGGGAGTGAATCATCGGACGGAAGATCTTCCTCTCTGTATATCTGCCTCTCCAATAAAAAAAAAACAATAAAAATAAATCTAAACAAAAAAAAAAGAGAGAGAACTCTGATATGAAAGATACTAAAAATGGCTTTTAAAAATGTGGACTGGATTTCCTATTACCAAAAGAAGATAAGTGTCAGTTAAAAAGCAGCTCCTTATATGTAAATCAGAAAGTTTGTAACACAGCCAAAGAAGCCATTATGAACTTCTATATAAATAGGCATTTAATGATTTTTTTTCTATGTTACATTATTGATCTAACAGGCCCTCTGTTTCCGCTGAAATGATAAGTAATTTGTTTAAGATAACATTCAAAGGAACTGCCGCACATTAGATTCCTGAGCCCTTCTCATCATTTGAATTACCACTATAACAAATAGTTCACATGGCCTTTCAATGAAACAGCTGAATAATTTTAGAAATGACACAAGACTAGGAATGTTAAATAAATCTATCATATGCAAAGAGGCTTTTGAAAGTCATAATATCATGAGTGTCATTGAATAGGATTCAATAAATATTGAGTAGTTACTTAGTGATGTCAGACACTGCTGCTGTATGCCATGAGAACACCACAATGAATCAAGAGGTTACACTCTATCCTGAAAACAGGTACAATGAATACTACCTAGGTAGGGTCCACTCCCTGTAAAAGGACAGGAAATGCAGAGAAACTGGCGTGGAAGCCGCGATGAGGCAGGAACTGGGCCACAGCCAGGTTCTGGAGGGGGCTGACCAAGCAGAGAGCTTCTGGCCAAGAAGACTACAGCTGAGCCAGAGTGGTCAAACTGCCAGGCATTCTGTCAAGAGGTGCCATTTGTGAAAGAAAAGAGACTATCTTGGAAAAGTAAACATTAATAGCCAAGGCAACCATCCACTTCTTAATCTAGGAAGAAAAAGATAAAATGTCATCATTCATGCTGGCCTGCTCTCCACACCACACAAACCAGTGCATGCCAGGCCAGAGAGCATATAGTGCTGCGCAACAGACCCAGCACTGCTCAGGAAGGCGCACAGGAACACAAACAGTCCAATGAAGCAGGGAGCTCCCAGAGGGCTCGCACAGTTCCAAATGCAGCTTGCTGAATCCAGTTATCACATTTTAACAAATCATCTAAAGTTAAGGAGTAACTATTTGATAGCCAATATGGTGTATCAACAACTTTGACATCACATACACAAAACAAAGAATTATGTTTGCTCGCTCTTTCTTTCTTAAAGATCTGTTTTATTTAATTGAAAGAGTTACAGAAGGGGGAAAGGAAAACAGAGTTAGAGATTTTTCATCTGCTGGTTCACTCCCCAAATGGCGGCAATGGCCAGGGGTGGGTCAGACGGAAACCAGGAGCCAGGAGCCATTTCAAGGTCTTCCTCTAGTCTTCCACATGGGTGTGGGGGCCCAAGCACAGTACTTATTTTCAAATAAATACTAGTAATTAGTGATGTGCACATTATAAAGCACTTTTATCTTACACACTCTTGTTTCACTGCTCATAGCAAAGGAGGCCAAGCCGACATTGTAACTGTCAAGCACAAGTTGTGCAGTGTCAGGTTCTCAGCTGGGAACTTCATGTCCAGATCCCAATTCCTCCCCATGATGATCCTGCCAAGTAACTTACAGCATGTCCTTCACTCACACAAGGGGCTGAAGAACCTGTGGTTACAGGGTCTCCTGCCCAAAGTAACCTCTACAACACACAGTGTAATCCTGGGATGGCCAAACAATTACAAACTCTGAAACGCTATGTTTCTATAAGTTTTCTTACATAACTACTTAACAGTTACACTATGAGAATTATAAAAACTTAGGACAGGATACCTGGTTTAATAAAAAATCAGACATGTCACTTAAAGTTTACGAAAACCTTTTACCTTTCATATCAGGGTCTTGAAATCTATTTGAATATGTAGCATAACAACACATATTTTTCAATATTTTACTGAGTAATTTTTCATCTTAAGAAAACAGAACATTTCATGATGGTCAGTATCCAAATTAGGGTCAACAGGAGATTTAGTGTTCCATTTTTCTAGAACTCTATTTTAAAAGTAATGACTATCATTTTGTTTGTAAAGCAAGGGGTTTCATAAAAATTAACGGTTAAGGTAAATCACGAACATTCGCAGATGAATGTGGAAATCACAGACATAAGAAGCGGCTCTCACATTTCAATGTCCGTCCACGTCCGCCCACGTCCTCCCCGTCAAGTGCCTACTTTTAATTCTCAAGGTACCTCAGCAACTCATTTTAGAAAAAGCCTAACAGGAAAGGAATAGAATGAAGCCGAGTGGAAAAACATACCATGGACATCCAATAAATAAAAAAATTCTTTTTGCCTTATTTTCTCCTATTTATATTATACTTACTACTCATTTCCTTTATTTTTAGAGACAAGCTGAAAAACCAACGAAGCAGCTAAGCTTGTCATCAGATGGCAGAACCTCCAGCTTTCAACTGAGGGGGACAGGCGGGAGTGCAAGATGTCGATTTAACTTCAACATAAAACAGAGGCTTAAAACACTTACCAATCTGCACCTGCTCAGGCTGGCTGAGGGAAACAAATGCTGACGTGTCATCAATCCAGGATATCTGAATGTTACCTGCAACAGCGCAGGGAAAGCCGAGTGAACACGTGCCTGTGGAAGCGCTTCCAGACTCAGGACGAGTACTGGTTCAAAAACCTGTGCACAATTTCTGCACTCTAAGAGAGACAGCTCATTTAAAACAAATTATTTCAGTTACAACTTCCACAGAAAAGACAAAAAAGTTTTAAAAAGAAATTAGAAATTCATTAAAAAAAAAAAAAAAACCTTCCAACTTAAAACCTGGAGTGTGCCGGCTTACTGCACCACTTCGAGGCTGCTTTTTCTTTGACTTGGTAGGAGGGTGGCAGGCCCAGTGAGGCACGGATACCCTGCGCCCCTCTGCCTCACCCTGTGCGACACATGGATGCTTATTCCCAACTTGCGTCCTTTATCATCAACCAGGAAATGAGACATGTTTTCCCCAGTTCTAGAAGCCATTATCAGTCAAACTTGAGAAAAGGCTCAGTGCTGGAAAACAGCCTGAAATGTCACACCCATTAGGATGGCTATCATAAAAAAGGAAAATAACAGCAAAAGAAAATTCAGAGACCATGTAAGTTTATTTTTTTTAAAAAAAAAAATTAATATTGCAGGTCTGGCACTGTAGCCTAGTGGCTGAAGTCCTCGCCTTGCACATGCCTGGGCACTGGTTCTAATCCCAGTGGCCCTGCTCCCCTTTCAGCTCCCTGCTTGTGGCCTGGGAAAGCAGTGGAGGATGGCCCAAAGCCTTGGGACCCTGCACCCGCCTGGGAGACCCCGCAGAGGCTCCTGGCTTCAGAATGGCTCAGCTCCAGCTGTCGTGGCCACTTGGGGAGTGAATCAATAGATAGAAGATCTTTCTGTCTCTCCTCCTCTGTGTATATCTGACTTTTGAATAGAAGTAAGTAAATAATTAAACATTTTTTATTGCTATTTTACTACTGACTATGTGAGAGATGGGTTTGCTGACCCACGTGGGCCTCTGTTTAGGGTGGAAGCGTCAGGATGGGGGCAGGTGGGTGAGACAGATGTTTTATTTTCCTGAGTCCGGTTAGAAGAATGTACCACTCCTCGCTGCTGAGACCACGGAAGTTTCAACACAAAATTATTTGTTTTTACAGACATAATTTTGAAAATTGAGGATGGGGAGCATGGAAACAAGTCGAGCCTGATGCCCAGTCCAGGCAAAGGGAGGTAACTGGCAGAACGTCGAAGAGGCAAAACAAGGAGCCCGAGAGCCAGCCAGTGCGGAGGCAGCGGGCAGAGGGACGAGCAGGGCGCGGGTGGGGACACACGCAGCACGCACCCGCACACTCGGGCCAGCTGACGCAGCAGAGGGGACGGGAGGGAGGAGGGCAGGCCACCGGCTAGCACAGAACGAGTCAAAAGCATCTCAATTTAGGAAATACAATGTTTTATCCTATTCAAATTTTGGAAGGGCACAAATTTTTAAAGCTGTTTTACTGTATCACCAAATGGGTGAAAAAAGTTTTCTCCCTTCAGCTGCATATTAAGGTCAATCACAAAAGTTACCGATACTTGGCTATCCCTCACCCTTACATGCCACGTGCTGTGCTAAATTCTTCTCAAGAGTTAGCTTGCTTAATCCCCATGACACGGCAGCAAGTCAGGTGCTATTATCTCCAACAAAAAAGAACAGATGCAGGGGGTGGGGGGGAATCCCTGCCCAAGGTTACAGAAATAACTTTAAAAAAAATTAAACTGAAAAAAAAAATTCTGCTTAGAACACGTGACCTAATTTAGCCAACAGAAATCTGACCACACAGAGTAACGACTTCTTGAGAAGCAAAAATAAAGGCTTCCTGAAGAAATGAGCCTTGAAGCTCAACCGCATTTCTCCACCTGTTTTTAACTTACAAGGTAGGACTGGAATTTCAGAAGACATCTAAACTGTCTGCAAAGACTGAGAAAATGTTCCAGAAATTTCTCTGCCCTCAAATACCTTTCTGAAAACTGTGTTGAGGCGTTACATGATGATTTTAGAAAACACCGAAAGGCAGAGGAAGGAACCCCCAGTGACAGGCATGTGGTGCCGCCCAGCGGCTGGCATTTCTGCTCCGCAGCTTCTTTTCACTCCAAATGTTAAAAATGAAATTTCATAACCTTTTACACAACCCTTCAAATGTTTTCTAGATGATTACAGAGAGTCCCTGGTGGACACATACACACGTTTACTAAACATCCTTACTACTAGACCACTAACTTGTGCTGCCTTCACTTCATCCAGGAATTTCCAGCTTGAACAGTTCATTTGTTCAAATGAAGACCCCCCTGGGCAGGCTTACCGTCAGGACCACCGCTACCAACCCGACCAGGGACGGCTCACCTCGCCTTGGGGCCCGATAAGAAAGCGAAGAACTGCCCTACCTTGTGTGTGTCATGTGTCTTGGGCTACTCCAACATCTGTGTTTACTGCTTTAATTAAATCTGAAGCAGACATGGTGGGCTCTAGGTTGAACAGTCTCTCTGAACTTTACCTTTAAAATGAATTATTCTCCACCTAGGCAAATGTTCCCGCTCAGTGGTAAGGACTGTCATATAAATGCTGTCTTGCGTTCCATGGATTAGCAGCACTCCGCTGCACACGGTGAAGTGCTATTCAAAGTTCCTCAGATCATAGTAGCACAAAAACAGCAATATACTCTGCCAACAATTTCACAAGGGAAATTAAAGCCCTGCTTATTAACACTTTTGTGTTCAAGCTGAAGCTATTATCTTTTGGCCACTTACACGGAAAGAAGGGCAGAAGCACGTGTGCACTTGTGACTGACTTACCAAAGGCACTGAAGAGCTGGTAAAGGTCGCTCGTCTTCCACTCTTTGGGGAATGTCACGTGGAGAACATGATCCCGTTTAGGCTGCACTGCAAGACACGTTTTTGATGAAAGGCTAATCTTTGAAAAGTGATCATTCAGGCAAGTCAGCCATTATTTTGCAATACTGAACCCAAGCTAGCCTGGGGCAAATATTCGAAGTGCCTCACAAAGACCAAACAACTCCTCAAAGCATGTTTAAGACTGTTAGGACTCTGCCATGGCAACCTCGTCACAGGCCTTCGGAAGTGTCTGGAACCCACAGCAAGCTGAACCTAAGCATCTTCACCTCTCAGAAAGTTCCAGTACAAACTGTTATCAAGGAGAAGAAAAAGCTGCTTCTGTTCAGGAAGCTTTACTAAACATCTTGCTTTCTTTCTCTTTTTAGGAACGTTTGTTTATTTGAAATGCAGAGTGACAGAAAGAAAGAGGTAAAGAAATGGAGAGAGATCTTCCATCTGTTGGTTCACTCCCCAAATACCTGTTAACAGACTGAAGCCAGTAACCAGGAACTTCAAAGGCACTTCCTCCGTGGGCAGAAGGAAGCCCAATGTGTGGGACAGCACTGCCTCCCAGGAGCGTCAGCAATAACCTGGAAGCGCAGGCCCAATTTGGGCTGCAAGTGATCCAGGCTGTGGCTATGCCAACCACCTAACCTAATTTTTTTTTTTATCTAGCTGCCTATACATATTTTTTAAAACAAAAATAACGCACGACATTAAACAGGCCATAAGAGCCAAGGCCGGCAGCCTGAGTCACCATCATGTGTTTTAATCCAAGGTCTACCACTTAGGCATTCAACTCTGAATGAGGCAGCCACCACTCCAGCCACTCTACTTAGCTTACAGGGCTGCTGCAAGAAAGGCTAACGCCAAAGTTTCACACGAGGTGCACTGTGTCCTCAAACTATCAATCAACCATTATTATCATCAAACAAAACTCACCCATTTCCACCTGCACAGGTTTAATGACAAGCAAGACAAGGCTAGAAAGAGAACAGTGTAATGGAAGAATGAAAAAAGAAGCTATCCTGTCCTAAAAAAGGTGGCCTTTCAAGAATTTTCACCAAGGAAAGAAAAACAGTCCACTAAGTTTAAATATATACTTAGCTAACTGGAAAATAGAAATTCAAACACACTAAACAATATTAAAATCAATTGTAAGTATTTATAGGAAATGATAAATTCGTTGTAAATAAACTTCAATTAGTGCCTAAATCAGAAAACGTACAATATGACTAATGAAGGCCCAAGGGTC
The DNA here is from genome assembly GCF_017591425.1 of Ochotona curzoniae. Taxonomy (NCBI): domain Eukaryota; kingdom Metazoa; phylum Chordata; class Mammalia; order Lagomorpha; family Ochotonidae; genus Ochotona; species Ochotona curzoniae. The sequence goes on along the minus strand of NW_024465421.1, from coordinate 16,436,116 downwards.
CCATTAACTTAAGGACAGTATTTACATCAAGCACAAAGTCACTGCCCATCTTAAAGTGAAAAGAAGCTACTTTTCCATTTATACGTGTCCTGTAATCCCTTCCAGACCACAGATTTAAATGTGTACACGCAATGAGAAAAGCACAAATTTACTTACAGTCTGGTCCTTCTAAGTTTAGATAGGGGATATCCATGACTCTCATAAGAAATAACCTATGAAACAAGAGAAAAGCGGGTCATGCATGGATTAATTAAAAAAAAAAGTGATACAGACTTCTATTAAAACTTCTGATAAAAGTTCCTTGATTGCAATACTCTAAAAACCATTTTAATTATTTTCATTTTATTTGAAAAACATACGGACAGAAAGTAAGCCATCCATTGGCTGACGCCCCAAGTACCTGCCAACAGCCAGGGATGGGACAGGTCTATGCCAAGACTGTGGCGTTCCATCCGCGTCTCCCACAAAGGGCCAGAGGCTCAATTCCCTGAACAATCATCAGCTGCAAAGCGATGGCACTGCTGTGTAAGTGGGTCAAGCTGCCACCCGCAGCACTGGCAGCCAACACCAGTGCTGGTTCAAGTCTCAGCTGTTCCACTTCTGATCCAGGATTCCTGCTAACATGTCTGGGAAAGCAGTAGAGGATGGTCTGACTTGACCCCTTGAGCCTATGTGGAAGATCTGGAAGAAGTTCCTGGGTCCTGATTGGTCTTGTCCCAGTTCCATTTTGGTCACATGGGGAGTGAAACAGTGGATGGAAGATCTGTCTCTCTGTACGCTATTTAGACATCTTAATTGGTTTGTTAACCATGGCACCAAACTCCCACCTCTAAAATAACTTACAAAACACTTAAAATTCACTTTTGTGATGTTTATTTCAAATAGGAAATATTTATTACAAACAGGAAAAAAAAAAAACCTGGAATATTCACTAAATCCACAGCTATTCCTGGCTCTTAGTTGCTTATTAAACATCACCTACATAGCTGAAATTAGTAATCAGAGTTGAAGGAAAATCCTGTTGCCTTATTGGGTAGTCCAAGGAAACAGAAAAAAACCAACTTGCTAACTCACAAATAAGTGTTCCTACAAACTATAAAGGGAACCTTAATGATGGGTGCTGATGAGCTGAGAATGAACGCTTAGGGTTTTTTAATTGTTGTTTTTGATGTAACTCAAAGAAACTGGATCGATGCTAATCAAGTGGGGTGAACTGTATAGTCTGAAATAAGGGACGGTCTCAAAAGCCCACATCATTATAGAGAGTTAAGACACACACTAAAATCAGAGTGAGGGCCCGGCGTGATGGCCTAGCAGCTAAAATCCTCACCTTGAATGCATCAGGATCCCATATGGGCACCGGTTCTAATCCCGGCAGCTTCACTTCCCATCCAGCTCCCTGCTTGTGGCTTGGGAAAGCAGTGGAGGACAGCCCAAAGCCTTGGGACCCTGCACCAGTGTGGGAAACCTGGAGGAGGTTCCTGGCTCCTGGCTTCAGATCGGCGCAGCACTGGCCGTTGCAGTCACTTGGGAAGTGAATCATCGGATGGAAGATCTTCCTCTCTGTCTCTCCTCCTCTCTGTATATCTGACTTCGCAATAAAAAGTAATACTTCTTTAAAAGAAAAAAAGAAAAAGTCAACTGAAAGTTCCATTTGAATTAATTTAGCGTATCGTGTGCACAGTCTCACCTGGCTGTGTGGGGGAGGGACAGACTGTAAAGCCACAAATGCAAATCTGCAACTACTTCATTTCTTTTAAAAATTCTGTTTCACTTCTTAAGCCACAGCACCTCTCAAGAATGAATTCAAAATTCTATTGTTCCATAAATACAAATGGATGAAAAAAGGTAGATAGTTTCTCCAAGGAAACATTTCTTTAAAAAACTATTTATTTATTTTTTATTGGAAAGACAGATAGATTTACAGAGAGAAGAAAAGAGAGAAATATCCTCCACCCAGTGGTTCACTCCCCAAGTGGCCGCACCAGCCAGAGCTGAGTCAATCCGAAGTCAGGAACCAGAAACCAGGAGCCAAGAGCTTTTTCCGGGTTTCTCACACAGGTGCAGGGTCCCAAGACTTTGGGCCATCCTCGACTGCTTTCCCAGACCAAAAACAGGGAGTTGGATGGGAAGCGGGGCCAACGGGATTAGAACATGGGATCTTGATGCATGCAAGGAGAGGATTTAGCTACTAGGTTATCATGCTAGGCCCCCAAACAAATATTTTTGAAAAATTTGTTTGAAATCTATCTCTATGAAGCAATATACAGGATAGCTGTTTTCTAATATTTAATCTGAATTTTAATACTATCTTTGATTAAATAAGTAAAAATCCATTATCAGCTGAATCAAAAGGTATCTAAAAAATTCAGTTAATCCTATACTATCTTGTTTGCACTCTTAAAACTTGAAATAGAAACTCTAGTCCAATTAATCAGTAATAATCTGTCTTTCCCTATGCCTCCAACCTTTGTGTCTAGGCTTGGAGAGAACTGAGTCTCCCCAGCCCCGGAAGCACATGACGACCAACTCTGCGAACAGCCACGCCATTGTGAAGCCAGCTCTAAAACCAAAGCCAGGAGTCTGCCAACAGAACCAAAGTAAACTTGCCCAGTGGCTGCCCGCTTCTTTGTGAGCCACTGCCGCCCTTTGTGAGTCCTTGCTGCCCTTCTGAAGTGAAATTAAAATGTTGTTGCTACGCATGTCCCCTTCCTCCACGCTGGCTGTCAAAGTACCTACACTGGCTCCCCGGGACGATCTGATAAGGCTCTTTATACCCGGATCATCTAAGCTGACAGTTTTCATCTTAACTCAGGCAGGAAAAGCACTAGACAAGCAAAAAATGCCAAGAGCTCCATGAAAGCGTGTTCTTTCGCTGTGAACTGCACTGAGGAACAAGCTCTCCCAGAAGGCCTTTCATCTGCAGATATCAAAAGGACACTTGGACCAACACTTGCACAAAGTGGTATTTCTATCTTAGCAAGTATTTGGGATGGTTGTACAATGATAAAAGTACTCAAATCTATGGGCAGGAGCCTTGCTTCATTCCTTCCTTTAAAAAACCTTTCTGTTCTTTAAAGGGTTGACACTAACTCAATCAACAACTAAGACAAAAACCCCATTTGATCCACTGGCCAACTTTACAATTTATCCCAGTAACTCAAGTTCACATTGATGTGAAAAAGTTCACATTACATGTCAAAAAATCAGTTTTTCCCGAACTCTGATGGTTGTCTTTTTTTTTTTTTTTAAACATTCTAAGAGTAAACTAATGGCAGTGCTGCTTCTCCTGGCTTTCAAACAGGTCAGGAGAGATTTAAGGGTAAAACACAGCAGACAGTCTGTCTCTTTCTCAGCACACTCCAACTAGCTAACTTCAGCTCAGCTCCTTGGCAAGGCACAGGAACAGGTTACACGCTATGGCAAGGGCTACAACACTGCCTTTATCTGCAAGGAGCCCCTGCATCTCTGCTAGCCACAGGCTGCAGGGCACTCCCAGAAAGCCAGCCTTCAGACCCAAGCCACGGCACCTGCATAGGACGCTGTCTCAGAAGGCTCTTCAGTCAGTGAGGAGCTTCAACGCCAGTGGAAAGCAGAGCAGGAGCACCGACTCGGGGGCCTGCTACAAAACCGGGCTCCCAACAGCCACACCCGGGAACTTAAGAGAAACACACGAGACAGGTCCTAACCCAGACCTAGCAAGTCAGTCCCTTAGGACTGAGACTCCCCGGGGCTCCCAGGTAGACAGACAGCTTCCATGTGGTGTTGTCAGTCACCATAAAAGATGCAGAGCAGAGACCTGTGATTATAATAAAAAGTCAGATGATAATAATGACTTCTTAAAGAGGTATTATTATTCTTAATGATCTGTTTTAATAATCTTAGAAAAAAATATTATAACAAACACACAGGACTACCTCAAAATCCAAGAAGCACTAACAGAAGGCTTCTACCACTCTCTGAAGTCAAGGGTCAAAATGTGGCAAGCAACTAGCTTCACTAAAAGAACATTTGGATTTACTGCTGACAGCTTCTGTTCCCATTTTTAAGTAGCAAAAAAGAAAAAACATAAGCCAACTAACCAACCAAAAAAACCCGGATTTCTCAAAATACTTTCTTGGCTACTCATCAGCAAAGTCAAGCTTGTCTCTTCTGTGCACTGGCCACTCATGCAGCACCAGACTGCCCAGCACCTGAGGGAGGTTAACACGCACAACACAAAGTGCCAGACACTTCGAACCTGTTGACATTCTCCAGCCTTGCCAAAGAGCTTCGGTGAGAGAGTGTACTGACCACAAAACATACAAGACTGCTCGGAGAAGTGCAGGCAGGTCAGGGGTTAATTCTCAGATGACACAGTACCTTGCCTTGGACTACGGTTTATCTGAACCATGCCCTAATTGTCCCGCAATACAGAAAGGATTGCAAAAACAATGCCAGTGTGAACCCAATCCATGCAGATCTACTTGGAAAACCAAAGGGCAGACAAAACACCTGGAACCACACGTCGGGAGGACTGCCAGGTAACTCAGCAAGCTTCCTCATGGAGGCTCAACCTCTGGAAAAGGAAAAGATTTTCTTCCGTGTACTAACATTTGGCACTATCAAATCTTCACATGAGATCACAGAGTTGACTCAATGTTCCATTTCTCTCTTGTAGCAGCATGCTCGGCTGTACTGTAACTGATGTTGGTGCAATACAGTGGCTCAGAGAGGTGCACCATGGTCACTTGGACAGTCTGTCCAGGCTGGACAAACCGTGTTGCACAGCCACTGCACTCCGACCCCAGCTCAGCTACCCAGGGAAGGCTGGGCAGAAACCATGGTGGAGCCACCCAACAGACCAGCAGAGGCCAGGCATGTGGTGCTGACCATTCTCTTGAAGATTCTGGAAAATTCCTTACTGCATGTTCTTATAAGCATTCCATCAATCAGTAGATAAGCCTTGCCGATCTAAATTAGTGAATGAAATACAAATGGGAAGCAAATGAATAGGGAAAATACACTAAAACAATGACCTTTTTTTTTAACTGAAGAATTATAAGAAGAATTCTTGTTGTATTTTTTTTTTATCCAGTACAAAGTTTCGATTAAAATAATAACAACTGGGGGTAGGTGCTGTAGTGTAGTAAGTTAAGCCTCTCACTGTGATGCCAGCATCTCACAGGGGCACTGACTCAAATCCCAGCTGCTAAACTTCTGTTCCAGTTCCCTGCTCATTTGCCTGGGAAAGCAGTGAAGGATGACTAAAGGTTTTAGGCCCCTGCCCACATCTGAGACCCACATGAAGCTCCAGCTTCCGGGCTCAGGTCAGCTTCTAGACCAGCCCAGGTCTGGTCGTGTGGCCACTTGGGGAGTGAATCAATGGACAGAAGAGCACTATGTCTCTTCTCTTTCTATAAATCTGCCTTGCAAGTACAAATAAATAAAGCTTTTGAAACAGCAACACTTGTCATTGTTCATGCAGCTCCGTTCAATCTTCTGATGTCTGGAGCACAGGCAAAAAGTGGGGTCCTGGACCGGGCATGGTAGTCTAGTGGCTAAAGTCCTTGCCTTGTATACACTGGGATCCCATATGGCAATGGTTCATGTCCTGGCAGCCCTGCTTCCCATCCAGCTCCCTGCTTGTGGCCTGGGAAAGCAGTCGAGGACAACCCAAAGCCTTGGGACCCTGCACCTACATGAGAGACTTGGAGAAAGCTCCCAGCTCCTGGCTTTGGATTGGCTCAGCTCCGGCCATTGTGGCCACTTGGGGAGTGAATCAGAGGACGGAAGGTCTTCCTCTGTCTCTCCTCCTCTTTGTATATCTGACTCTGCACTAAAAATTAAAAAAAATAATAATAATTTTTTAAAAAAGAAGGAGGTGTCCTGTTGCACAAGGAACAAGGAAACAGGACTTTCCAAGTTGAGGGCTTGCCTTGCCTGTGGGGCAGAAGACAACATTGAAACCTGAAAGTCCTGCCAGTGGCCCACTACAAATAAGCTCTCCCATCTGGATGCTTCCAAAGCATCCATATGAAATCATGTTCAGTTCTAGAATCCTAACAGAAGGGTTTAGGAATAAGCCGAAACCTCCCATGTATAGGAGCTCGTGATAATAGTGAAATTCCTGAAAGTGTTTTTTTTTTTTTCTTTAACGCTCTAAGGACTGATTAAATGATAACTCCCTGCGATGATACGCAGCCCAGACATGAGGAATAAGGTTGCTGTGTGAGGAAGAACTATGGCCCAGCAGATTTTCAAGGCAATGGACACAACAAACAATGAAGCGAGCCACAGGATCATAGTTCAAAGGGACAACCGTGGCGTGTTTGCAGTGCAAACTGGGCTGTTCTTTGGGCACTGGGACTCCCAGCTGTGTCAACCCCCTAGGCCAGGCTACAGCAGGAAAAGCAGTTAGTAAATCAGCTCAGCTCAGAGCGGAGCTAGATCTCAGGGCTGCTCACGTAAATAGGTGTTAACCTTATGGAAGGTCGGATCTGTCCCTGTAAACTCATGCTCAAATGATCTTCTTGACTCCATGTGCTAACAGGTCTCAATTAAAAACAGTACTTTTGTACACTAGGTGTTTCTTCCGAGCAAAAAGAAAAAGTCTCAGGCCTCCAAATTCTCCACTGTCTTCCTCCTAAAAGAAGCATTTCTAGGCTGATGTGTGGCACACTAGGTTAGCTGCCCCTTGGGACACCTGATAGAGTCCATGTCCTCTCTACTTCTCATCTGGTTTCCTGCTAGAGTGCATCCTGGGAGGCACTAAATACCGCTTCAATAATGGGGTTCCCAACAACCATGGGGAGACTCAGATGGAGTTCCTGACTCCTGGCTTCGGCCTGGCTGAGTCATAGCTGTTGTGAACATTTGGGGAGTATGACAGTGGGTTGTTATTTCTCTCTCTTTTTCTCTCCTATGCTCTTTCAAATAAAAAATAAACTTAAAAAAAATTCAACATTTCACTTTGAGTACAAATTTGCATTTGTTCATATACTTCCTACTTCTATCAAAACTGTACTAGTTTATCTGAAGATTGTCAAGCAAAAATGGAAAGAGAAAATTCACATACCACAGAAGACTAGGACACAGAAATGTTGAGTAAAATCTAATCTCAACGTATTCTAAGCAATGAAGAAATTTGCAGTCCACCCCAAGTCTTGCAATGGGAGACTGAAATCTATGCTGGCTCCCAGTTCTCGCTACTGCCAATGGTCTTGGAGCAGCAGCGAAGGTTAAGAAGCACTCCTTGGGTCCTGCACGCACCAGCTCATCATCACACGTTTTTATTTCCTTTCTGAAACGAATTTTCTCACTCAGGGTAGAAAGCAAACATATATCACTCACAATACCAGCTCATTCATGTTGCTCTCTGAAACGCCTGTGGAAAAGGACAGGAACAACCGGCTGGAAGGGACTTACTGGGGCATCCGTTACTTTAATTTCACTCACCTCGACGGGGGGTGGGGTGTGGGGTGGAATACACAATTTTAAATCCTGCTGCTTGCTGGTTTGACAAATGGAGCACTACCTGACATTTGTCCTCAAGCCAACTCCTACCATTTCTTAAACAGACACAAACCTTAAAAAAAGCAAGCAAGCCAGCTGCTCATTGAGAACAATCCCCATCAAATGAGCCATGTCTAATTATATCCAATAAAAATGTTCAACTGAGCATCATACAAAATCATCATCGACAAGGTCTGTAAAACAACAGACTGGAAAATGGCAGAAGAAACTAGGCCCCCTTGGGTGTAACCCGACATCCAAGACAACACCTTTCAGAACCACTGTTCATTCCAAACTCTGAGTGAAAGAGAAATCCTTCAAAGACAGCAACAGTATGTCTTACAAACACACAGCAGGCTAGTATTGTGGCAGTGCGTTAAGCGACAGCCTGCAACACCCTTCCACTTCTGATTCAGCTCCCTGAAGATGTGCCTGGGAAAGCCGAAGATAATCCAAGTCCCTGGGACCGTCCTACTTGCTGAGATCCTGGGAGACCGAGATGGAGAGTCCCAGGGTCCTGGCTTCAGCCATTGTGGTCACTGGGAAGTGAAACAGGCGGAAAGATCTTGCTCTGGCCCTGTCTCTTTCAGTAACTCTGCCTTTCTGTCCATCTCCTCCTGTCACTCTGCTTTTTAAATAAACAAATAAATAAATCTTTTTTTAAAAAAGCACAGCGTAAGTGACATGCTCTGTCGAAAAGGATCAACTATTTGGTAGATAGTCCACATTTCTCAGCAGCCACTGGTAACTCTTGAACCATATGAATTACACACTAACTAGCCTTGGAAATAATTACTGTCCACTTGCTCCTGGTCAGTCCCATGTCAGGCTAGGGATATCTGAGAATGCCAACTTGACTAACACCCCCACACTTACAGGGGGCCGAGTGCTGACCTCCAGAACACCTGTCCATGTTCTGCTCCCTACAGCCTGTGGCTGTCGCCCTAGTGGAAAAAGACTTCCTCGGTGTCAGTAACAACTGAGATGAGAAGATCCCCACGGGTTATGCACACGGGATCCTTAATGCTATCAAAGTGTCCTAAGACAGAGGCAGAGACTGGAATGATGCAGCCCCAAGTCAAGCAATGCCAAGGAGCCCCAGCTTCTATCTGCACCCAGAAGGCAGAAAAAGGCCCAGATTTTCCAGCAGAGCCTCTGAGGCAGTCTGACCCTGCTGCTAATTTCACTTGGAACTCTGGCCTCCACTGCTGTAAGCCACCAAGCCTAGGGTAATGGGTTACAGAGGCCACACGATGCTTATCCAGTCCTAAAGAGTCAGAAAGCTGTTTAAATACACACTCTGCAGCTGAAGGACTGAATTTTACCTCAACAAAGTTTTTATTATCATAGTAAACAATTTATTAAGCCAGAGGGATATGCAGTTTAAAGTAACCAGAGATGGGTAGGCCTTTGGTATGCTGGTTAAGACTCTGCCTGAGACAGCCACATTCCTAATGGAACGTCCAGGTCTGGGTCCCTTCTGGATCCCAGCTTCCTGCTCGTGTGTACCTAGGAGGCGGCACTGATGGCCCAGGCAGTTGGGTCCCTGACACCCACACGGGAGACCCAGACTGACTGCCTGGCTCTTGCAGGCATCTGAGGAGTACTCCAGCAGATGGTTACTTTCTCTGTATCCAATACCTCCTATGGTATCTAGGTTTTTTGATGAGGCCATAGAAGTGGTCTGCTACTCTTATGAGAATTAATATCTCAAGTTAAGAATAAATGCTAAGCCTAGGAGTTAAGTGACCGGCTTCCCATATCAGTGCCGGGTTCAATCCTCAGTTCTCTGGATTTCAGCTCCCTGCTAAGGCAGATCCCAGAGAGCAGGAGCGACGGCTCAGCTGACTGGGTCTCTGCTACCCATGAGAGACCTGGATTGAGTTCCAAGGTCTTGGCATCAGCTCTGGCTGGCTCAAACCCAGCCCCGGCCATTGTCGGCATCTGGGATGTGAACCAGCAGGTGAAACCTGTCTCCCTCACAAAAAGAAGGAGGGGGGAGCAGGAAGATCACAAGTTAGAAATTAGATAAGGCAGGAATCACCTTGAGGTAAGCACTCTCTGAAGAAACAGACGCTAGTAGGCTTCAAAAACCAGACTAAAGGCTTGAGTACAACTTAACCTGGCCTCACCTTACCTGTACGGGAACCAGCGTAACCAAACCAATTCTTGGAGACTCTTTTTACATCTGTCAATGTAGGGAACCTCAAATGAAAAGAACTTGATACGCAAACAAAATAAGGGTTTTTGGTCTAGGTATGTGAGAATAAACTGCCTTTTGTGCGGGCTAGGGAAGCCCTGGCTTCCCGCCTTCTGGGACCCGGGAGACTGTTCAAGCTGACAGTGCTGGCATTGCTCCTCCAGGGCATCCCACTCTAAGAGTGGCATGACCCGCCAGAGTGAGAATATGACTCCTTTTCTATTAAAAGGCTTATTTCCCCTGCTCTTTATGTGAGAGAATATCTTCACAATAGGACTACAGTGCGTGCCTACTCAATGAATGGAGTCATCCTCAACATCGTCCAGGTTCGAGACTCACGTCTGACAGAAGCTAGAGAGCACAGGACACTCATCATATGTTAAAAGCCGTGTGTTACTCCTTTATCCAAGCACCACTCCAGAACAAAGAAAGGAGAATTACTACCAAGTTCTTGGGAGAGGAAGGCTCCTAAGCCACAGCTGCTGTTCATCGGGCCCCCTCCTCTCTCCCACGGTCCTGGCATCACCAGGGGCTTCTGGGGAAACGGATGAGAGTGGCACAGGCAGAGGAGGAGCCTGCCTGCATCTCTCTTCTGCCTCATGCCTTACACAGTGTGCCCAGCAGCAGGTGGCACCACTGCACGAGTGCAACTAACCTACAGGGCAAATATTTGCTTATCTTTCACAACCCCACTTTGCAGCATGACCTCTTAAATTACAATACAAGGGCAATCATGAAATGTTTTCTTGGAAGATTAACTAAGCTACCACTGCATAAAAAAGATTTTACTGGCACCATATTCTCATGCCTCTTGGCTCCTGCCAACAAAGACTGCCACCCACAGGCAATCAGCTAAGCACGTGCCACGCACTCTGCCTTTGTACCACTGGATCCAAACACCAGAAAACAACAGACTCATTTTCTTGAAGTTCACTGTGGTGTAAGCAACAGTAACAACTGCGCTCTACACACCGGCCACGTTCTACACCCCACACTGGGCGCCTTCGCACGGGACTGCCCCATAGGGTGGACACCTCCACCTCACAGACAAGTGGCTTGTCTTGGTGGTGTGATATAAACACAGAGGACTCATGCTGGAGTCTTGTCTTAGCCTGTGGCGCCTGCATGAAGTATTTGAAGCCTTGGGACCCTGCACCTGTGTGGGAGACCCAGACAAAGCTCCTGGCTCCTGGCTTTGGTTTGGCTCAGCTCCAACCATTGTGGCTACTTGGGGAGTGAATCAGTTGATGGAAGATCTTTCTTTCTCTCCTCCTCTCTGTATATCTGACTTTCCAATAATAAATACATTTTTAAATAATAAATAAATAAATAAAAATTTACATTTCTTTCTAAAATCATGAGCTTCAGGCAACTTTTTTTTATAACCTTGCATTTAATGTCACAAATTGTACCCACAAAGAAGACCAAGGTCAGTGTCAATGAACAAAATGATGCCAATAGAAGCAACTGCTGTTCTACTCTCCAAACGGGTGAGAGGGCAAAGCGGCTGTCTGGCCCAGTGGCTGAGACGCCCAGGTGCACACTGGAGTGTCGGGGTCTGAGTGCAGACCCTGGCAGGCAGTGAGGGGGGCTCACAGAGATCTATGACGGGTTCTCGGTTTTAGGCTCCCACTGACCAAAGCCCCGGCACTGCAGTAGGTGTTGTTAGCTTGATCTGGAATGGAGAATGCCTTAGCAGCTAAGCAAAGTTTTAAAGTTTAATTTTATTTCAAAGGCAAAGTAACAGAGAGAGAGAGAGAGACCCCATCTGTTGGTTCAGTTCCTAAATGGCCACAGTGGCCTGGAGTCTCACATGTGGGTTGGCAAGGGCCCAAGTGTTTGGACTATCTTATGTTGCCTTCCGAGGCACGTCAGTAGGAGTTGGATCAGATATGGGGCAAGCAGGACTCAAGTCAGTACTCATACGGGATGCCAGCAAGGCAGTGCGCTGCCTTACCCTGTGCATCACAAAGCTCGTCCTGTGGCTAAGCTGTTTAATTTGATTGCTTGAAATATTGTTCACACATGGATGAAGCCTCTAATCCAGTTCATATCTAATGGCCTCATCTTATAAGGACTTAACCTTGAGAAGCAGGATTGCGGTTTTAGATATTTACAAATAAGTAATACCTCTCATTTGGAAAACCCTCTGGAACAATAAATTTAGTATCAGGTACATAGAAATGTAAATAACAGTAATGAATTGAACCATATCTACTGTTACCATGGTTACTGATTCCATGGTCTATAGCAAAAGTACCCTTTCTAAAGAATTTACAAAGATTAAAAAAAAAAATTACAAAGATAATTACTGCCCTCAAAGCAAGAGTTAAGAACTAAGAATTCGTGGTTAATATAACAAATCTTGCATACAGAATAATTCAACTTAATTTCCAATGCACACCACATTGTACATGTATTAAAAGACACTCTGAGAGGCCAAATGTTGTAGCACAGTGAGTTAAACTGCTGACTGCCATACCAACATCCCCATGTAAGTGCTGCTTTGAGTCCTAGCCAGTTCTCACTTTGCCTAACAAGCCTTGAAATAACAACCTTGAGACTCCTTAAAAAATTCTCTTAATTATATTTCTCTCTAAATCACACTGACATCTTAAAACAATGAAGACACAGGAGCAATATGTTACTTCCTTGGATCAATGCAACTAATGAATGATAAGCAAACAGAGGTCATCTGAAAAACCATTTGTATAACATCTTTTCAGAAACAGTATCATATGGGTAATAATGCAGGCAGAAATCATAATCTCTCATGTAAAACCGGTATACACGCATGTCTCCTTTAGAGCTCACTCATGCAGTCATTCACTCCAGGGCTAGAAGAGACAGCAAGACAAAGGAAACACTTTGTAGGAGTTGCAGTGCTTGGAATTTACATCTGAAAACTCCCCAAAGCCTTGCAGGGCCAGCCTTGGGCTGGCTGGGGGCCACAGCAGGAACACATCCCGTGGGAGTGGTAAACACAATTCCTCGAGCCATCACTGTCGCCTACCAGCGTCTGCACTGGCACAAAGCTGAAATTGGGAGCTGCAGCTTCGAGCTGAAGCCTGACACACCTTCAGGGCACCTGGCATCTCAAAATCTGGGCTAAGCGCCTGCTCCTCATAAATAATTTAAATGGCAAAATCACTCTCAGAAGAGATGCATTATCTTTAGCTATGTTTTCTTTTTTTAGCCAACATATTTAATGAACTGTTTCCCAAGTCATTTTCTATTAAGGAAAAAAAAAAATCTGAGTTAATAGAGGGGAGAGATATTCTACTAAAACAACTCTGAACCATCCCAAACTACTGTCCCCAGGCACCAGGCTCTTCCACCGTGACAGAACTTGAGGACTAAGACCTTCTGATCACTTACTTGTTAAAAAAAGGTGCTACAAGTTTTGATCTGGCAGACACATGAACTTTTGGAGGGCTGAGGAAAGAACCTAATGAAGAAAAGAGGCAGTATTACACAGTCACACAGACAAAAGCCTGAAAATTCACACCAAACTTTACTTCAATCAATACCACTCACGGAGGGTGAAAGGTGCTCGGAGGGGTCTTACAAGCAGCCCTGGGGTCAGTGGCTCCTTAATGTCTATTTCCCTCCCCTAGTCTCCTAGGACTTGTACCTCAAAATCCTTCTACTTGCAACTGAGTGAGCAGACCCCCATCATCCAATCACTCCCAAATTCCTAAGCTGAAGCCTACTCCCCCAGCATCAGCATCCTTCTGACAAGAGAGCTTCCCCTCTCTCAGTTCTCCATGATGTGACACCGAGAGAAGACAAGACATCTTCCAACTTGGGTCACAATGACCCCGGATCCGCAGATGCCTTGACTTTGGCCTTCCCAGCTCCCATGACCATGGGAAACAACTGCTGATGCAGACCCAGCTGATGTTACTGCAGCCTGGTCTGCCCAGGGAAACAGCTGGGATCCAACAGAAACCTCTGAGTGGCAGGTGCATCCCGAGTACCTAGATAGTTGGCCATGGAGATGAAGCAGAGTCCTGTGATATAAGCATCATAGCCGGCCTCATGCAGCTGCTCAGAAGCTGTGTCGTAACTGGGAAAACCTTCTGCACTTTCTAAAAGGAAAAGAAAAAAGGGGGGAAAAGTTTTCCTTAAGACATTATAATGCATGAAAACTAGGAAAGTGCACATTGGTTTACTAAATTCAAATTGCAATACTGTGTGCTACAGTAAAATCCTAAACCAGTAGAAACAAACTTGGATAATTTTTTAATTCTCTCCATACACGATCTTAAATATGAGACAGCAGGCGTTGAAAACAAGGTCTAAAATCTAGAATAACGTTTAGTTACCACAGAATCACCAATGAGCCTTCCCATCCCATTCTGGGGACGAATTATTTGCGATTTCGCACTATATACAATTATGATTATCTACTGCTCTTCTGACTGCGCTCTCAGGTCACGGCAAGGAAATTTCTCCCTCATACCCAACAATCACATGACGATCCAACAGAGATGTACATCGTGGACCTACAGTCACACCCTCTGGGCCTGAGTCTCTCCCTGCCACTTTCTTGTAATTTTGGGCAAGTCACTTCACCTGTGAGCCTCCACTTGTGCAAAGTGCAGAGCTGATAATCACGCCTCCCTCAGGAGGCTTTTTGTGAGGATCAAAGGAGATACTGTAAGTAAAGCTCTTATCCAGCATTCGGTAAGCAGGAACTACTCAGTAATTGCTATCTATTGATGCTCCAGGAAAACCTGGCCCCCAAAACAAAAGGCTGCAGCTCAATACTGGCAGCTGAAATTTTATAATGTCCTTTATATTGTCCTTAGAAGCTGACAGGTTCTAAGATGCCAGCACAACCACCTCCCCAAACACATCAGAAAGTCTGTCACACTGCCCTTGGAACAGGGTCCACACCACAGCGGAGACCACTGTGCAGCACAGCCTCCTGTCACACCGGCAGACATGGACGCTGGCAGGACCAGCCTGAGACGCAACCTGCCTCAATCTGAGCTCCAGCAGGCACCAGAATTTCATAGAGAAGTAACAAGATAAAACCGTAACTCTTAAGTATCATTTCCCTAAATCATTCTGAAAATGCAAGTCAAGCAGGTTAACACAGAATCAAAAGCATGAATTTAAATTAACATGAAAAAAGCTACAACTTCTTGATGTTCATACAATTCTTTTTAAATAAAAATTCTTCAATCTCTGCTAAGTGTTAAATATTTGCTTTCAGAAAAAGCCTTTTAACATGGTAGCCATCCAAGTAATAGCCTTTCCTCCTCTACCAACCAAAAAACATTACTTTCCAAATCAAGTATTGTCATTATATTCGTTACAGGATAGGTCTAAATTTTCTTTCCCCATCCCTCTCACCCTGACCTCTTCATTTCTTTCCTGCACTACTACTCAGAAAGGGAAGCAAGTAACCACGACCTTGGCTGCATTAATACCTTTCATGAGCAGTCTCTAACGCACTTCTCCTGTTATCGAGGTCTTTTAGATGTGAGGCTACAGGCAAGGGAACGCTGCGCACAGCATCCGCAGCCCGAGCAGGCCGTCAGACTCCGAGGAAGCAGCACCTGGAAGGCTCACCCAGGACCGGTGGTGCCGCCAACAAACACCTCCCAAATACCCCCGCTGATCTGCCTCACTGCTTACTTGCACTCTCTGAGCTGGCTCAGGAGGAGGCCTGGCAGGCCTGACTCTCTTTTGTTAACTCACTTCTTACGTTGTCCTGAGACAGTGAATACATTTTCATTTTACCCATGGCGATAGCCAACTTTTTTGTCTCTGCTTAAAATATGCACCACAGTCGGGTGGGGGTTGGGTAAAGAACGGAGGGGGAACACATCAAGTTTTGGGAGAATTCCAAGCATTAGGAAATAAAAGCCTTGAAGCTTTAATTACCCAACTTCTCAATGAATGCCTATCCAACTTCATTAGCATAAGATAAATGTATAATTAGGAGACTATCTTTATTCAGGAAACAGTGACTGAACATCCAGGGCAGGAGCACACTGAGCCAGACCCAGTGCTGCCGGGTCTCCCATCCCTTCCACGATCACATCAACCACCATCACTGAGTGTGCGGGTTGTCAAGGGTGGGAATAATCTTACCAACTTTAGGAGGGCTGAAAGGCGTCTCCTTTAACCGCTTTTCCAATTCTGCCAGGGATGTGTTGCTAATGATATCCTGCAAACCAGGAAGCCGAGAGTTAGGAGAATCCGTCATCTCAGTGCAACATGCACAGGTTCCCTGCCTGTCAGGAGGAGGGAAGAGGAACAGGGAGAGCCTCCAGTGCTGCCCCCTTGTGCTCTTCAAAGAAACTCAGAAGCTGTTGCTGCTCGTTCAGTGTGCCAGAGAAGCAGCCAAGTATAATTTCCACTATATAGAAAGGAAAGTACAATGAAAGAAGGTATTTTACAGATATGCTAAATACGAAAGATCCTTTACTGTTAAGCAATACGTGTCTGGCACTTACCTAACTCAGATAAAAGTCACCTTCCATAGTCGCAATTACCCTGACTAGAATTTCAATTTGAAAATACATCCATAGCACTTGCGCTTTTGCTTAACTCTGGACAGACTTACAGACAAGTGCAAAAATAGCCTGTTTTGCAACCCAAAACTCCCTGTTCAGTATGAATTCTGATACACATAAATATTTTTTGTAAAAATGGAAAATAAAGAACTAGGTGAATGTATAATCAAGTAAAAAATCCTATACATATATATTGAAATGACATTTAAATATACCAGAATTCTAAAGCCCTTTATAGTAATTCAGAAAATGTCAAAAACTAGCTTATCAGTGATACCTCAAATTTAGGTAATACCTTAAAGGGTTGTGTGCTGGCCATCAACTTCGTATCCAAAAGTCTGAAAACAAAAAAAATTTTAGCAAGGCAAACAAAACGTCTATCAATGTTCAAAATATATCTTATTCAAAAACATAAAACATCTACTTAATATGTACTTATTCCACAAAATACATACTTGGTATGTATTTCATACCTGAAACATTTAAATACTTAGTAGTGGTAAGAGGAACATAACACATGAGTCAACCTGACCCTGGCAGTGCCATCCTTGCTATACCATCATCAGGGCTCAGGAGCATCACCAGACTTCGTCCAGTGGCCTCAGGCCAGTCCACACCAAGGAGTGGCCAGGACAAGAGCTCCAGATTTGCCTGTACCATCAAAGTGTGGGCTCCTTGAGTCTCAAGAGGAAGTCAAGCACCCCCTAGGCTTGCACAGGGCTCCAGCAGGGCTGCACACTTGGCACTCCCATGAGGTTATCATCAATGCTTCTGCCCAGGCTTGTAGGGATTCTTATGGAAGGCACACATCTGCATTTTAGCAGCTTCACACTATTGTCGTTTCTCATTAGTTCAGACCAGAAATACTCGAGAGACCAATATGACATTATTCTGTTTCAGAGACTGGAAATATTAAAGGTGATATGTCAACAGAGTTAAGGCTCAACAGAGAAAGAAAGAGAATTAGAGTGAGACTACAGAAAACCTGCACTTCTTTTCACATTAATTGTGCACATGTGGAGTCCAGGGCACCAACAGCCCAGCTGCAGGCCCGTATGACACATGACCTAACAGATCTAACATGTCCTTCCAACTGTGGACAACACCCAAAGCAGCACTGCCTTACAGTGGAGGGGGAGTCTCCAGCCAGCTCTCTGTCGCCTGCTGCGAGCATTCTCAAGGGACACCTGCAGAGTCACAAGGCACACTCTACAAATAAGAGAGACCAGCGTGACCTCAGCAGTTCCTTAGAGCACACAAGGTGTGAGATAAGAAAAAAGGAGTTTCTATCTTCTTGTACGCTCAGCTCAAACTTTCACTCTCAGTGTGATAACTCAACCCATCATGAATTATTAAACTCCACTGTCACCAAGCTGGGGATATGAAATCCTCCCTAGCCTGTATCCACCGGAGTCCTGCTATGACCTACTGAGTACCATAAATCACAAGGTATCAATGCATGGTGTAAGTCACAATGACTATTTCAGATGAAAGATAAATTCTCAAGAATGCTTACCTGGGAAAAACACATGTTGTCATCTCCTTAAACTCATTTAAGTCCTAAAAAACAAGGCAATGATTTGCTACAGTTTTCTTCATACACTCGGAGTATTTAAAAAAAGTACAGAAGCAGTTCAGGTTTTAGTGTCTCCCTGGTCATGCCTCACTCATGCTTAAATTAAACTGCAAAAATCATTTCTGGTTAATAGTTACTTTTTAGTAAATTTTCTAATTTCCTCGCTGATTGGGAACCACATAATCTGGTAACAAATCTTTGCATAAGCACAATTGTCACATTTAAAAATTTTATGGCTGAAATAGCAGGGGAGAGGTTTCTAGAACAGATAGAAACCTACGTATTTGGGAGGCTAGAAAAGGTGTAGTAACAGCTACCCCGCTGTGCTCTATGACACAAACTTATCATAACAGGGAGACTACATGGAACACTTGAATTAAATGGCTTGTACAGGAACTAGACGGACTATAAACTCCAGTAAACCTCCACTGCACCTTTGAAGTATTAAATAAACAGCCATTAAAACACACACCTCCCAATACACCTATGACTTCTGCTTTATTCAGAAAATTGCTAAAATGGGCACTAAAACCAAGAGTCTAAATTAGACAATTCATTTCCTCAAGTTTATTTTGACCAGGAAGTCTAGAACTGAGAGTGCTCTAATTTTGAATGAGTCCATTTACATACATAATTGCCATGCTAGACTGAGTAGTCACACTCCTGACCCTTTGTAAACTACACTGCTTTTCAACATTATTCATGCTTCACAGGAAACTGCCATTCCCAATTAGCTTTCCAAGCCCGTAAACACAGTCTGTATTTAGTGAGCCTAAACTATTCTCCAGCCTTTCAATGGTTATCATTAAATTAATGGACAATGCATGACAAGTGGTTTCAGAGCTCAAACAAAAATGTAATAATGACTGTTTGTAAGCTCTTAGTACCACTACAAAGCTTTGTGAGCGTGAAAAAAGTAGACTCATGGCTACCTCCAGGGCCAACACACAGCTGCAGACCAACACTTTCTAAAAGGTCATGGTCAAGACTGCAAATGCACACCCACCACACTGGTCTTGAGATTCACAACCCGGAAGCCTTGAGTCCCAAAGGGTCAGAGGGTGGTGACAACATTCAGACTGCAAACAACGGCAGCCACGAATCAGCTGCACTCAGAGCTGTGCCACTCAGACTTTGCAAAAGCAGAGTGACCTATACACTGCTGGGCCGACGTCACTTAAGAGAGGGGAAGGACCTGAAAGTTTACAGACCCACATACGGCACTGGATTCGGAAGGAGGTGCCTTCCAGTTCAGAAATAAAATTAATTGAAATTGATGGCCGCTAAAAGCAGGGATTGGCAAACTAATGGCCTGTAGGTCATATTTTCTTAAAACATATCCACGACCTTTAGTTGATATATTTTAAGGACAGTGGTAAGAGCTGACAGGTGACATAAGAATACAGACAAGTCTAGAAAACCTAAAATACGTTACCATGTGGGTCTTCACAGAAAAAACGTGCCTGTCTCTGGATAAAAGGACAAACCAATTATCAAAGTAGGACAGGGAAGCCTGCTGCAGTTTCCCATACTCCTGATGAGAAATAAGGCTTCGTGGACCAGAAACTAGAATAACCCCCAAATCAGAGACAGTATAGAGAGCAAACTGTCACAATTTGATAATCAGATCCAGGGACAAAAGGAAGAATCAAAATTGGAGAATCAAAACAAGGTTGGAGACTGTATGTCACTGACAGTAATGGAATCACGAGAAAGAACTGGTTAGGGGATAAATAAATAAATAAATTAAATAATTAAATTAAATTAAATATCCTGCTCAAGACATGTGCACTCTCCAGCACACCTGGTCTGAAGGCTGCCCACCACGGAGAAGCCGCGAGCCGCACACCTGGAACCCAGGACAGTGAGGGTACAGATGTTGGTGTTCATAGCTGAACACCAGAGCAGGTTAGAGCACCACCAGCAGAAAACTGAGAGAGAAAGTAAAGCAGTGGAGGAAGGGGTGACTAAGGAGCAGGGGGACAGTGAGATCTGCCACACCGCCAGGGAGCAGGACAGGAAGTGTCCTGAGGACAGACCAGGAGGTGTGTGCTTCGCTGCACTGAGATGGCCTGGCTGAAGGAGTGAGAGCCACCACCACAGTCAACAGAATAGCGAAGGGAAGCAACCAGGGGGAGGCAGTCAGGACTCCCCTGGGACCAGACCCAGCCCAGCTGGCACCTCCCACGGCACTGACCCATCTAAATCAGCTGTAGCCAGTAGCCTACACCTGTGGCCTAGGAACTCCTACTCAACACAAAATGAGTAAGCCACTGACATGAAGACAAGGAAACCAAAGCGTGTCCCTTGAATGGTAAAGACCAAAGTGAGTGATGACCCCTTAAAACAGCTCATTTCCACAGCCTGTCAAAATTTTCTCTGGGAATACATGCATCCAAGAAGGTGGCAGCCCAGCAGGGGCTGGGAGGACACAGCGGGTTCGGCCAGCCACTTACCGCAGGCAGAGGGCAGTAGAACTGATGAACTGTGTGCATGACATCCAGGAGCATGTTGTGTCCAATCACGAGCTTTCCCTGAAGAAAGTCAAAGGCAAGGGAAAGACTAAAGGCGCAGAATCACACTGAAGTGGGGCTAAAAAATGTACGGCTCAGATTCCAAGAAAAATTTGAGGTAAACGTACATTTCCACACTAAAATAAAAACATACACACAGAACACAAAAGTCAAGCAGTTGGGGCTGGCTGCACCTCTCGGGCACTGCAGTGTCACACGCAGAGGACAGTCACAATGCCACTTGGTCCCGCTTTCCTGTGTCCTCGTCTTTCCAAAGGTCAAAATCTAAAACTCTGAGTCCTTCAGACAGTCAAGTAACTTGCAAACAAAACTCCAAACACATATTTTAGAACTCTGTGAAGCAAGCCACAGGTGATTTTTGTCCCGGCTGGAGCAGCCTCAGCTTTGGTCGACGGCTGAGGAGTGAACCTGCAGAAGGAAGCACTCTCGCATCTGGCTTTCAAATAAATTTCTAAATATTCAAAAAACCTAATTTCTAGTTATGCTAAACAGAATAAATTTTCATTTTCATTTATGTCAAAATTCACGAGGCATGTTTTACTGAATGAAAATTCACTGCTTTTCACTTGCTGACACCTGTTGCACTCTAGTTTGAGAACAAAACACCTTCGGTCAAACTTCTGCTGTATCTGTCATTATTTCTTACCCATCTATTCATTCTATTTGTCATTAGTAGAAAAAATAAAAACTTGTTTCATTTAGCAAGACAAGTTTTAAAGCATCATGGTATGGTTCTCCAATATATTTCATAGGAAAGCCTTTCTTGAAAATGGTTTGGCTAGAACACCACAATCTTGATTTCTCACTAAGAACATTTTAACAATCCGTCCTTGTGAGATTCTAACTCCTTGCTTCCTATCAGGTCAACATTCTAAATGTGACAAAATGATTCATGTATAATGGGGTACTTCATTTGAAACACTATGTCTACCTATCCTCAAGAAATAAAATCCAGTTCACTTACCGAATTTGCAATGGCATGAACGACTCTAGAAAATCCCACGGCGTCATTCAGTTCTTCCTAATTAAACAAAACAAAAAGCAAAACCACTCATGTACAACTGACCTTCCTTATCCACGGGTACTGCATTTTGGGGTTCAATCAGGATGGAAACTATCCCCCAAAATCTGCATTTTATTGAACTTGCATAGATATTTTTCCTGACATTGTTCTGTAACACAACTGCTACCTAACACAGCATCTGTATTGGTTAGGTACTCCAGGTGACCTAGAGGTGATTCAAAAGCAAGGAGACAATACACACAAGACTGTATTCTTATACTGTGACACTTTCTGCAGATTGTGGGCTCCACAGCGATTCCAGAATCAGTCACCTGCAGAGATGGAGGGGTAACTATATCTGAATGCACTAAACACCGTTTCACATCTAGCTAGCTTAAGTTTCGCATGCCTTATACTATCATCCTAAACAGGTACATCTAAAATGATCTATGTATCCACCTTTCTGCTGCTCAGAAACTGGAATGAGTGGAAAATAATTCATTAGTTACCGAAATAAAAGTAATTAGAGTTTTCCCATTACTTCACAATTTGTTGGAATTTTCAAGTCTACCTAGGTGCCTTTAAAAACACGCCACCTGCTGGCTAAACGCAATAATGCATGAAAGTCAGGAAACTAGCAACAGAGTGATTTGTAATTCCTGATTTCCTTTCTTGACACAAACATTTTTTTACAAGGTGTTCCCTGCACGGCCCTGAGACCGGTCCTCACTCACATTCTCAGCCCTGTGCTCTCTGTCTCCACTCACACTGAAACTGCTCACCTCTTTACAATTACTCCCAAGGTTAACAAGCGTTGCAAAGACGCAGATAAACTGGAATCCCAGTACGCCCTAGCAATGGAAACATCAAACGGTGCAGTCACTGGAGAACACAGTTAAAGACTTTTCTCAAAAAAAAAAAAATTTACTACAGCATCCAGCAACTCCACTTTAGGTAGCCATCCAAAAGAACTGAAAGCAGCAGCTGCAGCAGGTAGCTGCACACCCGAGTTCACAGCAGCGCTGGTCACGGCGCCGTCAGCAGATGACCAGACAGACAAAACGAGCACAGCCACACAAGGGAACAGCTTTCAGCCATAAAAAGCAGACATTCTGACACATGCTACACAGTGGGTAAACTTGGACGACACTGCTAAGGGCAGGAAGCTAAAGGACAAATACTGATTCCACTTCTAAGAGAGAGTGGTCAAAACTCCTAGGGCAGAAAACAGATTGGTCCTGCCAAGGGCTAGTGGAGGCTGGGGAGAAAGAACACGGAGTTGCTTCATGAACTCTGCATTCAACTGCAGTTTTGCAAGATGAGATTTCTGGGGCCCGGCGCCGTGGCCTAGCAGCTAAAGTTCTCACCTTGAATGTGCTGGGATCCCATACATACGCCAGTTCTAATCTCAGCAGCCTCGCTTCCTATCCAGCTCTCTGCTTGTGGCCTGGGAAAGCAGTGGAGGACGGCCCAAAGCCTTGGGACCCTGCCCCCGCACGGGAGACCCAGAGGAAACTGCTGGCTCCTGGCTTTGGCTCGGCGCAGTACCGGCCATTGTGGTCACTTTGTGAGCAAATCATCGGACAGAAGATATTTCTGTCTCTCCTCCTCTATATATATCTGATTTTGCAATAAAAATAAATAACAAATCTTTAAAAAGAAAAAAGCTGAGATTTCTGGAGCCGGTGATGCCGATGGTTGTACACCAGGGTGAATGCACTTGACGCCGCTGAACCACCGAACCACATCCAAAAGCTTCACAAGGAAAATTTTACGTTACTGTGTGTTCTGCCACCAGCACAAAAAACAACTTTCAAGTACTATGTATTTTTACAGAAGGAAAAAACACCCTCTCGTCTTGACTATGTCATAGTCGCCTCTTGGTACATTTTTTGTGCTTCCACCCATTATTTCAACGCTACTGGTCCTCAGGGCTGCCCCAGGACACTTCTCAGGGCACGGCAGCATACGCTCTGCTCTGGGCCTGGTCTCTCTGTCAGTGACACCCAAGGCTAGCCTGGCCCTTTCTCCTGCTCAAGGGCACAACGCACCTAAAGCCTCGTAGGGCCAGAGCCAGAATGGGACACCTTTCTCCACTGTAAGAGCATTTCTGCCAGGATGCCCTAGCAGCTTTCCCCACATCCAAATAAGCCACACAGGTAGCCAGGAGGTCAAGGCTGATAAAGGGACTGCCAGGAGATTCTGTCCCGCCACCCCTTTTCTCTCTGCAGGGCTGGCTTGAGCTAGGGGAGTGGGGCATGCCCCTTCCAGAGTCCGATATAACAGCACTAGGCTGGAAGAGGCATTTCGCCAGCACTTCAAACAACCATATCCTACACTGGACCTGGCTTCAATATCTAGCTCTGTATTTTAATTCCAGCTTCAAGATGCTTCAAGAAACTAGGTCTCTGCCGCTCCCATGGAAGACCTGGACTGAATCCCTGCCTCCTGCCTCTGGCCTTGGTCTAGTCCCATCCCCAATCCTTATGGACACGGGGAGAATACACCACAGGATGACAGCTCATTCCATCTGTCTCTCAAATCAATACCAACAAAAGCACTAGGCTGCAGGCCAGTCCCAGCCCCTCTGCTCTCAGCGTTGTCCTTCTGATGTATGAGACGAGAACAACAGACAGCTGTCACCTTTTGCTGGTCTTCCTTTCTTTGTGCTGGTGATAAGCTGTCAAAATCTTTATCTTCACTGACTTCATTCAGGAGTGGTCCTGTGTTAACCTAAGCTGACAAACCCACAGGCTAACTCACCCCGGCCTGCTCCACCCACCTATGTGCCCCGCCAGTACCACCCCAGTCCACCTAGGTGCTCAAACACCCACATCCTCCTCCTCCCCCCCCACACCCAATCCTAAATCTCATGGATTCTACCTTCCGCACCTCCAAAGTCCTTTCACTCTGCTACTAACCGTGCCATTCCAGGTCAGTGCTGTCTCTTAGCTAGGTTACTCCACAGCTTAATTAGTCACTCAAATCCATTCTTCAACAGAGTAAAGAAGGCGACATTACAGCAATGCACATGTGATCATAACAGCTGAAACTGTCAGACCTGAACTGCGCTTTAGGAAAACCGGAAACTGCGTGAGGTTTAATACAGCTACATCAGTCACCGGGCGGTCAGCAAGCAACCTGCTTAAGCATGTGTTTCCAACGGCTGTCTCAGTGAAGGGAGGTCAGCCAGGACGCTCACCGTGCTGACTACATCTTAATGCTTTAACTTCTACCGCTAGTCTAGGCTCTTCTGCCAATTCAATTCCTCTATGGTAGAAAGTACTCTTTCAATGGAACCCAGCCTATGACCTACAACACACAGGCTGCAGGAGTGCCTCTCGGCCAGCGTCACCTACGCCGTTACCTGTTCCTTGGCGTGCTTCTGCTGCTCTCTCCGTTTGCGTTCTTCTTCATCTACTTTGCTGATAACTAGATATCGCTCCTTCTACAAGACATAAAGCAGACACACGCGTGACCGTGAGCAGTCAGCACCCTCATACCACTGCACATGGGCCTAACACACAGGAGTCCTCATCACATTCTCTCATGATCTATTATTTCAACCTAACAGATATCAGTAAGAATTGTTCCTGAACCTAAAAATTAAAATATTGAGATATTTTGTAAACATAAGGAAAAAAAACCTGTAGTTTTCATAATGTTCTAGTTATATAGTGCCTTCTTGCCTATACGTCGTATTTTGTATACAACATACAATGAAATCTATGTCAAAGTCCGAGATTCACCATCTATCAAAATTGTCAATTTATTTAATTCTAATTTGATATCTGACTGAATGAGCAACAAATTTCAAACACCTTCCCAAAAAACGCACAGAAGCCACAACTGAGCCCCTCGTGGCTCTGACGGTGCAGGCTGGCAATGCATGACAACAGCGATCTTCACGCTTCTGAACTGGATTCTAACATTCACCCGGGCCTGCCCACAGAGGGCCAGGCCACTGTCTGCGACTGTCACAGCATCGTGCCACAGTGACGAGCGCGAGCCAACACCTGCGGGTTCCACTGACAGAGCAGGCTCATTCTACTTGCCACCAAAGAAAGCTGTGAGGCAGGGATGGACCATTACCACACTCAGTCTTAACGGGCACATGGGCAAAGTGGGGCTTAGGGAGAGGTTAAATGATTGGCCCAGTATTACCCAGCTCATGGGGGAAGCAGCCAAAGCATAACTTCTGCCTTTCAACACATCACATGTGCTACTGCCTGTGCGATATCACTCCCAAACCATCGCTGGTGTTACCTTCTCCGTCTCCAAGGTCTCAACATGAATGCCTTTGGGGTATCTACAGAAAACAAGGAAAACTTGCAATCAGCAGGTGAGTTAATGACAGCAAAAACCCCAGCTATTTTTAAAAGCAATTACCTAGCAATAAACTAAATGCAACACTCCATTAAATATAAAATAAGCATCACTACCATGAAGACTTTATAGTAAGCCTATTTTATTACATTTCAGTTGCCACAGGTTTCCCTGATCCTGACTTTAAATACACAGGAACACATCTGATTTCAAATGAACATTTTTAGGACTTACATGTTTTCTAAAGTGCCTTGTATCTCATTATATAGTCATCTCATCATCTTGCCTTCAAATATAACAATGCCTATCTCGTAACGGAAACTGGGAAGGTCTTTTCCATCTGCTGAGTGCTTCAAAGAGACGGCTGGAGATGCTGCAGTCGGCTGTAGCTGTGCACGCCAGTCCGGAGGAGCCAAGGACATGCAGCACGTGCCGAGTGGGCCGTGTGGGACAGGAAAGAGCCCAGGCGAACCAGACCTCGGCCCTTTGCTGTTCTGTTTCAGGTATATTCCCAGTACATGTTACTGGCAGATTCAAATAAAAAAATAATGACCCAAAGTCTAGCACCAAGTGTCCTTGTAAACAAAAAGATGATCAAGAAAATGAAGAGCTACAAGTGCCTCCTGTCCAATGCTGGTGCTTAACTTCGATTCCGAGACCCACTGGTTAATTTACGTAAGCCACAAAGAACCTGCGGACAGAACTCTCACTGGAATTCAAGGGAGTCAGCGGCCACTCCAAGTCCCCCACGGCTTACCTCTAACTTAATAACTCCCCGCTTCAGAAAAAGCATTCACTGGAATATTTCTAAAGTCTTAATATAAAATCTTTTTTCTTCTTAAGATTTATTAATTTTATTGGAAAGTTGAGACATATAGAGAAGAGGAGAGATAGAGAGGAGAGACAGAGAATCCATCCACTGATTCATTCCCCAGATAGCCACAATGACCAAAGCTGAGCTGATCTGAAGCCAGGAGCCAGGAGCCTCTTCCAGGTCTCCCACATGGGTGCAGGGTCCCAAGGCTTTGGGCCATCCTCAACTGCTTTCCCAGGCCACAAGCAGGAAGCTGGTGGGAAGTGGGATGCCAGGACATGAACCAGTGCCCATATGGGATTCCAGTGCATGCAAGGTAAGGATTTTAGCCGCAAGGCTACCATACCAGGCCCTAAAATCTAATCTTTAACACACACATTCAAAGAACAAAACTGATCATATCCAGAGATCAATGATTGTGGCCAAAGCGATAACTCAAAGAAATTTTTGTAAAGATTTCTTTCACCTGAAAGTCAGAATTACTGAGAGGCAGAGAGAGAGAGAGAGAGAGAGAGAGAATGAATGAGTCTCCCATCTACTTCCCAAATGGCCACTATGCCTAAGTTGGTTCACTCCCCAAATGGCCAATATGGCTAAAGTTGGGCTGGTCTGGAGCTGGGAGCCAGGAGCGTCTTCCACTTCCCCACATGGGTTCAGGGTCCCAAGGATTTGGACAATCCCCTGCTACTTACCCAGGAATTATCAGGGAGTGGATGGAGCAGAAGTAGAGCACCCAGGACACGAACATAGGGGATGCTGGCGCCACAGGCAAATGAGTAGTTTACTATACCACCATGCCAAACCCAATAAAAGAAATTTCTAAAAGGCTTTTTTAAATTATCGAATAAGAAAGGATGAGGCTGGCATCGTGGTGCAGCAAGTTTAGCCACTGTTTGCACAGCTGACAACCTACACCACAGCACTGGTGTGATTCCCAGCTGCTCTGCTTCCAATCCAGCTGCTTTTTAATGCACACAGGAAAACAATGGAAGATGAGTCACGTGCCTGGGCTTCTGTCACTCATGTGAGAAACCAGAACAAAACTCCCGTCTCTTAACTCCGGGTCCATTCCTGGACATCGCAGCCATTTGGGGGACAGATCTCTGTCTTTCCTGATCTTCTGCTCTGTCTTTCAAATAAGAAATGACAACAAAGAAAATAAACGAAGTGGATACCCAGCTTATGAAAAGGAGGCAGGAGGCATGTGATACAAGGGTTGCGACACTCCTAGATGCCTGCATCCCACAGGGGAGTATCTGGGTTCAAGTAATGCCTCTGTTCTAAGCCAGCCTCTATGGGAATACACCCGGGAGGGCCAGGTGATAGGGTAGACACTCGAGTTCCCGTCAGCAGGCGTGAGACCAGGCGAGCTTGAGGCTCTTGGCTTGAGGCTGACCCAGCCATGGCTATGATGCGCATCTGGAGAGTAAGCCAGCAGATCAAGGATCTCATTCTATGTTTTCAAGAAATAAATTACAATCTTATTTTAAAGGGACTTTAAAACAAGAGCGCCCACATACAATATCAACTTACTTTTGGCTTAAAGTTTGATAAATCAATTTTCTTTGGAACCTACAAAAGAAAAGAAAAAGTTATTGATTTTGGATCGTGAAAAGTAAGCCCCGATGACACACTGGCTGAGACATGAGAGAGTATGTGAACAGAAACAGGCAGGAAGCCAAGGTGGTAGGACTCCTGTCATCCATCCTTATTAAAACGTTGATGCTACTAGATAGCTTTAATAGAAGAGGCAGAAGTTCTTATCAAATTAAAATACTACTTCCTACAGCTACACAGAAAGTTTAAAAGTTCACAAGTGTGTGAAAACACTTTTGCAAAGCTTCATAGGAAGGACAAAGGAAGATGATCAAGTTGGGGACTGTGAGACGCTGACGCTGTCACTGCTGAGGGAAAATGAAAAGCGTGCATGCAGCCAGCGGCGCGGGTCTCCTGCGAAGCCCTGCCGGACCTCCCGCTTCTCCAGGCCAGCGCGCTGAGGCCCCCTCCAAGGCCCAACGCAAGCCACGGGTGCACAACAGCTGTCATCCCAGCAGGGGCAGAACAAAGCACGCATTCAGTGTTTCAAGGTACAACTGTCCTCCCTGTGTTAATGCTAAAGTTCACGCTTACCTCTGGGGAACAAACCTATTATAAAAAGGCCAGTTATGAAAGTGCTGTTTTTTAAAAAAGCAAATGTATCAGCTGCCAGAGATCATCTACCTTTTCAGAAAACACTGCAAAATTGTTCAGGAAAACTTACCCAGTACATGGCTCTAAATCCAAATTTTTGTTTTCTTCACTTTGTAACAGATCTTCTATTTTCTCTCTGTAGAATTAGAGTGACACCATAACCATCAGTCCCTTTATGAAATAAGGTTGCCAACAGAGTAACCATATTCAGAAACAGCCCAAGCAGAAGGTGCGTTGATTCTTATTCCTGTCCATCTACAGTGATGCCAACATAGCACGGCAGAACTACCAAGTTCAGCTTGTCATTATGAATTAGTGACAACTTCTCAAGTGATTTTTGGCTTTTCTATTCTACCAACACAGTGATACAGATAACTAAGCAATGCTGAAGCAGAAATGCTAACTGACTTGACTTAGTCATCACATATTAAATCCACATACTGAATTATGAGTACCCCAAAAGTAGGGATAATTAAAATAATCATTAGAATTATTTCAAAAAGAAACAAACAAATCCAGATACTCCTCCATTGGTACATTTACTTGTCAGGAACATCAGGCAACCTGGATGGGTCTGACCCCTTCCTGTGCCTCAGGAAACCTGGACAGAGGCCAGCAGGCCCCTCGCCCCGGGCAGCTCTGCCCAGCTGCTGAGCTCTCTTGCCTACTGACATGCAGCATGTCCCAGTGCAACATGCAAAACTGTTTACAAGATGCTAATGTTGCAAAAATCAGATACTGCACTGTTAAATCCTGCCACTCAGTGCACACTCGTGTGCATACTGCGTGTGTGCATAACGCAGGTTGGAGATGCAAGCATCAGCCCTGGCGCCGTGCATGCCACTCAGTGCAGTTTTGGTCAGTTCGGGAACTTACACCACTTGGTCAATAAACTTCTTCTGATCCTCGGGAATCGTCACAGGGTGCTTGGAAGGGTTGGGGGACACGTAGGCAGGGCCTCCTGCGCCATTGGCCTGCGAGCGCTTCTCACCATACTGCTCTCTTAACTGTCTTTCTTCCTCCTGGTTTAAATACGGAATTCCTAAACACAATTTTAAAAAGAAGGCAACAGCAAAAGTAAGAGTTTACCATCAAGTTTTTTAATAAACCAAAAAGTATAAAAAAGTTTTTTTAACAAACCTGAGTCGAAAATATTCGAAAATATTTACCTTACATATCTAACTACACCCCTAAAACCAACAGAAATAAGCCATTTTTGAAATGTGCTGGTCTATTTATTCACTCCCTCCTATATTCTTTCTTGAAAGAAGTATTTATAAGTATTTATCAGGCACGTGTGTTACATCGGACATTGCTTGCAGTTCTGGGGAGCTCAGTGACCCAGCGACGCCGCTCGGGAGTGGAGGCAAGCACCGCTACAAGACACCCAGAAACAGCCTCTGAAGGAACCCCAAAGGATGAGACAAGTCAAATGCACAGAGCTGGAGGAGAGTACTGCAGGCAGGGGAAACACAAACGAGCCGAGGACAGAAATGTCCCAGAAACAGCCAGAAAACCGGTGTGACCAGAGTAGAGTGAACAAAAGGAACCTGGTCAGATCAGGCTGAAGAGCAGATGGAACAAGATCAAGCAGGCCCTCACAAGTCACGAGAGGAAGCTTCTTTTGAGGGTCAGTGTTGTAGCACAACAGGTGAGGCTGCTACCTGTCACATCAGAATCCCCATATTAGAGTTACAGTTCAAATCCCACTGCTCCGTTTCCTATCCAGCTCCCTGGGAGCACCTGGGAAAGCATAAGATGGCACAGAACACAGGCCCCTGTCATATCCATGGGAAACTCAGAAAGAGCTGTAGGCTCCTGGCTTCAGCCTGGACCACCCCAGGCCACTGTGGCCATTTCAGCAGTAAGTCCATTAGGTGGAAGACCTTACTCCCTCTTTCCCCATAAATCTTTTAAATAACTAACAGACATCTGTCTACACAGCAGTTAAACACCTTTAAAAAAAGAAACTTATTTTTTCTAAAAGTGATGGAACGCCTTTCGAAGATTTCAAACAAGATAACAACCGTATCTGCTTTTTGTTTTACTAGTCATGCTGACCGTTAGCAGAATGAGCAGAGAGAGCCCAACCAGCAGCCACTGTCCAGGCCCAAGGGAACAGCTCGGAGGTCAGCCAACTTCATCCTCCAAGAGCCAGGTGGCAGAGGCACTGTCTCAGTCCCTGCAGCCACTCACACGCACATGGACAGGCAGAGCTGTCTCCAACAACAGTCTGCTCACCAGGCAGCTGGCGGCAGGTCATCACTGGTAACCCTCTGTAAGATGATGGAGATGACAAAGGGAATTTGTAGAAATAGGAGAGAATTTCCCTGATATCAAGGAGGTGAGGGAAGATGGAAAGGCAAAATCAAGAATGACACTTAGGGGTGGGCATTGGCAGAGCAGTGAAGGTGCCATTTGGGGTACCCATACACTGTATCTAAGCATCTACATCTGGGTCCTGGCCACTTCTGATCCAGCTTCCTGCTAATGCTCCTGGGAAGGCAGCACAAGATGCTCCAAGAACTTGGGTCCCTGGCTCCCATTCAGATGATCCAGAAGGAGTTCTGGGTTCTTGCCCGGCCCAGCTCCAGCCCCAGCCCCAGTTGTTATGGTGTTTGGGAAGCAAGCCAGCGGATGGAAGATCTCTACAACTATCTTGATTTCTGTCACTCTACCTTAAAAAAAATAATAACTCTACCTTTAAAAAATAATAATTTTTTAAAAATAACTTTAAAAAAAAAACAAATAACTTAGTTATTTGGTTTAAGCAACTGGAAAGATGGAGTGAATGAGATAGGGACACTAGAGAGAAACGGACATGGGGCCTAAGAAGTAGAAATCAAAAGCTATCTTCTGGATTATTAAATGTACATATAAATTAACTGTTGTACATAGATAATTTTATAAATACTTAGATTTTATTTATTTGAAAGGCACAGACAGTGAGAAGTGATTTTTCCCTAGTTGGTTTACTCTCCAAATGGCCACAATGGTTGGGACTGGGCCAGGCCAAAGCCAGGAGCCAGGAGCTCCATCCTTGTATCCCACATGGGTTAAAGGGTCCAAGTGCTTAAGTACCTGGGCCACCCCCCACTGCTTTATGAGGAATTCTAGCAACAGCTGGATTAGAAGCAGGGCAGCAGGACTCAAGCTGGCACTATCTGGGATGCAAGTCTCACAGATGGCAGTTCAACTGACTGACCCCCAAACTAGCCTGAGTTGCACATATTTAGATATCTCAAGAGAAAGTTTTTGAGATACATTTTTAGTTATCATGATATGTGAGGAATTAAAAGCCTTGTGGAGAGGGGTGGTGCGCATGAGTGTCTGGCTTAGCAATTAACATGTTACATACTGGGAGTGCCAGGGTTTGATGCCAGCCTCTGGCTCCCCACCACCACTTCCTGTTAATGTGGACCCTGGGAGGCATCAGTGATGACTCAGGTAACTGGGTCTCTGCCACCTACACAAGAGCCCAGAATGGAGTTCCCGGTCCCCAGTTTCTATCTAGCCCAGCCTGGGCCACTGCAGGCATGTGGGAAGTAAACTAGCTTACAGAACTTCGGCTCTCTGTCTCCAGAACAAATACAGGTCATGGGACCCAATGTATTTTTAGAAATAATGATACATTAGAAAAATACCATTTGCCAGCAATAATCATCAAAGCAAGAAGCATTCATTGATGGCAAAGCTAACTGGCAAACGAACCAATCCGAACTAACACCAGCACCGTTAGCACTGACAAAGACCAAGTTCCCTGTAACATAAGGCACCAAGAACACACTGCTTCTGTGGCACACTGCCAAAAATGAACGCATGCGTCTCAACAGATCTGAATAAAATCCAAACAAGCAAATAACCTTTACTATAAAAAACCTCTTGGAAGAGAGAGGGTCTTGAACTTGGGTGGAGAAAGAAGTGCTACAAAAACAGACATTGAGAACTGGAGAGGGAATGCCCAGGTCACAGAGAATAGGATTTCTGAATGTGACCGAGTGCTTGTATGAAGTTTGTGTCCACAAACTGTGAGTGACAAATTAGTTCAGGTGTGTTACATCTTCCAGCAATCTGCAGAGGCTCAGCAACAGAGAAGGTGGATGTCACATTCAATCCCAAGGCCAGGCCTTTGTGGAGCAAGCATGATGCAGGGGGACAAGGGCAGGAAGTGAGGACAGATGATGGACCAAGCAGACCGAGCCCAGGTAGGAAAGGGGTAAGCCATGGGGAGGGAGCCAGGGAATGGTAAGGTCAAGGGGTAGTGACTGCAGGCAGGGACAGAGGAAGTGCTGCCCTGAGGAAGATCCCGCAGCGCGCAGAAAGAAGTGAAGTCTGCTGGTCAAGAGAAGACAAGTGCTGGCCATCCCTGAAGATGCTAGGTCACCAGAATGCAGGGGAGTGAGCAGGAACACAGAAAATGAGAATGAACCAGAACTGAGGCTGTTGGTAAATGCCGTGCCCGGGAAGTTAGCACAAAGAAGGTGACAGAGCTGCGACATCGCCCCCAGACTCTAGAATCTGCTTAGGGAAACCAGGACGACAGCGGGCCTCCACCTGTCCTGGAGGGGGCTGCAGGTGAAACGGTAACAAGAAATGCCCAGTGCCTGCTTAGACCAGAAGCAGACTGCTACAACAGAGTCTGGCATTGAAGAAACCACCATGGCAGAGTGAAGTCAAGGCTTGCACCAGATGGGCAGAACAGCCACCACGCCACCATGCCACTGGCCGGGAGCCCGATTAAGCTGTGATTACTACTTTTGTTGCAATAAATCTCCTTTCTTACTTCACTCATTAATTCTACATTTATATTGAAAACAAATTATTCAAGTAATTGAATTGAAAGTTATTGTATTTATAGCAGTCTGTTACACTGCTAGGGAAAGCAAAGGTTTTCCCAAACATCTTCGGGGAATAAATGAAGGAGGAAAGCCATTCCTGTACTCACACCCCCTCAGACATAAACACGTAAGGGTCAGCTCCCTGTTATTCAGAAGAACCCTGCTGGGCTCTGGGGGTGTATATGAAGGAAACCTGGTCCCCTTTTAGGGGTGCACCGGCCCCATCCCAATTGTGCAAGAAACCAGGAAACTACCTCCAATTATAAAACATGTGGCAAGGGCAAAAGAGGATTTCATTCTAACACTGCTGGAATCTAGCAACTTTCAAAAGCACTATGCCACCTGTCATACACAAGAAAACAAGCCTGGAGGGGCGACGAGGTAAGCAACCAAGTGACACCGCCAGCAGAACAAACAACACAGCCAGGAGTTACAGAGGCCACATGTGAACTACATGAAGTAGCTTCTACTTTCTTGTTCAGTTCATGGCTGACAAAGTTTAAACAAGAAAAACTCCAGGAAAAAAAAGAGTTTGCAAAAATTCTAAGGCTGCATGTGCTGTGCTGGAACTCTAAAGCTGTGGCAGGCACTAAGTGACAATTCTCAGTCAAATCCAGATGTAATTTACAGGAACGTCTTGATGGTTTATAAGCTCTAAACAGAAGTCACAGGTCATCTTACCATTGCGAAAAACTTTATTAAAGTCGAATCCTTGGCTTGCCAGAAAGTCAATGCTGGAGCTCTGAAACAAAAACAAAGAGAACATGTCTCCTGGGGCTGGCGGCAGCAGGCAGGGCAGAGGCAGGAAAGGAACTCGGACAGAGACGCAGCACGCTGAAGATCACAGGTCTCTGCCCCAAAGCTGCCGAGTCACCTCCTCATTTACTTAAAATGCCAGGGGTTTTCTCCTCTATGATTTGGCCTTTGAAAAAACCCTTGGTTCACATTATTTTCTCCAGATCTTGGGAGTTGTTGACGCAACTAGAAAACTATGAACAGACAGAAAATGCATTTACATGATTTCACCTAAGACTCACATGTAAAGTAGGTCACGTGTGCAGGTAGTGAAGGCATCATTAGCCGATGGGCACTAGGGCTAGCAGGTAAGATGCTGGCTGACATGTCCAGATCAGAGTGCCTGAGTTCGAGTCCCAGTTCCGGCTTCCTGCCAACGCAAGCCTCACAAACCAACTACTGATGGAATAGGTCCCTGCCACCCACATGGAAGACCTGAACTGAGTTCCCAGCTCCTGCTCCAGCCCTGGTCAGCCCCAATGGCAGCAAGCATTTAGGAATGAACCAGTGGATGGAGGTTCTGTCTACCTCTTTCTCTCTCAAATACCTACCTCCCTACCTGCCTACACACACACACACACACACACACACACACACACACACACAGTCACCATTCACTCTAAAGTAGATATTGAAAATCCAGAATCTTCAAGAAATTCTCAACATTCAAGGTCAAAAGAGAAAATCACTCAATAGTAAGCATTATTAAACAAACATCTCAAAGCTAGAATGAGCTGAAACAAGAGAAGACAGAAATAAGAATACTAAGAAAATAATACCACAGATGATATACAAATGAGGCAAGATCACCAAGTTAGTTTTGGGGTGGGCATCTGGCACCCTGGCCAGGGTGCTCCCTGCGGTGCCCACATCAGAGTCCCTGCCCTATAGAAAAATTTCTACATGTACAAAAAGGCACACTGAATGGAAATAATGGCTACAGCACTGTTTATAACCACCAGACAGCCTCCAAAATTCAATTCGGTAGTTAACTGAATCACACAAGCATTTGTAGCACAAGGGCTAAGCCACTGTTTGCTTGCAATGCTGTGTCCACACTGGGCCTCCTGTGCAGGAGTGCCAGCTTGAGTTCCATCTGCCCTGTTTCTGATCCAGTTTCCTGTTAATTTGGCTGGGAAGGCAGTGGAAAACCATCCTACCACCCACATAAGATACCAATATGGGGTTCAGGTTTTTGCCTTCAGTTGGGCTCAGGACTGGCAGTTGTAGCCATCTGCAGAATGAACTTGCAGGTGGAAGATCTATTTCCCCCCTCTCTCGTCACTTTGCCTTTCAAAAGGAGGGTCGGGGAGAGACGGAGAGGAAGAGCAAGCTCAGATTTGCTGGTTCTTTTCTCCTAATGCCAGTTATGCTTGGGCAGAGTCAGGAACTCAATTCACGTCTCCCACACAGGTAGCAGGAACCCAGTTACCTGTGCCATCAGCACAGCCTTCCAGCATCTACATTAGCAGGAAGCTGGAGTCGGGAGCTGGGGCCAGGTACTGAGCTCAGGTACTTCAATACAGGGTGAGAGCATCATACATAACCACTGGTCTAAACACTCCTGCCTGAAGCCAATTTCAAAGGGAACTCTTATTCTATATTTCCACACTGCTTCACCAGCCCAGGTCATATAAGAAAAAGCTCAATACCACTAACCTGACAAACAAATTTGACATCTGGTGAGGATCTACTGAAGGGTTTTGGGAAAACATAGAAGTTAAATGACTTCGTTATATACCTGAGAAAATAAAATAAAAAGGAGACTTTAAGAGGCTACACCATGCCACGATGAAAGAATTCCCACCACTTGTTAAAACAACCTACTTTGAATCTGTGTGGTCATACTTAAAAGTGCAAAGGCCAAACTGAAACAGCAAAAAGTCCATGGAATGCTGGAAAAGGGAAATAAAATATCTGTCACCAACAGTGCTGCACATTCAACATGAGTAACAGTATTCTCAATCAGCTGGGCTTTCTGAATCACTCAACTGGACTTTGGCAGAGTACTTCCAATTAGGATGGGTTATTGTGCTATGGGCACTAATAATTTATCATACATTCTTATTTTTTCCCAAAGAAGCTCTTATCCATTAGCCAGAGCATCACAGCAGGCCTATTTCCAAGTGAGTAAAATTAGCATGTATTTCCTACAAATCAGATTAACATCAAAGACACTAAACCTTTCCCAAAATGTTTTCCAGCAAACAATTATTTTTGCTGTTGTTTTAGACATTTAGAATTGAGAAGTGTTATAGTTAGAAAACTTAGGTGTGTACATTTAATGACTATATGTCTCTATACCTCATGGAGGGTCAACATGGGAGAAAAAGACTTTCTAGCACATCCACCTGCCTTTTTAAGCTTCT
Organism: Ochotona curzoniae; assembly: GCF_017591425.1. Classification (NCBI taxonomy): domain Eukaryota; kingdom Metazoa; phylum Chordata; class Mammalia; order Lagomorpha; family Ochotonidae; genus Ochotona; species Ochotona curzoniae. The sequence goes on along the minus strand of NW_024465421.1, from coordinate 16,399,444 downwards.
GGTATCTTTCTTCTGGAGTGTCAAAACCATTTGTTAATGCAGTGACTGAGGGTCCATCGCTGATACCTAGATTTTAAGAAAGAAAAGTTTTTATTTCATTAGGCAAGTTTTAATATTAAAGTGCTAAGGGGGGGTGGAGTAAAAAAAGTGCTAACCCACTTTGTAATGCCATTATAGCTTCACGTTTTCATGAATTTTTTTGGTAGCAGTTCAACTCACACTTGGTTAGGAAATCAACCCAGATGTCCACCAACTCATGACTAGATGAAGGAACTGCAGTACATATACCTGGTAGAATACTACTAAATCGTAAAAAAGAATGGAATTCTGCTGTGGTAACATATAGAATGCCAAAAACGTAGCAAGATGAGCAAGATCGACCGTTTGAAACCTGTTGATCATTTATAGCATCATCTGTACTCTGGAATAATAAACATTCTACTTAATGAAAGAGTATCTCCAAGCCTTCCCTCCCTGACATTTCCAAGAACACACCTTTCCCGCCCGAGACAATGCACTGCTCCTGCAGGAGGGCTCAGACACAAGCCCTCCAGTCAGGGACTGCTGGGGACCAGTCTGGGTCAAAGCTCAGCCTCGCGATTGTACAACTATGACATTTTTAAGGTTGAGAGAGTCTTTGGTTAAAAACTTAGCTTTCCAGGGATGAGGCATCATACTGCTTCCAGCATGGGCTTATTCAGAAAAAGCTCATTTTCTAAACATGTAAAATCAGGCAACATATACCAATGAGCAAGAGTTGATCTTATTGACATCAACAATTTATAAATTAAGTCTCTGGGGCCAGAGCTGTGCTGTTGTGGGCTAAGCTGCCATCGGCACCCCCTACGGGCGCTGGTTCAAGTCCTGACTGCTCCATACCTAATCCAGCTCCCTTTTAATGCATCTTCTGAGCAGCAGAAGATGGCCCAAGCGCTCTGGGCCCCTGCACGCACACGGGAGACCCACAGGGCAACTCTTGCCCAGCCCCAAACAGCTTTGGCCATTTGGGGAGAGAACCACTGGATGGGAAATCTGTCTCCTTCCAGCTCTGTAACTCTGCCTTTCAAACAAATCAATCTTTTTTTTTTTAAAGTCTGTCTTGAAAAAGCCTGTCCCTATTCTTCAAAGCTTTCTGTAACGTACAAGTAAAACTGTCTTACGCATCATCAAACCCTTCATTTCCGTCAGAAAGCCTGAGAGACAGGACAATGACAAACCCACTGCACCCCTACAATCCACCCTAGGTTCCCAACAGGTAAGGAGCCTCCCGCAGGCAGAAGCTGGAGGTGCTGAGGTGGGAGGCCAGCACTGCAAGGTGCCGGAGGCGGCCTTGCAAGGCGGGGGTACCTGAAAACTCCCCATCGATGGCGAAGAAGTCGGCCTCCTCTATGGCCTGGTACACTTTGTGAAGGTTACTCTTAAAATCTGCGGAGAGACCGAGAAGAGACTCAGAACTTAAGAGGGGGCTCGCCTGGTTTTCGGGCGCCTAACAGGGACCCCCAGAGGCCGCCAGGGCCAGAGGGGGCAGATCCCAAAGCCGTGCCCAGGCCGGGATGGGTACTGCCCCAGGATTGCCTCAGTCAGAAGGGATGAGGAAGAGGAAGGAAACGAGTCTTCAGGGGCGCATGGGTCGACAAGAGACAAGGCCGGGGAGTCGGGGACGGGGAGGGGGGAGCCCGCCTGGAAGAGCACAAGGTCCCCTAGGGGTGCCACGATCCGCACCAGGACACGGCCCCCCACGAGGCGCACGGGGTGAAGCCCCTCCAGGCTGAGCCCCGGGGGCCCCGCCAAACAGACTGGCCGTGGTCCGGGCCTAGCGGGCTGGGAGAGGGGGTGCGTGGGGACGCGGGGAAGTGCACGGCACACACGCACTGCTCCTGATTATCTCCATTCTTGTCGAGCGGCCGGAACCCCGGCCTAACCAGGGCCCGCCTCAGCCGTTCCACTCGCAGAGTTCCGCGGCGAAAGCGGCCAGCGGCCACAGCGGCAGCAACAGCGGACACTACGGCAGCGACTCCCGGAAACAGCGCGCGCCGGCTGCGCCTGCGTCAGCGCGCGGCGTCACGGCGGGGGCGTGGCCGGCGGGGGCGTGGCCCTGAGTCCCCAAGGCGGGGCCGAAAGTGGAGATTAATGCGCCTTCCCTGCAGGAGTCAGTAACTATTTCCTAGGCTGCTTTCGTGTTCCACCCATTCGGGTAGGAGGTGAGGAGACGGGAATAGCCAGCAAAGCGTGGACTCCGCTCCTCCCAGACCTTCAACTTGGGGCAAAACCTGAGAAGTCAGGAATTGAAGTTACCTTTTGCAAACACTTGGGAGAGTCATCCTGAAGAAAATAGGAAGCTGCTGTAAGGAAAAATAATGCAGCGTGACAGGGGACCAGGGAGAGCCAATCTGAGTCATCTATCTCATGCTGTAAACCACTGTGGGGAGGGCAACAGATTGACTCTTGCCCTGGATGGAGTTGTATGTTATGTTGACGTTTGCTAGCGATGACCCAAAGATAGGATAGGATTGACACATAGTAGAAGATCAGTGTACAGATGTAGTGAAGGAGTTCATCTTGGTCCTTCCCCAAAGCCGCCCTGCCAGGCAGGTTAGAAGACCAGGTTTTCCAAAAGCTCTGTTGCAGGGAATTGGATTCAAAATACAGCTGCAACCTTGTTTCTTGTCTCACAGGAAAGAAGAATTTCCATGCAAACAACCCTAGTTTGACAAGCAAGGGAGAGACAGGAGGGGCTTCCAAACAGGAAAGACCCAAAGAAATCACCACCTCAGGGAGGGGGTTCACATGAGTCCCCCAAAGGGCAGAAAGGGGGCGGAAAAACTCATTCGCAATGAGCAAGCAATGTCCATCGCCTGGTCCAGCATCGAAGGGCATCGGAAGGGTGGGACTGGCTCCTGCCATCCTAATGGTAAGCTGAAAACCAAAGCCATCCCTTTTGACAGTGAGATTAGTGCTGGTTCTGTCTCCTTGCTTTTGTTGGGACAACTCTAAGAGATGGGGATCGCCATACTGCCTCTGTCCTTGGGCTCTCCTGCACGGGGCAAGCGTGCTCTTGGAAGAGTCAGAAATGGGGAGAAGCATAATTTTATACTTTAAAAAAGTAGCTTCACCAGGGACCAGAGACCCTAACTGACTCCTCACGGCTCACTCTGGAAGGTACCTGACTTTGCTCAAGCACGATTTCCCAGGAACGTCTTGAGGACCAGGGAGGTAAAATAGCAGACAGAGCGGTACCAACAAGTGCTTCCTGGGATACAATTCCAGTTCCAGAAGATGATGAAAAAAGACCTGAAGCGAGCCATGTTTGCAAATCCTATGAATTTATGCCACAGCACTGCATATTTGAAAATGGTTACTGTAGTCTTTGTATTTTCTATCACAATAAAAAATGTTTTTTATGATGTGATGGCGTTCTATCAATCTTGTTACTCTTTCGGCTTGATAGGTGGTAGGGAAGTGGCAACTGCAATCAGCAATCTAGCTAGCTCCATACCAGTGATTTATTTATTGAAGATTTATTTGTATTTATTAGAAAGGCAGAATTACAGAAAGAAGAGACAGAGAGAAACATCTTCCATCCTCTGATTCATTTCCCAAGTGGCCACAATGGCCAGAGCTGAACTGATCCAAAGGCAGGAACCAGGAGCCTCCTCTGAGTTCCCCCTCATAGGTGCAGGATCCCAAGGCTTTGGGCCGTCCTCCACTGCTTTTCCAGGCCACAAGCAGGGAGCTGGATGGGAAGTGGAGCCGTCGGGACTAGAACTGGCGCCCATCTGGGATTCTGAATACAAGGCAGGGATTTAGCCGCTGAGCAATTGTGATGGGTCCAGACAGATGGTTTTAAACAGATCTCAGTCATAGGGCAGGTGGACCCCGTGGTTAGGACTTGCATGTCCCACGCCCGCATCCTCTATGGGAGTGCCTCGGTCATGCACAGTCTCTGCTCCTCACTCCAGCGTCCCTGGCAAGCAGTGGGGGTGGCCAGGTGACTAGATACCTGCCACTCAAGAGAGATCCTTCCTTGGAATTCTTTCCTCCCGTCCCTGGCTCCGCGCGCTCTGTTACACACACAAACACACGTAAACAGCATGAGTTTCCCACAGACCACGATGCTGAGGGAGGGGAAAAAACGTGAGAGGGAAAAAAGCATATGGTCATAAAATTGAACACTGCAAATGGTTTTCTGCCTAAAACGTACAAAAGAAAACATCCTGCAGAGACAACGACACAGCCTTGTCATTTTAATTTCCGGACAAAACTGCTTTCTCTGGGTACAGAAATAACTTCCCTGACCAGCAGGATCAAAAGGACACCCGCCAGGGTCTAATTCCTGGGTCCGGCTCCGGGGTGGGTCCTTGAAGAGGAAGGGGCGGGGCCGGCGGTGGTACGCATGCGCCAGCCCTCCCCACCTGGGAGTGGCCGCTCTAGGCAGCGGGGAGGTCGCAGGGTGGTGGGGGTTGAGAAACCAGTGCGGCTTCTCCTCTATGGTCGCGGACTTTGGGGACCGTCGGCTCTGCAGTTGGTCTTAGGTTACTTCCGGAAGTGTACCTGCTATCTACCAGCTCCTGCGCTTCTGCGGGAATCCGGGCTGGGGGCGATGTCCGGGTTGGCCCCAGGAAGCGTGGGATGGTAAGCGGCACGGCTTGGAAGGGATGGCTAGCGGGCGGCCCGGGCTTAATCTTGGGGGAGTGATGTGGAAGATGGAGTGGAGCCGGAATCCCTTTGGCGGGGCCGGAGTAGGCGCGCGGGCCCTTCCCTGCCCAGGTCTTGGTCCTAAGCATCCTTGATCTTGTCCTTGCAGACCCCTTGCATGGCCAGCTCTCCGGACCTCAACTTCCTAAAACCCTAAGTTGACGCATTGAGTGATTGGGCCTTACTTGTGAGGATTTGGATCAAAGCCAGGACCCCTAGCTCCAGTGGCTCTCCAGGGCAGGGAGAGAAGAAATGTGGCTTTCTTACTGCTTGGAGAGGGCATAACAGGGTGCCTGCAGGCACCAGGCTGGGCTTATGGTCCAACGGGCGAAGCACATTCCTTTTCCCAATATGGGGTGACCGCTCGCACCTTAGAAAGTAGGGTAACAGAAGCACAGAACGGAGAAACGAAACTCCAGAGTCATACCAGGGTTGTGCTAGAACTGAGTTTTGCCCAGCCTCACAACTCTGACACCTGAACTTGGGCAAAAAGTTCCTCATGTTGTGTTAAGGTTGTGTCTACCTGGGGATCTAGGAGGGACAGGAGGCCAGGCCCCCAACTTGAGTGAAAGTAAGAACCCAGAAGCTACCCTGACCTTAATTGTCACCCTCGGGTCCTCCCTGCCTGAGCCCATTGGTCAGTCCTTTGGGTGGCTTTGACATCATGCACAGGGTAACAAGGAACTATGGCTTCTGGCTGGTGCACACACCCCTGAGGTAGCACTGGTTGGGTTTTGGTTCTTGTCATTGCTCTAAGAGTCATCCTGGGTGCCTCAGGATTTCCCTGGCAATCTTCATAAACATGATAAAGAAATTTCTATACTTCTCCAGGGGATGGCTCCAGCGTTTTGCGTTGGCAGTAACTGTGTATGCGCAGTCTGTAAACACCACTATTGATAATTCTACTAATTATACCCATCAGCCATACGGTACACTCTGTTGGCGCGTCTTGGGATGCAGTTTGTCACCTGGTCTTTAGCCCTTCTGTTTCCCTAGACTGGTACACGGGCTCAGGGAGGACACAGTGGTATCCAGGCTTAGAGCCCAGCTCACTCCTACCACCTCAGCATTTCAACTCCACCTGCCTTTACAATGGAATTATGGTCCAGGAGATGAGAACACATCCTCAAGTAAAAGTCACGTGAATACACAGATGCTCGTAGGAGGCTAGTTGTTACAGACTCCTGTTGCGTCTTGGTGGTTGCAAGCTCTTGGCCCAGAGACAGTATGGAGCTGTGTTACAGTTGAAGGAAACAGTGTGGGACTACAGGGAGGTGTCCAAGGCACAGAAAGGAACGGTGCCATGTGCGAGCAAAGAACAATCACAGTAATTGTAACGGTTGACTCTTGCACGGCACTTACCGTGTTCCCAAGCACTCTTTTGAGTGCTGTGTACATATTAACACAATTAATTCTTTCAACAACCGTTTCAGGCAGGTGTGGTTAATACCCTGTTTTGCAAATGAGACAATTGAGGCCTTGAAAGGTTAAATAACATGGCCTGAGTTCTTGCTGCTAATAATTGATAAAACTTGGATTTTAACTCAGCTGTTACACCTCCAGAAATCGTGCTCCAAGTTAAAAAGTTACATTGCTTGCTGGCTGACCATAAAGGTTCTTCTGTGGCAGGCTTGTGGTTCTCTGTCTTATTTTCCTTGTAGAAGTTTTGAGCACAGGAGGGGTTTGATCACTTTTGCTCTGGGAGGATTGTTCAGGCCATGGAGTTAGCGAGAGAGGATCAAAAATGCTATTAGCACCTTATTTTGCTCAGACTTTAGACGTGCCTTGTCGGAGTCATATCTAGGTATGGTTATGACAGTTCTTTGGCTCCTGACATTCTGTGCACATCATAAGAATTGCCTCAAGGCCCTGTTAAAAATACACATTCCTGGGCCTCCTCGCCATGTGTGCCAGTCCAGGCTCACCAGTCTGCCTTGGGAATTCTCACAGGGTTGTTAGGAACTGCTGTTGCCAGGGGGTCAGATAATCACGGGCTGGTTTTTGTGTACCACTGTCACAAGCTTACACTCAGGTTGGATGCTAGGAGACTATGAGAAAAGGGCATGGTCACTCATGTGAATTAAAACAGTATCTTAGAGCGTGGGTTCCTCGGTGGCCCTCAGTGGTTCTTGACAGCTTTCTGAGTCATAACCATTGAGGGGTTTTATACAGGGTAAGTCCTTGCCTATACGCCACCTAACAGACATAAAAGAGGATGGGCTCAAAAACACCCAAACCGAAACAAAAAACAGGATATTCTCAGTCGGCCCCGTCTTGCCCAACGGCGTTGAATGGCAGTAAATCAGAGGGCTTCAAAGTGCAGGCCGCAGGTCAGCATCCAAAGGAACAAGCCACCTTTAACCTCACAGCTGCCAGCCCCGTATGATACAATACAGGAAGAGACTGGATAGGATTCCTTTGTATTCATGCACGTGCCGGTTTTTACCAACTCCAGCAGGTGCACAGAGCACTGTGTTTTTCATGGCCTTCACTGACCTTTGCCTCATTTACCTCTGAGAGCATTAGTTTCACAGAGATGTAAATGAGCCCTTTCACGCTTCAATAATGTCTAGTGTTCTGCCAGCGTTTATAGGGATATCCTCAAAAAACAGGACCTGGACATTGGTATTTCCTGAGCCATTCTTGTTTCTGTTGTCAATGGTTCTGCTCAGATCGGCATGGCCACGTGACGGACTACCAGCTAGAGTTCAGGTTCCAGAATGCAATGTGGTCAAATTCTAGTTGGTCTCTCTAATTGATTTTTTATCAGCTGGTTGGTAGCAGCTCTATGCTGTGGCCTAGATGATGGCAGATTAAATCAGTCATTTGAGCAAGTCATGTTGGCAGTTACATTGCTAGGATAATGTTCTCCTTCAAGGACAGACTTCAAAGTCAGACCATGATTTAAAACTTGGCATTCGGAGCCAGTGCATGGCTAGCAGGTTAAGCTGCCACAAGCAGCACCATCATCCCTTTATGGGAGCTGATTCAATCTTGGCTGCTCTACTTCCCATCCAGTTCCCAGCTAATGGCCTAGGAAAGTATCAGAGGGTAATCCAAGTATTGGACCTCAACAAAGCCTACATGGGAGATCTAGAAGAAGCTCCTGGTCCAGCCCTGGAATTGAGCATCTATTAAGATCCTGTTTTCCAGGCTAGGTGCCCAATAAATTAAATGTTGTAAAAGAATAATTTCTAAAATTGCACTATAGTTACAGTAAATGCATGTCGAATGAAAATGTGGACTCATGAATATGAACTGAAGCAAGCAGCTTAAAGACTGTGATTTCTACAGTGTTAACAGTCATTACAGAATGAGATCTTTGTTAGCTGAAGTGTAAAAACCTCTTAATGTAGAATGAATTCATCATTTCATCGGCTGTGTGTTACTTGACTTTCTGTAATGTTAGTTGGGAGAATAAAGAAATAAACAGGTAATAGCAGTCAGTCATGGCCTTCCAGAAAAATCTATAATGAAGCACTAGACAAGTCACACAGGTCTGTTCAAGGGAGACATATCCACCTTCTTTCTGAATTCTGTAGTTATTTTCCTTAGTATTACTGGGAGATTGTAGGTGGCCCAGCCCCATTTCTTTCAGAAATGTTTTATAAACTGCCAGTTAGGTGTGTTTTCATGAAAACATAGAAAAGTTCATGTTAATGAGTATCTTGGAATTGCCAAATCATCAAAGGTTATAAGAAACTTTGTTTTTAAATGTTTACTCATTTTCATTGATCTGAAAGACAAAGGGCAATCTTCGGTTCACTGGTCTATTCCTCAAATACCTGCAATAGCTAGGGACAGAACTGGGCTGACACCAGGAGCCTGGACCTCCACCCAGGTCTCCCATGTGGGTGGCAGAGTCCAGGCACCAGGGCCACCATCCATGTGCTGCTTCCCAAGCAATACTAAAAGTGGAGTCACTGGGACTCGAACCAGCACTCTTACACAACTGCAGCTGTTCCAAGCAGCAGCTAACCCTGCTGTGTCATAATGTACACCCCATGAGAATTGTTTTCTCTTAGTTGTGCCCACAGAACAGACTTGCGAACACAATATGGCAAAAATCAGTGTGTGTGTTTTAGTGCTTTGTAAGGTTTGTTGTGTTTCTAGACACTGAAATTATTTCAGAGACGATATGTTTCTTAGGAAATAAGGATGGCGGGGGTGGTTGTTTTTTGTCTCTATCTGCTCGTTCACTCCTCAGATGCCCACAAGAGGGGCAGAGGTTGGGATTGAAACTAGGCATAGTCAATCCAGGTCTCCCACAGGAGTGGCAGAAACCCAACCACCTGAGCTGTCACTGCTGTCCCCCCAGGGAGTGAAGTAGCAGGAAGCTGGCAGAGTCAGTAGGCATCCCAGCTATGGACATGAACATTAACTGCTGGGTTAGCAGCCCCCGCTCCTAGGTGTGTTTTGTTATGTTTTAATTTACTTGAAAGGCAGATAGCAAAAGAGATCTTCCACCTGCCAGTTTCCTCTCCAAATGATTGCAACACCCGCATCTGGGCCAGGTCAAGGGTAGGAGCCTGGAATTCCATCTGGATCTCCCACATGGGTGGCAGGGACCCAAGGACCCTGTAGCCTCCTGGGATGCTCACTCACAGGAAGCTGCAAACGGAAGCAGAGCTGGAGCTCAAACCCAGGCACGTGGATATGGGATGCTGGTGTCCAGGCAGGCTCTTGAACCAGCACTAAATGCTCATTCCAGGGCTGCTGCTTTTTGCTTAGAAGCACCACTTCAGGATGACTGGGCCCTTCTGGGGTGTTGGCTGCTGGAGCGCTCTCCAGGTCTGTGGTGTCACATCTGGTGTTGGACTCATAAGCGTTTTTGGACTTGCTGCTTTACAGACTCGTCCCAATGCAGGCATTCTTTCTGCCAGACTGAACTAGGCAGCAAACACTTGTATTTCAGAAACAGAAGTGTATCCATGTGAACGGTTGTATAGTGCGGCTGAATGGAATGATTCACCTCTTGCCAACCCCAGGTCCACCGCAGGCTTCTGAAAAGGCAAAAACAAGTGACACGGGGCTGCCGAGAGCGCGGAGGCTCTAACACATGCTGCCTTGTGAAGGAATGTGCTTTCCAGCGGCTCCAGCCCGCTGCCACGCTTGCAGGAACCAGCTGGAAATGTCCTCACGAGCTGGGGCCTTCCCCCTCAAAGAGCCCTTTGATCAGTGTCACAGTGGGAGGGTGTGTGTCCCCAAGACAGGACACCACGGTGTCACACTCCAGCGGTGGAGCCAGACTGGGTCACTTACAAGGCACTCCTTGAAAAGAACTGCTGCTTTCATCAGCAGGAATAACCTGAATCCAGAGGAACAAAGGTGACAGGAAAGATGAGCTACCCTTGGCTGAGAGTGTGCATGTCTCACAGTGATGTGTGTCACCTTTTGAATTTAGGGTAAAATGAGCCAACACTACATCCTAAATGTGAGCGTAGACAGAGCTTCTCATCAGCAGTGGTCCCAAAGCAGCCTCAACAGCCATCCTAGATTGACCAATATCCCCTTTAAAGTACTCACCTCAAATGCATGATTTGTTTTCTCATTAAAAAAATGATATAAACTTTCAGATCTACTAAGCAAGGAAGTGCTGTGCATTCTAGTTTTTGAAAGGCTCATTTGTGAGAAGTTCATTTCCAGGTCTATTATCTGTAATTCCTCTCCAAGGACTCTTAAGACCCACACACTCAGCCTCTTCTTAGCTACTGTTGTTTTATTTGAAAGACAGAGAGAGGAAGAGACAGGAGACCCCCTAACCCATTGCAGCAGCCAGGGTCAGGGCCAAGAGCCTGGGTCTCCTTCTGGGAGTCTCCTGCATAACGCAGCAACTCAAATACCTGGGTCCTCTCTGCCCACCTTTCCAGGTGCGTTAACAGGGAGCTGGATTGGAAGTGGAGCAGCTGGGACACAAACTGGCACCACCCTGGAGGCTGGCGTCCACGATAGTGGCTTTACCCATTAAGCCACAATGCCATTACCTTGTTTCATTCTTAGTACAGTTTTGTATCTCCAGCTACTCACTGTATCTATTTGGGAGTCTTGTCGGATCATTTCAAGCTCCAGTCTTCTTTTTTTTTTTTTTTTTTTAAAGATTTATTTATTTATTTTTTTTTCATTGGAAAGGTGGATATACAGAGAGGAGAGACAGAGAGGAAGATCTTCCATCCGATGATTCACTCCCCAAGTGAGCCGCAACGGGCCGATACTATGCCGATCCGAAGCCAGGAGCCTCTTCCGGGTCTCCCACGCGGGTGCAGGGTCCCAAAGCTTTGGGCTGTCCTCGACTGCTTTCCCAGGCCACAGGCAGGGAGCTGGAAGGGAAGCGGGGCTGCCGGGATTAGAACCGGCGCCCATATGGGATCCCGGGCGTGCAAGGCGAGGACCTTTAACCACTTGCGCCACCGCGCCGGGCCCCAAGCTCCAGTCTTCTTAAATTCCATTTCCAAGCTTCCTCCAGCACCTGCCCCTATTTGTTAGCAGTGACCCAGTTCTTTTCTGAAGTGTAATTTCTGCCTTAGTTCTGAAACTTGGGCAGTGTCTTTGGTCATTGGCCCATACATTTCCCCCCAAACCCTTAGATCCTTCTCACCCCTTTTTTTCCCCTGCATTTTCCTGTTGTCTTCAAGGAGTGATGCTTCCTGCCTAACTTGTCCCTAATTGTTCCCTGCTTCCAACTCCAAGTCTGGATATGGCTGTGAGGGTACTGAAAGGACCCAGCTCAGTACCCAGCACATACAAGATGCTCAGCAAACAACAGTGCTTGGGCTTGCCTAGGATAATGCTGTCTGCGTGGTGCAGGGTTCACCAGTTTTAGCGGAATACATGAATAACAGTGTCAAAATGAGCAAATATCTTTTATTATCATAAGTAACCTGGAATTTGCCAAGAATGTTCATTGAGGCTTCTTCATAAAGAGTTTGCACAAAATGTTGCTTTCTTTACAGTAAATAACTTTATGGACTAACAGTTATTTTCCAGATTTGTCTGTGTTGATTTCCCTGAGTTAAAACTCTCACACTGATGCAGTATTTTACAAATTCATGTGTATTTTTGTAGTTGTAATAGGACTGACATGTATTCCTTACAAAGGAATTGATGGAATCTAGAAAGTCAAACCAAACCAAAACAAAAATTACTCATGATTCTCCTCCATCAACTACTGATACTTTTAATCACTGTTTATTAATTAATTTACTTAAAATGCAGTTTTAGCATGCTATATGTAAGAGTGTGTGCCCTTTCCCTGCACTTTAAGAATTTGGTAAATTGTTCTATTTTTATGGCATTGTTCACCATACACAGGTTCTGTGCTAGGTACACCGGAATGCATTCCCTTGTTTAATTCTGTAAGCTTCCCAGTGGATAAATAGTGCAAGAATCTGATTCAGTCAGAGACACCCCTCCCTAAAGCTATGTCTGCTTCACCAGCCCTATCCTTGGTTTTTGTTTTTAAATTGTGCGTTTTTTTTTAATTGGAAAGGCAGATTTTACAGAGAGAAGGAGATACAGAGAGAAAGATCTTTGGCCTGCTGGTTCACTCTCCAGGTGGCCGCAGTAGCAGGAGCTGAGCTGATCTGAAGCCAGGAGCTTCTTCTGGGTCTCCCACACAGGTGCAGGGTCCCAGGGCTTTGGGCCGTCCTCTACTACTTTCCCAGGTCACAAGCAGGGAGCTGGATGGGAATTGGAGCAGCTGGGATATGAACTGGTGCCCATATGGGATCCCGGAACGTTCAAGGTGAGGACTTTAGCCTCTAGGCTACCACGCTGGGCCCTGGCCCCTTCCTTTCTACTGCAGAAAACTGCTCGTTCCACAGAGCTGTGTATACAACTGTTGCTGGCTGCCAGTAACCAGTGTGGCTGTTGGCTGCATCCCTATGATGACCTCTACATTGCCTGTTACAATACCATTACACTAAAATTGCATGACTGACACTCCTCCTCCCATCATGCAATTCATGCCATGATACTTCCCAAACCAGCAAGAAAATGGGTAGTACTTAACAGGCCACCCTGAATACCACTCCCTGTGACTAGTTGATTAAACTACACCCCAGACACCACTGTGCCTCCGAAACACAGAAGGAGATGACCTGGACCCCACTCAATCTCTGTCATCTTTATACTCCCTCTTTAGTGTATTAATTTTGTTTAGCAAACAACCTATTTTTCAGCTGTGCCTTTTGTGTCTTGTCTGTGAATTCCTTGCTGCATCAAAGACAGGAATCCATGCCCAGCCATCCCCCTTCCTCTGAGGAAGCAGAGACTCCTGACAGAGGTCAGAGAAGACCCCAGACGGTCCATCGTGGGATCTGTGTCTTTAACTGTTGGGTCTCCAGTGATGAAGCCGGTGCCCTTCTCTTGCCAGTGTGGGTGATGGACAGCAACTGTCTTTCTCGCAGTAGTGAGTTTGAGAAAAGCTTACCATTTCTGTTGTACCTGCATCAGAAATAGTGTGAAGCACAACCCTGTTTCTACCCCACACCAGCCTAGCCACTTGGCTTCCATGATGCTAACCCTCACAAGAAGCCTTAAAGGTGTCTGAGCTGCTGCCACCATTTTGCTGAGGAAACAGGGCTAACACAGACCCTTGCAGACCATGGTGCTGGCTCACCCATACAGCAGATCTTGATCGAGTCCCTGGTCTGTTGCATTCAGACAGTGAGCCAGCGAATGATTTCTTGCTGTCTCTCAAATGGTAGACTGACTGAAAGTCCCACACCTGGAAAGAATTTTGGGCATGGAATCAGGACTGCTGTGGCCAAGAGCAGTTATAACCTGAAAGGAAGTTAATAAAGAGGTGAACTTCTCTATCAAGCCTGCCCTCTTGATCTTCCCACTGCACGACTTAATGTCATGTAATGTTGAAAATGTGACAAATGGGTGAGAAAGAAATTTAGTGATGATTGTCTTATTGATGGAATGTGGATTCTAATAAGTCAGGATTTTGACCCTAGAAGGTCAGAGCATTTGGGCTGTGAGTGTTAGGGTTAGTGACTGATGCGTCAGTTGGGACAGCTGCTTGCCCCATCAGAGCATCTGTAGTTAAGTCCTGCTTTGGCCCTCTGTTCCGGTGCACACCTCTGGCCAGTGTGCACCCTAAAAGGCAGCAGGCAGTGGCTTGAATAGTTAAGAACCTGCCACTGGATAGGAAGATGTGGATCGCCTTGCAGCTCCCAGGTGTGACGTGACCCAGCCCCAGCCTTGTACAGGCATATTCTCTCTCTCGCTTCTTCTCCCTCTCAAATAATAACAAATAAATAATTTTATTTTTTAAAAATTAGGTCTTTCATGGATGACAGTAATCTCAAATAGCTTGTTGTTTATTTAAACTTTTTTTCAATTTTTTTCCCCCTAGACTTGATGTCCTGCAGTGGTTTCTTTGACGTTTGCTTGCTGTGGATTCCAAATTTTGCTAAGAGATGGAAGAGTCTCAGCAAGATGACCCGGCCCCTGGGGACCTGGAGAAGGACGAGCCTCTCCGAAGCACCGGCCCCCAGATTTCTGTTAGTGAATTTTCTTGTCACTGCTGTTACGACATCCTGGTTAACCCCACCACGTTGAACTGTGGACACAGCTTCTGCCGCCACTGCCTAGCCTTGTGGTGGGTGTCTTCAAAGAAAACCGAGTGTCCGGAATGCAGAGAAAAATGGGAAGGCTTCCCCAAAGTCAACATCCTCCTGAGGTAACACTCGGCCCCTAGGCGTGGCTCATGGTACACTCTGTCCTGGTAAGGGCTGCTAGGTACAGAGAGGCCGCAGGCTCAGAGCTGGCCTCGCGGGTCACCTGCATCTGCTGGAATGTGAGTGCGGGAGCTCGGGGGTCTGAAAGTACAGGTGCCCTGTCTCACAGGTGGCTGTCGTTTGCTTTTTACCAACTGTAAGTGAAGGTAAAAATAGATTCTGGTTATGAGACCCCTACAGATAACCCTGTGGTCATGACATGCCTCTGATTGATCCGTGTTGACTGAGAATGCCCGGGTGTGCTAGAGCAAATGATAGAACTGTACAGTCTGTAGTACCTGGCTTCATGCTGATTTTCATAATTAGCTTTTGTAATTTTTACATGAACTCTGTTCCAGTGTCACATTTGCACAGTTTGTCACAGCATCACACAGCTAATAGCAAGAGCTTTCAGAGGGCCTGCTCTTTCCTGCTTCCCTGTTGTCGTCATGCACCTAGGAGGGCTCAGAGGCCTTAGCCATGTGTTCAGCTTTCTTGGATATGTACTGAGTACCAGCAAGTACCATGAAAACTTTAACCCCACATTCTGGTAATCACAAGAAATGTTATTTATTTATGCTTCATTCTTCTCAGGTTTGCATTATAGGAAGATCGTAGAGTTGTCTGACTGTGTATTATTGAAAAGGTAAAGAGCCTTACGGTATAGTCTAGCAGCCAACTCTTTTCTTACTACTGGCCTTTGCCCGAGGCAAGCTTCTTTTATAAAGAAAAGAGGTTTATTTTTGGCCCACAGAAGCACATCATGGTAAGAGGCAAGGAACTTGTGTCTGCCTGATCTCCACTTAGAAAGTTCCCAAGGTTTCCATCCTGATGGCCTAATCCAGTCCAATTAGCTCTGAAACCCATTCTTAACATCACACTTGGATTAGGTTCTCATGCACTTAGTACCATTAATGTAAGACCTTGGGGACTGCACTTTTATATGAGTTTAAGGGAACAGGTACAGGAACCCTAGCAATGACATAAGCAATGCAAATGTGAATTTGTTGTTTATATTCTCTTTAGATACTGGAAGATATTGATGGAACCTCCTACCTCCTGGGACTCCCCCCTCCTTTATTTTAGATTATTTTCTTCTTTTTCCCTGGAGTGATAGTGCTTTTATATTTACTTGCACCGATTGAAAATGTTCACATGCAGTGTACTGTTTTCACAGAGCCATTCATCTATCTTTAATTAATCCATCTTGATGTAATAATGCAATCAACATGTACCACACAGTACTCCACTGCATGACAGACTCTATTTCATCTAGTGGTTTCCGTAACAGTGGAAATGCAGATTGTTGCTAATTTTTTGCCTTTGTCAGCAGAGCTTTGGAGATGCTCTTGTCCCTGGTCCCAGGTCCCCATAGATTATTGTTGACCGGTACTTTTATTTTGGCCTGTAAATTGTTACGTCAGACAAACAACTGTGTTGTGATATATCTTTTCTTTTTTTCTATTCTCCCCAGAGATGCTATTGAAAAGTTATTTCCCGATGCCATTAGAATGAGATCAGAAGACATTCAGCAGAATTCCGACATAGCCCAAAGCCTCAGAGCCTTTCAGAAATATGGAAATGATCAGATTCCTTTAGTTCCCAGCACAGGCCGTGGCCATCAGCAGAGAGGAGGGGGCTTCTTTTCCGGAGTGCTCACGGCTCTCACTGGTGTGGCAGTAAGTCCATCCCTGCGTTTATCTGTGCCCTCCTGCCCCTGCCCCCCTGCTCCCCTACCCCTGGCATCCACTGTGGTCCATGCTGTTGAAATCATGGAAACAATGGATGTCGGACAGCGGGTAATTCACCACATCCATCGGAATCTGCTGGGGTTGTATGATTTCTTCAGGAATGTTGCTTAGTCCAGTCGACCACAGAATGGTTGGCACTCAGCCATTGTCAGCTTGATCATATTTAAGCCTCTTTGTAACCTAGAGAGGCAGCAGGTCCTGTTGGGGGTCATTCCCATTTCAAAGCTGAGGAAGGAAGTGCAGACAGATGGCATGGTGTACTTTACGTATACCACCTCCAGTGTAAAGATTCTTTTCTTCATCAGTTCTAGGCTGCAAAAATTAAATGTACGCCGATAGGCAAGGCCCAGAGTCGGTCTTGTTCACCAAGCTCAAGCAGGCAGCTACCCCCAGGTGCCCCGAGCCCCCTGCTGTTCTGGTCTCTGTGCCCTCCCTGCCTGTCATTCAGCAGAGAGACGAGCCCAGGAGAGACATGCTCCCGGTTCTCTGTGACAGTAGCATCACCCCGCTGCCCCTGTGCAGGCTTGGCCTCGTCATTCCTTCCGGCTCAGCCTCCTCCCTTCCCTGTGGCCTCCTTACGTCTCAGGGTCCCTGTCACCCTTCCCCAGGTGGTCCTGCTTGTGTATCACTGGAGCAGCAGGGAATCCGAGCACGACCTCCTGGTCCACAAGGCTGTGGCCAAATGGACAGCGGAAGAAGTCATCCTCTGGCTGGAGCAGCTGGGCCCCTGGGCCTCTCTCTACAGGGACAGGTTTCTGTCGGAAAGAGTCAATGGAAGGTGAGGAGCTAGGTCTTCTGACACAGCAAGGCCATTTTGAGGCATGACTCAGACCCAATAAAATCTACCCATCCGAAGCATAGACTCAGCCACCTGTGGAATATCTGCAGATGTGTGCCACCATCACCAGAATAAGTTTTGAACATTTCCAGCACCCTGAAAAGAAAGCTCTTGCCCTTCCACGTCTCCCCCACCCCAAGCACACATAGGTACCGTGCTGCTGTCTGACCCTGCAGCCTGTCCTGTTTCGGACATGTCATAGGAATGGAATCATGCAGTACGTGGCCTGTTCTGTGTGTGGCTTTGTCCTGGAGTGTTTTCAAGGCTTCCCCGTGATGCAGCAAGTACCCACACTCATTCCCTTCACGGGGTACATGCGATCAGACCAGACTTTCTTTGTTCATCAGCTGATGGACATTTGGGTGATTCTATTTTTGGCTGTAACAAATGATGCTGGTTCATTCACATACAGGTCTTTGTGAGATCGTAAGTTAACACTCTGGTGCGTTGGCCGGGTCACATAGTAACTGCTCCGCTTCCTGAGGATCTGTCTCCCGTAGCTGCTGCACAGTAGGCAACGTTGTCAGTGTCAGCCTCGTTCTGTGTGTGTGCCTTCCTGGTCATAAACGTAGCATGTATTTATTATTTAAGAATGTAACCTCAAGCTCTGTGATATTGGAAATGAAACTCCCTTATAATGCCCATCCTCAGAGCACTTTTGCTGGATGCCTTCCCAGACTTTTTTTTTAGTGTTTATACTGATATCAATGTGTTTAAACTGAAGATACTAATGTCCTAAGTAGCCTGTCATGTATGCCTGAGTGTACACACCTGTAAGTGCGTTACAGCACCATGCAGGGAGGAGGGAATGGCCGCTATCTTCTGTTCATTTGTCCGAGAGGTCAGGCTGCTGGCCTGTGCCCCCTTCCCTGCCAGTCACTCTCCCTCTCCACTGAGTTCCTGTACTCTCCTTCGAGGAAGTTCACAATTTACTTTTTGTGAGAATTTGCGTCTTTCAAAATTACAGTTAAAATAAAAATTCTCTCCCTAGCTGTGGTAATGGACTGTTGCAGAGCTCTGCGCCGTCTCGGGGTTGGCCTGTAGCCCTGAGCTTTCTGGGCCAGAGGGAGCAAAGTGCGTGAATGTCACCCGGCTCCCATCTTCTGCCAGGAGTATTTTGAATGATGAATCAATGTGGAGAGACATTCATGTTTTCTGATGAGAAAAGGAAAAAAGGATTCTATAGTCTTTGTTCAATTAAATCACTTTGCCAAAACAACTCATATTCTTTTCTTTTTTTATTTTTTTGGCAAGATATAGTGATGTTTGATTTGTTTGTTTCAAAGGCACAGTAATGGGGAGAGAGGTCTTCCATCTGCTGGCCGTTGGTATCTGTTATTTACTCTGATTTCTGACATATTACTCTATTTAAAGCGTAGAAAAATATGTGCACAGTTGCTACATGGGTCAGTGATTTGTAACAATCACTGGCAAATGATAAGCACTGAGTTATGTTTTATTATTAATAGTATTTCCTGTCTGAAACATCTCACCTTGCCTCGAGCCTGTAAGGTACGTGCGTCGGGAAGACACACCTCAGGTCGGCCTCGCTGCGTGTTCTCACACACTCTCATCCTCGCTCTGCACACAGATTGCTTTTAACCTTGACAGAGGAGGAATTTTCCCGGGCGCCGTACACCATAGAAAACAGCAGCCACCGAAGAGCCATCCTCCTGGAGCTGGAGCGTGTCAAAGCCCTGGGCGTGAAGCCCCCCCAGAACCTCTGGGAATACAAGGTAACTCCATCTTACTGCAGTCAGCTGCCTGCCCCCTGCTTAGCTAAAGGAAGAAAACCTCACAGATGTGCCCGAAGCCCCCCACTGTCCCAGGGTGTTCCTCCTGCTCCGGGTCCCCGCAGCACGTGCCTGCTTTCCTAATTGTGCGTTCAGAATTGTACACAAGCCATGGGCGCAGTGTTTGAAAGGCCTTTTTCAGAGCGTTTGCCTCTGTGGCTGCTCTTCAGTCCTCCTCCTCTGCCTCCTCCTCCCTCCTCTGGGGCAGTGCTGTGCTGCAAAAGGGAGGGACACACACAGGATTTCTGTAAGTGCTATGAACTTCGTAACTTTTGTTACGAACTTCCCGCACTCGTGTGTAAGGGTTAGACCGAGGAGTGCACTGGATTATCCAGAGCACAAGGGATGCCTGTCTTCAGCCTTCCTGGGTAAGGAGAAATTGATCTTCATCATGACAGTAGCAGGTGGACATTGTCCTATTTAGTGAATATTCTGTTTTTATTAGTTACAGAACATCTAATACACACAATTTTATGAGTAAAAAAGATATTGTGAAGAAAAATAAACACAAATAGCTTATGCAAATAAACTTATGCTGTACTTTTCAAATTTTATCTGAAAATTTACACTGAAATTATACTGAAAATAATTTAGTAGTAAATCATTAATAGCATTATGTCAGTTGAGCATGTTTTAACGGTTTTATTGAGGTATAATTGACATGCATCCTTTGTTAAACTTTGACATGGAGACACCATGGAAACACCACTGGAGTTTGAGCATAAACATATTTACCTCCAGAAATTTCACCCTGTCCCCTTAAAGCAGTCTTCCTAACCATCCCCTTTCTAGTTAAGTGGCTGCTACATTTTGTTGCACCAGAATAAATTTACTTTTTAATTCCATTTTCCATGAACTCCCTGAAGTATGAACTACTAGGCTCCTTCTTGCCATTCATTGTGCACACCATGCAAAAACAACCGAGGGCAAGGGGCATGAGAGTGTCAGGGGCACAGTGGGAGGCTGGGCTAGGTGTGAGCGGTGCTTGCCCTGTTCCCTGCAGGCCGTGAACCCGGGCAGGTCCCTGTTCCTGCTCTACGCCCTCAAGAGCTCCCCCAGGCTCAGTCTGCTCTACCTGTACCTGTTCGACTACACAGACAGCTTCCTCCCCTTCATCCACACCATCTGCCCCCTGCAAGAAGATGGCCCCGGCGAAGACATCATCACCAAGTTCCTGGTAGGTCTGCAGAGGGCCTGGAGTGGACTGGCACCAGTGCCCCATGGTGTGGAAGGAAGTCAGATATGCAGATGTGGCCTGATAGGAGGAGCAAGCAGCAGCCAGACTTCACACGAGTCCTGCAGGCAGAGCCGCCTGCAAAAGCGAATGAAGCAGGGCCTTTCCCATGCTGGGAACTCATTCTGTTTCTTCTCTCATACTTCCAGAGGGGCTGCCCTTGCTTTTGTTGGAAGCCAGCTTAGGTCCCAACTGCCCCAGAGGGACAGATTTCTGGGCCTTCCAGTGTGAAGGTCCATCCCTTTCAAGGTCCCCTCAAGGATGACTGTTGGCCCTGCCACAGGGCAAGGTCAGTGTGGGTGCCCTTGGCCTCAGAACTGTTAAGCCATGGCACAGCTTCCCCATGGGGATGCCTGCCCAGCTTACCCCACAGAGCTTGAGAACTGTGATGGGTCCCCAGCAGATGCTTTCTCTGAGTCTGGCTGGTCACAGGAAGGCAGTGTCCTTTGCTGTGCTACTCTTGAGGCCAGTCCTTCTCCTCTGTTTGTGTCAGAAAGTGACTTGGGTGTAGGACACACGTGTAAACATGGAATCAGTTATCTGAATCTTCCAGCACCTGCTTTAAGCACCAGGGTCAGGCTCCTACCTAACTGACTTTCCACTTGAACATTGCTTTAGGTCTGCTCGTGACTCTTGTACAGCCAGTTCCTTTGAATGCCCAATTGCCCCTGTACCTTGACTCACCGCAGTGGGAGCAGAGAACACTGTAAAAAGTCATCTTTGTAATCATCCCACAGTCCCTAATCCTGGGCTGACTTTTTTATCTGCTCTGATTGAAAAGCTTCTCTGCCCCCCCCAAAATTCCTTTCCTGGGATGTGGTTTTAGTTCTCCCAGCAACTGTCGTCACTTTCCCACAACCAAGCTGTTGGATTTGGGTGATGGTTTAGATGACCCATGAGGCGATGATGGAGTAAAACATTGGTTGAGCATCACAGTCCGTCAGTGCCATCATTCCTGAACTTCCACAGTTCTGAACCAAGCATCTTAGTTCACCCTCTTTGGGTCAAATTTAAGATTAATTCTTGCTAGAGAAGAGGGAAGGAAGTTTCCTTTTAGATTGCGTGTGTGTTACACAGAACCCACAGGGATAGTTAGGTGTGCTGCATATATGACTGCCATGTCCCTGTGTTCCTTCTTCAAGGATCTGAGAGACCCCACGTGGAAGCAGTGGCGAGAATTCCTCGTCAAATACTCCTTCCTTCCGTACCAGCTGATCGCCGAGTTTGCCTGGGACTGGCTGGAGGTGCACTACTGGACGTCACGGTTTCTCATCGTCAACGCCATGCTCCTCTCGGTGCTGGAACTGTTTTCCTTTTGGAGGATCTGGTCACGAAGTGAGCTGAAGTAAGTGTGGTCCCGTGCAGAAGATGGGTGGAGCACGAGGCCTGGGAGAGAAATTGTGAGTGGAGCCAAGCTGCCCTTTGCCACACTACTCCGCCTGGGAGAGCCAAACACCCCTTCCCTGCAACACTCAGACTTGGGTGTGGGGCCCAGATGCGGCTGCTCGAGCATGTGGGCTGCTGCCTTGTGTGCGGGGCCAGGGCTTCAGCTCCAGTGCTTCCCTGTGTGTCTGTCTACGTGTAATAATATACTGGATAATTGCAGGGGCAAGAGAGGTGGGGGCCGAGAGAAAAATCTTCCATCTACTTGTTCACTCCCCAGATGGCCACAGCGGCCAACACTGGGTCAGCCTGGAGCCAGGAAGCCGGAGCCTCAATCAGGGCTCCCATGTGGCTGGCACGGACCCAAACATTTGGTCCATCTCCCACTGCTTTTCCCAGGCCACTGGCAGGGAGATGGACCAGACGTCAAGCAGTCAGGACTCAAAGCAGTGTCCACATGAGAGGCTGCAGTTGCAGGCGGTAGCTTTACTTGCTATGCCACAACTCTAACACCTATTTGTTATTACCTTTTTTTTTTTTTGAAGGTTTATGTATTTTTTTATTTGGAAAGTCAGATTGATAGAGAGAAGGCGAGAGAGAAAGATTTTCCATCCACTGGTTCACTCCCCTAGTAATTGCAATGGAGCTGAGCCAATCCGAAGCCAAGATCCAGGAGCTTCTTCGGTCTCCCATGCAGGTAGAGGGTCCCAAGGCTTTGGGCTGTCCTCTACTGCTTTTCCAGGCCACAAGCAGGGAGCTGGATGGGAAATGGGGCCACCAGGGTTAGAATCCGTGCCCATATGGGTTCCTGGTGCATGCAAGGTGAGGACTTTAGCCTCTAGGCTACCACGCTGGGCCCTGCTGTTAATGAGGATTTGAGCTTAATTTTCTTAAATCTCAATCTGAGATTTTGGGTGTGTGTTTGTTTTTTTGTTTTGAAAAGGCAGAAAGAGAGCTCTTCCACCCCCTGGCTCCCTCCTTCACTCTTTCAGTGCCCACAACAGCCCTGGGGATCGGATTCAGCTCTCCTTGTTTTTCAGTAACTGTGGCTGGCTCAGCCTCAATCAGACTATGTGGCAAAGGCGGGAGAGGCAGATTCCCAAAAGGAAAACTCGGAGGCTGTTTCCCAAAGAGAGGAGTGATGCGTCCGTGACACTCGCCTTTGATCAAGCCGTGCTGTGCCTGCACCACTTCCCTACCTACCTTCTGAGAACCTGGCAGCTGACTACCTCATTGCTTTGTGTTGCACTGAGCTGAGTCACTGCGTATCCACAGCCCTGCTGTCCCCAGTGATAGAGACAGCTTGCATTCGGAGGGCCTGTGACCTGGCCAAGAAAATACGCATGTTCAGACAGCACATTAAGGGCTAGCAATGTGGCCTAACAGTTGGGAGGCCTGGCCACAGCTCCTGGCCCTGGTAGGCAGCAAGAGGTGGCATAAGTAGTGACAGAGTCCTGGACCCCAGGCCCAGCCCCCATTGGGGTTTACATCTGGGGAGTGAATCAGTGACCAGAGCTTTCCTCTCAAGTAAATTTGTATGTATTGTATGTATGAATGTATATGCATATATGTGTGTTTACACACACAAACACACGTGAACTGCGTACAAAGTATAACAGAGCCGTCACAGTGGTAAGGCTGCACTCGGAGGGGAAGCCTTGCCACATGAGGCCCCTCTGGGCCGTGTCCGCGTTGGTGTCGGGAGGGTCTGGCGAAGAAAGGTCCCAGGCACTGGGGACAGAGGCGAGTAGCTGGCAGCCCGGGAGTCTGGGCGGTGAGGCACTGGGGAGCGGTCCCAGCTAGCAACACCACCGGCACTCACAACCACCCATTGTCGTTTTTTCTTTTTTCCAGGACGGTCCCTCAGAGGATGTGGAGCCATTTTTGGAAAGTGTCCACTCAGGGACTTTTTGTGGCCATGTTCTGGCCCCTCATCCCTCAGTTTGTGTGCAACTGTCTGTTCTACTGGGCCCTGTACTTCAACCCGATTATTAACATTGACCTCGTGGTCAAGGAGGTCCGCCGGCTAGAAACCCAAGTGCTGTGACCAGCGCTGCCCGGGCCCTGCGGGACGCAGCAGGGGTCACTGCTAGCCCAGCAGATGCTGGGGGCGGGGGAGGAGGAAGACGACAGAACTGCCATCTCTGTCCTCAGAAGGCAAGGTGCTGCTTTGGGTGTCAGCCTCCTCCCATGGGCCACGTCCCTCACTGCAGGTGCTTAGGAAGCTCAGCCCTCATTGGCTGGCAGGCCCCGGGGTCCTCGGAAAATGGGGTGCAGGTGCTGTCAGGAGGACCCCACACTGACAATCCCCCTCGCCACGACCTTGGTGACTGACAGACTCCTGGCACTCCAGTTCAGGCTTGTGGGGGCCGAGCCCGTGCTGTAAGTCCTTTTTAGGAAAACAGGCATAGGCACAGACCAACACACGTGAAAAAGACAATTGAAAATGCAATCAGTGATGGAGTCTTAGAGTCTCCAGGCTTCAGAATAAAAACCTGCAGAAACATCCAGTTTGAGACTAGTGTGGTGGTCAGGCTTGCAGTTGGTCTCCCCTTGTGTATGGTCACTGAAAGTTTGGGTCCCTCTTGGGCAGTTCCCGGAGAGCACCTCCCATCAGCCCAGGCTGCACATCCGTGGCCTAAAATCATTGTTTCCAACTTGGTGGTTTTGCTTAAGAATGTGTAAAAAATCAATTACAGGCTCACCCTTTTGTTCAAGGAAGAGTTTTTGTAAGTGGACCTCACACTGTATAATGTATAATTCTTCCTGTCGTGTCCTGGTGTGTAAAAAGCAGCACGTGTCATTTTAGCAGGTGCAGCGATTGTAGATACGGAATGAGCTGACTGATGGCCTGTTCCTTCCAGTGTGAAATGTGATTGCTCTGAAGACTGGCCTCCCAGAGATAAGCCTGTGTCCAAAATTTTCTTTGTGACTCTATTCATTAACCCCTCATGTTTATGAAGATTTTACTCAGACTCTGCATCTGGAAGTTTGAAAAAATGACTTGAAATTTAAGAAATAAAGATTTTTATACAGATAAAACCTCCACATAGATACAAACTAATTTTTATGGAAAACGTAAAGGAAAAGTCTGTATGGCCCAGCAAGGTGTGCTTAGGAGCTAGGCGTTGGTGCCCTGGCATGCTGCGGTATTGAGACAGGCAGCTGGCCAGAGGTTCCCTGTGGGAGGGCCCAGTGCTACCTGACTTGCCCTCTGTAATCCTTGTGGGCCTGGGGACCCTGCACTGTTTGTGCATCCTGGCCCTCCCGCCCGGTGGCCTACCAGTATTCTTTTCAGATACAGAACTAGAACTGGCTGGCAAAGGTTGTGGAGCTGGGCCCCAGGCCACCCTGCAGGACAGTCAGACTCTGAAACTCGTGTGTCCCCTCCCCCATGCCAGGCCCAATGGACTGGCCCCGCCTGCTTCCACATCCTGCTTCCACAGTGAGTAACAACCCACGTGTGCTGTAGGGAGGCTTGGCAAACAAGCAGGGCCCTGGCTCTTGCTCGGCAGCAGGCAAGGTGAGCACACTGAGAGCTAAGGGACTTCTCACCTGCACAGCCTTTCTCCGCCCATCTCAGCACGCTTGGGTGCCATGCATCCAGAGGGTGCCTCATGTATTCAGATCCTCTGATCCAAAAGCAGCATTTCTGAAAACCTGAGCCAAGACATAGGAGAAAGTTTAGGAGTACAAAGGGGACAGCCAAGATTGGCTTGTTAGGGTGTTCACTGAAGCCATTGCTAAACGCAAGGAGGGCCATCCATTTCCTCAGGTTAGCAGTGTTCACAGTGCATGATGAAGCTCTTTCAGAATGATTTTTTAATATGCTTTTTTTTTTGTGACACTGAGAAAAGTGTTTGAAAACCATTTGGTATGATCGCTATGACCCTTTCATTAAACTGGAAAAAATTCAGATGCTAGCATTGAATATTTCAGATTCCAGGAATTCAGAGTGATTTCTTTTTTCCTGCTTCATTTTGTTCTGTATTTCTGTATAGAAAAGCAGTGAGAGGGAAGGCATCTCCCATCAGCTTAGCTTGCACCTCTGCGGCCTAAAATCCAGGCAAGGTGTGGAGGGCTTTCTTCGCTAACCACGACTAGACTTGAACTTCATTTTTCTGGGGGTTTCCTGACCAGCAGGCCCCAAGGCCACTGGGGGGTGAGGCGATGGTGTTCTTCAGCCACAAGAAGAAGCCCTGTTCTTCTGACAGGGCTCCCACCCTACCATGACACTGTAATTGGCCAGAAGGCATGTCCGTTTCCCTTGACCTTCTGTTCAGGTCATGGGCAGGTAAACAGCCACGTCCACCAGATAGCAGTCAGAGACCCAGGGGCGATGATTGGCCACAATTTCACATGGGTGGGCATGGTGTAAGATTTATTTGTTTTTATTGGAAAGGCAGATGTACAGAGAGAAGGAGAGACACAGATCTTCCATCTGCTGGTTTACTCCCCAAGTGACCACAACGGCTAGAGCTGAGCTGATCCAAAGCCAGGAGTCAGGAGCTTCTTCTGGGTCTCCCACACAGGTGCAGGGTCCCAAGACTTCGGGCCATCCTCTACTGCTTTCCCAGGTCACAAGCAGGGAGCTGAATAGGAAGTGGAGCAGCTGGTACATGAACCAGCGTCCATATGGGATCCCAGTGGATAAAAGGCGAGGATTTAGCCACTAGGCCCACCTGGTAGATTCTTATCCATATTTGACCACTGGTCATCAGAAGTAGGAGACAAGACCCACCTTCTCATAAAGACCAAGCCTGAAAAACGGTACCAACCCCAACGCAGTTGTTAGAAATGGTCGTGGTTTTGTTAAGATAGGCACAGCAGTTTTGACTTCCACCAATCACTCCAGCCCTGCCCCATGTTCCAGGATGAGGAGAGAAAGCAAACAGAAAGGCCATAGCTTTATCTCTCAGACTCAGGCTCCAATAAAGAACTGCACGCTGTTGTTCATGAGTGAAAAGGCCCTTTATTTCCTTGTGCAAATGAACGCTTCAAGTCTGGTTAGTCAGTCACACTTGGGCGAGTCCTCCTCACATAAAAACTGAGGGTAGAAGAGGTACTTTAAGTTGTACTCATTTTGGGCAAGACAGTTGGCAATCTCCTGGTCACATTTGCACACCAGTTCCTGGCATTTGTTCTCTGCTGGTCCTGGAAAAAGAAGTGGAACAGATCAGAGACCTGCAGACTTGCAGGTAAACATCTAAGGAAACCAAGTAAGCTGTGGACTTGGGAAGAGGTCAGTCACAAATACCCCAACCAGCTCCTCTGCCCCTCATACCCTCACCCATCCACTGGCACGTCCTGTAGACCCACCTTCCCGCCAGGTTGGTCCAGAAGTCAGCGCCTTTCGCCACCTCCCTACTACCTTGGGCCCAAGCCGCCTCCAACCCCCACCCCCAGACCACCAGGCCCGCCAGCCGGCTCCACAGAGCCTCTACTTCCTCTGCTAACGTCTTGTGGCTTGACATCAGCTATGCTTTGATGCTGGTCCCCCAGAGGACCCTGGGTTGCAGCTTGGTCTCCAGGGTGCCAGCAGTGGCAGTTGGCAGACCCTTTAAAAGCCAAGCCTCGTGGAAGGTCCTTGTGAAAGGAATCCTGGAAGTTCTCCCCAGAGGCGGTTGTTCCAGAAGCCTCAGCCTGAACCCTGCACCTGCATCCCTCTGGAGATGCTTCCTGCCTTGCTGCCACCATCCACTAAGGATGCTCACTAGAGCTAGTGCTGTGCTATTGGGACGACCAGCCTGCAAAGCTGTGAGCCAGGGTGCACGCTGTGGTTGGGGGAGGGTAATCGGGACCTGCACCCCGCTTCAGGTGGCCTGGGATCAAGTCCCAGCTTCCTTTCCAATCCCAGCTTCCTGCTATTGTCCACTCAGAAAAGCTGCATGCAGTGGCTAACGTTCCTGCCGCTCCTGCAGGCGATTTGAGTAAAGTGCCAGGCTCCAGGTTTCAGCACGACCCCCAGCCCTAGCTGTGGTGGGCAATTAGGGAATGGATCGACAGATGAAAAATACTTCTCCTTTGGGGAAAAACAAAAAGCCTTGTGAGTTAAACAAATCTCTTCATGACATGAGCCTGATTATTGCATCCCTGGGTGTTAAATCTAATAATTGTTATCCTTTAGTTTTTAATTTTTATTTTTAAAAAGGAAAGAGAGAAAGAGATGCAGGGAGTGAAAGAAATCTTCCATCCCCAGATTCATTCCTCAAATGCTTCCAACAGCCAAAGCCGGGTCAGGGCTAATCCAGCATCCAGGAATCCAATCCAGGTCTCCATGCTCTTGCAGGAAGCCAAGTACTTGGCTCAGCACCTGCTGCCCCCAGGGTCGGTGCTAGCAGGAGCTGGATCAGAAGCAGAGCAGGAACTCCGTCCCAGGCGCTCGGACATGGGATGCGGGCGTCTCAAGGGGTGGCCTAACTCTATGCTACTAAATCCATTCCCACTAGTGGGAGTTCTGTCTGCATGGATTTGTCTGTGCCAGGCACGGCACATCAGTGGACTCTTCCAATTTGCGGCCACTCAGTACTGTATTTCAAAGGGCCGCCCGTCTGCTTTATTTTCCAGCACACACATACGATTCCCCTTCTCCTTCTTTTTATAGTGCCTTGTTGCTCTGTCTTGCCCAAAACCTAGCATGAAACCTGGCACACAGTAGATTCTCAAAAATATTTGTGCATGAAAATATTTAAAAGCCACGGATTGTTTCTGAGCTGACACAAACACTGCAACTATGTTTTATGATTCCCATTTCACAGATGAGGAAAGTGAGGCTCAGAAGGATTCGGTGACTCACTCCAAGTCATAAAGCTGTACTTCTCTTCCTTTTCTCTGAGCAAGAAGAGTGTCTTTGAGGGTGGACAGCTGGCCTGTTAAGAACCGTCCCCCCCAGCCCCGCCCCTACACCCCAACCCCACCCCTACACCCTCCACTCCACATTACAGCTTCTTGCTAATGCACACCTGGGAGGCAGGAGATGCTGGATTAAGTAGTTGGGTCTCCAACACCAAGGTGGAAAATCTGGAATCAGGTCCCAACCCAGCTCCTGGCTTAAGCCTCAGCCCTAGCCCAGGAGCACTCTCTCTCTCTCTCTCTCTCTCTCTCTCTCTCTGTTTTTTATTTTGATACATAGATATATAGTAAAGATTTATTTATCTCAATGGAATGGCAGATACACAGAGGAGATACAGAGAGAAAGATCTTCCATCCACTTGTTCACTCCCCAGGTGTCTACAACGGCCAGAGCTGAGCTGATCTGAAGCCAGGAGCCTCCTCTGGGTCTCCCCCCCGGGTGCAGGGTCCCAAGGCTTTGGGCTGTCCTCTACTGCCTTCCCAGACCACAAACAGGGAGCTGGAAATTGGGGCTGCCAGGATATGAACCAGTGCCCATATGGGATCCTAGCGGATAAAAGGTGAGGATTTAGCTACTAGGCTATCACACCAGGCTCAATTAAAAAAAAATTTTTTTAAGGAGGTTAAAGAAAAAGATTCTTTCATAAGCAAGACTTGCCTGCACAGCCTTAAGGTGTCTGGATGGGTCGTCTGGCACAGCAGGACACGCAGCCACTTGGGATGCCCTCATCCATCCCTCATCCCCACATCACAGGGCCAGTTGGGTCCCAGCTACCCACTTTCAATCCAACTCCCTGCTAATGTATCCTGGGAGGCAGTGGTTTGAGTACTTGGGCCCCTGACTCACTCCTGGCTTTGGCCTGTCCCAGCTCTGGCTGTTGTAGGCACTTGGGGAATAAACCAGCAGATGGAAGATTCATCTTTCTCTTTTTTCTTTCTTTCTCTCTCTCTCTGTTGCTCTCTGCCTCTTAAGTGTATAAAAATAAATAAATACACATTGAAAAAATATGAATAAAAATGTGAAAGAAAAAAAAATAGCTGCCACGGGTTAAGCTCACAATGAAGGCCTGCCAGTAAATATTATTATAGGCTCAGCAAATGTTAATGTACTTGTCAGGACCATAAATGGAAAATGGGCCAAGCCTGAAAATAAACGACTCAGTTCAGAATATCCCCATACAGAATAAGAGAATATTTTTGGCGAAAAACAGCCCTGCATAATAAGATATTTTGGTTCTTTTTATTTGGTTCAGGAAGGACGGTTCTGTAAACAGGCTTGGACTCCACCAGCAAACACGGCATGAGCATTCTACAAACACCATCTGCACGCGTGGAAGAGCCAGCAGAACGTTGCCAGCTGCGCGGCAAACACAGACCGTTAGCAGAGTTCCCAGTCAAGCTTCATCTTGCTTCCGCCTCTCTTCCCACACCGAGATGGGTCTGTGATGTCCTCTTTCTGGACCTCAGTTTCCCCAATTAAAAACGACACATTTGAATGAGATAATGTCTGGGGGCATTTCCTCAAAATAGATGTGCTCATGGTAACTCAGCTTTGCATCTGTGCCAATTCCTCATCTCCAGTACGGGAGTATGACCGAGAATCCATGTCTTCATAGGAGGCAGGCATTTGACACCCAGGGTTAAGATGCTGCTTGGGGACCCCACACGGTAGCCCAATGGCTAAAGACCTCGCCTTACATGCACCGGAATCCCTCATGGGTACCAGTTCATGTCCCGGCTACTCCACTTCCCATCCAGCTCCCTGCTTATGGCCTGGGAAAACAGTCGAGGATGGCCCAAAGCCTTGGGACCCTGCACCTGTGTGGGAGACCCAGAAGAAGCTCTGATCTTCTGGCTTTGAATCAGCTCAGCTCCAAGTGAACCAGCAAATAGAAATTCTTTCTCTCTTTATCTCCTTCTCTCTGTAAATCTGCCTTTACAATAAAAATGAATGCATATTTTTAAAAAATCAGTTAAAATGGACCAATCATCTAAATGCATTAGGAAAAAAAAAAAAAAAACAGAAAACAAAGGGAAAAACTGTCATGGCCTTGGATTTTGCAACGGGGTCTTAGGGTACCAAAACTTGAACCACAAAAGGCGAAACAGATAGGTTGGGCTTCATCAAAATTGCAAATACTTGTGCACTAAGGATATCAGCAATAAAAATAAGACAGCTACATCATTCAAGAAAACATTTGCAAATCACAAATCAAATAAAACTCCAGTTCCAAGACTACTTACAAGTCACTCACAAAAGGATGAAAAACTCAATTAAAAATGGGCAAAGCGGGAGCAGGCACTTGGCCTCAGAGTTGAGATGTGCATATTCCACATTGGAAAGCACCTGGGTTTTTATTCCTGGTCCAGGAGCTTGGATCTGTGGCACCAGCATCTCATATGGGGTCAGGCCTGTGTCCTGGCTCCACTTCCCATCCAGCTCTCTGCTTACGGCCTGGGAAAGCAACAAAGGATGACCCAAAGCCTTGGGACACTGCACCCTCAAGGGAGACCCAGAAGAAGCTCCTGGCTTCAGATTGACTCAGCAGCGGCCATTATGGCCACTTAAAGAGTGAGGTAGCGGATGGAACACCTCTCTCTGACTCTCCTTTTCTCTGTAATCTACTTTTCTTTTTAAAAATTGAATATTTATTTTTTATTGGAAAGTCAGATATACAGAGAGGAGGAGTGCTAGTTCACTCCCCAAGCAGCTGCAATGGCTGGAGCCAAGCTGATCTGAAGCCAGGAGACAGGAGCTTCCTCCAGGTCTCCCATGCAGGTACAGGGTCCCAAGGCGTTGGGTCATCCTCCACTGCTTTTCCAGGCCACAAACAGGGAGCTGGATGGAAAATGGAGCAGCCGGCATATGGACCGGTGCTCATATGGAGCTACCATGCTGGGCCCCTGTAATCTACTTTTGAAATAAAAATAAAAATAAAATAAACCTTTTTAAAGTAGCACATCCATAAAATGGAATATATTTGCCTATAAGAGGGCCAGAGCCAGGGCCGGAGTTGAATGAACCGCAGGAAGAAGCCAGACTCAAGGGACCACAAATGGTCTCTGATTCTCTGTGTGTGACATACCCAGGCTCAGGGTTAGTTAGAGCTGCATCCATGCACTGCCCCAAGTCCTGGTGGCCTCCCCTCTCCTGCCCCTTGTTCCTCCCCCTGGTCATCCTCCCTGGAGGTTCTATGTTGGGTCATTTTTGCAGTGACACCTGCTATGTATAAAGCCCCATGTTACTGTCGCTTCATTTCTGTAACAGCCTTGATCTCTGCTCCCAGTTTCCTGATGAGGAAACCTGCTTGAAGTCTTGCACTGGAAAGGAATCTGAACCAGTGACTGAGCTGTTGGCCATGAGGCCAGGGGTTGCAAACTCAGGTGCCCACCAGAGCAGCTGGGGTTAACATGAGACACACAGGCAGTGCATCAAAATTTGCAATGAACTCAACTCACATCTCTCCTACTTTTTGAAACATTCAAGCTTCTGGGCAATCTTCTGCTTTCCTACATTTAAATAAAACACTATTTCCATCAGGGAACTGAAACGTGGTTATTGACACTTCACTGTCAGCCGGACAATGCGGCATAGTGGAAACTGTGGCAGAAGAAAGACAGAGGCCATACCTGTGAGTGGTAGTTCCTTAATCTCCAGCCAATGGGCTCTGCTGGTGCTGTTGCAGCCCCCGAGTTTCACATGTTAAGATGATGACTGTTAGCTTATTTATATGAGACATAGACAGGCAAAGAAAGACATATATAGAGGGTTTCCATCTGTTGATTTCCAATACCTGTCCTGACCAAGGCTGGGCAGGGATAATTTACCCAGGCCTATTCTGATGGGCATGGCTGCTTTGATCAGCTGTCATTTCTCTAGTTTTCCTTTTTGTCCAAACAGCAAAGAAACAGCTTCTTTGCTTTCCAAGTACTCAGCATCTTCCACAAGACAAATCCAGGGGTGGCCCGTGGAGAACGGACAGCTAGAGAACGTGATTCCCATGGGGGTCGTACACACCCTGGGCAGTGCTAGAGTGCCGGGCGACAGCTCATGTGTGTAGTGCTGAGGACTTACCACACTGGACCTGCTTATTGACACACTGCCAGGGGTATTGCTCCAACTTGGGGCTGCAGCCAGCCTCCTCCGCGCGGCTGTAACAGCAGTCATGGCGATGGCAACACCTGCAGGTGGACACACAAGTGAGTGTGTGCAGGGAGCTCTCCTAGCCACCCCTTTTTCTGACCACTCCCTTCCCCCTGCCCCAAGGAGCTAGCATCTTCAGGATCCCTGTACTACCACTGGCCCCAGCTTGGGCTGCCCTGATCCCGCCCCACTGCGGAATTCCTTGGGCCTGACCCCTGTCTGTTCCTTCTCCAAATGCCTGGGCTCTCACCCTTGGGCCACCTCTCCGTTCTCAGGGAGAGCCAAGCTCTACCCTCACTTAGCCCTGACATTACCCTGTGCCTGGGACGATCCCATGCCCACTTGTCATTTTTCCAGACTAG
The DNA here is from genome assembly GCF_017591425.1 of Ochotona curzoniae. NCBI lineage: Eukaryota > Metazoa > Chordata > Mammalia > Lagomorpha > Ochotonidae > Ochotona > Ochotona curzoniae. The sequence goes on along the minus strand of NW_024465421.1, from coordinate 16,366,667 downwards.
CCCAACCACCAGCCTCCAGCCGGGCTGCTACCCTGAGCCTCTTCCTGTCTCTCTGGGTTTGTTACACCCTCTTGTAAAATCAACCTCCTTCTCTTCATTGCATTCCTTAAAATTCCAGCTGATGTTTGCATCCCAGGCCCAACCCAAGCTCTGACACATGGTCGGACTCGGTATAAACTTGGACCTTTGGACAGTTCCCTGAGGAGCTTGCACCAAGGTCCCTACACCTGTCAATCAGCCATGTGTCCTCCTGTACATTCCTGGCATTCTCTCCATCCACCTGCCAGCCTCACCTTTCAGAACCCTCAGGGAAGTCTGGTGCAGAGAAGTCAGCTAGCTCTGGCCCTGTCCTCTGTGAGGTAGGGCAGACAGGTAACCAGATATGAGCATAGCAAAGGCCAGGGCACAGGGGACTCCGGGAGCCCAGAGCATCTAAGGGGAAAAATCAGGAGCTCTGGGCAACGATCACAGCTTCCAACTACAGATGAGGGCTGCATCAGAACCCAGCTGTCCCTGAGAGTCCTCCAGGTCTCGACTAGTGGGGAGGACCTTCCAGCCTGTGCCCCAAACCCAAACTCACCAGTCAATGGCATCGCGGGGCTGGCCGTGGCCACCCAGGCCACAGAAGCAGCCGTAGTCGACATAGGCCATGGGGTTTCGGGTGCCGACACAGTTCACGGTCCCTGCCAGATCCAGAATCCCACGCCGTTGCACATGTGACCTGGAGGCTGGGGGTAGCAAGTGGAGTGGGCATGACAAACAGAGGTCAGAGGTCAAAGGTCAGGGTTTCCCCAGCCCTAAGAGCCCTGAGAAGGGCCTCCTGAACATTGCAGCCTTACTCCTGGGTTCAAATCTTCCTACCCAGCTGTGTGTGATTGTGCATACCTCACTTATCTTTTCTGGGACTCAGTTTCCTGACCTGTGAGATGGGCGATGAAGCTATCTTAGGGCATAGTCAAATACTTGGTACCCAACTATTATGTTGTAATCTATATCATCAAAACAGCAGGGAAAGGAAAAAAAGAGAGAGAGAGACCATTGCAGGTGTCGGAGGACCTACCACTAGACCTTTGCATGGGCTGCTGTCTTCCCCTGGAAGACCCTGAGAGCCAGCCCCCATCCCTGCTGACTTCAAGTGCAATCTGATTGCGAGCCATGTGTCAAGTGTTTGTGCAACTGCTTGTGCTGGCATGGGACATCAGAGAAAGCTAGCTGGCATCCCTGTTGTCAAGGAGGGCTCCCTGGGCACCTTGTCCTCTCCTCCCCCACTGGGCACTGGTCTGGAACCTCCTGAATCTCCTTTTTTTTTTTTTTTTTTTTTTAAAGATTTATTTTTATTATTTTTTCATTGGAAAGGCGGATATACAGAGAGGAGAGACAGAGAGGAAGATCTTCCGTCCGATGATTCACTCCCCAAGTGAGCGCAACGGGCCGATACTATGCCGATCCGAAGCCAGGAGCCTCTTCCGGGTCTCCCGCGCGGGTGCAGGGTCCCAAAGCTTTGGGCCGTCCTCGACTGCTTTCCCGGGCCACAGGCAGGGAGCTGGAAGGGAAGCGGGGCTGCCGGGATTAGAACCGGCGCCCATATGGGATCCCGGGCGTGCTAGGCGAGGACTTAGCCACTTGCGCCACCGCGCCGGGCCCCTGAATCTCCTTTTTGCCTTCCCTGCCCAGGCAGGAAGTTCTTTGAGATGTGTCTATTTATCTGGGGTACACAGCCAGAGTGACCAATGTCACTGGGACCCTGCACCTGCCATATGTGGAGGAAGAGGCCGGCAGGAATCAGGGGACTCGTACAGCCACACAGCCAGCAAGGGTCTGACCTCAGATGCCAACCTTGGCTTTGGCCTCCCCAAGTAGTGTTCCTTCCTCCTGACCCAGTAACTGCAGGGGAGGGAGGCCTGCCAGACTGCCGAGCCCAGGGGCATTGGCAACAGAGGGGCATCTTGTGCCCAGGGTGGCCTGTGTGTGGGGAGATCGCTCTCCACCGCTCCTGGACCGAGGCCTGGCAGAGGGTGAGGCATTCTAGAACCTGCGTTCCCCACACAGACCTCCATGACGGGCTGAGACCAAAGTGGCAGAGTCACACGAGAGAGGATGCAGATGAACTGCACTGGCAGAAGATGTGAACCTGAGCTCGAGGCTCCAAGCCTCACCTTGCCTTCACTCTCCCGGACGCCCGGCCTCTGCCTCTAACCCTTCCGTGGCTCTCACTGAGTGTGGAGAAAGTTTGCCCTCTGATGCCCTGAGGGGTCACGTCTCCGCCCTGCAGGGGTCACTCCTCCCTCCCACCTGGGCAGAGACACATGTCACACCTGGGCTCAGTTCAGCTCACTCTCTCACTCTGTTCTCAGACAGCTCCTGGCTGCCTCCCCTTCCCCCCCGGGGGTGTACCCTTGCTACTTGGGCTGCTGTTGGCTGGTTGAGAGGAAAGGGGGCTGCAGCCTGGACATCTTAGGGACTGGCTCCCTGGCACTGAGGCAGCACCTGTCAGAGCAGAGCCTCTGCAGTGACCGTGGAACCCTCTTACACTCTCAGCTTCTTCCCACAAGTTCCCAGTCCCCAGTGTCCCCAGCTGTCCTCCCACTTGGCTTAATTGCCTTCTGGTATCTCTGCAGGGCCCGGGCATGGGGCGGGCCTGTGGCACTGGGTTTGAAACCAAGGAAAACTCCCTCTGTGCCAACATAGGTGGGGCAGGTCACACTGTGGTCTGTTTGCTCTGTCTGCATGCGGCAGCCTCCCTGGGGAGTGCCAGTGCTGCTGTGGGCATCTGATACCCCCAGCACTAGGAGTATGTGTGTGTTTAAGTGTGCGTACGCACTCATCGGGCACCCACATGTGTCCTGGAGCTGTTTTCGGGCGTCCTGGAGTCACATGAGCATCGGCTCCCGTCAGTTTGCTGCTGGGCTCTGTAGGTGAACCTGACCAGCCACTGCACACCTGAGTGTCCAGGTGAGTCTGGGGGCTGCTGTCCGTGTCCGTATGCTTTTCCCATGGGTCACCGAGCGAGCTCCTTTGGGTGAGCCCCTCAGGGTTGAGTGAGAAAGGGACAAGAAGTTCTTTTCCTACCCTCTGGTGCCCATCTGGTGAGCCCACCTGAGACCCTCGTGAAGATGAGAGGTCTGTGGGTAGGACCACAGACCAGGAAGAAGGTGAGGAGGGCTCCATGGCTGCAGAGGCTCAGGGGGAGGAGAGGAGATTTGGGGAGGCTTCCAACCCCTGCCAGGAGTGAGTGGGCTGGGGGCGCCCCTGCAGAGGGCTGAGGGACACGGTTCCTGGGAAGGCAGTGTGAGTAGGCATCAGAAAAGAGGGCTGGGGGCTGGAGGACTCTTGGGGTCCCTAGGGAGTCCCGGGGGATTCCCAGGAACGCGATTCCCCCAACTCACCCGCTGTGCATCCCGGCTCGGGTCCCAGCGGCAGCAGCAGCAGCAACAGCAGCAGCAGCAGCATTGGCAGGCACAGAGGTAGCGGACCCGTGCGTGGATGGCGGCAGGTGTGGGACTAGCCCGCCGGGATGATGTAGTTACCCAGCCAGGGGCCGACCCCCACCCCGGGCCGCAGAGCGTGGCCCCGCCCCCCATGGCCTCACCTTCCCGCGCTGGGCGGAGCCAGGCAGAGGCGGGCACCTTGGCCCCGCGCTGAGCGGCAGGGTCTGTAGGACCGAGTTGGTGGACTTGGAAGTTTTGGCGGAACAAAGGAGCAAAAACAGGTGCTGTGCTGTTAGCACCTGCAGCTCCCGCCCCCTCTCCCCCCACCCCGCCTGCTCACCTGAAAGGAGCAAAAGACGTGGGCAAGGGATGGTGCTAAATTGAACACTTAAAAAAAATGTTTAACTTATTTTAGAGAGTTACAAATAGGGAAGGAGAGACAGAGAAAGAGATCTTCCATCTGCTGGTTCACTCCCCAAATGGCTGCAATGGACTGGATCAGGGGGTAGCCAGGAGTATTTTCTGGGTCTCCCACGTGGCTGCAGGGGCCCAAGCACTTGGGACCGTCCTCCATTGCTTCTCCTGATCGCCTTTGGAAGATGAGAGAGCTGTACATACAGGGGACAAAAACACTTAATAGAAGCTTTGTGCATTTGTTTCTGGCCACCCAAGCCATCCTTGAGCCATGCTTTCTAAAGCGACTCTAATGAAGCGGGTATGATATAAAGTATTGGGGACAGAAGGCACAGTGCTGTCCTCCTCAACCTGAGTGACCTCACCATTGTCATGCAAGAAGATGTCAGCGAGGACACAGCTTGAGAAGGAAGAACACGAAACCCGAGTCTTGGGGGAATCATAAGGAAGATTTCCGTCCTTGAACCTGGACAGGTAGGTCTCAAGTTCCTGATCTCTCCTGAGAACAACAGGTGATTGAATGCATCAAACTGGTACCAAACCAGGTAGGAAACATGAGCCATGCTGGAGAAGGACACCAAGACCTAAGGTCAGCTTGGTGCTTGGGGCTAAGTTCCTGGTGCCCCATCAGTGAGTTTCAGAAGAGACTACTGAGAAACAAGGCAGGTGGGCAGCCTTGGCATGAGAAGGGAGACGGTGGGCTTTAGTGGCTGCTACAGAAAGGAGCTCACCGAATTCCATGGGCTGGCTGAGACACAGACGTGCTGTGATCTCAGTTGCAGGCTGGATTCAAGCATCCAGTCCTGACAGTACCCAGACCACCTGTCTGCTGCTACATCAATCACACCAGACTTCAGTGCTTTTTGTCCCAACATCTGACTAAACAACAGCAAGTCAAGACCACTGTGTTAAAATGTAAAGGGCGTAGTCCACGGACCCAGAGGGAATCCGCATGACCAAACTGTCAATGCTTCAGCCGGTAACCCCACTGACCTCAAATAGGTGATTGGAATTTCTGACACTAGCCAGAGTGAAAAGGAAAAAAAAAAAAAAGCAGGCTCTAGAAATTGAGGCAAAAAGGATAATCACACTTGTGTACTGAGTGAACATGACAATAATAACAGCGCAGGAATTATACTAAAATGTATGAACCATTTGTCTACACATGTTGACAGAACAGTGTGTCAAAATGAACACATGAACATCTTACTCCTCTCCAGCTCTCTGTAGATTTTTGTAAATCTGATGAAGATTGTCCAGGGGCATCAGCAGAGTCTCAAACTCAGAATCTGTTTTTACTTTCACTGATGACAACACATTACAGTGTGTTGCAGGCTCTTGCTACATTCTATGAAAGATAAAGGAATTCTGTGTGTGTGCTGGGGTGGGGGTCTGTGGCTTTGCTGGCTAGGAGTCATTCTTCACCTTCCCGGCCTACATGCTTTCCGCTCTATGGGATTTCCCACTCAGCAATCTATATACCTTCCCATCCATGCATGTTAGACCTCAAGACTTTCAACTCTGCTGCCCAGGTCTTTGACTTATGTCTCAAGACCTTAAGACAAATGGGAGACAAGATGGTTACAGGTGTGCCTGCATGATGCTATGAAGGCACTGTTATTGCAGGTTTGTACACACAGAAGGGATTGAGATACAATAAGAACTGGAATAGGTGTGGGCCAGTTGGGCAAGGGCATAGTTCCTGCCAGAACAGGAGGTGGACTAAGTCAGCCTCGGCCCAGAACCCATTGGTGTGCACGAGATTTGCCACTGGTAAGATATCTGATAGAGGAGCTTGGGGAACTCCTTTATCAGGACGCAGTCCCTACACGTGAGTGCAAGGACCAAGGCAAGGAGCAGCCTAAACCAGGCCATGTTACAGTACTCACCAGCATATGTATGGGTCAAGTCTGGGGGTTGACCAGGCTGGGCCAGTTTGTAACACCCACTGGCAGATCGGAGATGAGGATGGGATGCAGGACAGGCTGGGCCAAGCCACAGTACCAGCCACTTCACATCAGGGCCGGGACTGGGGCTAGCTGGACTGGGTTAGGTTGCAGTACCCATCAGCATGAGCTGGAATCAGGCACAGATTGGGCCGGGCTAGGTGACAGCACCCGCTGGTGAATGTCAAGATGAGTCGGGTCATGCCAGACTGGGCTGCAGCACCCATCAGTACACGTGAGACCCAGAGAGATGGATGTGTCTGGTGGGGGGGGGGGTGCATGGGCTACCCTGCTGGGCCACTGCTCCCACTAACAAGCATGAGACTAGGATTGGAGGAAGACCAGGCTGGGCAAGGTTACAACACCTGTTGGCCTGTGCATAAATTGCATTAGGAGGAGAGCCAGGCTGGGCTAACCAACTCTTTCCACTGGTGCATGCATGAGCCAGATAAGTGCAGGCTGGTTGGGCTTTGCCACAGCATCAGCTGGCAAGTGCTGAGACTCAGGGCAAATCCTGTCAAGCTGGACTGAAGGCTACCTACAGAGTGCAAGATTCTGAAATGAGAGCGGGCTCAGTAGGCAAACTGCTATTGTAGATTGTGAGCAGTTTCTTTCCTACTTCTTGGTCTTCACTCCTCAGCATCGCTTCCTTGAGCAAGGATTTGTCAGTGGAAATTTTAACCTGAGGCAAGCACACTTGGTCATGACTTCATTCCCAAGAACCCAATTCCTTGTGAGTGATTATCCACGTTTGATCTCCTAAGACACGAACTACTTGTCCCGCATCAAAGGTGTAAGTTGTGTAAGGGGAACCCTGTGTCACACTGATATTCCTGAGGCATTTGTTGGCATAGCACATTGTTCATGTTCTCTGCACGTGTTTCATTTTCCTATATGTGCACGAAGGATGGAGACAAACTCTGAAGCATGATTCCCACTCATCAGCGGGCGATCAGCTGAAAGGATGAAAAGTCAACCAAATCTACGCTCCAGCTCCATCTACCGTTGATGGAAAGCGGTTGGTCCAGACAAGGGCCAAGGCCTATGTCAAGCATATACAGAAATGAGAAAAAGAAAAGCATTTGGAGGCATGAAATGCTTTGCAGCATCTATACCATTTCCACTGGGCGTTATTGGGATTGCATCTGGGTGAGCAATGAGGGCAAAGCAAAGAAGATAGAAAACTTCAAATCAAATGAATCCCATGACTTTTGTCCTTGGTCTAGAGAGTAAAGGAATTCAAAGCCAAACGTCCCGTGGTTCACACAGCCCATGCTGTGGTTCAGCCTTGAGGGGCAGTGGCAGTACTCCGCCTCGCCTGATAGCTTGGCTCATTTCTCATCACTTCTCCAGCTTTCCTGTGCATTTTTGTGGGGCAGTGCAGAATTTCTGGATAATTGTGCAGGTTTCGGAAAACACAGTGTTTCCTTCAAGACCAAGAATGGAGTGGAGACAGTCATGAGAATGTCTGTTGAGTTTCTGGCAGAAAATTAATTCCTGATTCATGGGATAAGCTGGGTGATTCCAGACACACGGGGCTGCGCAAATGAAGGCAGACAGGAGAGCAAACATAGCATGCATGCCTCTGCTTGTATCAAATTCTAGGAAAAGCCAAATTAATCAGAGGAGGGCAGGGACTGTCTGTCTGGGATGAAGTCAGGGCACTTCCTGGGGGGTGACAATCACATTTCAGGGCTTGATATAGTTCAGCTGCAAGTGTATATTTTTCAGTGTGAGCAGTCACTCTTAGCATGTTGGTTAAAATAATCAAGCAGTGCTATGCATGTGCACATGTTTGCGAGAAAACAGTGGTGGCAATTAGCAAAGTCAAGATGTCTCGTGTCAGGGAGCTTTCTTGTGACTGAGAGTCCCCAAGCGATGGACATTGTATGTGCTGCTGGTACAATTCCAGCTGGATTTTTCTCCAGTCAATTCATTGTGGGATTGTGCTCCACTGTGAGGGTTCACCCAAGAGCCAGTGACTGGGCAGTTGCTTGAAGGGGAAAGATTAATGAGAAAATAATTTCCACACTGCTTTCCAAAGTAACAGAGAAGCAAGTTGCATTACCTTCAAGATGAAGGAATTCTACTTTCATGAAGAGGATCAAGCTACTAATACGGAAAAGCATATGGATCAATATTTGGTTGTTATGACCTAACAGCAACGAAGAAAACCCCAATTATATCTGATTCCCTTTAATAGAATGTCATAAACTGGAGACCGGTGTTCCAGGGGTCAACGGTAAAAGGAGAAGGTAAAATGTGTGACACAGGAAGTTGCAATGTCATCTGGCTCACCAGGGGATCCAGCTTATTGTGGCAGAGTGTAAGGGGGACGAGTTTCTAAGGCTCAGTACGCTTGGGCTCTAGGTTGAGTGGACTTCGTCCTGAGTAGGAGACCCTGGACTCTCTTACCTTGCTTAGATCTCAGCCACAGAACACTGTGGGGCTGTTGAGCTGTGCAGAACAACCGGCTACCTCCGCTCACCCAACACGATGGAGACAAGCCACTGAGCAAGATTCTCAAGCAGGTCCCTGTTAGGGGCCCCCCATGCAGGCTGCGGCACCTGTCTCTGCACCCCTAACTCGCCACAGGTCACTTCTGCAGCAGCTTAACTTCCCTTTAGCTCTCCTCGCAGGCCTCACACAGTCCCCACGTGGCAGGACAGCAGTCCTTAGACCCTCAACCTCCGCCACCCTCACTTGTCAATAGATTCGAGTGTCTGTGTTCTTTCCTCTCAAATTTTGTTCTCATTATTCTCATTTGGCATCATCTGCAAGGAGCAGATTCCGGCAACAATAGGTCAGCAGTACTTGGTCTGCAGAACCAGCACACACAGCATGTGTGGGATTCTCAGAAGGTGGAGGGTCTTGGACAGGGACCTTCGTTCCTCCAAATCTTCTCCTGTTTGGTGGTCACCTTACCAACTCTGACATTTTATACTCTCTCGACCAATCCGCTGCCTTTCCCTTTGGCCTGGCACAGTGGAGGCCCCACCTGTATGCAACCCCACCCTGTTCTTAGAATGCCCCTGGCGGACAGAGTGCCAGGAGCTGAGCTAAGAACAGGACCCCACTGTAAACTTCTCACAGCTTCTAGTTCTGGTGCTGCCCGACTCAGCTCGCCTGCGCCCCCTTCTGGGCAGATTCTTCCTGTGCGCTCCATGGTTTTAAAAGATCCAGATCCTAATATCTGCAAAGACAGATACGAGAGTTGGTCTTAACTGCGACACGTGTTAAGTAACTGAAAACAAACCGGCGAGTCACATCCATCTCTTTGGAATGTACGCAAGAGTAGCCGAAGCACCAGTGAATTGTAGAAGGCTTTCATGGCCGATCTTTTCTAACGCAATCGTGTCGAGACCAGCTTTTAAGGAAACACGTGGAGTTCAAGTGCATATTGCACATTTATCAACATTAGCCCTATTGATTTTGCCTGCACAGTAAGTCTCAGCATTTTCTGAGGAATGAAACCTCAAAGTATGTGTCCAACACTGTAATTGTGCTAGGAGCCAATGAGAAAAAGCTCTCTAGAAATTGCTAGGCGGTTGGAAGTCCTCTGAGTAGAAGCAGGGAGATGAGCAACAAAGGGGGAAGATTATATCTGAACTATATCATGCTAACGCTATGACCATGTGACCACAATAATGCTATGATCATGGTAACATGAGGATACAGTTCCCCTCTCCCATCTTTTGCGTTGCATGCTGTCAGATCCAAGCTGAGTGAGACATCTGAACTAGCAGGAGGAACATCTCTGACCCAAGCCGCTCCACTGCCTCTTCGCTGTAAGTTTTGCAGCCAGAGAGAGCAGGTGCCTTGCTGACTCCCATGGCTGATCTCCAAAGACAGGCGTGCATCTTAAAGACCCAGGATGTCAGATAGCACAAGGAGTGATGGATGGTGAGTTCCAAGCAGCTGGGCAGGGTCCTGGGAACCCAGAGGACCAGACCAAACTCCCAGCATGAGTGGTCTTTCCTGGGACTCTCTGCTCTTTGCTCAAATCCCTCCAGATCCTTCCTGCCTGACTGCCCAGTGTCCCAAACTCATTCCGGGCTACGGCAGCCTTGAAAGAATTGTGTGAAATCCCAAGGAAGAAACAAACTCACCGGTCCACTTTAAACTCTGAAGGCGCAGCCAAAGCGGGGAAGCCTTGGGGCCCTGTAGTCCCGTGGCACCTGAAGTCACATGACACCCGAAGTCGCATGACACCCAAAGTCACGTGACACCCAAAGTCACATGACATCCGAAGTCACGTGACAGCCGAAGTCACATGACACCTGGAGACCTGGCTTTGGGTCCGCTCAGCTCCAGCCATTGCCACCACTTGGGAGTGAATCAGTGGATGAAAGATCTTCCTCTCATTCTCTCCTCTCTGTAAATCTTCCCGGGAGCCTCAGGCACTATCCACTGCTAGTCTGCTTTGCACAGCTCACAGAGTAGAGCAGCCGGGGAACGGGCTGCGCCTAGGCAGAGCAGAAACGAGTGGGGACTTGGGGCTCAGACAGCAGCGAGAAGCTGGGGTCTAGGGGTCCCCAAGCAGAAGGGGCCAGAGAGAAGCTACCTGCCAGGCTTGGAGAGGTGGGCCTCCCTACTGAGAAGGGGCAAAGCCAAGGGGCCAAGCTCCCGCGCCGCCCCACCCCTCCCCTCCCCCCCAGCTCCTGCTCTAACAGTCACCGATGCTCCTGTTTATGTGCTTTGGTGAGGCGGGGCAGGGTCCGGATTGGACACGACTCTCCTCTCGCAGCCTCTAGACCTGCTGAGCCTCTGTGACACCCGGCTTCTCACGGCACTCAGGCAGGGGCCCAGCCTCTTTCATTTGCCTCCCCCACTCCTCCCGTCCCCTCCTCAGTCGCCACGCATTCAAGGGTCTGAGTACCACCTTGGGAGACCTGAGAGGGATAGTTGCCCAGCGTTGGGTTTGGAATCTAGCAAATACCCCTGCCCCCATCACCATGAGAGCTGAGCTGGGGCAGGTTGGGCCAGGGTCTCCTCTCTCCCTCTTTGCCCATGGCAGTGCCCACAGCAGTAGGAGGGTTGCCTGGCTGACCCATGGGCAGGATCTTGGTGTTGTGTGTGCATCCTCTCTGTAGGAGGTTCTGCCCTGTGGGGCTGTGTGTGCACCTGTGTGGGCCTACACGTGTCTGACCGTGAACCACACAGGCGAGTGCTTGGGTGAGGCTGCCCGTGTCTGCACGCCCACAGCCCTCAGAGCTTGTGGGGTCTATGATTCCTCTTGAACGTGACCTCTGTGTGCCCGATAGTGACCACCGGGGTGGGGAAGCAGGGAGGGCAGATTCTTCCCCTTCTGCAGGGTGTGGGCTGAGGCCAGCAGGGATGGGTCCTCAGGGCCACCTAGAATGTCCTTCCTGGGTCTCTGTATTCGGGCTGTTGGATGGGTGCTCAGGGCTGTGGAGGCGTGGGGGTGAGTGCGGGACTGGGGGATTCTGGAAGGTGTTTGGCACAGACCCATTCACAAAACAAGGGTGTCACACAGGCGCTGTTGAAGTCAATGATTGTATTTTATGATCCGCAGCCCTGGCTCCTGCACCCATGTGGGCTGTCCAAACCCCAAAGAGGACTAACACAAAAGAGCGAAAATTCTTGGCAGTCCTGACATGCCATTCAACCCCTCATCTTCATCCCGACCACATGGGGGACACTGAGGCAGCCGGGGATGGGTCCGAGGTCACACGGTGTGGGTGGGTTCCGCCTCTGTCCCCATCACAGCTGACCGTACTCCCGCTTGCGAAGAGTGTCCCTCTTAATCTTGCCCGTGATGGTTTTGGGCAGCTCTGAGACGAACTCCACCTGGTGGAGAGAAAGGGAATCGCACTCAGTCCTGCCCTTGTCCCACCCCCTTCTTCCTGCAGCTCTGCTTCTGTGCAGGTGGCGAGGCCGGACGCTGCCGTGTAACTTGTTCTGATCAATGAAGTGTGGGTGCAGGTGAACCGGGTCACCGCCAGGCAGTAGAGTCGGGGCCACTGCACCGGCCTCCCTCTCCTCCATCCAGCACCCAGCAGGCAGGTTTTATTCGGCCATTGTCCCAGGATGAGCAGTCATGACACGCACAGGTTTCAGCAGAGCCACGGGGGCACACGGCCTGTAGTTCATCCAGTCTACACTCTTTGTGACAGCCTCCCCCTCAAGGGAGAAGCACAAACTCTGTGGTCAGATGCGACGTGGTTGCAGTTCTAGCCCTGTCCTGTACTGACTGATGGCTTAGGCAATTTGTTCTGCATCTTGAAGGCTCAGTTTTGTGAGTCTGTGAAATGGGCTGGCGGTGTGCTAGCTCGGGTCGTAGAGAGATGTACAGGGGAGAGCAGCAGGAGCCAGGTGGGTTTGTAACATGCAGGAACCACACGCACTGAGACGACCCCGTGCGCAGGACAAAAGCAGGAAACGCTAGTGGTGGACACGCTTCACGCTGTGTCCTAAACGTAGGAGACACCACATGTATTGCTTCATAGCCTGCTTTTTTCCCTTTGTATCTCATATTATTGAGCCATTTGTTGATCACAAACAAAAATAAGTACCACCATTTAAAATCTCAGGATAATATTCTTGCTCTATAGTTAAGAATTTCTGTGGGTTGCACTCAGCATTTAAAATTTAGGTCTTTGGGTCTGGTGCGGTAGCCTAGTGGCTAAAGTCCTCGCTTTCCCACGCCACATCTGAGATGTGGAATGGCAAGACACCTGGCCCGACTCCAGGCTGCCCACGCCCCCACGCTGGGCCCTGCTCACCTTTCGTGGGTACTTGTAGGGCGCCGTCACGGCCTTCACGTGTTCTTGCAGCTGCTTGATGAGCTGCTGCTTGTCATGGGACTGGAACTGCGGGTGTAGGACGATGAACGCCTTCACCACCTGCAGGACGGGGTCAGAGGCACGAGCAGCGACTGGAGGCTTGGTGCACGAGGCTAACCGTGCACGGGACGAAGGTTCAAACCCCGGGACTCCCAATTCCCATCCCATACCCCGGGGACATGACTGGATTTCTCTGGACCTCAATTTCTTTTCCTAGGAAAAGGGGGAAAAACATTTCTTTCCCCATAGGGTTAAAGAATCCACAAGATGACATTAACAAACGGGGCTGGCGCGGCGGCGTAGTAAGTTAAGTTTCTGCCTGCAGCACTGGCATCCAGGCTGCTCCCCTTCAGCCCCTGCTCCCTGCCAAGGTGCTTGGGAGCAGCGGAGGATGGCTCAAGCGCTTGGGCCCCTGAATCCATGCGGGACACCCAGAGGCAGCTCCCGGCTCAGCTCCAGCCGTAGTGGCCAAGTGGGCAGTCAACTACCAGATACAAAATCTATGACTATCAGTCTGCCTTCCAGATGCATTCGTACATACAAAACATCTGGCCTGATTTATTACTATCCCCACCATCATCACGTTTATAACTTTTAAGCCCACGGTGCTGTGTCTGGAACTCAGTGAGCTGTTAACCATTGGCCGTTCATTACTCGGACTTTGGTGTTCCCGTTAGCTGTCTAGGCACTACCTGTTGAATCTTGGAGCCACGTGGCCCACAATCCAGGCGTCATTCCTAATGGCTGTGTGATGCCGACAAGTTAATTCACCTCTTTAAGACATTGTTGCCTCAGCTGTAAAAATGGAACAGCAGCCCTGGAGTCATTGAATGACCGGCTGCACCAGACCGAGCGGGAGACAGGCCCACAGCGCCCTCTGGTGACCGCATGGCGCAAGTGCGACGTCCAGGGGAGATGAGGTTTCCTTTGCCATCTGCCTTTCCAGGGACCCCAAGCCAATCTGACACCTTCCGTGTCTTCCTTACCTCCCCTCGAGCCGGGTCCGGGCTGCTCACCACGGCCGACTCCGCCACGGCTGGGTGCTCCGCCAGGGCGTTCTCCACCTCGGTCGGCCCGATGCGGTACCTGCAGGACCCATTGTTCTTGGGACAGATGCCAGGTAGTCTCCGGTTTGGGAGATGCCCATCTCCGCGTGGCATGCCTGTGCCACGGGTCCCATACCCACTAACTGCCTGGGCTCTCTGCGCTGGTAGTGGCCAAACCTTGGGCTCCTCCCCTGCTCCCCGCCAGGGCTTCTGGACTCATGCCCTGGGGAGGTAAGGGGCAGCTTTGTCCCCTGAATCCTGGGTGCTCGGCCCTAGCAGCTTTCCCCTGCCTCTGTCTTAATCCCTTGAAAGCCTTGAGCTGTTCCCGATATCCACGCAAACCGTACCTCCTGGTCCTCATTCCACGTCTTATTACTATTATTTTTGGTGGCTTTTGTTGTGGAGTACACAATGGGATGTTTAGATATGCATACCCACAGTGCAGTGGTTACTGCAGCCAGGCAAAAAGGCATGCTCTTCATCTCAAACACCGCGTGTGCAGAGGCGTGTGTGTGCGCGCGCGCTAACGCATCCTAAAAAGCCACTCTTGGCCACTTTCAGTATACGGCGCACATCCAGGCATCAGCATGCTTGGGTAACTGGCAAGTCGAAGGAGGAGTAGGTGCCCATGGTGTGTGTGCAGCAGGGCGAGTGTGCTGAGCAGTGATGGGTTGTGGACCGGCACTGTGGCCTTCAGCTGCTGCCTGCCATGCCAGCTTCCCATGTGGGCGTCAGTTCATGTCCCAGCTGCTCCTCTTCTGATCTACTCCCTGCTAGTGAGCTTGGGAATGCTGTGGGAGATGGCCCAAGTCCCTGGGCGACCTTGTACCCAGCGGGGAGACCCAGAGGAAGCTCCTGGCCTCGCTTGGCACAACCCTGGTCGTTGCAGCCATGCGGGGAATGGACCAGCAGAGGGCGCATCTTTCTCTTTCTCTCTGTCTCTCTCTCCCTTGCCTTTCAAATAAGTAAAAGAACTACAAAAATTCCATGGTGATCTACTGTCCATCTCTAAATGACTAGGATGTCTGGATGTGTTTGAATGCTCTCCCTACAAAGGGTAAGAAATGTGTGATACGATGCCCGACTTCATCAGTGCGCATGCAAGCATCCAGTCGTCTCATACAGATGTTCAATGACCCTGTGTCAGTTCTTAAAAAAAAAAAAAATGAAGGCACCCTTGACATGGTTGAAATATTCAAGAGAAGTTGTTACTGCTGTGTCCTATGTCTTCATTTTTCAACCCTGCCTAAGTAGGGGCGTTAGGGACCGGAGTCCCCAGAGTGAATGACTTTAAGTGTGGTCTCCACCTTGGACTTTTGAGAAAATCTCATTTCTGGTTGGAGCCAGCACGATGGCTCAATCGGCTAAACCTCTGCGATGTAGTGCTGGCATCCCAGATGGGCACGGGTTCTAGTCCTGGCTGCTCCACTCCCCGTCCAGCTCCCTGCTTATGGCCTGCGAAAGCAGTGGAGAACAGCCTAAGTCCTCCATGGACCCATGTAGGAGGCCTGGAAGAAATTTCTGGCTGTCGCCTCCTGGCTTCAGAGTGGCTCAGCTTTGGCCGTTGTGGCCATTTGGGGAGTGAACCAGTGGGTGGAAGGTCTGCCTCTGCTCCCCACTCCTCCTCGCCTCTCTCTGCAACTCTTTCAAGCAATAAATACATAAACAAATAATTTAAAAAGTTGGTCACTGGTCAGCGCTCCGTTTCTTGGTGTCCCGACTGCACCTCCTTTGTAGCAACACTCAGAGGTGGTATAGAGCAGGAGGGAGCGTGTCTCCTGCTGAATGCCCCACGGGGTCGCAATAATAACAGTTAACATAACACCCTATAACACGTTAAAGGAGCCCAAGCAGAAAACGGGGAGTGGAGCCAAGTCTTCCCCCACGGTCCTGCCCGCCCCCACTCTCCTCCCCTTGAAACGGTCCCCTTCAGTGCGGTGGATTGTGGTGGACACAGCACTTGGTGGATGCCCTATCTCAGCCATCAGGGTACCGCGGCCTGGGCCAGGTGGGCCTGGGAGGACCCCCTCCCCCCCGCAGGCAGTCCAGGCCACGTGCCCACCTACCCGGAGGCGTTGATGACGTCATCGTCCCGCCCCAGAAACCAGAAGTAGCCCTCCTCGTCCATCCTGGCTCTGTCCCCGGTGTTGTAGAAGTCCCCGCATTCCACTTTGGCTGTTTTCTCCGGGTTGTTCTGCAGAGAGAGAAATGTTCTCATCCACTGGTTCACTCCCCAAATATCCACGATGGTGGGGGGCTGCGCCAGGCCAGAGCTGGGAGCCGGGAACTCAATGCCAGTCTCCTACCTGCATGTCAGAAAGCCAATTACTTGTGCCAGCTCCACTACCTACTAGGGTTTGCGTTAGCAGGAAAGCTGCAGTCAGAACCCAGAGCCCAAAATTGAACCCAAGGACTCAAATCTTAGACACCAGTGTTTTCATGGAAGTCTAAAGTGCTACAGCTGGTAGTTTAGCTCTTGCCCATTTTATGTAACAGGAAACTGATGCCCAGAGAGACCCTGCTTGCAGAATCCTGGCTACTCAGGGAGGGTCAGGTCTTTCATTTGAGTTTTGCTCTGCAACCTGCTCAACAGCCTCTCAGCATACCCCCAGGGGGACAAAAAAAGCTAAAAATATTGAATCAGTTCTCTTTTTGAATTCACTTCCAAGTGCTCTTGGTTTGGTGTCTACCTGCTTTGAACAGCTCTGGGGATTCCAAGGCAGCCTCAGGCCTTGTGTGAGGACACACCTAACCAGGACTTAGTTGGAGATTTAAAGATTCCTGTGGCCAGCTTAGGGACGGGTGCTCTCACCTCGTAACAGACAAAGACGCCCGCAGGCCGGAAGGGCTTGATTCTGACACCGATGCTCCCTTCAGTGTTGGGCGGCAGGATGTTGCCATCGTTGTCGATGATCTGGAGTGAGAAATGGGCACATGCCACCTTGCTCCAGCTCTCCTGTCCCACCCACACGTGGTCGGGCTCCACTGGGGCTTGTGATGGAGGAACCCAGTTTCTTTGAAATTGGCAAATGTGAGTCCTAAGTCATGGGCGTGAACACATCATTGAGAAGTCTTCAAGCTGGATAGAAAACACCGAATGAGCAACGCTGAAGGCACCAGGGAGGTCAGCCAGTGCCACCCTCAGGGGGTACCTGTGTTAGCTGTGTGTCATACCCAGGGTTAGCTGCATGAGTGTCCGTGATAATGCTGTTCCCAAATAAAGGATGCAAAGGAAATCACAGGGGAGACAGGGTGGGAAGTTGAGGGCTGCCTGGCACAGAGGAGCTGCCCGACACAGCCACGTGGTGTCACCCAAGGATCCACTCCAGCTCAGACATAGCTGTTTCCTCCTCAGTGTGTTTAGGACCAGACCTGGACGTCGAAGGGTGCGATGGCCTTCCCCATGGATCCTGCCTTGATCTTCGTTCCCCGGGGGACAGCGCAGCACAATCCCTGCTCAGAGAAGAAAGAGGATGAGGTGTTGGCCAAAGGCTCAGCATGACCACAGAGTAGCAGGCGTCTTACACAGGCACTGCTGCTCACACGTGCCAGCCATGCTGTGCGAAACGCCCTGGTGAGGAAGCCAGAGAGCCCGGCTCTCAGGCTCAAGGTATGGACCCAACTCTTTTGCCGGGAGTTCCTGCATCCATCTTGGCCAGGCACTTCCTGGGGGCTGTGGCCTAATGATGGAAGCTCAACTCACTTCCTTCTCAGCGCTGTGTAGAGGTTGCTCTCACCATGCCCGCACTGCTAGCGTGGCCCCGCCTCTGTTTGTCTTCCTGATGCACCTGACCCTTTTGCAGGTCTCTCAAATATCATCCCTTCTACAGTCACACGGAACAGGCCTTGCAGCTACACTACCCACTGGGTGCCAATGAACTGTCCTTGATTTTCACCTTCCTCTAAAGGGTATTGCTATGACATTTAACTTCCCAAGTGCTTAAAGGGTGTGAAGGACCCTTCTCATAGTGCAAAGTACACACTCAGTGTTCAATGAATGAGCACTGGTTCCTACTACTTAGGTCTCAAGAAAAGTCATTTCGATGATTCTTTTTTTGTAGTACATTTCCCACAAGATGGCGAATGCCCTTAAACTTGCATTTAAGCTTACCCCCCCCCCCCAAGAGTTTTTAGCAATTTGGTCTCTGGCTGAGTTCATCAGGTGCAAATTGAATCAGGACAGATTGGCTCAGGGCTCTGGAACATGCCACTGGCTCCAAGCAATACTGTGCGCCCAGTGCAGCTATGGCACACTGGCATGACCCAGCACACCTGCGGGGCTTGGTGGTTGAGCCAAGCCTGCCCCATCCCACAAGGAAGCTGTCCACTTACTATTTCTGACTGGCCATAGATCTCGTAAATTGGGATGCCCGTCTGTTTCGTCCACTTCTCCTGCTCCTCGGGCAGCAGGAACTCCCCGCCAGCAGAGCAGTGTGTCAGCGTGGGGAACCTGAGACTTCGGGGGAAAGACAATGTGTCAGGCTCTGGATGCTGTGCTCAGGGTCCGGGGTGTGTAGAGCTCATGGCCTTGGGGTTGGGAAGTGGATCCTTCTCCTTCCTTTTTCTTACTGACCTTGCTGGTCATTTCACAGAAGGTCATGGCCAAGTGGACGGATGGGATTTCCTGCCTGTCTGTCCCCTGCTCACTCTCCTGGTAGGGAATGGGTGAGACTATTGGGTTAAATCAGGGCAACTTGAATTAAATTAAATGTTGATGTAACAAGAGGGAGAAAAACATGTGTTTGTCTGTAGTTAAGAGGGATATTTTTATAAACTCTATGGCGGCTAGGGACAGACCCCAAGAGGCATGCTAGAGTGACCTGTACTTCAGTGTGGGACTGGATTAGGTTAACTGAAGAGCTTTTGTGTTTTTAGAGGAGACTGAAAATTAGGTATGGGAAACATTCTTGAGAGCATGGATTTCAGAGGATAGAAAAATGTAGTTGGTGCTAGTGCACCAAGTGAGATAAACCCAATTCTCTGTTTTCCCCTGGTGTTACCTTAACTAATAATAGGAATAAATATCCCAAATAACAACTGGATGCCTTGAAGAAGATGGGGATGAAGGGACGGAGGTCCAGGAGATGGCTGGATCCAGAGGTCCTGGAGCTGAGTCCAGCCAAGTTGTAGGAGATGCAAGAGAAAGCAACATCTGGACCACATTTCCATCCTCAGCTCTCCTGGCACACGCAGACGTCAAGAGAGGCAGACAGGAGGGTGAGTCCCATCAAGGGTGTCTTCCTCATTCTTCTCGCCCAAGGTACACAAAGTGGGGAGAGTGTCAGATGGACCCATTAGTTCTGCCTTGGTGAGATCACCACTGGGTTTGGACCAAGGCCATCACCATGGGAGGGACCTTGCAGAAAGTGGCTGTAATGCGAGCTTAGAAACACGCGGAAGCAGAAATGACAGAGGCTTCATGAAGAGGCTGTAAGTTCTGAGTCAGATGGCTTTACAAGGCTGGTCAAGAACTCTCTGACATCTTCATTCCCATATTCATAATTGTTGGCTCTGATTCTTTCAGTAGCCAATTCAATGTCAGAGATCTCTAAAAGATACATCAATGCTCATCAGGTCCAAAGGGCAGATTAGTTAAAACCCTCACACACGGGAAATGCAGAAATAAAAACTGCAGTAGGATAGCCACCAGATGGGCAAAAGATAATTACTCTGACAACAAAAAGGCTGGCAAGGACATGGGACAATGGAAGTGCTACCCTTGTAGGAATATGAATTAATTGAATACCTTAGGACACAGTGCAGTGTCACCTCACACTTTTTCACCTTAAATAAAACTGGAAGAGGCTGGCCTCTTCCAGTCCACCTGCAGTGTTGGCATTAGCAGGTCACGACTTTCCCAGACACTGAGGGGCATCTGCAATGTGGTTTCATCTATGAAGTTGAAGGGTATGTGCAATGCGGTGATTTGCTCAGGGCTATTTCCTTAGGAGGGAAACTAACCACGGACATGAGCGCCACGGAAATCAAGACGGCAATGTCCTTCGAGGGGCTGGAGAGCGAGGGTGACCCTGGGGTGCTGTCCAGGTCCTGGGGGTGCTGTGACTTAGCGGGTGGGTACACAGATTTTTCTTTTCAAACATTCATTCATCTGTATACATTTATGTCTTCTTGCAGGTTTTTTTTTTTTGCATGGTTGTGATTTCTCAACCAAACCCATCTAAAAAGAGTAAATCTATATGTTTTTCTTAGGTTTCTGGGTTTTGCTTTTAACTCACAGACTGATTGCTAATGATCACCCCTAGCTCGCTTGCTCGCTCTCTCTGTCTGTCTGTCTGTCTCTCTGTCACACACACACACACACACACACACACACAGACACACACTCAAAGAACCCAAGAAGTTAGATCCTGTTGCATGAAACCTTTCCCAATCCTCCCAATGGTTGCCCTCACAGCCATGTTTACATACCTGGTAAATTGCTGCTGCAGAATCATTCGGAACACGGCTGGCGCAGCGATAAGGTGGGTGATGGGGTATTTGAATAATGTCTGAAAGTTGGGGAGACAAAGAATTTTATCTTTTACAGTTAAGGTTAAAAATATCAGCCAGAGCCCGGCGTGGTAGCCTAGTGGCTAAAATCCACACCTTGCATCTACCAGGATCCCATATGGGTGCTGCTTTGTATCCCAGCTGCTCCACTTCCCATCCAGCTCCCTGCTTGTGGTCTGGGAAAGCAGTCGAGGTTGGACCAAAGCCTTGGGACCCTGCACCTGCACGGGAAACCCGTAAGAGACCGCAGTCTCTTGGCTTCGGAATCAGCTCAGCTCTCGCTGTTGTGGCCAATTAGGGAGTGAATCATCAGATGGAAGATCTTCCTCTCTGTCTTTCCTCCTCTCTGTATATCTGACTTTCCAATAAAAATGGAATAAATCTTTAAACAAAACAAGAGCCAGTTACTAATGTTTTGTTTCAGGAGAGTCCATTTGTTTGTTAGTTCTTTCATTATAAGTGTATCAAACACGATGTGTCTGGTGCTGTGTGGGGAATGCAAAAAGATTACAATGATGTTTCAATTGTAACTGTCATGGGCAGGAGGAGTGAAGGCTAAGGCAAAAGTTTATGGAGGTCATAAAAGGTTTCTAGAAAGTTCTGTAAGGGAGAAATATTCCTTCTGGCTGGCTGACCCGGGTGCTGGATGGGTGAGTTGGCATTTGGTAGGGATGTTAGCAAGTGGACAGGGGGCCTGCAGGCAGAGAAATGGAAAAGCCGCTGAGACAGAACGTTGAGCCAGAGACAAGGTCACCAGGAGTGGAGCACTTTATCCCTGGTTGAGTAACAGGATTTATTTAGATGTCAGTTTAGAAAGGCTGAGGTTAGTGGAAACTGGATAACTCGGGGTATTTCGTGTCTGGAACTCAGACTTGTTTAGTTTGAAGCGGAGATATTGGTAGGGAAGTGAGGAACAGTGAAGAATAAGTAAGACTTGGGTCTATCTGGTCTGACTTCAAATGCTGCTAAGTGTGTTTGCAATTCTCTTTCTCATCTGTGAAGTGGGAATATTCACAGATTCTATGTCAAGCCCTGATGAAGTGCCCTGGGTGCTTTGGGGGAAATCTGCCTACATTCTTTTGTCCCTCTCTTCTTGGACACAATCAGCTTTCCATCTGTGAATTCTACCTTGGCAAAATCTCGCATTCACATTCTTTTTAGAGATTTTGGTATGAACTTCACCCCCAGTCCATTGCTCCCATCTAAAACACATCATGCCACTCCACACCAGCCATGCTAGTGCATATGCCAGCATCCCAGAGGAGGCCTCCACTGCTTGGTGAGCCACATGTGCCTTGGATGGGCCACCCAGCAGCTAATGGGTCTGTGCTGGTCATCTGGAACTGAGGAACATCCATCGGGGGATGCTGTGGTGGTCCTGCTCTGCTCTGTGCATGTGAAGACTCAAACAGGAAGAAGGAAGCAGGTGCACAGAGCCAGAGCTGCCTTGCCTCCTGATGTCTTCCTGCTTCCTGTTCTAGCCTCTTGGCCAGCTCAGTTGCTTTCCTGCTCCAGAGCCATGGACTACCCACAATCCACTTCCTTACACAGCTGACCCTTGACTTAGAGTTTGACATAGGCTGCTAGGATGAAACAAATGCAAAATGCATTCAGTAGAAATTGTAAGCTGAGTAGTGAATGCTGCTGCTTTCCCAAGCTAGCCATATATAATCCTGTCTCTTGAGACTCCCAGGTCATGGGGCTGAACCATGTGTGTTCTGAGTTGCTAAGCTAAGGTGTTCTGTAGACCAGGTGTGTTCAGGATATTTTTGACTCACAACATTGTCAGTGTACAGTGGGCTTCTCAGAACACCACCCCTTTGTCAGTCAAACAGCAATCCACATTCCTTGTTCCCTTAAGCCACTTCTCCAGAAGTTTCTGTTACCAGCAGCGGAAGGAACACTGCCAAGGAGGCAAGTGTTCCAGATCGTCTGTGTGCCGGGCTTGTTCTAGAGGTTGGCACTTAGGGGGTACTCCCCAAACATGAGCTCTGGTTGTTATAATCATTTGGATGCTTGCAGCATTACATAGGATGAGATCAGGGAGCAGGCATTTCTTCACCAGATCTGCCAAGGAGGGCTTAGTTGATGGCGGTGGGCAGAGAGGAAATGGGGCGGGATGTTTCGTTGGGTGAGTTTGAAGAGTAAGTTCATCTTTTTTGAAGTTTGGTCCCTATCTCCCATCTTCATTCATGGGGGCTAAAATAATAATACATTAACATTTTTGATATTAACATTTCACACAAGGAATGTATAGAAAAGAAAGCAAAGCAGTTAAACCTTCAAATGCTGGCAGTCTGTAGAAGATATATGTGTAAGATTAATATTAATATTTTAAAAAGTAACTATTCAAGCTTTCAATGGAAGTACTAAAGTCCAAAGAGTAAAGGAAAACTAGGTCTGGGCAAGGGTGCAGTTGGTGCTGTTCATGCAGCTGGAGTGTCAGGTGCAATGACCGGGCGAGAGAGGGTCAGGTGCACGTCCGAGATGGAACCCAGAATATGAGTAGAAACGCAATGAGGATAGCGCATGAAGAAATGACCACGGAAGGACTTTGATATCAATGGCCACCAATGGTTGATGGCACAAGAAGTCAAATAACAGAGATGCCCACCATGAATGGACTATGTCCTCTGGCCAGCTTCTGGGCTGAGCACTTGACATACTCCATTAATATTCACAAAGATTCTATGGGGTGGCCCCATTTAACAGATAAGGAAACTGAGGCTCTGAGTGGTAAGCAATCGGCTAATTAATGTCAAGGGGGAGGGGTAAGTGTCTGTATCTGTCATATTCCAAAGGCCCATGTTTTAAAAATTTCAATATAATGAGTAACACAGAGACAGATACAGGCACACACACATTCATACACACTTGTTACCTAGTGAGTGCCTGCAGAGCCAGGGTCCTGCAGATTTGGGCTTGTTGTGGATGCCTTAATTTTAATGCAGTGCCTATTCTGGGCCCCTTGTCTACACAACCCGATCTACATGTTGGCCAAATGAGTCCACCACAGGCATTTTCCTCTAGGTTAACTTTTGACACATTGAATCCGATTCAGGGCTGGAGACTTGGAGAAGCCCAGAACCAGGGTTATCATGTGCTTATGGGGTTTCTCTGCTTCCTACGGGTGTCTCAGCGTGGTTCTGGAATGTGGGATTTCCTCTGCCGGCTTGCTATCCTGGGAGGATGGGCTTCTTACCTCTACCACGACCTTGGTGTTAAACTGGGTCAGAAGATGGATGAAGATGGTGGACCCTGCTGTCCAGGGTTCCAGCAAGGAGCCCACAGTGGCCAGAATCCAGCCGGGGTCTGATACGCACCAGGAGATATCGGATGGCTTCAGATGATGCACTGCCCTGCTAACTCCAAAATGCAGTGGCCTCAGCTCTGTGATCACGGGGATGTCGTGCTGCACGATGCTGATTTTCATCAAGGGATCCCCCGCCGCCCCTCTCCCGACTCCTTGCCCACCCCAAGCCGGGCCCCAGAGTGGTCCTGAACAATCATAGTTCCTGATCCTGTGCAGCTGAGCCTGGTTTAGCCACAGCAATCCCGAAGCGCTATGCTAGGCATGCTGGGACTAAGTCTGCTCTTTGACTAAGCTTAAATGTTTGCCTGATGTAGTCCTGGGGTGTGTTGACAGGCAACTGGGGACAGCGAGCATCAACGCAGCAGAACAAGAGCTGAGAGAGGGAGAAAGATGGTGAGGTTATCTGAAGGGCAGGTCCTAGGCTGCTGCTCTGGTCATGAACTAAAATAAATTCCTGGGTTCATTGTTTGACTGGGAGAGGTTGGGCTAGGCTTTGTGTCAGTTGCAAAAGAGAAGAAACAGAATGAGTGAGCTGTTGAATATCCCCATCTTGGCAAGGAATTGGAAACAAACTCTAAGCCATAGGGGGGTTACTGGAAGGTGTTGGGGGGCTATTCTGCTTCTGAGAGATCTCTGTGTACATTATTCCTTGAGAAACCACGTCTCTGTCATGATCGGGCCGTGGCTTGGAGGGGCTTTCATATGGGGAGAGCTGTGTGTGCGCCCTCGTGCCACCCATTTTAGGACTGTAGCACACTCGCAGGAATCATCAGCTTTGGAGGCCTCTCCGGCCAACCTCTGCCTCCACTCCCTGCTCTACATCTCTTCCACAGCCCAATTCCCCCAGCTGCCCTCAGATCTTCTTCTCTTCTAGGGCTGTTTGTATTTCAGGGGATGTTATCTCCATCTGTGGAATTGTCTAAGTCCCTTGGCTGGGAGTCGACCTTACCCTCACCCCCTTCTTTGTTCCCACTCCCCAGCCCGACTACTCTGTTCATCTTCTCTCTTGGAACCCCAAGTGTGTTAACTGTCGTCACCTCTGTCAGGCGGCACCTGTCTGGATCACTGCTTTTTTTTTTTTTTTTGTTCCTGAAGAACTAAGATTCTAGGCACAGTGATCATTTCAAAACACAAAACCTGCTAGGTGTCTCCTCCTCTAAAAGCTTTCCATGCCTTCCATGTTTCCTAATCAGATCCAAAGTCTTGTTGTCCTTCCTGGCTCCTCCCATGGGTCCTTCCCTCTGTAGCCTGCAGCTGTTTCCAAGTTTTTATTTATTTATTTATTTTTTTGCAGTTCCGTGAATGTTGATTTTTTCTGTCTTTGTGCCTTGGCACACATTTCCCCACCTGCACAGAAAGCCTTGTCTCATCTCCATTTCTGCAGGGCTTTTGCCAAATTGTTAGTGCAAATACATGCTGCCCACAGGCAACCTTCTCTGCCCTCTTTCTGGTCAATGAATGAGAAAGTAGAATTTGGTTGTGTCTGAATATTCATTAGAGAGGAGGAGGGGGAGAAGAGGAGAGTGTCAGTTTAAAGTTGATTCAATGATTAAACCAAGACCTGAACTGCAGCTTCTGTTATTTGTTCTAGAGGCAGTGGTTTGATGTAGCCTGGTTCCAAGGGTTTTCCTCCCTGATGTCTTATGATTGGGAAATTACAAGTGTGTTGTGCCCATCAGAAGGGAGTAGAGGTGCCCTTTCAACTCATTTCACATTGCTAGAACATTCTGTCTTTCCCAACTAAACAGTGGAGCCACCATAGAGGCACAATGGCTGGTGGTCTATATGGCTTAAAGCAAGCCTGCCACCTTCACCCACATATCCTCCACAACACCTGGAAAGGGGCATAGGCAGGACCCACAGGTGGCTTCTCGGTAGTTCTGAGATTCCCTCAGGAAACATTCCAGGTTCCCAAGTCTCGGCCCACGGAAGTCTGAACCCAAGTCAGAGGGTATCTGCTTGGAACTCCTTTCCCAACACACCCTCAGCCCACCCCCAGCCTCTTCAGTGGGGACCGCTCTCCTACCATGTAGGGAGGTAAGAGCGTAAGGCCAATGAGTGGCTATGCTTTGCCATCTTGGGAAGGCCTGTGGTGCCGCTGGTGAAGAAGATGGTCATGGAGTCTGTGGTCTTGGACTTGATACAGGTGTGATCTGGGGAAGCAGACCTGCAGAAGGGATTCAAACACAAGGAGGAAAGTCATATCTGCTGTTTGTCCATCCCCTGAGGAAGCCAGGAGGAAACAGCACCAGGTGTGGAGTCAGGACATGGGAGTTTACAGTGGGAGGAAAGCCAAGCTCTCCCAGGACTGGGCGTCACACTGATTTATATGGCATTTGGATAAGGGGACTGGCTTGGTTTTTCAATTGAAAAATGGGAAAATGCACTGGATTTCCTCTCTCTCTTTGAAAAAGAAATGAACCCTCAAGAAAGCAGTGGCTTTGGTGATCTTGCTAAGCGATGGTGTCATATTGAGTCTACGCCATTTTTTCAAGAGTATTCTTTATTTTGAACTACTTTCATTGACTTGTCTGACTTCAGGAACTAGTGTGAGATATGACTTCACTGCAAATTTTGCCTTTTTTTTTTTGGTGGGAATGAGGAGTTTTAAAAATGGAAGTGTTCCTTGTGGTACACAAACCCAGCACAACCTCTCTCTTTCTCTGTGTGTGTGTGTTTGTGGCATGATATGAGATGAGCCCTGAGGCCTACAGGCTCAGGGTTTGGGAGGTGGGAGTGGTCTTCCCTGCCTCTGACACTTCCCTGATGAGCCTGGAAGGTGTCCCTGCAGGCACCAGCCCCAGGAGAAGCACAGGGTTCATGCTCAAAGCTGCCTAGCAGCCATTACCAGCAAGTGAGCTTTTCTAGAAGTCTAAAACATCACCCTAATTTTTCATTTTTTCATTCACCTCTTTAATTTTGATGTGAAAATAAGACTTTGGATTGCCACCTACAAAGAGGATGCCACACAGCCCACTCCTGACTTCATGCCTCTTCCAGCATGATCATGGGGTACACTCTCATGAGAGGAGCACGGGTAGTCATCTTTATTTTATGGACAAAGCTGTTGAGGCCAGGAGGGGTGAGGAAGCAGCCTGGGATCTCACAGCAAACCAGTGGCATAGAAGGAAGAGAAGATTCTGGCCTCTGACCTGGTGAGCTTGTTACTGAGAGCTGAGAAGCAGTTAGTCACCTAGACCTTGAGAGTGGGTGGCCTTCTCCCCTCTATCCCAAATAGAGAGACTATATGGGAACTCACCGCATCAGTGACCGCAAGTCCAGCCACCCATCTCTGCTGTGGTTGGAAACCAGGAGCTTGGTTTTCAAAGTAGGACACTCGGAAGCCACCGAGTCCACCTCTGGGGCAAGGGCATCTATGGTCACGATGGCCTTGGCTTTTGACGATTGTAGTCGGTAGAGGATATCCTTGGCCTTCAGCTGGGTAGTCCCGGGCATGAAGACAATGCCTGAAGTGAGAAAGGAGCTGTGCATCCTGGTTTGTGTGTCATGATTGTGGGCTTCAGAGATTGGCCTGGCTGTGGGGAAGCCCTCTAACTACCTCTATGTGAAGCAAGGACAGAAGACAGCAGCATCAGCACCAGCCAGGAGTCAGAATCATATTTGTATAGCAACATGATCACCAAGTGACTCCTATGCACATTACAACTTGAAATCTCTGCCATGCCCACCAGGAGACAGGTGGGTCCTGAGTGGTGCAATTCTACATGTGGTCTGGGAACATAGATGGTCCCGAACTGTGTCCTTGACATCAGGATTGTGTTGCTGCCTGCACACCCCACCTTGCCCTACTTCCTACTCTGCCCATCCCCTGATGTCATCTTGTCTCCATTTTCCCCTTCATTCCAAATCCAGACACCTGTCCTTGGAAGTATCTTCCCTTTTCTCCCATCCTTGTTTTCAACGATGACTTCAAGCCTTTCATCCTCTACTAGACACCCTTTTCTGAATCTTTCCAACACCTACCTTCCACATGATCTGTGCAAGGGCCAAAAACACTAACATTCTCTCTCCCTAGTCCTTCTCTGCATAAACACCCATACCTGCTCTCCAGGAAAACGCAGCACTGCCCTCTTGGCACTGAAGGTGCCTCCCACACTTTGCCTTCTCTCCCACAGCTCTGCTCTGTCTTTCAAACTGGCCCTTCTTCACGTGGCTGCTCAGCACTCTTCCTCTGCTTCAAGTCTTCCCACGTGTGGAATGCCCTTCCCATGTTTCTAATCCTCTTTCATTCTACTCAGAGGGCTTGGTTCATGTCTCGGGGGGCCTTGTAGAGCATCTCTTAGCTCTGTGGAGGACATGGCTTTTCTTCCCTGCATTCTTGTTGCCATAGCTGTTAATTCTGGATTCCCCATGGCCATTTCAGAATGGATCAGCTATTTGTGATGGAAGAGAAGAGGTAGAAAACAGATAAACAAGATCATGACAGCATTATAGAGCATGCGCGGTAGAATGAGAGAGGTGATTCAAAAAGGAATCCATGAGTGCCGAACCAATTCTAAATTACACAGATCACTGTAGAGGAATTCAAATCATAGCTATTGAGGGAGTGACAGAAATAGAAAGCTCCCACTAAAAATCCTGAAAGTAATATTTAACACAGTCAAGGAATTATCGATAGATGTTCAAGCTGCAGTGTGAAAGACTCAGAGTAAGGGATATGCATCCAGTTGCAGCTGGGTCTGACCTGGGCTGGGTGCCCAGCAACTCCTCTCCCATAGACCTGAGCCAGTCCAGAGGGCCACTGTGTCACTGACCTGCTCGGATGCAGCCTACAGCCACCAGGTACCACTCCGGCACCCGAGGTAGAATCAAAGCCAGAAAATCTCCCTTGCGCAGGCCACAGGTTTGAGTGAAGACATTGGCTACTTGGCGGGTTAGGCTGGTCATTTCTGTGAAGCTCCACTTCACCTCGTCTCCTTCGCCATTCACCCACCACAGGGCCGGGTTTGCCTCTCTCTTGCCCTCCTAGGCAAGATCATACATCGCATGTTACTCCCTGCTTCAAAGGAAAAGGATGCCTATTTGGCCAACCCATTCCCCAACATTGTTCGTCTAGAGTGAGCATAATCCAAGGATTGAAATCCTATTTCAAGGCATTTACACAGCAAGACAAGTTGGGAAGTGGGGGTTGGAGGGGCGAGACCCAGCCAATGTCCTTTGGTCTGCTGTAGCCACTCGTTTCCAGCCACAGAAGATTGTAGGTGGCCTCCTACTGAAGACTGAAAGCTTCATTCCATGAGTCTGTGGCCCATAGGGATACTGGGTTTCCCTCTGTGCCTCAGTTTTCTGATCTGTGAAATAGGAACAGTAATACCACCTAGCAGGTAGTAAAGATAAAGTAAGTTGTTTAATGAATAAACCACATTGAACAGCACCTGGCACAAACTAGGTGCTCAATAAAGATTGTAAATATTTGGAAAAATTTGAAAAAAATCAAGGTAGTTTCAGAGGTTGGGACCATAAGAGAGCAGGCTTGGAAGATGTGGGCTCCTTCCCTCCTATAAACAGCGAGCAAGCAACAGTAGATTAGAATTGCTTCCTGGGAAGTTCTAGAAACCAATTGGGAATCTGTAGCAATTAAGCAAATGGCAACAAGAAAATGTCATGAGCAAAACTGTAGGAAAATGGTGATTCCTCCTTGTTTCCCTGCTGTTTCTGAGCCCATCACTGATGCATGCAGCCAGAGAGAAGAAAAGGAACAGAATCTGTTTGCAGCATTCTGGCTGGTCCGGGGGCTCTCCAAGGAGCTGATTTCTGTCTTGCATGGTGGGAGTATCATGTCTGAGGTCTTTGCAAGCAGCAGGAGATGGTCTGGGTGGGTCTGTGTATGCCTGGGTGGGAATGGAGAGGGGTGACAGGGCCTGAGAAGACCCTGTCTTCAAGCTGGGCAGATGGGTGCAGATCTGCCCCCTGCCTGGAGCCACTCTTCAAGGCTGAGACTTGCTGCTGCCTTCTCCAGTGCCACCGCTCAACCAAAGGCCAGGAGGCGTATGAAAAACAGGGAAACGTGGTGCATCCACAGTACAAAGTAAGTGTCCAGAAAATCGATCCTGAGGAAACACAGGTTTCTTTATTAGACTCTGTGGATTTGTTTATTAGACTGTCAGTGGATTTCTCAGCAGAAACCGTGCAGGCAGAGTGATGGCGTGTTTAAAGGGATGGATGTGAAACTCTTTCAGTCAACAATTCTGTAGCCAGTAAAACTGTTCTCCAGAGACAGAAGATATTAGAATAGGCCTAGATGAACAGCAGTTGAAGGCATTCATTATCGCAAGCACAGGAGTGCTGGGAGGAGTTCAGAAGGTGAACTCAAAAAGTCTGAGTGGAAGAACAACTCAGATACGAATCTGACATTTCTCTTATAAAAGTAGATACACGTGCAAATATAAGAATCAGTATCATTGTGGTTTGTGATTACATTTCAAATCATTTTTGTACTATTTTAACTATAAAGCATAAAGATTCTCATCAATTGATACTAATGGGCACATATTACATAAAGATGTAACTTGTGACATCAACGACATGAAGAGTAGGGATTTTGCATGTCACTGAAGTTATTACTATTTAAAAATCTCTAGAAATACAGGATGCTATACAAAATCCTCATGTTAACCACAGAGAAAATATCTACCGAGTATGCACAAAGGAAATGAAAGGAGAGTAGAAATACAATATCAACCAAATACAAAGGAAGCAGCAAAAAAGGAAAAGGAGAAACAAAAATTTATAAAGCACGGAGAAAAGAATTAGCAAAAGGCAACAGTCAATCTTCCCTTTACGTAACCACTTGAAATGCAAGTGGACTTAGCAATCCAAAGGCATAACCTGGTTGAGAGACAGAAGACCAGCACCCGACTACATTCGGTCCATAAAAATTAAGATAGATAATGTGTGATAGAATAGGACACAATCAATTAAAGAAATGTTTCGAGTTGTTTTCACAGTGAAATGTCTATGTCATAATACTAATTTCAAAAACACAAACCGTATTTACATTGTAATTTGCATGTACAGAGTAATATGCAGTCGTTCAATACACATTTAGTAAGTTCTACTTCGTTTTAGTCACTGAGATTAAACGGATCAAGATGACCGCAAGCTCACACACAGATGGTTTTTTAAGGCCAATGTTCACTTTGTTGTTTAAATCTGTTTTCTTATTTTCTTTAAAATTTCCCTAATGAACATTTAATAAAAACCAGATTCAATTTTTTTTTTCATTCCTCAAAGTAAAAATGCATCCAGACTAAACATGCAGGCAACGCAGAAACTTTGCTGATATAAACAGACAAACTTCTTCAAATCCCTCATCTCATTTTTGTTTTCTGAAAGTGAACACTTTCAGATAATAAATCACAGGGCATATTTTTCTTCTGGCACTTTTTCCTCAGCTGATTGGAACAAAGCTGTGTCTCATCTGAGATAGGATCAAACTTTTTTCATATACATAGTAAATGTATCCTGAAGTATAAAATTGTTATGAAAAATTCTTGCCCAACAGTTAAAAGACATTCATTATCAGCTGTGTACTGCTTATATAAGATGAGCAGAATATGCCGTCATCCTATGGGAGTTTGCAAACTGATGGGAAAAAAAAATGGGTGTGTGAAGGTAGGAGATTGCTGTTGCTCAGAAACCAGACAGTATTTTTGATAAGCTCTTCTGATTTGAAGGAGATGTTGTTTAAACCGTTGTGCTATGGATAAGCAGCTGATGATGTGGTATGGAGGCAAGGCTGCTTTCAACAAGATAAAACATAACCCTTAACTTCAGTTCAAGATTTGAAGTTTTACACAGTGATGACTGAAGCCAAGGAAGCTTGGGAAATAGCTTTGAAAGAGAAAATGCCGAGTAATTAACTCAGCTATGAAAAGCAATGAACAGCCAGTAGACGAAGCGGCATGGATGAACCTCACAGCGTGCCTAGGAAAAGCCACTGACACACAGGGATTCTGGTTCTATGCACCCCGGATGAGAGAAGGCTAATTACGAGGGACAGCAAGCCGGCATGACTCCAGGGTGAGAGTGCATGAGGGCTGCTTGGGAAAGGCTAAAAAGAAGCAGAAATATTCCAAAAAATGTGCGCAGTTCATTCCAGGTGAAGTAACTCTCAATATTATTGATTGAAGTAAATAAAAACCACGGAACTACTTCTGGCTGATCTCTAAATAAAACATATTCCTTTTTTTGAAGATGGGACATTTAACAGTTACTGAGGTGAATCGACAGTGAACCGATTATTAAGAGTTTATTAAGATTACTAAGAGTTGATTGTCTAGAAAGGAATTTGGCTTGGCATTAGGAAATGCAATTTCAGTTTTGATTTGAGATTCAGATTGGATAATTTCTGCAAGATTATGACTGAGCATAATGGATGAATAGAAGTTGAGTCTTAATTCACACACACAGGAAAATCCACCCAATAGTGATAAATCAATGTAATTAGTGACATGACATAATTCACACTGTTTCTATTATTTACATAATGTTGACTAAGCCCAAGAAATTACTGCTGCACTTAATATGAATATTAAAAAGGAGTGACACAATTGTGAATAATTTGGATGAAATGAAAAATTGTTTAAATAAACAATTTGTAAAAAAATCTAGATGAACCATAAGTATTCATATCTTGTTTTTATGGAAGAACTAAAATCCATTGTTAAACATAGTCCTATAGTTTAAACTCTTTATTTTAGATCTAAGATTTTTGATATGTGTAGCACATGGTAAGACTTTGAGTTTTATTCAGAAAATAGTGACAACCTTTAAATTCTCTCTGGAAGTTCTGAGATACATATTTAGTAAATACTTAATATTTATAGTAAATACTTAAATATTTAGTAAATAGTATGCATTTAATAAATGCTTGTTGAATTAGTGATTTGGCAGAAAAGGATGAGGAATGATAAAGATTTTCAGAATCAAACTGAACCTAAATGTCAGGCTTTGGAGAAAGTCGATGATGACTTTTTAAAAATTTGACAATGATCAAGCATTTTTAGATGTCAGTTATGGCTTATAAAGAAAACAATTAAAATATAAACCATACATGGGATGCTATTCCTTTTGTAGATTGTCATTCATTCAGAATAGATGTGTGCCTGATAGGCCCGCCAGATGATTGACACTTGTATAGTTCTATACGTCAAACTGTGAGCTATGATCAAGGAGCCTGTTTCCATACAAGAGCTAATTGATTGATCCCTGACTATAACTAAATTTACCAAAGGAGAACATTTCCCTGGTCCTGGAATTAAGGCAGAAGCTGCCCTTCGCAGCCCCTGTGCCTAGCAGGAGCAAGAGAAATCGGCCCTCATATTGATGGTGACCCCTCACCTGCTCCATTTGAGCCCAGTAGTCGAGCACATCGCTTGCAAAGTTAAATTCCTCGGGCCTATCGAAGTCGTTCCATTTGGGGACTCCAACTCCTGTGACCGGGCGGCAGTGCAGATGCCAAGGGGCAGCCTGGAAACCGCGGAAGGATTTTCGGATTCCCCGGAGAGCCCGCAATCTCATCAGCCACTGCATGGTGGGACTGCGGTCAGGAACCAGACTCAGAAATCCCAGGTTACCTCCTGCATGGGGAAGAGACAATTCATAGGCTGGCTGTGCAGGTGGAACAACTGGGAAGGCACAACTTCCTGATTGAGGGAGGGATTCAGCCTCCCAGTGAAGGAGCCACAAGGGAGGATGTTCTGTGGTGGGTGTCTAGCTAACCAAGAGGTTGCAGCACGTACCTGACGCCTCTTCTTGTTCCACATCTTGGGACTTTAGCCCAAAGCAGCAGCCATGTGACTATCTCCATTTTGCCATTTCTGTGTCCCATTCGATCCTTACCCTGGACGTCTCTGTTCTTGCTAAACTCAGTCATATGACTCCCACAGAAACTGCCTTCTTAATTAAAAAAAAATACTTAAAAGGGGGATAGAGAAAGAGAGAGGAGAGTACAAGTGCTCCCAGCCTCTGACTCATTCCTTTCATGTCTGCTATGGCTGGGGCTGGGTCAGAACAGGAGGCAGGAACTGGGACTTCATTCTAGTTTTCCCTAATAAGAGGCAGGAACCCAATGACCTGAGCGATTACCACTGCCTGTGGAAATGTACTAGCAGGAAGCTGGAGTCAGATGCAAGAGCTGGGCATAGAACTCAGATATCCTTAAAGATAATGTCAAGTGTTGTCATCTTCCAACGAGATCTGACTTGAACCTTCACTCTCTGTAGGGGCGGGTCTCAGGGGTCTCTGGCCAGTAGATCACCAAGCGAGTAGGCAGCGATGTGGTGGTGCACTTAGTAGCGAATCACCAAAGACAGGTCAGATGGATGTGTGCTCGTTTATTGGCAATTAAGCGCAAGCTTATATAGGGTGAGGCAGGGAAGACAAGTTTTGGGGTAGTAATAGTATTTCTATAGGGGGTATACACACACACATATTTTACATATTACAGCCTAGCCAGTTTAAAGGTCATGTACAAGACTGAGTGGTACTGTGTAGCCCACCACATCCTGAAGTTGTTTATAATGAAATGGGTTTTTTGGTAAGGGCAGGTGCGGGGAGGAGGTGACCCACTTACTAGAAAGTACCCAAATTACCAGAAAATATCCAATTACCAGAAGAGGTAGATGGGGAAGGAGGTACCTGGAGGACCTAGACCCCCTGCCAACTGCTTAGGCTTCCAAGACAGGAGAGAGTCTCTTAGGCGTGTGTTGAAATAAGAGGGATCTCTAAGGCGTGTGCTGAGGCCATAGTCCTGCTGCCCTTTGCATAGGCTAGGTGGACAGAGACCCATCCGGGCACTCGCTCACCCACAACTCCCTGTGGTTTTTAACTTAAGCAAGGCCAATTAGAATCTCTCTGGATTTTCCTGCATGTTTTGTAGCAAGGAGTAGGGAAGGCTGACTCTCTCTGTGG
The DNA here is from genome assembly GCF_017591425.1 of Ochotona curzoniae. Lineage (NCBI taxonomy): Eukaryota > Metazoa > Chordata > Mammalia > Lagomorpha > Ochotonidae > Ochotona > Ochotona curzoniae. The sequence goes on along the minus strand of NW_024465421.1, from coordinate 16,332,269 downwards.
CAGAAGTCACAAAGTACACCTTCAGGCGACTGTGGGTGGTTTGATTCATAGTCCCTGGAGAGAGCACTACTACATGAAAGCAGGAGTTTGATGTCCAGAGAGGAAGATGAGGGACAGCAAGGGTCCTGGGGGACAGTTAAGTCTGATTCCAATTGTTCCTGAGACCCCGCTACATCTCCGGCCCCTTCTTGTTAATATCCTTTTCCGCATTTTTGTAAGTCAACAGTTTCGTCATTGCTTAAGATTGGGTTTCTGTTACTTAAGACTCCATGCACTTCGATACATACACTCAAAGTTCTTGGGGTGGCCACTGCCTGTATCACGGTACTTTCCCTCTCAGAGTAAATCTGGTTTCCAGGGCTTGCCAAGGGCAGTGCACCAGGCAGTCACTATTGATCTGTCAGAGCTGACATAGGAAGCAAAACCTCTCTACCCATGCAGCTCCTGACCACTGTCCCCAACGTGGAAGCACAACCACACTTGGCTAAGGGCTTTCTTGAAGCTCAATTGAGGAAATTGGAGTGAGCTAGAACCTCTACATCCATGAAAATCTGCTTGTCGCTTTCATTGTGAGATGATAATCCTTTACTTGATAGATGAGGCATTTGGAAGTTTGAGTTTACAAACTGAATCAAAGTATCTTAAGGGATGACAATAACCGGATTGTTGGTTCCACGAGAACTCTTAAGTCAAACTATTTCATTTTATCCACAAAAGCCTGACTAAAGAAAGCCACTTGGCCAACAACTTTGAGGTTCAAGCCATTTATAACATCCCTGACATATAGCTTCCCTTCCCCCCAGTCTCACCAATAGTAGAATATTGTTTGACCAATAGAACAGATCAATCAAACTGATCATCACCAAGAACACTGGGCCTTTATTTTCACCTGACACCAACCAGCTGCAGCTAAAAATTGTTGCTTCATTTAAGTGTGACGTTCTCCAATGTGATGTGACCTCTCCACTCCCTGTTTTGATCATGCCTGCTTCCTTCTCCACTCGCTGGAACCGGCCAGGCTCTATTGACATTAGAGCTTCAAATTTCTGACCTAGGTCAAAACCCCAGGAGGGACAGGGATTTCCTTGAGGTAGCATGGCAAGTTTAACAACAAAGTTGGTTCTTGAAACCTATCCCCTTGCTTTAAAAAAAACTTTTTTTTTTCAACACACACACCTCTCTCCACAGGTTTGGACTGATTTACAATGAGGATGCTAGACTCAGTTGCTGTTCTCTATTCAGGTTTGTATATGACCTGAAGGTCTACCTTAAAATGCAGACCCCAAAGTGGTGCAAGCAACCGTGTAGTAAGTAGCTGAAGACTCCTCCCACAAAAAGGGGAATCAGTGTGATGAGAAAACGTATGAACCCTTTATGATGGGACAAGTTGTGTCTCTTCAAACTTGCATACCATAACCCCCCAGTAGTCCAAAATGGGATTGTAGGAAAGAAAAGATACTTGGAAAAATAATTACCTAAAATTGCAGCAGTGTTCATAATAGCTAAGAAACAACCCAAGTTTCCATGCACTGATGATGCATAAACAAAATGTGGCACCACACGGAGGTTCCATGTAACATCAGTGAGATTGACCCACATTCAGAACTCTACTAATAACACTTGCTGGCATGGCTGTGGGGGGAAAGTCACCCTATTTCACTGTTAGTGGATGTGTAGGCTAGTACAGTCACTATCGAAGCCAGTACGGAGAGTGCTAAGAGAATTGAAAATTGATCTACCATATGATTGAGCTATCTCACTTTTGGGAATATATCTAAAGGAAATGAAATCTGAATGTGAGAAAGTGACCTGTGTAAACCTGGATTTACAGCAGCACAATCTATAATGGCAAGACATGGAAGCAACCCAGACGCTCATTGAAAGAGGAATGGATAACTGGTACATCTGCTCCATGGAATATTACTCAGCCATTAAATAGAATGAAATTCTACCATCTGCAAAAAAAAAAAATGATCCCAACTAGAGAACAGTCTGTGATCATTTGCCATGGAGACCCTAGCTCAATTAACATACCTTCCTTAGTTTGGCAAGGAAGAATTGATCTTCTAAACATCTTTGCAACTCTAATTTAATCTCTGGCACATGACAGTAAGAAACCCAGTGCTGAGCAGTGCAGGACTGTCTTAATCGAGAGTGTGGCCTTAGGAATCAAATAGCAAAAGTTCAAATTCCAGCCCTTCACTCACCACCTATGCAACTTTGGGAAATTTACTTAACTCCTTTCTCTCAAACATGGGCATTTGGCAACAGCTGCTGTCCAGAGTCATGGCGGACGAATGAATGCCAACCACATAAAACACTTAGCTCAGACCCAACCCAGAAGTATGCTGGAAATCTGAGATCCTGTTGGTTAACATTTCTCAGGAGGTTCTCATGAGGTAATACAGCTTGACAAAAACAAACGGCCTCCAGAGGAAGAGTCCAAAGGCAAGGCATGGGGGTGAATTCTTGTATTTGAACAGTGCAGGGTCCAACTTTTGCCATGATTTATACAGAATTGGAAACACTTGCTTTCAGTGTTGAGAGGATGAACCATCAGGAACTCTCTGTAGCTATAATCACATCTGTTCCCATGACTATGTCCGTCTGATATTTACCTTTAAACCCATGTCTATTTCTCACAGGCCATGACATACATAAGTAAACTGGACAACCTGTTGAACTCCTCCTTTTTGGTCTAATTAAGAAAATGAAAAAAAAAAAAGAACATTGCCCACAAAATGTCTGAATGTCATATTTTTCTATCTATTGTGGTTGTGTCATGTATGATTTTGATACTATCACATATTAGACTGAAAAAGCTGCTACCCTCTCAGAGTTTATAGTTCAAGAACATTCTATGGAATCGCTTTAAAGCCCGATCTTTAGAAGTGTGCTCGAGTGTCTTCTGGTTGCAGTTGGGTCTAGTGGCTCTGCAAGGTGGCTCTACTTTTTCCTTCTATGCTCAGGTGTCAGCACCTTGAAGAGCTCCTGAGATCAAACTCAGGCTTCATAAGCCGTTGGACTGAAAAAAAAAAAAAGGGTAACTTACTGAGCAACATACTCAGTGTGCAGCACTGCTCACAGACCCTGGGGTCACAGAGCCAGTCCTCCAGCCCTCCCAGCTGAGCAGTCCTGAACTTGTCTCTGAACTTGAGATCCTGGTGATAATAATGCCATTTTCTGGCTTCCCAGTGAGGATTGGTGAGATGATTCACACGAACTATGCGGCTGGCACTCTATCTGATGTGCAGCGAGACTTAATACATGCGACATGCCCTGATGGCAAATTCTAAAACCAATCCCCTTGCTGTTAGCAATTAAAAAATGAAAGGCATTCATTTGATAGGGAGCAAACCGACTCTGCCTAGCAGAGCTCTCATGCCTTCCTCCCGTGTGCCACCACAAACTACGCTGCCTGGCATGCTACCGTGCCTATCTGCATCCCAACCATGATGTGCTCCATGTGTCATATGCTTAATCTCATGTACTCCTCTCAGCCAGCTTCGACACCCTCACTCTTCCAGGAAGGAAATGAAGCATCCAAGAAGTTAAAGCCATCTACTCAAGACTGCCCAACTTGTCAGAACTTGAAATTGAATTTTATGTTCTAGACACTGCATTTAATTTACTACACACACACACACACACACACACACACACACACACACACACACACAGAGGGAGAGAGAGAGAAAGAGAGAGAGAGAGAGAAAAGAAGCTGTCATTAACTTTTGTCTTACCTGGTGCTGCTTAGGACACAACTGGGCTAGGTCTTGGATATACAGATATATATAGAAAAGGAAAGATTTGTGTGCCCCGTTCTGTCTGACCAGGAGTGTACAAGCATCAGAACTTGGCTCCTGGCCATAGCTCAGGGGAACCTTGAGCAGAGAACTTATCAGGAATTGGATGATTCTGCAGGGGGAGGAGAATCTGGAATAGAACAGGGCAGAAAAAAATTTGCTGGCCTCCAGAAGAGACAAATCAGCCAGAAAAACAAACTGATTCTAGAAAGTGACCCCGCCCCCCCAATCCTTAGAAAATGATTGGAGGGAAGAGAACAAAGTCAGAGGTAGCACTTTCACTTGCATGGGGTGGCGAGTCTGCTCCCTTTTCCTAGCCCTGTGCCCCTATGTTTTCATTCAAATGACAGCTGAGGGGAAGAAGGGCCTAATAGCAAGGGAGGCAGGGGACCTGGGTCTGCTCCTTAACACCTGTGTGATCCTGCCTTGGATTTTGTGAATGGAAATGTTACCAGTAAGCCCTGTCTGCCAGGGTTTTTGTGTGGTTGTTAGGTTTGGATGAAATTAATCATGAACAGCACAAGACTGGATATAATCAATGCTGGCTTTTTTTTTTAAAATGGTTAAATTGGGGGTTGTAAGAGAAAACAGTCTGGAATCTCAAAATGTAAAGAGTGACTCAAATGCTTCTAAGAAAGCTCCTTGGGAAAGCTATTGGCCCAAGTGAAGCTTGGTCTTCTCACTATAGAGGACAGGAGAGGTGCTAACATGTTTATTTTATGGGATCTTTGAGAGGGTTTAATGACGTGAGAGATGGAGAACCCTCAATCCAGCCATGGCATGTATTAAACGATGAAGCACTGAATAAAGCAGGTGGTTCTGGGCAGTGGTCTGTACCATTGGTTTTGTAAGGGAGTCATTCTGAGGGTGTTCTTGACAGGGAGAATGGATGATTTCCCTATGCTTTTTGCCTCCCAAGTGTTACTGGGCCGAAGGGCAAACCTGGCCCATGAGAAGTGAATCTTGCCCTTGCTGGCCAAGGAATTAAAGTTGAACATTTCAGCTCAGAATAGGCATTAGTTTTATGGTTAAAGAGAAGGTATGGGGACAGGGCTGGTTGATTTGTCACTGTAGGCTACACATTAAACACTCTAGATACCAAAGTACAAGCAAATGCTGCTACTGGAGCCAAGGACCCATCAGCTTTGAGAGGAGACTGGGGATGGGGCATAAAGGGAAGAGCTCATGAGGCTCTCTGTGGATCTCTGGTTATCTCCCTCCCGTGCGGAGCCCTGACTAGGAAGACAGGTTCTTGGGCCAGGACTTCTGGCTTTCAGTCTAGCTTTTTCCCATTCCCCAAGTCTGCAATATCAAGTGGGGTTCTTACCCTTTATACCTCAGTTTTCTCATTTCTAATCATGGGCATACAGTGTATATGTATCAGAGTGCTGTAGACTCTAGGTAAGCTCTTCCTTCAGTTCGCACCCTGTCCTATAGTTAGTGTAAAGACATCAAACCCCACTTCTGGACTGTGAACAGCAGGCAAGGTGACATGAATTCCTTCTGGTCAATAGCCTGCAAGAGTCTATTTAAATGCACTTGTTTCCTCTCATCCAATATCCCTGGAAATCATGTGTTTCATCATGACTTTAGTCTCATTCTCTGAATGGTTTTGCAGAACTCCATCTCCTGCTAATCCACACTGTTTCAACCTGGTAGCCTCCTTATCATATAACAAACCTGCATTCATTCATTCATCCATTCATTCATTCAATGTATAGTCAATAACCGTCTTGTAAGTACAGATGCAGCTTTGAAGGTTTCAGACAAGGTTACTGATTTCAGGAAGTTCATGTGCCCATGTTAAGCAGAAGATAAGTAAAAAAAAGTCAGTTAAATAGATTAAAGAATTCCAACTGGTGACATATGTCAATAAAAATAGTAAAACAGGGTAACAAGATGGTGTAACCATGGCCAAGGATGCCTTGTCTTAAGAGGTGACTATTGAGATCTGAAGAAGAAAAAGCCAGATGTGGGGAAGGAATTCCTGGTAGAAGTCTCAGTAAGTACATTAAAATAAATAAATAAATTTTATTGATTTATTGTCTGCATGTTAGAGAGCTTCCTTTGATTGTTCTAAGGCCTTCAATGAAGCATGCATGAACATGGGCAGTTAGGAGGGCCACTATTGAAGTCATAGCTATGCCATGGTGGTGGTTCAGGTGAGGGGGGTAGCTCTGGGGAAGATGAGAAATGAATAGACACAGGATAGATTCTTGAGCTATTATGGGAAGAACTCACTAATGGTTCTGATGGAGAATAAAGAAAGACCCAAGAATGAATCTCAGCATTTGGCTTCTGCCATGATATATACAGTAGGATCATGCTTTACATATGAAAAAATACTGCAACATACCTAAAGTTGTTGAGGCCAAAGAAACATGGATGGTACCTGGTTTTCAGGAGGCTGGTTCTCCCAGATCAAGTCTCCTAACACTTTTTCTTCGTACTGCTTACCTTGCCTCTCTGTCAGCGAGTGAGCTTGACAGAGGCTTCTTCCATGGAGAGAATAAACCTGGGTTGATTAGATGAGCTCCCTTTGGTCCTGAGGAACTGGATAGACTGGATAGAAGATGGGAGGAACTCACTATTTTTATGTTACCTGGTCAACCTTTTCCTCCGGCTCTAGGAGAAAAAAAAATATTTGTGTCTGTAACTGAGATCCCTATACAATCTCAGTGTGGTTTCATCTTGGCTTGGCCAAGTCGTAAGAGTTCACCCGTGGCTTTTCCACTAGTCTCAGAACCAGTGTTGCATGAGTGTGTGTCCTGGGGGTGGAACTACTTGAAATAGCTTGGGAGCCACTTCACGGAGCAAGTGCTTCTCAAATGGCAGCTGGTATTGTTTCTAAAGAGAGGCTTCAGGCTCAGGTGGACAGGGCAGGCTGGGCTGTTTGTTCTATCAGTTACCAAGGCACACAAATCCTGACAAATTATTGTGGCACACTGCTTCTATTTCTTCACCTGAAAGTGGGAATGGCATGCTGACCTCACAAGACCATTGTGATAATTAAGAGATAATACACACAGGCTGTTTAGAACAGTGTCTGATGCACAGTAAAGATGATCATTATTTATTAGGCGAGGAGGATGGAAAGACAGAAGAAGTGATTACTTTTTTCAAAATCCTTTGTATATTTGAAAGGTAGAGCAAAAGAGAGAGAGAGAGAGGGAGAGAGAGACTGAGAGAGATGAGGAGAGAGATATGGGCATTTGCTTCTCTAGAGATGCAGAAATTAGCACTCAGAAGGCTGACAAAGCTACATAACTTGAACTCACATGTATTGGATATATCCCTTCTGGAAGAGACTATTAGTTATACCACTTTCACAATGAGAACATCAATGCCCAAGAATTTAAATTATTTTAAGCCCAAACCCACATAGTCAGAAAAGGATAGAAAGAACATTTGAACACTTTGGAACTAATGTCCACTAGGTCCTAAATTCTCCAAGAATCACCTTATTTGGGCGCAGCACAATAGACTAGTGGCTAAATCCTTGCCTTGCATGTGCCTGAATTCCATATGAGCACTGGTTCATGTCGTGGCTGTTCCACTTCCCTTCCAGTGGGAAAGTAGTTGAGGATGGCCCAAAAGCCAGCACCCACAAGGGAGACCCAGAAGAAGCTCCTGGCTCAGCTTTGGCTGTTGTGGCCACTTGGGAAGTGAGCCAGCAGATGGAAGATCCTTCTCTCTGTTTGTTTCTCTGTGTAAATTTGTCTTTTTAATACAAATAAATCTTAATAATAATAAAAAAAATCACCCTATTTAATGACCAGCACAAGTCAATTGGGAGAATAACTCCCAACTGAAAGGAGACACAACCTCTTGAAAAACATCTTCTGTGTTGATTTCTGGAGTCACTGTAGTTGTTTTCCAGCAGATGCATGTGTTCTGAGGCAGAGAACACAGCCCAAAGCTTGAGTATTGATTACAACCTGCGATTCCCTCTTCAACTGTCTTGCAAACACTTAAGGGAACTTATGATAAGACAACACAATTTTCCTGGAGTTACATGTTGCATGTTCACAGTGAGTGTGGGTGGGTGGCAGAGATTAATAAAAATCAATGAGCAGAAATACAATTACAGAACTTTTACTTCACGTAATGGAGGTGTATCATCCATAGAACCAAGCTTCTGACAGTACCAACTCCGGACTCCAGGCAAAACACTAGAAACAATATGAGAGTGCACTGGAGAGAAATGGAAGAAGTCTACACTCACAGGAAATGAACGGCAGTATGTGAGTTTTGTATTTTAAAGCAGAAAATCCAGGAAAAACAATCAAATCAGGGAAACTCTAAGTTGTATTTATAAATCTCTAATTGATCCCTGAAATATTCAGAATTCATGCAGCTGAGGGCAGAAAAGACAGAACCAAGTTTTTTGTGAGTAGATCCTGCAGAGTAACAAGAATGAATAATCTGAGTATGGTTAAACATTCACTAAACAGCAACTTTGGAAAAAAAAACAAAGCAAAATCCAATCTCTTCTCAACAAATCAAGGCAATGCTCGGTGTAAAATCAGGAATAGCACCCATTTTCCAGAAAAAATAGGTTAATAACCCAGATGTTAGAATTCTTAGATGAGGATTTTAATAATCATGCCATAGATATGATGATCATGCTTGAGGAGCCAGAGAAAATGTGCTCACAACAAGTAAATAAAAAAAGATTTAACAGAGAGATAGAAGTGATTTTTAAACTGAGACTATTTAACTGAGAAAATCCATGACCTTAAATTAAAAATTAACTGAGTGACCTCTCCTGCGGATGGAAGAAGATCAAAGCAAGTCAATGAACTTGAAATTGGGTAAAAAAAATGATCTATCCACCTGAAGAGCAGAGGGGAAAGTGCTGAAAAAGGTGAATGGTCGGTGTCTTGGTAAGCTTTAGAGAAGAAATGTACTTTGGAATAACCTCCTTAAAATCAAAAACCAAGAACCAAAACCAAAACAACAAAAAAGAGTGTGAAAGCAGACAGAAGAAGATGCAACACTCGGAGAGGACAGAGGTTTCAGATCTCCATGAACACAACGGAAGTTGGGGAATGACCTCAACAACACAGCAGTTGGGGCCATCCTCTGCCATAGACTTCCACAGCAATAGAATTTCTCAGCCACTGACAAACGAAGGTGCCTTTGTGGGAACTTAGCATTTGACAGGAGAGCTCAGGCTCCTAGAGGGGTGCTCAGGAAAACTGTGGGCAGACACTTGGTCTAGAAATGACCCCATCACGCTGTGGGCCTGGCTGAGACTCTCTCCATATTTGGTCCTGGCAGGAATCAAGCACACCAGCATCAGGCCTGAACATTTCAGAATCTGCTGTAATCCGCCTAGAGTTGTGGTCCCAGTCCTCTCAACCTCAGACTAGATCAGGGATGCCTGCCCAGGAACGTGTTCATTGAGCCAACAAGAGCCTTCCCGGAGGAAGAAGGGAGACACTGCACCGATCTGCACAGTGGATAATAGGCCTGTTGGCTGTGTGTTCCGAGGCATGAGCCCTTTGGACTCAGGTTCTGGAGTCTCCCCAGGGATCTTAGCTGAATAATTCATCTGGTCAAAACAGGTTCCTAAGGACTGGTAGCAATGTTGCTCCTCCACATGCACAGATACCACCGTGAGGCTACAAGAGCAGCAGAGTCAGGCCAACCGGACACTAGTGGACAAGACTTACGAAGCCTTAGCCACAAAGACTTGGAGTTGTGCAGATTACCTGAAAGAATGGAAAACAATCATCTTAAAAAAATGCTCAATGGAATGTGAGAAAAAAAAAATCAGCAACTAAATGAAATTAAAAAAAAAAATGTGTGAAAGCTTTGGCTGTAAGATCAGGAGCTAGACGAGGATACACTTCTCAGATACAGAAGTCCTTGACAGAGCAGTTAGCCAAGAAAAAAAGAAATAAAACCCCTCAAAACAACAGCAAACAAAACAAAAAAGCAAAAAGCAAAACAAAACAAAACAAAAAAAACCAAAAAAGAAATGAAAAGCCCTGCAACTTAGGAATGAGGAAGTAAAACTAGCTCCGAGCTTTGTTTGCAGATACCATGATCATATTTGTAGTAAATCTTAAAGACTCCACGGAGGGTGGAGGGGGAACACATAAATACACACATGGAGTAAAGTTGTAGGATGACAAAAATCATTATACAAAAAACCAATAGTATTTTTATACATTTACAAGGAATTATCTTGAAAAGATTTAAAGGTAACAATCCCATTTAACATCACTAAGAGGACAAAATAAAATAATCATTTAGGAATACAATTAGCCATGGACACGAGCGACACTGTAAACCCTAAAACACTGATGAAGGAAGTGGAAGAAGACACTAATAGAAAGATATATCTCATTTTTACAGATTGGAAGATTAATATTATTAAAATGTCCATATCACCTAAAGCACCTAATGAAATCTTTATCAACATTCCAATGATGTTTCTTGTGGTAGTAGTAGAACTATTGTGCAATTAATATACAACCACATAAAAGAACCTGAATAGCTGAAACAACCTAGAGCAGGCAGAGCAAAGCTGGAGGTATGTCACCACCTGATTTTAAATTAGACTGCGATGCCTTAAGTAGCAAAGCCAACGTGGTATAACACACACACATAAACCAATGGAATAGTCAACTGGTTTTTGACCCAGTTGTCTAGTACATACAATGGAGGAAAGGATCATTTCTTCAATACAAGGTTGATACAATACAAGAAGTTGATAGCCACAAGAGAAGAATGAAATTAGACCACTCAGGCCAAATATCAACATCAACTCAAAACGGACTACTGATGTAAAGGTGAGACCTGAGACAAAAACAACTTGCAGAAACCAAGGAGCAACGCTTCATGGCATTCACTCATTCTATTATCGAGATTTTTCCACTGAATTTTTAACTTGCTCCATTGTGTCCTTCATTTTAATATTTCAGCTCGATTTTTTTCAGTGTTGCTATTTCCTGTGTGACACATTCCTTAAATTCTTTAACCTCCTGTATGTGCTGCTTGTTGTTGCTAAGAAGCTTTATAACAGGTTTTAAAAATTCTTTATACACCATTTCTTCAATGTATTTCTCAGTTAACTCCGAGATTGACAAGGGATTTTGCTCCTTTGCAGTATAGTCTTCAGTAATATTTATTGTGCCTCTATCTCTTCTTTTGCTCTTGGTCATTGCACTTCTGGTTAGCAGATTCTCCTGAGGGCTGTTTTCTAAGCTGTGTTACCTGCAGGTCTACAGATAGAGTTTACTGATTGCGTTTGGTAGCCAGTTCTTCATTTGTAGTCCTTGTGTCACTCCCTCCAGCGAGTTTAAGCCCTGGGCTCTTGTGTTAGGCTTCCCCCACAGTCTCCATAGCCCCAACTCCTGTCTCACCATTCTTCACCTCCTGCAATCCCATGCTGTAGCCACACCATTGCCTGCACAGACTTTCTTCCACTCCCAACTTGAGCAGTACCCCGGATTATGGAGAAACCAGCTGTCTTAAATCACCTGGCTGTTTATATATATAATTTTAAAGGGAAGAAGAAAGAGGAACACACACACACACACGCAGAAAGAGCGAGCTTTGTCCTTCATTGGTTCACTCCCTCAGTGAGAACTGTCTCCCTGGATAAAAAGGAATGATGGTAAGAAGACAGCGGGCCGATCCCTGCTCTGTCTGTAGCTCTGGTGAAGAACTCGCACAATGACTCATGTGTTAAATGATGGGGCTGGACCAGAGTTTGCTGGTATTGCCACTTGTCACGCTTCAGGTCCTTTAATATGGGAAGTGGGTGCTGTCATATGTGTTGGGCATCCTTGAGCTCTGCACACCAAATGGCCTAGTGCAGGAGACTGGTAGGGCATAACAGGGGTCTCCTGTAGACACTAAGGCTCTTGTTCTTGGCCTTCCACCTGCAGCCGAGTGATGGGTGCCTAGTCAGTTCTCCATGCATGTCGAATGAATGTGTGCCCATTTTTCAAGAAGTGTCTCCCCAGTTCAGAAGTACTATGCATTCTATGATTTCTCCCAAAGTATTCTTGAGTCACTATCATGACTATCTCATCTGCCCTGTCGAAAAGTACACTTTGAGGAATCCAAACAAAGAAAGTACACAACTCACCGAGTTACAGATGGATTCAGTTCAGGGACTGACTCCCCACCGTCTTGGCCAAGTCAAATTCCAACCTCAACGGAAAAAATTAAATCCCATTTGGAAAGCAAGATCATGGCCAGCCCTTACAGCATTCCCTCTGTGGCTATGATGTGTAAAAGCTTGGTGACACCTGCTATATATATATATATATTAAAAAAAATAACAGGTCAATTAAAAGAAGGAGAAATTGTAATGTTGAATAGTGATCATGAGTGCCAGGTGTCCTCTGGATTACTAGTGGGTTTGGGCAAAAATAAAGGAATCAGAGAGGAATCCTAAAGGAAATATCCCTTCTGTAAGTTAAGGGAAAAGCAAGGAAAAGGAACAGGGTCCACTTCTGTACTCCACTGTGACCCAACACAACACCCCAATGGCCTACTGAATGGTTCCAAAGGGGTGGGGGATAGGAATGGTGGTGGGATGTGGCTGTTTCTTTGAGAAACACTCAAAAGCATTCACAATCATTTGCAAGTTCTTTCCTCCACACCGGGTATTCATGGCTACCTCTCCTAGTCTATCTCCCATGTATCTTAATTGTTGTCTGCTGCTATCCACACCCCAGTCCCTGGCCAATCTATCAACAATTAACATCGGAGTCTTTGCCGGAGGAACATTTCTTTCTAGGATGCATCCTCAAGGCTGGGACCTACCTCCCAGCAGTCATCATTGGCTAGTTGAACAAATGCAAGCAAGGCTCTGGGCGCCACCTGGTGGAGAGAGCAGCCATGGTCCTCGTGCAGCTGAACCTTGGTTGGTGGCTTTTTGTGTCTGTCTTGGTCCACCGTGCCTGGAAATCTTGAAAGAATGCTGGGCACAGCAACCTGCACCTGCCCCTCAGCCTGGACACCTGGGCTGCCCAAAGCTTTGGAGGATCATTCTTCACCACAATGTGCACTGATGTCAGACTTGCAATTTCAAACTCTGCCTTGTTGGCTTTTGGACTCTGGTCATTCCTTTCTAATTCTCTGGTTCTCCTTTCTGGAATGGGAATGTTTCTACCATTCCTTTCTTACCGTGGCATTTTGGAAGTTGACAATTTGTTTTGATTTTACAGGAGCTCAGAGTTAGAAGGATTAGAGATTCAAATGAGAGAGTTGATTTGGGTTCCTGAATGTGTTAATAGCAGGGGACTATTGAGGATGGAATGATTATATTTGCATTGTGAGACAAACTGTAGCCTGTTGGGGTGCAATGCTAAAATCTGGCTGTGGTCTGTACCTCAAAGTTCATGTGCTGCGGGTATGGTCCCAGTGTGGCGATGTTGACAGGTGCTGTAGCCTCTAAGACTTGGTGCCTTCCTTGGAAGTTTGACAGCATCGCCCTCTGAAGGCAACAATGCTGGTCTTGTGTTAGTTCTCATGGCAGTGGGTTGTTAGATAGCATGGTCATCCTCCGACATTGTTCCTTCTGCACCTGACTATTTCTCTTTCTCTCCCTGTTAGGTTGTGATGCAGACAGATGGAGGTCCAACAGATGGGGTCACCAGGTGTTTGAGAAGTTCAGCCTGCAATGATGAGTGTAAGAAAACTCCATCCTTTACAGAGTAGCCCCATCAGGCACTTGTTTCATCAGAAGACAACAAAACAATGCACAGCCGCCCTGACTCTTGGAAAGGGCTTGGTGAGTGACTGTGCTGTTAGTACTGTTTGGTTCACTAAGTATTCTTAAGAAGAGCCCTAGACTCCCCCAGGGAGCATTAGCTTTCTCCTGTTCACTCCAATCTGCTAGGAAGCTTCACCTTTCATCTCAACTCCGGGTGCAGGTGAAACTTCCAGGGTCCTCACTTACCCCTTTCCTAGATCTGGTGCCCCAGCAGCACGGGAAACTGATCCTGTGGCTTATCCTTGCCCAGCACCACCTGCCCAGGCTGTTGCCTGGGTCCTCCAACCCCTAAGCTCTTGGAGGCATCTTCTCACCTTATCTCTGCTTTTATATTTCCCCCAAGGACTGAACTTAGAGACTTGATTTAAAAATGATTTTATTACATCATTTTTCAAAAGGGTAAACAGCATCAAAAATACGAGCCCTGGGAAACTGACACCTTTGGGGTGCTTTCATCATCCTCACAGCTCTGATCTCAGATCTGCAGCTGCCATCCAGAGAGGAAGCAGGGTCATAGCCACAAGAGGTCAAGACGGAGCACAGCACCTGGTAAATGCTCCGTTAATGCTGGCTCCCTGTCTCTGATCATGATAACCCTGGAGTTTGGGGGACTTGGAGATGATCCTAAGGACTATCCTCTCACAAGCCACTCTATGGAAGTCTTGTCCAGTGGCAAAATAGGGTGCCAAGCTCTCTCATTTTTTCCTGAGCTCCAGGTGTACCTGTGACTCTAGCCCTCTGTCTGCCCCTCTACGGGAGCCACCTGGCTTTGTACAGGTCCCTTGCATTTTCTGAGATTTAGTTTCCTCACTGAGTAAACTGGGAGAAGATTGAATTGTTGAGAGGTTAAACATGAGATGATGCAAGCAAAGCTCTTATCACTTAGTTAATGAATCTAATCGTAGAATAAGGATGATAAATCCGATCTATTCAGGGTTTCCTTGTATGGCTCAGCTTGCTATGACCTTGACTTGGGAATCAGAGGGCCTTGGTGTTAATTCAAACATTAACAGGGATGTTGATAAGGATAACGTATCTGCTTAGGAACTGACACAAGAATTCTATCATAAGGCAAAGGTGGCTTTGTTGTGAAAGAAATTTATTCAAATACAGGTTGGAGCAAGGGTCAGTCTGAGGGCACAATGCAGCCTCCTGTTTTTGTCAGGAAGCTTCCCTGAAGCACACTGACACCCTTGTGCTTAGGCAACTCATCCCTCTTTATCTGCAGTTTCATTGGCTTAGGATTTGATGTGCATCATTTCAGTTGACAATGGCCAACCTTGGCCCAAGCACATTAAGTGGAAAATTCCAGAAAGAAATAATTTGTTAAGTTTAAAAAACTTTTACTACAGTGTAGTGTTACAATTCTCCTATTTATGTTATTGTTGTTAATGTATCACTGCATGTAATTTATAAATTAAACTTAATCCTAGATGCACATGTATGGAAAAACACATGGCAAGTCACGTCTCACATAATGACATTTTGGTCAATAATAGATCACACACATGATGGTGGTCCCGAGTCTAGAAGAGTAACAGAGTTGAAAAACTCCCATCACCTAGTGATGCTGTAACTATCATACAATCCAGCATGAGACATGATTCATATATTTGTGATGATGCTGGCATAGACAAATCTTTAGCACTATCAGCAGATAGAAGATCAACACACATGGTGGGCACTGAACCTAACCATCAAGACATCCACATTCCATGCTGTAGATGCTAACTTCTGTGCTGGCTCTGGATCCTGACTCCAGGTTCCTGCTAATGCAGATGCTGAGAGGCAATGATGATGACCCAAAGAGTAAGACACCTGCCTCCAACATGAGTTGTCATGTGGCTGAACTCCTGCATTCCTGCCACTGGCAGGAGAGACCTGGGTGGAACTCCTGCATCCTGGCTTCAGTCATGGTCAGTCCTAGCTGTCATGAGCATTGAAGTAGGGGCTATTCCTTCTCTTTCTTGTTCTTTCTGCCTCTACCTCTGAAACAAAAGAATGACACATGCATGTACAGTGCACAATATTTGATCTAGTGATAATCAATAACTGTTATGGATATCTGTATTTGCCCTTCTGATTTGAGAGTGGACGTACTCACTCTAAGATGGTGAAGAAGCCTCACACATTTTCATTACCCTGAGAGACCATGGCAAGCAACTGGCCAATACTATCTAACCACTCAAGTTGCCTAAGGACACCCTGAAGTTGGCACAATGACGAAATCACCTAACAGCACAGTGCTTGGAATATATCCTATGAGGCATGACTATGCATGCGGGGAATCAGTGTGGGCTGAAGTCTCAGGCAATTACTGGGGTATCATTTCTTGCTGCTTTTGGCTCACAAGGCCAAAGCCGAACAGTCGCACCAAAGACTTTGTGGCCTAAAATGTTTAAATAAGTGGCTCCTGCGCTGGGGGAAGAGACAGGGTGAGGAAGCTACAGAGAAGACTTGGGTTTAAGGCTTGGAAGGCAGGAATTCTGCTTATTATGAAGAAGAGGGTAGAGGAGGTGTGGCTGCTGGAAGCAGGGGAAAGTGGGAGGAGCCTTTTGTCAAGCGGATTTAGGAACTCTTCCATATGAGATTGTGGAAAGAGATGCATCTGGTAGAAACAGCTTGACTCAGGCAGAGACAGGAGACAAGAACCAGAAACCAAGAGGAGCCATGAGTTTTAATCCTGTATCTCTGACTTGGGATAATTTTGGTGAGGTTTCTTGTTAAGACTGTACATGATGAGTTTCTGGTTGTAGGAGCTCAGGAGAAACAAGAGTCTCCCACTATCTTTGAGACTCACTTCCTAGGGGCCTTGGAAACCAGACAGATGCAAGCTTTGCTTACGGCTGTGACACTTTGGATGCTGACCGAGCTACTTAAGCTCTAAGCCTCAGCTGACAGTTAATACTGCGAGAGTTTGATACAAATAAAATAGGACAAAAGCTGTTCAGTAAATAGTTCTCACAGTGTGCACGCTGGCAGGTGATGGCATGTAATGCTAGTGTAAATAATTACATTTTAGATCCATACAGCTATATGCATTCACCACACACATTCTAATTTCTTCAGCCCAAGGAGTCAAGGCAAAAGAACACAACTTCAGCTGCAACGTATTCATTGTCGCACTGTGTTGTGTTTAGTAGTAAAAATGCAGATGCCCTCCCTTGGGATAATAGAGGGCGTGTGGTAGGACCAGGTTATCTTCTGTTATTTAGGCATTAAAAACCATGCATGGTGACTATTAACTGACCTGGGAAAACGATTGCTCAGGATCATTACATGATAAAAGCAGATGGTAAAATGCAATGTAAAGATTTACTGTTGGTGTTTTAAGTCTCTGTGTGAGTAACTACATATCCAGCTCTGTGGCTGTATATTCAGAGTGGTTCTTTCTGGATGGTGAGAATGCAAGTTATTTCTCCATTTCCTTCTTTCATTTCTTCCTCTCTCTCTCCCTCCCACCTTCTCTCTCCACCTTCCTCTCTCCCTACTTCCCTTTCTCTTTCTTTCTCTATATTCTTCCATTCTTCCTTTAAAAAAGCATCACTTTGTTTGCATGCTCTAATTTCAACTCAGTGAGCAATGCAGTGAATTGATTCTAAAACGTTAGTGTTATCGCAGCGGTGCCCCTGGTACTCCTGCACATCGTAATGAGGAAGAGCTGGGCTTGATTTTCATGGTGCTGGAAACTCTGCAGGTGAGGCCCTGTGGGAAGCAGCAGGCAGAGAAGAATAAGGACTGTGCCGATCAAGAGTAAAGACAAAAAAGGATAAAGACAGTGCCAATTCCTGGCACTGTACCGAAGGGGCTCACATTTAGTGACCCCCTCCCTTCCCTTTCCCACCCTGGTCTCCCCCAGTGTGAGTGCCTGGTGGTCTCCTTATCCTGAAACCACAGTCCCAGGGCCTTCTCTAGATTGTTCAGAAGGCCACCTGGCTAACTGGCTGTTCCCCGGCTAGTCCCCAGGGCACAGGAACTAACAGCTGCATGACAGAAATCATGGTTAGCCAGGAAGAGCAAGTTCTGGTGTCCTGCACAGTACAGCTAGTGCCTAAAGTTAACCACAGTTATTGCATATTTTAAAATAGCGAAAGAAAGGACTTGGGATGTTCCCAATGTAAAGAAATTATACATTTTTTTGAGATGAGCTCATCTGCTGATTCCTTCAACCCTCCCAAATGCTTTCTATGGCTTTGACTGGGCCAGATCTCAACAGTTTTCCCCAAAATGGATTTTGCAAGTTGACTTTTAAGTGAGCATTCTTTTTCACTTTTGTAGTTATTGTGATATGTGTAAGTAAACACTGAATGGCACTCCTCCCTATCCTGTGTTCTCCTCTAACCATCATAGTGTGTAGGATAAAGATTTGTCTCTTATAAGTCAGTGTGGGGCAAGTTAGAATCAGGAAGGTTTAGTGGAAACCACAAAAGCTGGAGACAATTGAAGTGGAGGATTTCAGCCATGCATTGAGGACAACGCATGGTTTAGGTAAGTTCTCACTGTTGAGGGTCACTGTGGCTTTTTATTATCAGTCACTTCAGGGACTGCACAGCTGACAGGGAAGAATGGTTGGGACCTTGGCCTTTTTCCTTCTGGAGTTGAACTGGGCTGAGGTCACTGCATGGGGAGGCAGGGAAGGCAGGTGGCTCAATATAGTTTGCAGGACTTGGAGCTAGGCCTCACCCTTCCTGGCTTGTATCGATTCAGGTGTAAGCGAGGCTCCTGGCTGCAGATCTGAGAAAAACAGGTGGCTGTGGCCCAAACACTCTCAGTGATGTCATTAGAGTGGTCCAGTGCTGGCCCAGGGCCACTTCCTGTAAATGTCATTTCCATCCAAGCCCCTCTGAATGGTCAAAGAATCAAAGAGGGGAAAGTTCTGGCTCCCTGACACTGCGGGGAGGGAGTGGTGGTGGTGGTGTTGGAGAGTCGGGATCCCAGGTATATCTCTGACTCCACCCCCTAGCCCGAGTGTTGGGAGAGGCCCGTGTGTTTTTTCTTGCTTTGGAAGAGCAAAGAAGGATTACCGTGTAATCCTTCAGTTAATGGAAAGACAAAATCCCCGGGGCTGAGCTGTCTTGATTCAGGAACTTGTGTGTGCCAGAGCTGGATCACCTGGGCTTGACCCTGTGTGCTACCTTCCACTCTTAGGTCTCAGAACACCAGGAGCTTCTCATGCAAACATCTTCTCCGCTCCCTGTTCCTTCTGTCTCTCACTGATCTGTGTCTCCTCCGCGGTATGTATCGGAGAAATGCGTTTATGTCCAGTATTCTGTGGTGAATAATATCACCCACTCCATGAGACTCAACTCCACAAGGGTATTGTAATTGGGCTCTCTTATTCCTTCTGCAAATCCATGTTAACCTTGAGGGTGCCACTGTGTGACAACATCTAGAGACAAGGTCTTTAAAGAGTTGCTTGAGCTGAGGTGGGGTCTCATGAGAGTGTGACACAGCCAGTGTCTTTCTAAGAAAAGAATAGGCATATATGTATGTGTGTGGAGATCATGTTGGAGACCCAGAGACCCACCCACACATGTTGCAGGAAACCTTAGGTTAGACCTGACCTGCCAACCCTTGGATCTGGGACCCTCTTCTCTTGGCCCATGAGGAAATAAATACGTCCTTGCGGTTTAAGTTCTCCAGGCTGTGGCACTTGATTGTACAATCCAAGCAAACTCATGCTGACTGACTGGGTTGGTCTTGCTTATCCTGTTTTCAGCTGCCAGCACTGAGCAACACTCCCTCCTGTGTGATTGGGAATGTAGGGTATTAAGTATGGGGCATGAGGAGCATGCTGGGTAGCCATCAACTGCCTGTCCACAAGCTTGTTCTCTGTGATTCAGGGCCACACCTGTCAATGTCAGGGACTGCCATGTCCTTCCTGGATAACACATAACTCACCAACATCTCAGAGTGATGTGTATGTGGAAGGAGAACCAGACATAAAGCATCGTGGCTTTGAGGTCATTTCTGTAAAATGGCATCTTACTAAAATGGCTATACTACCTATTAGGAAAACTTGGCAAACTATAGATACAATATAAAGAGGAAAGAAAACAATGATAGCCGTGCATTTTTTCTCCCTCCTCCATCCCTCGGAAAATTCCCATCTTAGTGTATCGGTGCTTCATCTTCCCAGCTACAATTTGCTGTTTACCTTTCTGAGTTGTGATCCTTCAGCACACATACATTATTTTATTCTGCTTTTTAAAATTGAAATGGCTTATCTTTTCCCCAAGACACAATAAACAGTCCTTAGATCTTTAAATGGCCAGGTAATTATTTTATTGGGTTAATTTACTACGTTTCCCTGTCATTTGGACATTGATTTTTTTCCCCAGTTTTCACTTATGCAACAAATAATTTCTGCATTTTGAGCCCTTTCTTTTAGGTGAGTCCCAAAGATGAAATTTCCATGCTAAAGGACATGTCCCTGATTGCTATTATCAAATGGTACCATTCAAAGGCTTAAACTAAGCTTCCATGCTCCTACTGGCAGAGAGGGAGATGGCAGGTACCCTGTGACTGCTATGACCTGGCCTTTCCAAGGGTGGCCTAGTTAGGCTAGTGAGAAGGTCGCTAAGATGCTTCCAACTAGAGGGTTCCATGGAGTCCTAGAGTACCTGCTGGACTGGGTGTTGGCCATGAGCTGATCAGAGCTCTTCGCTCTCCTGAGATCATGTGGTGACTCTGGAGGGGTCTAGTGGAAGCCAAACATCTCTGGTGTCTGTGGGCAGGTTGGAGGTCTGCAGGGCATTTGTGCAGACCTCATTTACCCCACTCTTGGCTTCTCAGTTTGGCCCTTTGGATCTTTCCAGAAACTGTCTTAGGCAGTTCAGAAACAAAAGCCACCTAGTGATGGAAATAAGAAAAAAAAACTTAGAAATTATCATGGCTCAGGGAGACTTTCACTTTCACCGAGTGGCACAAGAGAGAGGAAAGAGAGGGAGAAAAAACAGAGAACTTCTAGCTCTGGTCTGAATTCCTCTAGCTCTACATTCCTGCAGCAGCTAGGGCTGGGTCCATCTCGGTCTCCCATGTGGGTGATGCGAATCTAAGTGCTGGGGTGGTCGCCACTGCCTCTCAGGGTGTGCGTCAGCAACAGGCTGCAGACTGAAGCTTGAGTTGGGCATCAGACCCAAGTGCTGGAACATGGGACAGACCTCCTTTCCAGAGTCACACACTTGTTAGAGTAACACAGTGAGCTCTGGCTAGGGCTCGCAGAACACTGCTTAGGCAGCGACTGGACTTCTACGAGTCCTCGCTACCACTGAGCCTGGCCCAGAGCACAGCTCTACCTTCAGGAACCCAGGGTGTATATGTGCCCGTGGGATTTCCTGATCATCCCGTGTTTGTCTTCCCAGCATTCACCTTCCTGGGGTATTTGTATGGGGCAGTCACTCTCTTCACATGCTCCTGGAGTTCCCGGGTCAGCACCTCTGGGTCGTGAGAGGAGTACTCTGGGGAAAGGACGACAAATGCCTTCACCACCTGGAGGGGAAAAGCAGACCCCAGGGTAACACTTTGTACAGCGACCCCTTTCTCCTATCATGACAGTTTTACCAGTTCCTTGGATTTATCCAGCGTACCAGATAATTTTTTCCATTGCTCACTTTTTCATGCCTGCTGCTGGGGGAGTCAGCATTGCAGAGCCTTGTTCACTCCCCAACCTGAACTGACCCCAGCAGGTGCCAATGTCGCTTCTCTTAAGATAAAAATACTTTGGAGAAAGGAGCTTCTGCAGGGTTCCACTGGGCCTTGACTTTCAGATTTCCCTAATCTGGCATGGGTACTGGCCAGGATTGAGGAAAGTGCATCCACTTCTCCAGGAGTTATATATGTAGGAACGCTTGCAACCAGCAAACACTAAGAGGCACTGCTTCTGTTCCATGCATCTTAGAAGCCTAGTGCCTGGCACTCCCTCCAGGCCAGATGCATCACAGTCAGGTCTAGTGTGTTTGTGATAGCCTCAGCTGCAAACAGAAAAGAATTTTGTGTTGGGTAGAATGGATGTGCTGCACCTGCTACCAACATTTGTCCCACAGTCTGCCGCTGGGATCAGGTCTCTATCTTTTGCCACCAGTGTGTTTTCCCATCGTGTCCCTCTAGCAGGGATGGGGTTTCACTCCCTCCCGACGCCCCCCCCCCCCAAGGATCATTTGGTTGTTTATAACATTATCTGTAGGCAAGACAAAATGATCAACTTCAAAAACAGCTGACTGTGGAGTTATTGAATGATGGGTTCTTCTGCCTGAAGTTGCCTTGGCAGGGCTAGACACCCCCATGCTGCTGGAGAGGAGTGATATCTCTGAAGGCCGGGGTGATGGTAGACTAGAGGGAATGTGTGTCTCATGCTGGTAGCTGGTTAATGCTGAAACATAGGGAGTGGACTGGGCAATGTGTCCACCTGCTAGCACTGTGTTCCCTGCTGGCTCTATTGGATGTCGTGGGTACAGAAGCAGGAGGAGATGTTCCCAGGTATTACCTCCCCCCTGATGGGGTCTGGGCTGCTGACCACGGCAGACTCCAGGACAGCTGGGTGCTCAGCCAGGGCACTTTCCACCTCCACGGGCCCGATCCGGTAGCTGAAAGAGAAAAAAACAGCAAACGCTCATGCACACAGCCTCTCTCCAATCCTGCCTTGATACATCTGAGGGAGGCAATGAGCGGACAATGGGACCTTGAAGAGTTGATCACATCGTCACTCCTCCCGACGAACCAGAAGTAGCCATCCTCATCCATGTGGGCTCGGTCCCCCGTGATGTAGAAGTCCCCTTTCTCTGATGCTGCCGTCTTCTCAGGATTTTCCTGAAAGTCAAACAGTCCATTTGGGATCATCTGGGCCAGCAACTGCTTGGTTAGCTCCACATGGTTGGGGGCAGGAAGTGGCTCGGGGCAGTCACCTAGTGCCACAAAGAGAAAGATCCTGGGAAACTTAGGTGAATGTAGGAAGGTGGGCACAGGACATTGCCTTGATTTTCTAAACTGATTTTTTTTTAAAGGATGAGAAAACACATTCATTCTCTTTGTTTTCCAAAATCACTGGATATAGATGAGAGGTTCTGGCCAAAAGGCATACTGCTTGGGGGCAGTGGGGGAGGGTAAGGCTAAAGGACAGAGAAAAAAAGTCAAACTCGGGTACTCCAAGTTCTAAAGAAGTATTTGCTGGTACTGGCAATGGAAATAAAGCGTCAGAGAAAGGGAGCCTCTTTTCTAGTAAATGATTTTACAAAGTACTTTGGGAAGTGATGTGACCCATAGAGGAAACGTGTGTGAACTCCATGAGTGCCTTGTCTGCCTCTGGGGGCATGGGACAGGCAATGAATAAATCACAACTGAGTTTGTTCGTCAGAAGTGTCAAGGATTTGCTGTTGTTTACAAAAGCGATCAGAAGGAAGCACATTAGAATTTCATTGTGATTGTCGCTTGGCCTGATCACAAAGTTCTTCTTCTTTTTTTGTAGATGTTTCTATGACTCTTGAATTAACACAGGTAAAGATTGTTGCTCTTAGAATCACAGGACAACTTCTAAAACACAACATTCTCAAAGCAAAAGGCTTGATTCCTGTGACTGCTTCTTGCCATACTGCGCCTGATTAAGAGCTGGAGATGGAATTGCTGGAAAGCGTGGTTCTCAATCTTGGCTTCCCGTAGGAGCTGACCTCCACTGACCACTGGCAATTTTGATTGAATGAGCCCAAGGTGTGGCTCAGGCTGCAGGAGTGACAGAGGTTTTCCAGGTGCTCCCAACGCACAGCCTACTGTCCAGGTTTTACAGAGAAGAGTTGGGAGAGGGAAAACTCCTCATGATCATGGTCCAAAGGGGATGTACACAAACCATGACAGAATATCTCAAACACCCAATGTGCCCCACCTCCATCTTGAGAACCAGTAAACACAAGATGCAAGAGGCTGTTGCCTGCGTGACACATGGAATGTTTACAGTAAGTTTCTTCATAAGTAGAAGGAACAGGTTGTGAAATAATGATAAAAAGTACGGTAAGCATGTAAGTCTTAAGATGGTCACTTCTTACCAAGTTTTACACATTGTGAATACTTGTGTGTACAATGCTTTTGCGATTTATTCAAGAGAGAAGAGATAGACAGAATTCACATAACTACTGGTTCATCCCCTAAATGCCTGCCATAGCAAAGGCAGAGGCAGGGTGAAGTTGGGAGGTGGGAATTTAATCCAGGTCTCCTGTGTGGGTGGCAGGGAACCAACTGCTGTGAATCATTACCTGCTGCCTCCCAGGGTGACAAGACACTGGGATAGGAAATGGAATAGCGCCTTAAACCCAGGTCCTTCCATCTGAGATGCAGATGTCACAAGCATCATCTTAACTGCTGTGCCAAATGCCTGCCACACGTGTGCCATACGTTTATGCGCCTGGCAGTGCAGCAAGTTTACCCCAACAAACACACCCACATCCATACCCACACCTACACACATGCACACATACAGCTAACATACTGCATGATGTCATGATATCACCACAGCCTTGATGTCTCACTAGGCCCTTGGAATGTTTCAGTTCCATTTTAATTTTATGGAATCCTATGTCATCCCTTATTGATTGACACGTCATTCTGCATTGAACAATTGTATTGGATCATCTCCAATTTTAGGCACACACCCTGCCAGCACCCCCCAAAAAAGAATCCTGAAAACTCAGCTCAAACATAAAATTCAAGTTTGACCTTCGCTTCATGCTTTTCCTTCCCCAAACCTCGATTTTCTCATCACGACAGTGAAGGGGTTGTCCCCTGTGTCACATGATTCGATCCCACAATTTGCAAAGCCCATTGGGTGAGTGGCTCCCCACTTTGAGCTTCCTTCCCAATGACAGGTGTGCTCACCCTTCCCAGCACCTTATTTCTTACAATGCTGAGCTGTTTCATGCATTGATTTCAAGATGTGTATCAAGAGTTGGGCTTACGGCACAGTAGTCTGGCGGCTAAAATTCTCACCTTGTACACATCGGGATCCCATATGGGCTCTGGTTCTAATCCTGGCAGCCCCGCTTCCCATCCAGCTCCCTTTTTGTGGCCTGGGAAAGCAGTCAAGGATGACCCAAAGCCTTGGGACCCTACACCTGCGTGGGAGACTCAGAAGAGGCTTCTGGCTCCTGGCTTCGGTTTGATGCAGCTCAAGCCATTGTGGCCACTTGGAGTGTGAATCATCAGGTGGAAGATCTTCCTCTCTGTCTCTCCTTCTCTCTGTATATCTGACTTTCCAATAAAATTAAATTGATCTTTACAAAAAGAGTTGGGCTTCATGCTTGCAGACAGCAGTTGGTAGGAGAATGGCCATTCTCTGCCACTTACCAAATAGTGTTTGAAGAAACAGAAGGGTCTGTTCGGTCTGACACGGATGCCAATGTTCCCCTCTTTTCCTGGAGGCAGAACGTTGCCTTCATCATCCACAATCTGGCAGAGAGATCATGTGACGAGGCTGAGCAGCCAGACAGGCCTGGCTAACCCAGTGCACCCACCTTGTTCATGTCCCAGCCACAAGAGTGAGTTGGTAGCACATCCTACCTGTGTATCATAAGGTGGGATTGCTTTGCCCATGGATCCGGACTTGATGAGTGCGTCTTTTAGATTGCCACAAATTAATACCTAGAAAGAAATTCATTGGTTTTATTGCCTTAGCTTCTTTCCTGGACTTCGCCTTTCTTCCACTCAGCTTTCTCCCTTCTTCACTTTCTCCTTTTTCTCTGTCTTCTCTCTCTTCCCTTCTCTTTTGCCCTTTCTTTCCCCTCCTTCCCTCTTTACTACTCCTCTTCTTATTTTTATTCTTATTCTCTCTCTCTCTCTTGCTTTTCATAGTCAACAAACATTTCTGGAGCTGTCCAAAGAACACTCCCACATAAAGAACACATCGTAAGTCAGATGAGAGTTAATGGGCAGTTTGTCCTAATGGCTGTACAAGCACGGCTCAAGGTCCTGGGCTCTGAATAGAGCAGGTGTAGGCTGCCCTGGCGGAGGTTAACATCACCCTTGACCACGAGAGTTTGCTTGCTGGTTATGGTGTAATTGTGAAATTACTTTAACTTATCTTTAACTCCCAAAGGAAATAAAAACCGATGGAGTTTTGTCACCAGCTTCTTCCATGGGAGGCGGTGGGGGTTAAGGGGAGACAGGTCAAGGAGAGAATAGTTGCAAGGGCAGAAGACTCCCCTCTGGGCTGAGGGCACAGATGGGGATGGGTGGAGAGGCCAGGGCAGGGAGTCAGGCCACAGTACTCACTGTTTCTGACTGTCCATAGCCTTCAAACAGTTCCAAGCCAGTGTGTAGCTTCCACTTCTCTCTCACATCAGGGTTGAGGGCCTCGCCTCCTGTTGAGCAGTGCCTCAGGCTCGGAAACTTGTACCTTGTTCAAGGGAGAAGACCACAGAGATTGGCACATCATCCCCATACAGTGTTCAGGCATGTTGTCTGGGTCCAGACCCTCAAAGGCATTAGAGGCTGAACTCCCTGGATTGGTGATCTGTTCTAAGTGCTTCTACCCTCTGGATTTGTAGGTGTTTGATGCTGCAGTTGAACTGCCACTTGGGCTATCCATATCCCACATCAGAGTATCTGGGTCTCAGTCCTGGCTTTGCTGTGCATTCCAGCCTCCTGCTGATGTGTACTCTGGGGGGGAGGCATAGCAGAGACTCAAGTGTTTGGGTCTTGGCTACCTGTGTGGGAAACCTGAGATCCAGGCTCCTGACATGGGCTAGGCTGAGTCCTGGTTACAGCGGGCATCCGGGGAGTGAGCCAGTGAATGGGAGCTGTTGCTCCTGTGTCTGTGTCTCTGAATTTCAAGCCATAAATAATCAATGCTAACTGAGATAGGGATAAAATCAGAATCACCTCTAGTAGTTTTGGCAGAACTCGGTAGGCTCTATTTAATAATAAATGCTGACAACTATCTAATTGACGATGATTACTCAATTAAAAATTGGTAAGATAGAAATTCACCTCCATAAGAATCACAAAACTAAAAAAAATCACAGAATTTTGACAGATGGGCCCAAAATTCCTAAAGCCACTAAATCAGTTGCTAAACCACATCTTGGTTCAGCAACTTACCTAAAATATTAAAATATCAGGGCTTGTGAATGTATTTTCAATCAACGTTTCCTTTGGGTCTAATGCATTTGACAATCAAGTAAATTATCCTTGAATAGATGGTTTTTCTCAGCCAAAATCTTAATATGAAGATATAGGCAGCAGACCAGCCAAGGGGGTGAGAGTCTGACATTACAGAGGATTTTGCCTGACAACTAAGGAAAAACACTCTTTTTTCAGACACATGTTGGCCAGATGAAGACATCTTACATAGACATCTTGAACTGTCCACTCTGTGTAGCCATTGGCGCTGTCTTGCCAGCAGATGTTGCTGTGCACTCACTGGACAAGCCACAGAATCTTGTGAGTGCCCAATACCAGGTACCCAGAGCGGCTAAATGAAGTAAGTCTAGAATTGGACAAAACAGCAACCACAATGGTGGGCCTATGGATATCACCCATACCAAAGGGTTCTAACACCCAATTCCTTCCCTTAAGAGGCTTTTACCCAATAATTTCTCTATTCTCACAGACACAACAGATACTCTAATGAAGGAACAGCTTACAGGTACAGGTGAGAAAAAGCCCATGTCCCTGAACATTGAAACTGCAGATCAACTTAGCTCTATTCCATTCCATGTTCAATTTGGACATGTTTCTGGGAGGACCTGCAAAGGGTACAGGTGTTCATGCCAGCGAGAAGTAAACAAATATGGATATATAGAGTAAGACAGAATGTGGGAATGAGAGTGGGGTGTTCATGTGGGTTCCTGTACACTCTTTTCTCCTTGTTTGGCCCTCAATGCACCAAACAGGTGTGCTGTACCTGGTCAGATCTTCCTGCACAAGCAGCCGAAAGAGGGTTGGAACACAGCAGAGGTTGGTGATCGGGAACAGGGAGAGAGTCTAGACACAAACAGAAGGTGATAGAACTTTTTAGAGTCAGAAGGGCAGACTCTGGAATTGGAGTGGGCAAGCTGGCTCTTTCAAAGCTTGTTACTGAAACAGAAAAGTTGAAAGCCATGTACGGTACCCACACTCCAGGATGGTTCCCAGGGACCATAACTTGGGGTTTGTGCCCTTATAGGATCCCCTTCCACATTGTCCCATGGTTGGTTTGTATGGCCAGCACAGCACTGAGGTAGCAGATGTCACTTCTGAGATTAGGCTATACAAAGGCTATCACTTCTGTCTTGGATGCCCTTCCAATCACACCCTATGCTGTACAAGTAAGCCACCAAGCTGTGAACACACCTGAGCTGATGGAACTGAGTCTGCTAAATTCTACCACCCATTTCAGTTATTCTACACATATGAGACACATTTTTTGTCTCTCACATTCAGGATGGTCTTGGCATCAACTCGGGGTAGCTCATGCACAAAAATGCAAGCTCCATTGGCCCAGGCAGAGAAGAGCGTCCAGGCTGCCTTCACCCAGCCAGTGTCAGTTGTATTCCAGAAGATGTCTGACTCAGTCAAGGCCATCCACTGCCTGTCAAAAATGAGAAAAAGTCAGCACCCTCCACAATACTTCTACTTTAAAATGGCTGTGCTTATCACCTTATTTGGATCCCTGTACAGAGTGGATCCTCACTTGTGTTTGTCAAAACTGTACAAGAATAATCAAGTAAACCACTGTTTCAATAAGCACCTACTGAGGATCTTCAAGGTAGCTATGCCCTAAGGCTTAGAATTAAAAAGGCAGAACTCATGTTTTCAAGGAATTCACGGTCTAGCAGGAATGATATACAAGGGAGTAACTAATCTCCGTAAATACAATTTATTCAGCCATATTATTCGATGTTCAGTCTTAAGGATATGGAAATGAATGCTTAGTCTTATAGAAGTTTATCATTTAGTAAATACAAGCATATAGGAAGCCCTTGGAGAAAATGCTCAACTAGAGTTTGACGCAAACCCTTGTGAAATGACGGAAGAGCTGCTTGAATTCTTAGAGCAAGGGAGGAGATGGGGGCTGGGTGTGCTCCTGAAGAGAAGGTGGTACTTGGGTTAGACAAAGGGGAGGGAAAAGGAGGTGTGCTCCAGGAAGAGAAACCTTGTGAGCAGGGAAGATGGAAGAGCAATTGTGTCCTGCGCTTGGTCTCCTGGTCTCCCCCTCTCTTCTCCTCCTTGTCTGTCTTTCCTTGCCTCTGCTGAGTCATACCAGTCACCCCTTCCATGTATAAAAGCCTCAGGCACTCCATCTGTTGTTTTGGTCTTCCTCTTATTAAACCATCCTTGTACTCAGGATTCCAACAGGCATTTTTCTCATTAATTCTCAACAAACACACCCAAGAGCCTATTGGACATCATCACTTTTACGTAGGGGTGTGGAGAATTTGCATTTTCAGTGTATAAAATGCACTTTTCGTATCCCTCCATTCCCCATCCCATCCAGGCTATGCAATCTGGACTCATCCTTGACTCTACTCTCATTAGACTTACCAGTCCTATGTTCAAAATACATCCATAATCCTCAGGTGTGGTATTTTCATTAACACACATTCCTATGAACTTGTTGAAGACATTTAGCATCAAAATGAACACATCTCTTAATTCTACCTTGCCACACATATTCTGAAGTATCATACTAAAACGTAGAATCATCATGTGGTCCTGCAATTTCATTGCTGTTTGTAACCCCTGAGGAATTAAGAGTAGGGACTTGAACAGTCATTTGTGCACCAGTGTTCATAGCAGTGCTGTTGATTATAACCTACACGTGGAAACAGTCCAAGTGGCAATCCACAGGTGGATGGCCTAGCAAAAGTAGCATACATAGACTCTAGTGTGTTTCTTGCCTTAAAATAGAAGGAATTTTTGACACACACTCCAAGATAGATGAACCCTGGGGATATTATGCTTAGTACAAGAAAATGGACAGATTGTGTAAGACTTGTATTTTCAAGATACTGAGAATAATCACATTCACAGAGACAGGAACCAAGAGAGAGGTGCCCAGGAACCAGGGAGAGGAAAATGGGGGTTAATGTGTGAGGGGTGAGGGGTGTGTGGAGTTTCCATGAGAGAAGAATGAAGACAGTTTCTGGAGATGATGATCAACATGGGACTGCAAATTTAAGAATGACACACAAAAAGATGAAGTTTATGTTCTCTTTTCCTCCCAAACAGTTCAATCCTCTGATGGGTTCTCACCTCACTCAGAATAAAGCCAAAAGCCTTCAGTTCCTATCTGATTTGCTTCTTGTTGATCTCTGCTCTCAGCTCCTGCTAGTTGCCCGTCACTTGCCTAGTCCCACTCATGTGCCCACTCTGTTCTTAGATCTTCCAGATGAGCCATCCCCAGTACCTGCCACAGGTCACGAAGCCCAGTCCGTAGCTGCTCTGAGAGTGCTCGACCATCTTGGGGGCTCCGGTAGTTCCACTGGTGAAATAGATAGCCAAGGAGTCTTGACTCCGGGTTTTCACGCAGTCATGCTTGGCTGAAGCCTCTCTGGACAATGTAAAAACACCAGATGGTACGCAGAGTAGCAGACGAGGTGAATGGTACTAACAATATGCCTAGCCAATATTTCAGTGAATACCAAGTGTGACAGACAGTGCTGAGCGCTTCAGTCTGCATCTCCTATAGCCGTGCCATAGGTAGAAACTTGAACTTGTTGGCAAGTAAGGAAATTAAGGCTTCAAAACAGTTAATTGTCTGATACAGGAGAGCCCATGCTCTCTGACCAGGACATGATGACCCTGTGGTAACACACAATCAATGTCCATAATCCTGTGTATTCCTGCCCCACCCCAATTCCCCAGGATTCAGAACTGCTTTTTTAAAGGGTTCCCTAACTGGGGACTTTGAGATCTGGACAACAGTTCTGAGAATCCTACCGGCACCTTGAGACCTCCTGGTAAGTTTCTAAAAGAAGTATCATTGCAAGGCCCTACCCCTCGGCCAAATTAAATCAGAAAATTAAATATTTTAAGCTCAAGTAATTCCAGTGACAACCTCAAAATGGAATACTGCTGACTTAGGACAATCTGCAGCTTAACAAAGTCCATTGGGTGGAGTTGATTAAACCCAGACTCTTGGAGCCTTGCTCAGAGCTGCTGCAGAGCTGCTGGTTAAGCAGGTCAGGTGTAGGGTTTCGGGATTGGAATTTGAAGCAGCAGCTAGGCGAGCCAGATGCACTTGGTTTGTGAGATGGGCCCTTGGGATTGAGTGTGCAGATCCCCCAGGGGCCCTTTCTAGTTTCTGGCTTTAGAGCAGAACATTGTCTCAGAGTCTTAGATGGGCTTCCAGCAAGTTCTCTATCCAGGGCAATTGGGGCTTTGACTTTTTCTGACTCGTTTTTAGCATGTTGGGCAAGTCTTCATTTCCTTACCAGTGAAATGGAGACAGTACACTTTAGAAGGTTCTTTTCAGAGATTAAATGAACTGGTGTCATATACATGTTCTAAACACTAAACATAATGCTTGCCACAAAACAGATGGTCATTAAATCTCTGGTGCATGAATAATTGTATGCAAATGGCTATTTAACACAGTGTCAGGTATACACAAAGCACTGGATACATAACAGTTATTTTATCATCCTTTGGCCACCCTCTATGCACAAATTGTACATTTTTGGTTATTTTGCATATTCTGGATCTAATAGCTCTGTGGACAGACAAAAGCTAATGAAAAGGCCTAGCATGATAGCCTAGTGGCTTAATGCTCGCCTTGCATCCTCCAGGACCCATATGGACACCAGTTAGTGACCTGGATGCTCCACTTCCCTTCTAGCTCCTTGCTTGCAGCCTGGGAAGGCAAAAGTCTTGGGACTCTGCACCTGTGTGGGAGACTCAGAGGAAGCTCCTGGCTTTGGATCAGCTTGGCTCTGGCTGTTGTGGCCACTTGGGGTGTGAACCAGAAGATGAAAGATCTTTCTCTCTATCTCTCCATCTCTCTGTAAATCTGCCTTTGCAATAAAAATACACATTTTTTTTAAAGCTAGTAATAAGCCAAGCATTGATCGAGTGAGTGAACTTGATTATGAAGATGATCAGTCTGGCTTCCAAAGGGAGCATGAGTCTCTCATTCACTCCCTTCCTGTGCAGTTGGCAATGCCTTCCAACTCTTGTGACTTAGAACAGAAGCACCTTGACTTCACTTGAGTATTAACTTCCTGGAAGCCACAACTCACCGGAGGTGTGCCCTGAAGTTTGTCCAGCCTGGCCGGTTACTGTCTGACACGAGCAGCTTGGTCTGGAGGGAGGGGCAGTCAGCGCTAATGGCATCCACCCGTGCAGCTAGAGAGTCGCTGGTGATAATGCACTTGGCCCTGGACGCCTGCAGCCGGTACTTGAGGTCCTTCTCCGTGAGTTGACAGATGCCTGGAATCATGACGACCCCTGACAGCACACAGAGAGGGCTTGTTGACAGAGCATAGGGGAGGACCTAGCCCCATTGGGTAGAGGTCAGAGAGAGGGGACAGGGACTGCAAAGAAGGAGCTGGAAGAGGTAACAATGATAATGAAATCTGGAAGGTATTTGGGGAGTGTTCACATGTGCTAAGAACTTGGCATTGTTCCACTTCTCACAACTTAGGGAAGTGGGTATGATTATTAACAACAACTAAGACTTTTGCCTTAAATCAATGAAACAATGTGCCCCAGATCACATGAAAAGTAAGTTGCTGAGCTGGAATTGTGAAGCCAGGCAGTGCGCAACTTGAGACCACGATCTTGACCATGGTATTCTATTGACTTAGAGATGATTCAGTCCAGTCAGTTGACAAGCTTTTCAAATGCAATGCTACAATGGATCCTAGTGTTGGTTGTGAGTCTCTTGTGAGTATGGGAAGGTGGATCAGGGAGTAGGGATCCAGAGCTTGAACCAAAGTTTATCTGAAAATAGCTGACCTTTCTCACTTGGCAGGGAAGGAATGAGTCAGCACAGATTGGAGCAAGTTTTCACGGAGCACTTGAGAGACTGAGTTGTAATGAATGCAGGTTGTGAGCACCCTGTGCAGGGCAACACTCACTTCACAGAGGAGAAGGAGGAGCTCCCCAAAGAACCCATCATCCCATCACCTTCCAGATAGGGTTGACTCCAAGTTCTCATTGCCCTTCACTACTATCTCCAACTCTTGAGGGACTGCAGCACCTCAGCGTATACCCTCCCTGAGCCGACATCCTGTGGTTGTGGTTGTTCTCCCATCTCTGTGGATTAGTTATTTCCAGGGGAGGCCTTTCCCACATGGAGTTTGGAAGAGAACTGACATGTATGCATCTGGAAAATGTGAGGATGAGTGGATGCAGGGACATCCAGCTTGGATACTTTCTAGAATATTGGAGAAATGTCAAAGTTGACTTGAAAATGTGGGATGCTGGTTTTGAGTGATTTGATTTGGACATGAAGGAAACTAGGGAAACTGTAGAACTAGGGGTACTGGGGAAATTTAGATCCTATGAAAAAGCCTAATGCTTCCAAGAGAAGTTTTGATCATGCGAAGTGCTTAGCACAGTACCTAGTCCATAGCAGGTGTTCAAAAAAGAACAGAGACTTTTTGTACGTTGGCCTTCTTTAAGCGGTTCTGCTTTGATCAAGGACAACACAATCTGGTCCCTTTGTACAATTAAGATTATAATCACTGGGCAAAGAGAAAGTAAACCAAACTCCACACAGAGCTCATTTTGTTACACCTCCTAGGTCTTGTGGCCACTGCAAGGCTCAGGTGTGTTGTTAGCCTGGCTACGAACCTGTTCGCATGCAAGCCACGCTGATCAGCCACCACTCCGGGAGCCGCGGGAGCACCAAAATCACCCTGTCCCCAGGCCGCAGGCCACACGCATCCTCCAGGACGTTGGCTGCCTTGCTGGACTGTTTGGCCAGTTCCTCGAAGCTCCACTTGACCTCTTCTCCTGAGTCACCTACCCACCAGAAGGCAGGATTTGGGGGCCGATGCCCAACCTAGACAGTGGCACAGGCAGGAAAGAAAGCAGAAGCCAGTTGCCAAGGACTTTGGCTTTTATTTAAAACTATTTTTTTTTTTTACTAGTTCTCACATTACATTGAGTATATTCACAGTGCTCAAAAATCAAAACAATGTGGAGTAAGATTCATTCAGGGACTTGCTCCATTCTTTCTAACTACCTTGTTCTCACTTCACCTGTCTTAATGAGCCATCAATTTTATTCTGTCTCACATATTCTTTCAGTATTTTTTTAGGTAAATGTAAGCACAAAACCTTTTGAAAACGAATAGCATTTTACTGTTCAATATTTTGTTATATGAAAATGAGGGGAGAGGGTGGGAGCAAGAGAGAGAGAGGGCTCTTCTATCTATCATTTCATTCCCCAAATGTCCACAATAGCAGGGCCAGGGCCAGATCATATCCGGGAGCTGGGGAGCTTAATTTGAGTCTCCCATATTTGGTGACAGGGACCCAACTACTTGAGCTACCCCCTACTGCCTCATATGGTGCTCATTAGCAGGAAATAGAAAGTGGGAACAGAACCAAGTCGAACCTAGACACTCCAGTCTGGGAAACTGGCATCCCTAGAGAAATTTTAATTGCTGTGCCAAATGTCTATCTCTTATACCATCTTTTGAATGCAAAATGCAAAAGGTAGCATACAGTTCATACTGTTTTACATAATCCTCCTTTTTAAAATTGAAATACTATTTGCATGCCACTTGTTGGCACCCCAACATGAGACTTAGACGTGTAGTAGCACAACAGCCACCCCAACATTTTGTTTTATCAGTTGATGGCCATTAGCATAAATAAAAGGTAACCATAAAATACAGAGACACAACAGGCACACAAAGAAGGGAAAATAAAGAAGGAGATGTATAAAAAAGTTAGTGTATTCCACTCTGTGCTCGCCTGTGATCTTGAGGAACTTGGAGTAGGCAAGGATATCCATGGCAACCTGGGGTACCCACAGTGGACAGAGGGCAGGATGGGCCTCACCTTTTCCATCTGACTCCACGTGTCCAGCACATCATGGGCAAAGTTGAAATACTCGGGCACTGGCTGCCGTCCCTGATTGATGGCTTCCCAAGTGGCCACCACCTTCTGGGGAGCAGGGAGAGGTGATGGCTGCCCAGGAGATCTGCAAAATCCCCGGGAACCCCTAAGTGCCCGCAGGACCGCACCTCTCAGCCAGAGCCCCATGTTCTCGTTGTGGCTGGTCGCCTCTTGTCTGTCACCTACAAGAGCAGAGAGAGCATTGTGCTGAATCCCAGCTGTGGGAGGAGCCTGCACTCTCCCCACACTATGCAGAGCACACTTTGGACTTCAGTCTCAACTCGAGTGTGTTTCTGTTTTCGAAACCTGAGATTCCCTCTTTGCCCCAGTGGTGCCCTCCCCTGACCTGTGGTTGTCTGCCAATCTGCGGTCAGGAGTTCAGAGTTCATTCAGGATCACTGCCCAGGCCCGCCCAGAGATCCTTCCAACAACCTCTGCCAGTCCCAACCTGGCCAGGCAAAGCAAGACAAAGCTGTAGCCCAGACCTAGCTGGCAGAAACATGAGGGCAGTTCCAAACGAAATAATAAAAACAAGATTTTTTTTTTGGTGCGAAAAATATAAAAATCCATTTGGTTTTTCCGTAACACACACTTTCCATAATTTTTTAAACTGCCCATAAGCTGCACAAACCATTTATAATGTTCTGGCATGCTTGTGAAGAAAAGTGAAAGTTAATAGGTGGAATGAATCAGTCAGGCACCTGAGTTAATCAGATAACAAAGTGTGGGTTCAGCATGGAATCCAAGTGAAAGAGAATTATGAAATGCTTTACATTGCTGTCTTACACTAAAAGTCCTCTAAGTCTACAGTGTGTCTTATATATGCAAGCACCTCAAAGCTGTGTTTCAGGCACCCAACAGCTCTAGCATCCCAAGGTCCTGTATTGTATGGCGCCATCTTGCTACTTCCCAGTGTGGTCTTTGGAACAGCAACAGCACCAGCGGCAGCTGCCACATATGAGCATCAGTTTCAACTGCTCCACCTCAACCTCTTCTGGTCACCTGTGGTTTAGAATCTGTTATGCAGCATCCCCAGATGTGTCCCCCTTGCATGTGGAAGTTGGGGCTGTGTTAGGCTACTTCCTGCTTCTGTTCTAGCTCTCCTGGGTGCTCCTAACACCAGAAGATGAGCACTCCGCCCAGCAGCAATGACCTGTGACAACAGCAAGGAATCCAGGCTAAGCTTACCTTTGGGGACTGAGCATGCTGCAAAGCTTCCTCAGTGTGATTGTGAGTCCTTAAGAAGGGCCCAAGGCCTACAGGGTTATTTCCTCCATTTTTACAGAGCTACCACTGACACTAAAGAGGGGGAAAAGTGAGTTCCAGATTTCACCTCCCAGAGAAACCTGAGTGTTGTTGCTATAACTGCCAGGCCTGCAGCTGTGGCCCCAGAGGCCCCCTCCTCCACTCCTCCTGATTGCCCTGCCTACCCCCTTGCCTCCCCCAGACTGTGCTCCTGGCCTACCACTAGGTTCCTCTGGCCTCTCCACAGAGCTCAGGCCCCCTTTCCAAGTTCCCAAGGCATTTCCTTCATGGGTCATCAGCAAAGCCCGGCAGGAGGTTGGGGAATGGTACAGGAGACACCTGTTGAATTACCTTACTAGGGTCTCAGACGATGCAGAAGGAACCCGCGTTCTGTTGCAGCCTGTGCCACTGGGGAAAGCCAACAGTTGACAAAACCTCCCACGGGAGGAACTTTGGCCTGGACACTGCCAGAGGGCGGACCTGGAGCCTGTGTTAGCTGCCAATGGTTTTGAAGCACATTGAACCAGGGCAAGGGGCCGCTGCCAGGTTTTTCTCGCCACGGTCAATGGGAGGGGAGACTCCCACTGTAGCAGCTAGTGGCTGCTTCCGTATGGGTGGATGTGTTCCCTGGGATTTCAGGTCACCATCGACGTGATTTTTTTAAAAATTTAAACTCAGCAGTTTATAGTACACAAGCAAGATTTTGCAGAACTTCGTGCATTTTAGGGTAATCAAAACAGTGTTATGACTCTAACAAGCCATATATTCACAGTTGAAGAGTAGAAAAGTCTTAGGCAGGTGAGCAGAGAAATCCCCAATAAGTGGGGATTAGCAAGTGAAGAACAACTGAACTCTACATCCCACCTAATGAGGTCTAGGAAAAGCTAAATCGGGAACCTGACCAGTGAAGTACAGGCTGAGCAATTATAGGCCAGCTGACTTTTTCTATATTAGTCTCTCTGTGTCTATCTGAGCTAATTTTGGGGCTCCTGAGCGACCCTGGTGGTCAGTGCAAGAGAGGATCAGGAGCCAAAGCTGGAACTAAGTAAGGGCCAGAGAAAGTTCCTCTCCTGAGTCCAGAAAGAAATTTTTAATTCTTCTATCTCTGAGAACTACCAGGGGCTCCTGGCTGTTGTTCTGATGTCTGTGGCCATGTATCATCCAAAACATGCTAAGCACCAATAATTTACTGCTAAGTCAAATAAACTGAAATCTAGTAGGTGATTGATGTTATGACAAACCCATAAAAGTCATAAGGGGTACAGGATATATGTCACAGCATTGGGAAAATGAGTGTTACAGTTTTATTGTTTCATGATTTATTTTTATTGGAAAGGCAGATATACAAAAAGGAGATACAGAGAGAAAGATCTTCCATCCACTGATTCGCTCCCCAAATGATTTCATGGTCAGAGTTCAGATGATTCAAAACCAGGAGCCAGGAATTTCCTTCAGGTATTCCATATGGGTTCAGGGTCCCAAGGCTTTGGGCCATCCTAAACTGCTTTCCCAGACCGCAGGCAGGGAGCTGGATGGGAAGTGGAGCAGTTGGGACATGAACCAGCACTCATATGGGATCCCGGTGGATACTAGCAGGGATTTAGCCACTAGGCTATTGAGCTGGGCCCAGTGTTAAGTTTTTCAACCAAGGGGTCAGTAAAGGCTTAACTGTGAAGATAACACTTGAGTGAAGAATTGAAGGTGACAAGAGATTGCTCCTTGAGTGGCCCCATGTAGGGTGGTCTTCTCCATCAGATAAAACATAAGTGCAAGAAGACCCCTGAAGCAGGAACAGAGTTGTTTCTGGGGACTAGCAAGGAGCCATTGTGGTTGGAGCAGTGAGTAGATGGTGTGGGGAAGCTGGGGTGGTGATGGATGAGGGGACTGCTGCCCTCTGGGAATAACTCTAGGGCTCATGCTGCATGTGTCTCCTTGTTGATGCCCTGCACCCCTGTGAGGGGTACGCTATCTTACAGGACTGGATGTTGGACCTGAAACGGGGAGAGGGACATGTTCCAGCCCACACAGTTGGCAGCGACTGAGCCCAGAACCCTTCTGCTTTCTGTCGGCCTTGTTCCTGCACCCCACCCCCCAACCAAGCCCAGCTCCTGCTGGTTATGGGCAGGGCTGCCTCTTACTCAACAATGGCCCAATCTCCAGGGCGACCCTGTCTCTCTGCAACCTCAGAACTCAGAACACTGCTGCCAGACTGCCCAGGAGGGGCACTTAACCTCTGTCTCTGGGTTTCCTTGGAGCACCCAGCTGCCTGTGTGCCACCTTCTAGTCACAAAGGGGAGCCAGGAGCCTACTCTTCAGGCCAGGACTGTCCTGTGCAGCCTCCCAACCCCAGCTCACTTAAGAGCGAGCCAGCTTCCCACAGGTATGAGTGTCTATGAGAGTGGAAAATCTGACTACTAGCCCTGCCCTGGTAGTCTTCCCTCTGCCAGGGGCCATGGTTTGAACCATGAACTTGGGTACAAATGGCTACCCAATAGAATTGACTTGATGGTGGGGGGACATTTAAAAAATTAGTGTCCTGATTCATCCCCCTACCCCAAACAAATCACAACCTAGTGGTTTGGCCTGAGAATTAGTATTTTTTGACATTCCTCAAGAAATTCTTTGTAATATTTTTATCCGAGTCCTTCCAAGTTAGCTGCTCCTCGGAGAGACAGACTGGTGGTATTCACTCAAAATTCCCCTAAGGCAGGGGTGGGACATGCATATCCACGGTTCAGGATGAATCAAGCACTAATCTGGATATCATTCATGCTTTAGGACATGCACTGGAAAGTACGCACTCAGAATTTTCAAAATGTGCAACTTTTTCATTGCAAACTGTGATTTTCTCCACGTGGGATTCATGTCAGAGATTCTAATTTTCAAGTGAATGTGTTTTTATTATGGTGCCTGGAACTTTTTCTCAAGTGTACCTCATCACAAATTATAAAAAAAAGAATATTTACACCCAAGAAAATCAAATGAGGTACACAGCCAGGTGGTAAGCTTCCCGTCTCAGGGGCATTCTTGCAGGAGCTGGCGGAGCACAGTGTGTGGGATAGCAGTGCTGACAGAGGGACTCCTGGGAGGCTGTGAGCGGGGAGGGGGCTAGTCACCCCTGGAATCCAGGGCTCACCCTAGGACTTGGGAGCAAGATTGCCTCTCTGAAGCGCTCCTGCAGCCTGTGGGATTCTGTGTCCTGCAGCTCCGGGCTCTCTGACTAGCAGGCCTGGGCCTGAGGTTGACCTGATGTCTGATTATGCTGCCCAGCTGTGGGCATTGCCGGGAAGGGCTGACATGGGCCCTACCACCTGTGCTGACTGAGGGTTCTATTCCTGCAGCACAGCCATGGGGCTGCTCTGGGTGCCCCTCCTGTTGGTGGCTTCTTGCGTTTCTGCTGACCATAGCTTGCTGGAGAACGACGACGAAGTTTCCAGTATCAACATAACCCAGCCCTTGCGCATCGTGGAGGAAGGCAATCTGATGGTGCTCACACCTGCAGGCCTGGACCAGATGTTGAAAGAGACCCGCTTCCTCATGGTGCTCTTCCGTGAGTTTGTCCCTCTCAGGTGGTGAATGATGGTCAGGTGGAGGCCTGATGCTTTGTAGCTGTGTGAACACATAAGATGGCCCTCAGGTTCCAGCTAAGAATGCTGAGGCTGAAAAAGAGCTTAAACAAATCACAGCATGGACCAGGATGTTACTTTGGCCTTGGGTTTGTGTGCGGCTGCTCTGTCCCATTCAAGGCTAGGAGTCAGGCTTGACCATCACGTATCATTGACATTCCAGGTATCAGTTTTCTCTCCTGTAAAAATGGGTGTGAACGTGGCAACCACACTGAGTTGCGATGAGTTCCTGTAACTTGCAGAGGGTCCTGAGTGATGGCAGGTATGCCTTGGGACTTGTTGTTCTCTGCTGCCCCAATAGACCTTGCAGGAGTGGGGACAGGTTTCTTCCTAGAGAACACTCCCTAGGGTCTGGGCAGGAGGGCTGCCCCATTCTGCCTTGGGCTCTGTTCTGAGCACTTCGTGAAGTTAGGTCAATGGGTCCACACAGCCCAGTGTGGTAAGCATCATGACCTGCCTACAGTTAAGAAAAAATGTTCAGAGAGGCAAAGAGTATTACCCAATGTCACACAGCCCAAGTGGAGAACCGTGGATCTCTGCTGTGCTGTAACACTTTCCACATGGAGGGATCTGGAGAATGCGAAAGGCAGCTGTGAGCCATGGATTTAGAAGCATATAGCATGGCCAGCTGGCTCCAGGCAAGGGCCAAGGCTTGCATCTGGGACGGGCCAGGCCTGGCCAGCTGAGACAAAACCGGAGGGACCTAAAGGAGCCAGCCAGGCAGGGCAGGGTCCCTCCTCCTCCTTGGTTTCTGCCTGCATTCCAAGCAGCCGCTCCATGCAGATTCTCCTTCCTGTCCGCTCTTGGATGCTGCTTCAGGGTGACCTTTGTCCCCTCTCGGCTTGTCCCCCTCTAACACAACCTTCCAGAACCCTATTATTTCTGTCCGGCCAGTGCAGTGTAAGGAGGTGAAGGTCGGCCTTGGAGTGTTGTAGTCCTCCATTCAAATACCCTGCTCCACCACCTCCCAGCATGGCAACCTTGAACAAATGACCTTGAACACTCTGAACCTCTTTACTTGGCTGCCAAGTGGGAAACCTAACATTTAAAAACATATTTATTTGCTTATTTATTTGCTTATTTATTTGAGAGACTGAAAGAAGAGTGCCAGGGAGACAAATTTCCTGTTTCCTCCTTAAACAGCTGTTGTAGCTGGGAGGCCAAAGCCAGGAGGAGTTAGGTTCTCAGTCCAGGCCTTCCATGTGGGTGGCAGGGACCCCGGATGTGGAGTCTCTGGGTGTGCATTGGGTGGGAACTGGAATCAGGAGCTGCAGCTAGGAATTGAGTCCAGGCACTCCAACATGAGATGTGGGGCACCTGCACCAACATCCGAATCACTAGGCCAAATTGAAGAATTTAATGACATTATTTCATAACTAGGGTTACTGGGGAGACCATGTGAAAATGTGCTAAGCACAGTGACAGGTGCACGGAGAGTTGAAGATGTGCCCTCCACCCACCCATGATTGTCATTAGGTTCCTTAGTTATACAACAGCGAATTATTTCTGGCTGTAATGATGAAAGTGGGTCATATATGGGCGATTGTCAGCCAGCAACCATGGGCCCAGCATGGCTGACCCCACAGGACAGTGGATCCAGGGCAGTA
The DNA here is from genome assembly GCF_017591425.1 of Ochotona curzoniae. NCBI lineage: Eukaryota > Metazoa > Chordata > Mammalia > Lagomorpha > Ochotonidae > Ochotona > Ochotona curzoniae. Next base: position 16,291,211 of record NW_024465421.1, on the reverse strand, counting down.
CCCAATAGGCCAAGCCTGCTGGTGGTGGTGGATGGGGGTTATCAAGGCAGTGATGGCGATGGAGTAGGAAGTGGAGAAGCTGCTGTCTCTGAGGGAGGCACCCATTGATTGCTTATGCCTGGATTCTGTTATAGGAGCAGGAGAGATTGCTGGTACATTGGGTTTACATGTGCACAGCCATCCCAGTGTCTGGCTCCCTGGGCTGTGTTTTACAAGATGCAGGAAGTGTGAGAAAGACAGAGTGTTCCTGTGTAACAGAGACTCAATGCCCGCCTCCCTGGCTGGGCCATCTGCCTTGGGCCTGGGCCTGGAGTCTCAGAGTGTTCTTAGAGCGATGAAAGGCCCACTGGGCTGCTTCCCAGGGGCCCCATTCCTGCCAAGATCACAGACCAGTTTGTTATTTCAGGCTATTTCCACACCACCCATGGAAAAAACCTAGGAGGCCAGAGCTCTGTATTCGGTCTCTTTCCTCAGAGTAGCTCATCGTTTTTTGTGACTGCTTCTCCAAGGTGGATGCTGAGAAGGAATCAGAGAACATCAAGCCACCCTCCTGCCCTCTCCTCACACCTGGCTTTCTTTATGTGCCAGAATCTCCCCCTGCAGTTGCAGGGGCCCACATTGGCCTGCTAGCTCCAGGACATTCCACTAGATGGCACTCATGAAACCTCTCTCAATCTCTGCCTTTCCCTTTCACTCCGCCCCCCCTCGCGCCCAAGATCTTGTCCACACAAATTTCATCCCAGTAGCCAGGAGTGAAAGTACTGGCTGATGAGTTTCACATGCACAGTGCTGGTCAGTGGATGGGAACTCTGCATCCACAAGGAACGGGTTCAGATCCCAACCTAAGCACCCACTGCCACAGGGCCCTGGGCAAATAGATACTCTTGTTGTGCCTCAATTTACCCACCCATAAAACTGAGATGGTAATAATAGTACCTACTCCGTGGGGGTATGGGGAGATGTGCATGACTTGAAACACATAAAGCTCTTAGAAATTAATAAGCACTAGGCAATGGATGATTCAGTAAATATCATTTTGTGGGTAGGTGTTTGGTACAGCAGCTAAGATGCTGCTTGAGACACCTACATTCCATATTTCAGCATCTGGATTCAGGCCCCAGATCTACTCCTGGTTCTCTGGGAAGCAGCACGTGGGTCCCTGCCACCCACGTGAGTTCCCAGCTCCTGACTCTGACCTGATCCCATCCTGGTTGTTGGAGCCATAGTGAGGGTGAATCAACAGATAGGGGCATTCTCTCTCTCTCTCTCTCTCTCTCTCTCTCTCTCTCTCTCCCTCCCACCCTTCAAATAAATAAATCAAAAATATTAGAATCTCTCATTTCATTCTGGCAGCTCCATAAAGTAGCTGCTTTGATTTTTCCCATAAAAAAATGAAGCTTAGAGACACTGAGGATGTTGTCCAGCATTGATCACAGTTTGGGCTTCCAATATCAGCGAGCCCTACAAACTCTTATGTACCTTTCCCAAATTGTCCACTTGTACAAACTTTCATTGGATCACTCCATGTCATGTATCCAGTAGCAACTGGGCCCAAGAAAGGGCTGAGAACAAAATAGGTCAAATAAAGAAGTGACCTCAGGTGGTGGGGAGTGGTGGTGAGCAGTGGCAAGTGGTAGGGAGAGGCTCTGATGAGCTCTCTCCATGCTACGTCTTTCAGATAACGCATCCTCAAAGCAGTCCAGGAACTTGGCTGAGGAGCTGGGCAAAGCTGTCGATGTCATGGGCAAAGGCAAGAACGGGGTTGGCTTTGGCAAAGTGGACATCACCGTGGAGAAGGAGCTTCAGCAGGAGTTTGGTGTGAAGAAGGCGCCGTCGCTGAAGCTGTTTTTTGAGGGCAACAGATCAGAGCCCATCACTTGCAAAGGTGAGGGGGCTTGTGTGTCAAGTTTACCCCGTGCCCGTGTAAAGCCCACTTGGTTGCCAGAGGGTGAAGGTGGGAGGCTCTGCTCCACATGGCCCCTCAGGGACTCAGGCTCCTTCTGGCTTGTGGCCACGCCCTTCTTTCTCTAGGACGAGTTTGTGAACAACTTGCTCTTCTTTTGGTCTCTGATTGGGTAGCTAGGATAAGAAGGCAGAAGCTTGCCACAGGTGACAGCCGTGACCCTGACCAGACCTGAAGTGGTGACTATCACCTCTGTTCCTGTTGAACTGGCCAGAACTCTGTCACATGGATTCTCCAAAACACAAGAAGGGCTGAGCAACATGATTCTGCTTTGTGGCCCTAGGAACATATGGGTGCCTATGTCGCTGCTTCTACCACATCTTGCATCTTGGTGAATGGGGCTGAGACGGGAGGCTGGGTTCACTGGGCTTCTAATTCCACCTGCCCTCATGCACTCTGCTACTTTATAGTGATTTTGACTGAGTCCCAGGGTAGAAATGTGCCAACTAGCCAAAAGGAAGGCTGGTTTGTGGTGGGGGCATCTAGCAAACGCTTGAATTTATATCAATCATTTAGTTAACACGCATTTATTGAACCCCCCCCCCCCCAATGTGTCAAGCCCTGTCTAAATATTGAGATTTGGAGAATTATACACTTCAGTGTGACATATGGAAAGTACTGTTTTTTTTTTTTTAAACTTATGTATTTGGCTGTATCGTGATGGATGGATAACACTGATGAACACAGACGGGAGCAGCATAGCCTCTCCTATGTGAGAATGTTCCCATTATATGTGCTGAATGATTTTCAGGACATTGAGACTGTGGATCGTAGGGTCTGGCATATAGCTGACTTCTAACAAGCCAGATGGGATGATGTGGTAGGGACAGGTGGGCTGGGGAATGCCCACACAAGCAGCAGTGACAGGGTATGCCTTGTGGTTTTCAAAATGGACACAAGAGGGCATGGGAGATGCAGGCTAGGCTTGTGGAAGGACATGCTGGGGGGAGGGGGGGGGAAGAATCAGCAGTTACAAAAGAGACAGAGGAGGGCTGTGGCTCCAGGCAGGCTGCTGGAAGGCATAAGGTGCAGGGGGAGAGAGGAAGGAGGGCAGGGACAGAGAGGGAAGGAGCAGAGGCTGTTACTTTCTGTGAACCCTTTGGATCCAATCAATGATCCCTTGCTTTGGGATGTGCTGGTGTTGGGGAGGAAAGCGAAGACTGACAATGCCAAAGTCATTTCACCAATGACCCTGTCTTCAAGGGAGCAACTCTGATGCCAGATCTCAGATCTGTCCCAAGAGCAAATCAGAGATGGCTGAAGGTCAGGGACAGGGTCTGACCTCACTTCCATTCCTGGGCCTCCTGAAGAGTCTATGGGAATTGGCAACACATTTTCCGGATCCAAATCCTTAGTTACTGCCTAAGGAACAGATACTTCCTCTTGTCATCTGTGGATTGGGAATGGTGGGCATAGGTACCTCCTGGGGTTGCTAGGAAGATGCAGGGGCGTTTGGGAGGTGCGGGGCCTGAGCCATAGCTGCAGCACTGACTGTTCCAGGTGCTGCATGTTGGACTTTTAAAATGTGTTCATAATTCAGTGTAGTCAGTTTTTCTACAGATGCGGAAACTGTACCACAGAAAACTGGACTGGCTTCCTCAAAGTCCCCAGCTAATAAGAGTTAGTAAGCATTTTCTGCAGACAGCTGATAAACATTTTGTCCTAAAGGCCAAATGTCTGTCACATTCAATTCTGTTGAAGCAATGTGAAAGCAGACAGAATGCCAACACATGGCCAAGGTAGTGTTTGATAAAACTTTATTCATAAAGTCCTAGGGCCACCAGATTCGGCCTACTGGCTACAGTTTGTTGAACTCTGCTCTACATGATGCTAAGGGAGCGGCAGATGTCTTTATCATTAGTATCATATCATTTGTTCCCCGACTCTAATCCACTACTTGGAACAAGCAAGTTCTTAGTTTCGGAGTTTAAGTGGAATAGAATTGTGAGGGTGTATGGCAGGCAGGCATACCAAGGAGCCAATTCCTGCTTCCTTAGTGAGGTGCTGGGATGCCAGAATGGAAACTGGGCAGGGACTACAGTGAGCTCTAGCTATGAGAATTTGAATAAACTTTTCTGTTTTCTAAGCACGAGTCTGAAGTAAGAGGGGGAGTCACATTTGCGATGTGACTGTTACGGAAAGGCAGGTGAGATTTACCCTTGCTGGGTCACAGCTCCAGTCCGTTCACCTCTAATCTCTGAGGATTGATGGTGGGAGACTCGGCCTTGACCACTTTCCTGGAGGGAGGAGGCTCATGTTGCCTCCAGGCCCTCTATTAATGATGCATTCACAGCTTGTGCCTGGAAATATTCAGCTGAGTGCTAGGTCCGGTCAATCATTGACAAAGCGTTCACACCTCAATTGTCACTGTGTCCTCTGGCTCACAGCCAAGCGCCAGAAGAGGCACAGTGCCCAAAGAGGGCAGTACCTGAACTGCAGGTGCCCAGAATAAACTGTTCGCCAAGTTCATGACTCCCTTAGTCCAGTAGAGTGCATGAGTACCAAGGGGGCTCACATATCCCAAGATCAAATTCCCTCAAGCCATGCACATCATTCATTCATCCTAGAGTGTGGCAGGAATCCTAGGTGCCATACTGGGGGCACACATGGCATGCATCAGCAATCTCAGAAAGTAATGAATGTAGGAAAGAAAGCAGAACATGTCACAAGACCAAGAATGGTTGGGCTGTTGCAGGGGGTGGGGGCTGTGGAGCCCACCCCGAGATGTGGATGAGGCATGGCACTTGGAGAGCTAAGGCAAAAGAAAGCCATGTGGAGGGGCCAGTCTGTGCCAAAGCCTGATATGCTGGCTGGTGACCCAAGAGGGGCTGGGGAGTGAGGCCAAAATGAGGCTCAGATGATCTGAGATTTAAACTCCTTTGGAGGCTGTTTGCTCATCTTTTTTTTTTTTTTGTCTTTTCAGAATTTTCAAATTGATTCTTTATAGAGTACTTATAATTTTAACCAGAGAATTTCCTTTGGAGGCTTTCCTGCCCCTCCAATGTGTACCCATTTTCCTGAAAGATGACTCAGGAACACTGTGAGAATAGAAGCTCAACTCAGGGGCTGAAATCTTAGTAGAGGGTGACAATAGTGGGGTGCTTCCAAATAGCTGAGGGAAGCATCAAGCCCCCCATTCCCCTGTCTCTTCGAGTAAATGCATCATCCTCATGGGGAGCTTCCATCAACCTGACTCAACTATGACTCTTTAAATAGCGTGATCTGTATCTACTGAAGCTGAGCATGGCAGCTGGACTTATACCTGACAGAAGCACGTGCCATGTGTCCTGGAGACATGCACCGAAGTTCATTCACAGTAGCTCCAGACTGGAGACAAAGCCATGCCCATCACTGGAGAACAGATAGAGGAATTGTGGGTGTACACATGATAGGTTACTACAGAGGAGTGGAGATGAGACTGCAGGTATATGGGCAATGGGGATGAAAACTGAAAAATAGCAAGGCCGGTCCTGACAACACACACTATGTGATTCCATTTGCATGAAATTCATGCACAGGCAGACTCATGCACATGATCTAAAGCTAGGATCATGATGAGCCATGTGGTAGAGAGTGAAGGAATGGGGATTGGGGGCACAGTAAGGATTCTTCCATGGCTGCTGATATTCTGTATCTTGATCTCAGTGCAGTCATACACAAGTGAAAATCATCAAAGTATTCGTTGTTATGTGCACATGGAAATGTACTTGGTTATACGTTTTTCTAAAAGACCTAATGCTTGTGGAAATGAAGCTACCGAAAGTCAAGTGCTTTGCCTTTCAGAGTGCATTCCTCAAGTCCAGGAGGCAGTGTGTGCCATGCTAGGGCTTTTGCACAAGCTGCCCACTCTATTGTAGAGCCTCTTATTTTGCTCCTCTGCCCCTGGCTGATTCTAAGCATCCTGAAGTTTTCAGATCACACAAGATTTCCTCCAGGAAGATCTCTCTGACTTCACAGTCTAGGTCAGATGTTTCTGCTATAGGCTTTTAAAGCTTGCCTTTGAACACTTCTCTTCTGGGTGGGATTACAGACTGGTGTGTGCAGTTATTGGTTGAGTCTGTCCTGCAGAGCTTCAAAACAGTAGGCGTGCATTTGATTCCCTTCACCACCATAACCCCAAGACAATATGTAGCTAACACCATGGGCATATGGTACTCAGGATTTGTCCAATGAATGAGTGAAGGAAAAAGGGTGAGTGAATGAAAAGGTCTATGGATGAAGACTATGGTTCTTTACAACAAACATTACTTTTTATGAAAACCTTACTTGAGATGCTCCATTCTATCCTATAACAGAGCTTCACAGAAACAATATTTCATATGACTTGCTGCCATCTTAGGAAGCACACATTCATGTGTTTATAGCCCTGTGTACACTGCAGTGTAGTGTTATCTCTTTCCAGACATGGGGTATGTGTCCTCATTTTAGAGGTAAAGACTTTCAAGTACTTGAATTTATGTATCTAAAAATGGTCTTTCCATCACCTTGGAGTGTGTGCGTAAGAAAAGGAGGCTGGCATACTATCCATGAGATTTGACCTCTAGGTTGACTAGTTGACTGTAAGTTCAATTTTGATTTCCTTAGCTGCAAAATGGGGAGAGGAGAAGTCTTTGTCCTACAGAGTTGTTGTGAAGATTTCAACACACCCAAAACACTCAGCAAATAATCTGGCTTTTGTTAAACTCTGTCAGCTGCTGTTAACATTCAGGCCTTGAACTTGAGGGAAATGGAAGAACTGAACTTGACCTTCGAGCAGTAGGAACCCAAGACAAGCTGCTTTTACACTTCTGCTCATGAAACTTGGGCAACACAGACTTGGTTACTGATCAACAAGAAACCTCTTTGGGGTTCTTTTCACTGTCTTTGTTTCCAGGAGTGGTTGAATCTACTGCCTTGGTCGTTTGGTTGAGAAGACAGATTAGTCAGAAAGCATTTCTGTTCAACAACAGCCAACAGGTGGCAGAATTTGTGACTTCCAGACCTTTGGTCATCATTGGCTTCTTTCAGGTACTGGGGTCAAGAGGTGGGAGGAGGCTTTTTGGCTGGTGAGAAGTGCTGGGGTTAGGAGGAGGTGGTGGGAAAGAGACTTATCCATCTAGGTTGTCTCATACCAAGTTTTCTCCACTCAATAATCTGGTTATCTTAGAGAGCTCCACGGTTTCAGTGGAAAGTGAAGAGAATAGAAAAAGTGTCTAGGAAGATGGACAGAAATAGAGAAAGATGTAGGATGTTTGGGGTGGCAGTTAAGATGTCTTAACTGTTAAGATGTCTTAGAACTCCTCTGTTTTGTCTCAGACCGTCTGGGTTTGAGTTCTGGCCAATCCCTGCTAAATCATGCCTTGGAGACAGAAGGGATAGTGCCTCAAGTACTTGGGTCTCTTTCAGACTCAGGGGAGAAACACACTGGGTGCTACACTCCTAGCTGTGGTTTGTTCCAGCTCTAGTTGTTGTAGGGGAATGAATCAATGGATGAAAGCTTCATTCTCTCTCTCTGTTTCTCTCTCCACCTCTCTCTCTCAAGTCTCTTTCTCCTTCTCCTGTCTTTCAAATAAGTAAAAAGTGAAGACAAAGGTGATTGATGTATTCATTTAATTGATTTTAATAGTATGACTAGTCTTTTTGAGGGTCAGTTTAGGACATCACAGAATAAATTATGTCTTTCTTTTGTTTCAAGAGTCATTGTCACTGCTTTGTATGATTCTGACAACAGCCAGCCACACTTTGGCCAGGCCAGATTCTTGTCCTAATGTCTTCTTGAGCATTCCACCAATAAACCTTGATAAACATGTACTCATTTGAGAATATACCAACAAGGCAATATGCTTGGAGAAGGATATAAATAATTTATAAAATGTGTCATGATAACTTTTTATTGATTCCCTTTTGTCTCTTTGTGATTGTTTCTGGCTTTTAGAAAATTTCTTACATATCTGTTTTTTTTAAGATTCATTTATTTTTATTGGAAAGTCAGATATACAGAGAGGAGGAGAGAGAGGAGGGAAGATCTTCCATCCGCTGATTCACTTCCCAAGTGGCTGCAATGGCTGGAGCTGAGCTTATATGAGGCTGGAGCCAGGAGCTTCTTTGGGTCATCCTCAGTTGCTTTCCCAAGGCACAAGCAGGGAGCTCGGTGGGAAACGGGGCCACTGGAATACGAACTGGCACCCATATGGGATCCCAGCATGTGCAAGGCAAGGACTTCAGTCTCTAGGCTACCATGCCAGGCGCTATAGCTGTATCTTAATATATATAAAGTTCACATTCAGTGTTTCATGTGATCAAATCAATCACTTCTTTTCAAGACAGGTAAGGAATAAATACTAAAAGCTTTCCATCTCCAAGTTAGAATAGCCTATATTCTGATCATTAGAAAAAGTTAAGCTTATCAACTTTCTGCATTGCTATTATGGCTTTAGTTCTAGTCAGAGAAGTGTTTTGGGTGTGACATTTCCATGAGAGGAGATTTAGTTTACTTAGTTTACTTTGCACATCCTCCAAACTTGGGAAAGTAAAGTAACCAACTGGTCACTATTTCCATCTTTCTTTTAAATAAGTCAGCATTTTTTTGGTCTTTTTCCAAACAGGATTTGGAAGAGGAAGTGGCAGATCTGTTCTATGACGTGATCAAAAACTACCCAGAGATAACATTTGGTGTGATAACAATCAAAAACACCATGGGCCGCTTCCATGTCGTCCTGGACAGTGTCTTGGTATTCAAAAAGGTAGGATTTTTTTTAAAAAATTATGATGTTGCATTATGTGACACAGTTTCATAGACTCTGGGATTCCTCCATCCCCTCCCTGTGCCCTCCCCTCATGATGGATTCCTCCACCAAAAAGGTAAGATTTTGAGTCTAGGTGGTAACTGGTTCAATGTAGCAGGAAATGTAGGACTTCCGGGAGGGGTGGCGAATTCAAGTTCTGTGAACTCAGTGGCCTGAACTGGTTGGCGTCCATGAAGTCACAGCCTCTTGGTGCTTCTCTGGTCTTCATTTTAAGTTCCTTCTCTTACCCTTGACCAGTAAATGTCACTCAGCCCCAGGTGCTACTTCTGCTTTGGCCCATGCTTCCTCATCCTACCCACCACCAGAAATCTCTGCACCATGACTGACAGATGCCCACCTCCAGCAGGCATCTCCATTCTCCAGACCTTGCAGTGCCTCAGCGTACCTGGGGCCAAGGTCATAATCTCCTTCCCAAGTCTCCTTCTGTGTTTTCTCTGTCTCTAATTATCTAATTAGATAAGCAAAAAAACCTCAGGCAACAATCTAACGTCTAATTCTTCTATATCTGTCATAAACAACCAGTCATACCACTCTAACTGATTTTATATTCAAAGTATTGTATAGATGTATCTACTTCTTATATCTGCTTGCTACATTCTGGGTCATCTCCGATGGTGATCCCAATGGCCTGATCTAGTCCTCTACAAACAAGCAAACAAGCAAACAAGCAACAACAACAACAACAACAAAACAAAGCAAAACAAGCCTCCCTGAAACTCTTATGTAACCCTCCAAATCTCTCCAAAGTCTTCCTAAACACTCAACTCCTTAGAGAGGTTCACAGAGCCATTTGTGTCTCAGTTTATGAAGTCCCTTCTTCCTTTCCCTCTCTGGGATCCAGACCTGAGCTGTTCAAGGTGGTACTCACTAGTCACATGTGACGATTTAAACACAATTGACTAGACATACGTCAACTGCTCCATAGCCACACATAGCTAAGGACTATTCTATTGGAAATCACAGATTTGTAGAGTATTTCCTATCTCAGAATATTCTATTGATGACTGCTACTTGGGATACAATGGTCTGGCTCGTAGAACATGCGTTCTTTCTTCCCCACACAAAGCTGAGTATTTCTCATAGCTGTGCTACTTACAGAGACCACCGAGAGGTGAGGCTGCTCGGCCATGGCCACATGTGAGGCAGGTGGAATGACCCTACGGTGTGCCCGACTTTCAACAAAGGTTCTGAGCCACTTTTTTGTTTTTCTTGGACCCACAGAGACCATTGAAAGGTCTTAAGCAATGAAATGATCTGATTTGTGCTTTAAAGTGGAACAGCATTGAGTGCAGAAGCACATTCAAACATAAATGGAAATTTAGTAGATGAGGAAGGCGGCAGTGTGGATGAGTAGGGAAAATATGTTGTTATTGAGCAAATAGCTTGTTTTGTTACCAGCTCCATTTATCTTTCCTTATACCAAATTAAATTCCATGTGAAGCTTTAGCCAGTCTACTGAATAAACACCATGGAAAAATCAAAAGCTAGATATAATATTGGGAAAAAAATCATTTTTGAGATTTTTGTATTTCAGTGGTAGTGCTAGAGTCAGGTTGCCTGGATGGCAATCCTGGCTTAAATCTCTTCAGTCACTCAGAATCTTGAGCACATTACTTCCCTTTTCTAAGATAAATTTCTTACATATAAGTTTATTCATCTTCAAAATGGAGCAAGTAATAGTATATAGTTTATTGAAATATGATGAGGAATAAATGAACTAGTCCATATGACCTGCCTAGAACTAAGACTCAAGAACTAAAAAGCTCACTGGATCATTAATGGGTCGACATTATCCAGAAAACAGCTGAGGCTATGAAGTGTTTAAGCAAGATTATAAAAACATAGCCATATTTGTGTTCTGACACTGTCACTCTGAAGTGATACAGTAGGTCAGAAGAAAGCAAGGGAAGAAGCTGAAGACTGGCAGAAGGCTCCTTCGGGAGTACATGTTGTGTCAGGGTGGGATTGGTGAAAATGAAGAGGAGATGGAAAACAGAAGACGGTTACCTCCTTTTTCCTCCACCCACAGACTTTGATCCTGAGTTATAGAGAATTATATCATTCCTTGTATTAGTTCAGTTCCTCTTGAGAGGCCGTAAGCAACATTAGAAATGCAAGTTATTAAGAAAAATGCCTCAGAAGGAAAGCAGAAATCTAGGGGAGACCCAGAGAGCCTACACAGCCTAGCGAAGATCAGACTCTGTAGAAGGAAGGTAGGTTTAGTGGAAGCGGCTTTGATGGCAGTGAAGTTCTGGAAAGTGTGGGTTTCCCTTCATACTGCCCTCAGCCATTGACATCTCAGCCTTGGCACAGATAGTTTGAAGAATTTTGGAGCACCATAGCTCAGGTTGTCAGGCACTTGTACTCCATGTCATTGTAGACCTAGAGTCTCATACCTGCATCCTGCCCACAGGCTCCTCTGTCCAGATGTCTGTATTAAGTAGCTGGGTTATACCTGTCACCATTCCTCAGTGTGTTTCTTTTATTTAAGGAAAAATGGTGCTATGTATATATGGTAAGAGCCTTTACGATGGACAGTAGCTCCTTCCAATGTTTTTCTTCTTGTGTCCAAGGGGAAAATTGTGAAACGCCAAGAGCTTATTAATGACAATACCAACAAATTTGACCTCAATCAAGTCATTAAGCAGCAAATTACAGATCTGGTCATTGAATATAATACCGAGGTCAGTGAGCAAAGGAACCCCCTTGAAGATGGGTAGCCAGGACAGCTGTGTGTTCCTAAAGTGACAAATTTTCCTTGCCATTTCAGAATAAGGACTTGATCTACGAGCTGCATGTCTTGAATCACATGTTGCTGTTTGCCTCCAGAAGCTCTGAGTCATTTGGTGTCATAATGCAGCATTATAGGCATACGTCGAAGGAATTCCAGAACAAGGTTTGCAGAATGTGCCATTGCTCTTTGGGAGCAATTGACTGTTTAATTTTAAACCAGCCTCCTCTATTCTTTCTGAACAGTGGCTCTTTCTCCCCTACTCCCACACCCGTGATCCTTCCTTTCTCATCTTCTTATTTATGTCTACTGTTGGATCTTGATAGTTTGGCTGCTTTTTCTCATGGCTCTTGCTCCACTCAACAGTGAGTAAATGCAGTGTGGTCTTCACCTTGGCTTGGAGGGTGAGTGGAGAAAGATCACCTTAGCCTGAGGTCAGGGAGGAACCTCAAAGCATGAAGCAACACAGATGGCCTGGTAAGCAGTTGATGAAATGTTGGCTTTTTGGAGAAAGTTAAGTTTTAAGAAGCGGTATTAGAGACAGGGGATATGGGAGGAAGAGAGAGATAGGGAGAGCACTCCCACCTGTTGATGAACTCCTCGAATGCCTGGGACAGCTGGAGATAGGCTGGGGTCAAAGGTAGGAACTAGGAACTGATTCTGAATCTCCCTCGTGGGTAGCAAGAACCTAGTCAATGTGAGCTATCTCAGGATGTGCATCAATAGGAATATGGAGTCATGAGTCAGGGCTGAGCCTGGGGACCGAGGTGTTCCAATGTGGAAGACAAGCAGGCTTCTTAACCGCTGTGCCAGACACCTGCCCTAGGTCTAGGTTTTACTATTGCAGAGACATGAGTTTGAATTCTGTTCCACTTAAACATGTTATCTTGGCGAACTTATTAATCTCTAATCACATCTCTTCATGTATGAAACAAAGTTGCAGAAAGAGAGAGTCTACACTGTTGGCAAAATGCAGTTAACTGGGCTGCTGCTTATTGAAGTCATTGCTATCATTAGAAACAAACCAGTTTCTCTTAAGCTTTCTCCTTATCTTTAATGTGATTGCCACCAACTGGGCCATAGGAACTACATAGCTATTTTTATCTCTCTTTTTAAAGGAATATAATAATGGCAGGGATTTTTTTGAAGAAAATTATTCTGAAATTAAAAGTTAAAAATCTTGAGCCCCCAAATCAACACAGAGTGAAGCCACTCAAGAATGAATCTACTTCATGTCTGTACTTCATTCCAATCACATTATTTTCCAAGAAGGATGATTCCAACCACAGAAATACCTCTTGTAAATATACTGTCCTTTTTTTCTTTTTTCCAAATATGCACTTTCAGATTTTGGATGTAATTATATTGATGGCAATCTGGCTGCCATCCCTCCATCCCTCCTATTACTATGGTCAATGCAAACCACATTTTCTTCCAGGTGTTTCTTTTTAATGCTTTACTCTAGCTGGAGTTTATTCTGTCAATGATTGAGAGGTGAGGTTCAAAATTCTGTTGCTCCTAAGGTGTGAGCTTCTCAGAGGCCCTTTGTTGATTGTAATCCATGTTAGAGCCAAAGATAAACAGCTGCACTAATGTTCCAGTAGGACGTGCCCCATACCTTTCATGTTCATTCTATACTCCAGGTCCCAACAGGTGAGAAGTAGCTGATGTTTCTCAAAATCATACAAAGATGGTTTAATAGGACTGCTTTGCTTTTCACAGTCTCCTTAGCACCTGCAAGCACCTGTGGGGCCCTGTAACTTCCGATGGAAGAATGACCGGCAAGTGTCAGACCAGGTGTCTTCAGCAATCCCTACCCGCTCTTTCTGCCTCTGCTCTCGTTGCCATCACATTGACCTTTTCAAAGTCAGCATCAGCTGCTTCTTTGACTCGCTTTCTTCCCAGTGATTTCCCACCAATCCCGAGCTTCTTGCTGGACTTCTGACCTCCGTGTGGAGGTCTCTAGGCTCCCATTCCTCTGGCCTTGATTCCTAGGACATTCTGGGCTCATTTTTGTTTGTTTCCTCCCTAGGCCTTTTGGATAGATGAGTTTTACTTCCAGAATCACTGTTGTTGGACTTATGACTCATTACCTACATCCCAGTAAAAGGTCACCTCCTCATGTTCTCCTCCTGATCTCTCTCTCATGGAGCCCCTCTCCTCCTCCTCCCTCACCTTCTCTGTTACATTGCCTCATTTTATTGTTTAACAGGCACCCATTGATACATACATTGATTAATTTGTTTACGTGTTTGTTGCCTGTCCTTTCCACTATGTGGCATGGGTTTTTGTTTGCTCTGGGCAGTGTGGTATCGCCAGTGCTTAGTAACACAACATGCCCAGCATGTTGTAAGTACTCCATGGATAGTTGTTGGCTGAATGAGTAGTGTTGTGTGTGGAGCCTAGTAAGAGTTAGCAGGTATTGAATGATTCCTGCCAGTCAGAAATGGAACTCTAAGCCCTCATATGCCCTGTCTTAGTTAATTCTCACAGCAATCCCACAAGGTATAGTAGGTAGTACTATTATAATCACTCTTTTACAGGTAAGGAAATTGGGGTCCTGAGGTCCTGAAGTTGTACCAATGGTGCATGTCACAAAGATGCACAAACCTGACTGATGGCTAGAGCCTGGTTGTGCATTTGGGAACTGGTGCACGCCTGCCTGAAGGAAGGGAAGCCTTGCTCCATTTTCTTTCAGAAGTGCTCTATAGATTCATCCTTTGCCTTCTGTCAGTCCACACTTTTCCACCAGTTTCTCCAGTTTGGTAAATAATCCAGAGCCATGAATGTTTTGTTTGATCTGGCAGATCCTGTTCATCCTTGTGGATTCTGATGAACCTAGAAACAGACGTGTACTAGACTACTTCCAAGTCTTAGAAGGCCACCTCCCGTGTGTGCAAATCCTCAACTTAACCTCAGATGTTAGATACAAAATGCCTTCAGATGATATAACCTACCAAAACCTCAAGAAATTTGGACGCAACTTCCTGAGCAAAAATGCCAAGGTGAGTTTGTTCTTGGATGAGATTGGATCTATACCTGAAAGTCACTCTTTCTTGGAATTCTTGGCTCTGGTCACCTGAATGGGGAGGCAGAATGAGTTGGGAGAGTCTCTCCATCTCCTCACCTTGAATCAATCCAATTTGTGACACATTAATTCACCATTAATTTTTCAGTTAAAAATGTAAGTACTTATTTGCAAGAATTTCCAATTAAAATGCAGGCTCTTAGAAGAGCTAATTTATTCTTGTAAAGGAGAATCTTTGACACCTCTATAATGTGTTTATCTATTGGTTCAAGGGTAGATAAACACTTGGATCAGGGAGGAGGAATGGTAGGGCACAAACAGGATTCAGCCTCAAAGGCTTTGGGAACTTCTGGTCAAATGGGGTTCCTGAGGAGGAGAGGCTCAAGAAAGAACCATACCCAGCACATCACACACTGTGCAGCACCTGCTATAGTCTCAATTAGCCAGATGAGTAAGTTGACCATAGTATTTATCTTCTGAACTAAGACACTTTGGAGGGGAAAGGGTACATTCTTTAAAAATATTCCCAGAGAACGGAAGTAGATAGAGACTCTCCAGGCAAGCTACAGCCTGGGATCACCTTATCTCCACGTGCCTCCATTGCCGGGTGCCCTTTCCCAGGGACATGGTATCTATCCCTGGCAGCCTCTGCAGACTCTAGCTTTCTCTCTCTCTAGTGAAGGACACTAGACAAGGAAGGGAGAGTAGGAATCAGGACTGAGGAGGCGTGCCAGGCAGAGAGGACTGCATAAACAAAGCTCCAAGGTGAGAGGGATATCAGCTCTTTGGATAAACTGAAGACTGTAAGTGCCTAAAGAAAGTAAAACGAAGGATAGTGATGAATATGGGGAGGCTGTCAGGAACCAGCATGTGATGGGGATTTTATAGGACATAGGAATAACCTTGGTCTTGATTCCCAGAGTAATTGGGGGAAGCATTTTTTTTTTAACAGATGCTAATGTCATGAGCCCCACTAAGAATCTAATTTTCTCCATAGAGGCATCAACCCAGTGAAGAGATTCCAAAATACTGGGACCAAGGGCCGGTTAAGCAACTGGTGGGGAAGAACTTCAACTTAGTTGTCTTTGACAAAGAAAGGGACGTATTTGTGATGTTCTGTAAGTATCTTGTGGAGGCACAAAACCGATCTTCACACCCCCAAAAAGATTGGATTGAGATGCTCTTAGCTACCTTGAACTGTAGCTCTAAAAACTGAATTCTTGAGCTGTATCGAGTACCTTTCCTTACAACAAGGGCTTGTGTCTATTTCTAACAATAATTGTGCTAATGACTAATATTGTTTAAGTGGATGCTGCATCATGTTAGGCCTCCCATTGAGCCGCTGTATATTTTACTTAATTGTCACAGCATTCTTTTGGAAGTATTTACTATCCTTGTTCCCACTTTATCAGTAAGTAAATGGAGTCTAAAGGAGTTGAATAAACTGTCCCAGGATCATACAGCTCTTAGGTTCCTGAACTTGGGTTTGGACTTAGGCAGTGTGACTCTGTACCTCCATCAGTTGTACCTACTGCATAGCATTGCCATTCTTCTGGCTTTTGTGACTTACTCATAGCCCATAGTCTTCATGTCCAGGACTTAGCACAACGTCTTGTATATTGGAAGCACTTGATAAATGACACTTCTTATTGCAGTTATTATTACTTACATTATAGTTATCATCAGATTTCCCAAAGTCAAAGACATTCTCACTAAAGTGGCTTTAGATACCTCCTGTATTGATCAGGCATGGCTACCCTTTCTTGAGTGCTTTAAAGGAGCCAGTCAGGAATTTGCTGTTGATGTACCTGCTGACAGGAGTTGTGCAACAAGCCTGTGAGGAAGGTGTGCTGGCATTTCCCTGGATACGTATGAGATAACTCAGCCTCACAGAAGTCTGTTGCTTCACCCTGGGTCACACAGCATATGCAAGGCAAAAAGTTTAAGGCGAACTCTGTGCTATCACTGCATTACATCATGAAGCTCTTTGAAAATCCTACATGGATGAACTTTTGTCCACAGAACAAGGTATTTCAAGTTGGTTTGGCTGAATCATTGCCATCTGCTGACTCTAAATGACAGGCTGGGGTGGCCTTTCTGTACTGCTCTGACACCCAGAGTTCTCAGAAGGCCCATTAGGTTCTGATGAAAGGCAAATGCAGCCTCATTTTCTTGGAAGCAGGGCTGTCAGACTGGCCCCCTGGGGCTGCTGCCATCAGACCCCCTCCTGTTCTTATCCAGGTCTGTGAGGCCCTTAGAGGGCTGCCAAGGGTGCTGCCAGCAGGAGGTAGGGCCATGGAGGCCCTTGGTCTGTAAGTGGGGCATGATCATCAAAAGGCAGAGTGCTGAGGGTCACTCCTCCCGCAGAGGTGGAAATGTGAAGCTCTGAGCCTTAGCGCGAGGATGAGCCAGCAAAATTTGATTTGAAGTTTGTCTCTGACTTCTCTCCAGAGGGCCAGGAGCCTGGGACAGATTCAAATGAGAACGAAATATCTGCAAGAAAGTCAGGCATCCCCTTTTCAGGGGTGCTTGAACTTGTCACATTTCTTGAGCTTGCTTGTTCTCTTTTGGGCATGTTCTCCTCCACTGCATTGAAGTTATATTCTATTAATATTATGTCATAGTATATTGTATGATGGAACTTCAAAGTTCACAGCATTAAAAGATAACTATTTTGATACAAACCCTCCTGAAGTTGATATGGTTTTTCATAAGATGCATTTTTTTCATAACATTTTTAAAGAACTCTCATTTGCATGGATTTCAAAAATTCTTTATCATCAAAATGAACTTAAACATTAAAAAAAAAGTGTTTATTTGAGAGAGGGAGAAATAGCAGAGAGAGAGGGTGAGCGAGCTCCATCTGCTGGCCAATACCCCAAATGCTCACAGTGGCGTTGGGTGTTGAAGTAGGAGCTGGGAACTCAATCCAGGCAGCTCATGTGGATGGCAGGAGCCAACAACCCAGTAAGAAGCTGGAGTCATGAAGCAGAGCTAAGCATGAAACCCAGTAGTCTGACGTGTGTCTGTCAATCACTTTACACCAGGACAAATCTGTTTTGTGGTTCTGTTTTTCATGAGCTTCTTGAAGTTATTATATCAGTTGTCCAATGGTTACTACCCAAAGCAAATCATACTTCCTCTGTTTAATTACTAGGTGTCCTTGGGCAAGTAGCTTTAACCTCTATCAGAACACTCATGTGAGTAACACACATGCATACACATGTACAGTTTTTGGCAGAACCTGAAGAATCACCTATCACACATTTTTTTTAGTGGTTTTCTTTAACCAGAGTAGAACATTATGTTAAAAGAGTGAGACCCACAATGAGTGGAAGAAAATGTTACTATCCTAAAAGATTTTGTATCCATATATAAGGGCAACCAGGCCAAGTTAAACAAGTTCTTAATAATAATGGTCAGGTACAATGACTGAAAAGTAAAAATCATTATTGTGGGATTAAGAGAAAGATGGAGTACCACTTGTAAAGCAGCAGGACCGTGAGTAGCACGTGGTGGTGGTGCCAGCCTTCACAGTGTGCATTTGCATGGTCCTGAGCAGTGGTCTTTTTCTTGCAGATGCCCCTTGGTCGGAGAAGTGCCAGGTGCTGTTTCCGCTGTTGGAGGAGCTGGGCATCAAATATCAAAATCACTCTACCATCACCATTGCCAAGATTGACATTACAGCCAATGACATTGAGCCAGTGTTCAAGGACCGCTATCCCTTCTTCAGGCTTTTCCCCACTGACTCTGAACAAGTGAGGGGCTCTTATGGGGGACACATACTTGAATGGGTTGTTGTGTTATCATCAGGGAAACAGTTTCTACCCACCTTCAATCAAATGAACTGGGTTCATTCTCAGCTCTAGCCCCTTTTAACCTCTATGTTCAAGTCTAAAGAATATTTTTCCAGCAGTATCCACCAAAGTTCCAGGATTCACCACTATTGAGTATAACTTATGTCAATTGTGTGCCAAGTGCATGTGGGTGTTTTGATTGGTTAGGACTGGGATGCATAGTTCACTCTAGGAGCAGTGCTAAGCTCTGTCCCAAGGGGATAAAGCGTGGGGACCCTATGGAATATGACTGGGGGAATCTCCACATGTGCGGTGTTGGTTGGGCACTTTAGATGGAAGGGGAATGTCTAAGACAGACAAAGGATATCTTTCATGTGCTGGGACTGAAGTCATCAATCCATCATGTGTGTTGATGGAACACACTCTCCATGCCATTTTGCCACATGAAGAAGGGTGTCAGTCAAAGAAGTGTGAACCAAGTCCCCACTGCTGAGTGTGGGTGTAGGGTCCCAAAGCCTTGGACTGTCTTCCACTGCTTTCCCAGGTCACAAGCAGAGATAAATGCTTTACCTTTATTCAGTCACTCAGTCCTTGAAGAACAGTGAGAGGCTGGTGTCTACATATCACACATGAGGAAACCATGCCAAGCAAGTTAGGCGACTGGACCACAAGACTAGGTCATGCAGCCAAGGATAAGGGCTTGATGATGTGACTCCATAGAGTCCTTGCATTGGCTCACTACCCTGCAACTGTACGAAGAAAGAATGTTTAGTATCTTAACGTAAAGCCATATCAGGACAGGCTCAGGGAGGTTAAGCAATCTGCTCAACAAACCCAGATGGCTAGGAAGTTGATGCTCGGTTTGCCTATGTGGCCATTCTTGAGTATCTGGCCAGAGGGGCTCCCATCCTGACCATGCTCCACTTTTTTCTTAGGCTGTTAAGTACGATGGCGAGCACACCGTGAAAGGCTTCTCTGGCTTCCTGGAAAGCCACATCAAAATCAGGATGGAGAAAGAAGGGGAAGAGGAGGTAAGATCCAGCAGCAGCTCCCTGGATGATTGTGTCCCAGATAGGACTACCAGCGATAAAATGTGCCAGTTTGGAATAGAAGGGTAGCTTCTTTCTCTTAGAAGGTCAAATCACCCTTCAGCACTTTACTGCTCATGCTGGGTGGGATTTTAGAATGTTGACTTATTTGAAAGAAAGTCAGAGCTTTGTTTGTATCTACAAGAACTTTCCAGGACAAAGACATTTTCTCTAGGCACATCAAGGAGTCTTGATGGTTACAGTTGTCACATATTTGACCTCCTTTATGATTATATAGTGGAATTTATTATTTCTGCCCCTCTCCTCCTCTTTCCACATTCTCCGTGATAGATCTTGTCAGTTGATCAAAATAGAGTGATAGAAGATGAGGTGTTGGTCGAGGATGTGGAGGTACCTTTGGTGGAGACAGAGTTACCTGAGCAACTTGAACTGCAGAATATGATCACATTGGAAGAGCCAGCTGGACAGAAGGAAACAAGTGAGGCAGAGAAGGAAGTGGCCATGCCTGAGGAACCACCAAGCCAGGAGAAGAAACCATCAATCAAGGAAGAACTTTAATATCTCCAAAGCTATGAGGGCAGGTGCCCAGAGTGGATCGACTCCAGCGAAAAGTATTTGTCATTGTGGTGGGATGGGAGGGGGCTGGATAATAAAAACCCTTAAATGTCTTTGGACCTTGTTGAGTCACCATAATTGGTGGTGCCTTAGGAGAGTTGTATGTTCCTATGGGAAATCACAATAGCAACAAATACTCTTGTCCACAGCATGCTGGGCATGCATCTCACTGTGTTGCTGGAGCCCCTTGTGTAGATTCCCCACTGCATAGATCCCAGGAACACTCTATCCCCAGAATCTGTGCTCTTAACCATTGTGCTATCACCAGAGTGGGGATGACAGTTTGGCTAAACCTTTGCGGTAAGGCAGGTTGACTTGCTGATGCTGAATTTTGGCACACACACACAAAATATATCCACCCACACCCATTTCCAGGCACATCTGAGAAATGACTCCTCTTCCTTTCTTTTTTACTACCATGGAGACAACTGACCTGTCCATGGGACTCCACCCACTTCACTTCAGATGACTCCAGCCATTCTATGCCATCTTTACTGAATGACCTGCCATTCCTCAGCTCAGAACACATCTCGTAATTGGTCTTTGCTACCTCTCTATACTCCCTCCACCCCCATATTCTATTGGCAAAACTGCTAAGATGATCTTATAAAACTGTACCTGCGAGGGCTACCTTGCTTTGATCCTGTAATGGCCTTTTCCTGTTTTCAGAATAAAATCCAGTCAGCTTACCATGCCTTCAAGGTATGGAGAAGTCCAGCCCTGAGGATATCGTTTTCTTCTCTCACCATCGCTGCCTGGACTCCAGCCTCCCCATTCTTGTCTTCTGTTTGAACAATCAACTTTTTCCCCAATCCCTTGTTTTTCCCCTACATCCAAATACCTCCCTGAGATCTCCATGAAGCTGTGTGCTTTGCATTGTTTAAATCCCAGCTTATCTTGGAAACAGTTTCTGGATAGTAGTGTCTGGAAGGATCTTACTATTTCACTGTGCTATGATATGTTGCTTACATTCCCACAGATGGGAGCCCACAAGGATAATCATTTATCTTTTATTTCTTGCTGAATTCCCAATATATAACCTACTTCTTTGTACATATTGGATGCTCAGTTAATGTAAGTGGATCAAGTAGACTGTTTCATACCAGGCAGCACTCTAGCCCTCCAAGATTCATGATTTCACAGTCATTCCAAAATGGGGGAGTGCAGATAACGTCCCCTGACACACACAGGATTTTCTGTTCATTTCCTGTTGTTGCTTTGATAAATAAACACAAATGACTAAAATATATATATACTGATTTTCTTAGTGTTTTTAAGGGAAGAAATCAGAAGACCTTTGCACTGGGGGTGAAGTCAAGGTGTTGCCAGGTTTGCTCCCATCTGGAAAAACTGGTCTCCAGGGGCTTCCTGAACTCCTCGGCTTGAGGTTCTGCCACGGAGTCACTCCTTTGGTCTCATCCTCTCGTTTCCCACTTCCTGTGGCTGTGCGTACTCCAGAAGCTCTCCTAGAAGCACCCTGGTGAATGCACCCATCTTGCCCAGGCTACCTCTCCATCTCCTCATCTGGACAAGACTTCCAGAGTCCCCTTTGCTGTGGAAGGAAACATTCACAGGTTCTAGGAACTTGGATGTAGAGATCCTCATAGGACTTTGTTCAACCTGCCCCACACTCACCCCACCAGTTTGTGCTCTTTGTCAGCCAGTCAATAAGGCCACTTGAGAGCAGGCATAGGGGTCTCACAAACCAACTTGGCCTTTCCATTTCCCACTCGTCATGTTCAACAAAGGTGTTTGTGCTGTCTTCAAATCTCTGGAGCCAGCTCCCACGCACCATGCCCTTTCCCACCCCCACCCCCAACTTGGACTGTCCACAGCCAGATGAAGCAAGGAACAGCCTGGGGCCCTGGAACTTGCCAGAGCCAAATGCCCCAACAGGAGCAGGTGTTAGTATTCAGGACACGGTGCAAGCCTCACCTGTTCAGGCCACGTGGTTGCCAGTTGAAGGAGAGGTCCAGAGGTGCTGTTGAGACTAAATCACATGAAACAGAGCCCCCAACAGGCTGCCTATGAGTCAGAGGACATGTGTGTCTCCTGCAGGTCCCCTTCTTGAACAGGAGCCTCGGGAAAGTTGGGGCTTACATAGGGGAGAGTAGTCCAGGTGGGTAGGTAGACCTGGCAATACCCCTGTATGGGGAGCATCTTCTCTCTGTGCTCATTTCCTGTCCGTTCCCACCACAACCCAAGCTCTTATTTTGATTGTTGGTGTATACATCAATGGATTTTCCAAAATTCTGCATCCTTTTGCTTCCCTCTTTGGAAAAAGACATAAAACCACATGTCACGCTGAATGCTTCTCATGGTTCAACATGGAATGTTCTTTGCCTCCATAGGAAAGCAGGATATTATAGAGGTAAACAGGAATAATAATTGGATTTTAGTTTGAAGTTACTCTGGCTAGCTGTGTAATCTCGTGGAAGTTTTTCAACATCTCTAAATTTTTCTTCACTGTACTATGGGTTTCATTGCTGGAGACAATGTTAAAGCACTGAGAGGTGTCTGATACAACAGGGATGCTCAAAAATAACTGTCAAGATTATTTTTTTAAAAAAGATTTTTTATTGGAAAGGTGGATATACAGAGAGGAGAGACAGAGAGGTGAGACAGAGAGGAAGATCTTCCACCTGATGGTTCATTCCCCAAGTGAGCACAACAGCTGGAGCTGAGCCAATCTGAAGCCAGGAGCCTCCTCTAGGTTTCCCACACAGGTGCAGGGTCCCAAAGTCTTGGGCTGTCCTCAACTGCTTTCCCAGGCCACAGGCAGGGAGCTGGATGGGAAGCAGGGATGCCGGGATTAGAATCGGCATCCATATGGGATCCTGGGGCATTCAAGACGAGGCCCTTAACCGCTATGCTATCATCCTGGGCCCAACTGCCAAGATTATTAGGGCCAAATCTCCAAACTTTAAATCAAGAATGCAGAAGCTGTGGAGAGATTGAGTCGGATTTGTTTAAAAGCACATATTTACTGCTCTGGAAGTATGTTAGAGCACAGTTGATTAAACTTGGCATGGAGACTCCTTCCTTGGTGGTCTTGATAAGCAATGCAGGCAGCATACTGGCATGAGTTGTAGTGTGCACAACTCTTGAGATATTTGGCTATGAAAAGAGAAAACGAAACAGTGGGGCAGATCAACAAGGGTCTCTGTAGAATGATTGATGGAAGAGAATAGCCAGGGCTAAGGAAAGAGTGAAGGTGAGAAGGAAATGTCACCAGAGCACACAGGGAAAGGACTCTGCCCCACCCCAAAGAAAGAGGGCATGTGGAAGATGCCTCTAGATGCAGGCCGACCAAGAATAGGAGAGAGGCATTACTTAGTGGCACCAGGGAAATGCACCATGAGGATTCAGTATGTGGGGCCGGCCAGAGGGTTGGGGAAGTCAGAAAAGAAAAAGAGGAAGTGGCCAACTAGAGAAATGTCACAGGGTGATCCAGCTATGCTGAAGGAATGTGGTGTTTGATTACTTATTTTAAAAGGTGTTGTTTTAGGAGGCAGAATGACCAAGGGAGAAGAGAGGAAAAGGAGGAGGTAGAGGAGAATGAGAGAGATCTTCCTTCTGCTGGTTAATTTCCCAAGTGGCCACAACAGCCCAGGATGGGTTGGGCTGAAATCAGGAGCTTGGTACTCCATGCTGATCTCCCACAAAGGTGGCAGGGACCCAAGCACCCGGGCTGTCTTTTATTGCCTGCCCAGGAACATTATCAAGAAACTGGATTGAAGCAGAGTAGGTAGGACTCAAACTGGGGCTCAACTGAATCCACTGCGGCACAACCCCACCTCTGTGCTTATTGTTTGAAAAGGTAGATTTTATTGCTATGTAAGTATGACAGCAAGAGCAAGAGAGGAGACAACACCAGGGAAAAGATAGTTGCTATACTCACAAATCCTGAGAGAATGGAGCATGCCACTTGTACCATAGAGGTTGAAAAGGCACTCGGCATGGAGAGAAAAGGGAGTGAAGGCCATTGTGTTTTGCAGTGGAGGGCTGGGAGAGGTGGGGTTAGGATAGGGCAGTTCCAATTTTGTGGGCTTTAGGTCATGGTGCTGACCCAGAGAGGTGATTAGAGCAGTAGTGGCTTAGAGAGAGAAAGTTTCATAATCCTCACTGGGCAGTTGGTTGGTGGGCTCCCATTGGTTGCTTTGCATAATTGCAAGTAAATTGTAGGTCATCTGCAAGGAATAGTGAGCTCTAAAAGGGGCATTCTCTCCAGGGTCAATGAGGTGAAAGATGTGAAAGCATTAAGTGCAGAAACTAGAAAGCATAATTAATCTACTTGTGAACAAGCTCTAACTTCCTTTTTCCTTGGCAAGGAATTTCAGAAACCCTTTGGAGGCCCCACCTTGCCATCCTTTAGGGATGTCCAGCCTGGGTTTTAACAGGCCCTGTTACCCATAAAGGTATCTAAACATCTGGCTCAGAAAAGAAGAATGCATCCTTCACAAACAAGGGTACGATTATGTCGTTTTCAACAACTGCAAAAGTGAGCAAGGGGGTTCTGACATATGCTTCTGGAAAAGAAAGTAAGTCTGAGCAGACAAAGAGAATTTGGCAGGAAGAGACAGAGCTTGGCAAAGATAAACAATGCTCAGGGTTGGTGAGTGCTGTAGGTGGGAGTGTGATCTGATTTAAGGAAAAATCCTTCTGGGGTAAAATCACTTGCACTAGTGCCGGCGGTTATCCCAGCAGTAGATGAGGCAGTTGAAGTCCTGAAAATGTCAAGGCCATGGTCACGACTCTAATTACTACTTAGCCCAAGTGCAACACACTTGATTTTTTTTGTAAGCAGGATGACATCCACTCTTGCATTGAATTTTGATTGCCGCCCATGTGGACCTTAATCAAACATTGTCACCATTTGCCCAAGTGACTATTCATCAGCAAGGCAGCATTTGAAAGGCGTCAACCCATAGACTCATCACTGTTTGTCTTTACTTACATCAGCTCCTGTTAACCATGAGAACTTTGGGAGCTGGGTAGTCTCAACTTACAGATGAGGAAAATGACTTCAGGAGACTAAGAAATAAACCTTTTGTCACACAATACAGGAGTCTCCAGGATTCAGACTAAGTAACGATGTGTTTAGTTCCTTGATGGAACTCAGATCTCTTATCTCACAAAGTGTATCAAGTCTAATGGTGTCTGAATGATCTGGCTTCGATGTTGAGCCATTCTCAGATCCTCTCTCATTCATGCCTGGGCCCTTAAGAAGGGAGGCAGTGTGTGCACAACTCAACAGACGCAATGAGTACCTCTTTCATTCCAGTGCTTCAGACCCCAAATCTCCTTGGGCCTACCCTGCCCTTGTCAGTGACCAAGAAAAAGCCCAACACCTTGGCACTGCTTCGCCAGTTAATTTCTAACTATGGAATCTCTTGCTGCCAAAGGGGGCAAAACAAAGGTCTTGAAATTCCAGGCACAGGTGTGACCCCCCCTCATCATGTCAATCATCTGGGGTCTTTAGCTATTAGGAGAAAGAACAACAACCTTAGTCTAAAAAGGCAAACATTATGCCAAAGGCAAACAAATATCCCACCCCCAAGGAAATAGTCTCAAGAAACAGAACTGGAGAATCACGGGAGGAAAAAATGCTCACCAAGGGCACAGGTACGTATATATAACAGACCTGCACTTGTGAATAGGCCACTTCGATCCTCCTGGCTCCAGGTAAGTGCCTGTAGCTGTCTTCTCCTAGCCTAGCTGCTTCTCCCTCTAATCTTTTGTTGGTTTCCACTCTATTTGAGAAGGGGGAGGGAGAGAGGAAATTAAGAGTTTACAGATTGGAGTCGGGACTGCACTAGGTCATTACTTTGCTGGTCATTGTCTTTATGGTCTTTGGTAGGTCAGCCTTCCTCCCTGTCAGTGAGCCTAAACTTTCCTAATCGCAATGATTACTATTTTCTATGCAGTCAATGAACATTATGAAGGACCTAGTATGTAGCAGGTACAGGGCCTGGTGAAGTACTTGGAATGTGCTAGGCCTTTTGTCACAGATATTGTTTTAGTGAATCTAGGGACAACAATATATATTCAGTTACTACTATGATTTTAAAAACTATCATCACACCTCAATGGTGGTTCAGGAAGTCATTCCATTTGTGGGTTATATTTAGAATTTTGCTTTTAATGGAATAGACTGTGGGGCAACAAGCAAGTTCACACTAAGGATGTATTATTTTAGAAGACTTGTATTTCACATGTATGTGCGCATGAGCACATGTGCCAGAGAGATAGCACTGGATCATGACACCAAATATTTTCCTTCTGGTTCATTGTGGTTACAAAGATCTTGAAAATAGCGCTCTAGAACACAAGTTCTTTAGCCCAGAAGTCTCTTTGAGTTGGTCTCTAATTCATAGATGGGAAAACTGAGCCATAATTCAGAACTACACTATCTTGCCAAATGTCACACTGTTAATGATTAGGAAAATGGAAATTAGAATCCTTGTTATAGACTCCAGTTCCTACACTTTCATCCACTATATGAATTTATTTTTGCTGCTATAAAAATTGGGGCAAAACTAACATTTACTTAGGATTGCTAGTGGGGTAAAATACCATTAGAACCAACATACACTGTGGAAGTGAATTACTTCTGTAGTTGCTCATTGCAAGCCAATGTTTTACAGTATGTGAATTACATGAAAGCTGGAACTTTGTGGCCCAGCCCCTTGTTTTAAAAACAGTAGCTTATCAGCAAGTGAGTGTTGGGTAGACAAGAGAATTGAGGTAGTTGAGCTCTTCCAGGTAGGACATTAAGAGCTGACTGTTAAAATTCAAGCAGGCTCCCTTGAATAATGTTACCCTTATTTTGCTATTCTTGCTTCAACTGACTCCACACTTCAAAATCTCAATGTGCTAAGAATTGGGAAGCCATGCCAGGTGATGGTTGAAAGTAAGGAGGGGCTACAGCGTGGGATGCCCCATCAAAGCTGCATTACTGCACAGTTTCTGTGATCCACAAAACTGGCATCTTGGGGTGGGTGGTCTCAAAATGGAGAGTCCCTCCCAACTGTGGGAGGAGAGCTTACTCATGCATGGGTGCCATCCATCTCTGATTCCAGGGCTCCAGGAGTCAGAGACTGGGCAAAGCCATTCCAGAAAGAAGTAGCTGCAAAAAACAAACAAACAAACAAACAAACAAACAAAAAAACAAAAAAAAAAAAAAACCAGAAAGGATGGGGCGGCTGCTTACCCTGTCCCGGATACCGAAGATGGTGATGGTGGTTTCTTGGTTCATTACTGCTATGGCGGACAGCTCGGAAGCAAGTAAGTGTGTGTGTGTGTGTGTGTGTGTGTGTGTGTGTGTGTGTGTGTGTGTAAACATACAGCAAACACTGCTGCCCTCTGCAAAAATAGCCCCAGCTCCTCTCCTGTCTCATTTGTGATTTGCATAGCCTTGGTTCCAAGTCTACTTCTCAGACTTAGTACTGTGTGCAGGACTCACCTGGAAATGCTGCCAGAATGTGGATTCTGGTTCAGTAGAGGCTCAGCGTGGGGCCTGACCCTACATTTCTGACCAGCTTCCAGGGGATGCAGATGTTGAGGTCTCGGGGCTCCCTAATGAGGGAGACAAAGGGGTTGGATCACATCTCGGGCTTGCTGGCTCTTCACCCAAAGGCCAGCAGCTTCCTAAATCCCCCCCAAAGAAGGGAGCTGAGCAGACACCAGCACAATGTTGCAGCTGGAAAGGGCAGCAAGCTCACCATCGATCCTGCCCAAGTGCAGGAATCCTGTGCTTTTTCCCTGTGCATGTGGGACTGTGGCTGTTTTACAAGATTCAACTTGAAAATAGCATTTAGCACTAAGGAATGAATGCCAGGAGTGTGGACATCATCAGGTGGGGTGAAGTGGGGAGAGTTATTTGTTATCAAGAGAATCAGCTAAGAAGTCTTTTAAAAAGATTATTTTTATTTGAAAGGCAGATTTACAGGAAGAGAACAAGAGACAGAGGGAGAGGGACTTTCCATCTGTTGGCTCATTTCCCCCAAATGGCTACACAGTAGCTGGAGCTGAGGTGTATTTTAAGTCAAGAGTCTAGAGCCTCCTCTGGGTGTTCCACGTGGGTGTAGGGGCCCAAGGACTTGGGCCATTTTTCACTGCCCACCCAGGCACATTATCAGGGAACTGAATTGGAAGCAGAGCAGCCAGGATCGAACTGGCTCCTGCATGGGATGCCAGCACTGGAGGTGGAGGCTGAATCCACTACACCATGGCACTGGTCCCAGAAATAAATTTTAAAGAGCACGAAGACAGACAATGGAACGATAGTTCAAACATGGCTTGGGACATGTGCATTCTGTGTCCAAGTGCCTTGTTTGTCTCCTGGTTCCTCTGCTTCCCAACCTGTTGCTTGGTAAAGTGCATCTGGCGGGGAAGCAGCTGGTGAGCACTCAAATGGCTGGGTCCTGTCACCTGCAGTATGTGTGGCAGGGACACCCAAATTATATACTTGGCTCTTGGTTTTATGGAGGTTGTGGGCCTTTTAGGGATTAAACCAGTGGTATAGAAATTTCTCTGCCTTTTACTAACTTTGAAACAGAATGAAAACAAACTTTACAATTAAAAAAAGATTTATTTATTTTTATTGGAAAGTCAGATTTACAGAGAGGAGAAGCAGAGAGAAAGATCTTCTATTTGCTGACTCACTCCTCAAGGGGTTGCATTAGCCAGAGCTGAACTGAAACCAGGAACCAGGAGCTTCTTCCTGGTCTCCCATGTGGATGCAGGGACCCATGGCTTTGGGCCATCTTCCACTGCTTTCCCAGGCCATGAGCAGGGTGCTGGATGGGAAGTGGAGCAACTGGGACACAAACCAGCACCCATATGGGATCTGGCATATGCAAGGCTAGGGTTTAGCCACTAGGCTACCACTGGGCCCCAAACTTTACAATTTTTAGAGTGTGAGTTCCTGGGGGGGGGGGGTGGTGAGCGAGGCAGGACTCTCTGGGTAGCTACTGGCTGCCAGAGCTCTGAGCCTGCCATCTCTTCTGTCCCCAGGAGAATGCTTTGAATGTCACAGCAATGCCACCTGCCTGGAGGACGGGGTGGTCACCACCTGCACCTGCTTGGCGGGCTTCACCGGCAATGGCCTCCAGTGCTCGGATCTGGATGAATGCGCCAGCCCAGGAGCACACAACTGCTCCGCCAACAGCAGCTGCGTCAACACGCAGGGCTCCTACACATGTGTCTGCCTCGACGGCTTCCGCGAGACGCCCGGGCAAGGCTGCACAGATATAGATGAGTGTAAGGAGCCAGGTCTTAACCGCTGCCACGCCTTGGCCACCTGTGTCAACAGCGAGGGCAACTACTCCTGCGTGTGTCCAGAGGGCTACCTTGGGGACGGATTCAACTGTGAATGCTCGCCAGGCTCCTGCGGCCATGGGCTGGAATGCTTGCTCCAGGGCACCCAGCATGTTTGCGTTGATCCATGCCAGGCGTACAGCACCCTGGATCAGTACTGGCGCAGCTCCCATTACGGGACCGGTTATTCTTGCGACACCGATCTGAATGGCTGGTACCGCTTTGTGGGCCACGGTGGCGTGCGCCTGGCAGAGACCTGCGTGCCCTCGCTGCGCTGCAATACAGCTGCACCCATGTGGCTCAACGGCTCTCACCCGTCCAGCAACGAGGGCATTGTGACCCGCTTGGCCTGCGCGCACTGGAGTGGCAACTGCTGTCTGTGGCACACCCAGATCCAGGTGAAGGCCTGTACTGGCGGCTACTACGTCTACAACCTGACACCAGCCCCTGAGTGCCACCTGGCATACTGCACAGGTGAATCAGGCGGTTCCCCACCATCCCCTACCCCTCCCCACCCCTCCTCACCCCACATGGGCATGGCGTGGGGGCTGGGCGCACCCTTGCTGATTGCCCGTCTGTCCCTGTGACCCCGCAGACCCCACCTCCGTGGAGGGAACGTGTGAGGAATGCGGTATTGACGAGGACTGCAAGTCTGACAACGGCAGGTGGCACTGCCAGTGCAAACAGGACAACATCACAAGTGAGGCCATTGTGTTGGGGTGGGGAGGAAGGGCGCAGTCCGACTGGGCGAAACCACAATGTGTGTGTGAGATGGGGGTCGCGAGGGTGAGGCCTAGGGGGTAGGTCTCCAATTCACTGAGTCTCTATGCTTGCACGCACCGCCACAAGTCTGGCTGGCAACGGACAGCTGGCAACGCCAGCAGGGAACCAGGGGAGCCTGGGACGCTGCCCGAGTCACATTCCCACAGCACCATAACACGGGACCGCTGGCCACTTGGCACCCTGTCTCAGTTCCCTCACATGTCTGATTGTTGAAGGTGACTAATATTTCCCACGTGGCAGTCCCCATTTTGGCCAGGTGCAAACGCCACCTTTACAACTGTGCACTGTCCAAGCCCCACCTATCTGCACGGTGATGTGGGGTGTACACTTGGCTGTCTTCAAATGGAATCTTTTCTTCTTCAAAGTAAGTTTAAAATGCTCTCTATGGTGCTAGATGGGAGGTTAGCTAAAAAGTAAAGCATCACTCTGCTATGTGTGGTGAAATACATGGAATTGTTCAGTGTATATAAATAAAATACGTTTTTAGAAAGCAGGAAAAAGTATAAAATAAGTAGGATAAGAAAGCAGAATTATCCTTTCTAGCAGCAGTACAATACCTTAATAAAATGATTAAAAATAAATATTGAAGATGAAAGACTTCCATTTAAAGATACCTTAAACAATTTTAGTTGGATGTTGTAGTCTCTCCCACACTCTGAATCTGAGGTTTACTATCTAAAAGGAAAATCAACCAGTAAGTGGCATAAAAGAATTCACAACAAGCAAGGAGTGATGGGACTTTTCCTTTTTATGGAAAAAGCTGAGATTCAGCATTCTGTGACACTGGTACGGTGCATAGGGAAGTTGGGGCTGGCTGGTTGGTCTCACCCAGACATGCTCAGAGTTCAGTCTTTTGTCTTGATACCTGCAAGCCAAGATGCTTAGAGCACCCCAGCTGGCCCGCCAGCCCAGCCAGCTCTGCCAGGCTCCTGGGAGTGTGGGCTAGACCCTTGAGCTCCAGCCACAGCTTCCCCCCACCAATCCCTCAACCATGCTCCCTGACTATTCCAGATCTTAGACAGCTGGAGCACAAGGTGGAGTGTGGAGTCAGTAACATCAAGGTGTCACTGAGCAAGTGCCAGCTGAGGAGCCTGGGGTTCCAGAAGATCTTCATGTACCTACGTGACAGCAAGTGCTCTGGCTTCGAGGAGAGAGGCGTCCGGGACTGGATGTCCATCGTGACTCCAACCCAGGAAGGCCCCTGCGGGACTGTGATGACGGTATGTCCAGACCAGGGGGTACACAGCCTGGTTCGAATCCCAGCTCCTCCTCTTAGGGTGGTAGGAGCTGGGGGAGTCATTTAGCTTGACTGCATCTCAATTTTCTCAACTATATAAAGGGAAACTAGTAAGACCTACACTGTAAGGGTGTTGAGAAAATCACATGGGTTCCTGTGTTTACGGTGATCAGGACAGAACTGGGGCAGAGGTCTCAGAAAAGGACAGAGAGAGCAAGCTGTGGTGGTAGGCACCCATTTTACAGATGGGGAAAGTCAAGCTTGGATGGCAGTGTGGTTCCCAGCAAGTACGTATCAATGCCAGGTTCAGAAGCAGGTCTGCGTGTTTTTGGTGGTCAGGGGAGGCAGGATCTGTTGTCATTAGCATTTGGAGAACCAGGTCCTCTCGTCCATGGACCTTTTTAAAGGTTTGCATGAGTGAAGGGCTGTTTCCTCTTGCATCTTAAATGCCTTGCAAGAAAAAAGAGGGAAAACAAAGGGAGGAAGACAGAAATGACTCATCTGCACCTGCTGAGGATGGTGTTTGCAGTTCCATCCGTGACAATCAGGCTCTTCAGTCCTGGAGAGAGGAAGCATGCAGCAATGGAAAGAGCCCAGGCGCATGAGATGCCCCATGATGTAGGAGTGAGGTGACTTGGCTTCTCAGGGTCCTCAAAGGGTCCAAGCCTTGCTGCAGAAGGAACATCAAGTTCAGAATTTAAAGTGGGATATGTGTTCCCATGTGGTCACTGTTGTCATTTTTTTTATCACCAAGACTGGGAGGGCAGCTGACAGGTGAGAGAGACAGACTGCTTGTCTTAGCAATCCGACTCCAGTTCTCACACACTTCTCTCCTACCCCTGTTCCTTCTGCACAGAGGAATGCCACCCATGCCACCTACAGCAACATACTCTACTTGTCCGATGAGATCATCATCCGTGACTACAACATCAAAATCAACTTTACCTGCTCCTACCCCCTGGACATGAAAGTCAGCCTAAAGACAACCTTACATCCTGTGGTCAGGTGTGGCAGGACAGAGTTCCCAGGGCCCCTGGATGGCTCTGTTCAATACTCCCTTACCAATGAGGTCTTTCACAACCCTGACAACTGCCGCCCTTAGGATGCTGGTGGTCAGGGCTTGGTGTCAGGGTTGCCCAGTGTAGGAGCCCAGCTGCCCCTCCTAGAGCCTGGTGCAGGCTGGGTCATGTGCTAACCAGATGGCTCTGAAAAGTTCTTTTTGTTCTGGCTGTCAGTCCTTTCATTTGTGAAATGGGTTTATTGATTCTCAATTCTACTTTTCCTAGGATAACAAGAAGCCATCTATAGATACAAATCAGATTGTAGTGTCTCTGGCTTTTCAGAGGGGAGGGAAGCAGTTAGCTCTCAGTTCCACCTGCTAAGGGGTTTTGGATAATTTGCAACCTCATGTGTGGACCTCAGGTTCCTCTTTCTCTGTCGATTGAAGCAGCTTGATTAAAGAGGTGTTTGCAAATCCTGTTCTTTTGAGGTGCCTTGTTAGGCGCAGACTTGGGGGATGAAGAAGAGAGGTTCCACCCACAGCAAGTGTGGGAGGCTTGATATCTTTCTCTCTTTCTTAAAGAATACCCTCTTTGGTAAATAAAGTTGTCTTTCAGGATGATGAATCAGAAGCCATGGCTGGAAAAAAAAAAAACCTAATTGCCATAATCCATGGCATTTGCTGAGTGCTGCTGTATGTCAGCCTTAAGCCTGGTACTCCCCACAGCACATTTACTACAATCTTGCAGCAACCCTGGGAAGTGCAGGCATGATTGGTGGTGGAATTCCTGCAGTTCTGGTGTGGCACTGAAGCTAAGAGAAGGCTGTCCCAAGATGGGAGCAGAGCTAGGATTCACAACCAGTCCTTGAGCCTACCATGGCCTTCCATTTGAAACTTGCCTGTGTTTTTATGTTCTCTGCACCCATCAGACTCAGGGAAGGGCAGTGTAGCACCAGGCTGGCTGGGGTTGGGGTGAAGAAGCTTGCTCAGTGTAGGCCTTGGCTGGAGCATCACTAGGGGCTATGCTCTAGGGGCAACTCATGGGTACAACACTAGATCTAGATTGACTTGGAGATTTTGTCCCAGCAAAATCCAGCCTCACCTGTAAGCTAATAGCCATCTGGCTGGACCCTATTTTGTGCAGTGTCAGTTGGACAATGTCCTGTGTGAGTTCATCTGGTGAAATCCATATTGGTGTGGCTGTGTTTAGTGGTGTTAGAGATGACCCTTTATGAGCCCAATCTCTCATGAGACAGCCAGGACACAGACCTGGGAGGTTCATAACTGCTCATTCCTCTTCACCTGTTCCAGGTTGAGCGTAAAGAAGGAGATTGCGTAATTTTTTCAAGGAGCTGTTTGCTCCATCTTGAAGGTTACATGGGTAGTGATGACCACCCAGGGAAGGTTGCTAGCATTATCACCAAGGAGCTTGTTGGAAATTTAGTGCTTTGGCCCCATCCCAAGCCCGCTGAGCCAGAGCCTGCATTTCCACCAAATCCTGAGGTGACCCAAGTGTGCACACTGCAGTGTGCCAAGTGGTGGTTGGTGGGACCCACTCCTGTTTTTTGCACCCAAATGCACATAATGGTAAGGCACTGCCCAAGAACGCTGACAAGAAAGGGTGGCCCCGATCTGAATGTCCCCTGCCACTTCTCCACCAACTCCTCTTCCCCTGCAGTTCCTTGAACATCAGCATGGGAGGGACAGGCATGTTCACCGTGCAGATGGCGCTCTTCCAGGATGCTACCTACACGCAGCCCTACCAAGGCTCCTCGGTGACCCTGTCCACAGAAGCCTTTCTCTACGTGGGCACCATCCTGGATGGGGGTGATGTGTCGCGCTTTGCACTCGTGATGACTAACTGCTATGCTACACCCAGCAGCAATGCCACAGACCCCATAAAGTACTTCATCATCCAGGACAGGTGAGGCAAAGATTCCAGCCCTTCAGTGGAGGTCTTTGGGTCTGAAGCAGGGAAAAGTATGTTCTTACTGTTTTTTTTAACTGACACTGCTGTCCACTGTGAATATAGGTGTCAACAATGTAAGTGTTAATACGTGGAAACGTTCACTGGTACTTTCTAGTGGCCATGTGTGAGGATTTGCATCAGTCCTTATTATCTAATGCATGTATATGCATATATATGTATTTGTAAACATGAATTTATGTAGAACATATAAGTGTGAGTATTTGCATACACATATGGATATATCAAATGTTTAACCATTTGAGAAGTGTTCTTCAATTTTAGTCACTTTCCTTTAAAATCCTTTGCATATTTTATGTACTGAAAGTGTTATTTTTTGGAAAAACTTATGTATTTGAAGGAGTGAGAGAGAGAAAGAGACCCTTCATTTATCCATTCATCCATCAACTAGTTTATTGCCAAATGGCTGCAGTAGCTGGGGCCAGGCTGGGCTGAAGCCAGGAGCCAGTAACTCCATCCACAGCTGTGGCAGGGGATCAAAACACTTAAACCATCATCTGCTTCCTTCCCAGGCACCTTAGTAGGGAGCTGGATCAGAAATGGAGCAGCCAAAATTGGAACTGGGTACTGTGGTGTGACATGTAGGCACCCAAAATAGCAGCTTATCGCACAGCAACCCAATGCCTTCCTCCTAAAATATTGTTGTTGAGGAGGAAGAACAGACAGTGCTCACCAGAGGGCAGAGGGGTCCATGACTCAGAAGATCGTAAGGGCACCAGGTTGCCTGGCACCTAGTTGGGAGAGGGATGAGCATGGTTAGCCAGAGGCCAGGTGAAACTGAGAGGACACAGGTGCCTGAATACCATATTAGGGAAGAAGGAGCTTGTGTTCCCACCCAGCAGCTGAACAGGTGCTTAGGGAGTTTGTTGGGAATCAGGCTCTAGGGATGCCACAGGGAGTTAGGGAGGTGAACCCCTGTCCTCCCTAGCAATGAAACACTAAAGGAATATACAGGATGTGAATGACAAGGAGGCTATAGAATAAATGAAGGGGAGGCAGGAGAGGAGTCCTCGCCAGACCTCCTGGGATCAAGGGGCAGTTGCAGTTGAGTCTGAAGCACTTGCCTTTCTGTTAGCTGGAATCTCCCTCTGCAATAAAAACAAAGTGGAAGTGTGGTTTAGGGCCATTGACAAGTAATAGTGCCCAAGATTTACTAACACTCTTCAGTTTACCTTGTGCTTATAGAATGGCTGTTTTACTTATGCTGCGTGATAACCAATTTGCTATGTATCATTACAACCTTGAAGTACTTCTAGAAAATAACTATTTCAATGAAAGTTGTAAATGAACTTGAAGGAGTTCAGGTAATAATAGCAACACAGATGTTGGGATATGCAGGAGAAAAATCAGGAAGATGGCATCTGGATACGACCAAACATAGTGGTAATTTGGAAAACACAGGCATGGCCCTGCTGGAGGTTTCCTGGAGATTTGAGTTCAAATCCTGGCTTTGGCATTCTTAGTTCTGAGATGCAAGTTAGCTCATCTCTTAGGATATTTGTCTTTTTCCAACCTGCAAAATGGGGATAAGTAATACCTCTTGAAAAATTCCTGGGGTTTTTAAAGTTTGTTTTTCTTCAGATAAAAGTACAGCAGGTACATTGTAGAAAGCTTGGGAAATTTTGAGAAAGAAGAAGGAAGAACACTGGGGTGTGTCTGTGTGTTTTGGTCCGGCTGTGGGTTTGTGCGTGCAAGAGGGGCTGGGTTGAGTATCATGGTCTTGGAGAGAAGCCAAGAACATTACAAGATGCAAACAAGAAGGGGACGAGTCGGGAGAATGCTGAAGTTGGATGAGGGGACCCTTGGATGTCTGGCTTGGGTTGATGCACGGGGCTGCCTGTGGTCCGGCCAGACGCCACCCTGTCTGCTTCTTGACAGGTGGGTCCACTTTACCTCAATGTTTTTACTCTGCCAAGTGGAGTTTGCACTTGGGTGATCAGCTCTGAATCATGGGGAGCACACAATGGAGGGGAAATGCGCCCTGAAAAGTTCCCTTCTCGGTTCTCAGAGTCAGCATTCAACCTTTCTCCTGAATCAATGTTGAACAGGAAACAGCAGAGAGGGCACCCAACTGGCTAGCCCCGAAACTCCGGGTTTCTCACCCTGGCAGCCATGTGCAAGTCCTTGGGCTGTGGCTTTTTCATTTTGTCTTTCTCTTAGCATGTTTGGTTGGGTACGGTCGTGTGCGTCTGAAGATGGGTGCACCTGCCGCCACGTGGTCACTAGCCCCTGTTCCCTTGTTAGAATTAGTCCAGGCCTATCAGTGTAAACTTGTAATTGATGAGGCTTTAATGCCATTTCCTGAGAAATCAGAAACTGCTGATGTGTGGATGGTTTTAACACCACATACGCTTATGACATTCTTGCTTTCGTGTCAAATGGTCAGTGCTTGCCGTGCATCCCCTTCTGTTATAAGCTCTGTGAAAATTTAGCTGATTTAATCCCTAAAACCATCTTAGGATGTGGGCAGTGATAACCACCCCTGCATTCTTTATGTGTAGGTGGGAAAATTGGAGCATAGGGAGATGAAGAAAGTTGCCGCAGTAACAGGGCTAATACAGGTGGTCGAGCACTATCTTGCTTTGGACAGTATGTGACATCACTCTATCCTCCATCGCCCAGATGCCCACACTCTAGGGACTCAACCATCCAAGTGGTGGAGAACGGGATGTCTCCGCAGGCCCGATTTTCCGTGCAGATGTTCCGGTTTGCAGGAAACTTCGACCTGGTCTACCTGCACTGTGAGGTGTATCTCTGCGACATCATCGAGGAGGAGTGCACGCCTGTGAGTGCCCTCTGTGCCCTCGGCCTGCAGAACTCACCCTCTCCCTCCCCCAGCCCCCATAGCCAAGGCAACCAGCTACAGCTGCATCCCAGCACTCCCCTGTTAAAACTGGGAGAGGAGGACAAGGGAGATGGGATGAGTGTGGCTACAGGGGAAACCTGAGCTCCTGGAAAGTTGGGTGAGAAAGCTTTGGGCTTGGGTTCTATCTGAGCTTTCTAAGGCTCTGCAGCAGCTCTTCAAGGTAGGTAGTACTTGCCTCATTTTCTAGGCCAAGAGAGGCTCAGAGAGCTTAAGTAATGGCCCAAGGTCATGATAAATTGTAGAGCTAAGTGACATTACCTCTATCCTCCATGTGTCCCCATGTGTCCTGATCTTGCCTCTCCTACCTCAACTCATGTCACCTGCCAGGGTCATGTGTGGTCTCTCTCATGACAGATTTTCTTGGTCACTCTCTTCCCTGCAGACCTGTACTGGAACCAGAGTTCGAAGTGGGGGTTCCATTGACCAGTCCCGGGTCCTGAACTTGGGTCCCATCACACGGCAAAGTAAGAACGGTTTCTGACTGGGTGGGAATGATTGCAGTTGGGGGAGAGAGTGTGTGCACCCAAAACCTGGTTCCCCTTGGGATCTTCCTGGGATCTAAAGGACTGGTGGGGAGCTAGTGGATCCTTGGGGGTGGGGGGCACTTGGAACATAAACTGTCTCTCTTTGATGAATATTCAGTTCCCATGAATAATGCATTCATTAGTTCACTGTATGCCAGGCCCCGGGGTGAGAGGTTGGGGATCTTGTGAGCAGAAACAGATGTAGCATTACTCATGTGGAGCAGGTGGATCCTTGCAAGAAATTTTGTTCAAACTCGGTTGGATTTATTCAAAGCCATAACCTTCAGGGAAATGAGGGAAAAGAGCTTTTACAATAGAGGGAAGCAGATTCCATCTAGGGGATTGGGAAGAATGAGGCTGACATTTAGAAACTATGATGGAGTGAGCCAAGAGGGGAAGAGGAGAGTAGATAGAGGCAGTGACTCCCAGGTAGGGGTGCAGCATGGGCCAAGGTCCTGGGGGAAGAGGGGCCCAGCTGCTGGAGGAACTGCAAGGAGGCCTGGAAGCCTGAAATTGATGAGGGATGATCAGGTGCAGGCAAAGCTTGAGATGAAGGTAGAACATTATCATTCTGACTGAAGTTTTGTGTCTTTCTCTGGAAAGCAGTGGGGAGACACTGAAGAAAGTGGAACAGAGGCGTTCACTAAACCAGATTCAGGGTTCAGAAAGCACACTTTGGCTTCAAGTAGATGAGCAGGTTCCGGGGGCCTCCCCTCGCTCCTCCTCACCTGCCTGCCTTCTTGTTCTAATGATGCCTTCTGTTTCCTTCCCAAAGATCTCCAGGCTGTAGTCTCGGGGGCTGCTTCCAGCAGCATGGGTAAGTATAGCTGCTCTCTGCCCAGGGCTCTGCTCCAGAATGCCACAGAGCTTCTCTCTGTGAGTCCCAGGGTGTGCTTGGCTTGAGCTCTACAGAGGCGACCATGTCTATGGAGACATTTGGGCCTGGGGCGTCTTACAGTGGCTCCTGTTGC
Organism: Ochotona curzoniae; assembly: GCF_017591425.1. NCBI lineage: Eukaryota > Metazoa > Chordata > Mammalia > Lagomorpha > Ochotonidae > Ochotona > Ochotona curzoniae. Next base: position 16,252,554 of record NW_024465421.1, on the reverse strand, counting down.
ATAGGGACACGGGTTCACGAGACTGTGAGTCAGGCACATTTGGGCACATATGGGAGGTCACGTGTGTTTGCTCTTCTCTGCGCACGCAGATGTGGTTGCCTGCATGCCTGCACTCACACACACACACACACACACACACACACACCCTATGAGCCTGTACCCCAAAAGGAAGTCACATCCTCTCATCTGCATCTGGGCATTTTTGGGGGTGCCACAATGCCATCTCCAGCCCCCATTTTAGAGTTCACTAGCAGGTGACTAAGAAGTGTTGAGTGCTACTGTGTGCCAAGACCCACACGTAACGCTGGGCTGAACACAACGGAAAAATCAAGAGCCTCCATTTGTTTGTTTCTTTGCCCCCCCCCACTGAACAGGAAGGCCAGGAGCTGGAGCGGGGGGTGTTTCTATGGCTCTAGGTTTTCTACGGTGGCTGAACTGTCTGAAAATCAAAAATGAGAAGTCCGCTCAGGCAATAGTTGCCCTTCTTGCCTCCCGGCACCTGGACGCGTGGTGGTATTACATCAGCTGGTGTGCAACCTGAGCTAGCTCAGTCTGGGTCTTGGGCTCAGGATGGGAGAGTCAGGTGTTCCTGTGAATGCCCAGCCTGCCGTGGTCTCTAGGGATGGTTGGATAGGACCAGCACTGCCCTAGAGTGTCCTGTTGTGGAGGGTCTTAAGCTTTAATTAGAAGAAAGATGAAATTCATCTATCTGGGAGGGCACCTGTTTATTTCTTTTTCCATGGATGGTGAGCACTCTTTTCTGATTAGAGAAAGAAAAATCTTTCTTTAAAGCTGATTTATTTGAAAGGCAGGGGGACAGAGAGAAGGGGAGAGACAGAGGGAGTAAGAGATTTTCCATCTACAGGTTTGTTTCCCATTTTCAGAGACAGGCCAGGCCAAAGCCAGGAACGCGCCTGGGTCTCCATGTGGGTGACTGGGCCCCAACACTTGGGCCATCTTCTGCTGCCTACCCAGGCACGTTAGCAGGGAGCTGGAGCAAAAGCACAGAGCAGCCAGTTCTCAAATTGGGGTGAGATGTCTGAATTGGAAGCAGAGGTTTAATCGGCTGCACCACACGCCAGCCGCAGAGGCTTCCTTTTTGTTCTGAGCGACGGTCTGGAGAGGGTGTCCCTTTCCCATTGGTGCCTCAGCGGTAATGTCCATTCATTTGCACGCAAACACCAAGTGCTGGCAGTGAGGCCGTGATGGCTTTCTCTTTCAGGGCTCTTCAAAGTCTGGCTGCCTCTTCTTCTCACGTCCATCTTGACCCTGGCAGTTCAGTGATGAGGAAATGGCAAGAAAGCCTGTGTGCTGCGCTACCAGGACCCCCTTCTGCTGGCCAGGAGGGCGATTCTGGCTGCTGCTCCAGCCACAGGAACGGAGCTCATGCTTCAGCCAGCCAACTCCTAGATCCTACCCTTCAGTCCCTGCTCTTGCAACTTGTCCAAGTCTGTTAGCACTGCCTGCTCGCCAAGTGGAACTTGTGACAAATCTGCTCATGAGACCCCCATCAAGTGTGGCAAAATAAACATTTGAAAAGGTCGGTGTTGGAAGTCATTCATGTATTCATTCAACAAGTACTGACTGAGCGCCTACTAGCTGCAGGCACTGTCTGTGCACGAGGGATCCTGTGATGGGAGAAAGCAGACCCCACCCGTGTCTTCAAAGGAGTTCAGACCCTACCCATATCTTCAAGGAGTTCACAGTCTGCTCTGAGACTGGGTTCAGCCCAGGTTCTGCTGTGTGAACTTGGACAAGATACACAAAATTTCTGTGCTTCATACCCTCCATCCATTCATGCATTCATTCTTCCTCAGAAATAATGGCTAAGCACTACTGAGTGTGAGATGCTAGGAACAGGGCAGGGAGCAGGTGAAAAGTTGGACACAGTCTCACCTGCCTGGGCCTGGTCAATGAGAGAATGTATGCAGACGGCTTCCAAGCAGGTCAGGTGCTTTGGATGTAGGTGCTGTTAGATGGACATCTGCCGCATCTGTGTCGTGGATGTGACCATGAGGCCTCCATGAATGTCATTCTGCTTTTCACAAGCATTCTGTGCAGCAGGTGCTATGCTAGGTTGTGGGGCAACCCCAGTGGGTATGATAAGCATGACTCCATGTGTCCCTAGATTAATGAGGACTAAGCCAGGCAATGGCAGGTCCCAGGTATACCCTGATACGCCCTTCACTGGCTGAACGTTTCTCTCTCAGTCCTAAAGACCACACCAACAGTGGGGAGCAGACTCTCGCCATGGTTATAGAAGGTTCACCAGGCTTGCCAGTCGGGGGTGGGGGTTGGTGCACACAGTCCACCAGGGATTGCTGGACACCGGATCCCAGGCTTCCGCAAGCCTGTTGGACTGCTTTGCCAAGTGAGTCAGAGGACGCCAGTGCTGATGGGAACTCTCTGCCTGACTGCCAGCTGCCTTCGGGAGTTGCAGCTGCGACTTTCCTGCAGGGGAGGCCAAGGCCTCATGCTATTAGGGCCATATGATCCCAGGGAAAATCACAAGTGTCTATCAGCAAACAGGGGGCGTGAGGACAAGGTAGCTGTTGGCAAAGGACATCTTATCACCCGCAGACCGCACTGGATACAATCACCTCTTACTTGTGCATTACAGCCTGACGTAGTAGGCTGCTCCCAGCCAGGTCTTTGATCAGTCCGTATTCAAGGGGGCTCGGCTGACCTTGTCTGTTCTTCAACTCAGGTACAACAAAACATTAAGGTAAAGTCTGGGCCAATAAAAATAAAACCAAGGCCAAAGACAAGAGCTGGGGAGGAGGAGGAGAGAGAAATGGCATCAGAACAAGGCCTTGGTTTTGCTGCATTCTTTGCTTTGTCCATTCCTTTCTTGCTGTCTGCCAGTTCCTTGTTCACTTCCATACACTCAACAGATATTTTGGCCACAAATTCAAAACCGGGCACTTGTCTGGAAAGCAAGCAAATAGCAAGTAAGCAAAACAGGGCCCTGGCTCATGAGGGAAGTACATGGGAAAGGAGGAAATGGTTAAACAATAATAGCAATGTCAACGATGGTGGATGGTGGCAAGTTCAATGGAGAAAAAAATAACACAAGAAAAGGAATAGAGCAGAGAATGCTATTTTTGGTAGGATGATGAGGTATGGTCTCTGGTAAACAAAGACTGAGAAATAAAGAGGGCTATATGAAGAACAGTACAAGCAGACAGAGCGATAGTACAAAGGCTCTGAGTGCAATCTTGCGTTTTGCTATAAGGCTTAAGGCCTGACTCTCAGGGTAGGGTCTGGAGCATGCTTATGGTGATCCTGTCTGATTGTTTCCCCCAACAAGTAGTCACCAGATGCTGGTTAGCACTGCAGGGATGAGAGCTCTGTGCACAAGCACCTTACAGCACTCAGAGGGCAGCCAAGAACTGAGTGGGTAACTGAAGGGGATTTGGATCAGCCCCCGGAGACCCGGGAGTTGAGATGTGAAACACAAGGCAGTTGACAGCATTGAGAAGGGAGTCCTGTGAAAGGTGAAGAGCAGGAAGAGACCACACGTGCAATGATCTAGGCAGAGACAAGAGTGTACGCTCAGGTTTGGATGAGATTAAGAGTTCAGACAGCATAGATGGTCTGCAGCATGGAGTGTGTCCTGGAGAAATCTCAGTCAAGGTGGAAACTTCTCAGGGGCCAGGGACCTGGGAGCTTAGCCTGAGGGTGATGGGGTAACACTGGGAGATGGCACTGTGGCATCTGAGCACAGGGTAGAGGACACAAAGAAGGCAGTAAGTGGGATGACATTGAGCCTAGCAGTGAGGAGGCCTGTGACCCACACCAGGGTATCTAGTTTGATTCCCAGCTCTAATTCCTGGCACCAGCTTCCTGCTAATGTAAACCCTTTAGGGCAGCAGTGACTGCTCTTGCTGCCCACATGGGGAACCTGGATTGCATTTCTGGCTGTCAACTGCAATCCCAGCCTAACCCTGGCTGTATAGGTATTTGGGAGAGTAGATGGAAGAGCTTTATCTCAAATAAATTAATAAGTAATCTTTTTTTAAAAAAGAGTTATTGATTTTTATTGAAAAGGCAGATCAGATTTTATAGAGAGAAGGAGATATATAGAGAAAGATCTTCCATTTGCTGGTTCACTCCCCAAGTGGCTCAACAGCTAGAGCTGAGCCGATCTGAAGCCAGGAACCAGAAGCTTTTTGGGGGGGCCTTCACATGGGTACAAGATTCTCTATCGCTTTCCCGGGCCATAAGCAGAGAGGGGGATGGGAAGTTGAGCAGCCTGGACACAAGCCGGTGGCCATATGGGATCTCGACTCTTGCAAGGTAAGGATTCAGTCATTGAGCTGACATGCCAGACCCAATAAATAAATATTTTTCACCAAAGAATGGAAGCAAGGAGACCTATAAACAGCTGTTAGAGGCCTGAATTAGGATTGGTGAAGGAGGGTAGAGACGGGAAATAGCTGAAAGTTGAAAGGCAAGATTTGGTGATCATTAATGCAGTGAGGGTTAAGGGGAAAAGGAAGACTTCAGAAATGCAGGCACCAAGTGTTCACCTTGGTAATGGATGGCCATACAGTGAAGAGAAGCCTCAGGGAATGGATGGTTTCAGATTTGCCACCTGTTACCTTGCAGGAGGCAATAGGGGAGAGAGGTCTGAAGTGCAGGTGGAGAATCTGAGCTGGGGCTGGGGATGGTCCTTGAAACCAACAGGTGAGTTGTATGTGGAGTGACATGAAAAATGGGATCCTTGACCCTTCTTAGAAACTGCAGAAGGAAGAGGATCTTGTAACACAACAGGTGGATCCAAATAGGTACCAGATATTATTACAGGGAGCTAAGAAAAGGAGGGTACCCGGAGAATAGGGCAGGAGAATATGCCCAGTTGACTTTGCCATGAGATGACCCTGGCTGGAACATTTGGGCCACGAGGTTTACATGCAAATGGTCGGAAGGGGCCGAAGGAGCTGGCTCTGAAAAGGAGGAAGCTTTGACTAGCATCTTCATATCTCCTTCCCCATTCTATCCTGGCCCCTGGAAAGTCCCACTCTACTTTCTGTTCCTATGAACTCAATGCTTTTGGAATCTACATATGATTAAGATAATGTGGTATTTGTTTTCTTTCCCTGTTTTTTTTTTTTTCACCTAACTAGTCTCCCAGGTTCAGCTGTGCTCTCTAAAAGGACAGGGGTTTCTTCCTTTGGAAGTAAAATAAAAATTCCATTGTGTATTGATATCCCTCTTTATCCAGCCCTCCATGGAGGGACATCCAGGCTGAATCCACATCCAGGTTATCGTGACTAATGCTGCAATAAACCCAGGAGCATGGGTATCTCTTCAACATGGCGATGTCATTTTCTTTGGACAGAGATCTAGAACAATATTTCTATGTATATATATATATGTATACATTTTTATCTGTATTTGCTTTGAGGAGCATTCATCCCATTTTCCATATTAACCATACTAATTTGTATTTTCCTTAGCGTGCAAGGGTTTCACTTTTTATCCATATCCCCCCAAAATATTTAGAGTAGACATGCTAATTGAGGTGAGTCATACCTCATTGTTGATCAAGAGCTGCACTAACTCAGATTCTTCCAAAGTACTGCTATTTTCTACTCCTACCAATCGTGTGGCAGTGTTTCCTTTTCTCTGCATCCTCATCAACACTTTGTAAATTTTTTGATTGTGGCCATTTTAAGGAGCTAACAGTCCACTGGTGATAAAAAAAAATGCATAATTGCAGTTAATAAGAGCAATACATTTTAATGTATCTATTGGGCCTAGCACAGTAGCCTAGTGGCTAAAGGCCTTGCTTTGCACATGCTGGGATTCCATATGGGTGCCGGTTCATAGCCCGGTGGCCCCACTTTCCATCCAGTTCCCTGCCTGTAGTCTGGGAAAGCAGTAGAGGATTGTCCAAGGCCTTAACACCCTGCACCTGTATGGGAGACCTGGAAGAAGCTTCTGGCTCCTGCTTCAGCTCAGCTCAGCTCTGGTAGGGAGTGAATCAGTGGACAGAAGATCTTCCTCTCTGTCTCTTCTCTCTGTATATCTGACTTTTCAATTAAAATAATTAAATCTTTTAAATAAATATATTTAAACTATATATATATATATAGAGAGAGAGTATGTAAAAGTGACTACAGTTAATATCAATATTTTGTAGTCTTGGAAAAAGGTAAACAAAATGGCCAATATGTGCTTTTACTATGAACTAACTCTGAGATCACACATTTGTTAACTAACTAGAATTAATCTTTCACAATATATGTACACTGAAAACATGTTGTACACAACATAAAACATACAGTGTTATCTGTCAACTTTTAGAAGACTAAAAACAAATGCATATTGAAAATGTTTTGAAATAACAAAAAGAGGAGGATGAGGGCCCGGTGTGGTAGACTAGCAGCTAAAGTCCTCTTCTTAATCGTGCCGGGATTGCATATGGGCACTGGTTCTAATCCCAGCAGCCCTATTTCCCATCCAGCTCCCTGCTTGTGGCCTTGGAAAGCAGTTGAGGATGGCCCAAAGACATGGGACCCTGCACCCGCGTGGGAGACCTGGAAGAAGCTCCTGGTTCCTGGCTTCGGATCGACGCAGCTCTTGCCATTGCTGCCACTTGGGAAGTGAATCATTGGACAGAAGATCTTCCTCTCTGTCTCTCTTCCACTTTGTATATCTGTCTTTCCAATAAAATAAATAAATTTTTGCAAAAAAAAAAAGAGGAGAGTGATCTCATCAATAGTTGGGGTGGGAGATGCAGAGGATGGAGGTGAATGTTTTGTAATGCAGGGACAAGATCAAGTTCCTTACGTTTCTTGAGGTTTGGACACAGGACATATGTTGAGCATGATGGAGTAGGATGACGTAGGTGGGAAATACAGGTGAGGGCCAGAGCAAAGACCAGTTCAGAGGATGGATAAAGAGTGGCCCCTGGAGACAAAGGCAGAGAAGTCTTTGACCTAACTGAATGGATCAGTGGGCTATTTTGTGGCACCAATTGCCCAACTTCCACATTCTTGGAATTTTCCTCCAATAGCATTGGGACTAGAAAGATGGTTTGTGATGCTTTTTCTTTGAATATTCACTAGCACGTGTTACCAATGTGAAGGCCCCTGTGTTTGGTGCCTTCAGCGGTTGGGGCTTCTCTCGAAATCCTGTACAATCGAGAAGAGGCAGTAGCCACTGGTTTTGTGGAAGTCTTGACTCTTTTATTGATCCTGTGATTTCCATCATGTCTGCCTTGAAAGCAAAGCCCAGACTAGAGTGTACAAGTCCAAGAGCATCCATATCCTCTTCATGGTTCCATATCTTCCAGTCTCTAGGGTAGCTCTCCTGTCAACAGATTTGGAAGAAAGGAGTTTTGTTTGTACATTGCCATTCCATCACCAATGCAGCCATTCCCAGCTCCTCCACACTCAGTGTCTGAAATTGGATAGATTCTGGCCCTCATTTATGTATCTCTGCTTTTGTGGACCCCTCGTTGATGAATCCAGAGTGTAAGTGCTCAACGGTGATTAGCTAAGAACACAGGTACAATGCAAATCCATTGTGCAAACAAGTGTATGTTTAATTTCTCTCCACTTTTCTTGGAGTATTAAGCTTCCTTTTGATTAGTGTTTGCTTTCTGGTAATAAATATGGCTTCATTGGTTTATTGTGCGGATTATATGTGAGGAATAGTGTCTGCAAAGCACTCAACAATGCCCATTGTTTTCAGTGCGTATTGCTGTGGTATACAGAGAAGTATTTGCATGAAGATGAGATTGCTGCAAGGGTTACGTTGGGCACAGGTAGGGCAAAGGGCCCTTTCGCCATCCCTTGTGGTAAATCACTTATCTCACCTCTACTCAACAAACCCTGTGGATGCCTGGCAGACTAACTGCAATCATACCTCAGCACCAATCGTAGAGAGCCACATGGGTGAGAAATTGCAATAAAAGACAGCCCACAGCAGGCTGCCTTCCCATGGCTGGCCGGAGAAGGAAAACTGCCTTGTTCTCAGAGGTGAGTCCTACTCCAAGCCCTGGCAAACTTTCTGCTAATCCTTGGACTTCCTGCTCTTGGTCCTCTGGACTTTATTAGCATTGATTGCATTTGGAAACCTGTGAACCCAGCAAAGAGTGTGGACCCTGGCTGTCATCAGGTGCTGGAGAAGGCACTCTATATTCAACTCAGCCATGGTCCCAGCCACCTGTTGGATGCTCCTGTCCAAGAGACGCCACCCTCACCCCTGCCACCAGGAACAAGGGTCGTCCTTGGATTCATCTCTAAGAGTTTCCAGTCTTAGGTACACACCTGTCTCTGTTCTCTCACAACAAACTCAGCGTATACTTTCTTGAAATAGACCCTCTGTCTGCAATTGGAGTCCTCCAGAAAATTTTTGTAAGAACTGTCTGATGGATTTGTCCTTTTAGGGAAAGAGTTTGCTGGAATCATAAATACCACCGGCTTTTTACAACTTATGTATTGGGCCTTTTACTGTTTTTTTCACTAAATTTCTGTTGGGCCTTTTACTGTTTGGTGAGCATTCCTTGTGTACCAGAATCTGGGTCTGGAGCAAAGGACATGGGACTCAACCCGATGGGATCCTACCCTCATGGGACTCTGCCTGGGTAAAGGACACCTCAGCGGCTCTTAGCAGAATCTGATGCATAAAACTAGAAATGACACTGCAGCCCTCTCCCTTCCTCCAATCTCCAAGCAACCTCCACCTTCACCTGAACACCTTCTAGAACATTCCACATGACCCACCAACTCTAACCCTGTCTGGTTTTCCTGCTTTCAACTTCATTCCCCTTTTACTCCCATCATCCCATTCCATTCCAACAAGTCATATCCTCTCTGAAATAGCAGGATGGATCTTCAACATTTTCATGGAAAATAAGTATCGTGAAAGAAACTGTGAGTGAATTTCAAATTTTCTTTGTACCAGAGCAAACTCATATTCTAATTTCTTTTTCAAAATATGAGCTTTTTCAAGTACTCCTAGTAAAGGAAGCCAACAATCTGTTTCTGAGATCATGGGCCTTTGGCTATTAGTATGAAATTTACCTTCTAGCACATTCCTTGCACATATAAGGGGATAATTAAATATTTTTTGCGTTATTGTCTTTTGGAGTCTCAATTTCCTTACTTGTAAAAAGGGGGAAATAATGCTTTCCATGTAGGTTGATTTAGAATCTTAAATAAGATAACGTGTAGAAAAGAATGATAAAGTGTGTAAGGGGTCTCCTACAGCTGAGTTGCATTGTAGATGCTGTAGTGTGTTCCTGCCTTAGTTGGGACCCATCGATGAGCACCTTTGCTGTTCTGAATTTACCGAAGTTGTTGTTTTCCTTTGCTGCAGCTGCATGGAGAGTCTGCATCCTGCAGACCTGCACATTGCACCTTAGGGAAAGGATGGCGGGCTCTGGCCTCCTGTGGCTGGCCTTGACCTCCTGCATTCTGACCCTGGCCTCTACATCACAGCACAGTGAGTACTCTGTTCACTTGGGATCTCAGATGCACAGTGAGAGCTGAGAAAGTGGCCAGGGAGGTACACCAACAGTCAGTAAGGGAACTGGGTGGGTCTAAAGCAAAGAGGGGGAACGTGAAAACAAAGGGAATGGAGTCCCAGTGTCTCAAAGAACCAGACTGGCAATTTCCCAAATGAGTAGCAGGGATACTGAGTCTAACTTCCCATGTCTTTCTGGGGAAGAGCAGAGAGCCTGGAATGGAGAAGTTGATGGCATCAATTTTCCAGCAACCTGTTTTTGGCAGCTACCTTCCTCTCTCTGTCAGTTTGCTCATCTGTAAAAACAGGAGGGAAAGAACCCATGGTCTCACCCAAAGACATGAGAATTGGGCAGCTTGGTGTCTTAGAGAAAGGCCCAAGATCAACATGCAAAAGAGAGAGGATGGGAACTGGAGTTAATGGCCTCTGATGAGAAAACACAAGTGTTAAATCTCAAATGAAGCCCTTCCCTTCCTTAAAATTAATGCATGCATGAGCAAGTCTTGCAAATCTTTTCCCCAAAAGCCTCCCTGGCCTGAGTAGTAAGAATGATATCCTATGAGCTACTTAGTTATTCAGGCACTTTCACTATTCACTATTGGAACTAAAAAGAACTAGCTTGGGATCAGTGGGGCACTTGCATTTTCTTTAACCATTAACAACCTTTTAGGCTTTGTTTCCCAAATGAGACATGTATAATCCAAGATAACTCAAGGAGTACGAGGCAAAGTCTTAAAGCATTTTAGTGGCTATATGTTATTCATGTTAAAAATATTAGTAATGAATTGTGTCTATGTTGTTAATAATATCATTCCTTTTGAAGAAATTATTCTGTGCAGGGAATTGTTGAGGAAAGCATTTTTTTTTTTAAAGATTTATTTTTATTATTTTTTATTGGAAAGGCGGATATACAGAGAGGAGAGAGAGAGAGGAAGATCTTCCATCCGATGATTCACTCCCCAAGTGAGCTGCAACGGGCCGATACTATGCCGATCCGAAGCCAGGAGCCTCTTCCGGGTCTCCCACGCGGGTGCAGGGTCCCAAAGCTTTGGGCCGTCCTCAACTGCTTTCCCAGGCCACAGGCAGGGAGCTGGAAGGGAAGCGGGGCTGCCGGGATTAGAACCGGCGCCCATATGGGATCCCGGGCGTGCAAGGCGAGGACTTAACCACTTGCGCCACCGCGCCGGGCCCAAGGAAAGCATTTTTAAGTAACTAATAAGACAAAAATATGCAGGTGTATGTGGAAACAACCTGACCCAGTATATGGAAATGAACTTTTGGGAAACTAGTAGCTCATGGAGGGCATTTTATAAGTGAGTTTGAAATCAAGTGCTGGCCAGCAGGTGCAAAGCTAGACTTTAGCCCAGTCTGTGGTCTTCCTTCCTCATTTCTCTGCTTTATCCATCTTAGTCCCTGAAAATATCAAAACGTGTGGTCTTTAAAGCAGGGTAGTGTTCATTCTAGGCATAGGAAGATTCTAAAGCCTCTGCAAGTTTCTGATTTCTGAAAATGAGACAGGGTGCAAGTCAGCTTTCATTTTAGTATATGCTGTTGAAAACAGCTCTGTGACAATGCTTGTTTCCACCTGATTGACTGTAATGATGTTTGGGTGCTTTTTTCTCACATGGAGCCTGTGTTACATTTAGAATGAGAAAAGACAAATATTGGTGAAACAGGGAAGCACAAAGAAATCCTTTGTAACTCCAGGCAGGGGGTTTGTGCGTAGGCATCCTCAATGCCTATATAATGTCACTTAACATCCTCACTGATCAACCTGGCCCTCTGACAGTGAGTGTTGGTAATAATTAATGGATTGTAAGATAGGATTCCTGGCGTATCCTAAGTGGAGTGTGGAAGAGGATGGAAATTCTGGAGGCTGGGGTGTTGCTCAGGGGCCCTAATCCCACTTTGCTGCTTCTCCAGGTGACAGAATCCCTCGTGCAGCCATTTCCCACGTGCAGGAGTTGTCATGTGGAGATCCTGACACCCCAGGGGCTGATGACTGCTTCGACCCCTGTGAGAATTACATTGAACTGGATGAACCATTCAGGAGTACGGACACAGACAGCGAAGAAAAAAGCCAGACATGTGATGACCATTTGAGTGGCTGGTACCGCTTTCAGAGTGATGGAGGAATTGCAATGCCTGAGAAATGCATCCCCATGTTCCACTGCCAAACAGATGCTCCCTTGTGGCTAAATGGGGCTCACCCCACCAAGGAGGATGGCATTGTCAACCGCACTGTCTGTGCTCACTGGGTTGAGAACTGCTGTTTCTGGCACAAAAATGTGCAGGTGAAGTTCTGCTTGGATTATTCAAGATATCCAGATGATCCAGATCCTTTCTATGTGTACCACCTGGAGGCCACCAGTAATTGCAACCTGGGATACTGCACAGGTGAGCATCACAAGGCCCAGAGGCAGCTGTAAGTTGCCCAGGAAGTAGTATAGAGGAACAGGTGAAGAGATCACACAAGGACAACCTGGACACAGTCCCCACCCACCACTGTCTGCTGAGGATGTAGTCCAAGAGTGGTCTTTCACACTTTTAGTAAAGTAAAATCTCCCAATCTATTCATGTATGTAGCATACTGTTGCGACCCCATATTTGTTCAGACCTCCATTCTTTGCAGACCATCCTTATACCTCTCAGCCTCCATTTTTCTAGCTAAGATACTAAGCTGGCATAGCACTCACAGTGCACCTTCAATGCATTCAGTCCTTTAATCCTGCCACCAGCTCCATGAGGTGGGTACTATATCCCAGTATCACAAAGTTGGAAGGCAGAAGAGCTGCAATTTGAACTCAGGCACTCTAGTCCAAGAACACATGGATTGAAGCACTGTGCTGTCCTGACTCACTATTACTATGAGAACTCAAGGAGCTAACACGTGGAAAGTACCTAGAACAGTATCCTGCCTGTAATGAGGGTTTAGACAACAGCTCTGGGCTGTTTGCTGGATTGGGAGTCAAAAAGTCTGATTTTGAGGCTTGATTCTTCCATAAAATGTCACACAACCTTGGCACGTTTCCAGTGTCCTGGTGGAATGATAGGGTTGGACGTAGGTGTTAGTGGGGCTTGGGTCCATCTCATACTGCATGATGATTCTCTTCCTCTATGCCCCATCCCCTAGATCGCGACAGCAATGAGATAATGTGCAGGCATCCAAAATGCCGTTCTGCGGAGAGATGCAGCTATATCAATAAGGAGTGGAGCTGCCGCTGCAGGGAGAACTACAACGACTCTGGTGCGTGGCTCACAAGGCTTGTGGTTGCCACCCACAGTGGGCAAAACAGAAGGCGTGGGATATAAGGGGATCAGGACCAGGTAGCGACCAGAGACAGAGTCTCTGTGTTGGGGTGATGTCTGGACTCCTGGGCCAAGTCATCTACTTTCTCTGAGATTCCATATCCCCATGTGTAACATGAAGATTAGATAATAATTTTAACAACAGTTGTCATTCTGGGCAGTTGTGGGAAGATCAGAGCAGTTCAACTGGTCAGGCTGAAGGAATGATTAGTGTAATGTCCCAAAGAGGAGTTAGCGATGGGTGAGACTGAAGCCCTGGGTGGGATGTGGATGAGTCTCCCACTGAGATTCTTCTCCACCAGTGGAATTTAGTGAGGGCCCTTTAACTCTTGCCCCAAGTGGTATCTTAGATGCTGCTTCAAATGACTGCCTCTGGAACATACTTCCATCAGCAATTTCATCCTGCTAAATCTTAATATACTATTACTATGTTGATGGTTATACATTAAATTTTGTATTGATTGTGCCTAGTACATGGAAAAGCTGATTGATAGGTGCATGCTCAATAAATGTATTTGTAAATACAGTAGCAATTGCATCGCTAGTTGTGTATTATCTGTCACTCCCATTAGAATGTTAGGCTTAAAAGGGTGAGAATCTTGTCAGTTTTGAGACTCATGAAGTGAGACTGAGTAAGCGCTAAATGGCTCTGAAGCAGAGCAGATATGTGGGCTTCACAAACTATGCATGTCTGCCATTGATTCTGGTCTGGGAGGCATGATGAGCTCCCTCAAGGAGCCCAAGGCGCAGAAGAACTAGATAAGGAAATCAGCAAAACCTACAAATAGGATGCTTGGAAATCTTGGACCAGGCACTTCTTTAACACCCTCCCTTATTGCTAGCCTGAGTGTGAATTCCATTTGAATCCCAGGCTCCTTCTTGTCCTCCTAGTCCCAGAGTGGCCATTCTGGCTTTGCCAATAGGCCAGGGAATATAGGCTCTGCTTATTTTTTTCTAGACCCTGAATCACTCTACTTACCTTCTTGGTTTTACAGAAATCCAGAGTCTGCAACCTAAACTGCAGTGTGGGGCCTCTAAGATCACACTGACAATTGACAAGTGTTTACTGGGTGGTCTGGAAACAGAGGAGTTCATTGGTTTACTTCTAAATGGAAAAACTGTTGATATCGAGCCAGGAAGTGACACTGACTCAAGAGATGTGATTATCCCTTTTGATTCCTTTGATTGTCCTGATACCATTGAGGTGAGCGGCCTTCACTCCTCTGCTGTCAGGGGTGGGGAATTGAGCTGGCGGGATCCATCATAATTCTGCTGAGATCTTGGGCAAGTCACATCCTCCCTCAATCTCCAGAGTTGGGTCATGTGAAAGCTTAGAGCAGATCTCCCACTCAAGCTTAATAAATGCACATTATAGTTATGATGATTGTAATTAGGGGTGATATGTGAGAGATGCTCAAGGAGTGAGCGAGACAATTTTTGCCTCTTCCAGAGGGCCAGTCATTTGTAGTTCCACCATCAATTCTGGGGTCCTCATTCTCCTTTTCACAAAGTGTTAATGACACAGGGAGGAGGAGACTCTTTTATTTCCCTGAGATCAAAAGGCAGAGGCCTACACAGGTAATAACATTGACTCTGGAATCCGACAGCTCTGAATGTGACATGCACTCACATACAGGTGTGTATGATACATGTGATTTTGTTTGTATGCCCAAGATAACTGAGAAAGTTGCAGTGTACAAAAACACCATCACCTTCAAGAGCGCGGAAACTGAAAGTATATTGCTTCAAGTCAACTTTGATTGTACTTACCCACTGGAGTATGGAGTCAGTGCACCAAATGTACTGAGGCCCCTTGCAAGGTATGCTGTGATCCTTGCCCTTGATCCATAACCTTGATATTTATCACATGCACTTCAAGCATAGCTTATGATGCCCGCATGATGCTACCAACACCTCTGGGTGCTTCTATTCATTCCATCATTCATTTCACAGGCATTCATTGATTTTTAGGCAATGATTTTTCAGCATGAGCCATGCACACATATTACTTTTGGTGTGAATATTAACCATAATATCTACAGAGAAATAAAGTGACATGAGATAGTGCATGTATATTAGGGAATACAAACACAGGACAAGTTTATTCATCCTGAGGAAGAAAGGTATTACATAGATAATTGTGCTGATAATTGCTTACAAATGGGAAAGATCAAAGCAGAAAAAACATAGGGGAGTTTGGGAGCAAGAAAATGCAGTGAGGATGGTGAGGGCAGACAGGGAATTTAGGCCAAGATCACTTCTGATTACATTAAAAAACAACCCCGCAAAGAGAAATGGAACCTTTTGGGTGGGATGTGACCTGGGCAGGTGCTTTCATTTCTAAGTGTACCTCTACACTTAGAGTGGTGTCCCATGTAAGCAGCTCCTTAGCATCTTTAGACTTGCTAGAGGACTTCTGGGGTGTCAGGGACCCAGAAATCTGAATTGACTTCTCACTCCTTCATTATCGCCTGGGCTCACAGAGTGGTGGGACCCAAAGTGCTAGCAGTGTTCTGATTCAACGGTTTAAAACAGTATTGCATAAGGAGCCATGGTTTCTAAAAAATCAGGAGAGATATTTATCCTTTTTTTGTTTGTTTGTTTGTTTGTTTCTCTTGAAAGTCGGACTTCTGAAGCGACAGAGGGAAAGACTCCAACAAAGAGTTCTTCCATTCGCCGGTTCACTCCTCAGATGGATACAACAGCCAACACTGGGCCGGGCCAAAGTCAGGAGCCAGGAGCTTCATCTGGAGCCCCTGTGTGGGTGACAGCAACCCAAGCACTTGGACCTTCCTCTGCTGCTTTTCCCAGGGCATTAGCAGGGAACCAGATTAGAAGCGTAGCGACTGAGGCACAAACCAGCACATTCACGGGACTTCAGTCTAGCAGGTGCGTACCCACCACACCATAACACCCACTCTATTCTCTTGTTAAGATTGTGGGGTGGAGGAAGTAGATCTGGTGATGTAGATTGTTAAGCTACAGAACTGGTCCCCAATCCTACTTCCTATTAGAGGATACGGAGGAATGCACTAACCATAGTTGCTTGTATGACAGAGCTTTCATGTGGGGTGACTCTCCTGTCGGTCAAGCCTAGTGGTGAGAAGCCAGTGAATGTAAAAATGAATGACAGTTCAGTGAGGGAACAGAGTTGTGCTTTTGCCTTCATAACCTTGTACAAATACAGGACTTGATAATGATATCCTCTCTGGTCAAGGCTTAATGTTCCTGCCCTGGTTTTCCTTGTCTCAGTCCCCTGAGCTTCAATGTGTCTGGGGAAGGAAAGTTCAGTGTCACGTTGGGCTTCTACGATGCGGACTTCAAAAAACCTATTGAAGACCCTGTGATTGAGCTGCCAGTCGACGCCATTGTCCATGTGGAGGCCAAGTTGGAAGAAGGAGACAGAGGCCACGTTAAGACGCTGTTGAGGAACTGCTACGCAACTCCAGACATTTACCCTATAGACTACCTCTTGATACAAGACAGGTATCAAGAAACTGGGATTATCCTTCAGCTTCAACAAGGTTTAGGGAGAAATGTTCATTTCTTTCATGCTTGAGAGCCATGTAAATTGGCTTACATCTTGTGGAAGTATTTCCCATGATAACCTTATTCACTGTATCAGGTATCTGCACCTGAGATTTTAGACTTAAGTACTAAGAAAAAAAAAAAAGCTGCTAAGAGTAAACAAAAGACCTATTTCATACTTTGCTATTCTTGATAATTTTGTTATTAGGTTTATTATCCAAATACAGGAAACTAACTAGGTAATTATGAACTATTAGATGTTAACATTAGTTAGCATAAAAAGGACAGAATAAATCTCAGAAAAAATATTAAAATTCATTAACTGACAAAAAAGGGAAACCTATCTATAGATTGTTTCGCAAACACTAGTAATAATGTTGTAGAAAATGTAGCACTGATTTTAACTGTTGTGGCAAACACTTGTTCATAGACACCGTCTTCTCAAGTGCTCACACCAGTCCTGTGAGATGAATGTTACTGTGTCACTTTGCAGACAAGACAGTGAATGTACCTACCGTGACTTAAGCCTTATGGATACGTCCGAAGGAAACAGAGGACTAGACAAAGTCCATGTTGTCACGATGGAGGGAACCTAGGGGCCCTTTAACTTTTCTTTTGTTTTAGAAGTTACAACTTTGTTCCTGTCTCCCTTACAGCTGTCCTAATCCATATGATCATTATATCTACATATTGAAGAATGGGGTGTACTGGAAAAGCCGATTCGAATTTCAATTGTTCTTGCTTTTGGAAGCGCCACACGTACTTTACCTGCGCTGTGAGGTCTACCTCTGTGGTTGCAGTGAGGAACCCTGTGGGCCAGTGAGTGTCTTCATGGAATGAATATTCAGGGCCTGACAGGGTGCCTGGCATCTGAGAGGCTCTTCTTACATATTTATTGCAATGATGGTGGATGTTGGGAGGGAGGAATATGTGGTTGAGGTAGGGAGGCAAACTGGATGAAGATGGAAAGACATGTGTGTGGGTGGATGGATGTGAGGGACAGATGAAGGGAGGGATTGAGAAAAGAAGGAAGGATGAAGGGATGGGCTTCATGCCTCCTAAAATCCTACTTGTAGGCAATCATTGTGTCCCTGGAAGGCAGATCATAAGGAAGCTGTGTACTAGGTTACCTTGAGATCAGCCATTTTTATATGATTATAATAAGAGTTGGCTTGCTCTTTATCAAGCACCAGGCTGAAATTTCCACATTCCTTGTCTGGTTTAACACCTATGCAACTTGAAATAGATTCTTTTGAACAACCTCATTGTACAGGTAGGGAAAGTGAGGCTTGTATAATTCCCTTGCCTGAGGGTCACACACAACAGCAAATGATCAAATCTGGGATGTGGGCCAGCTGAGATGCAGTTCCATTTCTCGTGCTTGTATACACACTTGGCACTACCTGTGAGTGGTTTCCACTTACGGAGTGCTTACTAGGTGACCATGGGTGGCAGACAGGCCATCTTCCCTTCTAATCTTCACACCTGGAGAAGTGCTATTTAATTACCATAAAGAAAATGAAGTCATTTGCCCCCAAATTATAGAGCTACAGAAAATTTAGATGGGTTAGATTTAAACCCAATTTTTTTTTACATGAAAGAATTCCTTGGCTTGAGACATTCACATCAGATTCACGGCTCTATAGTGGATAGGGTCAAGTTCTTAGGCCAGGGCTGCCTTTAAATTCATTTAAATTTTGATTTGATGAGAGTCTTCCATCCCTGTAGATCTGCCCAGAAAGAAAAGGCACTGACGAAACAGCCCTCGGCCAAACGCAGGAGACAGATTTGAGATCCACCACTTGGAAAGGTAAGTGGCTGAGTCCTGGGGATGAGCACACTTGGCCAGTGGCTAACAGTTGCCCACAAACTCCTGGGGTCACAGACCCACCTCCTCAGGACCTTTCTGCCTCCTCAGAGTAGCTCACAGTAGTGAACTGATCTTTTCATTTCAAATGAACAGTCATTTGTAGTGGGTCTCCTTGATGCCAAGGAACAGGCCAAGCTCTTGCATCCATCAGTTCACTTAGTTCTCCCATGACTATCCATTTCACAAGGCCCAAAGACTCACCCAGATCACCCTGCTTATGTTTTGGAATTGGGTTTGAACTTGGCTCCTTCTCTTTCCAAAGCATGTAGTCTTTTCCTTGTCCTCTGCAAGTAAGTCCTTTTGGGTGCAGATAAGTCTTAACACCTATTTAAATGAAACTTTTCTTTCAATTGTAATATTTTGGAGTATAGTATAAAGGAACTTTCCAACTGTTCCTCAAACTTTTATCATCCTATCCCTGGGTTAGCTCTACCACCAACGACTTTTATTTCTGCTGGGATGGAGAAACTGGGACACCTCAAAGAATGAAAGCATGTATTTCTCCCTAAAGAAACTAAAATGTAATACGTGAATAGTAGCAAAAGTAACACCTATTTCTTTGTACCTGACATCATGACGAATGCCTTGCCTTGTTTCTGTAAATCATTACTTTGAATGCGCACAACAACCCAGGGGGTAAGCACTGGGTTCCACTCCATATCCAGATGAGTATCCGGAGGCTCTCTTGTGCAGAAGGCGCCATCCTAAGTCCTTGCATATCTTGTCTTTTCTCAAGCTCTCAACATGGGATGTCACAGAATGGCTATCAGTGGCAGTGGTTGAGAGCTTTCCCTTTGGAACCAGAAAGACCAGAGTATGAATCCCAGCTGTGCTACCAACTAGCAAGCTCAACTTGGCACACCCCTTGACATCACTGAGCCTCAGTATTATCATTGGTCAAATGGGGGAGCAGAATGCTTTCCTCATAAGTTTTTTAGGAGGAATGAGTTTCAAATGCAAAAGATGTATTTAGAAAGATGCCTGCTAGATACCAGATGCTTCCACACTGTGAGTTGTCAGTGGCTCTGATGACAAGTGCAGGACTAACAGTAGCTGCGTCCATGGCGCTGTGGTCATCAGGGCATGATTGAGGAAACCCTCCCCTCCTTCTCTTGTTTGCAGACGTCCAGACCTTTGCTGCCTTGAGCGGAGCTCCCAGGACTGCAGGTATGCCTCTCCCACAGCCCTCCCGAAACTCTCTGCTTCTATTCAATTCAGCGAGCATTTACCCACACCTTCTCCATGTCAGGTTCTTTGGGATGGGGTTGCTGGGCCCTTGAATGAGTTAGATCCACGACTGGCTTCTAGGATGCCCAACATCTAGCAGAGGGGGCAGCCACTTAACCATAAACAGCTGTCAAGTGCCCACCATGTGCCAGGCATTGTTTTAGGCACTGGAGTTAGGATGGTGAACAAGACAGGCCAAGTACCTTGTGTTCTAGTATTGGAAACAAATAACAAAAAATAAATACAAGATAATTTATAAGTAAAAGAAGAGCATATACCTTAAATAAGAGAGATGTTTGTTTTTACAAATATAAAGTATGGAGATAAGCAGCCTATGGCTAGTAGGTGGAACTAGAGTCATCAAAGATCCTGGCTCATTCGAGTTCAATCCTCTACCTTGGGTAAGGTGTGGTCATCGTCTGTGTAGCTCTAGATGGCACCAGGGTCTATGGGCACCAGGAGTAGCGAACATGAGAGATGTCAATGAATGTGTTCAGGAACATTCCTGGAAGCTGGCAACCTTACATCCCCACTTACATCTCATTACCTACGGCTCAGTCACGTGGCCATGCTTGACTGCAAAAGAAGCTGAAATGAAAAGAAATGAAACCTCTAGCTAGCTCTGTGCCCAGCCAATATTTGATGCCTTTATTATCAAATGGATACGTGGCAGGAAAATTTTCAAAGAGGAGATATTTGAGTCACATGGGAAAAATAAGGCAAATGGACAGGTGCTAGGAGAATAAGCCCTGCACATAAAACAGCCAATAGTCCCTTGCATAAGTGAGGCAAATGCATAATCAAGTGCATGACAAGCAAATATATAGCACCGAAGGGGTACAAGGCAGATTAATTGGCTACATTGGATTAGCTCCTAAATAGTTTCATCAGGTAGTAGCATTCAGATAGAGTTTTAGTGAGGGACTTGGCAGACAAATTGAAGAAATGTATTTTGGAGAAGTGCATCTTATTGAGATTTTGTCACTCCTCCCAAAGGACCTATATCGGTCTACCCAGGAATGAACAAGTTCTTTCTACTCTCAGTTCCCTGCTCCTACAACAATTAGAAAAATTTTCAAGTCCATGATGGCCTCTCTGTGCTTTGTGTTAACCATTTAGATGATTCTAAGTAATGCTTATTGGGCAGAGTGCTTAGGGCTCAGAGAACAAAGCGGTTGGAAGTCAGAAGTCAGGGACCCCAATCCTGTTCCTCTCTGGCAGTCTTCCAGTGTATACCAATGCTTGCAACAGGACGGCTTCCCATTGGCATTTGCTGCACTGACTGATTTCTAGGATGCGTGGTAGGTCTTGGGTTCTTGTGAGAGGATGTAACAGACCATTGTGAGTCGATATTGTGGTAGCAGACATCACAAGATGGTACTTTCAGTTTTCATGCTTTTGATATCTTAGGTTTAATTGAACATCAATTTATGCTACACTCATATGTTTTTTTGAAAATTATCTTTCTCCTCCCACGTCTAGGATATCATCATGCTACTCTGATATTTGGGGCATGGATGGGTGTTATGACTTGGTGGTGTGAGGAGAAAATACAATGACACAGAGAGACATGGTCCCAGCCCTCCGAGACCCCAGAGTCTAATTTTCAAACCTAGCATTGATATTGGTGTTCACCACATGCTAGATATTGTTTTAAATGCTTGATACGAACTCATTCATTTAAGTCTTAAAAAAATCCAATGAGGTGATAGGTGCTAATAGTATTTCCATTTTGTATACAGGGAAACTGAAGCAAAGAGAGGTTGGATAACTTGCATTGAACTGTACAGCTTGATGTAGAGATTAGATTCTAAGCTAAGTAGTCAGACTTTGGAGACAGCCAATAGAAACCTAATCTTCCAACAGCTTCTAGTATTTCCTGGCCACTCCCCAAGCCATTGTAGGGCATATCCAAGGTCCTCAGTATTGGTTACTAAGAAGACAGAAGAGAGAGCCCATAGGAGCACGAATATTCACTACAGCAAACCTAGAGATGGCCTACATAAGTTCCATCTGTCTTTGATCAGCCAGATTCACCCACATGGTCCCTCTACCTGCAAAAGGAAACTGAGAAAAGTTGCCCTCCTGTGTGCCCAGAAGAAAATGTAAAAAAACAAAACAAGCAAACCAAAACCAGGAGTTGGCAGTTAGACAGCTTGACAGCTTGACTGCAAGACACAAAGCATGTCCTTCATTCCTCGTCTTTGTGCAGGCCAAAATAAGGAGCTCAAAGCTCAAAGTCTTGTCTCTTGTATTTCAGGGTTCCTAATGGCCTGGCCTGCGCTCCTCCTGCCAGCTGTCCTGGTTTGGCTGTTCTGAGAGCTCAGCAGGACACCTGGCCTTGAAGTGCACATCCTTTCCTCCTGGTGATAGCTCTCATTCATCCTTCAGTACTGCAGGTTGCCTCTCCACATCATGCAGACAGTCTTGGAATAAATGAGAAGAGGTTCACCTTTAACACTCACTGCTTTAGTACTCCTCTTTTTCTTTTCCTGGTGGGGGTAGTAGGTGAGAGTAGCAGGGGGTGGGGAGGTGTCTGTCTGCCTGTCCTGGATTAGCCTTCTCATTGATGAGTGCGACCTTGAATGTGAATTTGCTAGGCACCTCTGTGGCTGCAGCCTATCCTGTGCCTGTTTGTAACCCCAGGGAAGAGCTGTGCTGTCATCAGAAAGGGTAGATGAGCACCTGAGAGAGACACCTCCTGTGACTGTTCCCCAAGCATTTCCTGTCCTGGCTGCTGCTGAGTTGAATAAACTGATCCTTGTGTTCACTCTGCTGCCCCTGGTGTGTTTCTGTCATGGGTTCAACAGTGGTCTCGGGTACATGTGAAGGGGACACTTTAGTTGTAGACGCTGTTCCAAGGAAGTCTGGTCCCCACACTCCCCTGTCCCCGCCCACCACAGGCATGCTGTGACTTGCCCTCAATGACACAAACACTTGTCCTTCAGACCTGGATGTTGGACGAACTGCTTGATTTTGATGCGGAAGCACCCTCATCCCTGTCACTGTGAGGTGTGTGTTGTGACCACCCTGCGGGGTTAAGGACAGGGTCCCAGCAGTAAATTATGCCCTAATCCTGCTGTGGGAATGTAGCAGCCCAGCCTGCGGGGTGGGGGGCATCACTTTCAGTAGACCTTAAATAAGCCCTTGCCAAAGCACTCTACAAAGATGCCACAAAGAGGGAATGCTTCTCCTGCCCACAGCTCCACAGCAGGACTCTCTAAGTTGCCCCCAGAGAAAACATGAGGCACCCTGGCCAGGCACTCAGCGGTGAGCCTGTTTATTTGATGGGAGGAAACTCGCCCATGTATTGCTTTGTTTTGAGATGTTGAGGTGGCAAGAAAAGGAAACCCACTCCAGCCAACACTGGTGGATGGGGAATTCATCACAAGGATAGAGGAGCACAAAGCCAAGGATAGGAGATGCATCCCACCTGCACATACCCTGGGTGGGCTCTGGGAAACCACAAAAAGTCAACATTGATTTGTTCTTTGTCACATGTGGACTTCCACCTGGGCTTGTCTTTGCGTGTTTCCTTCATCTCTCCCCCTCACCCCCAAAGCCAGCTTTTCCTGTTCATTCCCTGATGTAATATGGGCATACTCTATAAAGGTTCAGCCTCATTCATTCATTCATTCAGCACAGATTTGCTGAGGAGCTGCTAGATCCCAGGCCTAGGGACCTGGAAACCATAATGAATGAGACACCATCCCTTCCCTTTCGAGAATCACAATCCTAGCAGAACAAAAACACATGCAGCAGCACCCACAGACAAGCCTCACTTGCACACATAGACTCACTGTACTGAATACTGACTGAGTACTCAGCACATACACCCAGGACTGTACACTCTACTGCCATCCACGCAGCCTCCACATTCTAATCCTAACCTCAGGTGTCCAATCTCACATCTGCACACACAGAGAGCCTCATCTGGATCATCATGTCTGTCCATTTAACTAATCATAACACAAGTTCTGAAGTAATGGTTTTCTAATTACATGATCTATTTATTAGGTGTTTTTAAATGCATTATATCACTTCACTCTCTAAACATTAAATATAGGTACTTTTATCATACCCTGTTTTAGTGGTGATTGAACCAAGGCATAAAGAAGACAATTATTCAAAGACTGATAGCTTTTAAACACAGATTCAATGCTTGGAGCCAGGTATTTGGAGTTTGCAGCACATGTACTCAGCTAAACAAAGTGTCTGCCTTTGTTTATACAGAAGACTCACACACACTCAGCATCCATGTAGTACACAAGTACCAATATGCATGCACACGCTCACTCACAGACAGGCACATTAGCAGTGTACATATAAAGATACTCAAATGTGAGTAGGCATTTGCTTTACCAACACTGAGGCCTTCACAATACACAAGAATTGGAATTCATGGACATACAGCTGCTACCAAATGAACACTGACTTATACATGGTCATTTAGATGCAGACTCATATACTTTGATGCAGAAAAAACAGGAGGGGCTCTCACATCCAATACCCACACATGTACATACATGTGTATGTATGAACATGCACAGAGAGACCCACAAGACATAGGTACTGGGTCCAATTTTCTATTGCCAATGCTCTGGCCATGTCTCCTCCCCATTAGCTTTCTTCTCCCTCTAATCCCAGTGATGCTTAGATGAACACTGAGGCAAGAACAAGTCCAGCCTAGTGGACACAGTGAAAAATGGACTCTGGATCCAGCTCTTGGAAGCAGTAGAGTAGCAAATGATAGAAACAATAAGAAGGAAGCTGACTCATCTTCAGGAAACTGGTCTTTGCACCCTGAGGGAGCACCTGCAAGTAGCTGCAGGAAGATGCAAAGAGTTGGAGGGCAGCCTTGCCCTTCAGGAGCTTAGGATCTACCTGGGAAAACAGAACAGATTCTAGCTGGCAAAGGTAAGCAATATGAAAACAAGATAGACACTGCAGAAGGATTCCAACAAAGAACAGCAGAGGGGAGAGGGAAGGGCTTGATTTCAGTGAGCTGAGTCTCTTCCCTTGACAAATGGAATATGAAGCATTAAAGTGAGTGTCATGTCCACTCCAATTCCTTAGATCTGTCATGACCAAGGGAATATGAAGGATTATAGAGAAAGATGGAGCTGGCTATCTGGAAGAAATGTGGGACGAGAATCCCAGAGGGTAGATCCCACCAGTCTAACTCATTCCACCACCTCTCCATGCCTTCTTCTCCTCCAGCTTCTTTTCCTGTGAAGGTTTGGAAATATTACTCTCACTTTCCTTCCTCATCATATTAGAGTTCCCCTCCTAAGCTCTCTTAAATCCACCTGCTTTCTTCAGCCTTGTTGTCCCTGACCTTGGCTCAGCCTCTGTCATGTCTTCCCTGCACTGCTCACTCCTCCCAATCCATTTTCCATTGGGCATCTAGTGAGCATTTCAAACAGAAGCCGCTTTCTTCTTGCAACCCCTGCAGTAGCCCTTTGCCTTCTACAGGGTGAGCTTTGCCTGCTGAACCAGCTGGACCTGGTTCTCCACAACCTGAACCATTGCCTGTCCCTGCAGCTGTAGTCTTTGTCCCTATCCTCTTCTCGAGCTGTCTTCCATAAGTCCCCAGGCTGTCCTCTCTCACTTGTTCTACTTTGCATGTGCTGTCCTTGCTGTCTGCACACTCCTGCTCCCCCGCTGGTAGTGTTGACTTCAGGACTCAACTTTGGGGTCATTGGTCCTGTGACATCTTCCTGACCTTGCTGTCCAGTCTAGAACTGATCCCTCTCTGCTTTGTGACCCCTTCTCTACAGACCCTTGCATCGCATCCCTCATCTCTCTGTTTTCACATCTGTTCCATACTTCACCCTCCACTCGAGACAGGTAGTTGCTTAAGGGCAAGGACATTGCTACATTCCAATATTATTGGCTGAATATATGAAAAAGCAGGTTGTTGTAATCATCATTTCTTATTCATACCTTTGTCTCCTACATAAGCATCCCTTCCCTTCTTTCTAGGGAAAGAGGCAGTGTAATGCCAGAATTAAAGAAGACTCTTATTAGAGAGTTGGAATAATAGAGACAGGTGGGAAACCTGGGTCCTGTCTCATGTAAACACCCTCCCCCTGTTTCCTAGTGTCATCCAACTTCATATAGGTGAAACTTCCTATTAGTTCCCATCTTCTGTGTCTTCAGGGAAGTTTGAGTGTCATTTTGTTTTCCATTGAAGAGAACTACAATAGAATAGGATAGAATTATTGGTGAGGACAAGCTGAGGGCAACTCAAGAGTGACTGTTCAGTGATGGGAAGGGGAGGGAAGAGAAGCAAACCTGCACAGAGTTTGGGAGACAAGTCCAGATTTTAAGGCAGACAGCCTCCAAGTAGCAATCAAATCGTAGAAAGTCTCAGAAAGGGACTTTTAAACACCCAAGTGTCAGAAGAGCATCTGTGTTGAAGACCTTCCAATATACTGCACTAGGAGTCCTACAGCAAAATTAGCTTGGTTTAATAGAATGCTTTGCAGGGCTGACAGGATAGGGCTTAGCTTCGCATGGAAAAGTCCTCATCCCTTAAGCTTCAGTGTAGATGTTACCTCTCTCAAGCAGGCCCTGCTAATCCTCACCATTTGGTACACTGCAACTAACACAGGACTGGTAGATGGCTAGCGCTAAACAAATGAGCTAATGTGGCTGGCCCTGCAATAGTCTTTAACTCTCTGCCTCCAACATCCCAATTCTAAGAAGTCAGATTTCTTGACTCTTGTCATGTGTGCTATTTAACTCTGGCCTCAGGAACTTAAAAATCATAGCTGAGGGGCGGCTGGCAAACTTGCAGGACTTGTCTGTGTTATGACTGTTCTTTACTAAACAGCCAACAGAGGGCACTGTGGAAACACATCTAGAGGAAGGGACAAGGTGGTCAGTTTGAATGATACAGAATTAGACCTAGACAACAAAAACCCCAAAAACCTAGACCCAATCCTGTTTTAGAGATGAGTGAACAGATGCCCAGACAGGAGATTTGACTTTCCCAAGGTCACGTGGCCACTGCACGTCGGTTGGAGATGACTCTCAGCCCCTGGGAATTCTCCACTCCCTCTGGGCATTGCCAAGTACTGAGTGAGACAGTTGCCTCCTGGGCACCATAGGCTTGAGTCTCCCATGGCCCTAGAGTTGCCAAGCTCCATGTTGCCTGGGCTTTCTCCATCCTCTCTGTGGTTCCATGAGAGAACGGATCTAGATGAAGATGTAGCACAGCACACACTGTCCCTTTGATTCCAGGGTGACCTTTGAGAAGACATTTTATTTTGCTTGATAATGGCTTTCAATCTTGGGGAACATTCTGGATCCAGTACTACCTTGACATCAGTTCCTTTCATGGGCGACCCACAGAACCCAAGAATTCTTAGATCTCAGTTCCTGGTCAAACCCTAAAGCGCTGTTAACTGAACCAAAGAACTAAGAGAGGACATATCATATTAACAAGCACACATATAGTGCCATTGTGCACATACCAAGTCTTTCCACCCTTGACAGAAAGGTACAAGTCAAATGGGAAGCTAAGCCACAGACTTGATAAACAACAAGTATGCACCAAGAGCAGCATTTGGATTTAAAGGTCTAGAACCTGCATCCTTGTCCCAAATGCCCTGTTACCTTTCTGAATCTATTTGCTTTAAGACACACTGCATCTCTGCAGAGCCTTGGTGGTCTGTCTTCTGCTTGGAGCATTCATTCCTGCTCTCACTGGAATCCAGCCGGGCAATTACCAAGCAGCTGCCAGGAAGGAGTCTTCACATTCAGACTCATGGGATAGCTCCATCCGTTCTGGATATGCCTCCTTCCCAGCAACTCCTGGAATTTTTCCTATACTCTGGCTGAATGTCGATGCTGACACTCCCCCATCCTGTCTTGCTGTTGCCCTCCAATGTGTTTATTTCCCTGTGGCCCAGAAAAATCCTCACTCTGGGCAGGCAGAGTGATGAATCACATAGGAACTTTTCACCTCCCATCAGTATGAAGGCAAACATAGTCCTCTTTCCACCCCTCTTGGAATCCACTGCCATTATAGCCTTCACCGAATGGTGATGATTTGTTTATGTGTCTCTCTCTAGCTTGTTGACTCCCAGAGAAAATGCACAGTTTATCTAACACATCTGGTGTAGGAGCTGCCACCTAAATGTACTTTATCAATGTTTGTTGAAAGGACAGGTGTGTGGACGGATGGACAGATGGATAAATGGATGG
Organism: Ochotona curzoniae; assembly: GCF_017591425.1. Taxonomy (NCBI): domain Eukaryota; kingdom Metazoa; phylum Chordata; class Mammalia; order Lagomorpha; family Ochotonidae; genus Ochotona; species Ochotona curzoniae. The sequence continues at coordinate 16,224,926 of NW_024465421.1, read as the reverse complement.
AGAAGTGGACAAATGACTCCATGACATGGATGGATGGATGGATGGATGGATGGATGGAAAGTTGGATGAGTAATCTAGATAACTTCCAAAATGACCACTTTTCTTTGCTACTATGATCCAAATCCTGATCACCTCCTACTCAGGCAGATCTAAGAGCCTCCCGAAAGGATCTTCACATCCACTCTAGCCCACTACAATCTACCACTCACACATCGTAGAGAGCCATCTTTGTAGATGTGCATTCTGTCATGTCAGTCTTGCTCCACTCCTGCTAAAACATCCCAATTGTGCCCCATTGCCCCCAAAACAAAGTCCAAGTTCCTTCCAGTGGTTTCTGTAAGATGTGGAAACTGCTCTTAATTCCAGCCTCATTGCATGGTAGCCTCTCCCTTGCTGCTGACATCTGGGCACATTAGCCATGTTTCGTCTCCTAGAATGAGCCCAACTCTTTCCTGCCTCAGGGCCTGTGTCTGAACCTCTTGTTCTTTTTCTGGCTGGAATGCAATTCCTGGGATCATTTGCGTAGCTCACTTTACCTCAGGTCTTGATTTTAAAAATGAGTTATGGGGAGGATGGGGAATCTTCTCATTTCTCTCTCATCTAAGTGACATCTAAGTCACATCTTCCAGATTTCTTTTCTAGAGCTTGTGTGTGGTACATCCATACTGTAGCTCTTCGTTGAGCACCAGCAGTATTATTTGTCAGTGTATATCCTCCAGCTAGTCTGTGAGCTCCGAGAGGCCAAGAAGAGCAGGTTCCATATATGACCCACTCACTGCTGTAGCCTTAGCATTCAGTAGGTGGCAGACACTCAGTTATATTTCAAGTGGATGCGGGAATGGATGGACGGACACATGTAGGATATCTTCTGACATTTCATTAGGCTAGGTGTGCTTAGGTACTACCATGAATCTTTCCTTTTTATCAGCATCCTTCACGAATTCAGGCATAGAATTATAGACTCTGGAGCCCGGTGCAGTAGCCTAGTTGCTAAAGTCCTCACCTTGCCCATGCAGGGATCCTAAATGGGTGCAAGTTTGTGTCCCGGCCCCACCTGCGTCTCTTCCAGCTCCCTGCTTGTGGCCTGGAAAAGCAGTCGAGGACTGCCCAAAGCCTTGGGACCTGCACGCATGTGGGAGACCCAGAAGAGGCTCCTGGCTTCAGATCAGCTCAGTTCCAGCTGTTGTGGCCACTTGGGGAGTGAATCATTGAATGGAAGATCTTCCTGTCTTCCCTCCTCTCTATAAATCTAGTTTTAAAAATCATAGACTCTGACCACTTTGGTTCGGATGGATCTTCCTTGTTCTGAAGTCAGGTTTCATTTTACATTTGGAGAGATGGAGCCAAGGATCGCTAGGACCACCAGCCACCTGAGCAGTAACCATTCTGGTGTATCTGAGCACAGTGAGACTTCTGCAGAAGTCACACAATCATGCTCCAGCTGTGGTCCTCCATACAGCAGTATCAGTCAACTGGTTGGGCAGGTACACTTCTGGACCATGCAGATCTTTCACATCAGAAACTCTGGGATGGGACTCCACAACCTGCAGCTCCACAGGCTTTCCAGTTTTCCTTGATGCAGGATACATTGCAAAATCATGCTGAGTGAAGACTGCAGTGTACCTTAAGGACACTGCACCAGTAACGCACATTTTTTGTGCAGTGTGATGAAGCATCTGAGGAACACAGAAGGTCTGGAAGTCACTTTCAGGGCAGGAAAAAGGTTGCTGTCCCTGAGCTCAAAAATACATAGATGAACAAGCACCTTGTATTTGCACGTTATCCATTTGCTCTTCTTAGAGAGCAATGCAGGTCAGCAACATTGACTTCCCCCAGATCTCTGTTGGAAATGCAGAGTCTCGGACCCCACCTGGGATCTGCATTCTGGAACCAATTCCAGTGGTTCATGCACCTGTTGGAACTTACGTACCCCCTATCCTTCTATCCATCTGCAGCCTCCTGGTAAAGAGAGGCCCCTGCAGTTACATCTTTCTTGGCTCAATCTTACAACTTCCTGCCGTATCATCTTTGAGCCTAAGTATTGGCATTGACTTCATGGAGTTGTCATGGAGATGAAATGAGTTAGTGCTTCTGAAACACCCAGCACAGGGCGTCTCAACCATGGATCTATTACAGCATCGCCTGAGGAGTTTATACAAAGTGCTGATGGCTAGGTCACCCCAGACTAATTAAATAAGTATCTGTAGGCATGGAGCTCAACAGCCACATTCAACACGAGTCTTTCTCACGTGCAGCCAACATGCAGAATGGCTAACATGAAGCCACATTGGCTTAATGTAAATGCTCTACCAATGCTAACTATTACTATTCACATCGCATGTCCTTCTGCACATGCAGATCCCTTTCTTTCTTGATCTTGAATGACCTGTCCCTTCTGGGAGTTTTGGCAAGTAGTCCTTCTCCCAAGCTACTGCAAGAGGCTCACCACCATTGTGAAGTCCTTTCTGACCTCTCTAAACAGAGCTGACTGCTCCTTCACATCTGGGTTTCAGGATCAATGAGGTGTTAACCAGAATACCAGCCTTGGCTGCCACTGTTATAGTGAAGCAAGTTAAGTCACTGCCTGAGACACTGTCATCCTAAAGCAGAGCACTGGCTTGAGTCCTGGCTGCTCCATTTCCATTTGGAGAGATGCCTGCTAATGTGCCTGGGAAAGAAGCAGGATACTATTCAAGCACATGAGTTATTCTTACCCCATGGCAGACCTAGATGGAGTTCTAGGCTCCTGGTTTCAGCTTGGCCCAGTCCTGGTTTCTGCAGCCACTTGGTATGTCAACCAGCAAATCAGCATTTCTCTCTCTCTTTCTCTCTCTCTCTCAACTTAGCCCCTTCATAGGGTATTTAATCTTTTGTGAACATTGCTTTAGGTTGTTCATACATTTGCTTATATATTTCTCATAACCACTGAAAGACCCCCAGATAGATGCAAGGATAAGTGCACCTCAAGGGGCAGCGCTGTGTCCAAGTTCAGCTGATGGCAAGCTGGGGCAGGCATGATAGTTGTTCTTGTGGACCTAGCTGCTCTGAGCCTGACCTCTACCCCCTTTGCCACACTGTCTCCTGCAGCTGCAAGTACTAGGATTGTATATAATTTATTATGCTATTTCTAACACCTGGTACATATTATACACATAATGATTTAATTAGTTTACTCTCATGGAGTTTGTAGTATAAATTTACTCTATACTGTACACTAGGCAATCTACTGGCACTGCCTCATTCTCAACACTGGGCACAGGTAAATACAGAGACTGAGCCCTGTTATAGTACCCTATCATTTCATGCAAGGTCCCCAGCACTGGAAAACTAACTGAAATCTTTCTAAGCCCTGGCTCCTCATTTGTAAGTGGAAATAATAGACATGGGGATGTAACATGTTGTTCATATGGTTGCACACACGTGCAATGAGCTGGCTGTTGCCATGCTGGCCCAAGATCTCATGTTTGGCAGGGCTGAGGGCTGGCAGAATGCAAGACGTAGCCCGCAGAGGTAGAGTCAAGCACAAGGGAGATCATGATAAGGGAGGGAGGTGGTGGTATCAGCACAGGGCAGTTGTCCAGAGCATATGGAGCAAGTCTAGGACAGAGGGAAGTGGGGACGTAGGAACTGAAGAAGGCCTCATGGTGGGAGCTGATCTCTCCTGATCTGGAAGAGCTGTTGCCATGACAACACCAGGAGCCAGATCGATGCTTGGCATCAGATAGAGCTCTCTGTCCCTGCCAAAGTGGGGAGTGGATATGGGTGGGAGAGTGGGGGTTAGGGGTGGGAGGGTCATTCCTGATTCCCCAGAGCCTTCCTGGAGTGGTGTATCTCACATCCTGGTCAGGGAATGGACCCCAGGGGTGGGTAATGTAAGGGCCTCTCCCAGGTTCAGATCCTCTGTCTTGAGAGAAATAGGAGGATATGGTGCTGGGGGCAGTGGACTTGGGGCTGGGACCCTGCCTGTTGTCCCCAGGACTCTGGGATACAGAAATAACATGTCACCTTCCCTCCCCTAGTCATATCCAGGGTATCCCAAGGTGTGGGTTCAGTTTCCTTCCCAGGCTTCCTCTCCATCACATGGAAACATGCAGGTGAAAGTAGATTTCCTCTGAGTTCCTTCCAGTTCCAAGGGCACTGCTTGTGTCCATTGTTGCTCTGGAGGAAGGGCCAATGTGACCCCTCCATGCTGCCTCAATCCTGATCCTTCCCCGCAGGCAGTCCAAATGGTCTTAATGACTGTTCTGGGGCCATTCCTTGGAGTGTCCTGCGAACAGTGAGGATAACAAGGGTGGACCATTGCATGAGCCCCTCACTCAGAATGCGATTGGAAGCTGCAGAGGTCTTGGACCCAGGGCAGAACCTAAATCCTTCAGTTCAGATCCTTTGATCCTGGTAAGTTATGCAATGTCCCTGAGCTTTTCTTGGTTTCTATAAAGCAGTTTGGAACAATGTTAGCATAAGGAGTATTGGAGGTACAGTAACTTGGATGATGAAAGTGGAAATGCAGTTAAAAGCAGAGATCATTATGTAAATATTGGACATTATCATCAGTCATGTGTGACGGAATCAGGCCTGAGAAAGGAGGGATTTCCCTAAGGATGCTGAGACAGGTGGCTGCAAATCACAGGCCCCCACGGGGTGCCAGACTCTTTACTAATGTTACCCAGCTCCACACAGCCTTGGTGGTTGTATTATTCCCATTTTCCAGATGAATACACTGAGTTTCAGAGAGGTGAACCTACTTATTGTTGAGGTCACATTGAAGACTGGGAACTGGGCTGGGATTTGGACGTAGGTCTCCCTGATTTTGAAGTCCTCACTGAAAGCAAAGCCATGCTGCAATTTCATTTCCACAAACAGCCAGACCTGGGGTGTTTATCAGTACAAAGATGGGTGAAGTTTTTTTGGGAAAGGCAGTGATGAGCAGGTTGATGAGACTGTTGATCTCCTCTGTGGGGGTCCCTCAGGGAGCATTTCTCAGTGGGTCCAAATTCAAGAGGACGGATGCATCAAGCTTGAATAGAGATAAGCAGCTTGTATTGATTTTAGCCAAGGAAGAAAAGGGAAGGGAAAGAGGAGAAGAGGCCAGGGGAGGGGAAGGAAAGGAAGTGCAGTGAGAAGCCCAAACCCCAGAGCTGAGAGCTTGTCCTTTCTCTAATCCAAGAGACACAGAATTCCCAAGGAGGGAGTCCCAGGAGAGAGTCAGCAAAGTCCCACTGGGTCAGTTACAACTTCCCAGCAAAGCTGGACTCCTTGGAGAGCAAAAGGAGGCAAGAGGTTGATTCCATGCTGAGTTCGGGACTTCACCAAAGGCAAGGAGGAAGCAGCCCTCAGCCCGGGAAGGGGAGGGGAGAGCAGAATGCACTTCACAGGTGTTTGGGGCACTCAGGAGACTCCAAGAGGCTCTGAGCTGCCAAGTGCCTGGCAGTGGCTCCCGAGTTTCCAGATGGGGGCCTTAAGCTGTGTGGGAGGTGGCAGGCAGGAACTGGCACTGGAGGGAAGGAGGGGTGGGGCGCCAAGGAGGAGACAGGCGGCTCTGCTGGTGAACAGCCCTGGTGATGCTAGCCCTGAGCTGTCTGCTTTGGTTTACAAACGAATGATTTTTTTTTTAAGGAGTCATTTAAAGGTTAGCAAAAAGATGTCTGCGCACAGTAGCAAAGTTGCCTGTTCAGAGTAATCCTGAGTTTTTTTTCCTGGTCCAGGCCCTGATTGGTTTTTCAATCTCCTAAGTGTCAACATTGCTGTGTGAAAAAGCAAAATGAAACACAACAACAACAACAGCAACTGACAGAAGGGCTTCTACCTTGGAGAGGGGCTGCAGGGAATAAATGAGAATGATGATATATGGATGATGTTGGTCTCACAACTTTGACAGGCAAAGGGGTTAGATGGGATTTCTCCCAGAACTTTGGAGTTCTTGAGGTGAGGGGCTGGAATGAATTCCAAGGCCCCTAAGAAGGACACACCACTGAGCCAGGAAGAAGGGACCTTGAGAGGGAGTTTAGGAGCAGAGTCTCTTCCCATTATATAGATGAAAGAACTGAGACTTGACTTAACGGAGAAGTTGATACTGTTCCAAGTTCCTCCAAATAGTAACAACAGAATGTATTTTTAAAAAATGAAATTCTACTATTTGCAACAAAATGGTCCCAACTAGAGACCATCATGCTCAGTGAAATAAGCCAATCTAAAGGGCAAGTATCATCTGTTCTCTCTCTAATATAAGGCAACCTTCAGGCAAAATGTAAGATTAATAGATATAAAAGTAAGCATGTAATATTTCTAGAGGAACTGTATAAGAGAGACTAGCATACTGAGAAGTGAAGATGCAGTGTAGTATGCATCTCTACTCCAAACAAAAGATAGACTCCCAGTGAAACTGTCAACTATCTCTTGACAATAGAATGCTGGACTTTCTACCATTGTCTATACTACAATGTCATGATACACTGTATCATGAAAAATAAAGAATGCAATGTGTTTCTGCCTTCTAAACCCAGTGCTCTCCAATACTTTCACCCTAAAGGGCAGCACCTGACAGCAGGCAGCCCTGGTTGCCAGTTCCACTTTTGCACTTTATACAGGGGACTTCACCTCTTTGAGCCCTGTTTTTCTCATCTATAAAGCAAGGATGTACAGAAGGGAGCCAAGTAACTCTAGGTGACACGAGGCATTGCTGAGAACCAGAAGTCTTGGATTCTGGTCTTGAGTCTGCCTTATCTTGCTGTGACCTGGGACAAGCATTGAAATTCCTAGGAGAAATTTTAAAGACATCAGTGATTGAGTCCCCATCTGGAGATGGCTGACTCACCTGCACAAGGATTGCACATCAATATTCTTCCAGGCCCCCAGGTCATGGAAAGTGCAGCCTGGGCTGAGAAGTCAACATTAAGTCTAAGAGTGACCCCTACACCTGCAACAGCAGCATCACCTGCTGTTAGAAACCTCGGGTCTTTTGAGCCCCTGCAGAACCAGAAATGTGGATCCATCACTCTGCTTTTACAAGTTGTCTGTATGGGGCCCGGCGCGGTGGCGCAGTGGTTAAGGTCCTCGCCTTGCACGCCCGGGATCCCATATGGGCGCCGGTTCTAATCCCGGCAGCCCCGCTTCCCTTCCAGCTCCCTGCCTGTGGCCTGGGAAAGCAGTCGAGGACGGCCCAAGGCTTTGGGACCCTGCACCCGCGTGGGAGACCCGGAAGAGGCTCCTGGCTTCGGATCGGCATAGCATCGACCGTTGCGCTCACTTGGGGAGTGAATCATCGGACGGAAGATCTTCCTCTCTGTCTCTCCTCTCTGTATATCCGCCTTTCCAATGAAAAAAATAATAAAAATAAATCTTTAAAAAAAAAACAAGTTGTCTGTATGATTCTGAGCCATGTTCAAGTTTAAGGGCCTCCAAATGACAGGATGCTTCCGTCATATCCCGTATCTTCAAGTCCTGTGCATCAAAGAAGTGAAAAGTAGAAAAGAGCAGAAGATGTGGATGAAGACTGAAAGAATCAAGAAACCTTGGCTTTCCCCTGGATTTGTTGTCATCACAGGTTATAAAGTTGGCTGAAACATCTAAAGGGTCCTCTAGGGACATGCTTCTCAAAACTGGGGTGTAAAGTGGGAGTGTCTGAAGCCACAGAATAAGGATGGTGCATCTGCCTGGAAAATCAATTTACCAGAAAATGTTTCAGGAAGAAAAACATCAAATTATTTCATCAATGAGTAATAGCAAAGATGACGGCTGGATTACAGCAAACAAATCTTCACAGCACAGAATACCACCTGCTATTCTCTTCCAAAACACAAGTCTCAAAAACTTGATGTTTGCAGCAGGAAATTTGATATTGAACCCCACATCACACCACAAGGAGGTTAGCTCCCTCTTCCCTGCCCTTTGATAACCTCATTGAAAATAAAACCGTTAGTGAATGAATCAATGGATTAACCAATTGACATGTCAACTAGTGACTGATTGATTAGGAAGAGTTGATCTTCTCCCTTGTACGAATCACTACCCTGGCCGCAAAAAAATAAGCTGGTTACAAGAAGAGTTTCCATGGTAAAGAAAGCTTAAAGCATAATAAGGGTAGTGGGCAGGACAAGATATGAATCCAATGATCAAACAAATAGATACAATAATCTCTCTTCTTCACAGTTTCAGCTGCCTGTGACAAACCACGTTTCAAAATATCAAATGGAAAAATCCAGATGTAAACAAATGATGTCTAAAATCACACACTGTTCTGAGTAGCATGATGAGACCTCACACTGTCCCTTTCAACTCGCTGGGAGTGAATTGTCCCTTTGCCCAGAGTCCACACTGCACTGAGTAGCCCTCAAAGCACTTACAACACAACTCCTTTGCTATTCATTTACCTCATCATATCACTCAGGCACTTGGTCATCTCACGTTATCACAAGAAGGGTAAGCACAGACCGATGCATGAGTTTTAGAGAGAAAGGCTGCATTAACTTTTATTACAATAGATTGTTACTGTCTTGTTATCAATGCCAACCTCTTTAATATATAACTTATAAGTTAAACTCCACTATAAGTATATGTATTATATACATATGTATTATAGATATGGTTTGACATATATATATATATCTACTATATATATATGGTTTGATACTCTAGTTTCAGGCATCCTCTGAGGGTTTGGAACATAGAGAATTGCAAACTGTGATAGGTGTTTGGAACTAACGGGCAGTTTCAAGGGAGATCTAAGGGCAGGTAGAGTGAGGTCAGGAAAGACTGCCTGAGGAAGCAACATTTGCACTTTGACCTGGAGACACATGGGAAGGGCTGTGGGAAGGCACAGAGAGCGACATAGCTGGCTTCTATGTCTAAGTCCAGAAGTCTCTTTCTCTTGCTTCTGTTGAGCTTAGCCCCCTCCAGGAATCATTTCCTGGCGACTGCTAACCGCTCTGATCACCTCTTCCTCCAAATTGCTGTGGTTCATTCTTCCAGTTCCTGCAGTAATCAGCCACTCTGATTTTTGGCCATTTGGGTTCTGCCTACACAAAGCTTTCCAAATCCATACCTTGAATTGACTAAATCACATTCTTCCATCTGTATTTATAGAACTGTATTATAAAAAGAGCTTTTATTCAACAGTGTAATAGAAAAACCATAAATAAATAATGCTAGAAATCAAATACAACTATTAAAACAAGGATCTCTCCTTCGGTTATTAAGCAAGATTGGCAAATGTGAGATGGCTTTCAAAGGCACATCTACATCGAGCTTTGTCACGTTGCCTCAGCAAGACTGAAGCAAACCTGAGAGGAGGAAATATCGCTCTGAGAGCCACCTGTTGCCCCTGCAGCTCCCGAGATAAACTCCACGCTGCGCCAAAGGTTGGCGGCATGGGTCGTTGACATTCTTGCTTGTATGTTTCATTTTCAGGAGGATGTTAGGGGGCTCTAATTAAACTGTAAAGCCCTCAAGCGTAAAGCTCTTTTAGTGCTTTGTAGCATCTAAGGCAAGGAGTCTGATGTTTCTCGCTTAAGAAACAACGTCATGACCCACAGGTGTTGAGATTTCTTGAATCTTTCATCTCCTCTGTGAATGATGCTAAATGTTTTCCATGGGTTATTGCATTTCATTCCCATCACAATGTCCCCAGGCAGACACACACACACACACACACACACACACACACACACACACACACACAGAGAATGAGAGAGAGAGAGAGAGAGAGAGAGAGAGAGAGAGAGAGAGAGAGAGCTCTTCCATTTCCTGGCTCACTCCCTCAGATGCCTGCAACGGTCTGGGCTGGATCAGACAGAAGCCAGGAGCCCAGAAATTAATCTGGGTCTTATACATAGGAGGCAGGGACCTGAGTATCTGAGTCACAACTTGCTGTCTGGACAAGGGCACATTAGCTGGAAGCTGAGACAGAAGTGGAGGCAGGATGTTAATCCAAGCACTTCAATATGGGAAGCAGCATCTTAAGCTATGTTTTCACAGTCACTATGCCAGGAGTACAGCATTTGTTTCCATAGAAAAAGAAGCAGAGAGTCAAGTGGGTTAAGGAAAAGATGGAGTTAGGGCTGTGCAGGGTTAGGGTTGCCCAGGAGCAGCAGGACTGCGCCTAGAACCCAATTCTGGCCCTGAGGTACTCCTGGTCATTGCAGCCAGCTAGTCCAGATCACTGCACCCAGAAGGAGCAGTTCACAGCAGAACCACAGAGAGAGAGAGAGTTACTCGAGAAACATTGCCCACTTCTGCAGAGGGGTCCCCACCCGTAGGATTTTGTTTTTGCTTCTCTGCCCAAGCAGTCAGCTCACACAGCTAGCATGGCAGAGTCATTAAGAGCTTATCTGGACATAGTTTGCTGAGTTCAAATTCCAACTCCGCCATGTATCAGCTGATTGACATTGGGTAAGTTGCTTAATGTCTTAGGCCCTTGATTTTCACACTTACAAAATTGTGACAAAATACTGACATCTACTTTAATTTCACTGTATGAATTAAGATGCATTTTTAGCCAAATGCCTGACGTGGTGTAAATACTCTATAAATGTTTGCCATAGCCATTAGCTTTATAGCTCAGTTCCCTCCCATGAGGCTATTAGCTTTTTGAGCTCCTCAGCTCTTCATTTGCAAGCCCTGCCAGGTTTACCTCCAAAGGACATCTCATCTCGCCCATTAACATCCACCTCGCACAAGGCACCACCTCTCCCCACCTGTTCCTCAGTTCTCCACAGTCTCGTTCTATTCCCAGTGCCCTGTGCTTTTAGCAGTCAGAGTGATCCTTCGTAGAAGTCAGCTTGGATCTCTTCCTGCTCTGAACTTCCAATTACCTCCCCATCATTCTTCACCCAAATCCCAAAGTCTTCACCAAGCTGTGCAAGGCCCTCCCAATGCAGCTCCTAACTCCCCACCTTCCCTCTTGCATCTCTCTCTGAAGCCACTTCAGTCTCTTTGCTGTTCCTCTCAGACACTCTGAGCAGGTGCTTCCCCAAGAGCCACACACCAGTCCTTCCCACTGCCTACTCTTCTCCCAGATAACCGTGCAGCTGTTGATACCCTCAGGTTGCTGCTCAAGTAGTACCTCCTCATGTCCTCCCCAGCCCTTATTGCAAGTGGCCATCACCATTCCTCTCCTGTCCTTCTCTCCCCAAAGCACTTACAGCCTCTTAACATAATGTGCATATTTGTTCCCCTGCTTCATGAAAATGTATACTCCATAAGAATACGTCATTGTTTTTTTTTTTTAAATTTTATTTCTTTTCATCTTATTTTAAGACAGGTAGAAAAAGAGAGATCTTCTATCATGGGTTTCCTCCTTGAATGCCTGCAAATAGATAAGGCTGGGCCATAACCAGGAACTCAATCCAGGTCTCCCACGTGGGTGACAGAGACTCAAATAGTTGAGCTGTCACTGCTGCCTCCCTGAGCACACATTAGCAGAAACTGGACTTGGATGTAGAGCTTGAATGTGAGCACTCTGATACGGGATATGGGTGTCTCAACCAGCACCTTAACCACTATGCAGTCACCCACCTCTGGCAAAGGGACTCGAAGCAGTATACTAATGATTTCCTGAAATGGATGATTGTTGAATCTTCTGGAGGTGTGTGGTAAAGACTTGGTCCTCAAGGTGGCACAATTTGAGAGGTGGTGAGACCTTTAGGTAGGGCCTGGTAGGAGGTGATGCTGAGGACTATGAGGGTCTGCCCTGGGAGGTAGCTCTCCCCAGGGGCTTGTCAAAGAAGCCGGAGTTTGAGTCCAGATACTTTCTCTGCCTTCTGGTTCTCTCCAGATAATCTTTTTTCCATTGCCTGGCCTTCACCAAAGCCTGTCCCATGCCAGTTCAATCTCCAAAGCTGTGAGCTAAATAAATTCATCTTCCCTACATAAGTAGTTTTTCTCAAGCATTTCATTATAGAGGGAAATGCTGACTAATACACTACCCATTGGCCATTTGGTAGGGGTTTGTATTTCCCTGTGTTGGGCTATTATACATGCCGTGGGATGATGTTCACGTACAAGTTTGGTCTGGATGTCATTTTCAGATCTCCAGGGAGGACACCTAGGAGTGGAAATTGCTGCACTGTAAGGTAAATGTATGGGGATTTTGGTGCCCTAAAGTGGAGCTTACTTTGGAAGTCTTTACTGATGCCTATAAGAAGATATTTCAAACACGGTAAAGAAAAGTGCTTGTAAAACTCAAGCTCATCTCTAAGTCCCATGTGCATGGCCAATTCATTACGCCTGTTGAAATCCATTTGTAGCTGCGTTTGATGCATTGTTTGTGAGGAGACAGTGAAATTTGCCAGCCTTTAGATGAACAACTGAGCCTAATTTTTCACCCAGCAATTCCAAAGAAGTTTTCTGTTGGCAGAGGGCTGAGTGAGGAGAAGTTGATGAAATGGATTGTGACAAGATGAATGGGAGAAGAAGAGGGTACATTCTTTACTACTGAAAGGCAAACACAGAGGGTTTGAGCAAGCAGCAGCCAGGGGACACACAATTATAATGAGACTGTCCCGCCTCCCTGTAAGCATTTGGCCAGGCAACTTCTCTTCACACTACCATTTCCAGCAGCCAAGACCCTGACACCTGTGCCCCAGCACCCAGGCTTGCACAGCGTGCCAGGTGTAGTTGAATCCTTGTCTGAGGTTTTCAGTTGTGTTTGTTAAACATGGGGTGCAAGCTGTGTTCACAGAAAGCTTCCCAGCTTTTATTCCCTGGACCTGGATCTGGATCTGGACCTGGACCCCTGCTGTGCTTTGACATCAACAGCTTTCTTACTCAGTGAGGGAACTGACCTTCATGTGAAAAAATCAGGGGCCATCTCCATTCTGCCCCCATGAGAATGTGAAACATTTACTGTAGCTCTTTTGAGAAATCTTTTGTAGCAGAAGATTGGCATCAGTTCTAGGATATAATTTTGCCTTCAAAAGTCAATCTCTGGTGCTCTCAGTTGAACAGTGCCCATTGAGGAGAGAAGCTAACTGAATATAGGGCAGAGGCTCATGGAGATTTGGGTAAATATTTTCTCTGATGGACTCTAGCCTCCTTGCAAAAACAAAAAAACACACAAAAAACACACAAAAAACAAAAATCCTGGGAAAACCATCAATCAAGGGGGTATGTGGTGTGATGAGGAGATTAAACAGGGAGTGGAGGCCACCTCATGGGTCCAGTGAAATGGGAGGTTAGCAGTGTCGCCAAGTGATCCAGAGCAAAAATTGGGCAAGGCATGGAGCTAGGAAAACAAGGTAAGAGCCTCCTGGCTGGGATCTGGGCTCTGAGGACAGGGATGCTGAGAGCTGTCTGTGAATCTCAAGGGGACCTGACCACAGAGCTTTGAAGGCTCTGGAACTGGCTGAGGCACATTCCAGGAGACAGACACACTGCACACATTTCAGCACAGTACACGGTATGGCTTCTGCATAGGCATGGCGGAGGGAAGGCAGCACCACCTAGTGGGGCAGTCCACATGTGCGAAGACAGATGCCCTCTCTTAGCTGTGGGTCCGTCACTTCCTTAGATTGCATCTTTTGTTTTCTCATCTGTAAAGTAGGCATGTTACTAGTTATTATTGCTTAACTTTCTAGAATAACCGAGTTGGTAACCGTAAGAGCTTAGGATGGGTGCTTGGAACATGTTTGCTAAACACTGGGTGTTATTGTTGCTTTCTCATTTCCAGGTATCCCCCTCTTGATATATACATCAATGTCGTTCACAAAGCTCTTAGTAGTCTTTCTCATTTCTGCCTCTTCTTCAGTTGGTGATTCAAAAGCAATTTTAATGAAGCCCAGTAGTGTCCCAGACACTGAGCATCCTTGCCCCCAAAGAATTCTTGGTGTAGAGTGGGAAACAGAACTACAACACTTGGCAGCAAGGGTTATGTTGGGAGCATGCTGGAGCTTGAGAGCCCCGAAAAACACTCCCTGTTGCAGCTCTGGGGAATCTAGGAAGGTGCAACTGGGCATGGAACTGGACGTAGAACTAGGTGAACCAAGCCCTGCATGTTGACTAGGAATAGTTGAGCCAGGAGATTAGGATCAAGTTTGGGGCAGGGAGTCCTGGAGGTGAGGAAAGAGCAGAATTAGCAGGGAGGTAAGATGTGAGCTCACAGCTGCTCTAGAAGCCACCGGACTTTTTCTTCATAAGAGGAGTGATGATGAGCAGGAGGGAAATTTCTAGGGCATTGGACAATGACCCTGTTTGTGGCCCGGTCTCATCAATTCTTTGAAGGCGGGAGCCTTTTTTTCTTTCTCTCTCTGCTTGGAGCAGCTACTGCCATGCTCAGCATGGGATGAACACTAATTTGAGTTTGTAGGATGTTGTTAAAAAGTACTGGGAAAAGCTCTAGGTCAGCATTCTGGTCCTGTCGTGGCCTCTGCTGATTCACTCTGGGACCACAGCCAAGTCAAACCATCGATACCCAACTTTTTCTGGACCTACAGGGGATGGGAAGAAGGCAGTTAATGGCAAACAGTTTTAGTGATGGAGTCTCTGCTCTGCTCAGGGTCCCAAGGTCCAGTTCCCACCTGATTTCTCATAGGGAAGATCAATGATGGATTTTTTTTTATGTAGTTGAACTTCATATCCTCCATCAAGCTTGTCTACTGATTTTTCAGTGGAGCCGGTCAATTCATCTGAAGATGTTCTTTTGAACTAAGAGGGAGGTTAATTACCAGCTTGTGGATCAGGGATATAAAGAAGATATTAATCCCATATCATAGATGAAGAGCCAGAGCTTCAACAAAAGTTGAATTTGCTTGTCTATGTTCACGTGTTTGGGAGCAAAGTTGCGGAGTTAGCATTTGAATTCAGATCTTAGTGAATGCAAAATCCATGTGGTCATTTTCTGAGAGTGGGTTCTGGGCATTGATTGAGAAGCTTTTCCTGGGATTCCAGCACTTGCATGGACATTTTGTATTCTGTTCCTCCACTCCAGACACACACACACACACACACACACACACACACACACACACACAGGCTTCTAGGACACAAGGCTTTGATGTTGGGTGATGACTTAGCTAGAAGCTTGACACCATCATGGTTGCTAAGTTACTTGGAGAAGCAATGACACTCTAAACTGTTCTCTACTCTCTCTAAAGGTCCATGGGCCTGGGAGCCCATGGCCTGGACTGATAAACAGAAATCAACCTCAACAAAAACACAATTGCAGAGTTTACAATTTCTGGGGAAAAAATAGAGCATGCTCTCAGCTATGACATCAGCTACAGCACGAAGGAGCCTGGCCACCTTCAAGTTTAAAAGCCTCTAGGGTTTTCACAATTTCCTCTCTCCCAGCCTTAGTCCCCTTCGAGACAATCGATGCTTTCATTTTGCTGAAACTGAAATTCACAGTTAAGTTCCCATGACATCATAGAATATGTCTCATGCATTCGCACAGATTTACCAAGCACATTTCTGAGTTTTGCATGTATTATCTTTTTCTGTAAAGATCTATCTTAATCCAATATTGCTTCATCCCTATGAAAGCACCTGGTTAAAAAGTATTCCCCCAGGAACGCTCTTGCAGTGCCTGCAGTTTCACTCCCATGATTGGTTGGAAAACTATAAACATAAAGGAATGCTACAATCTAGTGAGCACCTATTATGTGCCAGTGATGAGCATACAAGTTGGTTACTAGACGAGGGACTCACATACAGCAGAGGTCAAGGGATTTTACTTCCCATTTAATGGTCTGAGAGAAAGTGGCCTAGGGCTGGTGTTGAGGGAAACAATATCAGAAATCCCATGATCCTTTTCTCTTGTCACTCGGTTACCCATGGATGATGCCGCTCTTGTCCAATATGGTGCATTTCTATCTGCCAGCTGACTGGGAACTGAATGGCAAAAAGGCATATCCCTTTGCTTTAAAGCCATGAAGGTACAGAGAATGTGGTTGAGTTGATCAGTACCTAACCACATAATGCTGCCCAGCTACAAGTGAGGGTGACAAATGCCGTTCTTAACCCAAAGGGAGTGGACCCAGCAGAAACACAGAACTTCCGTGACTACAGAAAAGGAAAATGGAGGTTACTGTTGTGACACAGCTGGTTAAGTCACCGCTTCATGTAGTGTTGTCATCCCATAGGGATCCCTCTGAGTCCAGGCTGTGTCACTGCCAATCTAGCTCCCTGTTACTGAGCTTTGGAAAATAGTGGAAGATGGCACAACAGCTTAGGCTCCTGCCACCCATGTGGGCGACAAGGAAGAACTCTCTGGCCCCTGGCTATGGGTTTACCCACTTCTGGCTGTTGTGATCTGATGGGGGAGTGAATCAGCAGATGAAAGATCTCTCTCTTTTTCTCCCTTCTTCTCCACCTCTTTCTCTGTAACTCTACCTTTCAAATAAATACATCTTTAGAAGAATTTTGTTTTCAAAAAAAAAGAGCAATGACTACTGGGACATCAGCAATATCAGGTGCCATATAAATTTGTCATGAAAGGCGCCAAACCTCCAGAGCATTGAACCTGTGGTCAGGACTTACTAGAAGCCAAGAACTCTGAGAGCGGCATGGCCTCTCTGGGTTGTGGGATGTGTACGTCAGGTATCACAAGCTTAATACAAAGATGCCTCAAATGCAGGCTGTGCATTCTTTGTCTGGGTGCCAGGGTAGATCTCATCTTCATCTGTACCCTGTGGGCCCCCGACCCTGTGGGTACAGATGAATCTTTTTTCGAAGATTGGGAGGTTCTTGTGTTCAAACCCCGTAGAAGGTGATCTTACTGAGGGAGGGCCAGGCCTCGGAGAGCAGATGGATGGAGCGGGGAGGGGGCATCACCTCCCCTCTCTCATCCAGGTGCCATCTTGTCCTGAACTCCCTGAAGTGTGCCTGGTGGGACAAGGGGGAAAGCCACGGCAAGTTGTGGAGAAAGAAGCTGGGAGCCATGAAACCATATAGTTTAGGGGGACCAAGGACACACTAGGGCCTGCTCAGTTGTTGCAAATTGTTCTGTTTGGCTTTCTTGGAAGCTATTTCCAAATTGTTTTTGAAAGCTCTTCAAAAACAGTGTCTTGGTCTCTGTTATATTTTTGGCTTTATTTGTAAATATGTATTTGTTTTATTTGAAAGGCAGAGTCACAGAATGAGAGAGAGAGAGAAAGGATAGAGAGAGAGAAGATCTTCCATCCACTGATTTACTTTGCAAAAGGCTGGGCCAGGCCAAAACCAGGAGCCTGAAATTCCCTCTAGGCCCCCCATGTGGGTGGCAGAGATTCAATTACTTGAGGCATCACTGCCACCTTGCAGGGAGCCCATAGGTCTGCATTCAAATCCAGGTCTACAAAGACTATCTTCATTCAATCCACCCCATTTACCTCCCAGAGAAATGGAAGAAAGTTGGGGGAGGGAGGGAAGATCAACACCAACCTTAAGTCACCACCTTGAGTTTCACAGCAAATGCTCCTAAGGCTGGTTCCTCTGGGAGCATCCCTCTTCTGCAGGGGTACCTTTTTAGCCAAACTCTGCCAGCCTATTTCTGGGGGATGTCTGGCATCTAATCTGGATACTGGCTGCTTGCTGTGAAGTTTCATCTTAGTTGGAGTTCTTTGGTCTCTTCCCTCTCAGATTTCCCAACCTGTGGAGACTGCTACAGGGGGCTCTACTGAGCTCAGCTCTACCAACATGAGTGGGACGTTCTCCTCTTCTTTTGCTCATGTTAACAGGTGCATTTTGGATCCTTTCCTCTGGACACACAGTAGCATCTGGATGTCCTTCCAGAGTAACATCTCAACCTGAACAGGCTGAAATGAATGCAGTCTGCAAAGGGCAGTACAGCTTTGCTTCTACAAAGTTTCCAAAATGCACCTGTATTTCATCCACCCTTCCCAGGGGGAGGCAGTTCAGCTCAGGAACACAAGCAGACACATATGATAAAGCTGCCAGATCAAGGACTTTTTTATCGGCAGAAATGTTTGTAATCGTGAAAAATGGAAACAACCAAATATCCAGTCATTGAGGATTGATAATACAAATGGAGATAAATCTACTCAGCGTTATACAATGCAAGCATCACACAGGACTATGTAGACTTTGTTGTTGATGAAAAATGCTGAGAGGGAGAAAAATAGGTTCCCAAGCAAACTGTATAATATGATTTCATTTTTGCTGACACACAGATTGATTTGTTCATTCTACAAAATGTATTGAGTAGTTCTGTTTGCCAGTGCTCTCTTAAAAGTTGAGTGTGCAGTAATGAAGAAAATAAACACTGTCTATCAGGAGATCAGCAAACCATAAAGCTCTGTTACCATGTAGGTCAGTGGTTCAAGATCTCCAGCCTTCGTTTCCCTATCTATCTATCTATCTATCTATCTATCTATCTATCTATCTATCTATCTTCAATAGCCATACCTGTATCTCTACCATTGTTCATATATGAAAGATAACCTCATGGTAGACCATAGTACATAGCATACTGTATGCTTGAAAGTTACAGAGAGTAGATTTCTTTTTTTAAAGCATGTTGCACTTAAAAAAAATATTTTTTTAATTGGAAAGGCAGATCAGATTTACTGAGAAGGAAAGACAAAGATTTTCCATCTGCTGGTTCACTCCCCAAAAGGCCACAATGGCCAGAGCTGAGCTGATCTGAAGCCAGAAGCTTCTTCCGTGTCTCCACAGTGGGTGCAGGATCCCATGCCTTTGAGTCATCCTTTACTGCTTTTGCAGGCCACAAGCAGGGTGCTGGAAGGGAAGTGGAGCAGCCAGGACATGAACTGACATCCGTATAGGATTCCAGCATGTGCAAGGTGAGGACTTAACCATTGAGACATCATACCAGGCCCCAAAGAGTAGATTTCAAGTATATTTTCCCCACAATGTGCTAATACATATATTAAAGCTCTATGAGATGGAGGATCTAGTTTCACTAGTTCATTGCTGTACCCCTTCTTCCCTGTTAAAACTGTGATTGTCACATCGTGGGTGCTTAAAGGATGTTTATCAAATAAGTGTGTGAATGAATGGCACTGTGATGAAGGAAAGGCTACAGCAGTGAGTAAGACACACACAATCTTTTCTGATCATCACCTGGCACCGCCTCTCTTCCGGTCCTCACAAGGGGAAGGATTCTTGTGCCCCCTGGACAATCCCCTCTTGGACCCTCTGCCACAGTGCTGAGGAGTTAGCCTTCAGAATCTGCAATGGCTCTACAAATTTCGACTGAATGCATTCTTGGCTTTTCAAATCCCAGGCCCAAATGATTAGACCTTGCTGTGCTGTGGCATTTGCCAGCACAGTGACCAAGCAAAACGGCGCTTGTCCCCTTCCTGTTTTACAGTCACTTCCCTGAGCGTTTTGATCCGGGCGGGAAGTATGATGTTATCGATTCGCTCTGTTCTGACTGCCTTGTCTGCAAGAACAAGGATCTTTAGGGGCCCACTGATTTCTCAGAGTGCAGGGAAATCTTTCAAACTTCTGCTTAGGTGCCTCGCTGACATTTAAGTTTTGTGCCTTATTCCAAATTGCATTGGGCTGTTGGTTTGAGCTCCAGGAAGGAGTCTGATTGCTTTGAACTAATTTCCTAAGCAGCCTTTAGTTAGAAAGGGAAGGAGCAAGATGAAAGTTGGGCGACACACAGATACACAGATATTTTTAAAGCTCTTTAAGTTTTATGCTTCTTTTCAAAGAAAAGGGAAAAAAAGGCTCAGAGAGGCTTAGTGACCATTTAAAGTAGCACAGCTAGTACATGGGAAATATTCCTCTAGTGCTTCTGGGCTAGTCATTGGGGTCATTCACCAATTTTTCCTTTTCCTGGACACATAGTAATTGCCCTTTTTCTGGCCCCATGAGGCTGTGTAACTTGCTGTGGCCAGCAATATATGAAGGACCATGAGCTGCAGCACCTCCAAGTGTAAGGCTTCCAGAGCTGGCCCTCCTACCTCCAGGCGGTCAAGGCTCCACCCACCCGCAGCCTTAAAGAGTGACGAGTGACAAGTGATGTGAAGAAACTGACCTTTCATTGTAAGTGCTGTGCTTCAGCGTTGCTTGTTGTTCCAGCAGGACTTAGCTCATCCTGACTGATCGAGCCTTCAACTCCAGTTAGATTACTTGGAAGATCTGTCTGAGCCTGGAGAGACCCTTGTGCAAATCTTCAGAGAGATTTGAGAAAGCAGCCTGTAGTTGTTTTAACATCATGGACTCTCCAAATCCCTTCAAAACTTGACACTAAACTTCCTTTCCAGCTTCTACTTTACAAATCCTCTCTTGGACGAGGTATGCTTCAGCTTCATGACCCTGTACACATCAGCCATTTCTTCATCTGCGTATTCACTCATTCAACAGATAACCGTGGGCTCCGAGGAAAACCGAAGCATGCTAGGGACTTCAAGTAGCAAACGGTTGTACGCACCACACCTCGTTGCTACTTGAAGTCCCTGCCACCTCATCCACACTCCTTTTCAGCACTTGTATTTCCAGATCCAGTACGGAATCCTTTCTACTAGGAAGATTTCCCAGACACTCATTGTTCCCGAAAACATTTGGCCTCCTCCTTCCCCACATGTGCACATATTCAGCTTACTTTCTGAGTGTACGATACACCAATGGCTCACATGCTTGCCCCTTTACTAACCTGGTGAGTGCAGGGATCACCCCATAGCCACCTCTGAAGCTTCCATGCCCAGCTCATCATCTGGATTCAGTACGTTTTTGTTGAATAAATGGTGTGAGCCAGTCTTACTGCTTTCTGATTCTGCATTCTGCATGCTAGCATTTCAGCTTTCTATAGGAGACGTGTTCACATGCAGTGTCCTGAGACTGGACTGAACTGGATGTCTGAGTTGGTGTTCAATCTACAGATGTACCTGGGTGAATCGGTACAGATGGAGAGCAGTCTGACATCTCTCTGGAGAGGCAGAGAGCCCCTAGACGTGCTAATCCATCTATACAACAGCCACCAACTCTGGCTTGCTAAGAGGAGCCAATGCTGCTTAATGAGTAGGAAATCACCCTCTTAGAGGCCACAGCACAAAATTATGCCAGCGGGGATGTCCTCATCCCCTGATTGCATTTTAAACACAATAAACCATCCATGCCCTCATTAGCCCAAAGCTTGGGTCCTGAGGCTGGAGCACAGAAGGTGCAGGCAGTTAAGCAGATCCTGTCACTTCTCCAGCAACATCAGTTCCATTGATTTGCCCAAGCTAAGTCAAGCCAGTTGAACCTTCTGATGGTCCCGTTCCCTCCCCAGTTACCCTCCTTTCTGCGGTGTGTCTGCACAGCAACTGGGCTCTTTGTGTTGTGTTCCACAACCATATTTGACATAATCCATATTTTCCACTTTAAATATTTATAACAAACATAAAGGGAAAAAGTTCACTTTACAAGAGGCCATCTAATTTCAGTTAATGGTGCAGGTCAGAGCAATGAATGTTCTTCAAAGAAATTTCTTTGCTGATTTTCAACAGAAGTGAGAACAGGAAACAGAATCTTCTTGCCCAACTTCATTCTCCGCGTCCCTGGCTACCAATCATCTGAATGACCTGTTAAGGGAAAAAAACACCTGAGCAATTACTTCCTAGTGGATTTATAGTTGTTTTTCTGATTACAATAACTGCAGGTTTTCTGCAATAATTCCAGAACACATCTAAAATCACACACAACAAGAAGAAGAAAGCAAGGGCTATCTTAGTTCACGACTCATAAGTAATGATTATTAATAATCTGACATCTAATACTTTGGTTCTTTCTTCCAAAAAGAGATTGGATTGGTTCTTACTAAAATAGAATTACATTATGCATACTCTTTTGCGACCTTCTATTTTCTAATTACAATTATACTTTAGAAATCTTTCTTGGATATGTGTGTGTGAGAGTGTGTGCATATATAAGGACCACGATTTTAAATGGCTACATATTCTGCATTCTGTATCACTGGACACTTAGGTTCTTGCTGTTTTTCCTAATTTTGAAAAAATATTTTATTTATTTGAAAAACAGAGTGACACAGAGAGAGAGAGAGAGAGAGAGAGAGAAAGAGAGAGCAAATCTTCCATCTGCTGGTTCATTCCCCAAATGCGTACAACAACAGGAACCTGGAACTGCAACTGGATCTCCTACATGTAGAGCAGGAGTCCAAGCACTTGGATTATCTGATGCTTTTCCAGGTGCATTAGCAGTAAGTTAGACTGGAAGCAGAGCAACCAGGGCTTGAACCAGCATCCTGATATGGGCTGCTAACAGAACAGCTTAAACCACTGTGCTACAACACAAGTGCTGCCCCATCAGTTAAAGACTCAGTGACTAGCCTCTGATGACAAGTGCTCCTCCCTTACTAATTTCATACAGATTTCTTGATGCAGAATTTCCAGGTCAAAGAAGATGGGTCATTTGGCTGACTTCATCAGAAACAGAGACCAGCATGCTTTCACAAACAGGGATGGCAATGTCTGTCTCCTTATAACAGTAATATTCAGTACTTCTTACACATCTATGTGTTTCTTTCATGAATTTACTTATTCTGGTCCTATTTTCCATTGGAGTAGTTGGATAATGCCATCATTTTAGATGCTTTTGTGCTGCAAATACTCTTCCCATTGTGTTTTCTGTCCTTTTTTTTTTTACGTTTTATTATTATTGCTATCATTTTATGAAACAGTTCCACATTCCCTTTATTCTCCCCCAATTCCCTCCCCCCCACCTAGTTCCTCTATATCATTACTAACATATAGTTCTTCATACTCAGTCATATGTCCATCATTGCGGGCATGTACAATGGCAGAGAGTCCAGAATCCTATTGTCAAGAGTTTTCTGTCCTTTAAACTCCTGTTTATTTGCCACACAACTTTTAGTTTTGTAGTTGAAAGCAACAGTTTTAATAGAACATCAGGAACAGATAACCTGAACAGATGGCTTCATGTGCAGACCCGGTCTTGGGGGAGCCTGAGGCTGTCCAGGGTGCAGTGAGCCAGGGTACAGTAACCCCACCTGCAAAGCACATTCATTGTCTTCTTTCTGAGGTCACATGTCAGTGGAGCATATGGTGAGGCAGATTAACAGGGCAGGAGGGCTTTCCTGTGCCACCAGCACCAGTCTCATTTACATGGATTAATGCCCGTGCCTATGGTCATTTCCTCTTCGTCAAAGGCTGAGGGGAAACCAGAACAGAGCACCACCAGGGCAAGACGTCAAGACGAGTAGAGAGTTATGTCTTGTGACTTCACTGATTTGTGCTTTTCTGACGAGCAAAAATCCAATTGTACCATCCATGTCAGAGAGAAGGGGATAGCAACTGTGTACATCATTTAGATGTTGTTTGCACTTGACTGTGGGGATTTTCTGGAAAGAACTCAAAAGAATGTTTTCCTTATTGCTGGGTAACTGCAAAACTGGCATGTCTGGGTATCGTTACAGATCCACCCCCTTTGTCCCTGTGCTGTTAAATGCTTTTCATGTAAGTCTTATTAGATCCTTAAAACCACTCCCAAGCAGTAGCCTAGAGGAAACAACTTGACCCAGTGGTTTAGATATAGACCCTGCTCCAGGTCCCTCTGCTCATCTGATTTCCATGTGCTCTGTGAGCAGGAATGGGTTAAGCAGTCATTTGGAATGCCCATATCCCCCAACAGCATTCTGTCCTGGCTGCTTTGTTCCCAATCCGGTCTGCTGCTAATGGTGTGGGAAACAGCAGGTGAAGGTCCAAGAACTTGCATCCCTGCCGCCCATGTGGAAGACATGGATGAAGTTCCTGACACCTGGCCTAGTCCCAGGTATCACAGCCACTTGGGAACTGAACCACCAAATGGAAAATATCTCTTCGTCTCTTTATCTCTGCCTCTCAAGTAAATAAATAATAGTAGTAGTAATAGTACTACTACTAATAAATACCTTTTACAAAGTTAGGGGTACAGTGGGCTGAATGAAGGCTCCCCGATACAGTGGGACCTCACCCCTAGAATCTTTGCTGCCTCCTGTAGTGCAGTTTCTGTAAGGCTCCCAAGGTGAGGAGAACACTCGGCTCCTCAGGGTGCTCCAACGGCCATGTGAGTTTCCTTCCAGGAGACAGTCAGAAATGTTTAAGCATACAGACAAGATTGACACAGTAACCCCGGAAGCACAAGCCAAGGGCTGCCTGCAGCTCCGGGAAGATGGGGGAGACACAGAGAGGACTCGCATCTGGAGGCCCTGGCAGGATCCTGGCTGTGCTGATGCCTCCATTTCAGACTTCTGAACTGAGAGAGAATACTTGTTGTTTTACACCATGAAGTTTATGGTTGACTTATTACAGCAGACCTAGCATGTTATACTATTTCCCACCTCCTAGGGTGGCTTTAAGAATTAAATGATTCGGGCCCAGCACAATAGCCTAGTGGCTAGGGTTCTTGCCTTGCACACACCGGAATCCCATATGGGAGGCCCCACTTCCTATCCAGCTTTCTGCTTGTGGCCTGGGAAGGCAGTCTAGGACAGCCCAAGGCCTTGGGACCCTGCACCTGTGTGGGAGACCCAGGCGGGGAGAAGGGTATCTCCAGGGTCCTGGCTTCGGATTGGCTCTGCTACATTGCAGCCGCTTAGGGAATAAGTTGGCAGATGGAGGATCTTTCTCTCTGTCTCTCCTCCCCTCTGTATATCTGATGTTGCAATAAAAGTAAATAAATCTTTTTTTTAAAATTAAATGATTCAGAATTTTAAAAGCAAGCAATGTTTTGAGGGAAAAAAAGTAGATATTAGCAAAATTATTTACCAAGAAGTGATTGCCTAACTGTTCTTTTAAAGAAAGGCAGAGTTACAAAGAGAATGAGAGACAGAGTTAGATTTTTCCATCCACTGATTCACTGTCCAAATGGCAGCAGCAGCCAGAGCTGAGCTGACCTGAAGCCAGAAATCAGGAGCCATAAATTTCTTCTGGGTCTCCCACATGGGCCATCTCCTGCTGTTCTCCCAGGCCATGAGCAGACAGATACATCAGGAGTGGATCAGCTGGAATCAAACTGGAACACATAGGGGATGCTGGTACAAGCTTAGCCCACTACACTGTGCCACTGGCTCCCAAATTTTTGTTTTGTTTTCCTCGAGAGGTAGAGTGACACACAGAGTTAAACACGACTAACAGAGGGCTCCCATTCATTTCTTCACTCCCCAAATGGTGGCAACAGCCAGGACTGTGCCAGGCTGAAGCCAGGAACCCATAACTCAATGTGGGTCTGCATGTGGGTGCCCGGAACCATCTCTGCTGTCTCCCAGGGAGTCTACCTGCTTTCTGCTAAAGCTGGACCTGGAAGTGGAGCCAGGCCTGGTGCCCAGGCACTGTGATGCCAGATGTGAGCATCCCACATAGCATTTTTGTTACTGTGTCAAATGCCTGCCTTTGCGTCATTGTTTTTAAGGACAGGGAGAAAATACCTTAGGAGGCCCACGTGACACAAAAGTTAAGCCACAGCAATGTACTGTCTCTTTTGCTGGACTCCAAACCTTAGAGTCCTAAACCCCAGCAGGAGTTCACTGGGCTCGTTCCTGCCACACCAACACAAGCTCTCCTGGGAAAGAAATTTCCAGAAGCCAAGAAACAGACTATGGCCAGGCTCAAAACCTGGGCTGGAAGTCAGGGATGTGCTGGATCTTTTCCAAACTCCTCTTAGATCTCTCACATCCTGCATTCCAATCTAATGGTGCCTGGGCCTCCTATAGTTAAGGATAGAATAATAATTGTTAAAATAATAATATACATATATATGTATACATTTACTTACAGAGAGCTAGATTTTGGACCAAGTGCTTCAGACATTTTATTTTCATCAATTATTTATTCTCAATTACTGATGAGAGAGATGAGATTGAGGTGGGTTAAGTAGCATTCCTGAAAGGTAGCTCAAATTCAACCCCAAGTGTGCCTGAGACAGCATTCTTTCTCGTGATGCTCATAGCATCCTGTGTGATGGGCACCTTGCTAGGAGCTTCCATGTTCCTCGAGTCCTGTTAGGCTCTGCATCTTACAGACAATGGTACTGGTGTGCCAACAGAGTAGGTCACTTATACTCACCCAGAATGCCAATCTCCAGCGCCCTGGCTCAGTCCCTGCCTGATATCTTCCTGAAGGTAGGGACCCCTTGTCAGACAGGGACTTCTTGGTAACTCCATGTTGCACAGGCCAATAGGTTGATTCCCTGCCTTCCTCTTCCTTCATTCTCAGACGAGGTGGGCCAGTCGGAAGCCATAAACCCTGGGCAAGCATAAAGTGTCTGCTGATGATAACTTATTCCTGGGAATCCCCAGGGTGTGAGTCATCCACAGGAAGAGCGGGAGAGGATTGGCAGAACAGATAAAAGATGCTTCCTCCTGGGGCTGGGGAGGGCAGGCTGGTGGGACCTTCCCTTTGTGGCAATCTCAGAGGTCGTGATTGGCCACCCAAAAAGGCCATTGCAGTTCCCTTCCAACCACACCATCCCCAACTCCTAGCAGAAGCCATTGGCCCTCCCTGGGAGATCGCCTTCACTTCCTCTGCACTTGAACCTGGTGGCTTTCTCTTCTTTGCAGCCTTGAATTTCTTTTTGGGAAATGAAGCTTTCCCCCAAACTTTGTCATGCTTCTGTCTTTCCCTAAGCCTTGGGTAGTCTAAATGCAAGTGACTGGATCTAGCCCCCTCTTTTTGACACCAGGAGCAGGCTATAGAGGCAGCTGGGAAAGGCAAGCCGGTAGGATTGGGAGGAAGTTCTTTGCAACTTAGCACTTCTGTTTAGCACTACAGAGTAAGGCTTTTTGCACACATTTTCTCACTTGATCATCACAAAATCCCTAAAAGTGCCAAGATCCTTGTGTACAACCATAAAAGCAGACATTTTTATGATTCCTACACAAAAGATCCAGGTTCCTTCAATGACAAGGCACTTTCTAGTCCTTATCTGTTTGTTGGCTTTGACCCTTCACTCTCTAGCACAGCTTGTCCCAGAGCCCTTCAAGCATCCACTCGCTCAGATCTCTGAGGTCTTAGTGGCACAGTAAGTATGATGAGGCTTGGTCATTCCCATTACACAGGGAAGCTAGGACCTGGGAGTGAAGCAAGACCACAAAGCTGGCAGCTGGAAGGAGCAGGAATGGAACTTAAATGATTTAGCGCCAGGATTGGTTAATCATTGCATGCCGGCTTGCTGCCAGCTTTTGTAAATAAAGTTTACTGGAGCCCTGCCATGCCCATTTGTCTCCTTGTCTGTGGCAGTTTTCATGCTATCAGAGACTACAGTCTCCAGAACACAAGATGCTGGCTTTCTGGCCCTTCCCAGAGGTTGCTGACCTCTGATTTCACCCCATAGCCCATAAGTAAGCCAAGTCATTCTCTTCAAGACACCTCCCCAAAGTCCAGCTGGAGGGGTGGAAAACAGGGACACACCTGCCATAAAGTCCTTGGTCTGATCTCACCTCTCTATGGTACCTTGAGTTCTTCGTCTGTAATCCTAGAGACAACTGTATCTTTCCTGGGCTGAAGCAGGGAGTGCATATGCAGAGAATTGTAGGAGATGTCACAGGCAAAGTGCCAAGCAAACAGTAGGTAAACAGCACGTGCCCAAAGGTTACCAATGGCACAGGTGGGGTCAAGACTCCCTTCATCTCCACATCCCAAAAGAAAAAAAAAAAAGATGTCAGCTTGGTCTTCCACCACTCACTGAGCAACCATATCTGTTATTCAATTGAAGTGCAAAGCAGTTCCCATCCAGGTCACATTTGCAGGCAACAGCAATCTGCTGCTTTGACTTGGCAGATGCACAGAGAATACATCTCTGGCACAGCCGTCTGCCTCCCTGGTGGGCAAAGAGGAGGAGGAAGAGTGGGAGAATGGGAATGAAGGCAAAATGTAGTGCCTCGTTGGACAACTAGGGCCTTTCATCAACCCTCCTTGGTGTCCTCACCTCCAGGTTAGACCAAAGGGTCACTTAGAATCTGGAGGCAGACCTCTCAGAATCCCAGGAGCTGACTAATTCCCCAGAATCCTTTAGTAACAAAATCTATGCAAAGAACAAGACTTCGAGTTTGCCTGCAAGAGCTTCTCATTGCCCCCTCTGGAACTCCTAGAGGGCAGGGGAGAAAACTGGGGATGTTTCTTCCATCTGATTTCCCTGAATGACTTCCCGGGGGTGCACTCAGGATTCCAGTCATGGCCAGCACTAGTAGGTAGGCAAGCACTGTGAAACACTTACCCACTCATCACAGCCCAGAGCGTTGGATACAATAAGCCCATTCTGCACGTAGCACGTTGAGGTGCACAAAGGTATGTGGGTACATGGGAAAAGAGGGGATGCGGTAGATCTGGTCAGAGGAATGCCAGACCCTTGGAGTCAAAGTGGATTTGAATCCATGGAACCTTGAAATCAGCCTCATCTCATCTATAAAGTTGGCACAGTTGCTTCATTAAGTTATTTTGAGAAGTAATGAAATAATATTTAAAGTTTAATAGAGTGATAAGGATAGATTAGTACTAGAATTATTATTGTGTTCTGTGTAGGTATCAGGTGTTTGTCACATAACCAGCATCTCTTCCCCTTCCTGGTAATAATCAGGAATACTGATTATTTTTTTTCCTCTGAGAAGACAGTAATTTTCCATCTTCCAATGGCTTTGAGATGGGAGTGGTTGAAAAGTAGAAACTGCCTTCTAACAGCCATTCATCCACTTGCACCAGACATGGTCCAGGATGGTACTGTGTTCTCAAGGATATGGTGATTGGCAGGTCTGCACACCCAATCTGTATGCACCCAGGAAGGTTCACACTTGGGGCTGGCTAATGATGGAGATATGGAGGCAAGAAGTGCTTCTTTCAGCTAAACCAGGAGATTATAAATCCAGAGTTGCTGGGGCCCACCAAAATAAAGTCACAGGGACAGAAAGCAGGGGTGGCAAAGGGAAGGAGGGAGTGATAAGACTCTGGCTCAGATCTGAAAAGAGAATTTGGTTTCCAGTTATTAGAGCAGATAAATTCTCCTTTTCCTCTCAAGCCAGTTTGAACATGATTATTTTATTATCAGGAGTTCTAACTGATACAGTCTCTCAAATAAAAATCTTGCATGAGGCTAGGATTTAAGACTTCCCTGCAACTTTCCATTAAATGATGGCTCTCTTTTCTTCCTTTTCTTTACTCTAATAACTTTGATTGCCTCTTCTGCTTTTTTTTTTTTTGCATTATTTTCTCTTTCTCTCTTCTGATTCATCAATTTCCTACACTTTGAGGGTGTGTAGACCTGTCTCTATCTTTGCTTGGTCTGTATGCTCAGGGAGATGAGATCAGTGGCACTTGGTCCAAGGCAGGTGTCTGCTAGCCACCCTGCTGGGGATGATGCTCACATAGCAATACTGAATTAGAATCAGGCATCTGGACCAAATATCAGGTAGAGTCTGTAACATCGATCCTAACTTTCTTCTCCAAAGCTCAGCACTTCCAGTGTTCAGATTCTCTTTGGCCTCACTAACTCGTCCGTTCTTTCCATTTTGAGAGAGCCGTGTATTTTTTTTTTATGTCCTGCTATAATATCTTCTCTGGTTTTAATGTTTGCGCTTGCCCAACTTCATCTCATGAAATGCCCTAACCCCCAAGGAGATGATAGCAGAATCTGGGCTCTGCAGAAAGTGATTAGGTCATGGAGTGATGAGAGTATGGAGCCCTTTTGAATGAGAAGAGTGGCTTTGTAGAAGAGGCTCAAGAGAGCTCCCCTGCTCCCTCAACCTCATCAGACAACATTGAGAAGGTGGCCTGGGTAAACTGCAAATAAGCCCTCATTAGGCACCAAATCTGCTGGTGCCTTGGTTTGGGACTTCCCAGCCCCCAGAAGTGTGAGAAATCAATTTCTGTTGTTTCTAAGCCACCAAGTCTAAGGCATTCTTTACAGTAGCTCCCAAAGACGGAGACATTATTCTCAAACCAAAGCAGTGGTAGTCAAACATTTCACTGGTTGCTTAGAGAAGATGAAGCTTTTAAGAGTGTGGTCTGCATGCTTATTTAAGCTGAGGGGTGAGCTACCTATAACAAAGTTGCCCACTCTCTCAGGAAGCCTTCTGTAACCACTTTCACTCCATTAAGGCAGGGGCACGTGTTCCAAGCCAAGACCTTTACACCCCCTGTATTTTCCTTTCTTAGCATTTACTGCATTGCCTTGTAGTTGCTGGTTAATAGATTTCTGAATTAGGGGACTCCAGAAATTCATGGGAAAAAATGGAATAAAAGGATTTTTGTAACTTACATCCTCCACCAACTTTTAAAAAGAGTTTGCTATGTACAGATTTCAAAATTTTTAAAATAAGCTTTTTTTTCCATTCCATGGCCTATGAGCTTTTTGAAGTGCCAGTATATCTCCCTCCAGACTTAAAGTTTCTTGGAGACAAGCACCTCATCTCTGCACCTCCCTGACCTCCCCAGGCTGGAGTGGGTTAAATGGGGGATCCCAACATGATATGAACATGTTTACATCCCCAGAACCAATGCAAATGGCTTGACGTGGTCAAATGTGTGATAAAGTGGAGGGTTTTGGGAGGACATGTCTACTTGGACTATCTGGATGGGCCATAAATGCAACCACGTGTCTCTCTATGAGGCAGATACACAGAGGAGAGTGGCAAGACAGAAGAGAATGCCACATAAGGCAGTTACAGGTCAAGGAAGGCAGCAGATCCTGGAAGCTGGAAGAAGCCAGGGGGACTGTTGCCTCACCTCCAGCAGCATCTGAGAATGTTAAGTGTGGTTTTGAACACATGGATCATAGCAGTGTGTTGGACAAACCACAAAGACCAATGCTTTGTGTTAGGCTTACGGTATCAAGGAGGCCAAACAGATTTCAATAGACTCAGCCAACTCTAGGTAATGTTTACAGGCGGGGATGAAAATACTGAATGATCCTGCTCTCTTTGGGGGAAGGACAATGGATTAGTGGTATAGGTAAAGAAACCAAACCTGTGGCATGAGTGCTATGTCACTAAACCTCTTTTGAGGATCCTTAGCAAAAAGCTATCAAACTGGGACTCAATCATTTGACTTCCACAAAGGAGAGTTCCTGAAGCTGAGTGAATTGAGAGTTCCCAAGTAGCCACAATTCTCTGAACATACCTCAGCTCTGGGAATACTGAGGCCCAGGGATATCGGACAGATATTAAGACCACAGAACACCTCAATTCCCAAAGCTCCTGTCAGGGGAGAAGGAAGACACTAATAATGTATTTATCAAGTCCTTTCCTTTCTTGCTTCTTTTCTTATTTTACTATTGCAGGTAATGCCTTGGATGAAGGAGTCCAGGTGTTTGGCCAGGAAAAATGGGGGTGGGGTGGTGATAGTGGTGGTGATGCCCAGATACCGGTTAGGATTGTTTGTACTTACTTTAACAGTTGAGAAAGGTATTGTCCTGGCTGTCCAAAGGGGATTTTAGAAGTCTTTGATTCAAGCAAGCAGCAATATAATAGAGGCCCAGGTTCTTCCAGTTCCCCCTTGGTTATCCTCAAGGTTGACCTTGTCCTCAGGTTGATGTTACTTTTTCTACCAGGTGCTGAAAGTCCAAGGGGGAAGAAGAGAGACCACTTCTTCCTGCCACTCTGATTTATGAGCCATAATCTTTTCCCAGAAATCTCTAGCAGATTTCTGAGCAATCCGTGATTGGAGCGCAGGGTTGTATATAGTCAGGTGTATTCCCTGTGCTAGACCCGGTTCAATTTTTCTGACTCAAGCAGAGGAAGCTATTCAAAAGCTTGGTTCGGCTATCAGGGATCAAGCAGATGTTGGGGTGAGGTGCAGTGTGAAGCAATCAACAGCATCCATAGCCAAAGAGCTAAAGACACACTTTGGACTTGACATCTCCGAGAATTCTCAGCCTTTCAGGCTTGACTGCCCTATTTCCACCCCGATCTGAGGCATGGCCACTACTTGACAGAGCCCCTGCCACAGGCTCCTGTTCTCTCTCTTTATCCTCAATCCCTTCTTTATAGACATCTGGAGTCATGGTTTTCGAACATTCATCTGATCTTGCCTCAAGCTCTCTACAGCTCCTGATTGCTCTTAGAATAAAGGCCAAACATTAACTGAAATGACCCTGAGTGATCAGACCTCTGCTGACCCCTCCAACATGGCCTGTGACCATTTCCTCTCCCTTCCTCCCACCCCTAGCCTCATCTTTATTCCTTGAAATTCATTCTTTCACATTCCTTGAATCTTGAAGAAGCGTCTTCTCTTCCTGGGGTCCTTACAAGGCTGGTTCCTCTCCCAGCTCACGTGTGTCACAATTATAATTAATGTTTATATCCCCTCACTAAATTGTAACCACCAAATTATGTTTTTCTTCTTTTATTGTATCATTCATAAGTTGGCAAGCACTAGGTACCCCAAGAAATAATAGAATTATTCATGACTCTGGAGGTTGCTAGTAACTCACTGTATGAGAGTACTTTGGGAAGTTCGTGAATAGTGGAATTATAAGTGTATTTGGGTACAAAACAAATCTTGAAGTCCATGCATACCAGAGATCCTCAGAGTTCATGGAAAGTGGATTTTTGTGAGAAAACTATTCACGAATTTCAACACTTTAGAATCCAAATAAATTCATGTTTTATTTCTGATTTCCACAAATTTTATGCAGTACTCTTGCATTATTCATAATGTAACTCACTATATTACTGGCATTTAGAATTAATTAGACTATAACTCACTATATTATTTAGGATGTCATTGCAGTTGCTGTGTCAAATACCCAGAGTAGCATAAGCTTAAGAAAATAGAGGTTTGGGGTTGGTATCATGGTATGAAAAATTAAACCACCACTTGCACTGCCAGCATCCTATATGGGTGCCGGTTCCAGTTCCAGTTCCAGCTGCTCCATTTCTGATCCAGCTCCTGCTGATGGCCTGGAAAGTAGCAGAGTGGGGCCCAGTTCCTTAAGCCCCTGCAGCCACATGGGAGAGAGGAAAGACGCTTCTGGCTTCAAATTGACTTAGCTCTGGTGTTTTGCACATTTGGGTAGTGAAGCAGCAAATGAAACATCTCTTTCCTGTCTCTCCTTCTCTGTCTTTCTAAGAAAAAGAAATAAATATTTTTAAAAAAGAAAAGAAAACAGAGGATTTTCCCCTTCTAGCATGTCACATTTTGCCATAAGCATTCTTGGGCTGGCGCAGTGGCAGCTCTGCCATGTTGGAGGCCCAGGTTCTTAGTTTGTTGCTCCACCTTCCCTTGGGCTTTGTCCTCATCTGTATGATAGAAAGCAATTTTTACTATTATCGTTATACCAACAATGCTATCAAAAGGACGAGAGAAAAGGAAAAACGAATGGCGTTCTACTCCTTTTGTGCAAGGATGTCACTCAGAGCTTATAATTCTTGGCTTTTGTCCATAAGGGCTTTGCTTTGGCCAGCCTTGTGGGCAGCTAAAAATTGGAGGTACATAAAAGAAAGGAAGACTAGGCATTAGGAAGAAGTTTTGCCACTTCAAATCATGTGCTCCCCAAGCTTCAAATGCTCCCTAAGACATGGTTAAGAGTCGCACTTTGGGAAGGGCAGAGGCACTGTGGCCTCAGGGACATGGAGAACTAGGACAAATTCTTCTCCATCTTTGTCTCAGCTCTTCTTTCTCAATGTGACAGTTCCTGAATTATGCATCGCAGTCTTGGAGAGAGATTGGCCCTCAATCAGCTTCAGGGTAATCTCAGTGGACACTTGGGAGGATGCAACTGGTGTTAGAGAGCCAGATTCCAAGAAGGGCATTTCATGAAAGCATCTCGGATAGACACAGGTGTCTCCCCTGTTTCATACAGATTGAAAGAATGAGTAAATGAACGGGAATGTCAGCATCTGCCACCTTGGATTTGAGTCTGCTATTTCACATGTCAACTCCTTGAAACGCCTCCAAGGGGACCCCATGTCTGTATTCTCAGACATTGAGATCACTTAACAAACACTGATGGAGGCAAAGTTAAACAATTTTTGATATTGTGCTCAGTTCCGTAAAGATGATCAAGATGAACTAAACACACAGAGAGTCTGGAAAATTCAGCAAACGGGCAGTGGAAAAAGGTAAGAGTGGACTTGGAAAAGCCCCAGCGCTGTGGTTTGCTGAGTTGGCTCCTGGTGTCCAGCTGATGGGAGATCCTGGGGTTGCAAAAAAAGGCAGCACGTGCTAATTGCGGCAGAAATCGCCCTCGTTACCAGCATGTTTCTGTTACCCTTTACATCTAAATGAGACCCAGTGGGGTAAGTTTGGAACATGATTATCAGGGATTTTACAAGGTGGCTCATTAACATAATTCCCCTAATTAGAAACCTAACAAGTTCTTGTGGAAAATTTTCCACTAAATATTATAGAGCTGTAGTTTCCACATCATCAGATACCCAGCTCTGAATTCTGACTTTCAGCCTTCCACTGAAATGGGTCGTGGGTGTCTCAGACAGCAGCTTCACTCTTTGTGCCACAACATCTGCCCCAAGAGTGGATGAATTCTGAGAACAGATGCATGCAGATGTATGAACATGGAAGTCCCACAGAGTAACATTGGTAAGCTAGAAAATGTAGAGGGACAACTTAGCCTAAGCCTGAAGGCGCAAGAACCCAGAGCTTTGATGTCTGATGGCAGAAAGTATCCATCCCAGTTATAAAAGAGAGAATGGGTTGATTGAGCTCTCCCTTGCCTTTCTGTTTTATTTGGACCCTGAATGGATCAGAGGACACTAGCTCATGTTGGCCAGGATGGTCTTTATTCACTTTGTGCGTTTAAACACCAATCTCTCCAGGACCCACCCAGATATAATAACCTGCCCTGTTATCTGGGTAGCCCTTAACCTGGTCAAGTTGCTATAGAGCAGCACATCACTAGTGGTTAGTCCAGCCCACATCTGGGGGAGAAGGGAATGTGACTTCCAGTATCACACAGGAAGACTCGCAGGCCCATGGTGCTCCCACTGACTTGAGCAAAAAGGAGAGGATTTTTCTACTGCACAAACTATCCTCATGACCCCTGCTCTACTTTTTTTTTTTTTTTAAATTTCAGGTCCACCCCCACCTCCTGTACTCTTTGGTGTGATGTACAATCTGTCTTGTAAGAAATGGACCGTAAGAAGTATATTGCTTCAGCAGATCAAGTCGACAGAAATATAAATAGGGGCCCTGATATGTAGAGCCTTGCATATCCCAATGGACTCACTTATTAAAATCTTGCCATGCTGCATTTACAAAGCATACTCATCTCTATATGTACTCTCAGAAAGCTCCACTTCAGTTGCTCAAACCCCAGCCTTCCCCGAGCTCACTGAGAGCTGACCTTTCTCTTCCTAAACCGCAAGGACTGGTGAATGCCCCGGGGACTCGGTGTTTAACTGTGTTCAGAGCAGGATTCCGATTTGGATTCGAGTGGAAGGCATGATGCTCCAATCAAGGTTAAAATGAGAGTTTAAGTGGGATTTCTCAGGTAAGTGTATTGTCTGGTTCATTCCCACCTCTAGCCACCCATTTAGTGCTGAGGCAGGCTCTACATGAATAAAATTCATTGATTTAATTAGTATTTATTGAACACCTACACTGTTCTCAGTTTGAGCCAGACAGAGATGAATGATCCATAGATTTTGCCTTTAAAGTGTTCACAATAGAGGCAGGCATAAATGCACAAACATCGAGTTTTAACATTGTGTCAAATGACCCCAGTGACTGGGAATGCCAATCAGCTGGCCATGGAGGGTCTAGGGCAGGCCAGGCACTGTGTCACTTGAATACCACCGTCCTGACCTTCCAGAGGAATTCCCACTACACAGCTGAAGACATCCAGCTGAACTTCATCCAGGCAACCAGTCCGCTACAGGCAGAAACAAAGTGTTTTCATGCACAAACTCTGCCAAGGTGTTCTGCATGCAAGGCAGCAGGTGGCTAAAAGCTGACAGTATCCCTGAGCTAGGTTAGAGGGGTCATAGGAAGAGTCGTCAGCAGCCAGAGGGGGTTGATGCAGACCAGGGTCAAGTGTGTGCGATGGAAGCTGTAAGGGAGTAATACTGCGTGTGTTAACAAGGTCCATGGAGGGCTAGGCCAGAGCCTCAGACAGTTTCCATTCCTAAGGTGATTGGCCATGTGTTCTATGCTCCTCCTCTCCGGGCACACAAGGACCCATCCAGGACCTCCTGGCTGGAACAGTGACTGGTCAGTAAACCAAATCCCACAGGTGAATTCATTTGACAGAAAATGTGGTTCCCCAAGTGAATAAAAGCAGGCGGGGTGGGCATTGAGGCCTCTCTTTCTCTAGGAGGAACCTCTGGCCCTCTGCTTTGAAAAACCTCTCTCTTCTATTTTTTTTTTTTCTTGTTAAAAGCTGCAGTGGCATGGGCAGGATCTAGGGCTGGGGGAGGGGAAAAAGCCACTGGAACAGGCATTGGATTGATCCATTGTCAGATAGAAGAATCTTCTGCGTACTTTTGGAAACCTCTTCCAAGGTGTGCATTTTGTCTTATTATGCGTCCCCCTCCTCTTCAAATACTGTTTTGTACTGCACTGGCACCTTCATTTGAGCCCTGGTCACAGCGAATCTATGCACTGCAGTTCAGCAATGCCATCTCCCCACATGCTGGGAGCCCCAGGCTCTGTGATTCATGTCTCTTGATTTGGAGAAGGCAGATATAAGGGGTTCACCATGAGTCAATGACTTACCCATAGTTTATATGGCTCTGGGGATAGGGAAAGGGAGGGTGGAGATTAACGAGGAATGAAAATGGGTGCTGGAAGCTCAGGAGATGGTAGGAGGAAAAGATTAGTGCGTCTTGTACAGACTGTCCCTTAGCCTTGGGATTAGGAGTGATTACTTGATCACTAATTTTTAAGCAGTAGCCAATTACCCTAAAGTAATGGGAGTTGGAGGTGGAATAGTTCATGTTTAAAGGAACAGGCTGTGGAGGCAAACAAGGCTCAAATTCTGGGTTCTTCTTAGCTGTCTGACTTGAACACGTGCATCTCCTCTTCACTGAGTTTTATTCCCCTCATCTGAATAACAGAGTGTTAACTTCTCACAAGTGTTGGGATAATATAAGGGTAGCATTGGGTTTGTGGTCGCACGCATAGTTATCACTCAAGAAATGCTTGTATAAAGGAGCATTATACTCCTGTTTTGTCATTGGCACATGAAAATCATACCACTTCAAAGGATATCCCCGGGTATTTCAATACATACAGATATTGTATAATGTTGTGTTCAGGGTAAACATATCCATCTCCTCAAACATCTATCATTTTTTATGATGAAAACATTCAAATTCCTTTCTTCAAATTTTGAAAGGAAAATCTACAGTGCATGATCATGATCTAACATCACCCTACTGTGCAATTGAATACAAGAACTTCTATTCCCCTGTAACTTTGTGTGTTCATTAGTCAACAGAAGTTTCATAATTGAAAATTCTTTCAAAAACCACCTCACAGCCACCTGTCAAGCATTACTCAGTCGCCAGGACCAGGCTGTTGTTTTCCTACCCCATTCCTTCTTGGAAAACAGACATTTTCTGTGCTGGAAATGGGCTGTTGGCAACTTCCCCTGTCTACCAGGCACCCCCTCTTCCCAACCCACACACACAGACACACACATAATCAATAAACTAAGCCCAGTTCCCTCTTGCTCACACTCTCATCTGCTAACTCTAATTGATCATTACTAGGCACACTCAGAGAGCCCCTGGGCTCATATGTTAATTGACTGCACACCCACTTCATGGGGTACTCCCCAACTCCCCAAGCGTGAGCCAGCTCCATGCTCTCTCCCTAGCCCAGTGCATTCTGGGAGCCTGTGCTGAGTGAGAGCATCAGCAGGTGGTGCATCTGATCAATTAATTAGGAGTGTGTTGAAAGGCTTGACTCCAAGCTTAGTTAAAGGTATGATTCTATCTCTACCTATCCTCCATCCCAAATCCCAGTCCACAGACACTCTCCAAGCCTACCATCCTGCTTGTTCCAGGGAAAGACATGAGCTCTCCTCTCCAGGCCCTTTCCTGGCAGGATCAGCCCCTTCACTCTTCTCGCTCCTTATTTCTGAGACTTAAAAAAATCAGTCAGGGAAATGCTCTTGGAGAGCACTCGAGAATGACAGTGGATGAACTTCCTCCAAAGGTTGTGTGAAATAATGGTGCACGGTAGTTCTTCAAAGGGAATAAACCTTCACCCGCCCTGGCGCTGCAAAGCCTGCTGAATTCATCCTTTGGCCATGCTGCGGCAGATACAGCTAATTCCCCCAGTCCTACTTATGTGCTTTCTTCTCTTTGTCACAGGAACCGTGCTTTTGTTCATGGCATCCATATATATTACTAAAATACATCAGTTTTTTTCAGGCTCAAAACATGACTTGTGATTACTTCTGTTCCCTGAGACCTTGGCTGCAGAACTCAGGGAGGATGAACCAGTGCCCCAAAGTTGAGGGGATTGTCTCTTGGTCTCCACCCTTCTGTTTTTCCCTGCTGATGACAAATGTAATAGCTGGAGATGAAGGAGCTATTTTATAGCTGAGGATTGAAACCACTCTCTTAAGAACGAGCTGTGAATGGAAGAAGCTTGGGCTTCTGATGGCATTGGGAAGAGCTCTGACAATCTGGGCTGCCTGTCTGGATTTGTTGTTATGTAAGGAAGGAAGTACAAAATGTTCAGTGAAACTGAACAACTTTTACTTTCAACTTACTGTAGAAACAAACTTTGTCCCCCAAATTCTGAGTTTTCTCACTCAATGCAAGACAAGTCCATCCCTGACACTGGGGTGGTGGAAGAAAGTAAATGTTGATGGTTTACAAAGCACAGAGCAAGGGAAGCTATCACTCAGTTCACGGACTCCTTGAGAAAATGAGAGTGGCAGTCTTGAAGTGTAAGCTGGGGAGAAGACCAGGGTCTGAAGAAGTTGGCATCGAAAGCGTTTTGAATAAGGGCTTGGTTTCCAATATCTGCAGTTCATGACACCCCTCACTGACATATCCCCGTGTATAATCATCCTAGCCACAACATATAATGATAATATGCACTTGTACATATGAAATACTTTACATGAGCTAGAGTGTTTAAAAGTCTATGTACAGAGGGAGACTCTTAGCATTCCTAAATCATGGCTTTTACTAGAACTTGAGTTTGAAAGTGTTCATGAGATTTGTCAAGCAACCATGAACACAACATGGAGACAATAAACTAAAAATTGTGTGTGTGGGGTCACACCAGAACAAAAAGCATTCATTATTATAAAGACCTTCCCCATTAGCAAAGATTCTGAATTTGCCCCTTACATGCAGTGTGACCCCGGGCAACCTATTATAACCTCCATTTCAATTCCTGCAACTGAAGTAATTATGAGAATTAAATAATATATGCCCAATATAAGGGTTTAACTACCCCACAGGTGATTAATTTCACCTGGAGATGGACAGGACCATTAAAGAACTTCGCTGAGAACTGAGATAAGTTATGTAAAGCAACATCTCCATCTCTCAGCCAAGTTGTTCTCTACCAGGCCTCATGAAAGGCAAGAAGAGGCACTCAGCAGCTGCCTCACTTTGATGAAAATCTCTGAGAGGCAGTAAATTACCAAACTCTTGTTTCAGCTAAATCAAACCTACTGAATATTTGCATTGTCATTTAATACTGATATTACAGCCCCAGGAATAACAAGTGAAAGTAATTAAGTTTAATGATTCCAACAAACCCAATATGCTTGATTGCAGTGTGTATGCCTAATTATCTCCCCCCTCCTTTTTTTTTGTTATTGTGCACATGATGTAAATAAGATCTATTTGGGGGAATTAAAAAGGTACTAATTTTAAAATGTTTTAGGGAAAGTTACACATGCCTCTACCTTTCTGAAGTGCTGACTTGTTTACAATCCTGAGCATTGAGAAAATCACTTGGCTGTCAAATGGCCAAGGAGAAAGGATGGGATCCTGCACAAACAGGTGGAAGGACAGGGCTAGAGAGGAACCCTGTGCTAGAAATAGCAAGGCCTCACCTGGTGGGACATCCCTGTGGCCAAATGCACAGTGGGCCTTCATTCCCCACAAGCCCTGTGTCCATGTTCTCTTCCATATGAGCATCAGTCTCCTCCACTTCAAGGACAGACTGTATTTCTCCATCCTGTGAGATTTGAACATGCAACTTGCAGTGGCTCTCAGAATGAGGTGAAGTGACACGGTGCCAGCTATAGCTGTGGTGTTTCAGAGGTCTTCAATGTTCCCATGGCTGACCTGTGTTTCTGACGTTGCCATGTCCCCCAAGGTGGGCTAGCCTGCTGGTCCAGGAGGAAGAAAGAGAAATGTATAGAGCAGTACCACTGAGTCAAACTCAGCCTAGATCGGCTAAGTCATGAATATCTGAGCTAAATATATTCCCCACTGGAGGCTTGTTAAATTCCACTGGGACTTTTGTTTCTAATATATACAACAGTTTTTTTCCTATCTACAATATCCTTGAAACACTTCCACAGTTCTGTGGCAAGAAGCAATTTTCTGGGAGAGCGGTTTTCCAGATTTTGGGGGCATCGTTAAAACTGTGTCTGAACAGAGAAAGATTAGGAAACCTGTAGCAGTAAGCCACATCCACCTGTACTCAACCATATGTTGGAAACTCTCAAGGCATTCCTGGCTACTCTCACTTATCACTGACTCTCTCTGATTTCCATTTAATGACATTTCATAACTGAAAATTGGTCTTGGGGGGAGTATTCACATCATTTAAATTTGAAAAGTCTACAAACCAATGCTTCTACACCCTCCCACCACACGCCCCAAAACCAGCCTACAAAATATCTAGTGCATTTCACAGTAAGTTAGTTGAGTCATCTTAAAGCTTTGACATCAGGAGCACCTGCTTCAAAAGCCCCTTTTCCTCAACTGCACCAGGAGCAGCACTCTAAGCTGCTCATTTTCCACGTCTGTAAAAAATGAAGGACAAAATAGTAGCTGCTACGGTTCTTATGCTGATTTAAGAAAATGACTTAGCCAAGCACATAGTTCTGTTGGGTACCTGCTAAGTATGCCACAGGTAGCAACACTCCCAGCTAGGCTCGTGTTCACACCGTCTCTTGCCTGGTTCATTTGTAACACATTCCAAGTGACCTTTCTCATGTTGCTCTTGTCCTTTCACTCCATTCTCCCCACAGCAGCCAGAGTACACTCACAGATACACAAGTACATTCATTCCTGTTACTTCCTGGCTCAAAACCTTGCAATGATTCCTTTCCTTCAAGAGATCCATGTAAAGGGGGAAAAATTAGAGTTAGGAGAATTTGAGGAAGTTTCTTAAAGTTACATAAGTAGCAAATAGCATGGGATTTGAACCCATCTTTACATTCTTTCTTCATCTCCATCTCCACATTCTTTCTTCTTACTCACTAAGCTGCATTGAGTACAAAAGGATAGGTGGCTACAGAGGATGGATGGATAAATAGATGAAATCACAAAAGGCTCAGAAATATGGAAGGATAGACAAGTAGACGGGAGTCCAGAAAGACGGCAGACTCTGGGATGAAAGGATGGATAGAAGGGTAAATAGAACAGAAAGTTAAAAGGCTGAGAGAACTTAAGGATGGAAAGAGAAGGGATTCATCTAAGCCACATTCTCTCCCTCTCTGGTCTCAAGCTCCCTTGCAAAGGCTGTCTGTAGACACCCACCTGAAGTACCTGTTGAGAATGTACTTGTGGGTCCTTCTTCTCCTTAAAGCTTGTTTTCCTTTCCTTTCTGTCCAGAAACAAGTCTCTTGGTGACCAACCTTGAACTAACAAATTAGTTCCAGAAGTTCAGATTTCCAATGGCCAGGGACTATTTTTTTTATATCTTTAATAACTAATGTTCACTAGGTCTTACTGTATGCTCTCTTATTTTTATCCAACCATCTCTTATTATTATCCAACTAGCTCTCTTATTTAATCTTCATGATACTTTTCAAGGTAGGACCCATGATTCTTCCCATTATGAAAATGAATGAACAGTTCTGAAGACCTTAAGTCTTTTGCCCAAAGTGACACAGCTAACAAAGTGGCAGAAATAGGACTAAATTCGGACAAGCTGACCCGAGGATCTGCATTCATGATGATTATAGTATCCTATTTTCTCTCCTTAGCTGCCTCTGCTGTTAGCTCCTTTTCCCATATTTGGATGGCTCAACAATTCTCAGTCTATGAGGACTGCAGTTACAGCTTCTCCTCTGGCCTTATCTAAGACATTTCTTACACATCTGAAATACATACTGAACAAATAGGTGAACAACCACTGGGGTATTAGAGCATCCTTAGTATCAAACCCAGTGAAGCAGGCCACAACCCCCCCACCCTTCCACATGGAATTAAGGGCTCACTGATATTTTGTCTCAGAAAGACACACTGTGAAAGGGACAGCCTCATGGAGACAAAAGACCCATGATGAATGAAGATAGAATCAAGTCACTCAATTTGGTTGAAAATATTCCATGATGCCTTCAGGATATGACAAACCTAGGTCCCCAGCCCTTGCCTTGTCAGTTGTGGCATGTGACCTTGGTCAAAATTCAATATTGCCGAGTCTCAGTTTTCTTATATATAAAATGGGGGAGGGGGAGTGACGAGTAAAACTAGCCAGTATAATTATTTGTACAAGCAACTTAATATCATCGGAGACACATAATAGCTCCATTACTGTGTTGCTTGTTGTGTCTTGAAGGAGCTGCCTCTCTCAGAGAAGAAACTGCCTGAAGTTTTCTAAGCCCTACAGGTAAAACACAGGATAAACCATAAATACTACCTGGAAATATAGCCTATGTTTTTTCAGTGTATCTATGCGTATATTAAAACTAAGTGAAAATTCAGCAAAAATATGACCAGTGGTCCCAAACCTTTCACCTCCTGGATCTTCCTTCCTCCCCAGAGGCACCCAAAATCCTCCTTCAACAGGACCCTGTTGGATGAGTCCTTCCTCTGGCTTGATTGACTTCTGCTTTGTTCACGAACAGGGTTCAATGCAATTTAATTTCAATGGGAGGAAGTGGTTCAGAAATCAAGGTCATTTAATTTCTGAAAGACAATTTCTGAAAGTGGCCTTTCCCAAACGATATTTCTGCCATTCATTTCTCCCTTGAAATGAACAGAACAGTGGTTAATGCAATGGCTTCAAGGTTATGGCAGATCACCTTTGAAAATAAGAGAAGAATTCTCTCTACAGGGATTTTAATTAGATCGAGTACAGCTAATTCTTCCTTTGGTGCTTATTCCATTTCCTCTCCTTTCTGTAATTACTGCCAGTGTAATGCTCCTCACACACACAAATGGAGCTGCAGAAAGCCCTGAGATTAGCCTTTGTTTCTCCTTCATGTGAGAAAGCAAGGGTTATCTGCTGCATGCAGTCTCTGTGAACCAGAAGCCTGTCACCCTCACAGCCCTGTCTGCACAAGTGAGGCCAGCATTGCTAGCACAGTGGGGCTTCTTAATGCAATGCTAACGCTGTGACACACAGATCTCCCCTTGACCTTGTTTACAGAAGATGGTGAGGCATCAGAATATCAACTTATACACATGTCAATAATTTTTAAAAATCAATGCATCGCGTACATACCAAGGTCTCTGTAAGGGTTTAAGTACATGGGAGTGGGGTTGCAAAAGAAACAAAGGAAGATAGTTAGATTAGAAAAGACAGACTATGGACAAATAAGAGTAAATGAGCGATGCCCAAGTTGGCCATATTTGAGCAAAACGCACTGTGGGTGCTGCTGCAATTGGGATATAAGAGGAGATAACCAGGCTACTTCACAAAGAAGGAAAGCACTGAGTTTGATCCTGGAGACACCAATACAGACTACTTATTCTGTGCCTATCATCCTGGTCTGACCCCAAATGAAAAGTTCCCTCTGGACCTTATGTATCTCATCACACCCACAGTATTTCTTCTCATTTCTTCTTGTTTTCCTATAAATATTTATTCATCAAGTTTGTGTTTGGGCAATTATTGAAATTATGCCTAATTATGTGATGCTGTTAAATAATAATGATTGCCTAGCTGCAACACACACTGTTTCTGTTATGGGGATAGAGTTTGTGTGATATATTGAGAAATATTCTGATGTAGGAG
This sequence comes from Ochotona curzoniae, assembly GCF_017591425.1. Taxonomy (NCBI): domain Eukaryota; kingdom Metazoa; phylum Chordata; class Mammalia; order Lagomorpha; family Ochotonidae; genus Ochotona; species Ochotona curzoniae. The sequence continues at coordinate 16,180,968 of NW_024465421.1, read as the reverse complement.
TGCTGACTGAGAAGAAAGGAGGGAATAACTATTATAAGCTAAATTGATATGTAAGAAAGATCCTATATATTTTTATGCAACCTTGAGACCATACTTTGTGAATATTATTATTATTAATATTAATAATAGCTGCTCTTAATTCAGCACTTACGATATGTCAGATCCACTTTAAAGATGAACTAAAAATCAATACAAGCTTGGGTGCCTCTGGAAACCAAGCCAACACGGTAAGTGACTGAAACTCACTGAGTTGGGAAACAGTAGGGAGAAGTGGGTCTGCAGAGAATGGAAGCTTAAATCCCATTTACAGGAGCCAGTTGCTACACAGCAAAAGTTAAACCTGTGGGGACAGTGCTGTTGGTACTTCTGATTTTTTTTGTAGAAATCAGAAACATGTATTTTAATGTGACATTCCCTGATTTTTAATCAGAGTGTCTGCTAACCCCCCTCTACTGTCTGTGTGCAACCTTCAATCCAAGCGCCCCATCCAAAGCCCTCCAGCGAAGGCCAGACTGAAAGCAGGGACTGTGCCTTCTTTGTTGATTACAGCATGGGGAAAGGGAGGAAAAATTGCATGGAGGCAACATGGAAGCTGTAAGAGCCCATTTCTCATTTTTATTTAAAATCTCACGGAGGTAATTTTAGAGAACAATGAAATATCAACAGAAGTCTGGCCCTAGAAGAGGAATGTATGAAAGGAATGGACACAAGTCCTGGCAGCACTGATAAGCAAAGCCGGAAGCAGACAAACCAGTCATGGGGAAAACTGTCCTAGGCTCCTGGGACCCAGCTTAGGCAGGCAACACGAGGGTCTGGGCCCCTGGAGCTGGTCCAAACGGGGCCAGGATGCCCCACCAGAGCCTCAAGATTGGCAAAACAGAAGGGCCGGATCTGACTTCTGTGTCAGAAGCAATCCTATGTTCTTGGGACTCAATAGGGATGTCCAAATTCTACAGAGTCTTAGGATATTTATTAAAAAGATATGTTTATGTGAAAGACAGAGCAGTGTGTGCGTGTGTGCACAGATATTCCATCCATTGGTTTACTCCCCAAATGACCACAACAGTCAAGGCTGGTCCACAGTGAAACCAGGAGCCAGGAACTTCATCCAGGTCTGCAAGAGGCCATGCACTTGGGCCATCTCCTACTCCTATGTGTATATTAGCAGGAAACTGGACCACAGATAGATGGGTTAGGCCTTAATCCAACACTCTGATAAGGGATGATGGTGTAGCAAAATGAATTGCACCACAATTCCAGTCCCCCAACTCCCCCTCCCCGAGTTCCAGCCCTAATAATCCCTCCCCTGGGTGCCCTCAGCTTCCCATTTGTACAATTCGTTAGCTGTGGGGTTGTCAGTTAATATTGGAACCACTTTTCCTCACAAGCTGAGAGGAGGGATTTTATCTGTCTTCCTCCCCAGTCGATCCTTAGTGCCCATAGTATTTGACATACGGTAGAGACTCAACGCAAAGCAATCAATTGAATGTCCTGGGGCACTAGCTAAGGCACAATGCTTCAACTGTGAAAAGGAGAGACTAACACTACCTCTTCAAATTGCTATGCACTCTTGCTAGAAGCCATGGGAAAATGTGGGTCCCTTACACTTCATTTGTTCTCCACAACAGGCATACAGGTGCCATGGCATTTTTATCCGAACCTTGCACTGAGTAAATCCTTATGAGTTGCCCAAGGTCACCTACCTAGGAAGTGACACAATGGAGATTCCAACTCAGGTCTATTGGAGTGCTAATCATCTACTCCTCAGGAATTTAAAAGGGAGAAAGTTGTTCTATAAAACCAGTGAAAGGCAAAGCAAGAGTCCTCTGCAGCAAGCCTACAGTCCAACACTCTGTATCTCTGACTTTACAGTGTTGTTGCAAAGACCAAATGGAGATGTAGGCAAGAAATAACTTTGAAAAACCTGCCCACGTTATTTAAATTGTCTGCTTTGTGGTGTTATGTGAGGGAACTTTAAAAAGTTCATGAAAAAATGAAATTACAAGAAAAGTTTGGGTGAAAAACAGGTTGAAATTCATGCCTAGTTCTTCTGTCAGACATTTTTTCAGGATCTTTTAGGAGTTCTCTTGTGTGCATAAACCCTTTATGCTAATGAAGTTGAAAACTTCAGTTCAAATCGACTTTCACACAAATGGAGTTTATGACTTGTGCAGGGAGAAGCTGCCCATCCCTTTGTTTCTAGGGGCTTTCCCATGTCACCAAGATGTCACCCCAACTCCATGGTCCTCTTCTGTGTCGGGGCTTCACCTTCAGACAGGTTGCTCACTCTTGACGACTCCGGAGCTCATGCCATTTTGATTGTGTATCCCACTGTGATAACAATTTCTCTTTTGCTAGGGCCAGGTAGCAAGCTGATCCTCTGCCTGTGGCGTCTGCATCCCACATGGGCACCAATTCTAGTCTGGGCTGCTCTACTTCCTATCTAGATCCCTGCTTATGGGCTAGGAGAGCAGTGGAGGATGGCCCAAGGTTTTGGACCCCTGTGCCCACATGGAAGACTCCAAGGAAGCTCCCAACAGTTCAATTTGAGCTCAATTCTCATTGACCAGGAAGTAACTGAGCACAACATTAGAACCCATCACCACACCTGTAAAGTCAGTGTATGGTAACTGGTTTGAACTAATCTGAAACAGCACCCCCTTGCCTCCCTACTCTCAGGTGTCTTGGCTTGGCCAAGAAAAAAATACAATCTGAGTTTTGTTTAAAAAATAAATTCTTCAGAGACAATTCTAGGGATTGATAAATTCTGGGAAACAAACCTAGTCATTCACTCTAACCAACGTGAGGTTTGTCATCCTCAGAAATCTCACACAATTAAAACATGAAATTATGAAGACAGTGGTTTTGGAGGACTGAAAGATGTCAAAGGTGCAAAGCCAAAGTTGTGAGGGTCCTTGGCAGAAATACGCATAGCAAAGATGTTTTGGTTCAGAAGGGATATGCAGTTTGCCATCATCAGTGATCAAACTGACAGAAGTGAACCTGGACATACCTGAGAAAGTCCTTAAGGACCTTGAGATTAGTCTCAAGCCAATGAGCTCTCAGACTGGCACATATTAAGTACTTAAAAGAGCACAGGCCTCACCCATCGTGAGTCTTATTTATCTGGGGTACAATGCTGATGTGGATTATTTTAGTGGTAGTTTTCAAATTTAGTTTTAAGTAGGCTCATGCATAAGCTTTTTGGAACTCCAAAAGTTCATGCTACAACCCAGACCAATTGCATCAGATTTCAAAGAGCTGGGACCCAGGCATCAGAATATATGTGGAACTCTCATGAGAGGCACAGTTAACAGGCAAGTAGAAAAAAAAAAAACAAATCCCCAGCAGGACGATAATTGCACCATAAAGCAATATGTGTTTATTCACAACATATATGATTATGTTTCTTCTTATAGCAGTGTTTTTGTCTCCAATCTATTCCCCTTAGAGGCAATAGAAGTTTGAGTTAGGGAAACCATGTCATTAAAATTAATGCTATCAGATGCATTTCCCAGTATAAGAACTTGTGTTGTAAAAGAATTATCCTGGGCCCAACTTAATTTTCTAAGTTTACACACAAGATACCACAAGCCACCGGCATAGATAGCAAGCTGAGTTAAGGACTTGCATTAAGAACCGATATTTAATGAGGGCATAGTTTATGCCAACACTGTTATAAGCAGTTGACACTGACATTATTTAATCTTCAGAACAGCCCTGTGTGTCAGCGTTATCTCAGGTTTATAGATAAGGAAACCTAGACACAAAGAGGTTCACAGACAGGTCCAAAATCACGTGGACTGTCAATTACGGAGAATCAATATTTGAATTTATGCCCGCGGACTTAACCTCTATGTTGTAGGAAGGTCTACCAAAAGTTACAGGGAATTCTTGGTGCAGGTCACTTTACTCCGCTGTGGAGTGACACATTTGCATCTTCAAGGAATGCTCCTGTAGCCTTGTGGACTAGTTCCCTGGTTCCTCCTTCATGCACTGGCTCCAATGAGTTGGTGAAGGTCAAACAATGCTCCAGGGAAGCAGAAGGGGAACAGGGGATGGATAGTCATTATTCTCATGCCACAGTGTCTTTGCTCAGAAAGAACATTCTGGGGCAGGTGCAGTAGCTCAATAGGCTAAACCTTGTCCTGTGGCACTGGCATCCCACATGGATGCCAATTCAAATACCGGCCACTCCATTTCCAATCCAACCCTCTGCTAATGGCCTGGGAAAGCAAAGTGGAAGATGACCCAAGTCCTTGGGATCCTGCACCCACATAAGAGACTCGGAAGAAGCTCCTGGCTCCCAGTTCTGGATGGGCTCAACTCTGACCATTTTAGTCATTTGGGTAGTGAACAAGCAGATGCAAAACCTCTCTGTCTCTCCTTCTCTTTCTGTGAAATCTACCATTCAAATAGAAACACATTTAAAAGAAACATTCTGTTTCCATCTCTAGTCCTCTCCACTTAACTAAGGTCTTACCTTCAAGCCTTGTTTCCTTTGAGAGACTTCTGATTGGTTCCTTCCCATCCTGAACTTTTCCTTCCCTTTCACCCTCAATGTGGTATCATATTTTTCTCCCTGACATCATATTCTCACACGAGGCACATTAGTCCTTTGTCCCAAGATCTATAGGTTTGGAGAAAACCAAAGATAATTACAACACAACATGGATGTGAGTTCACCTTCATCTTTTGGTCACGCATCTTCAGCATGCTGACCTTGAGCTTCAAACTCACCCTTAGGAGGCTTGCTAGGTCTGCAGTAACTTGGAGAACCAAAACCTCAAACAAAAACAAATTCAGGAACAGAGCAAAAAGTCACTTGCTACGCTTCTAAGATAGGAACCTAGCCTCCTCAGAATTCTGGAGTAAGATAGTGAGAAGGGGTGGGGGCGGGGGACTACTCCTTAGAGTTCAATGACCAGAACTTCATCCCATTCCCTAACTGGCAGAAAAATTTTAACTCTTAATCCAGCTATGACTCACATCTTATGTCTTCCCCAAATCACATTCATGAACAAAACAAGGTTCTTTTATCTAAAAAGGAGTGAGGACTTCACAGCTACTAGCACAGTGGGAGCTGTTTCCCACATTGTCTCTTCTCTCCGTTTCCCACTGTAGAGGTTGAAGAAGGAAGATATTCAGATAATTCGGTTTCCAGCTCCCCTTTCAGCTAGAGGTAGCCTTCAGCACTACTTCTAAACATTTGCTTGTAAATCAAAATGATGGCCTTAGGACTGTTTATAAAGGACTATACTACTGTAATAATATGGGGAGAAGCAGTGTGGGAGAGGGGATTTAGGAAGGGAAAAGGGAAACCCCAGAGCCTATGGAACTGTACCATACATTCTTGTTTCTTCTTTGTCAAAAGGATAATGACATGGAAAGATCTCACTCTTTTTCCTTGGCCAGCCCTTTGATTCATGCCTTTTCTCTTGATTGTGTAAGGACATGATTCCTAGAGTTTTGGCTGCCTTATTGTGCCATGGACAGGAAGTCAAGTATGAAAGGTCAGCAAGCTCATGAAAGTGGAGGAGAAGGATGGAATGAACTTGGATGCTCAGTTACATCCTGAAGCCGCGTGGATTACTTTTCTAGGGACACAATTTCTTCTGAGATTCATGAAAAAAACAAATCTGACAGCCTGTGTGAGAATTAACTGGCTGTTATATAAGAAACATTTGTAAACATTTGGAAAATGCCATAGCTCTTTAAGACTGCCTGCTTTTTTTTAAATTCATGAGCAAGTTCATAACTACTAACCTACAAGAGACTGGGCCCTAATGGAAGGTTGTCTAACTCTGAAACTTGACCTCCCTAAAGCACCCACAACATATATATATTTGCTATATGATATATTTGCTATATGAAGAATCGGAGCCCAAAGGTTAAAATGCCTTTATACAGTCCCACCTTGTTAGCAGTGGATCTGACACCTGTGTAGGCTTTCGATTTCAGGGAGGTAAGCAAATACACTGCCCAGAGGGACCGCTTCTGCTAGATCAAGGCCTTTGGGTTTGCAGACTCTCCTAACCAGTGGTTTTTCTGTTATTTACACTGATTCAATTTGATCACAGTTCTATTATGTGCCTGAAAATGCAGGCATAGTGGTGTTGATAAAGCTGTCACAGTAAGACTGAGATAGTAATTCTCATTAATGCTAGGAAAAAGAACAAACCCATAAATAAGAGATGATCAAATGAAGGAAAATAGCTTTTTCCTACAACTTCTAACAAATCTCATGTGCAAAGCCATGTAATTTCCTCAGGTGTCCTCCCTGCCAGCCAGATGTATAGAATATGAATTGCGCAGGGGAGCCAAATTGATATGCAGAGCAAGGAGTTGGCAAAATAATTAGAGCTGTACGGCTCCCTCAGCCTTGTGTTTTGAGAAGTCACCAAATGCAGAATCACAGCAGCCAGACTACACTGATTATGTAACACAGTGGCACTTCCAAAGAGCCTGGGCAAGGTGAAGAGGGGCTGAGGTTGTCTTCCTGAGGGAGAATGGCAGAGCCAAGCCTGACCCACTCATCAATCAAAGGCCACCTGCTCAGGTGGATAACAGCAGGTGCACTGCCTTACTAAATAAGTCACCTGTCCTCACCCACAACTCTCTGCTAACCAAACCAGTCTCCAGCTCCCCACCTGGAGGTAGCAACACTCAAGGTCACCTGTGAGGTAAGGGTGGGTAGGAAATGAAAATGTTTAAGTTGTTAAAACTTGGTGGACTAAGAGCCACTTGTAGATGGGATCTGTTGGGTCTGTCTCCCCAGGGGACTCTATTCTGTGTTTGGCTTGTGATAGAGGAAGTAGAGAGAAAGACTTATTGATGGGAATTGGCTGAAACTGCCATCAAAACATCCTTAATGGAATAGAAAAGACAGATCAGAGAAAGGAATGGGGTGGGTGTGAAGAGACGGAAAGAGGCATGCAGGGGAAGAAGAAAGAGGCAAAAAGTCCTCCTGAGAGATGCGTGGAGCAGACAGGGTCAAGGCTGAGCATCAAGGGGCGGAAGGACAGAGACAAAAGGGCTCGGAGGAGGCGAGAAGGGAGGGTCTGGGAGCCAAGACAGGAAGACACAAAGGTATGCAGTGAGATGGGTAAAAATGAGTTCACACAGGGCTGGTCAGGCCCCTGCTCTCTTAAACAGGGCTGTGGAGACAGGTCTGGGCTAGATCCTCTCTTGAGGAGAGACCCAGGGGACACAGGGAAGAACTCATTTGTGTCTGTCAGTCTGGAGTTGTTCCCCTGTGTCCTGAGCTCACCCTGCGAGCAAGGGAAAAAAAAAAAGATGTCTTTCTAGGAGAAATGTCTTGCAAGCCTCTGGGATCTTGTGATATGCAAGGTGGGAAATGGCCTTGTGTCCTGTTTCCTGGCCAAGCCTCCTGCAATGGGAGAAGGAGTTTGTTAGGGGAGTCGGTCTGGGATACAGGCTCCTCGGAGGGACAAACTCTATCACCCCATTAGACAGATAGACTTAGCTGAAATAAGGCTTTGCAAGATTAGGCTGGTGTCACCAACTCAAATACTCCTGCTCACTCTTGCCCTTCTCCCTCTTCCCTAACCTTCCTCTTCCCTCCCCTTTCCTTACCTCTCCAATCCACCCCCACCCACAATGCACGTTCACATCGGATTTCTGTTCCGGAGACCTTGACTTCAGCCCTCAGGTTATGAAATATTCAATCCATTCGGACAGGTTTTAATTAATCCAGAGTTTGATTCAGGCCATCACGCCGTGATGCCTGCTTTGGTAACCCTGTCCTGGATCCAATTAGCCAGCCAGGAGGACTGCTCCTGAAACAGAGACAGCAGCACCTGTTCTCGGGGACCCACACTTGCCAAGACATCTGCAAACACTCTCTTTGTCATTCCCCTGTACGTGCCTGGAAAAGGGAGCAAGCAGGATAAGATCTGTCCTAGAGCGGAGTTGAAGGTGAATTTTGACAGATGAGAAACGAGAAATGAAATCCAAAAGCTACTAACAGCTCAGGCAGCAAAGATAGAGATGATGAACTGAACATGCAGGGTGGATCGTAGATAAAGGGGTTTCATCAGGATTGCAAGGTCATCCTCACCTGATGACTCCTGGGATCCTCACCTCCCAAAGGGACCCGGTTATCACAGGATTCACTTGCACTTGTTGACATTTTGCTCTGTTTTTTCTTAATGTGTTTTCATTGCTGTTACTGTATTGTGTTAGTGGGTTTAGTCTCACGGGTCAAGTCATAAATAAAATCAAATGAATTGGTGCATATAAAATCTTTAGTATAATGCCAGGCACACATTCAGTACTTGACACATGATGGGTGTATTTCAGTGAATTATCACCATAATAATGATCTCTGTGTTTAGGTTGGCTAGAGACTTAGTTTTCTGCTTCACCTGTAACAGGCTCCAAAATATGCAGCACACAAGTGACACTAAGATTTTCCAGGTGCCACAGACTGTGTTAGACATTGAGCATAAGACTGTCGAATAGTCCGTGTGCCACAATTATCTCCCTTCTTTTGTCAACTGCTATTCAAACACATCATGCTAAGTGCTACGGATTCTTGGGTAGTTAGAAAAGGGTTCTTGCCCTCCAAAACTCACAACATGCTTAGTCCCAACTTAACATTGTGCTAGCAACAACAGATACTCCGTGTAACAGCATCACCAGATACTGTTCTTAGCTCTTCACTTGCTTTAAGACACTGAATTCTCACAATGGCCTATGATGGACAGATTTCTATAACTGTCATTTTATATTCCATTGCTGAATAGAGGCTCAGAGAGTTAGACAAGTCTGCCCAAGGCCCTACAGCAACATACAGTAAAACTTGATTTAAACTCTGGTAACTTTGTCCCAGAGTTCACATTGAGCTATGCTGTTCCTTTCAGTCCTTGCTGACTCTTTCTGTGAGCAAACTTGAGGTCTGCTTCTGCAAGAAGCTTGAAATAACCATGGACTCCTTAGCAAGAAGACCAGACTAACAGCTGCCTGGGACTGAGGGGATAGGAAAATTGCGATGGCTGTAGCTGTCCGTGAACTCTGGAGGTGGCCAATGATAGTGGCTGCAGAACTCTGGAAATGAACAGAATCGAATCACATTGGAGATAAATCGCTTGATTTTTAAAAATGTTTATTTATTTTTATTGGAAAGTCAGATATACAGAGAGAAGGAGAGGAAGATCTTCTGTCCAATGATTCAATCCCCAAGTGGCCACAACTACTGGTGCCGAGCCAATCTGAAGCCAGGAGCCTCTTCAAGGTCTCTCACACAGGTAGGTGCAGGGTCCCAAGGCTTTGGGCCATCCTCGACTGCTTTCCCAGGCCACTAGCAGGGAGCTGGATGGGAAGTGGGGCAACCAGGATTAGAAACGGTGCCCATATGGGATCCCAGGCGCGAGCAAGGTGAGGACTTTAGCAACTAGGCCTGCATTGGGTCTAAATCGCTCAGTTTTAAACATGGGAATCTTAGCTGTCCATTTGTTAATCCTTAGGTGAAAAGTCATCTTGTTTCTTTCACATTCTCCCGAAGCCTAAAATTTTAAAATTCTCAGCAAGCATCTCTTGATTGATTGACTGATCAGCAGTCATATTACAAATGTAGTTTGCTGTATTTGTCTCAACATCCTTCTTGTGAATGCAAAGCATGGAGTCCCTTGGGGAATTCTGAAGGTCTTGGACCCTCACAGAGCACCTGGAGCCGCGCCAAGCACTGGTTCTTACACAGAGGGCACCATGGGGCCTTGCCAGACCAGCAAAGGAACCTCCTAGAAGCAGGGAGGGGAACAAAGGATGGAATCACTGGATTTGAGAAGGCAAAAATCAGAGCCAAAGTTCAAATTTGATTGAGGTCTGAGGTTCAATCAGGCTGAAAACAGCACACAACAGCAGGGTTGGGGATTAAACAAATCTCTCGGCTTGGGGGAAGGAAAATAGAATAATTAAGTCTTAGTCCTTAAAAGAACAACAATAAGTCACACTCTTAGCAAGTGTTTCTCACGTTCCCAAAGCCAAGATTTTGCATATTAGCTCCTTTGTTAGCATTATTGTTGGTCTTGCCTGTTTAGATAAAGAAACAAAAGCACAGGAAAGTTGTGTGACTTGCACAGGGTCACACAGCTAGCAAGTGTCAACCCTGGACTTCAAGGCTGGTGGCCGAGAGAAAGAACTTGACCAAGATCCAAGGTGAGACATTAACATAGAGTCGAGATTCTGGTTCTGCAGAGGGCCAACTAGTGGTGGGCCAATGAGATGAGGGACACAGCAGAGGTTGAAGGTTAAGATGCAGATGAAACCATGAGCTCAAAGGCCACAGACTTCAAAGCAGAAGGTTAGATACCAAATGGGTAGGGCAGTGGTTAGTAGCATGGGCTGAACTGGATGGCTGCCACTTAGCCATCAAAATCTTAGACCAGTCATTCCATCCTCCTGTTTCTGCCTCAGCTTACTCTTCCTGCGTATGATCACACCTACCTCACAAAGTTGCTATGGCAATCAAGTGAGTTGATATATATATATATTTGTATAACATGAAGTATAGGACTAAGTGCTCATCCTCACAAATCCACTGGAGGAAACGCTGGCTGCTATATTTACCTTGAGGAGAAAGTAATGACAGAATTGGTGGTTTCCCTGCCCAGTTTGTGTTTCCCTAAGGAAACAAAATCCATGCCTGAAAAACGAAGCTAATGTCAACTGAAACTCCTCCTGACAGCTTGAGGTCAATGTCTGCTGGAGCCCACTTGTTCTGGCCTCTATTCTCCTGCTTTCCATCCACACATCAAGGAAGGAGGCACTTAGAGGTGTGCCTGTCCCAAGCTGCCTATGTTGTAACAGTTAATTAATCTGTTCATTTGCTCCTCAGGTTTTCCCCTCCAGGCTCCCTTTCCTTGGTCCTCTCTGGAATTTGAATACAGTTAAATTAGGCTGTAATTAAAAGTGTTGAAATACCATCCATCTCCATTGAAAACAAAATCAGAGTAAGACTGGATTTTTTTTTTTTTTTTTTGTAATAACATTGTGTAAGAAACTCCAATGGTGTGGGCCCAGTGAACCCACTGAGGCAGGGAGAGAGAAAGATAAATAAATAACTCCTTTATTCCACCAAATATGTGAGGGCAGAGTTTTCTCTCCTGGGTCTTGATGCTCAGGAATTTATTAAGAAAAGAGTACAATGCTCGGTGTGCAGAGACTTCTGTCCTGGACTTTCCATTTGAAAGCAAAGCCGATGATAATCCCCTTTTCGGGGCTCAGTTTTTGCATCTTCAAAATGGGGAAGCCAGAAAAGCTTGATGACTCTAAAGTCACCCAGCTACATTGGTCATCTGGCCAAGCTGAGGAATTCTCAAGCCTGTGTCACAAGCTTAAGAAAATGATCATTGGCAGTTTCTTTCACTCAAGTCACTGGCTTTTGGAATAGGTATGCTGCCCTCTGGTCAGAAAGACTGGACCAGAGATTAGAGGCCCAATCCCATGGAGCAATGCAAGTCCATGAAAGTGCTGTGTGAGGATCTCTGGCTCATGAATCCATCCACAGTGTTTGGGACTAGCCAACCCCATCAGATGATCTCGTGGAAGAGTTTTCCGTATGCTTCCCTCGGGCAGAGAAGAGAGGGGAATAACTGAACCATGGCTGTAAGCAGGAGCATGATGGCCAGATCAACTGGAGTCTGAAATTTTGATGGTACCTCTGCATCTACCAGTGCTAAGACTTTGTGTTATATACCCTCTCTATATACCTTAGCTTCCGTGTATGTAAGTGGAAAGAGTAAGATCCCACTCCATATGGATTTCATGGGAAGGAGTGAGGTAACCTATGTCCATTACATTGTATAGGATAGGACATTATACTAAGCCCCCTGTTAGGGGGGGGCTGTGGTTACACCAGTGGCAGTGGATGAAGAAGCAGGGGGCAAAAGGAGGCCCAGAAGGCAGATGAGCCATGGAAAAAATGAATCATAAATGCAGTTGTCTGTAGAGGAAGTGCCCTGTCCAGCTCTTAGCCCACGTGCTCTGATGGCACTCCTCCACTTTTACAGCCATGGCACCTCTGACACAGACCGACCCATGCCAATCATTCTCTCAGGCATTGTGATTGGTCCAGAAGCAGCCAAAGCCCACCCATGGGGTTTCACCTTGGAATACCTGAGACTGCCTCTGTTCCAGTAGTAATGAGAGACCAAGTCTCTTCATGAGCCTTTACGTGATTTTCAAGGATTCTTGAAGTTTCTGGAGGATCTTGATGAAGGGAAACCACCATTTTGCTGTTTCTACCCTGTGAAATACTGACTTGCCCTACTGTGGCTTCCCTCCTACCAGGACAACCTTGAAATTCACCCAGGCATTGCCAAGAATAACCTTGAACTCTGAGCGCACATCAGAGTGATTTTTTAATAATGCTAACTTTTCTTTTTGGAAGAGTGATTCTAAGTCAGGTGCAAAGTACATTCCCATCAGCAGGAACCACTAACATCACAGGCATTTCTGAGCAGGAGGTGACATAAGATGAGCATGTGCATCGCTAGCCTCCACTCCTCATTCCACTGGAACCTTGCTCCCTGCCCCAAAATCAACACCCTGAACAGAGAAAGGAAACTATACTTCGGTTCCCAGACCTGGGGATGGTTGGATTCCCCACTCATCTCATTCAATCCCATGCCACCAGGGAATTGCCAAAGCTCAACACTCTAGGTAAGACCCAGAGTTAATAACACAATGACAGCCTTACATTGATCATGGATTTTCCCTTCTAGTTAACAGAATGATTCTTTTGAACTGTGCCCCCTTAATTGTTGGTGAGGGGCCTGCTTCTCCCACTCCCAGCCCTTTGCTTTCTAGGATAAGACAAACAAAGCTTATTGGATTCTGATACATCATCCTGGCAGTGAGCATCAATAGCCAAGGACAGCTGTGAGAACAGAACCTATGTCTGTTGCAATCATCCCTCCCTCCCCGCCCTTCCTCCTCTTCTCAGCAAATCTACCCAGCCCCTCACCCCTAGGGAAACTGAGAGTTCATTATGAACAGCAGCCAAGTCAATAAATTCACAGCTGAGATTTCAGTCACCTACTGTGGCTGTCTTAACCGCTGACAAAGTCATCGCATGTCCACACGCTAGGCAGAGGAGGCTTGTGGGGCAGGGTCAAGTGGCAGGGGGAAGTTCTGCAGACAAAATGCTCTTTCTGTAAAGCAGATTTGATCATGTTAGACATCCCCATCACATCTAAAACTTTTCAACTTTGTTTTTAGGTAGAAGACCAAAACATTGAACCTGACTTGCAAGATTCTGCAGGGTCTGGCCCCTGCTAGCCTGCTTGACTTCACAGACAAAAGTGTCCTCCTCCTGCATGCTCAGTTACTGCAGCCACACTGATAATATTTCATTCTTTCAGCTGTTTGGTGGACCTTCAGGTCTCAGATCATATGCAGTCTCTTTAATCTGGAGCAAATCCTACTCTAATCTGGTTTTATCAGACTTCATATTTTTACTTGCATTTGTCCCAGCCTACAATGTTCCATACACATACTCATAAATATATGGGTTCACATATACACATATGATTATTAGAAAGATATGCTCTCAAACATTCTAATGCAAGTATGTTTTTCTCACCAACTGTCTCCAATGCCTAGCAAAATGGTAAGCACAAAACTGATAATCAGTAGGTATGTGTTAAATAAGTGTATAAATGGGTGAATTTAAAGGCAGGGTCTATTCTGAGAGCTGGAAGCTGTTCGGTGAGGTTAAAACAGAGAATGTGGACCTGGTACGATATCCTAGTGTTCACCAGGATTCTATATGGACACCAATTTGTATCTTGGCTGCTCCACTTGCCTGCTGGCTCCCTGCTTGTTTGGCAACACCATAAACAACCTCCAAGATAGGTCATTATTCAAGAGGAGACCAAAGTAGCCACCTCAACAGACCTCTAAAATAAATTCACTGTACCTCATATTAGAAAGACAAGCGGGATTTTTCTCCACACTGGGTGGAGGGACAGAAGTACATCACATACCATAAAGTTGAAATATCTTTCGTTAAACACCTCGTTTAACACCACGAGATCCTCATCTTTAATGACCACTCATATCTCTTTCCTCCATCCTACACTGCCTCTTGAAATTCTTCCTCTTCAAGTTTCAACTTTAGTTTGCAAGTTGGTCTAACAATGACTGCCATTACTAATGATGGCCATTTCTCAAACAGGACCTTTTCTTAAAGAGCCTGGCTCTTTGCTGCCGTATCAACACTGATCAAATACGGTAAGGCTCTTAGGAAGAATTTTCATTCCCCTTGGGTGCATTGGCCTGCTGGGTGGGAGTCACTGTAACACATAACCTTGTTCCTCAGGCATGGGATGTTGGCCTTTGCCCAAAAGGTCTTGTGGAACACAGGGGGTCTTCAGCAGGAGAGTGAACCCCTGGATAGGTGGTCTCCTCTGCACCTGAGATGTTGCTTCAGTTGCCAGGGAGAAGCCAACGGCAGCCTGTGGGTGTCCCTCCTTCCAGCATTAATTAAAGCTTTGCCCTGGGCCCAGCTGCAAAGAAGACCACGGGATGCAGTGTGGCGGGGGAGCAGCTGCAGCTTCAAAGAATCTACAGGCAGCTCTGAGCACAGCAGACATCTCCCCATCCAGGCATTTTCCAGCAGGAAGCAGCACTGTGGTCATTTGGGGAGAGAGGGAGTTTCTAAGCTAAAACATAAATGTCTGCTTCCCAATAAAAGGGAAATGGTGTGTCCTTGGACAATGTCTGTAAAATAACCCTCTCTGATTTCCCAGGACTAATGTCAGCAGTCCACCAGGACTTGGTCTGTAGAGGTCGCCCTTCCCATTCATGGCATTGAAACGTACAACGAGGCAGCTCTGCCACCTGTTGGAGCCACCTTCTTGCAACCACACCCAAAGGACTAAGGATAACCTCAACTGTAAGAACAGTTACTGAGGTGTTACCAAAACAGGCTCTGGAAAGAGAAACCAGAATTCTTCCTGAAATCAAGACATATCCCTTCTCTGCACTCCTCTTTTCTGCTTCTCATGAATGTCTGCTTCATTCTCTCTTCTCAGTTTTCTGTCCCCTTCATACCCATGGCAGATTGGACCAAACCTCTCCACCATCACTAAGCTTATATGGAGAACAGCACCAGATAACCATGTAAATGGAACATGGATGGGAATTCCCTGCCAATCTAAATGGATATAACTCCAGGCAAGAAAGGGGGACAAATAAACACATAATGGGTCCAGGGTATTAGGTTATAAGAGATAAACGTCAAGTTTTCTTGGCAAGAGGAACATTGAATTTTCATACAGATCAGAAGGATGTGTATGTGCAGGGTGTGTTTTGGAAATAAATTAATTCTTGGTGATGTGATAAGATCAGTTTCATTCTAAATGCTCAAGGGAGCAACTAGCTGCAGAAACATAGACTTAGAAGGAAATGTTCCAGTTCATCACAGGAAAAAGGCAAACCTCACAGCCTGGCAGCCGGTGCTGGGCTGGAAACACCTTCCAAGGACATCAACAATCAAGGAGCAAGGGAAGCCTGGACTGTTAGTCTGAGGCTGGTGAGTCCTGCACACTGCAGAATGGACTGGTTGTATGTTGATCTTTGGTGGTTTAGGTAGAGTGTGAGATGGATTCAAGAGTGGCAGAGAAGCTAGGAGGAGAAGGGGTTGCAGCAGTGAGAGTTAAATAGGGCTAGGGAAGGGCAAGAAAGGGGCATGTTACAAGAAGGAGCATTGCGTGGATATACTTCAAAGTCTAGGCTGTAGGCACTCTGAGTGGTCACAGAGAACACCAAAGCCCAGTTGTCATCAGCTCTGTCTAGTTCTGTGTTTAACACTGAATATGGAATGCTTGAGCTCAGAACTACATAAACACCCCTGGCTCTAGTGTACAATTAGCTGGAGAACAACAGGCAAGTTGTTTCCTGAATAAAGCCACATACTGGTCCATTTACTGCTAGTATAATGAGATATCTTGAGCTAAGTACTTTATAAAGAAGAGGTTGATTTAAATCCCAGGCCTGTAGATTCAAGAATAATTGTTCAGTTGTAGAGAAGACTCCCTTGGCCTGTGTCACGTGGCAGAAGATATCATGGTTGAAGAGCATGCAAAATTGAGAGATCACAGTATGAGGCAGGAAGCTAGAGAGGCAGGGGAGCAGCAGGCTCAGTCTTCATAACAACCCTCTTGTAAGAAGAACCAGGACCCTGGGAGAGCAACATTAATTACCCTCAAGGGCAGAGCTACTGAGCTCCACCTCCTACAGGTCCCATCCCCTCCCACATTTAGTGGGGACTGAGCTTCCAATACCTAAGCCTTTGGGGAACACACTCAAACCACGGCAGAAGCTACAGAGCCCCTGTTCCTCACCACCAGCAAATGGCAAACATCACCACTGATGGTTGATGGGACATGAATAGATTATTTGTGGGGAGCAGCTGTGCAGAGAATGGGTCACCTGCAAATCAAAAGACAGAGGTCCAAGTGGTTAAGACACAAGCTAGAGCACCACTACATCCATTTGTTACAGCTGCCATAACAAAGAGCCACAGACTGGGTGGATAAAACAGTAGAAGTCACAGTTCTAGAGGGCTAAAAGTCCAAAACTTGAGAATCAGCGGAGTTGGTTTCTTTCCTCTAGTTTCAAGGTGCTAGTATTATTACCTGGATAACTTTTTGTTTAAGTGCTTATGCTGCCATAGAACTCTTTGTAATTCATCAAAATTCATAGGATGTGGAAGGCCAGAAAAAAGGTAAGCGGCAGGGTTATTACTTGAAGTTCAATTCAATAAATATAATTTATTTTTCTATAGAGTCCTTTATACAAAATATTGCCAGCGGCTTTATGGTCCAACAAGACTGAGTTTGAATGACTTAAGTTATTTGCTTTCAAACCAAATGAACTTTTATGAACACTTTGACTTCCCCCTGTACTAAATGAAGTGATATACAGCTCTCCTCAACATAATTTCTGTCACCGCCATTATCTTTCCTCGCTTCAGCTCCTTCCCAGAACTCCCAAAATGATATCAAATGATCATTGCCGCAGCACTTTCCTTATGGAGGGGACTGCTTCCACTCCCTTCAACCATTCAGCCTTGTCCATGACAGCTGAGTGGGGCGATGGGGAAGAGGGAGGCTGGAGTGCACAAAACCTTCATAACCATGCCTAGGATGGTGGCCCGTTACAAGATGCTACTGAGTTAGCCACAATCACAGGGTAAACAGCAACTCAGACCTTAGAGTTGCAAATATAACCTGGGTGTGCCCTTGGTACCTTGGACCTTGTCTCATCTCCCTATGGCATTTTAATCAAACACTGTGCTGCAACAGCTGCTAGAAATGGCAGTTTGGAAAGACCTTCCAGATGCACAACAAAACTGGAAAATCCTTTCCCCAGCCTGTTTCCTGTTCTTTATTCTGTGCTCCCTGAAACTCCCTCATAAATCAAGCCTTGTCAGTCTTTCTGTTTTGGGAGTTTTTTGTTTGTTTGTTTTTTGCTTCTCTCCTTACTCAGCCTGGATCTCTGACTTCTTCAATTCTCCTTTTCTTTCTTTCTTTTTTTTTTTAACCATTACTTCATTACTATATAAGACAAGAGCACACAAGGTGGGCCTGGGGCAGAAAAAGATTGCAGGGATTTATCACTTCATACATTTCCTCATGTCCAAAAGTGTCCATTCTAAGCACAGTTATGCTTCGGTTAAACCCAGAGTATAAAATATTATGTTATCACCAGGACTTCCTGTGTCTTTATAAACAAGCCTTAGAATTGAACCAAAAAAAGAGATAGAAAATGCTAGTGTGTAATTTAACCTGTGCAAAGAAGATTTCATTTCCTCAAATGTCATCTAGGAATATATCCTTCCCTGTGAAAATGGAGAAAAATCTCAAAACAAATAGATTTACTTTACCCCAATTCCTTTGGCAATGACAAGTTTGTTTTTTCATAAACAAAGGAGGGAGTGGGCATGTAGCCTAATGATTCAGATGCCCACGTTTCCTGTTATGGAGTATCTAGGTTTGATGCAAGCCTCCAGTTCCCCACAGACAGACACCCCAGGAAGCAGCAGATGACAGCTCCCTTGTCAAGGGCCATGCTTGGACCAGTCCCTCCGCTTTCCAGGGTGGGATAATATGAGAAAGGAGAGTGTTACAGAGAGGAGTTCAGGAGACACATTCAGGCCTGAGCAGAGCAGAGGAATTTATACAGAGAAAGGAGCGGAAGAAGGTAACTGCTTGTGACACTCCTAAAAGCTTGCATCTTGCGCTGTTGGATTCCATGAGATGCCCAGACATTCTCCTCAAAATAGCTCTTATTTGCTTGAGTTATTCTGAGTGTCTTCTATTCTCTTTCACCCAATGTGTCAAGATAATCTATTGAGATATTAATTTCTGTCCTGTTTCTCAGCTAAAGAGAGAACAATGAAAAAGAAAAAGCCCATTTTTGCTTTATTATTTTTTTATTATTGCATTGACCAATGTGGTAACCACTAGCTAGTGCTGAGTGTTTCAAATGTGGTCATCCAAAATGGATGTAAAATATCTCACTCAGAATGTTGTATTGATTGCATGTCAAAGTGGTAATATTTTAAATATCTTGGGTTAAATAAAATATCCACCATTTTTAATGCAATGATTAAAAAATTTTAAAGTTATTTTTCTCCAGAACAGTGGAGACTGAACATTCAGGCAAGTCTTATTTTTTAAAAAAGATTTATTTATTTTTACTGAAAAGACAGATTTACAGAGAGAAGGAGAAACACAAAGAGCTCTTCTATCCACGGTTCACTGGTTCACTCCCCAATTGCTTGCAATGGTCAGAGCTGAGCCAATCCAAAGCCAGGAGCCAGGAGCTTCTTCCAGGTCTCCCACATGGGTTCAGGGTCCCAAGGACTTGAGCCATTCTCTGCTGCTTTCCAAGGTCATAATCAGAGAGCCACATGGGAGTTGGAGCAGCTAGGGCACAAACTGAGGTCCATATGGGATACTAGTGCTTGGAGGTAGAGGATTGGGCTGTTGAGCCACCACACCAGCCTTAAGGCAGATCTTAACAAGTGAGGGAGTGGCCACAATGTCTGAACTGCAGGATTTCTGAATACCCCCGATCCATTCAGATCTGTAGCTGGCAATTCAGACTGACCATGGAATTAAGATGAAGTTGCTGCAGAAGAGAGAAAAGGGAAGAGATCCCATTCTGGGTGGGGGGTGGGGGAGAGAATGATGCCACCTTGGGAGAGAACTGCATGCTTAGAGTTGAGAGGGAGGGAGGTTTAGAGTAGAGGGCAGGAGGTTTAGGAGTGCTGGACACTTAGGGACACTAGGGACCTGTGTTTTCCCTTGCAGTGTACTAACGAAAGAAACCTTAATGGGTGGCCACTGGATCCTAGAGTTGATCAACTAACCAGAAAAGTGTACAGAATCTCCTGCATTTAAGTCATGGCTCAGCAAAGGTACTGAAGGGAGCATCTCCCAAAACAGATGGGAACCAAAGTCACTTCCAAGATTTGATGCAATCCTCTGAGGACAGGGGCAGATACTAGACATCCCATCAGCCATGTGGCTGGGTCTCAGAGCCAGCTTCAACTTGATGAAGGAAAATGGAGATATGGGAACTTCAGAGTACTGTGGAGCACATTGATGCCTGTTTCACAAGTACTTTTGGCCTAAGGTAATCACACACATGCCAGCACATCTTCAAAAAGTTATTCAGGACATTAGAAGCTGCAGGCCCTTGGGCCTCTATGCATTGTGATAATTTTGTGAGACTAAGAGATGTCCAGCTGGCTTGTGAAACATCATTTCTGCATATGTCCAGGAGGAATTAGCATTTGAATTTGTAGAAGAAGTCAAGCAGGTGGCCCTCTCCCAAGATAGGTGGATGAGACTCAATCCATGGAGGACCTGGATGGAACAAAAGGCAGAAGATGGGTGGACTCAATTCCTTTTCTTGAGCTGGACTTCCCGTTATTACACAGTACAGATTCAGTTTCTTGGATCTTACACTCGAAACTTTGCTGGTTTTCAGGCCTCTGGATTTGGCTCATCACTGACCTTCCTGGGTCTCCAGCTTGCAGACAGCCAATCTCAGGGTCTCTCAGCCTGCATAATCCTACAAGCCAGTTTCTTACAATAAATCTCTCACTGCACATCTGTGTGTGTGTGTGTGTGTGTGTGTGTGTGTGTATACATATCCCCTCTGAATCCTGATTGATACACAGCTTATAAGACAGGGAGAAGGAGAATCGGTGCTTCACCCAAGTTTACATGCCCATGCTAGTAAATGGAGGGCAGGGATTTGAATCAGGACTTGCAATCATCATGGTGTGTGTTCCTTCCTCCAGTTTATATAATGGATGAGGGAGAAGCAGCTCTGGCAGCCGTTACAATTCAGAGGCCTTAGAGCTCTGATGCACCCGGTCACTCTCCACTTGTCTCCAAAGACACATTCATCGGCCCCTAGAGTTCCAGGAAGCATGGCATGAAGTGACCTGAAAGCAACTGTACAGAATATTCCAGACCATTTCCTGGCTGAGGAGGCCCACAGTCACAGACAAAATGACATGCCCCATGGCTTCCAACTGAGAAGGGGGAAGGCAGCAGACATGACACAATGGGAAAAACCTAGACAGAACTGGGTTTTGTGGCTTCACTTTTGACCTTCCATTGGCCAGGTATAAAACAAGCCCAAAACTGTCAACTTCGTAGGTGTGATATTAGGGTGAGATGACACGTCAGGTATGAACGATTAAGCTGTATATAGTGTGCATAAAATAAACAATAAAAGTCAGCTGGTGCTAAGAGTGATGCAGAGTCTCACAATATAAAAGAATAGAATAGAATAGAATAGAATAGAATAGAAAGACAAAGAGGGAGAGGGAGAGAGACTATTAGACGGAATTCAAATGTCAACACTGCTATTAGCTGTGTGTCTCTAGGCGAGTCACTGAACCTCTCTGCACTCCCATTTCTGCGGACTGCAATGTGGAGAATGCTCGTTAACTTGTGAGAATCAAGCAGGATGAAGGATGAAACTGGCCACCCAGGAAGGACACAGGCATTCACCAACCCTTCCCTGTCTCCCGGACTTAGAGGGACTCTGAGTGAGGGCCCATGACCATCAACCCGGAGGAAGCAGAGATTCCCTGGCCACTTCATGTGCCAGGCTCTCCTCCCCACCAGCTACAAGACTTGGGACTCAAACTGGTCCACAGGGCTGACAACTCTTCCTCCCTCATTATTTATCCTCAAACAAACGGGGGCGGGGGGAAGGAGAGAGAGAGAGAGAAGAGAGAGGAGAGAGAGGAGAGAGAGAGAGAGAGAGAGAGAGAGAGAGGCCATACTGTTGCCTCAGGCAAACTATCCTCAGAGATACGAATTGCTCTTCTAGGCAGCCCAAAGAAAGATTGGAGTCCCGGATGAATGGGCTGCAAGCTCCGCCCCACACTCTTGGCCCAAGGGAGGTGGGGGGGGACACACAGCTCCATCTTCCAGCTGGCAGCCTGGAGAAACATGAGTCACTGGGATTCCTGGAAAAAACGACCCGTGAGAGGCAGCGGGCTGATTTACTAGTCACCCTGTCTGAATAATAATAATGCCCGGATGTCCCCATGGCACCTCCATCACCTCAGAGAGAAGGAGCTCTGAGCCAGGCGGCAGGGGCAGACTCCTCACTGCAAAAAGCAATTAGCTGTCATCTCCGCTTCTGCCCCTACCACGAGGATTTGAGGCTCTGTCTTCCTTTCACTTGAGTGAGTGTGTGTGCATGTGCATGAGGGTGTGCAAGTGGGTGTGTCAGGGTGCGGGCTGGCAGAGGGCGGAGAGCCCTAAGCCCAGCATTCAAGACTTGCGTAGAAGGCAACCTGCCACAATTGGTCGCTTCATAGCCAATCATTTCTTCCACAGAGCCACGCTAGGGCAGCCCCAAGAGGAGGCTCCTCCTACCACATCCATTGACAGAGGAGAGAACTTGAGGCACAAGTTCCCCAGGTCGCATAGCTGGGAAGTAGCAAAGGCTGTCTGGCTCCAGAGCGTAAGCTCTCAGAAACTGCTGGGTATCACAGCCCAGGAAGGATTGGCGGGACCCATCCGCAGAGTCCAAAGTCCTGTGTGTGCTAAGAAACTGACAGGTAAGCAAGAGTGCGTTCTACCTGCTATACCTACAGCAAACACACCCAGAGCCCCTGCAACGTGCCTGGCAGTGAGTTGGGGACATGAATAGCATACAGAAGGATCAGATCAGAATGCCACCTGAAAGAGTTACTACAAGGATAAATAAGCACGAACTGGCAGAGCGTAGTGGCCATTGTGGAGACGCTCTACATTAAATCAGGTCCTCTACTTTGCCACCTGGAGGAGTAGATGAGACTGTTCCCCACATTTCCTGAGTGGGTAAAGTCAGTTGCAAGTATTCCATGCTTTGTCCACATCGCAGCCAGCCAGTGAAAGGGGCAGAAATAGATACCAGCCCGGCTCCTCCTCCACATCGCACAGGGCAACAATGCAATCCAATAGTTGTGCTGAACCTGGGAACTTCTGCATCCTTCTCCCAACCCAGCACATCCATCCATCTCCAGTGGAGGAAACTGGTGTGTGATGTTCTTTTAATTAAGCCCCACATCATTGCTAAGTGCCCTCAGAGACAGGGAGGAATGTGAGGACTCTGAAGTACAAAGCCAGCTGACAAGGTAGGGGTCGTGATGGATCTCTCCAAGCCAGATCTGATTTGCTTCTAAAAATTTGGGATGCAGCCAGCCTCCAGGTAGGTTGGCAAGAACCCACACGATGCACTTGCTTTCTCCACAAACCAGAACCAAGTTTTCAGTCAAGGGAAGACGACGATTCCTCTGGATGCCATTGCTGGGGACATGTTCATCTGGAAGGTAAGCTTTGCAACCTTAAATGCTTGTAGAGGGACACATAAGCAACATCACTGAGTGAAGCATCCCAGAATGGGGTTAGTGGGGAGCAGAGGAGAATGTGGCAAAATGGACACAGATGCTGTGCAGAGAGCTGATAGGCCCAGTCACCTGCTATGTAGGGAAATTGGGATCCATTGAAGCCCAGTCTTCTGGTTTTTCAGAATAATGGGCTTCTCAACCCACAGTGGTGATCAAAGTCCTGACAACAGCTTATAAGGTCCTCCACAATCTTCCTCTAGCCCTGTTCCCATCACTTGTGGGGTGTCATTCTCCACTAATCTTACCCCATTTGTTCTGCTCTATCCACTCTGGCTTTCCTACTGAAGAATCATACACCAGCTAGATCACACCTTGGAGCCCTTGACAAAATTTCTGCCTGGCAAGCCCTTGCCATATATACTCCCAGGGCCCATTCCCTCACCCCCTTCAAATCTTTGCCCTCATCTCCACCCTCTTGAGGGGACCCCATGGAGTACTTCTGCCTGCCTCCCTCACCCCAGCCCTGGGGAAGTCCTTCCTTTAGCTTTCATTTTTTTCCCCTCCCATTTTGGGTAGCAGTGCCATGGCTTCTCTGAGAAAGTGCTATTCTTTCTCACTCCCCTATTACATATATACTTTGCAGGTGTGACAGAAATGGCTGAAGGTTGCCCTCCTCCATTTCCTCTTTGATGCAAGGAAAAACTACATTTCCCAGAGTCCTTTGCCCTAAAATTAAACCTAAGTGACAGTGATCTGCCAATGAGAGACGCAGAGAAGTGATGAATGCCACTTCCAGGCACAAGCAAAAGTAAAAAATGCTTATAACTACCTGTATTCTCTTTTGTCTCCTGCTGCAGCAATTATGTTGAAGATGCAAGGTCACACAATGCAGGGAACCAGGATTCCTGAGTCATGGCTTGAAAGACAGCCATAGGGAGAACTGCCCGACCTTCATTGTGATTGGGACATGACCCAGAACTAACTCTTGATTAGATTCACCACTGAGATCTGTTTGTGTTCAGAGGGGGAGTCACTGTAGCCCTTTCTGACTAGGATGCAGACATCAAGCAAGAACAGTTGGTCCGTCCCATCTTACCAGACCAGGATAATTGGACTCCCTCTCAAGATGGAAACAAAACACTCCTGGTTATGATACACACAGTAGGGGCTCCCTCCAGAGACTTTTCTTTAGCTTTGACTCCTTGCTTGAAGTTTCTGTGTGTGTGTGTGTGTGGCGGGGGGGGGGGGGGGGGGGGGTTATCCCTGAACCCTTTCCTTGAAAGCAAAGGACTCTGAATTCTTGACCCAATTGCCCCAACTTTTATCTTACTCTAATCCGCTGAACTTACTCCCAAGCCCGGTCTGTTTGCCATTTCTTTTTCTGCCAAATGTAGGTTCTGTACCCCAGCCCACTGTGCTTAGGAAACCTCCTTCTCTGTTTAGTCCTGGCCACTCAGTGTTTCCAGCACTGACCCTTGGGAGGTATCTTATCCATTCCAGGGAGGATTGGTAAGCACCCAGTGCATGATTCAACGTGTCAATTTCTTCCTAATTTCTTCCTAATTTCTTTGTTGCATCTTCACAGTCTCAGAATGAAAACAAACTCATCTGAGGGTTAAGAATTTGGGATCTGGTGCTAGATTAGCTTTATTTAAATATCCTTCTTATTCACTGGCAAGTTACCTTGGATATAAATCCCAGAATCCCAATTTTCTTGTCTGGAAAATGAGCTCTATACTAGTCCTGATTCTCAACATTTTTGTGATGATTTAATAAATTAAGATATGTGAATATATACTTAGACCATGTCTGGTACATCATGAGCACCCAAAGTACAGGGTGCTTGAAAAACTTAATGGAAAACACATATTATACAAAAGCTATGCATGGATTCCAAAAATGGTTGCAAACATGCTTTCATTTCATTTCCTACAAAATATTGGGATAAGCTCAATACTGTATAAGCTCTTCTTGGTAGATGCCACATACTAACTCTGCTCCCATTTAACCTCATCAAAAGTGGTATTAAATTCTCCCTTCTACAGATAGGAACAGGGAGGCTCATTGAGGTTAATGCAAGGGCTCTGTCAGACAGCCATCATGCACATTGCTAAGATTCAAAGCTCTATCTCAGTGACCCAGTCTTGGGCCCCAAATAAACGCAAAAGGGTGGCCAAGGCTTGTTAAGCAGCTGTGGATGTTTGGAAAGCAGTTTCAATTATCCACGCAACAGCACTGAGGGGCATGAAACAGCATCCCCAATTAGCACTCGAAGAAAGTGACTCTAAGGGAGGTGAAATAAGTCCCCAAAGGTCACACTACTAATAAGAGCCCAGTCAGTTGGACTTCATGGAGTCATTCCCCAGTGTCTGGCTCTCTTGTAATAATTACAGCTGTTTATGGAACTTTCTTAACGTCCCAAGCCATGCACCACTGTCACAGCTCCCTTCAAGGAGGGTATGTGGTTGTTATTTTGGAGACAAGGAACCAGAGGTGCAAAAGGCTGGAGTTACTACCCAATCTCAGTTTGCCATCACAATGTGTTTCTTTTTGTTCCATATCAAGCTTTCAATCCTAAAGACCTCCTGGAATGAAAAAATTCATCCCTTACCTCAGCAGCCACCACCCAATCATGCCATGGGCCTCTTCAATTTGGATTCTTTTACTGTAATTCAGAATTCATGATGCCTTGACCAAAATTGGAGTTTCTCTTGCATGCTCTACAGAAGGAACTGATCTGGTAAATGAGGGGTGAAAATAAGATTATGGGCTGTGCCTGAGATACATAAGTGTGCATTCTTACAAAATGCATGTATCTAAAAATTGCACCCTCTTGAAGAAAAATGTCCCCATGAGTCTGGAGCATGGACTTGGCGGCAGCCTGGCTGAGGAGTAAGGATGGGTACCAGCTTCAGGAGCTGAATGGTGGCTGGCCACTGCTGGTAAATGCTGGTGAGGCTGTCTTCTGCTTCAACTATGAGAGATATCACCATTATGAAATACCCTTGTTCTCCCAAGGAAGAATGGCAAGGCTGCCTGCCATCTGGATTCCCTCTGGGCTATCCTGGAAGTTTGAACGAGGAATGTTGGAGAATCAGAGCTTTCTCCCAATATTGCTCACTAGCATCCTGTTTGCAAGAAGGCAAGGACAAATTGCAAATGGTTAATGAAATATAAACAGCATTTGCAGTGAGATCCTGCTGGACTTTCCCGTTCCATCAGCCCACAGTACTTCTGAAGAGAGAATGCAGAAGGGAAAGTGCAGTGATTGGCTGGGGTTGCCCCCGGCCCCACACTCCCTAGCACTGAGACCTTGGTATCCCACACACTAGCAAGTAACAGAGCACAAAACAGCCCAAGACACACCTCCTGCTATTTCAGGACCGCACAAGGCAAATAGGAATAAACCAAAGAAACCTTGGTGTTTTGTCTTCTCCAGAGAACCCACTGGTTTAATTCGTGTTAGCATATTAATTGCCCGTATGCTGCTGGGTGCTGCTAATTGCAAATGAATGGTATTTATTCATTATAGAAGACCCAGCAGGAGAGCCTCTCTATTTAGCAACACTATGTTAATTTCACTTTGGCTTCAGGAGATCCTAAAACTGCTTTGAATGAAGAGTTTGGAAGGGAGAGTTACTTTCTACTTCACCCTTTACAAGGAAATAATGGATAGATTTTTGGACCCTTTTTTCCTCGGGTCCCTGGCTTGTCGCTCTGTTCCAAGTGCCTGTGGACCAGGTTAACAAGTAATCAGGTTAAAAGCTACCACGAATGCATTTGTCTCTCCCCTTTTCATTTGCTGTTCACTGAGCAGTACAGTTCCATCTCTGCTTCATTTACATGGAGGTTGTATCCTCATGCCCCATAAGAAATTATTGGTTCTTCCTTGTATATACCTGTGTGGTTGAGTCTGCCCAAAACTTATTGAAAAACCAGCAGTCTTGGAATAGAGTTTAAGAGACATAGAGGAGAGCACAGTACAAGAGCCTAGCAGCTAAAGTACTTGCCTTGATCACAACTTGGATACTATATGGGCACCGGCTCTCATCCCTGGACGGCCCAAAGCCTTGGGACCCTGCACCCAAGTCGGATATCCAGAAGAAGCTCTGGGCTCCTGGCTTCGGATTGGCACAGCTCCAGCTGTTGCGTCCGATTGGGGAGTGAATCATCGAATGGAAGATCTTCCTCTCTGTCTCTCCTTCTCTCTGCGTATCTGCCTTTCCAATAAAAATAAATAAGTCTTGAGAGAGAGAGAGAGAGAGAGTTAGAGGCCTCAATGTGGGCTTGAATCTAAATTGCAAATTCAATCAAGATTTTTTCCTGAGAGCCCTGAGTCTGTAAGGCTTGTCTATGTCACCAACACACCGTTTCTCGTTTATCCAGTGATGCTTGCATGCGCATCATGGGGCAGAGCAGGTTGCAATCATCCTCCATGGGAAGAGATGAGGAATGGCAGTGCCCATCATGTCTTTTGCAGTCCAGAACTTGGAGCACCCAAAAGAATATTGTGATTTACCTGAAATACTAAAGTTCAAACGTGATTATTTATCTTCCCTGTGGAATGACCCGAATTCTTCATTGTCTATCTGCCCAAAAATAATGGTTGATATTTACTAGAAGCAACCAGAATCACAAAAATCATTTGGTGTAAAATTTATATGCAGGTACTATCATTTTCATGGTATTACAACAACAAAAATTCAGTAAGGATGGACATCACCACTGTATTTATTTCCTATATGAGAAGTTTTCAAACATTTCATGGAAAACAGGTATTATGAAAAACTGTACAGAGATCTCAAAAATTGTTTTGCACAAAAATAAGCTTATCTCTCATTTCATTTCTTAGCAACTTTCTAAAGTACCCTTGTGCATGGGGAAGTTGTGACTCAAATCTATGGTCTCTTTCGTCCTGAAGTCTAACCTGTTCACTACCATCTTCTTACAAGTTTCCAAGTTCAAGTGGCTGGAACGTTGGATAGGCAGCAGAAAAATGTGAACCTGATCAAGTATAAGTAGTGGAATAGTGACACTTGTGAGGAATTGGAAAGAACATGCATGTAGATTTAAACTTTTAAGCCAGCTCAAAAAACTCAACAGTTAAGCAGCCACTTCAGTACCAGCATCCCATATTAGAGTGCCTGTTTCAAGTCCTCAATGTGCTTTAATCCAATTTTCTGCTCATGTGTGTCCTGGGAGATAGTAAATAATGCTCCCAAGTATCTGGTTCCTTGCCACCCACATGAGAGACCCAGATGGACTTGTAGGCTGCTGATTTGGGTCTGGCCCAGCTCTGACAGTTGCAGTTGGAAAGTGAAGCAGAAGATGGAAAGTCTCAGTGTGTGTGTCTCTATCGCACTGCCTTTCAAATAAATATACAGACTTTGAAATTAAACTAGTCAAGGGAAACACATCTGTAGACAGAGCTCAGCACCTGCTAAGCATCTCATAGCTTTTGCTTTTCCTCCTCCTCATCATCATCATCCTGCCTCCTCATCTTAAACACCCTTCTCTGAGACCCAGGTGGTGAAGTCTTACCCACGCATCAAGGTGGCAGCTAAATATTACCTGTTCAGAATCCTTCCTCACATCCCATGCACTAGCAAACTCTCCTTCTCATCTATGCCCAAAACGCTTAGCGTATCCTCTGTTCCAGCATCGAATGCATCTGTTTCCACTCCTATCTTCTGTGCTAAATGATAAGTTCCCCAAAGTCAAGATCTGTTATTCTCCCTCCTCCTCACTCACATCTGAGGACAGGAGACTCCAATTTGGTGTCTACTGTGTACCAGACATTACAATAAGCACTTAATTGTCGCAACTTCTAGGTGAAGACAATTTTTTTTTATTTTTATTATTTTTTCATTGGAAAGGCGGATATACAGAGAGGAGAGACAGAGAGGAAGATCTTCCGTCCGATGATTCACTCCCCAAGTGAGCGCAACGGGCCGATACTATGCCGATCCGAAGCCAGGAGCCTCTTCCGGGTCTCCCACGCGGGTGCAGGGTCCCAAAGCTTTGGGCTTTGGGCCGTCCTCGACTGCTTTCCCAGGCCACAGGCAGGGAGCTGGAAGGGAAGCGGGGCTGCCGGGATTAGAACCGGCGCCCATATGGGATCCCGGGCGTGCTAGGTGAGGACCTTAACCACTTGCGCCACCGCGCCGGGCCCAAGACAATTTTTTTTTATTCCATCTTATAAATTGCCCTTTTTGGTTCCAAAAAGGTAAAGCCATGTGCTCACTACCCAAACTGTAACAAAATCAAGAATTCAAACTCAAGTCCCCTTGATATCAAGACACCACCTCTTGTGTCATACAGCACTGTTCCCCCACCCCTTAGGCAGCTCCAGGGGCTACCTGCCAACCGCATGACTAAGAGGAAAGGCCAGTGGGCCCATCCCTGCCCATTTCGTAGATTGAGGGGGTTGCACTAACTGATATTTAGTTCCTTTCCTGCATCGACATTTTATTCTAGGAGGTGTGTTATCTCTCCTTTTGACACTGCCTGAACTATTTGAGACAAGTCCCTGCTTTAAAAATAATGATAAAACTGCCTGTCAGTGAAAATAAGCCGCACATACTATCTCAGTAATAGAAGCAGGAGAATTTCGGAGATACCTCTGTGAGTTCGTTAGGCATGCAAGATTAAACTCAAATTCATCTTGGCTCAAGTTATATGCGCTCTGAAACCAAAATGCAAGGATTGGAATTTTTGGCTGCTCAGTTGATTCAAGCTGAAGGTGAGGGAGCATGTAGAATGAATGCTCACCTGAATAAACATGCAGAAAGCAGGTCCTTGGAAGACAGGGACTTCTAATTGCCACCAGCCTGGTGAATGTGGATGCTAATTTTCAGTGGCCTGAGCAATTTGGATACCTCATTTGAGGCATAAATGTACTTTAAGAAAAGAGAGGGATAAGAAGGTTGCTTAACCATAACACTTGATATTTGCAGACAGAAAACTATCTATACTTAAAGAAATCTAGATAAGTAAATTTTCACCTGTTTGGAATTGGTTGCCTTACCAAAAGCAGGTGACTATTCTCAACATTAACTATTTCCTAATTCCTTCCTTGCACTGAGTTTCCTATTTGTTATTCTAGAGAAGTGAGATTAATAAACATTATCAATTAACAGAAAGATGCATCTGTGGTCACACAATGGCTCTCTACATTGTATGAGGTTCCAATTGAGCTGGTCCTTCACACTTTCTGTTTATTTATTTATTTGAAAGGCAACATTACAAAGAGGGTGTCAGGTCTTCCATCCACTGGATCACTCCCCAAATGCCACAGCAGCTGGGGCTGATGCAGCCTGAAGCCAGGAGACTGGAACTCCATCTGGGTTCCCATTCGGTGATAGACCAAGTTCATGGTCTGTCTTCTGTTAATTTCCCAAGTGCATTAATAGTGAGCTAGATTGCAAGTGGCACAGCAAAGTTTTGAATTATACTCATGTGGGATTCTGGGATTGCAGGTGGTGGTTTAACTTGTTGTACCACAATGTTGGCCCTAGCTGCTCCTATAAAGATCTGCATTCTGGACACATTTCATGCCCAGTTGGTTCACAGAGGCCTAAGGACATCATCCCTTACCTGAATGCCTATCCTGCAGTCCTACATGCAAATGTTAGCTTTCCAGATTGGTTCCCTGCTTCACTAGCCTAGCAACAATAGGTCTGTTCTCATCTGCAGATTCACATGTCCCAACTTCTCAAGTTGAAGATTTAGAACCCAAAAGTGGATTGAAGAGCTTTCAATGCAAAGTTGTTATCACAGAGATTGAATTTCTGCAACACCACATGACCAGCAATTTCTCTCCCTGTCAATAGTCAAGCAATATACAAAGGTTAGATACTCTGAGCTAGCGAGTTAGATGAATTAAATGTTCAGTGGCATCAAGATAAGATGGACTGATGTGATCTTGTCACACAAGAATGGATAGTCTGGCTTCGTGTTTTCTAAAGCTCCAGTCATTCGGGTGCTACCTACATGGCTTTCTGCTGTATCCACTGGCACTGCTATTTATTGTCTTGATAAGGGGTCCTGATGCTCCCTATATAGATAGTTTTAAAAATCCCAACATCCGTGTGTATCAGGAGTTATCTTTTCCTTTGTTACCAATAGTTCCTAATTTAGTCAAAGCCTATTTGTCTTTCTTATATACAAAACAGTCTCCGCAACTTTTTAAAAAGGTCATTTGGCATTTGAGAGGAGACACCAGTAATATGTTGACAAGTCGGAAAGTGCTTACCTATCAGAACTATGGTTCAGCCTTCCTCTGTCCCTGGAGAACTCTGCTCTGAACTGTGACCATGCCTAACACTTCTGGGCCATGTTTTGCCAGCCAACACTCCGGGGCCGCCAGAAACAAGGGATTGCCATCCCACTCCTTGCTCTGCTGAGAACCGCTGGTAGAAATGCTGATCATCGCTCCCTGGGCCCACACAATACAAGGATCCTTGGGTTGTCAAAATGTTCTAAGCACTAAGAAATCATACGTCTATACTATTCTCTGGCCAGGGACTTGCCTCTCTACTTCAATATGTTTAAAGAAGCTGGCGCACTCTTGAAAGTCATACCCATTTCATTTGCACCTTCTATGGCTTGTGCAAAACACCATTTATCTGATGAGGAAAGAAGTTGTTTCTAACTTCTCCAGGGTGCTAGAAAATTGGCCCAACAATGGATATATTTATGTGATTTTTTTAAGGTCAGTTCTCTTGTGTTTTATTTGAACCCTCATTCTTAAAATAAAACATTCTACCCCTACTCTGTAATTATTTCACAGATAAAAATAACCGGGAAATATTTATCATTTGTCAGAAATGGAGTATAGAATAAATACAAATAACAGCAGTAAAATTTACTTAGATACCGTGATTTGCTGAAGATCCCAAAGCTGAAACCAACTCTTTCTTTGTTAAAACACATATACACACACAATCTTATTTTGGTGATGTGTTAAAGATATATATAGTACATCAGAATGGGTGGCGCTGGGCATTAGTACAGCAGCTACGACACTGCTTGGAGAGCCTCTATCTCATGTCAGCATGCTTGGGTTTGAGTCCCAATTCTGCCTCTAATTCCAGTTTCCTATCAAAGGAAATCTATCAAATCCTATCAAAGGAAATCAAGGGGATGCAGTAGGTGACGACTAAGTACTTGTGTCCCTCCTAGCCCCTTAGGAGACTCAGATGGGGCTCCTGATATTTGGCTTTGAGCTGGCCTGGCTCTGGCTATTGTGGACATTTGGAGAATGAACCAGTGTATGGAAGATCCCTGTCTACCTGCCTTTCTCTGTTTTTTTACCTACCTTTCAAACAAACAAAAATAAATCAATACATAATGAAAAGATTGGTGGTAAATAAAATTCTGCAAGTGGGAAAATGAGATCCAGTGTTATTTGATGCTGCTTTAACATACCTCAAAGAAAAATTTTTCAGTGGCTCAGTGGACATACACCAACATTCATGAACATTTATTGTGCCAATGGAAGCAAAACATTCAAACAGCATTAGTCGTATTCCTTTGAGTCCAACCCTGATCCCTTGTTGGGGCCTCCCACACGTGGGTGCAGGGTCCCCCCTCTGGGCCATCCTCAACTGTTTTCCCAGGCCACAAGCAGGAATCTGGATGGGAAGCGGGGCTGCTGGGATTAGAACTGGCTTCCCATATGGGATTCTGGCATGTTCAAGGCAAGGACTTTAGCTGCTATGCTATCATGCTGGGCCCATAAATACATATTTTTAAGAGAAAGTCAGAGTTCCAGAGAGGAGAGAGAGAATGAGAGATCTTACATCTGCTGGTCCACATCCCAGATGGCTGCAAAGGCTGAATGCCAGGAGCTTCTTCCAGGTGCCCTAAGTGGGTGAAGGAGCCTCAAACACTTGGATCATCCTGGACTGGATTAGCAGTCCAAGGCATTAGCAGGAAGCTGGATCCAGGAGTGAAGAATCTGAAAACCAAACTGGAACCCGTAATGGATGCTGGCATTGTAGGTGGCAGCCTTATTGACTACAGCACAGCATTGGCCCCAGGAATCTCCGTGGACATTTGCCTGCTCTCAGTACTCCTGGAGGTGCACTCACACCTTGTGCTCTTGTGACTCGTAATCTTACTTCACTGAGATCAATGCTGTTAAGATTCATCCTGGTCATGGCACATGTCAGATTCTGCCTTCCTTCATAGGACTGAGTGATAGCCCATGCCACGTAGATACCATACTAGATTCGTGCAGTTATGGACACGTTGATTATTTCTACCTTTTGGTTTTTGTTCTATGCTGCTACGAGCATTGTTATATAAACACCTTCTTAAGGCCATGCTTTCAATTCTTTAGGAGGAGGAGGGCATATGCCCAGAAATGAAACTTGAGTCATGTGATAATTTCATGTTATTATTTATTGCTAGCAGGAATCCCACAACTAAAATGCCTGTATCTGCAGCATATTTCACCTGGGTCATTGAAAGGAGATGGGGACTATGAGATCAGCACTAAAGGACAGAGAAAAGCCCAGGGATGCAGAGCTGATAACATCTCCACAATCTTGCAAGCAAAGGTGTGGTGCAAGGTGTGACCTTGACATGTGGCTGAGATGGGGGACATCTTCCAAGGACCACTGGACCGATGAGCCTTCTGGGATTCCCTTTCAGCACTTCCCAGAGTGGACAGGGGTACAGCCAGGGGAAGAGCCTGTAGATCTGAAAAGCCTGGGAGATTAAGCCTGACCAAGAAAAACAGGTGGTTAGTAACAACAAGCAGCTCCTGCCTTCTTGACTTGGCTGTTTGGGTAGAAAAATCGCTGATGGAAGCTGAGCATGTGGAGTTTGGCAGGTGGGGAACAATTCAGCTTAGTGATGTCCCAAGAACTTTTTCAATTACAAGGTAATCCTGAGGAGAGGATTTAGGCTATCCCCCTTCCCAAGGCTCCCTACATTCCTATCTGCTTAGCCCAGCCACTCAAATTGCTGCTCTAGGCTAGACCACAGACTCTTAAAAGCTGTTCTGAGTGCTGGGTTTGAGAAGCTGACCCCACAACTTGCCAACTGGGTGACCCTAGGCAAGTTCCTGCGCTGTGGTGATGATCAGTCAATCCTCCTGGGAAGGTGGTAAAAATCAAATGAGCTAATCCACAGAAAATACAGAGACAGTAGATGGCATGTTCTAAGTATTCCATTTAAAAGTTACCTGTAATTATTACCATTCAACTTAACATCCACAATGTTGAATATACAGCTCAGCACATGTTGGTAGTGCTTACTGTAATTTCATGCAATCACCATCATCGTTATGGAGTTCTTGTAATATCCTGTTCTTGGCAAAGCAGTTGACTGATACTTGAGCCTTTGGGTTGTGACACAGGAAAAACTTGACCACCCCAGGACCCATGTCCAATGCCCTTGCTGTGCAAAAACTTGGAGATCAGTTTAAAAGCAGATTTTGATTTTGCAATCAGATGGGACAATGACAAAGCAGAAGAGAAAGGGTGGGTGAAGTGGAAAGAAAGCTCTGCCTGAGGATGTGAGCTGAGATTTGAGAGGTTTCAGGGAATCAGATCCGTCTGTATTATGTCCTTTTCTTTTAAAAATTAGAGCTAGGCATTAGTCACTTCCCAGTCATTGAGTTATTCAGTTTTATCTCAGGATCAAGGAGCCTGCCTTTCCTTTCCTGCTTTCCTCCTTCCCTCTTTTCTTTATTTCAAAGATAAAAAAGATTAAGAATTAGTGAGCTATGAAACATGAAATTAGGCAAATACACAGACAAACCAATACTGTAAATGCCAACTCAACAATAGTCAATTACTTGCAAACCAATTTCTGAAATTTACCATTCAGTAATTGGCTTTCCCTGAATCGGCTTAAAGTCTTAGGGGATACATGAAGATGAAAGAAAAAATATAGAGAGAAAGGAACAGGCAATGGAATCAGTGGAGAGTACAAGGCATTGGGAGTTGCTTTGACAGTTGTGTGTTAAATGTACTTATGCTCAAGGGCATGTAGCAGGATTTACCCTCCACTGAATTCAGACTCAGTTTGCCTCTGAGAAACTAGAAATACCGAACCCAAAGAGGAAGTGGATAGTGGATTCTTTAAGTATTTGGGAAGGGCCCTCAAGGGAAAAAGAATGCCTCCAGCAAGATCTAGGGATAGGCACTACCACCTTCAAATGCATCCCAGTGTAATGGGAAGACCAGTATGAACTCTGCATGGAAAAAATGCCACTTGGTGAGAGAGAAGTGAGACTACAACCAAGTGGGATGGTAAGTGGATTCTTCCCTGGAATAAAGGAAGCAGAGAGTGGCCACCTGCACATCACAGGTTCCTCTCAGCTGAATGTAGGCTCAGGATTCTCCCACCTCCACACAACTGGCAAATGATGACTGGTAGCCTACTGAGGCATAACCTGTGAAGATGACTGTCTTACTTTTTGTGTTTTGCCTTCCCCATATGACACAGAAAGTCTGCTCATTGACCACAGAGACATGGAATTTAGGGGTGAACAGTACATACTTAGGAGACAGCCTGTCATGGACCCTTGAACCTCAATCTCCTCATCTGTAAAATGAGGATAAAGGAAACAAGATCAGCACCCTCACAGTGTGGTTGAGGATCATATACATTAACATGGTAATGTTCTTAGGACAGTCTTGGCTCATCCATCGCAAGTGATCACTGCATAACAATAATGATTATTACTCTAATAACCAATGCTGCTATTGCTGCTGCTACTATTGCTTTTCACATGGTTGGATGAAACTACTCATACTAGGATGAAACTGAGGGATAGACAACACGGGGAAAAGGAGGATTTCAGGTTTGGATTCTTAAACTCTAATGTCTAACAAGGAGGGCCAAGCATGGAGGGGTTGGCTAACAAGCTTCCAATTGGGGGCAGGAGTATGATTGCCGGGAAACTGTGTTGGGCCCATCACTTGGTTCGATTTGAGATGGACAGTGGAAAAGAAGGAAATTTCAGCTTCAGGAGTACAAAGATATCCACTTAATGAATGAACTATTGGATCCATTTCAGAGAATTCTGGAGGGCAGAAGCTGAGCCATCCATCTCACTGGTTCCAGGAAAACACCCAAAAGTGTATTAGGAGAGACTTCTGAAAGGAGAAGCAGAAAGTACCCAGTGATGCTCCTGCTCCAGGGAAGAGAGTTATACTCACAGCCCCAAATGACCAATGCCTTTAGCCATTGACCCCAACTTGAGAGAAGACCAAACCCGGGCAGCATTGAGGAGGAGGTTGAGGCCCTTCCTCTCTGTGAACATTTTGATCTCTTTCTCACATCAGGAGAGAATATTTACCCTTCTGTCCCCATCATTGCTGTGTCGCCTAATCCCACAGGTGGAGCAATTACTCCTCTGCCTTCAGCACTGACTCTAGTTCCTCCTGCACCTGTGCCTCAGACAAGCTCACCATTTCCACCCAGGGCTCCTTCCTCTCTTCTTCTTAGTTGTCCCTGGGCTCTCACTCACTTGCATGGATGAACCCTTTCTATTGAAAAGTAAACGTGAGATTCCAGGTGCACAGAGCCTGTGCATCAAAGAGCAGCAAGGTAGGAGTCCCAACTGGTAGATGGCTCAGAGGGCATGGAAGATGAAGTATAAACAGAGGGAGCAGAACCTCTTTGCATTTCAGGGACTTGTCTTCAAATCCTAAGTCTTTCTCCCAATTTACTCATGTCTTCTTCACTGAATTTATTACTCTCTACCCAGGTCATTTAATTGCCCCAGAAAATAAAGATAGGTTTATCTGTATGTATTTCATATATCTATAAGATGTGCAGTAAATTAAAATACATTTTAAAATCCAATATATGCAAAATACAGCTAAATCATACAGTCCTCCATCCAGAGTCTAGGCGCTCAGAGGAAAATATGAAAATCAAATCGTATTATATCTATCACTTAGACTTCCTGAGCTCAGAGCAGCTTCCCTACTTCCTAATTCACAGTAGACTCTCAAGACACCAGCCCTGCCTCCACTCTCGTTTCTCAGTCTGGCAGTCAACTTCTGAGCTATGTTCTCATTAGATCAGAATTCCACTCTCAGTGCAGCACAGCCTTTAGATGGAGGCTCCTTGGTGGCATGGAAGATAATGCACGCTGCTGCCTGGGGTGCCAATCAGATTCGCCTGGCAGCAATGCCTGCCACGGCCAGAGTGCAGACAGAAGACAATGGAGTTGAACACGGACATGGCTAGATACAGATCAGAGAAGTGATTTGTACGGGCTGAGCAGCAAAAAGCTTGCTCCTCCTGCTGGATTTTCAGGCAGGGATGTGGGAGGTGGCAGCTGCCTCCATGGGTGTTGAGTAATGAGTGCAATAATGCCAACTGGACCGCTAGGTGCTCTGAGGTCAGATTTTTCTCAATTAATGTATTAATGCTGGCAACACAGGGACAACATGTACACCTCAGCAAGTGATGAGGGAGCAAAGCAGTGCTCTACTCCCATTAATCCTGCCCAGGATTTTCTCATCTTCTCGATACGGTGGCAGTGGCTTAAAGCTGCTAGAAGACAAGGTGCTTACTATAGAGAAAAAGAAACAGCTTCTTGAGAACTAGAAACTTATGGTCATCTGATTTCATTTATTTGCAAGCTATGAGAGTGGGGACACCCAGGGAAAGTCACCCCTTTCATACAGGCTGGGACACAGCCTGTATGTATATTTAGATTATATATGTAAGGCAGGTGCTTGGCACAGTGATGAAGCTGTCAATCGGGACATCAGCATCCCACATTAAATGCCTGAAGCTGGAGGCCCGGCTCCACTCATAATTTCAGAGGAGGTTTAGGAGAGTGCCTCTACTGTCCAGAGTGTATTGGAAGTAGAGTGGAAAGAACACATGAAGAGGGTGAAGGTGCAACCTGAGAAGCAGCAGTTGTGACACTAGGACTTGAATGTTAGCCACCCCCATGGGAGCCCTGGATGGAGTTCCAGGCTCCTGGCTTACATCTGGCCCAGCTGTGGCTGTGGCAGGCATGTGGGAAATAAACCAGCAGATGGCAGATCTCTGTCTCTCTGCCTATTCAATAAATGAGCATAAATATAGTTTAATTTAAAAATCATGTATCAAATGTATAGATTAAAGCCTTAACTCCTGTGGCAGGACCTGCGTGCTCTGCTCTTTTACCCTTCCTCAGCCTCTGTCTCCACCACCCTCCACCCTCATGCTGATGCTCCAGCTTCCCACCTTCTTGTGAATCCTCAGGGCACCAAGCTCATCTGCACCTTCACCCTCTTCACGTGTTCTTTCCACTCTACTTCCAATACACTCCGGACAGTAGAGGCACTCTCCTAAACCTCCTCGGAAAGATGTCTTATCCCATAAACCCATCTGTAATGCCCTCTGATCCAGACTCGGACTCAGCTGAGTAGCCTGGAAAGACATGGGGCCTAAAGGTTAGAATATGGGCTGAGGGGCTCAGATCTGACCCCAGTCACTGGCTTATCTGGCCTTGGGAAGAGTTGGCTGGTGCCCCATCTCCTCCTGTTCTGTGAGGAAGGTCTTAGATCAGCTTCACATCTGAGGTTGAAGAGGATGGAAGATGCACAGACACTCAGTAAGTAGCACCTGCTTCCTATACATAGCAGGTATGATCATCAAATGTTGAGAAAATATTCCTCCTGCTGTTTGTTTCATCCCTGTCTCTTCTGCAGGATTCTAAGTTCAAGGAGAGAAAGAATCATCTCTGGCTACCTCTTGCTTGTCCCCAAGTCCCTACCAGAGTAGGAATGACCAGAGATGGGATGGTTTGAAGCTCGGAGCTAGGAAATTTGGGCTCCCACGTGGGTTCAGGGGTCCAAGGTCTTGGGCCATCATTCACTGCTTTCCCAGGCCAAGAGCAAGGAACTGAATCAGAAATGGAGCAGCTGGGGCTCAAACCTGCACCCATGGGAGTCTGGCACCACAGGTAGAAGATTAGCATTATGTCATGGCTTTGGTTCCTGAGAAGGCTTTTATTCATTCATTCATTCCATTTCATTTATTGATTCCCTTCTTTTTATACTTTACTGAGCATTTACTAAGTTCACTTCAAAGTGCAGAGGAATAGCAGCGAATAAGACAGATCCAACTTCTGTAGTTGTGGAATTTACACATCATGGTAGAAATGGAGAAACAATAACTAAATCAGCACCTAAAGATGCCAAGCCCCAGTCAGCGCCAGGGAAGAGAATAAAGCTGTAGGGGAGGTGTGGGGAATATCGTCACCAGGAACCATGTCAGAGAACGCTTCTAGAGTCAGGCACATCTACACAGGGATCCAGAGGAATGCACAGGCATGCACTGTGAGGAAGTCTCAGAGAACAGCAGATCTAAAGGCCCCTGGGGGCATGTGCTCTGCAAAGTCAAGGGAAAGCAATGCAGCCCTTTCCCTGGGAGCGAAGAGAGCAAGGGGAGAATGATGGGATGGGATGGGAAGGTAGCAGGGTGCCTGATCATGAGGGGCTGTGGCAGCTGTGGTGGTCAGAAAACAATGTCAGGTCAGAAAACTGTCCTTGCCTGCTTTAGCTACTGGTGGACCACCAGCTTCCTGGAGGGCAGAACAGACTGTGGGGCCAGGTGTGGGAGAGAAGGCCATCACAGGGCAGGAGGCAGTTATTGCCCAGGGCAGTGGTGCTGCTTGAGACCAGCGGCTGCACTGTCTCCAGTTTTGGGTTTTCTTCTCTCTTGAAGGAGATTAGATTTGTGTTTAAAATCATAATTGGAACTTCTAGGGACTTTACTCCAACACCTCCTTTGACCAGTGAGATATCTCAAAGGCTGTGTGGTCAGAGACTGGCTAGAGCCTGAGCATGAGCCCCTTTCGAATCTCAGCATCCTTCTGCCTGATACCTCCTTGGAGGTCATTTTCACTGTCCCTTCAGTCCCTGAGGCTTTGAAGAGGCAGATACATAGAGAGCCACTTCACTGGAGAGGTAGAGGCCGAAATGAAGGGCAAATTGCTTTTCATTTATAATTTATGCATTATCCACCACCTACTTCCCAAAAGGATTTGAGACAGCTTACAGCAGCGGTCATCTTTAAACCCTCTGCACAGTCCCTAGAAAACATGTTTTCAGAGGATCCTTAATGGCTCTAGGAAATGTTCAAAACACAACTTTAAATGAAAAAGACAGGATACAATACTTTATTTACTATAATATTATTATGTAATATGAAGTAGGGAGGGAGAAGAGAGGGAAGAAGAATAGGGGAAGGGAATGGAATTTGAAGAAGGGAACAGAGAACAGGAGGAAAGAGAGGAGACAAGCATTGATAGTAGTTATTTTGCTTCTTAAAATTCTGTGGTGAGACCTCCTGGCTTGCAGAACAGCTCCCCAAAACAGTGTAAATAAGGTGATTTTCAAAGGTACTCTACATCTTTTTCAGGTTAATATGTAAGCATTTATATGTCAAGGGCTTCCTTGTGAAAACTGTTAGAACATCACAATTATTGGCAAGATTTCATTTGCCCTGTAGGTTAATTCCTCTACCCTTCAACACCCTTCTGTCCTGCTGGAAGCTCCACAAGTTCCGTGTCCTCAGGCTTAGGTCAGTAGGGTTCCAGTTAGGGAATAAAAATCAGGCACAGAGCAGAGGGGTGGGGGTGTTTGTCCTAGCTCTGGACTTGAGTCCCTCTCCTGCTAACAGCCTCTGCTACAGGCTGAAGTTCTCCTGCAGCCCCATTAATACTATTCTGTTTCTCCTCTGTTAGTACCTATTCACTCTCTGTTTCTGTTTTCCTTAATGCTGCCCTCAACTCCCCAACAGTCCCTTTATTAGATTGCTTTTAGTTTAGTATGTCTTGCGTACATAAGAATCATCTGGGAGAAAGGCTTGTTAAAACAGATTCCCAGGCAATGCTGTTGACTGTAAGCACCCTATTGTGCAATTTATTCTCATTCTCTGTCTTTAAAGATTTGCTTATTTTTACTTGAAAGGCAGACTTACAAAGAGAGGAGAGAGAATAGAGAAGGAGAGAGGGAGAGAGAGGAGGAGGGAGGGAGGGAAGGAGGGAGGGAGAGAGAGCGAGTATCTCCCATCCACTGATTCATTCCCCAAATGGCCACAATGGCTGAAATTGGACTGGTCCAAAGCTAGGAGCCTGGAGTTTTTCCTAGGTCTCCCACATGGATACAGCGGCCCAAGGACTTGAGCTCTCCTTTGCTGCTTTGTTTGGGAGCTGGATTGGTAGTGAAGCAGCCAGGACTTGAATTGACACTATATGTGATACTGGCAGTGCGGCAGAGGCTTAACCTACTGCACCATGATGCCAGTCCCTAGTCTTGCTCCCTACTGTAAGTTTGCACCTGTTAATGGATCTCTCACAATGCCACGCCCTCTCATCCCCAGACTCTGGTGACCTCTCTTTTGCTCCCAACTTCAACAAGATCAATGTTTTTAGATTTGACATATGAGAGCAAACATGAGGTATTCATCTCACTGTGTAGATTATTTCACTTACAATAAGTTCCTCCAGATTTATCAAGCTTACTGCAAATGGCAGGATTTCATTATTGTGCGTTTCTAAATAGTAATCCATTGTGTGTATATTCCACAATTTCTTTGCCCATTCTTTTATTTCAAGTAGTAATAAAAGGGGATTTTGAATGTCCTCACTACAAAGAAATGAAATATTTGCTATGCTAATCACTTTGATTTAATCAGTATGCAATGTATGCATGTATCTGATATCGCCCATGTACCATAAATATGCACAATTACGTGCTGATTCAAATTAAAGCTATACATACGTACATACACATATACATACACCCATTGTTGCCCACACCCTCAGATATTTTGACTCTGGAGATCTGGGTGGGGCCTGAGAAGGTACATTTCCAACCAGCTCTTTGGTAATGCCAACATTGTAGAATCCAAGGGCCATACTTTGTGTAACCCTGGGGTAAT
Source organism: Ochotona curzoniae (assembly GCF_017591425.1). Classification (NCBI taxonomy): domain Eukaryota; kingdom Metazoa; phylum Chordata; class Mammalia; order Lagomorpha; family Ochotonidae; genus Ochotona; species Ochotona curzoniae. The sequence continues at coordinate 16,139,153 of NW_024465421.1, read as the reverse complement.
CTCCTCTATTTCCTGACAGTTTTCAGGATAAGATTTGATGAGGGCAATCCAACAGAATTTTCTTCAGTGGTAGAAATGATACATGAAATTCCGCACAGGTGTCTCTTAGCACTTGAAACCTGGCTAGTGTAATTGTGGAGCTGGGTTGTTTTTTATTTAATGTTTAATCCCACTTCTAGTGAATAAAAGTAACGATCTCTGAGATAATACAAAACAGTCATAAAGTTCAACATTCTGTGCAAGAAGTTCCTTAACCAACTGACATGTTCGCTAGGTTGCATTTCTATCTCTAAGTCCCTGCAGGGGTTAATTTTGCCAATTATTCCGGATGCTGATCTGTCAAGCCCCATTCCCTGCCTCCAACAAGTTTCCTCACTGCAATGGCAGCCTCCTGGGGGCACAGGCCTCCACCCCTCTGCCCAGCTCCAAGGCCATGGCCACCTGTTTCAGGGTTACGCTATGACAGCATTTTATTTCAAGGCACCGATTCTTTTTCAGTTGGCTGTAACTGTGTCACAGATCATCTAAGATGCTGGCTGATTTAACAGCCTTGAGTTTATCATCTCTCCTGACTCTTTGGGTTGGCTGGGTTCAGTGGCAGATTCTTGTGTTCAACACAATGTCGTTTGTGGATCCAGTGTTGGCAGAGCAGTGGGAGGAGGTTAACTAGTATAGAATATCGAAATGACTTAACTTGCCTTGCAGCCGCGTAGAGAGTGAACCATCGAATGGAGGATCTTCCTCTCTGTCTCTCCTCCTCTCTGTATATCTGCCTTTCCAACAAAAAATAAATAAACCTTTAAACAAAAAAAAAAAGAAAAGAAAAAGAAAAACGGCTTTTTTTCCCCCTCCCATGACCAATGTAGAAGGGGGAGGCAAGGGCAGCGGCCCACGGCAGAGACAGTTCAGGAATGGCTGAGGGGGTTCTGAATTCTCTGTAGCAATGGTAGGAGGATTGATCATGTCCCTTTCCCTGAGACACTGACTTGAGGCAGAGGGACAGTCTCATTCAGGAGCAAGCACAGCACTCTCTTAAACGACTGCCATCTGTCACCCTTTGGGAAAAGTAAGAGCAGAAGAGGGTGGGGGAAAATATTAGAAAAGTATTTTACCCTAAAAGCGCCACAGTCTGTAGGATGAATCACCTGCCTCAGCTAGAGCCACAGGGAACTGCACCTAATTCCTTGCCCAAGATCCTCATCGATTGCCAGCCTCGACGGTCAGCTGCTAAACGGAACCCGAGGGCCAGGAGGAAGAGGCGTAACCAGCTACTACACTATCTTTCAGGAATGTCCCTTCATCTGCCATGTGATTCTTCTCCGTGGGGAATCGCTATCTCTTGGCGTTTTCTTCCTCCTGCTCCTCTGATTTTGCACAGGGGACTTGGAGCTCACCGATCTTGAGATCTGGTGAGTCACACACGTGATGGAGTAGAGGCGGGAATCTGCCCATTGTGAGTCTTCTGGAGATAAGATGAACTTTTCTGAGCCATGGTTTTCTTATCTGCTGGGGAATGGACTGGAGGGATAGGGAGGAAACAGCAAGATCTAGGGCAAAGGGCATAAGCTGGCAGCTCTGTAGGGTAAGGATCCTGCCTGTAGATGCGTTCAAGGAACAGAGGGAAGGCAGGTGTGGCAGGAGGGGCAGTGGCGGAGAGGCAGAGCAGCAGAGGTGAGGCTGGGGAGAGCAGAGCCAGAGCCTCCCGCAGGATATGGGCTTGGCTTTTACTCTGGGTACAGTAGGAACCTACCTTTCAAAAAGTGATATACTCTGACTTTTACCTCTGGCTGCTGGGCCTCAAACAGGACTGCACGTGGGAAGCCAGAAGACCATCTAAAGGGGTTGTTAACAACAGTCCTAGCTGGAGCTGCTGTGGTTTGAACCAGGGTGCCCACAGTGGAGGTGGTTGTAGTTACCTCCCTTCCTCGCTTAAGTGAAGGGAACAAGAATAACAAAGGAGGAATTCGGTGACTCCCGCATCTGGCTTGAGCAAGCCTTCCCCCTTTAAAACTTCCAGGTGCTTCCCAACAGCCCTCAAGTCTCCTGCATGTTGACCATGCCAACAGCAGTAGCTGTTTCTGTCCCTCATTCTGCATTTTCCTTAACAAGGCCAGTCTGAAGCCGATCTGTTTGTAACTCAAGAACCCCAAGGAATGCCAGCCAAGAAAAGATGACGCCTCCTTACTCCTGGACACCCATTGCATTATCAGAGTACCCACAAAGACTCTTCACCTCTCACTGCATGCCCACCCCTGATCCAGGTACACAAAGAAATGGTTTCCTGTGAGAGAGTTCAGGTAACAATCGCTTTTCCTGGCTTACTGTCCTAGGCAAAATTCCAATGCATTCAAATACTGCCAGCCAATTAGTCAAAGATCTATAAACTCACAGTGGTACTACAAGCCAGGAGTGTGTGCATGTCAGTGGCTGTGTGTGTGTATTTAATACACTATTTAGTACACACTATTTTCTGGACTATTGTGAAGCCAGGAGAAAACTATGGGATAAGAAAGAATTGGAGATGAAAGGAAATGTCCCTAGGAATGGGGAATGTCAGACTGCTGGCTCAGCATAGCAAGCCAAATAAGTGGCTGCATACCAAGGAGGGAGAATTTAAAACAAAAACACTACACGCAAGGCTGTTAATGTATTAGGCTTAAAGCCTGTCTCTGGGGCTGACGTTTTGGCACAGAGGGTTAAGTCACCACCTGTGACGTAGGTATCCCATGTCATAATCCAGTTCAAGTCCCTGCTGCTTCACTTTCAGATCCAGTTCCCTGTACATGCACCTGGGGAGGCAGTGGATGATAATCCAGGTACTTGGGCCCATGATACCCATGTGGGAAACCCAGAGGGAGTTTCAGGATTCTGATTTTAGACTGGCCCAGACCCAACTGTTGTAGCTGTTTGGAGAGTGAACCAACAACTGAAAGACTCTCTGTCTTTGAGTTGTTGTTATTGTTGTTTTTTAAGCTCTGTCTCTGGGAGCATCTTTAGACATTAGCCCATGAACTATCAGTTTTGCACAGATGCCTCCCCTATGGTTAGGCAATGCTATTTCATAAGGTGTTGAATTTATCTTTAGGACCCAAGGTGTTTGAGAGATATCAGCACAATACTTTCTAATCACAGTTGACCAAGCCCTTGCATTTGATGTGCTTTGCACCCCGTGGAATAGCCTTTTTCCTGACCAGGACTTTGTGGCAGTGCTAAAATTTCTAAACAGAAGAAGCTTCAAATCCCAGTTCTGGCTTTGTGGAAATCTTGCATACATGACTGAACCTCTTTTCACCTCATTTTTCTCATCTGCAAAATGGGAACAACCCAACCTGATTCCTAGAAGAGTTGTGAAAATCAAATAATGAAAAATCAAACATTTAGCATAGCCTAGTGCCTGGAAGACCTCAGGTGACAGTAACAATAGCGCTCGTACTGTGAAAGGCCTTGAGAGCATCTGTGGGCTGCTTTTGCTATGTACCTCCACACTCAGGGACCAAGATCCTGCCCCTCCACCACCAGCCTGCTATGACTCCGATCTGTGGGCCGTGGATATTTAGTGGCATGCAGCAGCCTGTTTCAATAGCATGTTTTCCTTTGTTGGCCTGCAACTTGCTAATTGCTCTAAAGCAGATGTGCTTATTTTTTGATAGCCAAGCTCCAGAAGCTAGGTTTCAGAGTTTGCATTTTAAAATACAACGGTGACACTGGGTAATTTTTTTTTTGGTTACAGGATTTTCCTGGGAGCCATTTGAGCAGGTCAGCCAGGGCAGAGATGGGGCAAGGGGGAAGGTACTTTCTGGTTTAATCAGATTAGGTCCAGCAAGACAACTTTGATTTTCTGCTCACCTAGTGTGATAGCTAAGCCAAACCCCAAATTACAGAGAAGTTCCTGGGTGTTGCAGTGGGTGAGCATATTTTCCAATTGCTCCACAGAAATTCACAAGCCCATCCGGTCTCCCTACCTGCCAGCCTCTTAGCTACATTACTTTTTGTTTTCAGAGCCAGTGTTCACTGAGGAACCATAGCATGCCACACACAGCTCCAGGCACTCTGTACATAGAAGCTCAGATCCCAGGCCACTCAGCTGGGAACCACAAGTCAAGACTAAGATGGAGGCAGATCTTGGGTTCTTAAAGGCTCCATTTTCATCATTGTAAATTACACAGGCTTATAGTCAAGATTCCATTTTAACACACACACACACACTTCTAGCCCAAAGCAGAGGAAATGACCCTGGAAAATGCTCCGGGGTGTTAGGATCCCTTGCTTTTATTGTTGTTGTTGTTAGCCATTCTTCCTGACCAGTCCTCCACTGATCTTTCTTTCCATCTGTCCATCCATTCATCCAGTCACTTAGTGATACTTAGAGTGTCCTTCTAGAACAGCTAGTGGGAACTTATGTCTGCAGAACCCAGCAGCAGCCTGATAGGGAAGAATAGAATGTATGGTGCTCACCTCCAGAGACACTGGAGGATTTGTCGGGATGTGGATTTGAGAAGTTCCAAAAATGCATTTAAGAGAATCACAGAAGTGTGAATACACATGGGCATTTGATGATATTAAGGATCACTGTTGATTTTTCAAAGGGATAATGGTGTGGAGCTAATGTTAAATATGGTCTTAATGGCCTGGTTTCTCTGACAAATAAATTACAAGGAAACAGAGAGAAAGAATCTACAGATGAAAACAGAGTTTAGATGCATCTCAACCAATTGCAGCATATGGTGCTTGTTTGTGTGCTGATTCAAATAGAGAGAGAAGGCAGAAGTAGAGGGAGGGAGAGAAGGAAGGAAAGAAAAGAAGAAGCAATAAAGCAAAATGTGATTGTCAACTAAATATCTGATGCTATAAAGAAAATGTCTGTAAAATGTTTGCCTGTGATAATGGTATTCTGGCTGTTTTTTTAAGACCCCTTATCTTTTATAAAAAACATGCTGAAATATTTACAGATGAAATTATAAAGTGCCTGAGATTGCTTCAAAATAATTGGCAGGGGAAAGGAAAGGAGAATAGAGATGAGGGTTTAATGCAACAAGCTCACCCAGGAGCCGATAGCTGCTGAGGCTGATGAGTGCTACAACGGGAGTTATTATATTATTGTTTCTGTGTTTGCCTAGGTTTCACATTTCCACAATAAAAAAAATGTTTTAATGTTCACAGAAGTGAGATATACAAACTGACATATTTGTAAGTGTGATGACATTGCAGTTGGGTTTCTGCTTTAAAATCTTCCAGCAGAAATGCTTAAAGTGGAGAAAGAGGATGAAACAATATTGGCCAGAAGTTAGCAATTGCTGGAGCTGAGTGATGGCCCCTTGGGGTGCATTGCACTATTCTCTCTACTTCCATTGTTGTTGGAAATTGTTTACAACATAGAAGTGAGGGAGGAAAACCTCTGGGCATTGACTAGGATCAGTGACATAGGCTCTGCCATTTACCTGTGTGATCTTAACCAACTGGTATACTCCATTCCTCAATTTCCTCATCCGTAGATGGGGTAAGAATAAAACTTCAGATCTTTAACAGTTTTCTATGTAGTAGTCCTACGTGGAAATGCTTAACTGCCCATCAACAGATGGGTGGATCTGGTGCTCCCACATAGTGCAATGCTACTCGGAAATAAACAGAATGAACCTTGATATGGGCCACAAAGAAGATGAGTCTCAAAATAATCGTGTGGTGTGAAATCGGCCAGAAAAGTACATAAGGTGAGATTCCAATGCCACCCGTTGTCAGAAAAACGTGAACACAACTGCAGAGGGAGAGAAGCATGTCAGCAGTTGCTGGAGGAAGAGGCGGCAGGGAAGATGGGTAGGGAAGATTCTCAAGGGCACAGGTATGGAATGTTCATGAGGTGGAGTGAAGCTGTATGTACACTGAATCTGATCAAATCATACACCTACGCTATCATGTTGGTTGCATGTCAACTTTAAAAAGTACAGAAATGGGCACTTTAAAAAGTACAGAAATGGAAGTAAAAGTTGAGGGGTAAGCATTTGGCACAGCAGAGAAGATGTCACTTAGGATACCCAAGTCCCAGCTCCACCCTCATTTCCAGCTTCCTGCATGGTCACCCTGTAGGACAGTGGTGATGGTCAAGAGCTTGTGTCCCTGCCATCCACAAGCAAGATGTGGATTGGGCTCCCTGGCTCCTATTTGTGCCTGGCCCCTGCTGTTTCAATCATTTGGGGAGTAAACCAGGGGGTGAAAAATCTCTGTCTCTGCTTCTCACCCTCTCCCTTTATTTTTTTAAGGTTTATTTATTTATTTGAAATGCAAATTTGCAAACAGAGAGAGAAACAGAAAAATGTCTTCCACTTGCTGGCTCATTCAATAGATGGCCACAATGACTGGGAATGAGATAGGCCCAAGCCAGAGTCTGGAGCTTCATTTGGGTCTCCCACAAGGGTGGGGAGCCCGAAGACTTGCGCTATCTTAACGGTGTCTTCCCTGGGAGCTGAGTCAGCAGTGGAGCAGTGGGGACTCCTATCAGAGCTCCTATGGGATGCTGGCATGATAGGCAGTCGCTTAGTCCAAGTGTCACAATGTCAGCCCCACCCTCTGGGCCTTTGGAATAATAAAATTACAAGAGAAAAAATGAAAAGGGATGACTTTCTCTGAAACATTACTTCTAAATTATGTTGCCATGGCAACCCTTTTTGGAAACTACTATACTATCTTCTATTTAATGGGAGAGGAGACCAAAGATCAGACAAGTCAAGTAACTCGACTAAAGTCACACAGCTGGGAACTTTGAAGTTGACTCTTACCCTCAGGTTTTTAAAGTACCACTTGATCTTGAACTATCATCCCATCAGGCACCCCCTCTGTCTCTCTGTCCCTCCCTCCTCCCTGCCACTTCCACCATGTTTTTGTAGGGCTCAGGACTCCTACTTTCTCTTCCTTTGCCAGTGTCTGACAGTGGCAAAGCCTCCTGCAGAGAATCATCATGCCCAGACTGGGCAGAGGGGGCCATCAGCCATCCACATCTTACAAATGATGAGCATCAGAATCCTATGACACAGCGTTCTCTGTCCACTTCTCTTTCCTATTAAATTAGCACTGCTTGACACAATCCCTCTTTTGCCATTTTAATGTGATAAGTGGCTGATTTGATTGGGTTCAATGAGATGTAAATGATTGGATTCAATAAAGAACCAGAGAGTGTTTCCCTCCACCCAGCTGACCTCACTTCTCATCGGAGGTGCAGTGTTCTGCCCAGGAACATGAAGCAAGAAGACAGAAGTCCTTGCTTGCCTCTCGGTGATGAGAGACAGACTCTGAGCACCCCTCCCTCAGGATCTGAGGACCTGGCCATGTAAGTAAACCTTTATTCTGAAAAATGGGATTTCAGATGTCCAAACCATTTCCATCCCCAATATCTTTCCCTCCCCACATGCACTGCATCCAGAGCTGCAGTGGCCAGCTGCAGGAAGTCTTTCTGGAATGTGAGTCACCCCCAAAGCACTGTCACCCACTTGTGTTCAGAGTATACTTGACATTGACATAGACTCTATCAAGGGTGGACAGAAAGTGATGGAAGTAGATAGAGCTGCTCTAAGAGGGTCCCCAGAGACCCTACCTCACACCCAATTTGTACTCTCCTCTCCTATTTTTCCAGGCATGGTCTGTTGGCCAATGAACTTTGGCAGAAGTAATGGCAAAAGACATGGTGGCTATGGGCTTGAGTTTGCTCTGTCTCTCTGGGACCCTCCCTCTAGAGGAGTTTGTGGCCCTGTTGTGAAGATGCCAAAGTGCCTTACAGAGACGCCCATATGGCAAGGAACTGAGACGACCACCAGCCACAAATGTGTGCATGGAGGCAGCTCACCCCAGCTCAGGCCCTCATTCAACTGCAATGACCCTAAGCCAGAGTCACCCAGATAGATGTATGATTATAAATTCTACAAAAAAAAATGTGAAATAATGCTTGCTATTACAAACTGCATAAGATTGGGGATAATGTGTTATGCAACAACAGATAACAAATACATCCAGTAAATGCTCTTGGCGATCCAGTCCAGCCCATCTCCAAAGCTCCCTGACCTTCAGTGTCCTTGCAAGTATATCTGTAAAAAATACACAATAAGAGAACAGATCATGAGCCCCTCCAAGGCCCTTCAGCTTAGACCTTATGATTAGACATGGGCTTGAAAGCCTATCTTAGCCAAGTCTGTAACTCAACCCAACTGCATGACCTTGGAGATGCTGTTAAAGGTCTCTGAGCCTCCTCCTCCTCCTCTTTATTGCTAATGCTGGTATCCATCTCAGAGGGTGATTGAGAAGATGAATAGGAGAATGATTAGCACAAGCACATAAGAGGGTACTCTGAAAATTCTTGGAAAATGGAATGAAATGTAGGAGTTTGTTTTGGTGCAAATTTTTCCCTAATACACAGAAAAGGCATATTATTAAGGAACCAAGCATGGATTTCAAAAACATTTTTTTGCACTGAAAGGCACAGACAAGCCTTGACCTGGTAAGCCACAGAAAAATCATCCCAAATGGAGCTTGTGGGGTCCCATACCTCAAATACCCCCCAATACTAGGACTGGTGCCAAGCAGATGGCCGACTTCCAGGCAATGCACATCTCATCTGAGCTAGACTCCTCCTCAGGCCATAAAAGAAGTGAGTCAATGGCTTAGTCACTGCTTGGCATGTCCCAGGGCTTGGGCTAGGAAGGGAGTTTGATCAGGGAAGCAGAGCCTCCCTGGGAGAGACTTCAACCATCTCCTCTCTCCTGGGCTTCTGAAAAGCCATGGATGCCGTAAAGCATTCCCCACTGCAAGGGTGAACTGACAGGAGCTAGGAAAAGAACTGAGACTTTGGAGCCAACGCAGAGCCCACCCAAGCCCCTGACCAGCCACTCTGTGGTGGTACATCCTTAGGAAAGCCCCTTTACACATCTCAGCCCCAGCCAGCTCATGATAAAGCACTGCAAGTTGGTGTTGACCTGACAGGGCTTGATAAGGCTGAAATGAGATCATGCATGTAAAGGAAGAGCCCTCGCACATGATAGGTCCTCAACAAACGGGAGCTGCCATTCCCCAGGATGTACCTGCCCCAGGGGCATAGCACAACTGACTTGGTTGTTGCTGCACTGAGGATTGAGCATGATAATGCAAGTGGAGTATTAGGCATACTCTGTGTGTAGTAAGTTCCCACCAAGACAATTCCCATTCCTTTGGCAGTTACTACAAGGGTTTCTCCTCCAATGAGTCTTCTAAGACCACTCAGAGAGGAATGATAAGTTCCTCTAGGCCTTCTTGTACAAAGTTGAGAACTGCTTGACACAATCAATGAAGTGTATGCTAGCTAATTGTTAGCCAGATCTCTTCTTGGGTTCATTTTGGACACCCCCTGCCACCTCCACCCCAACCAGAGTCCTGGCAGGGCAGTGACTGGAACAGAAGTGATCCAAACCACACTGTCTTGGCTTACAAAGACCTTCCATACTGCTCTTCCCTAGCTTACCCTCATCTTCCCTAACTTACCCCTTGTAGACAGAAGATCCCCGGGCTCCAGAGATGGAAGCCAAGAATGGGATGAAACAGCTGGAGTCATGGAATCACCCTATGATCACATTCCTGGGGACAGGGATGGCCACACTGAGCAAGAAGCAAGCACTTTGGGGTTTTTTTAGAATTTGTTAACATCTTAAAGGTTTGTTGATTAATTTTTATTTATTTGAAATGCAGAGCAAGAGAGAAATATCTTCCATCTACTGGCTTACTCTCCAAATATCCACAACAGCCAGTCTTGGACCAGGTTGAAGCCAGAAGGCAGAAGCACCATCTGGGTCTCCCATCTGGGTTGTAGGGTTTAAGTACTTGAGGCATTATCTGCTGCCTGCCAGGCACATTAGCAGAAATATGAACCAGAAACAGAGATGGGACTTGGTCTCAGGCACTCCAGTATGGGATGCGAACACTCTACCAAGCTGCTTAAACTGATGTGTCACAACACCTGCTCCCTCTTTCGTTTCTAAATTTATTCATTTTTCTTTCTTTGAAAAGACAGAGAGAGAGCATGCATTCCCATCCACTAAAGCCTGTAACAGTCAGGGTTGTGTCACACCAAAGCTATTTGCCTGGAGCTCAATTTGGGTTGCCCATGTGGGTAGCAGGAACCCAATTACTTGATCCTTTAGCACATGTGATAACAGGAATCTAGAATCAGGAGTGGAGCCAGGTCCCCTAGTACTCTACTATAGAATGTTGGTGTCCCAAGACATTTTAACAGCTGCACCATGTGCCTGTCACTTTGGTGGTGTTAAACTACTGGATTTGACAGTTAGCTTGTTACAGAAGCTAGTATTACACTCAGTATCCACAGAATCTCACTCCAAATCCCCACTTAGTATGTAGACCAAATTGATAGAATGGACTTGGCTGCTCCAGGGATTTGAAAGATGGATTTGATATTCCATCTGCAAAGATGGATGCTACTTTCAACAGAGCAGTATTTATTTATTTATAAGACACAGCAACAGAAAGGGGTAGGAGGCGGGGAGGGAGAAAGATTGATATCTTCCATTCACTAGTTTACTTTCCAAAAGCATGCAAGAGCCAGAGCTGAGCCCAGCCAAAGACAAGAGCCAGAAGTTTCATCTGGGTTCCAGTCATGAGTGGTAGGCACCCAAGCACTTAAGCATCATTTGCTACTTCCCAGGCACAATAGCAGGAAGTTGGATTGGAAGCAGAGGTGGGACCTGATCCTAACACTCCAATATGGGATCTGAATGTCCCAAGTGGGTATTTAACATGCTGCACCACACACCTGTCCAATATGAATGCTTTTAACATTGAAAGTACCATAAAGGATATCATGTGGGGAATTACCTGGGTAGTGTCCACAGTAATATGTCACACTTCTAAGTGTTTCAGGCACCAGCTGGTGCCTGAAACAAGAAACACATCTGCTTGAACTCACCAATTCCCTATGGTCATCTTCCGCCAGAAGTATTATTAAGCCTGGTTTAATTAGGAAGGAGTGGAAGGAAGGTCAATCACATTAGTAACCCTGTCTCCTTTGTGGCCGTGGGACATTGGACACCTACAGTTCTGGTCTGGTGAGAGGACAGGTCTAATGAAAGGACAAGTCTGCCACGAGCATTCTAGGATTTCCAGACTCCTGAGTGTGGGAGAGGGGAGTGCTGCTATGCCTAGGAGGTAGGGAGCACACATATGTTCAAGCTCCCAGATACTTACCCCCACATCCATCCTAGCTCCATATTTGAGGCTGACATTTCATCTGTCTGTCACCAACATCCACTGAGGTCTACTTCCTTCTGTGGGCATGGAGTTTTTCCTTTTTCAGGCCAAACATTAAGTAGTACTCACCTAGATGCCCTGTGCATTTCATATGTCTCTCACTGGGTGAGCTTGGACAAGTTACTCAACTTTTCTGAACCTTTCTGCTCTCATCCACAAAACACAAACTACTAGCAGTACTGTGTTCCTTGGGATGTTGTGCAGCTGGAGTGAGTGCATGTAAAATATTTGGTGTGTACTATAAGCTGGATCCATTAAATGCACATATGTGTGTCCATACATAAACTTTCTGTTTGAGCCTTGAGATAATAATCACACCTTTGCTATCAGGAGGATGCACTTGAATAACATTTCCAGTTAGCACAGAGGATACATTCAAGAGTCTTAATGGGTGTGAATATTTCAAGCTACCAAACACTGTTATTGAACTGCAATGAAGAAGTTCCAGGTTTGAGTTCTAGGTCTCCTGGATAGGAAACTCTGGCCAAGGCAGTTGCTCTTTTCAGGTTCCAGTCGTTATGTCAACAGCATGGCAATGAGAGACTCACTCTAAAGGGTTTCTTTTTTCATCATTTGAAAGGAGGGGTGGGAGCAAGAGATCCCATCCACTGGTTCATATGCCCTTAGTGTCTAGGGCCAAGCTAGGGCCAGAGGTGAGCTAGAAACTCAATCCAGGTCTCCCATGTGACTGGCAGGAAGTCAGTTACTTGATGCATCACCAATGCCTGTTGGGGTCCACATTACCAGAAGACTGAAGTCAGGAGCCAGAGATGGGCAGCAAACTGCAGTAATCCAGTGTGACTGGCAGGTGACTGAACCTGTTTCAATCCTATCACAGAGGTGATTTTTTTAAAGTATTAAATAATAGGCTTTTGGAATATATGTAATTGCTATTATTTGGAGGCATAACCTTTATACTTCTTATTTGCAGGAAACAGATTTTGCTCCTAGTGTCCACTAGCATCCAACACAATGCCAGGCACATAGTAGGGGCTCAAAATGCATGGAACAATTGAGTGAAGGAGAAAATCCATGAAGAAGTGATTTGGATGTCTAGGACTGTTCTAAGTATTCAGACTGAGACTTTCTGGTTTTGGAATATATTTCCTTCAGAATTAGTGTCTCTATTACCCACTAACCCAGGGTTTCAAGCCTGATTTTCGAGAACAATGTTGATGATTTTCCAAACCCCTTCATATAAGCCTAACAATAATAACAATTGAATGTCTTGTGTTCAAAATGCCTTTGCATCTATCATTGCATTCTATTCTGTCAGCACCCTTATAAAAGTTAGAATTATTATTTTCATTTTGCAAATGAAAAAAAAAACAGAGGTCAAGAGAGGCAATGCAATTTATTCTCCCAACTCAGCAAGCCAGCACCCCCTCCAAAATTTCTAGAAGAAACTTGATTTCAGCTCCTTTCTCCTTTCTCTTTTTTTCTCCTCCTGATTGTCTCAATTTGGGGTATAGAAAAACCTTCATTGTCCGTGTCCACCAGAGCTCACTGTAGGTTTGATATTCACTCAATTCTCCAATAGCATCATCTTCTATGTAGCCTTCCCATCTAAGTATTCAGACATTCCCCCAGGTCCCTTTTGTCTTTTGTGCTGCTTATTGCTGTACGCTTTCTACTGGTCCATCCAGGCAGAGCCTGCAACAGACCGGTAACCAGTGTGACCATTGTCCCTCTTAAAGCAGCTCTATTTTTTGTTCAAGTTCCAATGCACCTACAGTAGACCAGACCATGTCCCCTTTACAACTGGATGGATGTCCTGCCCTTGTTTGGTCACTCATCCTCCACCTCAGGCCCCTCTGACTATCTCTACCTGTGTGACTTCTTAGACAAATTGTATTCCACAGCCTAGGCTTGAGTCTAAAGTCTTCACCAAGTCCCATGAGGTCCTCCAGACTCTGCTTTGGACCTTCCTGTCTGACTTGCTCTCTGGCCACTGCCCCTTCATTCTCATAGGATGGCTTTGGGGTTCCTGGAGTGCTCCTTGTCCTCCCCACCTCCACCTCTTCATATACATGGTCCACTCCCCGAGAAGACCCATCCCCTCCACTCCACTTCTCTTCTCCAAGACCTCCCTAAACACCTCAGATTACAGTACCTTCTCCCAACCCCAATTTTCCTAAAAAAATTTTTTTGTTTATTTGTTTTGAATTTTTGTGTAATTTTTACTTGAAAGGCAGATAGGCAGAAAAAGAGCTTCAAATAACTCATTTCCAATAATTTAGACCTCCCCCAAAATATAGCAGTCTGTTCTGAGGAGCCAGTGGGATCTGGCTTCAACACACCCCTCCATCCTCCAAAGGGAGAACAGAGAAGGTCGTTACGGATAGAAAAAAAAAATTTATATTCCTTGTGTTTCTGGATTTTATTAAGTAAAAAAAAAAATCTAAGTCCTTTATAGTTAGAACTTATAGGACATTGTTCTTTTTCTTAGAGCTTGGACAGAAGCAAAAGAAAGTCCATGATCTCAGGGTGGCCAGCTCTAATTCTTGAGCCATTGTAGAAAGCTCCCTCACCTGCTTAACCAAAATTTCTAAATAGAAGCACATATGGCCCACACTAAAATTTTTCTCTCTACCTTAGAATTTGTGTTTGTTATTATCAAAATACCAGTACAAAGAAAATTCTGCCTCCTGTGAACATCTGTTGTCACTGATTAGAAATCACTAAGAACCAAGTTATTTCCCATCTTGCCCAATATTAAACCACAAACAGATGCCATGGCCAAGTTTTTCTAAATAGCTTACAATACATTGGGATGCTTCCTTAAGGGTACATGCTAAGGAAAGCTCAGCCGGGCACCCAGCAATGCTAGGATGTGAGAAGGATGGGTATATTGCAGACCTAGAGGGAGCAATCTGCATTCTCAGAGAATCAGGAGAGGGAGGCCGAAAAGTTCAAGAGCTATAAATGGCAAAGTGGACACCTGGGAGAGTTGATGCTTTAATCCCAGTCTGAGTATGAGACCTGGGAATCAGGCTAAGGATGCAAGTTCAAGGTCAAGCCCTAGTGTAAAGGTAAGAAGAGACAGATGACCCAGCTCAAGGATGCTAAGATACAAATACTGCATATATTCTTTCCTGTATAATATGGAAAATTTCAAAAATAGACTAAATGTAGAATAGTGATTACTTGAGACTGAAAAGCATGGAGAGGAGAGAGAATAAATGAAGGTTGAATAATGAGTGTTACACCCAGTTAGATTTCAGGAATAAGTTCTAGTGTTCCTTAGCATAGTGGGTTGACTATAGTTCATAGAAACCTATTATAGATTTTAGGAAGAGCTGTCAGAGAGGAACTTGAAGGCTCCAAACATAAGAAAATGACAAGAAGACGGAAGTGTTAATTATCATGATTTGAGCAGTACATGCTGTTAAATGTCTTGAACGTTCACACTGTAACCTGTATAAATGTGTACAATTCTTATATGTGAAGCAAACATGTGTAAAAACTTTGTAGGGTATAATAATCTAAATTGAAATAATTTTTTTAAGTAAAAAGGAGAGCAGGAATTCTTTCTTAACCTTTTCTTTTATTTAAGCGTTCACTGGCTTGTATGAGGTCCACCTAAGTTAGCAGTCTATTTAGTTTGCCAACTGGGTGGTAACTTCATCCCAAAACACCCTCACACCTGGAAATGTTTAACCAAGATTCTGAGCATCTCCACAGATCCATGATGCTGACTTATAAAAATCAACAGAGTAGCCAGCTCCCCATATTCCAGGTGTCTAACAATATTCTGAGAATCTAAAACTTAGAATGACACATCTTATCATTGAATACCTATGGAGAAATATCCTTCAGGTTTAAAATTCTGGCTTCATCATATTTGAACCTCCTGTGGAGGAATTTACACTCAGTATCAGAAATTGGATGTGAGGTAGATGTTTTCAAGCTAGAAGGAATCAGAGATTCATCTTGGTTAAGATCTGAGGGTTTGCATAATAAAGTAATTAAAATCAAAAAGCTCTGGGTGGGCTCGATGCTGAGGTGCTTCAGGGAAGAGTAAGGGGTGGGTCATTGCTTGGGGCACTTACATCCACATTCAAATGCCTGATGGAGTACCAGTTACACTGCTTCTGATCCAGCTTCCTGCTAGTACATCCTGGGAGGCAATGGATGATGGTCCAAGCATTTGGGTCCCTGCCATTTGTATGGCAAACTCAGATGGAGTTCCTGGCACCTGACATCAGCCTGGCCCAGACCTGACTCTTGCAGGCATTTGCAGAGTGGACAAGCAGAGAGTATTTCTGTGGACAAGCACTGCTACTTCCTTAGCAGTGTAGATCACCTCCAGGAGGATGAAGGACCAAAGGAACCCCAGGACAGTGAGCTCAGAGGATATAGAATAGACCATTCCTTGGTTTTTTTGGTTTTTTGTTTTTGCTTTTTTAGAAAGCCAGGTTCTTATAAGATCCCAGTGAAGAGGGCCCAATGCGGTGGCCTAGTGGCTAAAATCCTCGCCTTGTACACAACAGGATCCCATATGCACACCAGTTTGTGTCCCAGCCACACCACTTCCTATCCAACTCCCTGCTTGTAGCCTGGGAAGACAGTCAAGGATGACCCAAAACCTTGGAACCCTGCACCTGCATGGGAGACTCAGAGGAGGCTCTGGGCTCCTGGATTCGGATCAGCTCAGCTCTGGTTGTTGAGGCCACTTGGGGGTGAATCAGCAGATGGAGGATCTTCGTCTCTGTCTCTCCTTCTCTCTATTTATATCTGACTTTTCAATAAAGATAAATAAATCTTTTTTTTAAAATCTCAGTGAGGAGTAGAATCAAGACCCACCCCCAACCACTCAAGCCTCAGGGATCATGCTCCATCATGAGCCATTCACAAGGCCTCTTGCAGAATCCTCCAAAGCATCTATTCTTCCACTCTGCAGAGAAGGAAAGAAAAGCTAAGAGGGTGATGACAATTTGTGTATGGCCATTGTCAGTGGGATATTATTAAAGCTGATCCAGAGCAGCAAGTAGAGTGTCTAACAAAAAGTAGATAATTCACCAGCATTCGCTCATTGCTGGCTGAGTGAACAAAAGAAAACGTCTGTTAGAGAAAGCCAACCGAAACAGCGACCCTGGGTAACAATAACTATGGACACATGGCTGTTTGATTTCCTACTCATCTACTCCCCATGGCTCCCCTATGAAGAAGGCAATTTTGTCCCCATTTTAAAGATAAACAAACCAGCGCCAGAACAGTTCAGCCCTGAGTGATGTATCTGGGGAGTTAGAACCAAGGTTTAAGCTGAAGGATGTCTGACTCCATGGGCCAAGTGTTTGGGGATTATACTGTCTAGCACACAGGATGCAGGAGAAAGAGCAGGGCTTGGACTGGACACAGTAGGGCCCCCACTTCTCTAAGACTGGGAAGTCTATAACATAAGGATGGGATAGTGGACTCTGGAGTGAGATAAACTGAGCTTCAGATAGTCCCAGTTCCGCCAACTCCACCACTCCGCTAACCCTGTGATCTCCTTCCAGTGGTTTAGTTTTTCTGAGACCCAGCGAGAGGGAGATGATAACACATTGTTGAAATGATGACATGAAAGGAGAGGCAGGCAGTTCTTTCCTTAGTGCTCAGGACATGCTGAAATAGCCATGAATGTTGGCCATCCTAATAACAGCAATAATGGAAACAGGAGCTATAAAAATGACACGGATGATTTCAGTGCTCAGAGAAAGGAGGGGGTGGAGGAAGAGGAGAAATGAAGCAAGAGGGAGAGGGGAAGAAGAGGAGGAGGGGAGAGAAGGAAGAGCAGGAAAATGAAGAGGAGGATAAAAAAATAGAGGTGGCCGCTTCCTAGAAAAAATGAATTCTAAAATGGATTTAAAGACAAGAAGCAATGCTTTCGGAGCCTAGAACATCAGGCACAAAGGATCAGGGAAACCACATGCCAAAAGGCAAGGACGAAAGCAAGGACAAAAGGTCTAGAAGCCCACTGTCAGCCACACTATGAATCCAACACTGAGGAGGGAGAGAAGCGCCCCCAGATAGGGAGCAGCAGGGAGAGCTGCCCTGGAGGAGCTGAGCCCAGCAGCCAAGCCCCTCCAGCTGTTTTTCAGCAAGGCTGAGGTTCCAGCCCTGGTGACCTCACTCCAGGACATCCGGCAGCAGGTGCCATGCACAGATCACCACAAGACTGCATTTTCAGCCACATCCTCAGGACACATTCGTTTTGGCAGAGATGTTCTTTGTGGGGACCAATCAGAAGGCACCTGCTAAATGCATTTCTTCTCATCAGAGTAACCTCCTCTCTGCAAGTGCCTCTGCACACCCAGGCAGCCGCTGCTTGTGTTTGAAAGGTTAGGCTCGCCTGAAGCAGCTGAGCAGAAATCCCAATTTGGAGAACAATTTGCTACTCATAAGGAGCCATCACTCAGAAAGGCACTGACTGGGCTCCAAGAAGCAGGCCACCACCCGTGGCTCCTGGCTGCTCTGCCTGCATTTGTGACCTTGAAGTGAGAAGCCTTCAAGATGAAAAGCCTAATGACAATTTGTGCTTCTCCACAGAGACCCCCATCCACTGGGGCTAGAAGCCAGAGAATCCTGAGTAAGAAGCAACAAGCCAAAAGGAACAGTCTCTATTTTCCGTCAATGGGACTGCTATTTGTCACATTCCTTAAAGGTCTTGCTATGCAAAGTGCAGTCCCTGGACCAGCAGCATCAGCATTGCCGGGACGCTCAGGTGCAATACAGAACCCTAGGTTCCAACCTTGACTTGAGAATGAAAATCTGCATTTCACAAGTTTTCTAAGTGACCCCTGTGTACATCCGGAAGCATTATTTGTAGTCCCTGAATTCATGTGGCCAGAAACACATCCCCATAAGTTTGAAATGGAGAAAAACATCCAGATGTTCAGAGAAGAAATCAGCATGATTACTACTTCCCAAGGGTCTCTGGCATGCCAGGGGTCTCCTGTGCGTCATATCGTCCATCCATGTTCCCAGCTGACAGATGTCAGCACTGAAATCAGGACGGAAACAGCCACCGTACAAGGTCACTCAACCAGGAAGGGACAGAGTCAGACCAATTTTGTGGTTCATCTCCAGAGACGGAAGGTGTGATTCACCATCCACAGACATGTGACCACAGGCTTGAGGGTGAAGGAAAGTGAAATGTCTTGAGGATGGAGGCCCAGTGGTATCAGCCACTTTGACTGAGAAACAGGAGATCTCTTTCTCAGAATCCTGAAGCTCAAGAAACTAATACACACAGCTCCCCAGGGAGAAGCCATGGCTTGAGAAGAGAGAGGGGATAAGGACCTCTCCGTGGTGCCAGAAAGCCCATCATCAGTCCTTAGAGTAACACAGGAAAGAGGGGGAGTTGACATGTGGGCACCAGAACCTCATCCTCTCACTGCTTCAAATAGCTCTGTGGTTGTTCCCATTATGCAGAGGGGGTAAATTGTGGTTCTCAAGAGCAGCATCAATTTCCCACGGGAATCTGGGATAAGGATCAAGTCTGGTTTGACCTCAGACATCCAAGCCTTTTTAGAACCTCATCCACAAAATGTCAGAATCCTGACATGAGAAAGTGACAGATGACAGAGATGCATGGAAAAGAATCCACAGAGGGATTGTCTACCAGCACATTTTGAAATTCCCAGTTGCCTGCATACATTAGGAGTCACCCTTCATCCTTATCTAAATAAAAAAATGTTTAGGAGCTAATTCCCAAACATACTGATCCGCTCAATCGCATAGCACCCTCTTCCTTTAAGTCCTACTACCCTAGGCTTACAGTCATTTCCAGAAGGGCAAGAGGTGAGACCACAGGGACACATCCTCCAAGGAAAGGGCTCCCTGTCCATGGGAAAGAGAAGCCATTGGAGCCCATGATGTAGCACACACCAGAAAGACCTGGGACACCCCCAAACTGACCCCACTGATGCCTGCCCATCTCCTATCTACCTACCTCTACTTTCACCCTCTCTCATGGAATTTGCCATTCACTTTGGGTCCCTAAGCAGCATGTGTGATGCTTCGACCATGAATTCATGACCCCCTCCAAAGCTGGAGAATCATTTGGCCGAAATATTGTCTAATGTTCTCCCACACTGTAATGACTAGGTAATAGTTTCTTTAGTCTTCTATCCCCCGGAAACTTTGATGAGTCCTTTGTGAACTTTGTCATCCCTGAATTGATGTGTTGCAATCGTAACCTCCATGATGGTCATGTTAGGAGGCAGGACCCTTGAGGGTTAATTAGGTCATGAGGGTGGAGCCCTGTGAATGAATGAGAGCCCTGGCCTTATAAAAAAGGATTCCAGAGTACACTCACTCTATTTCTACTATGGGAGGACTCAAGGAGAAATTGTCAGCCACCTGCAACCTCCAAAAGAGGCCCCTCAGCAAGAACTGGCCAAAAGAGCACCTGTTCTCAGACTCCTGAAATTTAGGACCATGGGAAATATATTTATGTTGCTTTAAAGCTACTGAGTCTGAGTTTTATTGAACTGACAAAAATAAATCCCTCTATCTTAAACAATTTCACGGAATGACACTTTAAGAAGTAAAGAATACAGGCATTTGTTAAGCCTGATACTCAACTGAAAACAGTCAGAAGGAATGGGCATGGTTTCTTCCCACACAACGAACCCCAATCAAAGCTGATGCATTCACAGAAATAAAGACTTGTGGGTGCAAAAAGTCTACTGTTGCCTCATTCAGATAGCTCCTCCTCCTCCTCCTAACTTCCAGGGTGATATCCTAAATGCCCAACCTTGATTGGTGTCATTCTCCTGCTGAAAACCTTTCATTGGTTTAATTCCTAGTGCCTTTAGGCTAGACTCCAAACCCCTCCGTATGATCCATGCTGCATGATGGGCTTGCTGCCTACTTCCTGCAGGTTCTTTTGCACCTCTCTCTCTTTACTCTGCAAGCCATTACCACCCCGAGATGAGGCTAAGAGAGGTGCCCACAGTGAACTCCTCCATTTAGACAGCCACACAGATCGCAAACACACAGAAATCAATTTATATAAGAACAGAAGAGCAGCTCTTAAAGTCTGACATTTAGTGTCAGTACGGGGTGATCCATACCCTAAGATGTGCCTTATCCTGACTAGCGCATTGGCTCCAGGGAAACGCTGTTCTGTGCCTTTTGTCTTGGCTCCTGAAAGCAAAAGGCAACTGCATTCAAATGCCAGAAAGAATTGTCTATGGTACCCCTGCTGATTTCAGAAATAAACATGGCTTTTAGAAGGCAGAGAAGAGCTCAGCCTTGGAAACACGTAGGTGAGGAAAAAATACAAATTAATTAACTTGTCACATCCTTTCTTTCAGATAACATGAATGCAACATAGTCTTACAAAAGGAAGCATTGTTTTCTAGGAATGCCAAACAACCATTTATATGCTTCTCTTCATGTTTTGATTCCTGGGTCCAGTGGTAGCCATGAATTAACACTGTTTACAAGGGTTGGACATGGCAACTGAGAAACATTTTGCAACATTGCAACATTAAATTATTTCTACCTCTCCCATCTCATCCACATGTAGATCTAGATCCCTTTCATAGCAAGGATTTGTTATTGACAGCTGAACTTCAAATGCTCAAACTACTTATGGAGTTTGATTTTAATTTTTACAACTGGAAAAAGTTTCAGTTTTATTTAAATAATTTGGATTTGGATATTTGTTAATTTGCATGTTACGTTTTAAATTAAATAGCTAGTTCAAAATAATTAGGTATAGGATATTAAGTCTTTCTTTGTACTCTGTGACCCTGCCCGTGTTGGTGTCAAGATTTTGCTATGCTTCTAATCCCATGTGAATTCTGCGATGCCCAAATGCATTGTCCTCTTTCTTAATTCAGGGCTTTTACAGGTATGGATCCCTTACCTGGAATCTATGCCCCCTCAGGATCTTGGACAATTCCTCCTCATCTCTCACTTCTTAGATTTCTCATCTTTGAAGAAACCTCTTTAATTCCCCCTGGCCAGCTCCAGTTCTCTTGTCATGTATATCATTGCCCCTGTTCTCCTTTGCATTTGTTTATTCTGGATCTGCCTTCCCTAACAGACTGTCACTTTTTCTGAAGTCATGGACTGCCTCTGCTTTGTTCATACCTTTTCCTCCAATATCTGGAACAGGACGGAGCTTATAGTAGATGCTCAATAAAAATCAAGTGGTTTAAATAAAATACAAAATGCAGAATGCTAGCGTTGATCACACTGGATTGTAGTGACTTATTTGTATCATTCCAGTTAGACCATGACCCAGAGGCCAAAAGTTGGCAACTGTGGGACACATTTGGCCTGCAGACTGTTAGTCTGACCTGCAGGATGTTGCCTGTCCTCTCTTTTAAGATTTGAAATTAACTGCCAATATTGAAGAACTTGGAAATAACACTTTTAAAATCCAGATTTTCCATTTTTCTTGAAAAAGTCAAACAGTTGGCAATGCTTCCCACATGGCAATGGTCGCCTGAATGGAGACACATATGTTTTCTGAAAAAGCTCATTATCCAAGCTGCCACAGTCCTGATTTACCCATTGTATAGTTTGAATGTGTCTCTAATGATCATGCATTGGAAATTTCACCCCCACTACAACAGTGATGAGAAGCAATCCTTTAAGAGCTGCCTGGGTGATGAGGGCTTTGCCCCCATGAGTGGGTTGATGGCATGATTGTAGGTAGGAGTGATTTCTATAGTTGGAGAGCGAGTTCCCGTTAAAAGGATGAGTTCAGCTCTCACTTCCCTCCTATGAGCATGCACGCAGTGCAAATGCTCCGTTCCTCTGTTTTTACTCTCAGCCTTTCTTGCCCTTCTACCTTCCACCATGGAATGATGTAGCAAGAAGCCATCACCTGATGTTGGCGTTTCCAGCCTCCAGAATGATGGGAAATACATTTTTATTGTGAAGAAATTGTCTATTCTATTTTATTCTGTTGCAGCAGCATCAAATGGACTAGGTCACTCTCTCATTCACCTCTACTGAACACCAGCACAAACATATTCAATTGCCCAACTGTTTTCTTCCTCCTAAGCTCATAGCTACAATCCATTCCCCAACTTCCAACTTGCCTTATATTTTAGCTATGTGACTATGTTCTAGCCAATGGATTCATAGAGGAAATAATAAATACTACTTCCAGCCATGATCCATTAAAAAAAAACTTCTACTCAAAGTCTTTTATTCTCTTCCCTCAAATCAGCTGAATATTGGTGCCCAGAGACACCCTGGAACATGGACAATCCTTTATCAGCTGGGCTTCTTGAATGATTGATTGCAGTAAAGAATTTTCTCCCTACCCTTGGCCAATCAGGAACACCCACGTTGGAGTGCTTCATTAGGAAACAACACATGTTTATTTTGTTGAAACACTGAGTGTAGAGTTTATTAAAACACCTACTGCAGGCCTGATGAGATAACCTAGCGGGTTAAGTCCTCACCTTGCATGTGCTGGGATCCCATATGGGCACCGGTTCTAATCCTGGCAGCCCAGCTTCTCATCCAGCTCCGTGATTGTGGCCTGAGAGGATGGCTCCAAAGCCTTGGGACCTGCACCCAAGCGGGAGACCTGGAAGAGGCTCCTGGCTCCTGGCTTCGGATCAGCTCAGCTCCAGCCATTGTTGCCACTTGCGGCGTGAACCATCAGACAAAAGATCTTCCTCTCTGTCTCTCCTCCTCTCTGTATAGCTGACTTTCCAATAAAAATCATTAAAGGAAAAAAAAAACCACCTCCTGCAAGTATTTGAACATAAGGCTTCCAAGAATGCTCTTGGAAGACAGATGATTCCTCATTCATACCCTTACCTGCCATGCCTGGCATAGTGATGAGCCTATAGTGAAAGTTCAACAAATGTTTGTGAATTAATCACAGGAACAAAGATTGATATTTTTTTCTGAAAGGAAGATTTTACAAAGATAGAAGGAGAGATAGAAGTCTTCCATTCACTGGTTCACTTCCCAAATGACCACAAGAGCCAGAGCTAAGCTGTTCTGAAGCCAGGATCTAGGAGCCAGAGGCTTCTTCCCAGTGTCTCACATAAGTCTAAGAACCCAACACCTCTGGCTCCGTTGCTTTGCCAGGCAGTTAGCAAGAAACTGGATCAGAAAGTGGAGCAGTCAGAAAAGGAATTAGTGCCCATATGGGATGCTGACAGTGCAAGCAGAGCATTAGCTCATATGTCCCATACTGGCCCCTCGACCCTTCTTAATTCCAGCACCATACCTCCCCATCACCAGGCCAGAGTCTGCCCAGTAAAGCTACATGCTCTGATGACTTTCCCCAATTGGCTTTTATTTCTCTTATCATCTTTGCTCTCATGCCCCACATCTGTGCTAAGGACAGCAGGAGGTTACCTGTGGAATTGGTGTAAGGAGACAGGCATGACATTGAAGCAGCTGTCCAGAAAATAAATTGCATGCAATCACCTGCTACTCCCATTCTAATGTCATCTGGAGACTGCCAGTTCAATCCTGCTGCTGCTGATGGCTATAGAACGTTTTGGAAACAAAGATCCACAAGACAAGAGTAAGAACAGAACACAATCTACCTTCTCATCGTTCGTTGTGCATCGGCAAATATTGATGACATGATCAGTTTAGGCATGAGAGTGGATGCTGAGAAATCTCAGTGCAATACCATGGTTGAGATTTAGAGTGGTAAAATTAATGTTTCAAATCACATCCTTCAGATTCCACTGACTCATGTGACTTTACTCAGTACTCAAACATCCAGATGATATATGCCAGCAGGATAGGGATTCATATCCCCACTATAAACAGATGCCCCAATTTTTAAACTCCTGCTTCCTATTGCCAAATACTATGCTAAAGATTGGATGTATATTAGTTCAGAGACCAAAACAATCTATGATGCGTGTTCAATTATCATCAGTTCTGTGTTAGTCATGAGAACAGGACTCTGAGGCTGAAAATGTTAAATGATTTTCTTTGGCTCATGAGGTGGTCAGTTGGTGATGGAGACAGGCGTTTCACTCCTCTCTGTCTGACTCCAAGGCACTCACCAGTTTGCTCCTGTACCCATGAGCTGTTTCTCCCTCTCCAGGTTGTACTTATCACATCTGTCTCTGCTGGATTACAAACTCATTCAAGCAAAGTGCAAGGTCTATACACAACTCTAACCCCCAACTGGTATAAATCCTGTCAGTTACAGTGCCTACATACCAAGTGGAAAAGCAAAGAATAATGTGACCTAAGTGGTCACATAACTAGCTAGCAACATGCTGGCTTGGGACACAATTCTTTCGAGCTAGAGAACTTCTAAGTGACAATACCATTGGGAATAGCCTCAATAATAATACCAGCTACCACTTACTGAGCTCACTCCTATGTGGTGTCTAAGTGATCTCATAGAAACTAAAAATACAAAGAGGGTTACCAGGATCTGTGGAAGAAAGTGAGGAGTAACAGGTGGGGAAAGGATGATTGGTGGGTACTAGCTTGTAACTGGATGAGAGTTAAAAAACAAAACAAAAAAAAAAAAAACTAAGGTTCTGAAACACAGTACGATGACTATAGATAATGTTAATGCACTGTGTATTTCTCTATTTAAAACAATCAGGAGATAGGATTTTGGATTTCTTTTATCTCTAAAGAAATATCAAGCGTTTAAAAAAACTCAATGGTTGGGGCCTAGCACAGTACCCTAGTGGCTGAAGTCTCGCCTTGCACACGCAAGGATCACGTGTGGGTGCTGGTTGTAATCCTGACAGTCCCATTTCTCATCCAGCTCCCTGCTTGTGGCCTTGGAAAGCAGTCAAAGATGGCCCAAAGTCATGGGAACCTGCAACTGTGTGGGAAACCCGAAAGAGGCTTCTGGTTCCTGGCTTCGGATCAGCACAGCACAGGTCGTTGCACTCACTTAAGGAGTCAATCATCGGACAGAAGATCTTCCTCTCTGTCTCTCCTCCTCTCTGTAAATCTGCCTTCCAAATAAAAATAAATAAATGCTTTTTAAAAATGGGGAAGACCCTGGCCTGGCGTGGTTCTGTATTTTTTAGTTTGGGGCCCTGAGCATATCTCTTGCCCACACTGTGTATTTCACAGTATTCCACCCAAGCATCCAAAAAATCATGCATCCGTTATTTTTATCTTTTCATCAATCTAGCAATCTTTTTATATTATTTTTCACAATAAGTTTTTGTAGAAAACAAGGATTCATCCCTCCCCCTCCCTCTTTTTTCCTCTTATCATTTTCCCCCAAATTATCATAGTAGTATACTGCCTGAATAATAATTAGACTTGTAAATTTAGTATCCTACTGTAAAGATAAATTTTAATGCTTCATTGAGAGTCTACTTTTATTCAGGAGTAGATACTGCAACATATTTTTATTTTCCAGGATGCAGTCCAGCAATCTTAAACTCTTTCTTTTATGTACACTTGGCCGATCTACTTTCCATCATCTTTCCTTCTTCCTTCCAGCCTTCCTTGTACCCATCCCTTCAACTAGTATTGACTGTTTTCTGCACTATCTTGGGCTATGGATTTACAAAGATGAACAAGCACAGGAAACAATATGTAGTGGTCAAGAATGAGGGTCAGCAGACACTTAGCATCTTGGCTCTATCACTTGGAAGCTGAATATCCTCGAACACAAATTTGGGGACCTTCCTCTGCTTCAGCTGTGTCCTATGTTAAGGGGGGCATTATAATATACAGCTCATAGGGTTATTTGCAAGGAAACACTTGACATCCTTAGTGATTGCATAAACACCTTTAGTTGGCATTGATATTTAAAAAAAAAAAAAAAACTTCCTTGCCTGGAGGAACTCAGAATGTATTTGGAAAGCACACTCTTAATAAGGTAAGACATTTGATAAGGCACAAAATAGTGGGAGGTAGCTAAAGTCAGCCGAAAGCGCCAACGCAAGTCAAGAAGGAGGTAAATTCCAGCCCCTTTTCTCATAAAACGGTATTTCTTCCAAGAAGAGAGCTGGGATGAATTAGCTGATGACCTTGAGGAGCTGAAAATGACATCAAGAATAATAACCCCTTTTCTCCCATGGACTGAGGTCTTTGCTGAATCATTTTTCAGAACATCTGTTATGTGCTGATGTTCTCTGTGCATCTCTTTCTGAGTTTAATAGATCTTCATTCTCCTGAACATTGCATCTAGTATGTCCTTGGAATTTGATGTATCTTTGATTCATCATAAAGTTATAGCAGTGAAAGGCGCCTTAGCTACCATCTAATCCTATGCTTCATCAAGACTCAGAGAGTCAGTGACTTATCCAAGAACACACAACTATCCTGGTAGCACAATTGGAACTGAACCTAAGGTCTTGTGGTGCCCATCCCAAGGATACTGTAAGATGTCTATTTTTCACGCTGTCTTGACCAAGCTGCCATTTCCTAGTCCACTTTTCATGCACCTCTTTATTTGCGTGTTTTCCATGATATGGTGTAAAATTCAAATAATCTTGAAAAATATCACTTTACCTCACTGAGTCCGATTTCCCATTTGTAAACTTAGGTTCATAAGATTAGCTTATCTTAATGAGGTTAAGTTTAAGTGAAAGCATTTCAAAAATAACTATACACTGTCTTCAGTTCAAGCAAAAGATTCTGACCTGACTGGAACAGCAACTTGAATGCACATTGCCTTTCACAAACACCACTTCATAAATGCTTAATAAGTAAAACAGATTGGCTTTCAAGGAGGTCAAATAGATGTATTATTACCTATTCCTCTTTTTAAGTGCAATGAAAAGTCCTGGTTACAAAAGTCCTACAAAAGCAGGTATACATCCAGCTTCTACCTCCAATAACAAGAGGGTACCACCAAGAAGGTCCCCTGCAAAGCACTGTTGGAGGGAAAAACAGCAAAACTAGAAGGAGTGATATCCAGTGCCTCCTACCACAATAAAAAAATTTCTAAGCTCTAGATGAAAAATCACTCTTCACACAAAGAACCAGGAAGACCTCAAACTGAATGAATAAAAGGCAATCAATAGATATCAATGCCAAGATGCCAGAACAATTTGACAAGGAATCTGAAGAAACCACTGCAAACCTGATTCAAAAAGCAAATGCATACACACTTGAAACAGATGAAAAAAATACAAAACCTCAATAAATCAAAAGGATCAGCTAACAATTGGAACCTATGAATGAGTGTCAAAGGAGAATACAAGAACCAAACAAAAAACCCCAGCAAATAGACTACAATGAACAGAAGAGCTAGAGAAACCATTGAACTGGAAGACAGAGCACTGGAATTGCCTAATTTGAACAACAGGTAGAAAGTAGACTCAAAAATACACAGAGCCTTAGGGACGCATGGGAGTACACTTATTGTGCAAGGTCTGGCATTCATATCACTGGAGTCCCTGGAAAGGGGACAGGAAGGGAAGGGAAGGGAAGGGAAAGGAAGGGAAGGGAAGGGAAGGGAAGGGAAGGGAAGGGAAGGGAAGGGAAGGGAAGGGAAGGGAAGGGAAGGGAAGGGAAGGGAAGGGAAGGGAAGGGAAGGGAAGGGAAGGGAAGGGAAGGGAAGGGAAGGGAAGGGAAGGGAAGGGAAGGGAAGGGAAGGGAAGGATAGGCAGAGGAGGGGAAGGGAAGGATAGGCAGAGGAGGGGAAGAGAGGGAAGATGAGAAGAGGAGAGGAAGGGAGGGATGGGAAGGAGAGGAGAGGAAGGGAGGGATGGGGAGGGGAGAGGAATGGGGGAGAGGTGGGGAAGGGAGGAAAGGAGCAGAAAATGGTAGGACCAGCTGCTAAAAATGCCTGCAGCCAGTGTGTCCAGTGCTGACAGCTGGTCACACCTCTATCCCATGTCCAGTATTGCTTTGTTCCCACTCCATTAACTCCTCTGTGGACTGCTTGCTGTGCTCCACATAGCTCTGAGTGTCCATCCTGGGCCCAGGGTAGAGACAGAATATTCTCTTCTATTCTCCTCTGCCTCCCATTCAAAGAAAAACAATTCCCAGGTACAACCTGATTGGTACGTATGGGTGTTTTCTTCGCAATTTCTAAAGCCTGAGGTCTGAGTGAATGAGTGGGATACAACACATACTCACACACTATTTGTTCCTAGTGGGAGGGATCTGTCAGAAAAAAAAAGTTTCAAATGCTGGGACAGCAAAACCTGTTGCTCATGAAACTGCTTTGAAAACACAAAAGCAAACGAAGGCTTGCCAAGTCACTTCCCGTGGTCTTTGTCTTCATTGCACACAAGCCTTCAGGAACCCGAGGGTAGAGTTTCTCAGCCTCAGCACTACCAGATGATTTTTCTGTTATGGGGGACCTGTTTTATACACTGTAGGATTTTGAACGGTGTCTTTGGTCTCTATACCCACTTGATATCAGAAGCTATGCTTCTTCTTCCAGTTAAAAAGCCAAAAATAAATTCAGAGATTGTTCGGTGTTGCCCTAGTAGCAAAATTGCTCCCAGTTGAGAGCCATCACTGTAGAAGAACATGAGATGGGAGGACAGAGGGCATTTTTCCAAAAGCTATTACCAAAGTGGGCATCTTGAAGAGTGGGGGTAATAAGGAGAAAGACAAGGAGGTAGGAGGGAGAGATGGAGACTGCACTGCCTCCAGCCCCTTCTGCATTATTCTCCCATTAGCCCTGTGGCACCAATTAGTTTATCATATTACTGAGTTGTCACCTTGGAAGCATGAGAGCCGCATGTGAATGTTGTGCCTCATGGCAAGCGTGTGAATAGGGAAGGAGAGACTAAAGACCCAGGCAGATGTTGGTCACTCAGTACCAGTGGCTACAACTTGAGGTACTGGCCTGAATCTTTGCCTCTAGTACCATGATCCATTTCAATGAGAGAGATGTCTTACAATTCTGAATACTGATTAATAGTATTTGGCTCCTCCTCAAACCCTGTGAATTGAGCAAGAAAAGAACTTGTTGTACCCACTTACAGTTGGAGAAATTGGGGCTCACAATAGATACAGAGGCATGATCCTATAGGATTAGACACATGGAGTTTTTGGTATAGATAAACTAAACTTTGGTTCTCAGTTCCACCACTTACTAGTTATCTTGTCAAATAACTTAACTGGAATCAGTGTCTAGGTGACATAAGTTGTTATAAGAATTGAGTCAGCCAAAGTATGTAAAGCATTTTTTCTGATACCTGTCACTTAGCAAGTACACAAAGTAATTATCATTACCGTCCTCAAAGCATCACTAAACTTGAAGAAAAAATTCAAATTAAGCAATTGACCCACAGAGACTCACAGTCAGTGAATGATTGGGCAGATTGCTAATTTCAATTTTGGAATACCCAGGACCATTTTACTTTTCTTTGGGGACTTTAACTGAGCAGGGAGTAAAGATTGATCATATATAGCATATTTGGTACTTTACACCCTTATTTAATCTCCTGATAATATTGCAACTCAGTCCATGGGCTCTCCAGCTCTCAGAGGAAAACCATCTGGGTTTAGAGAAGTTGTCAGTCCCTTTTACTCAGTTCAGGAGTGGAGTTGGATTATTGGTTTGGGATTAGGAAAATGACCACTCCTACTCTGGCAACTCTAGTGGCTGGTAAAGGTGTAGGGTGGTGATACAACTCTGGCTATGAAGATCAGTCCAAGACATCTCAGACAGCAGAAAACCTTTAGAGAAAGCCAATAGAGGCACAAGAAAGGAAATGACCCTTCTTTGTGTGATACACATGGGATAGCTGCCACCATCTGCCACCACTAGAAAAGAGAGGGGCAAACCAAACTAAAACCTCAAAAGCAATAGAGCAAAAAGTGGAAAACGAAGTGGAGTCTTCTTTGATGTCATTCAGCCACTGAGTGACCATAATGTACATTTTTTCCACAAACTTTTTGAAGAACCCTTATCTGCATGGATTTTAAAGGTTTTTGTACAACCATAAATTTATCCTTTAATTCCACTTTTTACAAACTTTTTGAAGTATATTCATATTGTAAAATCCAATGTTTAAATAAATATAAAATAATTCTTTAGATAATAGTATTTTCATGAGTCCCTTTACATTAGGCTATCATGTAAATAATAGTATATGTGACAAGAATCATGCATATGTTACTCAAATGGATGAACCTGGGAGAAATGCTCAGTTATTCTTTTCTCCCAATAGTCACCCTATGAGGAAGCTGTCATTTCTGTCTATAGCTTACATGTAGGAAACAATGGCCACTGGTCAAGAAATGACTTGGCCAAGATGGCCCAGTTCCATCAGGTTCCTGACTTTGAAAGTTGACCATCCCGATGAACTCTGAAATCATTGTATGCATCACTTACAAAGGCTCCAGATACCTTCTGGCTTTAGAAATCATCAGGGTCCATGTCTACCCTGGGAGGCAGTGGGTGGTGGCTCAATTAGTTGAGCCCCTGCACCAGCACCACGGTGGAAGACTCAGATGGAGTTACCAAGGCTCCTGGCTTCAGCCTGGACCAACCCTAGCTGAGGTACACATTTGGAGAGTACATTGGTGGATAGAAAAAAAATTCTCTGTGTGTGTCTCTATCATTTCAAAATAAATACAAATTTTTTAAAGAAGTTCTATATGATAAAATCTCAGCTTCAGAAGTTTGAGGACAGCCCTAAGTCTCTCTCTTCTTACTCCTGTACCTTCCTCCACCCTTCCCACTCAGTACATAATGGTACAGTAACTCCCTGTTGCACTGTGAACTGGTGTCTTCAATGAGTGATGCAGAAGATAAGGCTATCAAATAGAAGGCAGCCTCAGGTGCTCAAGTATACAGGAAGTTCTGGAATTTCCAAAACAGGCCAGCTCATGCTTCTCTCTTCTCCCTACATCTAACCCCCAGCCCAACTCAATCACTAGGGTGCCTACCTGCTGGTTCTTCTGGCTGCCCTTCTTTTGTCATCTCTACTGCTTGGCGGAACTGCCCTTATCTGTACATTGATGAGTCATACCTTCTGTACATTTCACTGTTTTATCCCTGCAGGGAGGATTCTGGTAAGTACCTTCATTCTCACTGCTCTTAGTACTCCGTGCCTCCTTCTTAGGACTATTTCTGAGGCTCTTAAAGGAAATTGAACTTTTTGGCAGTTGGAATGCAGTGGTTTGTCAGCGGGGAGAGGCTCATGGTTAGGGCATGTTCTTGTGATTGGTAGTGATTGGTTCTTTTTAGAATATTCAAACTTCCTTCTTCTCATCTGTCAGCATAAGTATCTTTAATATTCTAGATTTGACCCACAGTGTGTAAGAATTCTTGGCCTGGGATGTTGGTGCTGTGTAAATCAAGGGGAAATTGACACCTGGTAGCTTTTTTATTCAAACAATACACAGGCATGATGTTAATGCTAAGTTATTTGCTCTTTTGAAGTGATGCAATGAATGACATTGGATTGGAGTTATAAAGATTGGTTTTGTGTTCCAGCTCTGACAATGAGTATCATATTAATTTCCCCTGTACAGTGTGGGGGTGGGATGGACCCTGTGCTTCCCAAATGCTAGAGAAGCACAGGCCTGCTGCTTGCCTTCTCTGGGCAATGACTTTCTCATGTATAAAGGAGCTAATAATATGAAGTCTGGTCAGATCCCATGGGCCATGAGGAGGAATCAAAGTGGTGCACTTGGCTCTATTTCTTTTTTTTTTTTCAGGTGATGTTACATCAGTTATGAAGTGTTGCTCTAATGAGAACAAGGATCACTGGCTGATCAATGCATGTCCTTGGGTTGCTAGCAACAGAAGCCTTTTCCAATTGACTTAAACTAAAGGACTTTCTGTTTGTTTGCAAACTACCTTTCAGATTTCTACAGAGCCTTGTCTCGATATCTTTTATGTTCCTGGGTTTGGTGTCATTGAGCTGTAGGAAGAACATTTAACATGACATCTATGGATTTAATGATTTTCAGTGCACATCATTGTTTATGATGTGTACGGACAGTGCTCTACAGCAGATCCCCAAAACTCATTCCCCTTGCATAACTGCAACTTTGTATTCATTTCACAGCAATTCCCACTTTCTCTTACTTCCTGTCTCAATCAGTCACTGTTCAACTCCGTTTCTTTGACTTGGACTAACTCAGATACCTCCTACAAGAGGAAGTCCTTGTCCTTTGGTAGCTGGCTCCTTATAAGACCCTCTAGGCACATTCATGAGACTCCCTTTCTTCTAAAGGATAAGGAGTAGTCCATTGTACACAAATGCCACATTTTCTTGACATCTGTCATTGGATATTTAGGTTGCTTCCATGTCTTGGCTGTTGTGAGCTGTGCTACAATGTGCACAGCAGCAAGACGTAGTACAGACTCACAGAAGAAAGGGATGCCGTAGACATGACATGGTAATGGGTGGAAAGCAGGAGCCACAGCCACATGCCCAGAGCTGCTGAGCTCTTGCCTAGTGTCCCCACTGGATTAAACAAAATAATGTGAAGCTTCCCTCCATCCTATTTCATTCATCCAAGATTCAAATCCCCAGAAGACAGCTAATAACTGAGATTAGGGTTCCTACTGCCCACCCCCAAGGTCCTGAATTAGAGAGCTGGGCCACTTGGGGCCCAAACTACTTACCCTCCCATGACTGTTTTAGGCAAAGAGTTGGGGAAAGAAATCACTTTCCTAAAGAAATCAGGACCCCTTCGGGAGGTGCATAAGGTTCTGGGCAGCCTCTAAATTCAGAAGTGCCTTCTTCCAGAGATTAAATGATGAGATAATCACGATGGCTCACCCTCAGATACGATTTTTTTGTTTATTAACTTTTCACTATTATGTTTCCCCACTAAATAGGAAATGAATGATTTGATGATACACACCTTTCCAGTTTCTGTTCTGTCTCCTATCTCCTCTCTTCTTCTTCCTCTATCCTTTTCTTCTCTTTGTTCTTCTCTTATTGTCTTTTTTCTCTCCTACCCAGCTTTTTCCTTCTGTTCTTTCTCCTCTCTATTCCACCCCTTTTCTGTCTGCCACCCAACTCCCGTAAGGAAAATTTCCCAGAGCAAAGTCAGTTGTGAAGGATACTCCTGAGTTTCCTCCACACTCTGAACCAGCAACAGAAGACTTTATTCTCACCAAACACACCTGCCCTCATTTTGCTGTACATGCATACATGTGGAGGAAGGCTCATGCATGTGGTTTTTGGATGCATGAACACTTGTGTATTCACACACATGTCTGTTCACATGGTCACATGTACATGTCACGTATGCACACACAGCTCTAAGCCTTTCCTCTCATGCCCTCATCTTTTCCTTCACTTCAACCACAGTCATTCATTGCGTCCTGCTGAAATGTAGCCAAGTGCAACTTGGATTTTTT
Source organism: Ochotona curzoniae (assembly GCF_017591425.1). Taxonomy (NCBI): domain Eukaryota; kingdom Metazoa; phylum Chordata; class Mammalia; order Lagomorpha; family Ochotonidae; genus Ochotona; species Ochotona curzoniae. The sequence goes on along the minus strand of NW_024465421.1, from coordinate 16,105,663 downwards.
GGTTTGCTTTTCATTGGCTTGCAGGAAATAGAAATGCAATTCTGGAAACTCTCCTATATTGTCCTATGGCTTCCCTGCCCACCTTAACTGGAAAGCAACAAGCAAGGAAAGGCTCCGTTCAATTTCTATGGCAACTTAGGGGTATCCCAAAGGACTGTAGTGAATGCTGGCTACAAGGACAGCCTCTCCAAGGCATCTTCATTAAGTCATGTGTATGAATCTCTGTTTCTCATTGGAGAGCAAATAGGGGACTCTGGACAGAGACACCATGATAAGAACTCTGGTAGAACAGGTCAACTCAGTGGAGAACTGAGAGCAGCAGAGGAAATAACAGGTACCATTAACAGCATAATAGCAAGGAGAGAATTACCTTGTGTAACACTCTGAAGGCTGAATTTCTAAAGCATTACAACACCATCAGAAGATGCTGGCTTCAATGTTTGACCATGACCTTAGCCAAGACACATTATTAAATATCGTTTCTTCCTGTAACTTATTATGATAATTTTCAAGCATATACAAAAATTGAAAACATTTTACAGTGAAAACCCATAAATACCCATGACCTGATCCTTGCTTTAGCAGCTAGTCCATCTCGCTACCCATTCTTCTCTCCATCCATCAAGGGATTTCAAACTAAATTGCAGGCATTAGTATACCTTGACCATGACTTGAACTAGAGTTCAATTTTTGTTTATGATTCACACCAGAGATATTTGCAATATGAGAAATAAAACACAGGAACAGAGAGAAGAGAGTGTGGGAGGAATGTATAGGCAAAGCACAGAGGACTTCAAGAGCAGCAAAACTACTCTTGGCATAGTAATAGTGGCTACCCGGCATTATACACTTGTTCTATAGGGTTAGTCAACTGGCATCCCAGGGGCTGAAAGCAATTTATAGACAGGTGTTGCTTTTGTCTGCCCAGCATTGAGACCCACTCTTCCCCTGTTACTGAATTCCCAATATTCCTTTGAATAAAGCACCCACTGCCTCTCTTTATCCACATGCTTTGGGAAGAAATGATCCACTTCCTTTGGTTCCATTCCAGAACATAAGAGCCCCACTTGGCCAATCAATATATTTTTGTTGGCTAGAGAAATCTCCTTCAAACTGATGAGTTTGGCTGAGATGAGCCTATCACTCAGGTTGGTTCATCAGAAGCTTTCTCTGGACTTTTGTTGAAATTCTCTTTCCATGCAGGTTGTTGATAAATACAAGGATACAGGTACCCATCTTTAAAAACTAATACACCCTTCTGTCAATTTCATTCAAAAGAGTACAGAGGCTACTGCTGCTATCCAGGAGGATGGGGCAGCAAATGGAGGATCTCCTCTCCTCTTTCTCTCTCTCCCTCTTTCTCTCTCCCTCTTTCTCCCTCCCTCTGACTTTAAATAAATAAATCTTAGAGAATATTTTTTTGTAAATTAATACTTTCCCTGATACGTAGACATTCTCATCAACCACACCCTCATTTTACTACAGGTGCACACATATTCACACAAGAACATTTATGCACACTTCTTCATTCACATGGACACACATCCATCCACATGGACACATATACATAGTAGACAATATACAGTATCTCTGTATCACTCATGCTTATTATCTGCCAGGATTCATAGGCAATTGTGTTTGCAGGTTCTCTTAATGTCCTGAGCACATTTCTAGAATTTTATTTACTCATTTAAGATTTATCTCCTGGGGAGGGCATTGTGGGGTAGTGGTAGAGCTGCCACTTGGCACACCCCTTTTAGAGTGCTAGTCAGAATTTCAGCTACTTTGCTTCAAATCCAGCTCCCTACTAAGGCACCTGTGAAGGTAGTGGAAGTTGGCCTAGCACTTGGACCCCTGTGGTCAGGTAGGAATTCTTGACTTTTGGCTTCATCGTGGCCCAACCCGAGCTATTTTGAACATTGAGCGATATAAGATTCTCTCTCTTCCTCCCTCCCTCTCTGCCTTTCAAATAAATAGCTACATAAATGAATCTAGAAAGAGAGAGAAATAAATAAAATAAGAAAAGAGAGAGAAAGAGATAGAATGAACTTATATTTGGACATATAGCTGGCAACCACGCTTGGCTGTGGGGACATGGTAATGGAACCTATCTTATAGTGGATGACAGCTCTCTGGCCTGTACTTCTGCCAGTCTAAACGCCCTAATGGTTTCCCCACAGGCTCTAGAGTCAAACTGCCTTGAACTCAATCCCAGGCAAGTGGCTTTGGGCAAATGGTTGACTTTCTCTGTGCCTTGCTTTTTGCACCTGGAAATGAATACGATGGAGGGACAATGCGAAGTGAGACTTAACTGTTTCTTGATGAACCTTCCTAAATGCTAACCTGTCACTCAACTCTGAGTCTGAAGTGTTCCTGGCTTGGTGAGTGTGTGACCTGTGTAATTACACAGGGCTCCAAGCTTAGAAAGATTCCATGGTTGCACTAATTAAGGCTTTGCTATACCTGCCTCCAAATTCTTAATTATTTGGGGGCAAGAGATGAGGCTCACATTTTCATTTTGCATTGAACCATGAAAATGGTGTGGTTAGTCTTGAACAGCACACATTAAGTGTCTGGCAAAAGTCAGTGGAAAGGAGTAAGAGAATAAACTTAGCCAACCACAAACATTCACTAGACATAGGCAGTCAAGAGGGCCAGCCAACTGAGCAAAATTAAGTAGGTTTTTAAAATTTTATATGTACTCATTTGAAAGGCAGAATGAGAGAGATTAAACAAGAGAGATGTTTCATCCATTGGTTCTCTCCCTTAATGCCTACAACAGCTGGGGCTGAGTCAAGCTGAAGCCTGGAACCACAAACTCAATCTTTCTCTCCTCCATGGGTAGGAGGAACCCAAACCCTTGAACCATCATCTGCTGGGTGCATATGAGCAAGAAGTTAGACTTTGCAATACAGATGGGGGTCAAGCCCAGGCAAGGCAATCTGGGATGTGGGAGTCCCAAGCACCTTCTTTTTTTTTTTAAGATTTATTTTTATTATTTTTTATTGGAAAGGCGGACATACAGAGAGGAGAGACAGAGAGGAAAATCTTCCGTCCGATGATTCACTCCCCAAGTGAGCGCAACGGCCGATGCTATGCCGATCCGAAGCCAGGAGCCTCTTCCAGGTCTCCCACGCGGGTGCAGGGTCCCAAAGCTTTGGGCTGTCCTCGACTGCTTTCTCGGGCCACAGGCAGGGAGCTGGAAGGGAAGCGGGGCTGCCAGGATAGAACCGGCGCCCATATGGGATCCCGGGCATGCAAGGCGAGGACCTTAACCACTTGCGCCACCTCGCCGGGCCCCCAAGCACCTTCTTAACCACTGAGTCAAAACACCTGATGTCTAAATTAAATAGACTGGCTGCTAACTCGTTCTGCCCCTTGCCTAGAACACTCAAAGCCTGCCCCAAAATTTAAAAATCTTCTCATCTAAGTTATCTATTTCCTGGGAAGCCCAGACCTTGACAAGCTGCCAAGGATCTCCATGGAGTCAACAAAGGATCCAATCCAGCTCCCCAGTTTACAAAATCTCTGGTCAGCCCTGTGCTATTGCTGCATTCCCTCTCTTCATGCTCAGTATCCTTGGCATACTTCATCCTCATTTCACAGATGGGGAAATAAGGGCTCTGACACAATAGGATGTAACATGATTTCCTCCACAGCCCAGACTTTCTGCACTTTTAGGTTTCTAGTCCTACAGGGTCTCCACTGCAGTTAGACAAGAGGAGTACGTTCTAGAGTTTTATAACACAGTAGGGTGACTCTGGTTAACAAAATTTTGCTGCATATTTCAAAGCAGCTACAAAATAACTGGAAAATAACTAATGAATGAGGAGGTGGTAATTACCATAATTTTATCATTGCAATTCTATCAGTGTACTCAAATCTTACCTGCTACCCCACAGCTATGTACTATTATTTTGTGTTGGTTAGTTTTTAAAAAATATTTAGAGTCTCTAATTAGAGCCCTAGCATATGAGCCATTCAAACCATTTTTGGAGGAACTAGTCTGATAGGATATTTACATGCTCAACCTCAGACTTTGTCCCCAGCCCTAGCAGCACCCACACTCTGACACTCCAACCTGCAAACACAAAGATAAATTATTTTCCCTCTATCCAGCAGGCCCTGTGCTGGAGAGTGCTGGGGCTGTCCATTATCTAGATGTTTCTTGAGAATTTGCAACCTGCAGGCACGTAGGGATGAAGCCATGAATAAAATGAACCAAGGGCCCTGCCCTTCCAAAGGACACAAAGAAATAGAATGCTTATGTTTTGCTGGGCAGAGGGGGTGGGAGCATAGAAGAGATTTCTGTTTCTGATCAGATAGGAAGGGAAAACAGCAATGAGATGAGGACACATGAGCAAAGGTCTTAGGGAAGGACAGAAGGTGGCTGTACAGCTTGCCGATGGAGAAGCAGAGGGAACAGCCAGTGCAAAAACCCTGAGGCTTTACAAGGTAGGGAAATCTCTGAAGACCCTAGGGCCTTTATCAAATCACACTCCTTCCTCACTCCTCAGCTTCTCATTCATCCCAGCCACCTGCAGATGCATCCATTCTGTGGGTTTTTTGAACAATTGCTTATTGAACAGCTATAGTGGCCAAGCCCTGCTTCATTGATCCAGGCAGTAAGAGTTTGGTTTTGGTTTTGCTTGGGGTGGTCAGTGCTTAGAATAGCTAGAGAATCTGTGAATACTCTCATCACAAGGAAATGATCAACACATAAGGTGAAGGATATGTTCATTGTCCTGATGTAAGCCATGCGGTCACATGGGAGTCCATAAAAGTGGACAAGCAGCAACCATACACACCATCAAGAGCTGTCACAATAAAGCACTAATGCCTAATGAGGGTTGAAAGAACCGGTCCCTGGGCGTACGTGACTCCATCAGCCTGTCACCTCAGTGACCACACACACGCAGCCAGATCCAACAGACTGGCCTTCACAAACTGCCTGGCTGGGAATCCCTTGGGGTTTCTACACTGTGCTAGAGAGGCAGACTCTTTCCCCTCCCCCAATCCCTGCCCTAGGGAGCAAAGATAGGGGCTGGACTGCCACCTGCCCTTTGCTGGGCAGGAGGGACTGGAGTCCCCTCTGCCCTGAGGGACCAGGAAGAGGCCGGGGAAGTTCAGCCAGTTCCCTCTTTCTAGGACAGATGTTGAGGGGTGGGAGGGAACCCTAGGGAAAAGCAAGGTAGTGGTGGGCTTCTCAGAGCACAGCACCCATGCTGACTACAGCTAGTTGCTGCAAACCCCTCCAATGAGGATTCCTGCAGGGTCCTTGACTGGACTAAGGATCTCCACACTGGGCTAAGCACCAGACAGACGTCTTTCTTATCCATATATTGTGGTGCCTCTAGAAAAGCTGGCCTGGGGTTGCTTGGAATCACCTGCGTAGCCATCGCATGCTTCTGGCTGTGGACGTACGTGTGTATAGAAACAGCTTTCTTGAACACCTGGCTGAAGGTTCCTTCTGTTTGCATGGGTGTCTGTGTGTGGTGAGCTGCCATCTGCCTTCCCGGAGGAGTCTATGGCTGCACCCATTGGTCTGGGTCCGTCTTTGTGTGAGCTTTGGCGGTTGTGGATCTGAACAGACTGAAGCTCTGCCTGGCAGCAGGCTTCTTCCGGGCCAGCCTCCTCTGCCTTCCAATGCACTTCAGTTCAGGGACCGTCCTGGAGTCCATGCACACGCACACAGACAAACCCACCCAGCCCGTTTGAGCTCCTGCATCAGGATAACTGGCACCCCTGTGGCATTCTGGCAACCCCGGCAGCCCCCTGCTCCCACTTGCTGGATATAGAATTCTCCGCTTGGACACAAAGCCGAGGAAGGGGAGGAGGCCGGAGAGAAGGCTGGGAGGAGAAGGAATCGCTGCAGGAGAGGCAAAGCCAACCGCTACCACTCCGCGGGCTTAAAGACCTCGGGACCCTGATCTCTGCCCGCCCATGTGCTGGGGTGTCCAAGGCCAAATCCTCCTTCTTCGCTAAAACTGATTCAGGGGAGGTAGCTGGGATCACCACCACCCCCAACACACACACACACACCCCACCCCGCCCCTCCACTCACAATCCCTCCCGCGTCCCTGCAGTTGCTGATTGGCTACGGGGCGCGGCATCCCAGTCCCCCCACCCCCGACTCCGAGGTGGGAGCCAAGCCGGTCCGAGGTGGGAGGCGCACCATCGGGCTCCGGGAGCCCCTCCCGAGTCCTCGCTCCTGGCACCTTGTGTCCCGCTGCCCGCCGGAGAGCTGAGCGAGACTCCAGGAGGGCAGGTGCAGTGTGGAGCGGAGCTGAGAGGGGACCACGGTCAGGGTAGAAGCAAGTCGTGCGGGGAGACAGGCACTGCTGCTGCTGCTCCAGCTTCAGCTCCAGCTGCTGTCTCCGCAGCCGCCAGCGCCGAGCCGGCGTCCAGAGCCGGGCGGGCAAGGCCGGGCGCGGAGCGGCGCGGGGAGCCAAGGACGCGCTCATGGAGCACACACACGCCCACCTGGTCGCCAACAGCTCGCTACCCTGGTCCCCCAGCTCGGCCTGTGGCTTGGGCTTCGTACCCGTGATCTACTACAGCCTCTTACTGTGCCTCGGTTTACCAGGTGAGGAGCTTTGGAAAAAGGGAGCAACGCCCTGAATCCCATCTCCCTCCCCATGAGTTCCTTGGCGCCCCTTGTGAAAAAAGTTTTAAGCCTGGACGGGCATCTACGGAGATTTCCAGATCTGGGGGCGAGGGGTGGGGAGGTGAGGAAGTTGCTGAGGCCGGGAAAGGAAGGGGGTGCGTGTCCGTGTGTGCACGGCAGGCGAAGGGCTCGGTGCAGGTGTGTGTATGTGTGCGCGCGCGTCGGAAGGAGTCCTGAGTGACTGGGCAGCTGGATTTGGACGGTAAGCTTTGTTTGAGGCTTTGCTTCTCCCAGCACTACTAACCCCGGGGCACATCTGCCCACGCTGTGCCCCAGCCTGACTCTAGATAAAACCAGAAGACCCTGATGCTGAGCTTTGCAATGGAGCAAGGATACCTTCTTGCTGCTCCCGCGCCTTCCCTGCCGGCAGAAGGGAGTAAGGGTCTGCAGGACTGTGTCTGGTTGGGACAAGGGCGCAGGTACACACACACACACACACACACACACACACACACACACACACACACACACACACACACACACACACACACACACACACACACACACACACACACACACACACACACACACACACACACCCCACCAGGGCTGCCACTTCCCAGGGTCACACAGTCTCCTTGAAGACCTACAGGATGTCCTGGCCTGGTCTGGCCATCTACCACCAAACCAGGGCGGCTCACTAGCTGCTGGCTGCGGATGTGTGTGGCTGCTGCCACTTCCCAGTGCCCTCTCCAAAGTGTGGCCAAGACTTAGATTGAATTCCTGGAGAGAGCTGAGCTGCCGCTGGAGAGGTGGAGAGGGGTTGCGAATGCTTGGGTGGGTGTTGAGACAGAAAGGTGTTTGTTCTCCTGGGACTCCAGCTTGGGCTCCCACTTCCCCCTCTCACTGTCCCTATGGCAGAAAGATTCCTAAAGATCCGTTGCAGGCAAGGATATGGGAGAGGCTAGGGAAGGAGCAGGAAGGAGAAAAAGTCCCAGGTGCAGGCTATAGAATGACAGCAGCAGCCACCCTGACATGTTCAGGCTGAGGACATTCAGCATCTCTGAGACTTGGGAGTTGGATTTCAGAGAGGTCTCCTTTCCAAAGCAAACATCCACCCAATGTGGCAGTCAGGGCCAATTGTTGCGATGAGTGCCCCCACCCCTAATTGGGCAGGCACAAGAAAGCTCAAGTTGACTTCACCCTGTGTGCCTCGGAGCCCCGAGCCAGTGAGCAGGTTTTTATTCCTAAGTAATTGTGCCGGCTGGCTGCAGGAGGAGAGCTGCTCAGCTTGATTCGCCCTGCCCGGGGTGGGAGCACGTGTCCTGTAATTACCTCCAGCCCAGATTGATTCCCTTCCAGGTCGCACCTCCCACTGCTGTCCTCCCGAGCCTTCTCCCCAGAGTTCCCTCTGGGGAATTGAGGTCTGGAGAAGGCAATGATGGGTGATGCTGGCTGTGTCCCAGAAGCACTGGACCCTCTCCCCCAGCCCTCTTGTCAGAATAGACCCAAGCCCCGCCAGTGATGGAGGCAGTCACTGGCTCACTCTCCCAGGCTCTTTTTCCTTTGAGGGGACAGATATAAAGCCAAAAGAGAAGCTTACCTCTCGGGAATTTGAAGCTGGGCCCTTCAGTGACCTCAAGGAGCAAGTCAAAGTGCCCCCAGACCTTCCCTCCCATGCCGGCAGGACCTCTCTGGCCCACAGCATTGGCACCTGCTATATGACATCCGTGTGTTGGGTATGGACCTAGCCAGCATTTAGAGATTTCAGAGTGAGGGGCTGGGATTAGAAGCAGCTTTGATGTGTGTATGTACTCAGCTAGCTGTGAAGACCACCTGCTCTATGCCAAAGGACCTCAGAGACTCCGAGTTCAAGGGCATCCCACCTGGGAACCTACAACAACGGAAGCAGGGCATGGAGCCAGATGCCGGAAGCATCCCAAGAAAGAATGGCTGGGGAGGCCACACTTGTCCAAAGGGCATGGGCTGGCACCGTTTTAAAAGCCTAGCAGGTCTGTGCACAAGTGAAATCCTAAAGTCATTCTCTTGAAGCCATGGGGGAGGGTGTGGGGAGAGAGAAGCATGAAGAATCATTTAAGAGGGGTGGGGAGGAACAGGAATGAAAAAATAAGTTTATTGTGGTGCCAAACTTTTTCAAATCCGTGTGTAGTTGTTTTCCTGACATACATTTTCCCATGAACTTGTTGAAGGCCCCTTGCACATCTTTGCCAATCAAAGTACAGAGTTCATGCAGTCTGCTAGGGTGGCATTGGACTTTTTGTGACTGTGTGCCTCGGTTTGCACATCTGTGAAATGGGCAGTATGGAAGGAGGAATGGTGGTGAGCAGAGGGGATGTGGATGGAGGTAACGGTGCTGGTGGAGCCCTCAGTTTGGTGTCTGGCACACTCACCATCAGTGTTGTTCTTTCACAGCTCTGAGTTTTGGATTCTCATGTTACCCACTGAGCTGTGAGGAGGCGGGGCTGCTGAGCTCACCAGTAAGCCAGAGGAGGGTCTGGCAGGTGCACAAAGACAAGTACTTGGTTCAGAGTAGAACTCCACTTGCTGAGTTCTCCACAGGAAACCACCCCCAACCCCAGCCACCAGCAATTAGCCAACCCTCATTACCCAGCTATCAACGGGGAAGCACAGACGTGCCGGGTGTGTGCTAACAGACCACAGGCCTCACTAATATTGTTGAAAACTGACATTTTAATTGAATCATTCTTCCCAGCAGTAGACTTACCTCGTGTTTTGTGAATTCTCGTGGTGGTGATCTGTGGCATGAGTGGGAATGGAGGGATGGATGGGGAACTGCTGAATGTTTGCCACAAGGGAGCCAGTGCTGGGGGAACCTGGTGGCTGCTGTGGCCTCCTGGAGTCCCCAGGATGGGAGGCAAAGCTTGGGACAATCAGGTGGTCCCATCACCTTCTTTAAGGAATCAGCCTGGGCAGGCTACTTAAACTGGTCTCAAGTGGGATGCAAGAATCTCAGATGGGTAGTAAAAGTGGAGCTCTGCCCTAGCTGAAGGATTCTGAACTGCCCTATTCCAGGGTTTTTCCCATCTGGAAAGTGGGGGTAATACGAGTGTCCATTTACCCAGAAGTAGACTCTGGTAAATGGTATCATCTGCCTAAAGCTGATATCAGCATAGTGCCTGGTCTGAGGAAAGCACTCCTTACTCAGCGCCTTCTCCATTCCAACCCTTTTTCACCCGTCTTATTCACCCGTCCTGTGGTCTGTGCATACCTCTAACCTCACTTAACAGATGGGCAAACTGAGTTCAGAGAAGAAAGGCATCTTGTCTCTGGCCACACAAACCAGGATGCCTCATCCCAGCTTCACTACTTCCCAGAAGTTAAGTAATCTCGGTCCCTCATACTATATGCTCAGTGGACATTTAAGAACCTTGAGCTGTTCCTGAAACTGTCGCTTTCCTTTTCCCTTCCCCTCTGGTTCAGTGGGCAAAATGCTTCTCTCATAGAGACCTATACAGTCATTCCATAAGGCCAGCAGGAAAGGCTGAGGATGTTAATGGGACCAGTGAGAGCCAAGATAGTGTGAAAGAGGAGGTATTGCAAGGAGGAAAAGATGAACTTGAACCTGAAAGCCTGAAGGAAGACAGCAACCAGCAAGATGAGTAAGCCTGTCTGATAAGGAAAGAGCAGCAGGAAATTGAATGAGATTTACAAGATTAAAAAAAAAGAACTTTTCCCTCCTAAAAGATGCCAGGGATGTTGAGAAAGACAAGGCTAGAAGGGAGATGGTGGCAGCATGAAAATGTTTTCCACCCAACACAAGGGAGCATTTTCACAGCTGCCAGGTGAAGTTGATGATACCTGCCTAGGAGGGAGTGTGTAAGATGAAGGGAGATGAGTCTTTAGCCTGACAGCTGGGAAGCAAACCTGACGTGTGATTGCTACCAATGCTGCAAACTAGAGGTGGAAAGCTGGGGCACCATACACTGGAATGATGTTGCAGCTGTATTTTCTGGAGCCTGTGCACTTCTCCGGTTAGGCAAAATACCATAAGCAGGCTAAGAATATCAACTCCAGAGCTAGACCTCTGGAGCGCAGCTCCTGGCTTTACTGCTTACAATAAAACAAGAGATCTCTTGTGTCTGGCCCCACATGTGAGTCCTGGTTCCCTCAACTTGCTCATCTATGAACCTGAACACATTTTTTACTGTCTCTGAACCCCAAGCTCCTCAGCTGTGAGATGGGATGACAACATTAGTGGTATCACAAGGTTGTTTGGGGGGGGTAAATGAAATTGCCAAGGATATTTAGCACCAACACTGGCACAACTTTGCTCTAACATGCAGTAAGGGTTCAATCAATGCTGTTAACCTTCTGTATCCTATACTGTTGCTCTGGTGACTAGAAATGAAATATGCATCAACTTCTCATAGCCCTTCACGCATCATAGAAGTGCAATAAATAGTAACTTGCATGGTTTTATTGCCTGTCATGGCCACGTGTTCAAGCCTATAAATGCCCTATAACCACATATCACTTTGTACATAGGTCTTTTCCATAAATGCACAGTTCTACTTAAAGTGAAAAAGAAAAAAAAAAAAGAAAGAAATGAAACTATGCCCTGGCCAAAACAGAAAAGAATGATTCAATGGATTGAGCAGTCAATCCTATCATAAGTCTAGGGAATTTGTCATCCTAAAAGAGTAGCCTGGGGATCCAAGGAGACACTAAGGAGTGGTCTGAACCCAGAACATGAAATCAGCTTTAGATAGAGGTGGCAAACACAGCCCTATGACCACCACCAGCAAGGTTGTCCCGGGTGCTGCAGCCAAAATCATGAGCACTATATGGGGCTCTGCCTTTGAAATGCCATGTGGATTGCAAACATGCGGGTGAAGGCTGGCAGAGTTTGCTAGCCCCTGCAGGGAGCCATGAGATGCTGGGGAATGGAGAGGAGAATTCAAATCCTGCCAGAGGAAGTCTGATCACATCAGTGAGCAAAATGGTCCAATTTTGAGAAATGGTTCACTTACCCAAGAATTGAGCTTCCCTGCTGTTTTTCTGAATCAATGCAATTCTCTTAGATTTTCCCTCTGTGAGAGACATGTGTGCTAAAACAGGAAGAAAACTACTCTGTATGTGTCTCATAGTAATTGCCAGCACTTACCTAGAACTCACTGTATACCTGGTTTTCTTCATATGCATTCATTCATTTCATTCTTGTGACAACTCCTGGATGTTCTCTAAAATGTCCATTTTTCAGACACTTATTTATTTAGTTATTTGTTTGTTTGGATTTATTTATTTTGTTTTGTTTATTTTGGTTTTTATTTGGTTTTCCTCTTTTTTTTTTTTTTATTGAGACCTTTCCCAAAGTGGCAGCAGTAGGAATGGCAGAGTCTCACTCAGACCTAAACTGTACTATTTCTTGGGTCTTTATTAATGAAATCACAGCTGCCAGTGGGCCCTCAGTAGGGAGAGATTGGAAAGGAGTAAAGAAGGAAGAGGCTGAGGAAGCTCTGAGCTCAGAGGGATCACCAAGATCTTCTGTGGTTTGTTAGGTTGCTATATAGGATGATGTTAGGCGGTACAAGTCTCCAGCATCAAATTCCTCTCGGTTTTCTCAATCCTTCTGAGTCTGTCCAAGTGAAAATCTTAGCTTGCTGTTAGTGTGCTTTCAATACCTTCTTAATATTTGTTAAATCTCCCTTTTTAGCAGATGGAGCAGATCTGGGATTCAACACGTTGGCAGGCAGCAGAATCTTATCTAGAATGTAACATCCCTTTCTGTTGTTAATTTTCTCTTAGTTTGGAAAGCAAAGAGACAGAAAGAGAGCTCTTTCCTTCATTGATTCACTCCCCAACATGCCTCATCAGCCAGGACTAGACCAGGCCAAAATCAAGAGCCTGGAATCCAGTCCGGCTTGCAGAAGGAGGAAGCTGGCTCAGAAGCAAAGGAGCCAGTACTCAAACCAGGCACTTGTGTGTGGCTGTCCCAAGCAGCATCCCGACTGCTACATCCAAAACCCTCCCCTTACTGTCAGCCTTGCATTGTCACTGCATTTATGTTAGGGTTACCCTCTATTTACAACACAGGCTGGTTTGTTACCTATTTGTGCTGTCCAATAGAGTAACCACTAGCTATGTGTGGCTACTGGGGAATCCGACATGTGACTAATCCGATTGAGAAACTCCATCTTTCATTGCATTTCATTTCAGTTAATTGACAATTAGAACCTGACACTTGATTCCATTACCAGAAAATAACTGTGCTTGGAACAACTGGTGCATGTGGACTTGGTCTTTCAACTGTTCTTTTTACAACATCAAAATAGAGATTGAAGGAAATTTAGCATCAAAGAGTGAAATACGTGTTAGATTTTGAAGATTTAGATTGGGAACAAAAGGTTAAATATCTCATTAATCATTTGTATTGTTTACATTGTGAATGTTTAATATTTATTGCCAAAAATTAACTATTTTTAATGTGGTAGCTAGAAAGCTTTTTAAACTATGTATTTATTTAAAAGGTACATCAGAAAGAATGAAGAGAGAGAAGGAGAGAGAGTTATTCCATCCACTGGTTTACCTCTCAAATAGCCACAACATCCAGGAGCTTTATGTGGGGCTCCCAGGTGGATGGCAGGGCCCAAGCACTGGGTCATCATTTGCTGCTTTCCCAGGAAAATGAGTACCTCATGCTGACAGGCACCACCCACTGCCTGTTGAAGAAGAAGCCACAGCTTCTCTGGACTGTATTGAAATCAAGCAATCACTGAAGAGAATTCCAGAGGAACAGGGCCCTGAGGAGTTTAGAACTGGGAAGTCCGTCAAGGGTTCACAGGGCCCACACAACTGGCCCTCCCGGGACCTGTTTCTATACTTCCACACTCAGGACCCTTCCAGCACAACCCTTTTCCCTACCAGAGCACACCAAGAAGGCAACACTGATTTGGCAACAGGGAGGCATGCTTAGGTTCAAGTCCCAGTGCTGTGGTTTTGTGGGTCCCAGTCAGGACATTTCCACTTCACTGAGCCTTGTGGGAGTAAAGGGATGATGCTGTCTACTCTCTTCATTTGGCACATCTGTGCATCATCCCTTTCCATGGCAGGCACTCTTTATAGCAGTAAGGGTAGGAGGAAGCCAAGGAAAATCCAGAGAGACTCCTGCATGGTGGCATAATCTACTAGGGAGACAGACACCAAGTGTCCAGATGCACATAGATACTGATAGGCACTCTGGTGGTTGGACCAAGGTCAGGAGCTAGGTGAGACCGAATGGTCAGGAAAGTGTCCTCCAAGAGATGATGAGTGACCTGACACCTGAATAAGGAGAAGGAACAGCCAGGGGAAGCACAGAGGGAAGGGCATGCCAGGCTTGGGGCTGTGGGAGCAGGGAGGACACAGTAACAGCAAGAGCCCAGAGGTGGGAAATGAGCTGGTACAAAGACTGGAAAGGTCAGAGAGCATGGAGCGGGAGGAGAGTGGACAATAATGAGATGCAAGAGGTAGACACAGGTGGGCTCATTGGGCCTTATGGTCTGCAGGAAGGAATTTGGATTTCATCCCAAGTGTTGCACAAGACTTCAAGGCAGCTGGCAATATCTTCTCTTGAATTTTCCAAAGGTCTCTCTGGCTTCTGTGAAAAGAAATATATGGAAGATGGGGGAGAGGAGGAGTGAAGTGAGGGAGAGGATTGCTGTAGGTTGATGACCTCCAGGGTGCTGGTGGAAGAGAGAAAAAGCACCAGAACAGTCCTGGCATGTAGTAGGAGGGCTGAATAGCCAGAATCTCACATTCTTGCCCAACCCCACCCACCCTCACCTTTCATCTCCAAGTGCACCAGAGACAGCCAAGACAAATGAGCAAGCTAATGATGTGTTCAGCTACCAAGGACATCCAGGCCTAGCTTTCAGGGAGCCGCTGGAAAGCACCTGTGGTACCATCCAGAGCTGTCATCTCGATCATGGCAGTGGACAAGGCTAATGACCCCTGCTAATGACCCCAGCTGTGGTTGCTGAGAATCCCAAATGGAGAAGAAACAAGGGGCTGGGCTGGGCTGCTGTCCGACAGAGGCAAGCCAGAAGGGAAGGGTCACCTTCAGCACTGTGTCATTTGACAGATGAACAGGGCTGAGTTCTTGCCAGCATGGCAGAGGGACGCTGTCACTGTGATGGTATTCAGTGTTGATGACATCAAGTCCAGCAGGAGGGGCGGTGGGACAAAGCCCTGGAGAGGGAGGTGGGGACTCCAAGGTTGTTTTGAGAATAGGCAGAGGTCGCACAGGGAAGAGGAGAGCAAAGGCTGCCTGCTTGGCTTCTGACCAGAAGAGCATGATGTTATGGAAGGTAGGAAGATCTGCCATCCCCACCTTGTGTTAAATCAGTTTCAGCACTAAATATTTCCTTCAAAAGGTCAGTCAGGTGCATGCCAATCAAGATCTTTCCTTCTCTACCACCTTCCTTTGCCTTCCTCTGGGATCTGAGCTATAGTCTCAGGCAGCCCATAACGAATTGGGAACACACCTTCCACGATGTGCAAGAGGCCTATTCGCTTCTCTTAAAAACCGGTACTTTCCCATTAAACAATATTCAGAGGCAAGCTCATCTCCATTTCTAATGACTCCTGTAAAATTTGAAGGTCTGAAAAAATTAGTCCTTTTCCAGGTATCACTAAGAACCTAGAGCTAAGTAATCTTACTCCCCATTTTACTAAAATTTATTTTGTTTGTTTAAAAGTCAGAATTAGAGAGGAAGGGAGGGAGAGAGAGAGATTTCCTATCCACTGGTTCACTCTCCAGGTGGCTGCAGCTTCCAGGGCTGGATCAGACGAAAGTCAGGAGCCTGGAACTTCATCTGGCTTTCCCACACAGGTAGCAAGGGCCCAAGCACTTGGGCCATTTTCTGCATCCTTATGGGATGCTGGCATTGCAGATAGTGGTTTTATATGCTCTGCCTCAGCCCCAGCCTCAACAGACTCATTTTAATGGGCCTGGTGCTATCCAGTTTCCCAGATTCCTCACTGCTCCCTCTTGTCTCCCCCAACACAAAGATTCTTCCACTAGGCTTGTTTCTCTCATTTAGGTTCCCTATAGGACATTGAGTTTTCTGTTTTGATGCTATCCTCAAACCAATTTCAATCTCTCTCTCTTTCTCTCTCTCTCTCTATCTCTCTCTCTCTCTCTCTCTTTCTCACACACACACACACACAGCCCACATTCATTTACACTGTCACACGTTTGGCCTCATCTCATTTCCAGTCATTCTACATGCCTTTTCCACAGAAAAGAAGTACATAAAATCTGAATTTTTTTTTAGTTCCTACTTAACTTCCTAGCTGTGGTTAATTGACTTCTCTAAACTTCTATGTCTGTATCAAGAATAATAAAATGGAAATTTCCCACATTGCTGAGGGAAATATCTGAGACAATGTACATAAAGTACCTAACACATAGTATGTGACTTAGCCTATAGAAGAGCTTGTTGTTTTGATACTGACAGGGGTTTGCTGGCAGACCCCCCACCTGGGCTCTTAGAGCTACGTAAGAGGGACCAGTTTGGTTTCATGAGACTCTAGTTTATGCCAGGGATTTTAGGGAATAACAAAATAAATACAAGAGCGTGGAAGGTCCCTGTCCTTACAGAATTCACCCTCTAGTTAGCTGGAAAGGAAAATCAGTGATTGTAATCAGTGTGGATCAGTTGTGTCATAGGATGAGGCCATTGAGGGATGAGGTGTTAAATTCCTGTAAGGGCTCAAAATAAAGACTTGTCTCAACCTGGGAAAATCACAAAAATGCTGAATTAGACTGTGAGCTCTTGACACTACACATTGAATCGTAAGTCATCTTTAGAACTGTGATGGCCTGTGATGGATCTTGGCACATGGCAAGGAGCTTGCAATAGATAGGTGAATAGATGGATAAGTGGATAGGTGGATGAGTGTATGGATGGATAGATGGAGATTGGTAGATGGAAGGTCAAGAGGGTGGGTGGATGCATGGATAGATGAGTGAACTGGTAGATGAATGGATGGTGAATAGATGGATGAATGGATAGAAGGATAGATAGGTACATGTTTTGATGGATGAGTTGATGGAAGAATGGATGGATAAATAGATGTATGGATGGCTGGGTGGGTGGATGGACAGATGGATGGATGGATAGATGGATGGATGGATGGATGGATGGATGGATGGATGGATGGATGGATGGATGAGTTGATGACTATATGAATGATAAGTGGCTATGTGGATGGGTGGGTGGGCAAGTGGATGAATGACTGCCCCCAGCATTTCATAAATGTAACCTGTATACAAGCTATAAAATGACTGAAGACATCTTAGCTGTAACCATCATCATCATGATCACCACCACCACTACCACATTTTGTTAAGTATTTACCCCGAGTAAACATAGACCAAGCAGTGCTGCCTTGCCGCTTCATTTCACCCTCACAACAGTGCCTGGGATGTTGTTGCATCCATCATACCCATTTGACAGATGGGGAAACTGAGTCTCTGAGCAGTGCTGTGGCTTTCCTAAGGTTAATTCAACTGGTGAGCAGCACAGCTGAGATGTGGGGAACCTGCATAGTACTGCTGTGTTCTGTGCATGGGGTGTGCTGTACACATTGATATTCAGGGCACAGAATGAGACAAATGCTGTGTCTATAGACCTCTGCCTTAGTTCACCCTACCAGCCTGGTCTGTGCAAGTGCTTGGAGAAACTGTTTTGCTTCCTGATTGAAGACGCTCCTCCTAGTGTCCCCACTGGCCTCACCCCAAGCAGATGGCTTAATTACCTGAGGTTATTTTTTAAGCAAGGACAGATAGGTGAATTCTCTTCCACCTCATACCTAATCTGCAAAATAAAAAATTCAGTTGCCTCTTTTTTCTTCAAGTAACATATCATCATGCAACAATTATCTTGGGGGGAAAAACTCCCAAGACTTCCTTTATTGGTCATGAATGAATCAAGTTTCAGTCAAGCACTCAGAACCCAAAATCTGGGTCATATAGTGAATGTATATATTGACCACTTATTGGGTGTCAGACAATGCTTACTAAGGGTCATCAGGTGTAACTATTAAGATAATGCTCATCTAGTGCTGACCAGTGTGCAAAGTGAATTAAAACAACTCATCCACTATGAAACTAAATCTCAAAGGAGCTTATTACCTTACCTAAGCCACTTTCAAGTGGGTGGGACGGAAGATTGAAGCTACATACTTGGACTTACTTCTTGTCTTTAAAGGGGTCTCAACTTAATTGGAGAGACGAAGGAGCAAATGATATTATCCTGAAAATCAATGTGTGATGTGCTAAAAGGCAGCTCTCCATATCCTAGAACAGTGTGTACCATCAGACAAAGAGGAATGGCATCAACCCCATACCTGGGATAGGAGGCAGCTTTAGGGATAGAGTGAGGATTTCATGGTAGACTTTTGCCTCTTGCACTTGGAATTAACCTTCAACCTTCCTGAGACTCAATATGCAATATTTGTTCTGACCCAAATTCATTTCTGTGTCATACATATACACTTAACATCTCCTTCACATTAGAATCATTGCTAGGAACTAGAAAATGTCCGTTGTCCTATAGTCCAGTCTACTGTCACACAATATGACCGTTTATTGTGCTGGAGAAAAATCTCAGGATAATGTTGGAGGTGCAAGCTTATTTCCATACACTGAATTTATGCCTCTCCACCATCCTCATGTAGGTATATCCATGGTTGAAACTTTATAAACTAAGGTAATAGTCATTTTTCATAATTATCATTAACATTACCTGAGAACTTACTATACCTTGTGCAATTAGCATTATGATAACACCAGGCTTCCAAACCAAGCACTCAGGCTCTCTTCTGCTGTGCTGTGGTGAGAGGTGAAGCTGTTAATAGCATTTGGTATGGTGATTAAGTTGCCGCTTGGGCTATCCACATCCGGTGTCAGAGTGCCTGGAATCACATTCTGGTTGCTTTGCTCCCAATTCCAGCTTCCTGTTAATACATATACTGGGAGGCAACTGATAACAGCTCAGGTTCTTGAGTCCTGCCACCCACATGGGAGATTCCTGGCTTTGGCCTGCCTCAGGCCTAACTGCTGGGGACATCTGAGAAATGAGCCAGTGGATGTTTGATTGATTGATCTTCCCTTTTAAATAAAATGAATGTCAATAATTTTTTTAATTCATAAAAGGTTCACCTGATCAGCTAAGGCTTATACAGGATACTTTGTGTTTAAAAAATAATAATAATAAGTGCTTTTTGGTCCTAAGGTCCTCAGAGTGGGTATTTTCATAAAGACCCAATCTCCCTCTTCTGAATGGAAATATGCGGAGAGAATTGTCGAGTGTCCATGCTGGAGGTGTAGGTCTGCTCCACAGAGCAGATGAAAACATTTTCTGTGAAAAGGGCATGTGGGTGGCACCCAGCTCCCCAAGTGGGGACACAGACTGGTGTCCTTTGCCACTTACAAAATGGCAGGGTGGCTTGGCCAGTCTCTGTGAGACTGTAGATATAGCTGAGTTTCTTGGGGCCCCAGTGTTGCAAACAGGACCACTCTCCCCACCCCTGAGACTCAGGTAGCCCCCTGGGCTGGGGGCACTTAGAGTACTATGAATAGGACCTTCTCCCTCTGTGGTCCTTTCCCTGAGCAACCACTGGCTGACTCTAATGGTTTTTCAGCTAATTCTCTTGGGATTTCTTATTTTTAAACAATTTATTTATGTATTGGAAAGACAAAGTTACAGGGAGAGAAGGAAAGGCAGAAAAAAGAGAGAGAGAGAGAGAGAGAGATCTGCTAGTTTGCTTCACAAGAGACCACAACAACCAAGGGTAGATGAGGCCAAAGCTAGGAGCCAGGAACTTCTGGTCCATCCTTCCACTACTTTCTCATGTGCATTAGCAGGGAGATAGATTGAAAGTGGAACAGCCAGGAATTGAATCTGTGTTGACATGGGAGGCCAGCATTGCAGGAGGAAGCTTAACTCATCGCACTACAACACCACCCCCCTGGATTTTCTTCTTACAAAATATTCATCTTACTTATTTGAAAGGCAGAGCGATAGCGAGGGAAAGACAGAGACCTTCCATTGACTGCTTCACTTCCAAAATGGCTCCAATGGTTGGGGCTGGGCCAGACTGAAGGCAGGAGTCAGGTACTCCACAGATCTCCCGATGGGTGCAGAAGGACAAGTACCTGGACCATCTTCTGGGGCTTTCCCAGATGCAATAACAGGGAGCTGAATCAGAAGTGAAACAGGCAGGGTCCCCAAAACCAGTGGTGCAGTTCAGAATGCTGGCATTACAGCATTACAGCACCACAACCTGCACATACTAGCAACCAAAAAAAAAAAAATTGTAAAAATTGTGCCTTCTGAAATCACTGTATCTTTATTTTTGCTTCTCACTTTATATGTTTGGCTAACCTATCAGTTTGGATTCTTTGATGCTGGAAGGAGTATTTGTCAGTGAAATTAGTTTTACCAACAGTATTTTATTAGAATGAGAAAAATGGATTGAGTTGGGGGGGTGGCATATACAGAGAGAATGGCCTCAGGGATAGAGGAGCCAAGACAGCTAAGGTACATCTGTGGTTACTTGGGTGGGACATGTTGACATCTAGGTTCAGGTGCTGTGACAAACAAAGATTCAATGGGTACTTTCTGTATGTCTAAGGAACCGTGCTGGACTCTAACTGAAAAATCCTAACACAGACCCATCCTCCCAAGACTCCTCCTGATAGAAACATGACAAGGATCTTCTAAGAGGCAGTTTGATAGAGAGTTAGCTGGATGTGGTCCTACAGGCAGACAACAAAATATTATTCCCAGCCTCAAAACCTAGTTGTGCAACCAATAAGAGCTAGGAAATTGGCTGAAGTTTTATTAGCTTCTGAAATCTATTAAAATCTATTTGTCTGGGAAAAAAAGGATGGGGTGGGAGTAATAAACTTAGAATTCTTCATTTTTAAATGCTTTTGAGAATGTGAATTCAAGAGAAATTCACAGATATTTTAATTTTCTGCTATCTCGCTCCTGATACAAATCCAGCCACCCCTGAACTATCTCATGATAATTAACATTTACTAAACGTCCTTCCAGTGGGCAAAGCTGTTTCACATGCATTATCTCCTTAAGTCCCCACAACAACCTTGGGAGCCTGCAAAGCAATTTCACTGAGGTTATCGCAATGGATTGTTGAATTCTCATCCCTCATTTCTCTGCTGTCCACACACCAGCCTGTCATTTTCCAGTTGCCCAAATACAGCAAAGCCTTCACACTTCCTTGATCTTGCAGTGTGGCTCCCGCTGCCAAGAAAGATGCCCATCCCTCACTCGCCCAGCAAAGGAGTGCCCAATTCATTCCAAGGAACCCTGGGCAGGGGAGAAGAAGGGCTTGCTGCTATAGCCAACATGGGGTGGCTTTGCTGGAGAAGGGAGCACCCAACAATGATAGCCACGTGA
This sequence comes from Ochotona curzoniae, assembly GCF_017591425.1. NCBI lineage: Eukaryota > Metazoa > Chordata > Mammalia > Lagomorpha > Ochotonidae > Ochotona > Ochotona curzoniae. The sequence continues at coordinate 16,084,606 of NW_024465421.1, read as the reverse complement.
GGGATAGACCAGGAGGTCAGTGGACACAAGTCCTATCCTGCAGTCAAAGTGTCAAAAGTAGCAATGGCCCAAGACATTTTCCCTGATTAAACACATAAAGCCCATATGGGATCCTGGTGGCTAAATCTTCGCCTTGCACACCCAGGATCCCATATGGGCACCAGTTTGTATCCCAGCTGCTCCAATTCCTGTCCAACTCCCTACTTGTGGCCTGGGAGAGCAGTAGAAATAGCCCAGGAAAGCAGAGGAGGATGGCCCAAAGCCTTCAAACCCTGTACTCATGTGAAAGACCTGGAAAAACCTTCTGTCTTGGAATCAGCTTGGCTCTGATCATTGTGACTACTTGGGGAGTGAATCTGTACCTCCTTCCCTCTGTATATCTGCCTTTCCAACAAAAATAAATACATCTTTAAAAAGGAGAAGAAGAAAAAGAAGAGGAGGAGGAGGAAGAAGAAGAAGTAAAACAACTGGTGCTTTGTAGGTGCAAGGTTACCAGATGTGTAACCTTGGAGACATCTTGAAACCCAACCCCAAATCACCTCCTCTATATGATACCCGCCTTTGAAGTGAAAGAAACTGCAGTGAGAACTAACTACGAAATGCTCATCACAGTTTTTAGCTTATAAGAGGAAATGCTAAGGGGGCAAGCACTGTGGCATAGCACGTTAAGCTACTGCCTGCGATGTTGGCATCCCATATGAACACTGGTTCATGTTCTAGCTGCCCCATTTCAAATCCTGCTAATAAACTGAAGCAAACTGCCCCAAATGCCGGGGCCACTGTCACCCCCATAGGAGAGCCTGGCTCGTGTCTTCAGCCTTGTTTACTCCTGGCTGTTGTGGCCATTTGGGGAGTTAACCAGAGTATGAAAGATCTTTCCCTTTCTCTTTGTAACTCTGCCTTTCAAATAAATATATATTTTTGAAAATGTAGCTGTTAAATTGAAATTATTAACCTTTGTTATTAGGACCACTTCCCTCAAGACAATGAAAATGCAGAATCAATTTATCATCACCATGATTATTGCTGCAACTGCTGTTATTTGAATTTTCTCTTATTTCTAGAGGAAAGAAGGAAAAACCACCTGTTTTTTCCTATTGATGCCTTCCATGTCGTGTCTTGGGAATAGCATTTCTGCTCAGAGGAAAAAGGGAGGGAACTTGTTTTGTGATTGTCAGGGTTAAAGCAGAGGATGGAGAATCAGTCAGCCATCACTGGTGTCTGGGAAAGCTGGAGCACGAAGGACAGATAAGAGGCATCCCTGGAGATACATCACAGGCAGAGTTCCTGAGCCATGTGGCCTTGTTTGAGGGCAGCGGCTCCTTCATCCTGTGTTGCTTGGGGAGGAGTAGTGAGTGGAACAGCATAGAAACCTTGAGCAGGGACAGAGTCACGGTGGTGTCTCCTCCCAAGCATCCCAAACCCTTCTAAGCACTGTCTGCATGTTCACATCAAGTTTAAGAAGTAAGTTTTGCTATCAGTCCCACTTTACACATGAAGAAAGAGAGGCACAAAGTTCAGTAACTTGTCAAGGTCACTGTTATTATTTTGCCTTGTGCTGCTGTCATAAAATATGTAATACAGAAATAAAAGAGGATTTCTTAAAGATTTAGTTATGCAAAAGACACAGTAACGGAGAGACAGAGATGGAGGGAGGGATGAAAGGAAGGAGAGAGAGAGAGAGAGGAGATCTTCCATCAGCTGTGGTGTGTCACTCCCCAAACGGCCACAACAGCCATGTCTTAGCCAGCTGCTCCATCTGTATCTCACACATGGTTGCAGTGGCCCAAACACCTGGGTCATCATCTGCTGTCTTCGCAGGCACCTTGGCAGGCAGCTGCGCGGGAAGTGGAAGATTCCTAACAGCATTCTGGTATTGTATGGCGTTGTAACAAGTAGCAGTTTAGCTTGCTGCACCCTAACTCTAGCCCTTAAAAACAAAGCAGCCATACAGCAAATGTGGATTAGATATGAACCCAGTACCCACACTCATCACCACATTGCCTTGACTTCCTCCCCACTCCCAGGATGCTTAGGCCTGTAGCCTGAAGCCAGAAAAGCAAATCCCCCCAAAGTCACCAGGACAGCATCCCTCCTTCACCCACTGTATTCAGCTGAGACAGGTCTGAAGCTGCTACACCTCCCCCAGCATACAAAGGTAGGTGTTAGAAGGTCCCAAACGCAAAGCTATTTCCACATAATTGAGCCTCCTTGACCGACATGTCATTGGACTGTGTGCTTGGGCTAGAGACAGAACACAATTTCTCCAGCCACAGAAAATTGCTCCCCAAGGCCCCAGGGTAATTAGACGTTGGCCTGTACCTTGTCCATATCCCAGCACAGGTACAGTCACTTGCACCCCACATGCCAAAGCGGGTGCTGAGCTAGAACAGAACGTTCACAGGAGGCTGACCTCGGAGGGCATGCCTCAGGGCCATGTGCACCAGGGCATTTTCTCATGTTCTTAAACCCTCAGATCCTGTGACGCCTTCCCTCTGCTTGCCCAAGAAGAGGGGAGAGCATGCATTGTGGGGAAAGACAGTTTCTCTGGACATCGCTGCCCTTTCCTGTCAAATGCTACAAATGAGGAAGGTACAATACCAACCCCTGTGTGTTTCCCTGAGGTGTAGATAGGGGCTTCTTATCTTTACCTTCCTCCCTCTCATCTCTCTTTGCAATATTTGTGGTTTGTAGGACAATAACCAGCTTCTGACTGTAAAACCTGTGATGCTTAAAGCCCTTCCATGATTTTCTACAACTTGGGACAAATCCAGGTCCAATGTGGCTACCTTTAAATTGATGCTGTTACATTTTTACCTCTTCTCCAGCCAGGCCTCCCTGCCAATCTTCCGTCCAAACAGGGTGAGCAGATGACATATAGACATGAAGTTCAGCAGCAGTAGCTTACCCTGGAGGGTAGCCACATGTTTAAGTATGGACCCAGCATGACTAGCCTTCTGATTCTCAAAAGCATCTCAAAACTTGGATTGGATCCTCCAATGTGTAAATATGACAGCTAATTCCAAAACCCTAAAGATGCACTTGCCACCCAGAATCTACCCCTCCAGACCACCAGTCTGTGACCTCTATTCTGTATCACGCCCCCATGGCACAAATGCACATCCTCTGGGCCTTGACACATTGCGTTCCCTCCCATCAGCACCCTTTCCTTCCCAGTCATTTGATTGACTCTTTTATCATTACACACACACATACTGTTTCCTCCAAGAAAACCTCCCATGACCCTTTAGGTTGGATCTGCTCCCCCTTCTTCAGTTCTATAGCATATTCTCTTTTGCGCCCCTGGGTGTCTCTGGATTTTCTGCCAGGATAGAAAAACAGAAATCAGCCCTTCTGACTTACTGAGACATCTGCCATGTGCACCAGGATGCTGGATACAGTGGGGAGGGAGACTGGCTTGAATGATGTTAATAAAGATACAGAATCCTCCTCATGCCACAATCCTGTCTGATTCAGCTGGTGAGCAACCAGAATGACCTTCACTGAGCACTCACTGCATAGTAGGTGCTCTTGCTGGTCCTCTGGTTATATGAACTCACTTAATTCTCAGGAGAACCCTGAAAGATGGGGATTAGTGGCCCTCTTCTTCAAATGAAGAATAGTGAAGCATAGGTTGTTGGAGATTCCCAAAATGAGGAGTTTGACAACTCCATGAAATATGGTTTCAGAATTACTACTTTAACCTCTCTACTTTGCAGCAAGAGAAAGGCTCCGTGTCTAGAGAGAACCTGTCATGCTCAAAAGGAAATAAATGAATTGTATTTCTGAACAACTATATGACAGGCATGATACTAATGTCTTTTCACTTGTTAAGTATGTTATCCTGAAATACTGGAAGACCTAGCCACAACCAGTTTTCATTCTTCCATGGGAAAACCACCAAATGGCTTAAGCAGGGACTGTCCTCTTGAAATGTAACAATTTACTGGACAATGGGACAATTTGCCTACCTTACACAGTTGTATTAAGTGCTGGATTGAACTCTTTGCCATTTGAGTTTTCAAGCCCAAATCCAGAGACATTCAAGGGAGCAGAGAATGTCAAATGATTCGACTTTGAATGATTTATTTAGCAAGTTCTGGGTCCCTGGAGCCCAGAATACAGCTCTTGTTCTCTGGGGAGCCTGACCCAGTCCCAGGCACATGGTTGGACACCACTAAATATCTGCAGAACTGAATTGAATCCACATGGGTGATTCTGATGCAACACTTCTTCTGAGGGAACTGATAGTCTCAAAATGATCTCACTAACACACTGAGCACCAAATTAATTTTGAATTAATTTCCAATTACCCTGGTGACAGTACCTGATTCATTTTCTGCAGTAAACCCTTGGTAGTCCTCTCACATGTGTTAACCAGCCCTTTGTATGTCTCCCAAGCTGTGTTAATGTATATGCATAGTTCTCCCTTCAACAGATATTTGATAGATGCCATAATTATCACCCTTGTTATGGATGAGAAAATGGTGACACAGAGTGGTTAAGTAAACTGTCCAAAGTCACACAGCTATAAAATACCAGAGGCAGGTTGCAGTCTAATAGCCTATCTCCAAAATCTGTACTCTTTGCTTCTCATCTTTCTGGGGTGATTTTAGGAGACTTGTAGTGACTTCTGGAAGTGGTCATGATTGTAGTTATGCTCAGTTCTCATGGCCTTGACAGCGAAGGAGCTCATAGTATGTGGATTAACCATTAACAACGTGGTCTGGAAATTTTGTCTACACTGGCTCATTTATTTTCTGAATATCATGCTATTTCTGAAGTTGAAACCATTGATAAGAGACTGAATATAAAAAAGCAACTAAGGACCTGAAGTCAGCAGTTGACAGTTTGCAGTTATGTGGCCTTAGCTGGAGGGTACCCAGCTGTCCCTAGGAAGTAATTCCCTGAGACAAAAGAAGCCTTAAGGTTGAAAATCAGCTTAAATTGTTGAATGAAGAATTTTACTTTTGATGCATTGATAATGTTCCTACTTCTGGACTATTTCACTTGCAGTCACACCTCCCCTGCCTTCACTCATAGCATACCCCATGGTGCCACAGTGAAGCTTTCTTTAGCTGCTCCTCTTGTGCCTGGGCAAATGACCAGGACTCCTGTGTCCTCACACTTGCTGTTGGGTCACAGCCATCTTGCTAGAGGAAGAGACTTCCAACCCCTCACCAAGAACCTCAATGCTGGGAATGCATGTGCTATTTGAACAATAAGAAGCAATTCCTGAAAGATGTATGACTTACCCAAAACCACAAAACTAGTAGGTGGCAAAGCAGAAATCTACTGGACTGGGAGAGAACTGTCAGATCCATGGAGATGCAGCTCATTTGCTTGTTTGTGCATTATGGCATCCCTGTGTCTCGTGTAGCACCTGATACATAGTGGGCAAGCAACTCAGTATGCATTTGTTGGGTGAACACATGAATGCTAGCTTCCTTTAAGTCTGCCTTTGTCCTTGCCTGCATGAAAGAGCAAGGCAGGGTCACAGAAAATGATGGCTTTGTGATGGCTGCGTTTTGTATGCACAATTGATAAGCTATTTGCCCGCAGCTAAAAATACCCCTGGCTGCCATTGGATGGATGATGCTTAACGCAAGATGTTTAATCAAACAGCGACAACCCAAGCAGAGCCACAATTAGCCTCTGATACCCCATTGAACTCCAAATGAAGCACCGGAAGCTTGTGACTTCCTGTTGATCCTCTGGCACCCAATGACCATCACCCTGGGCCCTCAAAACAGCAAATCTCAAAAAGCTTCCTCTGCTCAAGGCAGACACCTTGCTGGAAATCAGGAGACAGTGTGAACCGTTACTGAGCATACAGGGTGAGTGCTGTGGAGGGTTAGCCAGTGGGAAGCAGCATTTGACATGGGAACGGGTAGTGGGGAGAATCTGAGTTGTATATCCTGGACTTCAAGGAAGTGATTAGATCTCAGGTGTGTATCTCTCATTCCCAGGGATTCTTCTGTAATGAATCCTGCCCCCAATTTTCCTAACTCCATGTAGTCCCAGTTGTTCCATACTGTTGAAATGATTTCTGTTAAGTGATCCATTCCTCTAAGCTAATGGTGGGAACATCCAGATAAGTAGATGCACAGAATCAGCTGTAGAGTCTAGAGTCTAGAGCTAGCTTCCATCAAACCCCAGCCCAAGTACCATTGGTACCATTGTACTGATGGGAGCTCTGAAGCTCATAATGTTAGTACAAATTTACCAAGAACACCAGCTGGAAAATGCAGATCTAGCAGACTTCCCAGACCTGCCAGCATCCCAAATGCGTATCTCTCATCTTGTGCAACCTGTCCTTTCTGGTGACTTCCATTTGGTGTTTGCTGGAGAATCACCTGCCTCTCCAAATCTTGTTCCTGCAAAGCCCTGCCCCATCTGTCTTTGTGACAAACTCCCAGAACTGAGAAAATGCAGCTGCTCCATCACTTGGTATAGAACTTGACCTGGGATGGCACCATTGAGTGCTTTCAAGATGCTTTTCCAACTTACCAGTTATGCTGTTTTGAGCAAGTGCCTTTCTCTCTCTGGATATATACTTCCTCATTTGTCAGTGTAGGCCAGAAACATGCAATCCACCAATCCTGTCTTCTCCACAAGTTATCACTAAATCAACTCGCCTTCTAAACAATTTCAAATTATTTTATAAGAAAACATTTTTCACTGCCCTACCTGGAAAAACAATAGTCTTTCAATACCATTTAAAATAAATGTGTGACTTTTGAAATGAAAATGTTCATCACATAAAATCATACCACCTATACAAAGCCACCAACATATTATTGGTGTTAATAAACAAATGCATTTTAGTACTGAAAAGTACAGTTTGGAAACTAGAGGATCTTTTAGCTCGCTTGGAAATGGTTTTACGATCAAGGTCTAGCAGTTGTCATGGTTATTGGATGAAGATGCTCCTGGTCAAAAAGCCAAAATGAATTCTGCTGCCCAGAGAAAGTCAATTGATTGGCAAGGCTGACCTGAGCCCTGCCATCTGAATGCTGACTCACTTTTGCCTATAGCCCTGCGTCAGCCTGCCCTGGGATGCAGCCATTTGAGTTCATACTGCCTGCAGGAGGGAGCCTGCCCGAGTCTCAACCAGTTTTAGTCTATGCTGGACACCACTGGTTTGTCAATGTCTGAGAAAAGCCAGGGAGGCAGCACTATGGATCCAAGGCTCAAGACCTGTAGGATAAACGCACACCATTTGTCCCACCTTGGCAGACATCACCAATTCATCACAGTACTTCTGAGCCCAGCCATGGTTGAAAGAATGCTTTTAAACATGGCTCTCAGACAGCCACAACCAGTAGATGGAGGATTAAACATGTTTGCCATCCCTGCATTGTGCTGTGCTCTCATCTTTGTAATGAGACCTAATAAAAGGAGAAACAGAGAAAGGGGGAACACTAACCCAATCCTAGCTCTGAAAAGAATTCACATGAGTGCTTTATTGTGGATACCCTTGAGTTCGATGAAGCTTTAACTATGTAAGCAGTAGAGACTGGAAGGCAGACATTTGACCCAGTCTCTTCTTGGAAACCCCACCCTCTACTACATCTGCCCACCAGCAGTTGTAACAGAGATGGCATCCACTCATCCCTTGAGACCTTAGCCACTTACATGCTGTTTCTGTACCATCTTAGTAGAGATTCTGAATATGTTCGGTGCCAGTCTGCATCCACATTTGGCCTGTGCCCACTGAAAGAGGATGGTAAATACATCTTGAAAGAAGTTCTGGACGAATAAAAACTTTTTGAAATTATTCTCAACAGAGCACAGCCAGGTTTTTAATAAAAGAAAGTTGGTAAATGAAAAAAAAATGTGCCTCCAAAACAAGTGGAAATCAATAGAAGGGTCCTTGACTTAATAAACCCAGCTTCTGATGCTTGCCCCCACCTCAGGGCTTCTGAACATGCTATTTATTTTGCTTGAAGCACTCTTTCCTCCCACACTTTTAGTCTATGGGTCTTTCAAATCTCAGGTTGAACATCACTCCCTCAGGAAAGCTTTCTCTGATCACTACACACAAACAATCCCTGGGAAATCCTGTGTCAGAGTGCCTGGATTCAAGACATGACTTCCATCCCTGACTCCATGTGGTATGCGCAATGGTCAGGGCTGGGCTGGACCAAAGCCAGAAGCTGGAAATTCAACCCAAGTCTCCCACTGTGGATGGCAGGAGCCCAAGATTTTTGAGCCATCACCACTGTCTCTCGGGGTATGCATTAACAGGAAACTGGAGTCAGTCACTGAAACCAGGCACTCATATAGAATACAAGCATCTTAACTGATGTCCTGATAACTTGACTTAAATTTAGCACTTAATTCCATTTTCCATGAGTATCTTAAAATACCCTCCTATGTACTAGTTAAAGAAGTCCTCATACCTAAATCTTTCTCATGAAGAGTCCTAGCAAGAGATTAACTATGGTGGTTCATAGTAGAAAATCCTGAAACCAACTTAAATATGTTTTATATCCAATATTACAAATTAAAGTAAGTTCATGCATTGGATTTGAATTGCTATACAGATGTTAAAATGAGTGAATGAATGAATGAAGCTCCTGGCTCCTGGCTTCAGATCAGCTCAGCTCCAGCTATTACAGCCACTTGGGGAGTATACCAGTGAATGGAAGATCTTTCTCTCTGTAGATCTGCCTTTCCCATAAAAATAAATAAAATCTTTCTTTAAAAATAAATTAAGTAAATAAAAAGACATTTGTTTTTATGAGAAAGACAGAGTTACACAGAAAGAAGGCGAGATAAAGTCAGAGAAATCTTCCATTTGCTAATTCACTCTTAGATGGCCACAATGGCTAAAGCTGATCTGATCTGAGGCCAGAGGTCAGGCGTTTTTTCCAGTTCTCCCACATGGGTATAGAGGCCCGAGGACTTGGGCAATCCTCCACTGCTTTTCTAGGCCCTAAGCAGAGAGCTGGGTCAGAAGTGGGTCAGTGAGTACTTGAACTGGCACTCATATAGGATGCCAGCACATCAGGCAGAGGATTAGCCTGCACTGGCTCCTGATCCTCCCTGTTCATATAATTTTATATTCCCCTTATTTTAAAAATGTGCAAGTTCCAAAAAGCTTTCAAGAGGTTATATTGTCCATCTCAGCCCTGTTTTCTCTTTGCAGTTGGACAAAATAAAGAAATGGGATATAGGATCAAGAGATCTAAGTTGATCCTGTCCCTCTGATTTAATGTGTGCCTCTAAGTTGTTCAATATCTACAAGCCCAACTTTTATTTCTAATGTGTGGATAATGGCAGCACCACCTCTCCTGCACTGGTAAGGACCAAACAGAAAAGAATATGGATATGGCCTTGCTATAATAGCCATATGTCTGTAAGAAGTGTGATTGGCAATACAGAGTTTATTCCATGTAAAGCTGAGTTCAGTCCCTTTGACTTCGCTGGAAGTGCTCCAACAAACCTCTGACTGAGGCTCCGAGTAAATGAAAAATTCATCTTTGCTTCAAGAGTTAAACCCAATTCTCTTCTCTCCACAGCAAATATCTTGACAGTGATCATTCTGTCTCAGCTGGTGGCTAGAAGGCAGAAGTCCTCCTACAATTATCTACTGGCCCTTGCTGCTGCCGACATCCTCGTCCTCTTTTTCATCGTGTTTGTGGACTTCCTGTTGGAGGATTTCATCTTGAACATACAGATGCCTCAGGTGCCCAACAAGGTCATTGAGGTGCTTGAGTTCTCCTCCATCCACACCTCCATTTGGATCACTGTTCCTTTAACCATTGACAGGTATATCGCCGTCTGCCACCCACTGAAATACCACACTGTCTCCTACCCAGCCCGCACCCGGAAAGTCATTGTCAGTGTCTATATCACTTGCTTCTTGACCAGCATTCCCTATTACTGGTGGCCCAACATCTGGACTAAGGACTACATCAGTACCTCCATGCACCACGTCCTCATCTGGATCCACTGCTTCACCGTGTATCTGGTTCCCTGCTCCATCTTCTTCATCTTGAACTCTATCATTGTGTATAAGCTCAGGAGGAAGAGCAATTTCCGCCTCCGTGGCTATTCCACAGGCAAGACCACTGCCATCTTGTTCACCATCACCTCCATCTTTGCCACCCTCTGGGCCCCCCGCATCATCATGATTCTCTACCACCTCTACGGGGCACCCATCCAGAACCCCTGGCTAGTGCACATCATTTCTGATGTGGCCAACATGCTGGCCCTTCTGAACACAGCCATCAACTTCTTCCTCTACTGCTTCATTAGCAAGCGATTCCGCACCATGGCAGCTGCCACACTCAAGGCCTTCTTCAAGTGCCAGAAGCAACCCGTACAGTTCTATACCAACCATAACTTTTCCATAACCAGTAGCCCATGGATCTCACCAGCAAACTCACATTGTATCAAGATGCTGGTATATCAGTATGACAAAAATGGGAAACCTATAAAAGTGTCCCCATGATCCCGGAGGATTGGCACCCAATGCCTCTGTCTAATCCATTTCCAGGTGGGAGGGTTCCTATCCTGCAGCCGGACAGCTCTCCTGTCTCCACTGCGAACCTGCTTTCCTGTCTCAACTGACTAAGCGGCTCTCAGACTGGCAGGTGAGAAAGGACAGAAGAGAAGGAAGACATGGATCTCGTTTCTATCGACGCATTTGCTTTCATAAAATCATGTTGGCAGCAGCAGTTCTTATCAGTTTCAAGATGCCACTGGAGATTGGAAGTACCATTCATCATCTTGTGAGTGGTGAAGATACACATCAGAGAAGTAGCCTGTGACTTAGCACTATCCGTGGACACAGAACTTCTCATTTATGTGACACACCAAGCCACACTAGCTGAGCCCACGCTCTACTTCTGTTAACCGAAGTCACCCATCACTTGCCTGTGTCATTGTCAGCAGCTAATGGATGCTGACTGATTTGGGACTTTTCCAAGGCACCCTTTGTGCTAGAGCAGGGTGTGGTCTCCAAGTGACCCTAAGCATCCCTTGTTGCAGAATGAGTGACCCTGTGGGGCTAAGGGGAGTGTTGACTCTCCTCCAAACCCTGGTCCAGACTTCTGTGGGAAGGCTCCAAGCCAACACAGCTATTGACCCTCAGATCTGAGGTCTACTATGTAGTTTTCTATTTGCCATGATGTATAGATTTTATCTATCTCCTCCAACACAAAGACCCTGCCTGGTCCATGGGGGGGGAAGGAGGAATTCTTGAGCCCAGAAAAACAAAAAAAAACAAAGCCCACTCTTGCCATTGTTTGAATCCATCCAGTGTTAGCTATATACAGTCCCTTTACACCAGTTGCTTCTTATTGTGGTACTGTTTCTGCTTGCTGAAGAAGCCTTTTATGTGTAGATTGCCAACCCTGCCTCCTGGCATGCTGAAGCTCTCACCAAGTGGTTTTGTCTGAAGTGACTTCCTAGTTAAATTTAATATCCAAGGGTCAGGAATTGTAGCTCTCTGGGTATGAAAGGAGGCTTTCTTAGCTCTGCCTCCCAATCCAGCTGGCATTCCTGTAGCCACAAATGTAGACACAATTGACATGGAAGAGTGGCCTGCTGACCATTTCTTGGGCCTTAGACACACGTGGATTCCAAGGGCTGTAGCAGTTCTTGGTGGAACTTCTTAACCCAGGTCTTTTGCAAAATGATAGAATATATATTTATTAACTTGTTTTTCCTTGCCTGTCCAAGGCAAGAACATGTCTAACGTAAAGAATAGGGGCTCCCACATACATGCTGGATAATATTAGATCCCTGTGGGTCGAGTGATATGTTTTGAAAAGGAAATCCATGTGGGAATTCCTCTTATAACTTTTCATGCCTCTCTCCCAACGTCCCTGTGTCTGAAGTCACCCCTGTATTGGAAGAAATCTCTCTAGATGATTTTGTAGTTGTGCGATATTTTGGTGACCAAATAAAGAGCAGACAGTCCACCTGGGACATTTGGTTCCCCAGGCTGGATCTTTACTGAATTTTGTCCCTCAATTGGAAGACAAGTCTTTGCTTTTTAAGGGAATTTGCAATAAATGAATGAAATAGAAAAGGCCCTAGGGCAACACAAGCCCTACACTTCAGCCAATGCCCTCAATACTAACACAATATAATTTTTTTAACTCATGTTAGTCTTGATGATCCTAATTATCACTTCTTTTAAATGATTGCAAACCCAATAATTCAATTCTAAAATCAGTGCGAAAACACAAAAACCTGACAGAGCCAAAGTTAACCTTTGCAAAGTCCTCAGGAATGATCCTGATTGTAGATCATATTCTGTTTTTAAAAACTAATGCAGCCAAGCTTTATCCCTGGCATTGATCAGGTGTTTGTCTCTTTGGTTGAAAATAAGACAAAATTGGCTTGTATTTAGGGATCATGGTGTCTGATGCTCAAATGCCCGAGCATATTAAGACAACTCGAATTCCCCGTAGAAGTCATCCATGGAAGGTGTTCAACTAAGAGACAAACAGATGACTCTGTCCTATCTTGTTTACTCCCCAGGGCCTAGGTTCATTGACTGCAATAATAGGCATATTTCTTCATGTACATTATATTGCATTTCTCTCTCTTTATCTCTTTTTTGCCAAGCATGTGTAGTTGTGTGTTCATTCAATGTGTGTATGACTTAATTCCACCATACTCCCTTATGAATGAACATTGACCAAAGGCTATCTATACTGAATATAATATATATATTTATTTATTTATTACTTATTTTTAAAATATATATATATATATCTGAAACAATGCTAGTTTGAGCTGTATGTGAATGAGTCAAAGTGCAATATCTATAAATATTAAGCAATTTCTTTTTAAGAATGTATATAAGATGGAAAATAAGTATGTGAATCTCAATGCTCTCTGTTCCACATTTTTTACTTGTATGTAAAAAGTAATCCTTGATATTTAAAAACTAGATGTGCATTTCTCAGACACTCATTTATTACTTCTCTCAACGAAGTAACTCAAGCACGTAGTGTTATAATCTCTTTTTTCTGACTCTACTTTATATTTGGCTAAAGAATATTTTTTTAACGATCCAATTATTGAAGCCATCCCAGTGATTTACTGTTTCTGCTTAACATTTATAGGAATACCCACTGGGTTAGGTTGACACATATCTCATAAAATCTATTTCTACTCATCTAAGAATTTTTAATTTATTATTATTTATGGTATTATTTATTGGCAGTAATGGAAAAGTATGGTTGGTTTCAGTTGTGTGTGTGTGTGTGTGTTTGTGTTTGGTTTCAGAACGTGTAAGCCTTTTTATTTTGACCAGTTTTAGAAATAAAGCCTTGAATTTTGAGGCCTGTCATGTAAACAGCTACTACTGATGGCACTCAGTAATTTGCCTTACACTGGGTTTTTGTGGTGCCTCTTCCAAAGACTGTTCACTTGCATCTCGTTTGCTGTATGGTTTGTGTCCTTGGTTAGACATAGCCAAGATGCTATACACTTCCATGCTGTGTCTTTTGATTGAGCAACTCCAAGACTGAAATAGCACATGGGGCAAGGTATGAGGGGGTGGCAAGCAAACCATAACAAACAGTGAAAAGGCATGGACTTTCATTCTGCAAACCTTCTGCAATCGGAAACAATTACTTTGCACAGTTGATGCCTGCTGGTCCAACATGGGGAGCCCATCTGAAGTGAATCAAAGACTCTAATGTCGGCTATTCCAATTTAAACAATGGAATAGGAGTTTATCACAGAAAAATAGCAAATGTTCATATTTTCTTAGATAACATATTGTATTTGGATTTGTTTGTATGATAATAAATTCTAATATGGTGCAAAGATCATGTGTAATATTCACATATCTTTAGACAATTGCAGCACATTGATTTTTAAAATATTCTTTTAAACTGATAGATTTGTATGCAATTCATACAGAATCATGCTTTGATATGTATATAGAAGTGGAGTAATTAAACCAAGCTAATCAACATGTCCAGCACCTCACTTACATATCATTTGGGGGGGATGAGAAATTTCAAGTTTATTCTCTTATTAATTATTTTAAAGCATGCCATAATTTATGACTTAAGTCATCCTGCAATGCAGCACATATCAGAACTTGTTTCTCTGGCACAACTGAAATTTCAACTATTTTCACCAACAACTACTCATCCCTAAATCCCACCCACCCCTGTATGGCCTATGTAGTAGCTGTCATTCTAGTTCCCACTTCTAGGAGTCTGACATCTTTTGATTCTGCATACAAGTGAGATCCTGTGATATTTATCTCTCTGGCTTATTTCAACTGGTCTATCAATTGTTTTCCATGCATCCAAATGCTGATTAAACCTTTTAAGTGGGCATCTTAGTTACATGTTGTTCTAGGTGCTTGAAAACGACCAGACTTTGTCTGTTTTCCCATTGAACCTTGAACCTTAATACCTGTCATCCTGAATTTGGTAGTTTGTTGGATTTAAATCTAAAAACACCCTCTATACATCTCTGAGACAATGGTGGCTCCAGTCATAAGTGGAAATATAACACAATGGCTAAGAATTTGAACTTCATTACCCAGCAGTTAGTCACAAGTTCATTCCCAGCTCCACCATTTATCAGCCGTATGGCCTTGTACAAGTCCTTGAAGATCTCTGAAAGTCTGCTCTTACCTGGAAGATGGTACAAATTTAAAACTGTTTATTTATTTATTTGAAAGAGCATATTATCTGGTTCTCTCACAAATGTCTTTTAGGACCAGGCTCAAGCCAGATGTCCAGACCTTAACCCAGATCTCCCAAGTGGGTGATAGGACTCTACCTGCTGCCTGTCAGAGTATGCATGAACAAGAGTCTGAAACAGTGAACCGGGACTGGGGCCCAGGGGCTCTGATATGGGACTCAGGTGTCCCTGGTGGCATCTTAACCCGTGTACCAAATGTCTGCCCCTCAATTGTGATTTCTTCTAATTTCCTGAAAGGTAATAGACATTCTCATACTGGCCAGCCAGGATTTGCAGTCAATTTCCGCAAGCTGTAACTTTGTAGAATGTGTGACCTAGGTCAATGTTCTCATTCTCTTGGAGTCTCCATTTCCTCTCCTTAAAATGGAGCTAGCCATAATTCCAGTCGGTACCTCCTAGGGAAATAATTGGAAACAATGGCTTCAGAAAGCTCTCAATTGGAGCCCAGCATGGTAGTCTGGTGGTTAAAGTCCTCACCTTGCACGTACTGGGATCCCATACGGGTGCCAGTTCTTGTCCTGGCCACCCTGCTTCCCATCCAGCTCGCTGTTTGTGGTCGGGAGAGCAGTCGAGGATGGTCCAAAGCCTTGTGGGAGACCTGGAAAAGGCTTCAGGCTTCTGGTTTCAGATTGATTCAGCACTGGCCGTTGCAGCCACTTGGGGAGTGAATCAACAGACAGACGATCTTCCTCTCTGTCTCTCCTCCTCTCTGTATATCTGCATTTCCAATAAAAATAGATCTTTAAAGAAAGCTGTCATTGAACATGACTTTACAAGTGAGGATGCTAGTCCTAAACAGAGGAGTGATTTATCTCGAGTGGATCCCAGGTCACTCAAGCCTCCATCCTTTCCACTCCACCTCATTGGCTTCCCTGCAGGATTCTGAGTCATCCCTGAAAAGAGCAAATCATTTTTATGCCCTTTTCTTAGAGTTTGGTATATTGCATAGCTTTGCAACTCTTCAAACCCAGGTCATCCAAGCATGAGATATATTATAACAGCATCATAATTAAAACACTCAGCTTGACCTTTCCCTGTGAAGATAACTTTTTTTTAATTGACTCTATCTGAGATCCTAACCACAGCTCTGAAACTTGCTATGCATTTTCCCACACAAACCGCCATCAATTCTGACAGCCACCCACACACTATTGTCACAATCCATCTTTGCCTCAACTCAGAGACTGAAAGTGACTTCCAAGTTGAAAGGAAAGTGCAGAAAAGTAGAGAATTTGCTAAAAGAATTTTGTACAAACAAAAACTGTTAGACATGGCCACAACATCCTCATTAATTTTGTTCACCTACTCAGAGACGCAGGATAAAAGTGAGTTGATGGAGGCTGGACTGCTAAATAGTAATCTTTCATGAATGCTTTCAGCTAAATGTGATGGCACAGCCTCTCTGGAAAGTGTGCAATTAATCTGAGTACTTGCTAGACACAACAAGGGGCATAAAAGAGGCTTGCATGTACCAGGATAAATACTGTAAATTTTCCAGGTTTATTGGGAGAATGTGTCACAGCCCCCCCCTCCAGAAAAAAGAAAACTTTCTGATTTTTAAAAAATTAAGGAGCAAACAGGGTCACAGGAAAGAGTGTGTTTCTCATCAGCTCTCTGCATGAAGCTTCATCATCCAGAACACGGCAGTAACAACATTTCTCTCCACTGGAGATGCAGCCAGAAGAAGTTAAGAATTGAACTGCAGTCTGAGTGACCCAGATTAAACACAAAGTTGAAATCTTCACAGGGATGTCTGTCAGTTCTGCACATGATTTCAAGCAGAATTCTCAGAATCTGTTTCTCTGGCGGTTATTTCAAGAGGAGAGACTCAGTTTTAGAAAGAACCACCACTTGCTCAGTATTTTAGTGAGATGTAAAGCAAGAGCCTGTTAACGATAGTCTGAGCAAGAGCTGTTGATGCACCTAGAAACTAGAAACCAAGAGACGCTGCACCTGCCTAATCTTACAGGGAATGGGAGAAAAGAACATCTGCCAGTGAAGGTGCAACACACCGTTGTCAGACACACAATACCAGAGAGGAAAGGCTTACTCCAACGTCTCTCCTCCTACCCTCAGCATTTTGTTGAGGATTTTCCTTAGCTAAGCTCAAATAGAAGTCATCCAGGAAGACAGTTCAAGTGGTACAATCTGTAGTAACCAGACCCCAAGGCACAAGACAAGAATCAAGGGAGAGAGGAAGCCATTGCAGAATGGCCACCAAGTCACCGAGTCCCTAATGAGTCAGAGAGGATTGTAGAGATTCTTTCACTCAAAGATCAACATGAGAAAGTCAAGTTCTGAGAGATCTCCTTGCCCAAGGTCACACGACCAGACATTAGCAAGACCATTCTCCAATTATCTTTGTATACGTTTCCAGAAACAGATTGGATGGTTTTTTAAAACACTCATGGATTGCTAATTGATCATATTAACATTTTGCTTTTTTGTTAATCAGACTGTCCATCAGAACATATTTACAGATGGAAATTAAGAGAGTCAGAATGGGTATTCATTTAACAACCATGTCCCACACTCTCCTATAGTCGTTTATTTGTCTGGTATTTACCAAAGAGTACCATGTGTCAAGATCTACTTTAGAATGGGGATTCCTTAGTGAATGAGACAGGCAAGATCTCTACTCCTGTGGAAGTTACCTTCTAAGGGGAGAGACAATGCACAGGGTGCAAATAAAGCCATATCAGATGATGAGGCATGCTAGAAACCAGAGCCAGGCAGAAACACCATCCGATAAATCAGTTATGCAAAGTCTACTGGAGGACCTTCAGAACTTAATTCCAGATAGAAATGAGACAACCACACAAAAAGCCTTTGAGGCAAAGGGACCATGAAGTACAAAGAACTGGAAGGAGAGACTTCATGTGCTTGTGGAATATGTAAAATACTACTACCACTTGAAGCATCATTATCTAGGTGGAGAGCGGTATGGAATAAGGCAGGGTCAGGGATAGACAAGAGCCAAGTCGTTTAGGACTCTGTGGGTGAAGAGTTTGGGGAGAAGCCATGAAAGGTTTTTAAATGAAGGGTTGGTGGGATCTTACACCTTTTCTCCCATAGTTTTCACAACAATTCTTGAAAGGGACTATGGCTACCTCCATTTTCCAGAAGAGAACATTGAGCCTCGTGGGCATTAACCTTTCTCGAGGTTATAGTGATGGATTTCTGCATTGTTACTCAATCCCAATCCTGTCTGGTTCCAAGGCAAGGCCACCATGGTCTGTGTTTATGGGTATCTCACACTCACTCTCCTGAATTGGTTTTGGATATCATTGGCCTTTTCATCACCCAAAGTTGATATTTATGCTAAATCATCTTCCAATTCCATTAATGAAGAGGCAGAAATCTCCAGGGCCTCATTCTGTGTGGTTCTAGTTCACGACTCAGTGTGTGTGTGTTTGATTAATTCTGGCAGAACAGAGTTCCAGCCCCCCCAAGGATGTAGCTAAAGTAATACTCTTCTAGAAGGAAAGATACAGAAAAGGTATATACCTTTTAAAACCTTTCTGCACAGCCCTCAATATTTTCATTGTCTTTTTCACAAATGAATTTGATACAAATTTTAGCTTTTGGATCTTCTCCAGAATAACCAATGGCCCCTTAAAACAGTTGTCCCTGTTTTCTGTCCAAGGTACTGAAATCATTTGGCTGCAACATTTATTTGCTCAGAAAGCAGCAGCATCTGCTCTAAGAAAATTTTATGAGTGAAAGTATAGATTTGTGCTCAGATGGAGGACAAAATTATTCCCTTTATAAATATTTAAAAGGGGATTGCATTGCTTCTCAGCCTTTTGGCTAAGATCAAGTGTAAAAGGGGTTTGCATATAGAATCAATTGCTACAAGGACATCAAATCACGGTTCACCTATCAGCTGAAAAGACAGCTAGAACGGGCCCCAGAACCCTCCTCTGGATTCCAAGCCTGGACTACAAACCAATGAAAATTCTTGTATGTAAGATTGGCACAGAGGAATAATTACCCCCTCCTGGAGGCGGGGGTTAGTCTGCGATATATGGGAAAGGGGACTTGTTACCTTATGTGGTGTTTCTTATCAAAGTTCTACAAATCAGTCAAGGCCTTTCTTTGCATTTGAGATGGATTAAAAGGAAATAATTGGGAGATACTACCTTCTAAATATTTCTAAGAGTAGAATGAAAAGTCCCTGTTAGGGACTAAGGTAGAACTATTAGAAAGAGGACATGGCTCTGCCTACACTCTCTCCTCATGACCTAGGGCTTTCACTAAGGTGGTTATGGTAATGTCACAACCCACAAGGGGTCAGGCAGATGGGGTGCACTGTTGAAAAACTCAGAAAAGACAAGAGACGTCTTCCTGATACTTAAAAAAAGGATTGTGGCATGCCTCCAAAAGCATCACATCTTTGCTCTCCTCATCTCTCCCAATTGTCACAATTCTCTAAAGCCCTGAATTTTTTTTAACAAATTACTTCAATTGACTTTTATTGAAACAACATTAAATAGCACTTTTTGGAGTGAAAGCAGTGGTACCAAATCAGATACCTTGAAAGCATTGCGACTCCATAAGAAGTCTCCTGGTGCAAAAGCTTGTGGATCTTGGAGAGCTAGGTTCAAATCCTGGATCCACTGCTTTCTAGCTAAATGATGTTACACAACTGACTTCCAGTCTCTGGGCTTCTGTTCCATCATTTATAAAATGCAAGTAACAATGTTATGTTTTTTTCAAAAGAGGGTAGTTGGGATATATTGTTGTATATATCATAATAGTTTTAATGGTCTAGAACATTATTTATAAGCCTACTAATATGTTGTGTTATTGCATTGTTCCCTGCACTAGGACAGGAAGAACATTGCACATTCCAGAACTTCTCTGTGAAACTGGGTCCTCTAGAGATGATAGGGGTATCCCCAGGCAGAAAGGATAAAGCCATGTCACATTCTAACTGTCTGTCTTTCCCAACGTGCAGACAATTTATCACTCAATGCAGTCATACAGTGACAGTTCCTGAAAAAGACAGATCATAATCATCAAGGATCTGGAAAAAGAAGACAGGCCATCTGTCACTCCACATTCAATTTCAGCCCTTTGAAAGGTGGCTCCCAGTTTTACCTAGTCCTTCCTCATAAAGTTTGCATTCATCGCTAATGTCTAGAGTGAAACTTCAGCCTTCAGGGTAATGTGTTGGCAACTGCTAAAGGCAATATACAGGATTGCTGCAAGTGCTTGGCTTCAGTGATGATAAAAATGGAAATAATCCCATTGGTGAGTGTTGATACAAGTGACCTGTCCTCACTATGTCAAGTATGTCTCTAGGGCTCTGAGAGATGATACAAATAGGACAGCTGGAGACAAGGGCTCCTTGTTATTGTAAATTAATCTTGTAAATATTTGATTTCTAAGAGGCTCTAAGGAAATGATTCTCTGTTTCTATATATGTGCCTCTTAATGTGTCCCACTGTCTGGGGCATGATGATGGACTCTGACATGGCTGTGCCCATGAGGTCTGCAAGAGAAAGGCCACAGCCAAGAAAGAAAAGGACAGGGTCTTGCTCAAAGGGTGAGGTCATCACAGCTTGACTTCAGGGAGAGGAGCAGGTCATCAGACAGGAGCAAAGAAATAGGTCTGGGATGGCTCAGCTTCTCTGTTTTGACTTACTCCAGATATCTACAATAGGTTTCCTGTGGAGTGGATACTTAAGGTAGGGCTTGAATTCAGAAGAAGAAGGACTTCTGAGACACCCTTCCACCCACTTAATGAGACAGCTGTCTGAAGAGGCAATCCTACTGTTTGCCTATTTCCTTAAAGTTCTTTAGTTTCCTGCCATAGTCCCAAATTTTTAGCAAAGTCTCCTCTAAGGATTTCATCTTCCCTGCATTGCACAGAAATGTTAAAAAAAATAAAAACTGTACTTACCTCCAGCTGAGACCAGCACAGCCTTAGAAGTGGGATGAACACACACACACACACACACACACACACACACACACACGTAAATGATTCTGGCCCAGTTGTGTCCTCTGGCACCATCACTTTGCCCTCAATAAGAGATCCATCCTATGTGTGGTCATCTTCAGATGCAATACCTTTCTCTGTCAAGAGCTTGGGAATATCACCCAGAGGCATTAAACATCTCTAACATGGGTAAGTCTTACCAGCCTCCTGTGGTTCTTGCACTTCAAATTTGGCCAGCCTTTCTTGTAAGCCATTAACTGGGGAAGACCCCAGAAAGACTTTTCCTTTTCATGTGTCCTCTCCATAACTAACCACCTTGAAACAGACTTAATGTCAGTCTCCCTCCAAAACTTCAGAATCAATGTTTGTGCTTACACCACCACTAAATCTTAACATTGGTAACCACTAATGAATGTTATTGAAACGGAAAGTCGAAGAATGGGATTGGGGATCTAGAAATTATGCGGAAGACCAATCTTTATCCCCTTAACAGCTATTTTCTGTGGAATAAAAGGCAATCATTTCTCTCGAGCTCAGAATCCTCTTTTAAAGTTGCAAGGGATTCTTAAACTGCATCACTTTCTTCTATAATCCAAATAATTCTGGAACTCTTAAGCTTTCTATCACCTCTTTCTTTCTTCAGCACTGTAGTAATTGTTGTGTCTTTGCAAACTTACTGCAAGCACCAGTGTTATCTCACTTGCACACATAAATTATTTTCATTGCTGACAACCTATTTCTTTTATCTAATTTTCCTGAATGAGATAGAAGACCAGACAAGCTTTAACCAGGGAAAAATAATTTTGAATTAATTTAGATAATTTTAAATTAATTAACATATGTTTAGAGAAGATTCATCAGTTCCCTTTGTTTGTAGCCCATTTTCAAATACCAGAACCTTCTGGTACATACTTGGAGGGATTAGCAGAATAAAACCAAGACCTAAAAAGTCAGCACTAATTGCAATGCAACTGACTTTCAGAGAACATTTATGTCTCATCTCTTCAACAAAGCATCCATGTTTATTAAACTCATCATCCAATGCTCTTTCAGCACAAGCCCCATTTTCAACAGAAACATTTACTGTCTGTCTTTGCTTCCTGACATTTTCACAAGGCAAAATTCTTATGACTTCTGCATTGTGGAATTCAGTGAGCCTAACTTAAACTGAATCCAAAAAAAGTAAAGTAAGATATAATCATAATATGCATAGCATACCCTCTGAGGGTCCTTTCGAAAGGTCATGGAAAAACTAAAAGATAAGCATTTTTCCCATGAACTTCTTGAACATTTCTTCTATATTATGTCACATGAATGAGTAAAAAAGTAGAAGATCCAAGTCTACAATGGATTGAGCTCTGATTCTCACATCTCAGCATGTGAGCTTATCAACTTATTGCGAGTTATCTAGTGTAAGAAAACATGGGTTTTCATGTAACTTCTCTAAACACAAGCCCGCTACTTCAGTTTGTCTTTATGAATGAATACAGGTAGCCTTTGACTTCATCATGGCTCAACTGATGAGGTTTGTTTTTGTTCTGTTTTTTTTTTTTAACCTTGTTATGATGGGAAAATGACATGCTTACTGCAAAAGCCAGATTTTGACTTTTGAATTCTGATCTTGACCTGAAAGGTTCTATCCTTTCTTTGCTGTCAAGCAGTGTTAGTAACCACAGCCCCCACCCCTATTCATCCCCATGATCACGAAGGAAAACAACTGACACTCATATTGTGCTGTGTTGCTGAGCTGATACTCGGTAGGTTAGGAGTTTTAAATGAATTTTCGATTTACAATATTTTCAATCTACCTTGAGTGTATTGGAGCATAACCATAAGGTGGGGGGAAATTCTGTATTTATTTCCATTGCCAGGGAATACCTTTGTTATATATCATGAAGTATTAATGATTTAATAGATGCTCACCCTTGCTTATCCATGTTGAACCTAATGTTCATTAAAGGAGGATCTTAAAATCTCTGTTAATTCATGGAAAGTTGAGATCAGGAGGGATGGTAAACATTCAGTAAGTGTTTACTCATTGCCCACAACGTGATAGAGTAGGCCCTGTTTCCATGAGGAGAATAACAATGCTTCTAATACAAATAGATTTAGCATTTACTTTTATATTATGAACACTAAGCATCTTTTGTTGGATTGCTTAAAAACACTTTTCCAAGATTGTACAGATAATTACCCAGCTCAGGATGCAATGATTAGTGGGGGAAATCAATGATGTTTTTAAGGACTCAGTGAAGGTAAATGACTCAGCAATAAGTTCAATAAATTTTTTCTTTAAAAGGTATCGTGCCCAAAACACATGGGGAAAAAAATTCCCCTATTTTGAGAGTTTAACCTGAACAATTTTCTTAATAATCTTATTGCACAGTTTTTAATACAGTGGTTCCTGATCGTGTAAAATGTAACTTCCCATGAATGTTCTATCTTCCTTTATCACCGGCAGCATGTTGATTCTTTCTCACAGAAAGTCACACACATTGCAGCTCATGCTCCATGTTCCACTTCCCCAAGGACCATTGAAAGAAGGAAAAACAACTCATGATAACAAACATATGAAAAGCTTTATTGCACTTTAAAGAGATGCAAAGTGAAACAATGGAAATTGTTCTATCTTGCCAGATGTCACTGACACTTAGCAAGTGGCATGGATAATATATGCTATTTCATATCCTTAGCATTCATTGAAATTGGTGTAACCTTTTCAGCGGGGGAATAAGCAATAGCTATGAAAATTTTAGGCATGCTCACCTACCAATGACTCAACAATTCCTGCTATAAGCATTTATTGTGTTTTAAACTATTGACAAACCATAGAAAGATATTTGAACAAAGACATATTCAGCCTTCTTTGTAATGAAGTATTGAAACTATCCTAATTTTTTTTTATTTCATTTTATTTTTTTATTACATTGCATTATGTGACACAGTTTTTTAGGCACTGGGATACCCCCTAAAAGTTGATCCACAGGGAATTCATTAAATAAGTTACCATGCCTCCAGGAAGGTGTTTTAAAATGTTGAGTTAGATTTATATGCACTCATGGCTAAGATAATCTATATGTTTAAGTGAAAAATTAGCATGTGTAGTTAATCCCATCCTGTTTTTAATTTTAAAAACACAGTATGTACAGGTTTATATGCTGGCAGGGACTGACCCCAAATATTAACATGGAAGAATAAAATATTCTGGAGACTTTGATATAAATATGTGATTTGATTAATGTTTTTCAATGATTATCCATTTTATTGTTAGATACCATGTATATAATTTGCAATGTAAAACAAAAGTTTTATCATAGATTATTTATAAATAAGTCTGAAAATAAGGATATTGAATCATGTTTAAGTTGGGAGAACAAAAAAAAATATCTTTCCTTATGGAGACTGCAGTGTTTAACCACACACAGTTGTTGGTTTTTGGATGAATTTATAATGAATGAATGGATGCATGCATGCATAGTCAGTTCTCCAAGGCAGGTTGCTTTGTTGTTCTTATTGTTCTTTAACGATATATTTACTTTTATTTTGAAAGGTATTTTTACAGACAGGAGAGACAGATTTTCTGTTAGCTTGTTCATCCCCCAAATGGCTGCAATGATTAGAGCTGAGTGAATCCAAATCTAGGAACCAGGAGCCTCTTCTGCATCCCCCATGTGGGTGTAACGTCCCCAGACACTGGATCATCCTCTTCTGCTTTCCCAGGCCACCGCAGGGAGCTGAGTGGGAAGTGAGGCAGCTGGGACTTGAACTGGCACCCATACGGGATGCCAGGGCTGCAGGAGGAGAATTAGCCTGTTATCCTACAGGGCCAGCCCACCTGTTGTTTTGGTGACTTAAATAATTCAGGACAGCAAGTCACTCTGAAACTGGGTGGCTTTTTAAAATATATGAGGAGTAATGACTGCTAAGGTTTATAAGAGTCTGATCTTCACAAGCAAAAAAACCTGATGAGGGATTTAGGTAATCTGCAGAGATGATGACTGCAGTATGTCTGCTTAGCTTAAGAACAATCGTACCCATTCCATGGCTTCCAAGTTTTCCCCAAGCACAGTAATGGATGAGCCCATGGTCAGGTTCCAAGGTGGTGCCCACAGACCTGAAAGGAACCAGGGAGCCACCATGGCAGTAGAAAGAGATCCTAGGACAGGAGAACCACGCCTGAGAGGTGACACTGAGTAATTAACTTTCCCTTTCGGCTTATACACATGCTGCTAGGGTTATAAAAGGAACTAATTGGTGTCATGTTATCCCACAATCCAAAAAAAGGGTAAAATGTGTAATCAGCCAAATATATCCCTGCTTCAGCACCCTATGGACACTGCAAAAGCTAAATTGGAACTGTCCTATTAGTCATAGTGTCCAAAAGTGTTGTTACCTACCTCTAGAAGTTCAGTATGTGGAGATTCATTTTGTCCTCGCTCTGCCAGCTCTTACCTCCACACAGTCCTCCTGGACCCTCTTCTCTTGACCCCTGATCATGAGGAATTACAGAGAACCTCTTTGCAGCAGCTGCTGACCAAAGGCCACCATAGAAAAGCCAAAGGTGGGGAGAGTCATGCCACATTCCAGTAGAAAAGCAGCAATGGTCCCCTTTCCTAGTTAAGTCAGTTTAGTGCATAACTGGGGAGAAAAATGAATGAACGTTACAATTCTGAACAATCAGTGTCTTAAAAAGAAAACTTAGATGGTTCATTAAAAAAAAAAAATGCTGTTTTCTTTCACTTAAAAGCCAGGGACTGGAATGTGAAGACATCAACAAGTTCACACTTACGGCACGATTAATTACAGAAAGCAGTAGATAAGGGTGGGAGCTTGACGCAGTGGATAAAGCATCACTCGGGACACCTGCATTCTTTATAAGAGGGTCTGAGTTTGGAAACCAACTCCAGTTTAGTTTCAGTTCTCTGCTACTGCACACCTTGGAAAGTAGCAAGGAAGGCCTCAGTTAGTTGGGTCCCTGCCATCCAAATGAGACAAAGATTGAATTTCAGGCTCCTGGCCTGAAACCTAGTCCAGGCTTGGTTTTAACAGGCACTTGAGGAATTAACCAATACATAGAAAATTCTTCCCCCATGCCCGCTTTTCAAATGAAAATAACATTTTTAAACATTTTTAAATTACATTGTCAATCCCATCAAATGCTCTTTTTAAAAAAAAAAGATTAACAACCTGCAGTGTTGGCAGCTGTGGAAAGGCAAGGACCGCCTGAGCACGAAGACTATCAGGTGCCAGGACTCAGGAAGTAAGTGCCTATTCCACCCCCAGAGCCTTCTGAACAATTAGGCAGCTTCAATTGCTACTGGCATTGAGGAAGACATGAAATGGGGCTTTGGGAGGTTGCAGAGGATGAATATGCAGCCCAGAAAATTGAACCAAAAGATGTCTCACATTTACTCAGAACCTAAGAGCGTGGACCACATTTCCTTTGCCTAAGTGAAAATTGTATTTGTGCCACTGGACGTGACTGACACTTGCTGTGTTCAGGACTCTACTCCCGTATCCTGACACATGGGAGGGACTCTGTGAAAAAACTGCTAAATGTGTCACATGAACCTTGAATCCCAGAGATGAGAATGAGACAGAGATTGAGCAAAAGAGGAGAGGGGTGGCGGGTGGGTGGGGAAGGTAAGGAAAGAAGAGGAAGAGAGAAAGTGGGGGAGAGAGAAGGAAGAGAAGGAGAGGAAGAGGGGAGAGAGAATAAGAGAGAGAGAGAGAGAGAAAGGAAGAGACAGACAAGGGACACAGAGTGGAGAGGAAAGGGAAAATGAGGAGAGAAAAACAAAGAGGCAGGAGAGGGAGAGAGAAGGGAGAACCATGCAAAAGGAGGCTATACTCACTGTGTAGACAGGGACTATGTAAATTCTTTCCCAACATTTCTCCAGGACATGGTACCTAAAGGGCTTCCAATGAAAACTTTTTGAATAAATAAAGAATTAAATCAAAGGGAGATGATAAATATGTCTAAGAAACCAGAATTACAAAGTGGGAGCGGTGGAGCAGGTGTTGTGCAGCAGGCTAAATCACCGCTTGGGACACCTGAATGCCATGATGGAGTGCCTGGGATTGAGTCCTGCCTCTGAACTAACTCACAGTTTTCTGAACCAGCTCACCGAAAATACGCCTGGGAGGGAACAGATGATGGCACAAGCATTGCAGATAGAAATGAAACGGAACAAAATCATGCTAAGAGATTTTGCATGCAAAGCAGCATACAGCCAAAATCGAAAGCCATCAGAAGCTGATTTTGTTCTTAAGCTAGATTAGAAGTCAAAGTTGTCAGCAGCCAGAGAAAGATAACGATACACCAGTGTCAGGTGTGTGAGACAGGATACAAAAGAGTAATACTGTGTGTGCTAATAAGGTCTGTGGCAGGCCAGACCAGAGCTTTGGGCAGCAGCCCATTCCTAAGGTGTTTATCATGTGTTCTGCTCTCCTCCTCTCTCTGGGAACACGAGAATCCTCCTGGCTGGAACAGCAACTGGTCAGTAAACAAAAATCCCACAGGTGAATGGAGTTGATACGAAATGCGGTCCCCGAGTGAATAAAAGCCGACGGGGCAGGCATTGAGGTACTCCTCTCTCTGTGCAAGAGGGCTGCTCTGCGCTGCTATTTTTTGAAACTTTTCTCTTATTTTTTTTCTCATTAAAAAGTTCCAGAAGACTGGGGAGAGAAAGGGAAGGGGGAAAGAGAAGGTGGAGAGGGCGGGGGGCGGGCAGGGGAAAAAAAGCTGCGGGGGGAGGCTTGGGTTAGTTCGGTTGATCCAATCTGTGGGAGAGGATTCCGCTTTCAGAGACTGGATCTGTATTTTTTGTTTTGGTCCTTTCTCATTATGAAGTGTCCCCTCTTAAGCTTCTGCTTCTTGCTACAGCACCAAGTACTTGAGCCCCTGTCACCCCCGACCCCAGGACCTGGATAGACCACTAGGGGCTGGGCCTGGCTTTCATCTGGCCCAGCCCTAACTTTTCTAAGCGTTTGGCAAGTGAACCAGTGGGTGGATTATTGATCTTTTGTTTTCTCTCTCCTCTGTCTCCCTGTGTTGTAAGTAAACAAAAAGAAGTAGGGTGGTCGAAAAAATTCTCGTGGCTAGCACTTACTGGGCACATTGTTCTAGGCACCAGGTGGATATTGGTGGAAGTAACGTGCTTGTCGAGCACAAGGAACAGAGTTAGGGCTGTCACGCTAGGATTAGCTCATGACCCTTAGACTGGACCCATTGTACAGCTGAGATGACTGAAACCCTGAGAATTCACACACTCAGGCATCCCTGGGACCTCACCCAAACCTATGTTCCCAAACCTAGAAGCTCTTTCTAGCAAAATCGGGTCCAACTCCCAAGAAAGTGGACTAGGCTTGTTGGAAAAGAGTTCATAAGTCTCAGAATGTGGAAATGAAAGACACATGGGAGGTGTCACTCGGACTCACCAAGGGTTGGGTCCTCCTCTTTGCTTTATACTTTGCATTGTGGTATGAAGGAGTCGCTGAATAGTCACAGTCTTGATCCATACAAAATAGCTGCTGACCCCATCTAGGATAAGCCAATACCTGTGGGAGAGCTGCCCACACCTGTACTGAGTTTTAAATGAGGAAGCAATAAGCGTTTACATTAGGCAACTCTGTGTTTGGTGCTTTTGGTACTGAAGAATAACTGCCTCCACTGGCAAATGAGGACGATAAAGTTACAGGGCAATGGCCTTTAAGAGGCAAATATTAGAACATGATGTTGGCGCAGAAGCATCTATTCTCAACAAGTCAAACAGTGCAGTTTTTCAGTCTGCTTGGAAATAGCGAAGGCAGTCTACGACCATACCACCTGAATGTGCCCAATCTCGTCTGATCTCGGAAGAAATAGAGAAAGCAATATCGAGCTTACTAAAAAAGCAGTAGAAGGTGTTAAAGTGAAATTGGATCAACTGGGTTTAATTCCTGGCTAGCAAACACGCCAGCTGGTCTCGGCCAGTTTGTTTTGTCAATCATGTGAGATGGATCATAAAAGGGGGACTCCCCCCGGTGGTGACTCTTAAGTGAGACTGCACATGAAGTCTTCCACATAGTTAATTTCTTAACAACTTGCTGTGTCCCACAAACTAACTATATTGAAGGGGAAGGCAGTAGACACAGCTAGGATAAGGCGCTAGCTTTTCCTTCCACACCACACCTTGCAGCTCCTGGAAGAGGGCTGCTTTCTGGCTTGCAGGGGTTAACCAGAGATGCACGCACACACGTACACACAGCCCCGAGTGCTGCCCTTTGATTCCCTCTCAAGGCAGGACTAGACGAAGGCTGCTAACTGTGCAGCCCTAATTGCATTTGCTCCTTTAAAAGAGCCTGATGCACAGCACCTGCAGTCCGGTGCTACGTGCCGACCAGGCTGTTGTGCGGGCTTTGGAGACGCAAAGAGCATGCCAATCCAGAGGCCCTGGGGTCCCTCCTCCACTCCACCCCACCTGGTAGATGTAGCTTCTTATACAACACTGGTGTGGGCTGAATCGCTACAATGAATTTCTTCTTGGGCAGCTCTCGGGTCTGAGGAGAGCCCAGTTAGGTTCCTGACACCCTCGAAGGCAGAACACAAACCGTGATGATTAAAAGAAGAGCTTGAAAGGCAGGACACCTTGGAGACCCAGTTTCCTCAGTGGGGAAACACAAGCTAGTACCGTTTGCAGGACTGTTGATGTACCTAGTGCTCAACAGCTAAGATCTGGCATGTTACAGGTGCATGATAAATACCACTATAATTACCTATTGGACAAATATTCATTCGGTATACTTGGCATGAGTTGGGTATATTCTCTACTCAGGAAACATGAGCAAATCAATTAATGTAAGCCTCTGCCCTAATAAAGTTCATATTTTGGTGTAAACGAGAAAGCCAGCATGCAATCCAACTAGAGACCTTTAGCACTTGGTAAATACACCAAAGAAAATAACCCAGGGTGCTGGGATTCTAAAAAGTTGAAAATGGCTAGCCCTGCTCTAGCCAGGCTGGTTAAAGACATGCCCCCTGAAGGAGGATGTGTTGGAAAGTTGAAGGTAGAATATTCCAGGCAGAGAAAAGTACAGGTGCAGAGGTCTGCGGTGGGCCTCTCCATCACCGTGTGCACGGGTGGCAAGGAAAGGGCATCTACGTTGTGGCTACCATCACTCATTCAGACTCAAGAACCAGAGGGGCCATAGCAAAGGTTTTCCAATGTTTTCAGTGTCTGAAGCTAAAGACACAATGGGTAGATAAGGACCAATACTCCGTGTAAATCTTCACTGAATATTCTCATGAGCCAAGAGTGCCTGGATACTAAGGGACACAAGGTAAATCAGCTGACTACTGCTTATTCCTGTGACCATCCTGAATTCCAAATTTCAAACTCCTGGTGGGATGATGGGAAGTCCTCAACAAACACTAATCAGCGCAGGAAGCAAGAAGAATGACAACTGCTAAGATTTGTCTTCTAATAGCAAAAATTTTGTTGCATTTAATATAATTTATGTACACAATTCTAAGTATTCCTTACACTCCCTTCAAGACTTTATTTTAACGGCAGGCTTTACTGAGAAAGGGGGGGAAAGGAAGGTCCCCATTCACTGGCTCACTCCTCAAATGGCTGCAGTGGCCTGGGCTAAAGTGATTCAGAGCCAGGGGTGGCTTCTGGGTCTCCCACATGAGTACTTGGGCCATCATCTGCTGCTTTCCCAGACCGTATGCAGAAATGGCTTGGAAGTGGAGCAGCCAGGACATGAACTGGCATCCATATGGGATGCTGGTGCTGCAAGCATAGGATTGGCCTACTACACCACCATGCTGATCCTCTTGTTTTTGGGATAACATTTTAATTTACATCAGTCAAGGCTTAATGCTTCACCAAGTAAGTTTTTAATAAGCAAAAGGCAGAAAGACCCCAGTTCATAAGGAATACAGCAAAAGACCATAAACAATCAAGTGGAAAGTCATTTCGTTCATACAGTGAGTTTTAAAGCAATCACATTATCAATATTGTAGTATAACATTCCTAACCCTTGTTCTGACAGTTATAAAACAAAGATTAACAAAACAATTTTTACAATGCTGATATACAAGCCTTGCTTTTTAAATTTTAGCTCCTACATATAAGAGCATGCTTAGATGTCAAAGGCAATGAGAGCCTGGACTAGCACAGAAGCTGAGTTGGAAAAATCCCCATCCCCACTCCCATGGAGAAAACCTTGAGGGAACCAACCCTGAAACCGCAACCCACAGGTAAAGGAACTATTAAGAACAGGGACCCTAGAACCACGTAATGAAGAGCTCCTCTGGAGTCCGCTTGCTCTGATCAGTTGTACATCTTCTACAACTGAAGACCCCAGAGTCCTATAAGAGCTCCCTTTCCACTACTCCACCAGTCAGTCATTCCTTCAACAACCAAGCACATACCCTGTGCTAGGTACCTTAGCAGTCATGGGCACTGGGTTGGTGGGGTGGGGGGGAATACTCAGTAAACCAGAACTATGTGGTTCGCAGAAGATGTTCATGTCTCAAATCACAGTAACCTGTGAATATGCTCATGTCTGGAAACAGGGTCTTTGCAGATAGGATTAGATGTACATGAGGATAAAGGCAAGAAGTGGGCCCCAGGTCCAGTGGTTAAGACCTTTGAAGTATCTTAGCTCAATTCCCAGCAACAACTGTCGACCACAGCTTCCCACCAATGCAGACGCATTAGTGATGGCCGTAGTGATGACTCAATACTTGAGTTCCTGCTACCCACCCAGGAGACTTAGATTGAGTTCCTGGCTTGTGGCTTCAGCCTGGCACAGCCTCCACCATTGTGGGCATTTTGGGGAGTGAGCAAGCAGGGTGGATACATTCTCTCCCTCTTTATCTACCTTCCACCCTCCCTGCTGCTTCTTTCTCCCTCTCAAATAGGGTCACCAATGTCCTTAGGGCCCGGCAGCATGGCCTAGTGGCTAAAGTCCTCGCCTTGAACGTGCCAGTATCCCATATGGGCACCAGTTCTAATCCTGGCAGCCGCGCTTCCCTTCCAGCTCCCTGCTTGTGGCCTGGGAAAGCAGCCGAGGACGGCCCGAGGCTTTGGGACTCTATCCGTGTGGGAGACCCGGAAGAGGTTCCTGGATCCTGGCTTCTGATCGGCATAGCATCGGCCGTTGCGCTCACTTGGAGTGAATCATCGGACGGAGGACCTTCCTCTCTCTCCTCCTCTCTGTATATCTGACTTTCCAATAAATAAATAAATCATAGGGTCACCAATGTCCTTATACAAAGACACAGGAGAAAATCTTAAGTACAGGGATTTGAGGAAAACCACCAAAAGCTGGAAGTCCAGAGTCTCCCTAGAGCTTTCAGAGGGAGTTGGTCCCTTTTGAAACCTTGAGCTCAGACTCCACAACTGTGAGAGGATCTATTTCTGCTATTTTATGCCACTGGGCTTCTGCATTCAACATCCAAGTAACACAGGGGACCAAAGCCACGCACCCCTTTGTGCCGATGCTGGTTGGAGCTTAATTCATTTTGTGCAAGTTGTCTGATCCTGATTTCTTGTGTCAAGGCAGCAATTCACACCACACAGGGATGTTAAATCTGGACAAGGAAGCAAGATCCAGCTAATGCAATCTCCGTTTCCGAATCACTCAAGCTGAATTCCCTTTCTCTGGAGTAAAGCTTTCCATCATTTCCCCCTCTCCCTTTCCATGGACTTCCCTATTGGCCATCCCTTTTCCACATCTTAAAGAAGGGAAGTGGAGAAACATCTCGAGACAGTGGTAAGATGTGTAATAAGAGTTGCAAGGAGTCAGCCAGTCATAGGGGAAGCAGCAGAATGCAACCATTGCGGTCCAAGTGTTCCCTGAGAATCATGTGCTGAATTGTCATCACTAAGTGATCTGAATAGGCATCTTCCCACAGCCTTGCCATCAGCAGGTGCTCACCAGCACCAAGTCCACCAGCTGTGATCCACCAATTTCTGTTCTTTGTAAGTTTCCTGGTCTTCGGTATTTGGAAACAGATGCACAAAATATATCAAGATACCAACTCTGAGCAATTTACACAGACTAGGGATTAATTAAAGGATATTAAGTAGTTGGCAGATGGGCAGAATGACTGGAGGACTAAGCAGAGAGATTCCAGGCCAGAAATAATTCCAAAATCACACTGCAGGCTTGGAGAGCAGACAGCGCTACCAGCAAACAAATGCTTCAGGCCCCGCCTCCTTGCTGAGAGCCCAAAGGAGGTTTCTGACCCATGATGCCATGCTCACCTGCCTGTGTCATGCAGTTCCAAGGCAGTGGTGATGGCTCAGGTGCCTTGGACCCCTGTATTGAGCATCCAGCTCCCAGCTACTTCAGCCTGGCTCAGCCCCAACAATTGCAGACATTGGGGGAGTGAAGCAGCAGATGGGAGTATGCCCCCTCTCTGTCTCTCTGGTAAATAAATGAATGTTTAAACATTTTCTGAAAGAGGCCTGCCCTCTCATTCTCAGGCTCCATCGCAAGGACAGCCTGGGCTGCCTTGCAGGAAAGGAGTGCGAAAAGGGAAGGTAGCCCAGTTGTCCCATGCAGGTGAAACATTGAAGAGAAGCCAAGACTTGTCTTTCACAACCCAAAGATATGCAGGGGAGCCCATCAGAAGCTAGAGAATCC
Organism: Ochotona curzoniae; assembly: GCF_017591425.1. NCBI lineage: Eukaryota > Metazoa > Chordata > Mammalia > Lagomorpha > Ochotonidae > Ochotona > Ochotona curzoniae. The sequence goes on along the minus strand of NW_024465421.1, from coordinate 16,051,320 downwards.
CCCAGATCCACATATGGTGATCTCTTTCGAACTCTTGAGCCCATGGCTGTATGTCTGGAACACTTCTCCATCAACAGATGACATTGTGGATATGGCAACCCTAGACTTAGGCCTGCTATGACTGCAAACGAGGCCACATCCACTTGTATGCAACAGCCATTCAAACACTAGGTTCTAAGCTTCCAATTCAACAGTACTAGAGTGTGGAGGGGGAGGGGCAGGAGGAGAAAGCAAAGGTTGTTGTACTTGGTTTGTAAAGGGCCTCATGGGAAATATCGTAGGCTCCCTGGGCCATCTGGTCTTTCTCGAAACCATTCAGCTGCTTTGGAAACACAAAGCATCAACAATTGGTCAACAAATGGCCATGGCTATGTGCCAACAAAACTTTATTTACAGTAATCAGCTGAGTTTGACCCAGGAGCTATAGTGTGGCTGCCCCTGGCATGGAATAAACAGTAAAATACTTCTATTCCCTTGCTCCCCTGAAACACGGACACTATTAACAGTTTTTTATCCTTCAAGTCATTTTCTACACATACATGTCCTTTAAATACACATAAACACACCTAAGCATGGGCATGCACGTCGTATCCCACCACACCGGCTGGCATGGCTTACATATTGCACAGAATACAGTTGAGCTGTTCTTTCTGTTAGTACCTATGTGATGACGTCAGTGTTTTTAATAGCTGCAAAACAGTCTCATAAAAATGTATCCTAATTTATTGCAAGAGTCTCTGTGGTTCAGCAGTATCTTCCTCTCCACATGAATGCGGCATTGAGCATTCTCATATAGACATATCTTATGTACAAGTTGAACTTTTTTTGTGAACAGCTTACAGACAAAAGCTAATGAAATGCCTGACATGAGCAAGGTGTTGTGTTAGGGGCTCACAGTTGTCATCCCACCACAATGTTAATGAAATTATTGAGCACACACTATGGGGGGTGTGTACCATCTTGCTCAATCTTCACAACAGAATGGCAGCCCCCATGGAGCAGGTACCACTATCAGTCCCACTTTAGAAATGGAAGATCAGAGAGGTTGGGACACTTACCTGAGGTCACACAGCCAGTAACTCCAGATTGAAGTGGAATTCAAAGTCAAACTCTTAAGTACTCTCTTACACTCAAGCGACAGATTCACCTGAATGGAAGTGGAAGCTCAGAGGAGGGCAGGAAGGGTCCCTGTGGGGCAACTGGGGAAAACACCACAGAGCAAGCTTTTCTTACAACTGGGGAGTGAACAAGGGAGACAGAATGCCAAAAAGAACATGAAGCCTCAGATGGGACTCTGAAGGCATGGAGCTCCCAGAAAGCCCCAGATGATTTGGAAGGAGTGGGGGGGGGGGCGGGGCAGAGAGGAGATGACAGTGGAGAGAGGCCTCGGTCTTCACTGGGGATGCTGAGCCAGGTCCATGAGGAGCCACTGAAGCATTTTTAAAGCAGAGAAGTTAAGATCACAGCTGTGCTTGTAAGAGATCACAACTACAGCGTAGAAGATGGATGAGGGTGGGTGGCCAGAATGAGTGGGACACGGACAACAGGAAACTGCCAGCTATCCAGGCCACACTGGGGAGACTTCCTGCCTTTGGTCATTAAACGCAGCAGGGTGGTATCAGGCCTGTTGTGCAGAACGCTCTGCTCCAATCCATGAGCCTTGGAGGCTCCAGGGCTCCTGAACATGCCTAGAGGCAGACTCAGTTCCTGTCATTTCCCCAGGATGCGAAAGCCAATGGCTGCCTGCTCAGTGGGAAAATTTGACTTGGCTCTGGGTCATTTCACTCCCTGTCCAGGAAGCTCCAGGCGGGAGGGAGATGTTCTAGGGCAACCAAGAAGTCATCTTGAGCAATGGTCCATCCTTTGCCACCACCCCTTCGAATCGTAGGAAGAGATGGGGGCCCTGTGGAGAGGCACACTGCGTGGCCACTGCACCATTGAGTCATCTCGGTTGTTGTGGCTATTTGCTGTGGGAGGCAGCGGAATCGGCCGGAAGCATACCCAGGGTTGCCAGCCGTGGCTGAAGGACAGAATGGATGCCACTCCCTGGTCTTGGCAAGGGAAGAAAGCTGCCCGAGAGACCTTACTCCTTTGCACAAAGGCTAGGCAGCCAATGGCCTGGACTGAGACAAGAGGGCCAGGTTCTGAGTAGGGAAGGAAGGTCAGGTGCCTGGGAGCAGCGTCCAGGAACTGAGGTTGGTAACAGACAGTTCACTGCTTGCTGAGCCTGGACTCTCAGCCAGGAGCTGTGCTCAGCACTGCATATCAACAGCGTGTCTGCTAGAAGATTGTATAGCTATTATCTCATTTAATCCACTGCAACAGAGGCCAGCCAACTCCAGCTCGGGGCTGTTTTGGTACAGCCTGGGAGCTAAGAATGGTTTTTCATTTTTATGGAATTTTAGAGGAAAAAGAAAACACATAGATGATAGGCTTTGCAACTGTAAATAGTTCTCTAAAATATTTGCTATCTGAATCTTTAGAGACAAAAGGTTGCTAAGCCAGAGTGGGGTGTTGAGCACAACAATTAAGACCCCTCGGGTATCACATACCCACAGTGCCTGCTTCACTTTTGATTCTAGCTTCCTGCTAGTGCACACCTGATAAACAGCAGGTGATGGCTCTAGTGTTTGAGTCTCTGCTACTCTACATGTGAGAGCAGGATTGAATTCACAGGATTAACCTCATCAAATTACCTTCTAAAGGCTCCTCCTCCAGAAACCACCAACATGAAAAATGGGTTTCAACACACAAGTGTTCATCCAATGACACATGAGGAAATAGATCTTCATTTCTTAGAGGGGTTGGTTGTAGAAACTGAGTCTATTGCAATCATGGGAATCAATTCAGCAACTTCTGAAGAGTTTGTCTTTGACCTGATAGCAAAGACGGACAGGAAGTCCAGAGGAAAGAACAGCTAGAATCCACAAGCATGGACTGAAGCACTTAGTAGCCTCAATCTGAAGGCAAATCTGAACCTGCCAGGAGAAGGGGGCATGCAGAAGCAAAGACAAGGGCAGGAAGAGGGGAGGGGTACTGGTCACAGACAAGGGTATTGGTTCACATGACAGGATAAACCAGAAGATGACCAGCAATGCATGTAAGCTGCTAAACGCTGGTTGCTTTACCTTCAAATCGTCCATATTCTTCACTATAACAGCCCCACTGCTGTGCTAGAATCTCTACCATAGCCCTCTTGTAGCCTGAAGCATGTGGCAAAGAGGATTTTGGGAAATGTAGTCTGGCATTACCAGCTGAACCCTGACCAAACCACTACAGCACTTCAACATGTTTCATTTCTTTGGAGAGCTTGAATGGGAGAGGGAAGTTAAACTGTGATTTTTAGTCTTTATTAAACAGAGGAAAAATAATACAAATGATTAACAGGTAATTTTTATTCAAGTGAAATGATTGTCATGAACATGTCAAAGATTTTATTCATTCATTGAGTTCTGGAAAGAACAAGACACAATTGATTCAAAAGTTGAAGAATTGGGATTCACAAAACAAAGGTGCTTAATGGATTAATACTGGCCAATGAATCACATTCTACCAGACATGAATCGTGTATATTTCTAAGAACAAGAGTCCTCTGCATTGAAATAGGTGTTCTGTAACTTACACACCTGTAACCATTCAAGTGGGGAGAGCAAGGCACGGAGGAGTAAAGCATCCTAGAACACACCTATTAAATACCAGAGCTGGGGTTCAAACTTAGGTTTCAACTCCAGGCTCAAGTATTCTGCCATACTACATCCAACTTGTAGTGGTCATGACCTGTGGTTGCTAAGGGGGTAGTATTTTATCATCAACCAAGCTTAAATTTTCCAGCCAACATTTGTGCTAGAAAAATAGAGTACACCTGCTTGGCTTTATCTATGGTTTCCATCACCTCTTTCATAAGTCAAGCTCTATCTCCACTCCTGTCTACTCCTCACCCCCTGCCAAGAGGTGGCCTTTACAGCTCATCTCCAAGAACTTGTGTTGCTTAGAAGGAAGCTACTAACCTAGATAGCTTTGAATTCTGGTGATACTAGAATGGCTTTTTGGAGGCTACAAGATAAAAAGTGGGAGAAAGAAAATAGGAAAAGGAAAAAGACAACTCCCCACTGGGTGAAAAAAAAAACATGGTGAGCAAAGCCAATGCAGAATCGGATTTGTTGTCCCTATACCCGTGAAATTTATAGGGGGAAAAATGCCATTTGTTCATGTGCAGAGATACTGTGAGCTGTTCAGAGGGGTTGGTGTTCCCTCTACTCTGCCCAAACAAACTTTCACACCTGGGGCCCCTGCTTTAACATAGCAGGGCGGCTATAGATTCATGAACTGAGCTCCCACCAGCCGTTGTACCCACAAGTACTGCCTCCGCATCATCAGCCAACCGCAGATCAAAAATACTTACAGAAAAATTGCATCTGCAATGAGCATGTGCAGACTTCTCATTAGTCCTCAAGCAATGGGATATGAAAGCTACTTCCAGGCCATTTTCACTGTATTCGGTATGCTGAGTAATCTGGAGATGACTTGCAATTAAACATGCGAGTTACATGCAAATACTTTCCTATATTTAGAGATAAGGGACCTGAGCATCCTGGAGTTTAGGGGTCACCATGGGATCTAGGAATTGGTTTTCACCAAAGGACAAATGTGGTTAGCCCAGAAAAAAAAAAAAAACACTACAGGCAGGAGCAGGGAGACACGTGAGCAGGGGTGTGGGGAAGCAGAACGGAGAGAAGGAGCAGAAGAACTTGGCCAAGCAATTTGTGCAGTAACAGGGAGCAAAGGTAAAGTCCCAAATGACCTCCACCTTAAAGACTCCTCCAGAGCTAAGCCAGCCTGACTTTGCGCTTCCCCAAATTCCCAACACAAACCCTATAGCCATGGTTACATAGATTGTTTAAACAATGCAAGCCCCCATGACCATGTGCAAGAGCACCTGATAAACAGAGGGGTGTAAACCGGACACATTAGACATGCTATCTGTGAGGAGCTGGCAAGAGATGGAGTGAAAGAGGATAAATGAAGTCCATCATAAAACAGAAGAACACTTAGTCCAGATGAAGGATGCCGGTCTGCCAGGCAGGAAGAACTGAGTAGCTCAACTTTGGGCTCCTGGGATCCAGAAAGAACAGAGGGAAGGAAGAAGCAAAAAGGGAGAGCAAAGTGAGGGGGGAGGGAGAACAATGAAGGGTGGAGAGGTAGTTGGTGACTAACAGATTCCAAGAATGTGAGTTGGCTGCAGGACAGGGTGAACTGAAGAAGACTCCAGCCTACTTCAAGGCTTGGAGAGAATTGGCCAAGGATAAGGAAAAAACTGGTACCAGAGGAGACCCCCACCACCACCACCTAAGGGAGAGGATGGAAAAGACTTAAAAACCTTGCTATGCCTTTTAGAGTTTGAACCCCATTGATGTTGCCCACTTAAAAAAAAAATAGGCATTATTTTGGGCCACGTTGATGCTGGTTGCAGGAGGCAGTTCCTAGCACAGGTATGCTTTCTCCTTCGCAACCATTTTGGAAAGTTTTCTAGAACTAGAAGGCCAACGTTTGCCTACTTCCCAGCCCTGGGGGTGATTGTGCTTGGTCCTCTCCAGGCACCTTTCCCACAGCTGCTGCTTTCAACCTTTACAGCTCTAGAGGCTGCCAGCACTATTGTCTGCATTATGATCTGCTTGCTCGGTGCCCAACCTGCTCAACCTTAGATGGTGACACTAACCTCCTCCTGGGTACAAAAAGATCATGAAATCCAAAATCCAAAAACCTCTTGGCTTGCATCCAAGAGGGAGTCTATAATTGTTTGCTTGTTTTCAAGTGTGAGCAAAGAATGCAAGGCTCAGCCAAGGGGCTCAACTTGCCCAGCACTTGATTTCTCATCCTTATTAACAATCCCTTACCACAAGTGAATTGGCTCTGCCCACAACAGCTAACGATGATCTGGGGGGCTACTCACCTGCTCCAGGAATTCAGTTGGAGGAATGCGTTCAAGTAAAGGGAGCTGGTAGCATCCTGACCATTTGAGATGTGAGGTGTGATGGTTAGGGGGTCAGAAACCAACTGCCTCTCTGAGGCAAGAGGCAGGCAGCACATGGTAACTGACCTGTCTTCTGTCCCCAGCATAAAGGAGATACGGTCCAGCCTGGCTCCTAATGCATCCTCCAAAGAAAACTTGCCTTCCTTCCTGTGTCACCATGTCTGCAAGTCCACAATGAGAAAATTCTTGTTCTCTGGCAGTCATCAACCACAGATTAAAGCCCAAACCTTAGAAGTGGGGCCCCAGTGAACCAGCTGCTTTGGGCTACAATTGTGATCCTGGCTGTGTAGCAGGTGTAAGTCAGGATGCTTCACCTTGATATGGCCAAGTGAAGGAGATCATGGCAAAATAGCTGTATAGTTCCCACCAATAGTAAAACATGCTACCAATAAAACTGTACATTAGAATTATCATTAAGAACAAACTTGGTGAAATGCAGATCTCTTTTCTAAATTAGGCCAGATTCAATATTGGTGCTCTAGTCCCTGGTCCATGCCATCTTGTGATGTTACTGTCTTTAAAATGTATGAATACACATCCTTCATTCACCTCCATCTCCTCTCTATAGATATCCAGGTTGATCTCACTTCTCCAGTTAAATCCTCCCAGATGCCCAGTCACATCTTCTCACATCTTTCCAGCCAACTCACATTATAATAGGTACTGGTGAATATCTACCTAGAATCCCCTGTATCCATTCTTAATAGAACCAAGCTATATTAAACATCCATATCTCTCCCCTGTTTAGGACAGTGATAAACAGTTCCCAGTTGTGGTGGCTATCTATTAGTCTTTACAATCAGAGTAACTTAACCAATTAAAATAACCCCTAGCAATTGCTACTGATCCAGGAACGATCACATGATCTATATTGGCCAATTAGATTGAAGAGAAGCATGGTAAGAAGAGCTTAGCTCCTCTCCTTTTAGAAGAAAATGATTAATCATGACATTCCAAATGCCACTAGCAGCCATCTGCTACCTGCGGGGAGAACCAGGATGAGGCCAGCTCCAGGAGAGCACAGCAAAAAGATGGAATTCTCTTGACATCATTTATCCCTTGCTCTCAGCCTCACTTTACATATATGAGGACTTTTAGCTCTGATTAGTTCATTCCCAGAAAAGTTTTAGTCCTAATTTTCTGCCAGTACAGCTAAAAGCACCCTAATAGATGTATCTGTCATCAACATACTATGATTTTTGTTGGTTTAAGTACAGCTGCCCACAGATTTTTTTTTCCCTCCATGAAATACGTCTCCATGATGGCAAGAGCAATCTATTCATCATTAGATTCTCCAAGACCTAACAGGATGGATAACTCCACCAGGACTTGGAAATGAGTAGTGAGCGTCTCCTATGAATGGGGGAGGGAGGTGTGGACTTCTGGCAAACATCGGGAGAAGACTGAGACATGACCACCACTGTGTTGCTCCTGGAGTCAGGCGAGCCTCAGGCTATCCTGTCTCCAAATACAACACCTTGACATTTAAAAACAGCAAAGTGTCTTTCACCTTCCCTTTTGCTCGTCTTGCCTCAAGTGGGAGCTTTAAAGAATTCTCTAGAGACAGGTGTCTGGCTTAGAGATTAAGGTACCAACATCCCTATTGGAATCAGCACCTGTCTCTGGGCCCTGCACATGGCCTAATGGCTAAATCCTCATCTTGCATGCACCAGGATCCCATGTGGACATTAGTTCACTGCTCAACTTCCCATCCAGTTCCCTGTTTGTGGTCTGGGAAGGCAGTAGAGGCCGGCCCAAAGCCTTGGAACCCTGCATCTATGGGGGAGACTCAGAAGAAGCTCCTGGCTTCGGATTGGCTCAGCTCCAGCCGTTGTGATCACTTGGAATGAACCAGTAGATGGAAGATCTTTCTATGTCCTTCTCTCTGTAAATCTGACTTTCCAGTTAAAAATAAGTAAATAAGATTAATACCTGCCTCCACTCCTGACTGCAGCTTGCTGCTAATGCAAATCCTGGAAGGCAACAAGACAGCAAGGATTGTGAAAACAAATGAATTACTGCCAGTCAGGTGGGTGAGCTGTTCCGAATTCCTGGCTCCTAGTCACAGGCCATTTGGGATTTAGGAAGTGAGCAAGCAGGTAGGAGCTCTTGTGTACTCTTACATAATCAATCAATCTCTCTCTCTCTCTCTCTCTCTCTCTCTCTCTGGCTCCACTCCACCTTCCCTCCGGTATTCTTTCCAATAACTAAAACTGAGCTCTTTCACAGACCTTTATTCCCAAGGTGCCCTTGGTATACCTAGAGGAAAGGATTATCACAGGATTCAGGAAACTGAGCGAACAAGTCTTGCTAAGTTCCTCAGAGTTCGCTGCCAGGTCATACCTCCTATATCCAGTCTCACTTCCATGCTACTGTCACTCTTCATCAAAACTAAGCACAAAAATGCACAAAAACACAGCCTTCTCTAATACCTTTGGATCTTGACTTCGAAAGTTTCTTATGTCATGTTAACTTAAATAAATGTGTCTGCTTCTCTCTTATCAATTGCCTTGTGTTATCAGAGCCTTACCAATGAACCAGCAATGGGCAAGATAAAAAATCTTATTTTAATTTTATTTGTCCATGAATAAGCTATATACAAAATCCAAAAACAAATATGTGAGTATATCATGCAAGAAAGGGGATCAGACATATGGTGACAGTAATAAGCCAAAATTCACCATTATTCCAACTGTACCTCACTACGTATCTATACAATCTTCTAGCATCACCCAGAGCATGTAGTCTCAGACCAAGAGAAACCCAGAACAGGACATCCACAACTGGACCTTTACATGATGTATGTACTGTTAGGTGGCTAGTGAGGGCACAAATGATAATGCTAACCACTACTGTACATTGCTCCCTATTGGCCAGCAACAAACACTTGTCCCCTTGTGCTTGCTCCACAGAGATGAGATAATTCAAAACAGAAGCACAAATGAAATTCAAGTGAGCAGGATTTATTTAAAAGAGAAGGTGAATATACATTCACTTGTGAATGTGGGCAACCCCACCCAGACAGACACTGTCATGAGTGGGCCAGAGGGTTGCCTAAGGAGCAGAGCGGGAGGAAGCTCAAGAAAGATCCAGAAGCCAAGCATAGACACAGGTGCATCATGGAAAAATGGGTTGCTGGATTGACAGGTAAGAGGATGGAGTTGCAATGCAGGGCTGTGCAGAAGTTGTGGGAAAATATTCGAATCCAGCTCTTCTGTACCCAATATTCATACAGAAAATAAGGCAGGTTGCCAAAGTCAATGGTCCACCATAGGGAAATGAAATTATAAATTTTGAAATCCTCAACAGAAGGGGAAAGGGTGAGATGCTACCATACATAAAGCGTTCAGGAATGGAGCCAGATGAGTGAAAGATTCAGGCACAACCCCAGCATTTGCAAATCTATGCTGATCTATGCAAATACCAGTATGTAGCTGTGCCAATCTACAAAAATAACCATGTCCTGAAAACCAAAACAAAAAAGGGGACAGGAGGAGGTCAGCTCTTAAAACGTCGAAATCTGGTTATAGGAACCGCCAATGGGGAAAAGATGAAAGCCTTTAGATTGGTAGGAAAAGCTGTACCAGGGACACATCCAAGCCTTCACAGGGGTTCAGATGCCTGAAAGAGGCCCAGCTTACTCAGCTCCCAGAAAACTGCCAGATTCAATCAATTAGAGAAGTCAGAGAAATAATCCTGTTTGAACGCAATTGCCCATTTTCTTTGTCCATAATGTGAATTAGCAAAATCGCATTCGAAATCCACCATGCCAAGGGTGATGGTTCTCAAACTCCAGGGGGTGATATTTGTATCTGCAAGGTCCTCACCTGGTAGGCCCACTCTGTGGTCCTCCTGGAACTTCTTGGAGACAGGGCTTGAGGGTAGGATTCAGCCATGCTGGGAATCTGCATTTAAAAAAAAAAAAAATACATCCCAGGTGTTTCTAAACCAGGAAGTCCAGGGACCATCTTTCTCAAACACTGGCATTTAAAAGAAGGGATGGGAGAATAAGTAAATCTGACTTTGCAAGACACTCCAGTGACCTTGGGTTGTCAACAAAGTGTCACAGTTCTACCTCATCTTATGCAAAATGGGGTCATCGTATTCTCCCTCTCAAATTGTCCCCATGAGGACTCAGTGGGATAATTCATTTAAAGGCCTTGGCACAAAGCCTGGTAAACAATTAAAAAAAAAAAACACTAAGTAGTAGGTGATGTTACGATCAATCCCAAATGAAATCCCTCACTCAATTTCTAAGCTGACTCTTACACAGGGACTTGTGCCATTACAGGTGCACACACCTTTACCTGTCCACCACCTGCACTGTCCCTTACCCCATCCCTGGAAAGACAGCAGTGGGTCTGATTGGTAAACTGACAAGAGTCTGAGACCTATTGTTCCTTTGTCCCCTTTGGGGCAGTTAGGATGCTACTACCTCCTGCCTCTTCTTCATTCTCCCTTTCCATTTTCTCCTCCCCTTTGCTCTTTTCTGATCTCTAACCCCACCTCTTATCATTGCCCTGAAAAGGATTTCAAGTTCTAGACCAGAGGTGGCAGAGTAAGACTGCATGGGCTCCCCCAGATCCAAGCCATATCCTCCACACCAAACTCGCAATAAGGCAGACATTCAGAACCCTAGCTCCTGGGTCTATTAACTTCTCAATAGGTCCAAAACCTGTACAGCAAAGACCTAACCTTCAGCCTAAGACTCCACCACCATGTAGGTGCTGCCATCTCCAGAAGGCAAGCTCCCCTGGCTAGCTGTAGTCTGACCTGGCAGATTCCCAACGAGTCTGCTCGCTCAGGCCTGATTAACCATGGCAACCATCCTCATGCACTCATTCACGCTGTCAAGACTTCTCTCAGCGCCTCCTCTGTTGGCTTGAATTATGACTCTTTTCCCATCAATTCTTAATCAAGTGGGTTTGTGTGTACAAAAATCAACAAACAGAGCAGCCATCATAAACAATACCTCAGCAAGAGGAGCCCCAGCCGCAGCCCATTAGCAATTAATAATTGGGTTTTGAAGAGGCTTTCAAAGATCATACTCCATGTTGATAAACAATTGGACTACCTGACCAATTCCCCTAACAACTGCCTCCCTGGGGGAGGCCTGGGGGGCAGCTGGGATGTGTGTGGAGGACAGCCCCATGCACACGTGAGAAGACAAGGACAAATAAAAGTGCTGCCCAAAGTCACTCAGCCGGAAGTCCCATGGGCAGGATTCAGGCAGAAGTCTTGCCCCCAAATACTCCCTTTACAACACATTCTGCTTCACATTCCTACCATGAAGCATACCTCATACATCCAGAGAAAATGGACATGAGAATGCAGCCAGACAAATTCTAACACTGAATGGTCTGCACTGATGTTTAAACTCCTACAATAAGTCCCAGGTTAAAATTCCAACCACAAGTTGAGGCCTAGAAGTTTCTTAACCATTATAATCTCTCTAGACATGACTGTCAACTGATGATTGTCTATACATTTTTATCTACCCACTGATAACAAATCTTGTTCATGTGTGTGTGTAATAATTAATGCTTATTAAATTTCAACTTAAATCACAAATAGTAACACTTATTAAAGTGCCTTGCAATCTGAAATATGCATGCATTATTGTTTGAATTACTTCTAAATGCTTTTCTTTTGTGCTGGGTAATCTGTAAAGAGGGCAAACAATGACCCCTGCTTCCTGGAATTCAAGCCCTGCATCACTCCTTGGGTGGGCACAGGGTCTGTGACTCTCTTCTAGTTAACAGAACGAGCCCGATGTGGCTCCCATCATGCTAGCAGATTCTCAAGTAGCTTGTTAGCTTGCCTGTTCTCCTAAGGCAAGCTGCTGGATGGGCCAATCCATGGAGCAATAGGCCAAGAGGACCAGAGGGCCCTGCTCCCAGAGCCAGAAGGAACATAACCCATAACAACCACACAAGTTGAAAGGCAGACCCTGGCTTGGTCCATGGATCTTTACAATGACTAGGGCCCCAGCTGACTCTGGATGGCAGGCTAAGCTGCAGAACCCAGCTGTGTACTGCCTGGATTCCCAACCCAGCAAAACATGAGGTACTTGACGTGCAATTCTTCCAAGTCCCTAAATCCTGTGGTGTTTGACGAATCACTGACAATGACTGACTTCATTCAATCCTTGGTGCATTGAGGTTCTCTGAAGCTCTCCTCCGTGTCAGGCAATGGGCCAGAGCATTGCAGGTAATTTGCGAACGTGACAGCCACCTCATCTCTTGGTCTCCCATGAAATAATTATCGGCTGGACAACTTCAATGGGAAAAGCAAGATTATTTGAGAGTGAGAGCGAGGTCTGCCATAGTGACTAGGAGAGGCTCCGAAGGAGGAAAGATCCCAGAAAATGGTGGAAGTGGTGTCTTTTATGCACCATCTCAGGGAGGGGGACAAATGAGTCAAAGGGGAGAGGAAGCTCACTCACAGTGTCTGGTTCCAGCTTCCTGATAATGTGGACACAAGGAGGGCAGCAGGTGATGGCTAACCTAGTTGGGGACCTGCCAATCACTTGGACTGAGCCCTGGGTTCCTAGCTTTGGCCTGGCCCAGCCTTGGCTATATAGGCACTTGGGGTTGAACTAGCACATGGAGCTCATATGCTCGCTTCCTCTCTGCCTCCGAAATGTAAGAATTTGTATTTTGGTACCAAAAAAAAAGTTGAAAATCCATGCAGTTTTCATCATCTTTTCCCTATTCCCTCACAGATGAATAAATAAGCTTGTCTTATTCTGGTACAATTTTACTGACAAAACAGACAATAAACAGGATTTGATCCAGGGATCTGTAGTTCGTGAACCCCTGAGCTGGGTGATAATCTAAGAGTTGAACTCGTGTGAAACCTCTTGGGAAGCAATTTGAGGACAGAATCATCAAAACGATAAAGATGCAAGGGAAAGGAGGATTTATGTGATGATAAAAGAAATAGCAAATTCAGTCTAGCTGATCCTGGGTGTTCATTTCCTTCACTCCTTAAGCCTGTGTCCATTGAGCACCTACTACCTGCTAATCCTCTATCAGACCCCGGGGAATCTACCCCCAAGTAGGGCCACTTCCTGCCCATTCAGTCTATGCGGATAGCAAGTGAAGTGACATGAATGTACTTTCTCTTGCTCATTATATGTAAGTTTTAACACCTGATACATACTGGGTATGAACCTACAGCAGCAAATGCAGCAAGTTGTATAGTCTCCGTTCATCAGGAGGTTGCAGCTCAGCCACAGAAAGGGGCATGAAATAATAATCACAGAAATAAATATTTAATGACAAATTGGGATGAATGCTGTGAAGGAAAGAACACGATGCTATGAGAATGAGAGAAAACTCACTAAGGTTGGGAGGGGCCGGTCAGGAAAGAACTCTGGTGGAGAGGCAAATGCCCCAAAAGGAGGAGTCTTGGACCTTCTAGAAAGCTGGGATGTTTGAACTTAGCCGGATGCACAGCCTCAGAAGCTCAAGAGCAACCTGGCCGTGTAGTTGTACAAACTGCGCATTGCACAACTCCGCCAAACAGTGGGAATGGCACGTCTTAGGCTTCCTGCAGGAACCCTGTGCTGAGGTGGAGAGAAGCATTCCTACAGTGAAGGAACCAGGTTGAGGGGTGGGAGAGGGCCTTTATTTTATTTATTTATTTATTTATTTTTTGCCAGGAGTGCAAGCAAGTGGCCCCGCCTTCAGTGCTGCCTGTTCTGTATTCCCCTCAATTTGTAGCACAGTGGGGTGTCCTTGGGCCTCCCCAACAGCTGTGATGAATGTTCTCTTAATGCCTGTCTCAAGTCCCCCAGCGAGGCTCTCCTTCTGGCAGCAGTGTGTTAAGAGGGTACTCAGACCCACACTCATTACTCCAGTTTAATGAGCTGGCGGCAAACCTTGCTGATATAAAATTCATATTTATTGAATCTGATTGTCCTCGAGTCTGTTCCTGCATGTCTAACCTGCTTGCCCTGGTGGCTGGGGCTGCTGGAGATCTCTGTGTTATGGTTTCACCAGTGGGCAGCTCATTTACTCAATTCCTGGAACAGAAAGTCGCACCCCTGTCCCCTCTCTTTACAAGCAACTTTTCCAATTGGAACCTCTCCAAGCTGAGTCGGGGGGAGAGCTCGAGGCAGCGTCCAAGTTCACAGGCCTGTCAGGACCCAAGAGAACACAACAGGGGAAGTGGGCTGGGAGACATGAGGAGAGGACAAATGGGAGAGTGAGCACAGCCTCTGTCTCCTGGAGCCATGTACACATGGGAGCTTGGTGGGCAGATTGTTAATTTTCCAGAAGTTTAGGAAAAAGGGAATTGTGCACATGTGCTCCATAATTTTAAATACCTGCAATTAATCTTCGCAAATGTTTTGAACTCTGCATATCAAACAAATTACTTCTGGAGATCAACTCCAACTGGTTTTCAATCTCTAAGCTGGAGGAAGCAGAAAGCCTGAAAATGAGGAAACCCTAAGTCCTCTGGCCTGAAAGAAAAAAAAAAACTGTTTGCAAGGCAGAAAGACTTAACGATTTAAGAACTCAGGCTTTGGACTGTCACAGACCTGAGTTCAAATACAGACTCCAGCACCTCAGGGGATCTTGGGCAAGTCCTCACCTGCTGATTCCTCTACCTGCAAACTCTGGAGACCCACTTCGCCATCAGGGTTGCCATCTAGAATTGAGATGCCCTTTGGATGTAAGGGCACATGGCTTGCTTTGACAAAAGGACATCTGAGCACAGGGTTGTGTGTCACTCTAGGCAGGGCTGCTAAGTGTCAAAGCACAGTGCATTGGTGCCCCTTCAGTGTGGTAATCAGTGCAGCCTTTGGCACCGTGGGTCCCTCAGGAAAAGTGAGATGCAGGCTTCCTTCCCAAACCATCATCATACTACAAACACTAGACACGTAGCTTGAGTCAAGGGTAAGCTCCAGTGCAGTCCTAGAACTTTATTGTTACTGCTATGGACCTCCCAAAGCTATTCACTTAGTAGAAAGATTTAACTGAGTAAATAAATGCATGTCTCTGCCTCATTTTGTATTGCTCTAATAGAAGCCTGCTGACTGGGTGATTTACAAGAATGGAGAATTTATTCTTATGGCTCCAGAGGCTGGGAAATCTAACACCCAACAAGGGCCTTCTTGCCACAGTAGCCCATGGTGCAAGAAAATGGAGAGTACACTCTTTATCTGTTAGTTCACCCCCAAAATGGCCATAATAGCCAAAGCTGGGCCAGGTTGAAGCCAAGAGCTGGGAACTCAATCAAGGTTTCCCATGTCAGTCGCAAGAACTTAAATGCTTGGTCCATCATTGCCACCTGTCAGAGTCCTCTCCAGCAGGAAGCTGGAGTCGAGAGCTAGAGTGGTGATCCAGAGCAACACACAAGCCCCCAAGACCCTCCTCTCTTTTCATACCTTATTGGGTGCCCAAGATCAATCAAAACATACAGTGTGAGAGCCAGGAGGAAGAGGCCAGGAGACAATCTAGGACCATGGACATGATGGGGGAAGCCTCAAGCTTCTACATCATGCAGGGAGGACACGAGAGTCAGCCAAAGCTGAGCTGTCCTAGCCAGCCAGGCCCCACTGGTCAGCGCAGGTGGCTGAGCCCTGCAAAATCACGTCACAGATGAAACTGTCCAGGTGTAAGGGCAAGAAGTACAATATCTCAGGGCAAAAAAAGGCTGAGTACAGCATGGGATGCGTAAAGGTTTTTCTTGGATTGGTAGGCTGTGAAAAGTTCAGCCAAGGTGGCAGTTGTGACCACAGGTTGGGCTAAGAACACAGAAGAATGACTTTGCCCCTCTGAGAGCCCCCTGAACACAGTTCACCTACTGAAAGGAGATAAGGGACTATGGCTCAGAAATGACTATTATTAAAGCTATTTCCAAAGCTTATGCTTACATTGAGCTGTATGAAACTGCTGGTATGTGACCAGTGCTGGCCCCTAAAAAATGCCATTTCATATGGTTCACATTAACCTAAGCCAGGCCTTGTGCTAAGCTGCTCATTTAATCCCCATTCCCACATTCTAACGTAGCTTCCATTTTTGCAGCTATTGTTGTTGCTTTGAAAGGCAGAGGGAGAAACAGACAGACCAGCAGAGATCTTGCGTCCACCCACTGATTGGCTCCCTAAATGCCTGCAAGAGCCCTGGCTATGGACCAGGCTGAAGTCAAGAACTTGAAACTCAATTCAGTTCACCTACGTGTTGGCAGGGGCCCAAGTGCGTGATATCAACCACTGCTTCCCAAGGTGCATGCAAGTTAGGAAGCAGGGATTGGGAGCAGAGGCAGGACTCCAACCCAGGCACTCGGATATAAGATGCAGGCATCCCAAGCAAGATCTTTACCTCTATACCGATTGCCTGACTCAGCTTGCATTATTATCTCCTCTTTTTAGAGGAGCAGACTGAAGGCAGTCAGTTAGATCATGTGCCCAATATTAACAGCTGGATCATTGCATATATGACCCCAGCAGTCAGATTCCAGGCCCTAGACTCTTGACAACTGAGCCCTGGCTACTCAACACAAGACCCACAAACCATTGTTGCAACATCTCCTAGGGGTGTATTAAAAAGAAAGACTCATTTGCCCCCTGACAGTCAGAACAGCATTATTCACAACAGCCCTACATAGAAAGACTCCAACTGTCCCTCAACAGGTGAGTGGGTAAAATGGAGCATGCACACACAAAAGGATATTATTCATGAAACACCACAGATAAAACTAAAGACATGATACTAAATGAAAGAAGCTCATGACAAAAGGACAAAAACTGTGATTCCTCTTGTATAATATACTGAGCAAGATGATCAAATTCAGAAAGGCAGACAGAGTGGTTGCCAGGAAAAGCAGAGGGCAGGTGTGTTGTAACGAGTACAGTGAGTACAAAGTGTAAAGTTTGTAACATGAGATGAGTTTTGGAGATTGATTCCACACAACATGAAACTACTTAATGCCACAATTGTACACCTTCAAAACACTGCTGGGACCTGTGCTGTGGCACAGATTGAGCCAGCTTAAGACCCGGGCATTTTATCACTGATTCAAGTCCCCTCTACTCTACTTATGGTCCAGCTTCATGCTAATGCAACTGGGAAAGCAGTGGAAGATGGTGCAAGTGCTTGAGTACTTGTCCTCCATGTGATAGACAAAGGTGGAGTTCCTGGTTCCTGGCTTAAGCCTGGCCCATGCCTGGCACCATTTGCAGTCATCTGGAGAGTGATCCAGCAGATAGAATCTCTCTGTGTCCAGGTTTGCCTATTAAGTAGAATGGAGCATTTTTTAAAAAATATAACAATTTGTTATGCATATTCCATCAAAATAAGACCAATTTCCCCAAAAATGCAACTGCAGGCCTCACCTAGCCCTGCCCTGGGACTGCTGGCCTTCCTGACAAATCTGCAGAATTCCTGTACCCGTTGATGTTTGAGACATTACCACCAGGATTTCTTTCGATCCAGGGATAAGGAAGAACTAGTAGGGACAGCCGTGAACAGGGAAAAGAACAAGATTTGCATAAATGCAGAAAACAAGGGATGGTTTTCTGCATCTCCCCAGGGTTGCAGGTGCATACCCAGTCTCCTCTGCCCTCTAACCAGTACCCTAGTACCTAGTAGGTGCTTTTGATTCCTGGAGTCTGGGTCAGCCAGCCATTACCTAGGCCTACAGAGCACCCTGCCCCCACAACATTGGAGCCCCTTGGCCACCAACAGCAGTCCCCAGGGTATCTCTAAGCTCTGCTACAGAGGAGATTAATTCCTCTAGAGCTGAGGGAGCTGGGCAGGCGTAGGAGCAAGTGCAAGACTGCTGGAGCAAACGGCTCTGGCAGCAGCTGTTCCATTTGGGGAACTAATGAGACTCGAGGAAAAACCTGCCGAGGGATGCCAAGTACTTGTTTGCTTGCAGAGCCGGTACAGCCTTGGCCAAATTGGACAGTGATGCAAAAATGTCCATCATTTTTTTGTTGCTCAATGTTACAGCTCTGTCTTGAGTTTCAGAGAGAGGGATTAAAACCAGGCATGTCCCCAGGCTACCCCTTGGTGTTCTAAAGATTCAGCGAAGATGGGCACCCTACAATGTTGGGTGCTGCACAACATCATCTGTCCAATCCCCTGCTGACTCACTCCCCACAAAGCCCTGACCTTCCCTCCTATGAATTTAATTCATTTGGCTCGCTGGTATTTTTTGTAACCAATGTATACCTCTTTGCAGTAAGCATAACATTTTAAAAGCTAGCAACCCAGGTGAACAGAAACATATATATGTATATATATATATATATATATTTCTCCAGAGCTGTAGTAAGCATAATCCCATTTACTGGAGGGATACCTTGTGAAAAAAATTAGGGAGAACCCAGCAAATCCAAGGGTTCATGGGTTATTTCATGGTCGGCTCCTCTGGGCTGCAACACTAACTTCTAGAGGCTTCCACAGCATCTTTGGGGAGGGAACCTGAGCCGGGGTTGGTATCTGCTGAGAAAGAATTTGACTCACCTTGTCTCAAGTCGGCATTACTGCTTGTTGACACCACAGGGACTTTGTGCTTCCTGACCTCCATTCTCCCTTATTGACCCCTGTAAGGCTCCCGGGAAGACCATGAGCCTGGAGGCAAATGCTCCCCTCTTCCTGGGAAAGGTTGTGGGGGTATGAGAACACAATTTTGCCTCTGATCACTGTGCAGATAACAAACTCAGCCATCCCGACCCACCACTCTGAGCTTGGCTGCTCCCCAAAGCCTGAATGCTGAGGCATTAGTCCTCTCTAATCTTGAAACCCTCCCCCCGACAACACCTACCTGAGTTCATTCAGTGCCCCTTCCCTATGAGATTAGGGAAAGATGGTGGGACACAAGGTCCTTTCTGAAAAAAAATCTCCTAGCCAGTTGGATTTCCCAAGCATTGGCAACAGTTGGGTCTCTTGTCCCACATTTCTTATTGTAGCAAATCCTGAATGGTGGGCTAAATCTAGCTAAGCCACTGTCCGAAACAGCACTCAAATGACATGGCATGAAGAAACTTGAGATTTCCAACCAGGGAGCTTTATGATTTGAGAGAATGTTTCCTCTGAATTTCTTTTCCTGATTTACTGCCTCAATGTTGCTCAATCTCATCTCAGACGGAGGGAATGAAAGCAGGTGGGCCATCTTCCCATTGTCACAGATACCGCTGATTGAGTACCTCCTGGGCATTGCACAAATACTGCATGAAGAAAATACTGCATTTGCCCCCATTTTTAACCTCTGAAGCTCAGAGGGGCTAAGTAACTTGCTCAAGGTCACACAGCCAATAAATGTCAGAGCGAGAACTGGCATCCACATTTGCTGATTTCACAGTATGGGGTTTTTTTTAGCCTCTATTGATGCTGCCTCCTTTCCCAAAACTCACATAACTGGCAAGGCCAAGTGCTGTCCCCCATGTGATGGCTGCTCTCTGAAAGCCTCTCTTGAATCCTCCAATGCTGTGTGTGATGCCAACTGTGGGTTCCCATAACCTGTATTTTCCAGGTATTCAAAGAAATGCTGTGTAAGTTCCCAAGTTCAAAGTTGAGGCATGAAGAAAAAAGCAGGTAACTCTGGAGTGGAGGAGTTATTTATTGCATAATTCTGAGTAGAGGACACACTACACCTAGTCCTCAACTATGCTAAATCTGGGCTTCACGCAGTACAAGCAGCTCTTTGTGCTGTAACATCTGGGTGAGAAGGAAGAGTACAGAACATGGGCAACACGTTCATTCTATAGGTTTCCATCACTTTGTCTCTACCAGTTTCTTCTTGCAATTAATCCTCTCCCAGCTCCATCCATAAGATTTTTTCTAACTGCCAAGTTTTCCTTTGATCTCAAGACATAAGTGGTAGGTCTGAAATGGGCATTTTCCCAAGCTAGACGAATTAGGGGTGAAGAATTGTGTTCTGTTCGAAGGCCTAGAGAACAAGTGTGCTCCATTTGGTTGGAATGAGCATAATTCCAAAAAGTTAACAATAATGACCACCATGTGGAGTCAACTTGTGCCCCATGAGAGCTGAGTCAGCACTTGGAGACAAGACAATGCTCCTCCTTCCAGCAGTTTATCAGGTTGCAGCACTTCCTGTGATGTGATGATTCAACCCTTGTTAGGGTTCTATGCACCCATGGATTCCCTAGTGATTGAAATAACTTCCTATTTCTTTTAACTAAACAATATACCGTCATCCCTCAAAAACCACAGGGCATTGGTTTCAGGATCCCTGGAAACACCAAAACCACAGCTGCTCAAAAGCCTCGTGTAAGATGGTATAGCAGAAGCCAGTGTTGTCGTGCAGCCGATTAAGCCGCCTGTGGCACCAGCATCCCCTATTGCAGAGCCAGTTTGAGCCCTGGTTTTCTCCATTTCCAATCCAACTCTCTATTAATGGTCTTGGAGGGCAGAGGAAGATGGCCCAAATGCTTGGGACCCTGCTGTCCATGTAGGAAACTCTAATGGGGTTCGGGGGTTCTGGCTTCAGCTTGCCCCAACCCTAGCCATTGCTGCCATGTGTGCAGTGAACAGTAGATGTAAGATCTCTCTTCCCCCTACCCCAACCTGTGTAACTGCCTTTCCATTAAGTCATCTAAAAAGTAAAGGGCATAACATTCGCATATAACTTATGCACATCTTCCCATACAGTTTAAATCCTCTTGATTATTCATAACACCTAGTATAATGCAAATATTATGTAAACAATCATTATTTTCTCATCAACTCCTTCTCGTAGAACAGGAATTGACAAAGCATTTCTGTAAAGGACCAGATACTAATCTGTACGCTTGGTCACCTACAGGGTCTCTACAGCTACAGCCAATGGTTCCATTGTCAGGTAAATAAAGTCACAGATGATACAAGTGTACTAAGGAAAGTTGGTGGAAAACAATTTCTTTGTTTTAACCAGGTGCAAAAACCATTTGGAGAGAGTTCAGCATTCTGTTACTGTAGCGAAGTGATTAAGCCACCTCTTGCAATGCCAGCATCTCCTTGAAGTGCCAGTTCAAATCACAGACACGCTACTCCTGATCCAGCTCACTGCTAACACCCTTGGAAAAGCTGTGCAACAAGGCCTGAGTCATCCATGTGGGAGACCCAGATAGAGTTCCAGGTTCCTGGCTTAGGTATGGCCGTGGCTTAGCTGTGGCTGCTGATGTTATTTGGAGGGTGGGGGAGATGGTGAACCAGTAGGTGGAAAAATCTCTCTGTCACTCTGCCTTTCAAAAGCAAATCTTTCTTAATGTAAATCCATGCAAGAAGTCTTCAATTGTTCACAGAAGATGCATGTTAGGACAAACTGTGCATCGCACATATACATTTGAGCATGACTGTGTGTCAAAACCTTAGAAAGACTGGCAGGCAGCGGGATTTGGCCCTTGAGAAGTAGTTGGCCAGACCCTACATGGGGACTATAGGACTTCCCTAAGACTTCTCCCCTTGCACCTACCTGCAGGAGTGCTACCCACAGCCTGTTCCCTCCACCTTCACCCCGACCCCTAAATCTGTTAGGGTCTGGCCATGGTTGACAGGACACCAGACAACAGAATGAAAACCCAAGCTTGGCTATTTCTTCTTCTCGAGCCCTAGACTGGGTCAGCTTCTACAGGAGCAGCTGTGCCATCCCTGAGACCCCAGGCCCCCGCACATGGCAAGCCCACTCCCTCCTGTCATGCTTCCAGGCCCATGCAAGGCGGTGGCATCCTCACCGAGCCAGCCTGACTGCTTCCACTCCTCACTTTCCTGTGTAATCAAATCCCCATATATCAGTATTCCTCCATTTTAGAAATTTAGCTTTCTCTCCCCACCCCCAATCCAAGAGGCAATGATTGCGCCTTTGCCTTCCAAAACTTGACACCCCTGAGAAACCTCGGCAGCCAGGCCAGAGTGGGTTTTTAAAGATGATGGCTTTTCCACAGCTCGGTTGGAAGAAATAATGAGTTCAGCAGAGAAAACACTTTGCTTGGAGAGTAAACCTTTCAGCAGGCTTCGGCCCCAAGCTGATGGATGGCATGTACGTGCAGAACTGCTCCCTGCTCTGCCGCTGGGTGATGCTTCCCACCCACGGGTGACCGTGTGGGTGCCCCCCACCAGGTTCTGTCCAATGCGGAAATCGGCCTGAGCCATGCCAGTCCTGTAGGTCACACAGTCACTGCTGCGCTGGCAGTAACAGCAGGGAAAGCAGAGTGTAAGCTTCTCTTGCTGTTTCCCACCTTGTTGGTGAACACCATCAACTCCTGAGCCCACCTCAGTTTATTTGCCTGTAACAGACAAGGCTGGACCAGGTCAAACACCAGAGCCAGGGACTTCATCCAGGCCTCCCAGATGAGTGGCCAAGACCCAAGTCCTTCAGCTGCCTCCCAGGGTCTATATTAACAGGGAGCTGGAATTCAGAGAGTGGAGCAAGGACTCCAGCCCTGGCACTCTGGTATGGCATGTGGGCATGTTAGCCATTAGGCCAAACACCTAACCCAAAATAAGCAGCCAAGTGAACCTGCTGACCAGATAAGGTAGGAGCGAGTGGTGTCACCTCTGCCTCTGCATTTCTCACTGTAGTTTCATAGCTACTCTTCTTCCCATTTTACAGATGGGAATACAAAAGCAGAGAGGCAACAAGGTCACACAGCTGCATCATGGCAGGACTTGATTCACATCCAGGTGTGCAGGTAGGGCTTCCCTGTACATGGACACGAGGTATCTTTGTGGGGGAGGGCTCCTAGACACGATCAAAAATGAAATGGAGGGGGCAGGCATTTAGCCTAGTGTAAAGGTACCCACATCCCAGGTGAGAGTGCCTGGGCTCATTTTCCAGCTCTAACTCCTGCGTCCAGGAAGGCAGCAGTAACGAGCCATGTCCTCCTGTCACCCATGTGAAAGATCTGGACGGAGTTTCCAGTTCCTATCTTCAGCTAAATCCAAGGCCATTACAGACATCTGGGGAGCTGAATCAGTGGATAGGAACAAACTCTCTCTCCCCATCTCCCTCTCTTTCCTTCACTCTTTTTCTCTCCTCTGTCTCTCCATATCTCTCCCTCACTGCCCCCCTCCCTTTATCCTCCCCCTCTCTTGGTGTTTCAGTTAAAACTGAAAGGAGGTACTGCCGGGACCCTGGCTAGAATCAAGCTTTCCTAGCAGAGCAAATAGCAGGTGCAAAGGCCCCAGGGTGAGACTAGGATTAGACCAACAAGCAGTGATGTGAGGATAAAGTGAGAAGAGAGGTTTGCAGGGAGACAGTGGGAGGCCAGATCCTGCAGCGCCCCCTCTGGGTGAGACAAGGAGAGGAGCGTGCAGGTGCTGGGGGTAAGGCCCCCATCACAAGGGAACCCTTCGATTCTCCTGATGCACCTGCAAGTAAAGTGCATCCTGCACCTCAGGGGCAACAAGGAAGGCTGGCTGGGGCCCAGATAACCAGCTGGGATTAGGCAGACAGGAGCACATGCAGGACTACACACTGCCAGAGGTTGCCTGGTTGTCGTAGCAACGGGGGCATCCAAAAACTCTCCCCCAGGGACTCCCCAGGCAGCAGCAGGCCTGGCTCATTTCTTGTAACCCGGCGGCACAAGGACATTTTTTTAAAAATCAATTTATTGGCACACATGGCCCTTCAAGCTTCTGCTCTCATCTTCCTTAGAATTCCACTCCGCACAGAGCTCACCACATTGTCACATCCAGTGGACTTGTGAGCATCTCTCTTGGAGGGAATGGACCAACTGACCTCTCCCACTTTTCATGGAGTGGAGGGCAAGGTGAAGTGGCTGAGGCTCTGGGCCCAAAGCCCAGCTCTGTCACCTTCTGCTTGTGTGAGCTCAGTCAAGCCACTCTTCACGATCCAGGTGGGGGAAAACTGATACCAGTCCTGTGCCCACCCCGCTCCTCTCGTAGAAGACCTGAAGCCTTGGACCTTGAGTCGCCTCTCGTCTGAACCCTCCACCTTTTCTGAATTGGCTCCCTCACCTCCTTCCTCATTTTGCTCAAATATCCTCTCTCCAGTTGATGTGGTCTCCACCCACCCACCCCCTGGGAACTGACACCTGGAATGCCCAAATAATCCAGGAAATGAGGGGAAGGGGCTTAGCTTGAGGAGTGGGTGAGAAAAGCAACCTGAAACCACAAGGTGCCCTTGGCCTTTGCAACCAGCAGGAAACACAGCTATTTCTGTTCTTCTCCCCTCCTCTCCACTCCCCAGCCCCTGAAACCCTGCTGCAGGTTCTCGGATTGCTTGTTGTGGCAGAGACCAACATCCTGGAGGTTGCTAAATGCCTGGGATGGTTTGCAGGCTAACTGGTCTCTTAAAGAGAAGGGTGACCCCTGGACTCTAGCACAGGCTCAGTCACTTCCTAAAGCCTCCATAATCAAGAAGCAGCATGGACAGCCCCTGCCACAGGCTGAGGACCCCTCAGCACCCAAGAAACCCAGGGCAAGAGGGAAAGGTAAAAACAATAAAGAGAATGTAGCACAGGGTAGATATGCATGAGTATATAAGACAGCAAAGCATAGAGAAGGGAGTGGGCTCTGGGATAGTGTGTTCAGACCCCAGCTCTGACGCTGACCAGGGTAAAGCCACATGACCTTCATGCTCATGGCATAATGGGCCCATCTTACAGATGAGGCAGCTGAGAGTCTAAAAGGACTTACTCTCCCAAATACCCGCAGTGATTAGGGAAGTGAAGCCAGTGGGTCATCACCCAGCATTCCCAGGGTCTACATAGCAGGAAGCTGAAGTCAGGAGTCCTCTTGGAGGGCCAGGCACGGCAGCCTCATGGCTAAAGTCCTCACCTCGCACAAGCTGGGATCCCATATGGTTGCTGGCTCATGTCTCGGTGGCCCTGCTTCCCATCCAGCTCCCTGCTTGTGGCCTGGGAAAGCATCCAAGGATGACCCAAAGCCTAGGGACCCTGCACCCACATGGGAGACCAGCTACTGGCTTCAGATCAGGCTCAGCTCCAACCATTGCAGACACTTGGAGTCAATCAGCAGATGGAGGATCTTCCTCTCTGTCTCCCCTCCCCTCTGCATATCTGACTTTCCAATAAAAATAATCTTTTTCTAAAAAAGTCTTGTCGGTGTCCCAAGCACTCCAATAAGGACATGGTGTCTGAACCCTAGGCAATAAATAATGCATTAAGCACACTATAGGTGCTCAATAAACTGAAGTTCCGGTGTATTACTCAGATGGCCCATGCTCACTGCACCTACACTTTTGCACAGGGACTAGGATCTCTCTCCAGTGTCTGAAGGCCTGAAACTATAGCTGTGAGTCCTAACAAACCCCTTCAACTCCCCTAGAATATGTGATCATGTAGGGTTTGGCACAAGGTTCCATTTTATTCCCAGCCCCAAGGTATTTATCAAGATTTATTAATCACCATCCTGCAGCTTTGCCTCCAAGCATTTGAATGTGTGAATCCATTTAATCCTGAGATGATCCTTTTGAGTCGAATGTTATTGTTGTTGGTGTTATGATTTTATTTGCATTATCATAATCCTTCCTTCTCACAGATAGGGAAGAGAAGACACAACAGGGTCGTTTCCCTGTGTTTTCTGAGAAGCAGTGGAGCTGGGATTCAAACCCAGGCATGCTGACATCCAAAATCATGACCCTAACCACCATGCTGTGCTGGGTGACTGTTTCCACACCCTGAATACTCAACCAGGTTATACAGAGATCAAAGCAGCCGTGGCAAACTCCAAGATCAACTGAAAACTTGGAAAATCAACATGGAGAGCAAAGCCCAGTGTCCCAAGTTCACCTTGAAAACCCTTTGAATCGCCCATCAAAAGATGGTTTTGAAGTTTGTTCAAACTACCTCTGATAGCCCATGTCCCCTCAAATAGCAGTATAGAGTCCCAATCCTTCAGCCAAACAGTCTAAAGGGCGAAAAAATGACTGTTTGGGGTTGATTCACTTGGTTATTTTGCTGGGTGATAGCCTAAGGGTCTTATAAAAAGTTTACAGAAAATACCTAGCATGAAAAACCATGCATGCATTTCAATAGATTTTTTATATCCAAAGAAACCTATCTTTAGTTTCCATTTTCCCAGTGACCTGATATTGGCCAAGATCGTGCAACTTAATTTCCACTACATTAAAATGACTGTGGGTGTGCACAAACTGGGCCAAGGGTCATGGCATCATAGCAGCTAAGCCCTCACCTCTTGTCATGGGCTAACTACATCCTCCCAACAGCCATTTTGCTGCTATCATCTTCCAGGTGGTGGAAACTGAGGCACAAAACACGAAGCCCTTGGCAGACAACCCCTCACGGGATCTGATCCCAGATGCCTTGGCTCCAGGGTCTGGGCTCTCAACGACTGTTCTGTGTGCTCTTCACAGGGGTTCTTGGGGTCAGGAGTCATTGTGCCTCCTCGTCCTCCGTGCCCCCAGCCACTGTCCTCCGTGATCCTCCAAGAGAGATTGCTGGTGACTGGGCAGAAGCAGCCCTGTGGAGCCCTCTCTGAAAGCTAATTCAGGCATTTACTCCTAATTTGTGGAGGATGCTGTCGTCTCTCCGATTTCAAAGAAGATGAATGCATGGGTCAAATTGAATTAAAAAATTTAATTGAATAAGACAGAACCAGACAGCTTGATGGAAGACTTTGATCCGATAAAGGGAGATGAGAAATGCATGCACCTCACGCCGGGGTGTGATGCGCAGCTGTCTGGACCTGGCCTAGCCTCTCCTCATCTGCAGGAAAACCAGTTATGCCAATTATGGCTAGAACAACCCTGGGTGGAAGAGGGAAGACTGTTCTGAGGCCACTTCCAGATCATCATGTCCCCAAACAGGTTGGCCGTCTGCCCCCCTCCTTGTCCATCCCTACCTCCAACCCACCACGGCTCGGAGTCCTCAAAGTGTCTTTGCAGACAAGACCCCTGTGTCCAGGCCTTAAGAGAAACCCTACCAAAGAGATCTAAAAAGACAGGCGTACACAAATACATGCACACAAACAGTGCCCCACAGGGAGAGGTAGCCTGCAGCCACATTAGTGTACACAGCGTTTTGTTTGTGGTCTAGTTAGGCAAGTTTCTGTTTTAAAATGCGTGTTGGCAGTTCTTCCTAAAACATTGCTACTCTAAGGGCAGTAGCGCCAGCACCCACTGGGAGCCAGGTGCAAATGCAAAGTCCCAGGCTCCACCCCGAATACGCTTCTCAATGGGAATCTTCATTCCCATAGAAAGGCTTGCACATCCAAATCACGCTCTCCCCTCCGGGGGCTTTCCAGACCTTCATGCTCAGCCCACTTACTGTCAGTCCTTGAGCTGAGCACATCTAGGGGTGAGACACAAGCACCTGGGCTTCTCATGCTTCTAGAGGATTCCAGCAGGAGCAGGTCAAGCTTGAGAATGGATAGATGAGAGTCCGAACATATACCACCATGGAAGAGCCTTTCACGGTCGTCTTCACACACCACCACACCCTGCCGGGTACCACACACCCATGATCCCCCATGTATGTACACACCTGCAGCCCCCCTCCCTGGCCTTCTCACTACCTCCCCAACTTCTAGGAGGGCCATTGTCAAGGGCAGCCAAGCAGCTCCTAGTAAAGGAAATCCACATGCAATTATGACCTAGCAATTCTGCCCCTAGGCTTGTGTCCAACAGGGGCGCACATATGCACACACGCACGCATACACACACACACACACACACACACACACAGACTTGAACAGGATACTTACAGGTCTATTTATAAATGTCATTCATCAACACCACCAGAAAGGACAGACCACATGGCACGTCAGTGTCATGGAACAATGAAAAGGAACGATCTATTGATCCAAGCCAAGGCAAGGAAACAAATACTGAGAAAAAGAAGCCAAGCAGACGTGTGCATGCTGTAAACTTCATCTCCATGTTGATCTTTGCAAATGAAGGCAAAGACAGGGTGACTGCCCAGCAGTAAACACCAGTCCGAGTCCTGGCTGATGCACTTCTCATCCAACTCCCTGATGCACCTGCAAAGGCAGATGGTCCAAGTGTTCGCAGACCTGCCACCACATGGAAGACCTGGATGGAGTTCCAGGCTTCTGACTTTGGCCTAGCCCAGCTCTAGCCATTGCAGCCAGCTGGGGCATGAACAAGGCAACTTTTTCCTGCCAGGGGTCTGCCACGTATGATAAACTATCCTACTTTAGAATCCACAGGGATTGGTTCTGGGTTCCCCAAGGATACTAAAATTGAAGGATGCTGAAGTCCCTTACGTCAAAATGGCTAAGTGTGGCCTACACACTTTATCACATACACTTTAGGTCTCATGTTGATTAATCATAATACCTAATTTGAAGCTGATGCTATAAGAACACCCTGTTGCTCAGGGAATGACAAGTCTGCATGTTCAGAACAAGTGCTATTGTTTGTTTGTTTGTTTGTTTCTGAACAGTCATAACCCATGGCTGCTTGAATCCTTCCATATTGAACCTACAGACATGGGTAACCAGCTGTCCTGCCATTAGACAAAAAACCAAGGTGAATGTCATGACCGTACCTTTTTAGGCCATTCCTCCCTAAGCCTAACCAACCAAGTTTGGAAGCAGGCAGAGCATGGCTGGTAGCAGAAGAGGGCCCAGATCTGATTTCAGGAGGGTTCATCCTTGGAGCAGACACCAGCACTTGAGAGAAGTCTCCATCCTTGGACTTGCCCTCTGCACGAGCCTCCCACTGCCAGCTTTCTAACGGCTGTCTTTGCCACCTCTCCACACGCATGCCTCCACTGCCACAAGGCATGACTGCGGAGTTCCCCAGCAAAAGCCCCTTCTGCACCTGCTGTACAACCGTAATTCACATGAGTCCTAGTTTGAATGACAGGTTGGGTAGCCACCTAGGTGCAGCCACCTAGGCGAAGTGGCATGTGCGGAGAAGACCCTGTCCCTTCCCAGGACACCTGACAGCGCCTGGGCTGCAGTGAAATCAACAGAAATGACAACTCACACACACAGCTCACCCGCTGTGCCCTGCCAGCCTCGTCAGCACAAGGCTGAGCTCAGAACAGCCGGGGAAGTAGATCTATAAAACCCCACTTACATCCTGCTCCGGGCCCCAAACTGCCCACTCCATCCTCCCTGGGTGAAATCTGTTTGCTTAAAAGCATCACGTGGGACCCATTCAAGGTAATTAAGAACCTGTTCGATGTCATCCTCCAGCCCCACCCCACCTCCCACCCCCGGATCCTTCCCCAACCTTGGGGACTAAAATAAAAGGCAGATAAATTTGGTTTCTGCTTTGCTGGGGCTGAACTTCTGCGATTGTCTGAATGACATCCTGCCTTTGGGGGGTGGGGGGGTAAGGGAAGAGGCAGCAAGGATTATTTTGTGTTCAGCCACTCTCAGAGTCCTTGGGGAAGTCACCTTGCAGGAACGGTGAACTTGACCCTGGAGCTGCCCAGTGGCGGTTCCCTAGGGGTGTGAGAACCAGGAGACTCTAGTCTGTGGCTCAGACACCTCCTGAGGCTAGAGGAAGACGTGTGCCGGTGTTCCATGTGGCTCAGGTGACAGCAGGCATCAACAATCAAACTTGTGGGAGGTGCTGTCTTCAAATGATGCCAATCCCCAGCCCTCACGCCTTCCAGCTGAGAACCCAGACATTGCAGAGCAAGGATCATCCATCCTGCTCTACCTGGAGGTGGAGGGGGAACAGATAACAAATATTGTCCATCTACTCTGCTCTGGGTCAGCAACCAAAAGTGCCCTTTCGTGGGACATTGAAAGATACATTCTCAGAGAGGGACTGATTTGAACCATATGAGGCACGTAACCACCCCTGGACCAATCACTGAGCCCAGAAGTCTGTGCTATGATTGGCTCAACCAATGATCCACATGGACACCATGATTGACAACTCTGCCTGCAAGGGAAAGAGGAACCAAGGGACTCTCCTAGCAAAACAATGCTGGAAGGCACAGCAATACGTCCAATACATTGCTTGGCTATCTCACTCCCTGCTCCCTGAGCTGAGCTGGCACGTTCTGTTGATGCCAACACTGTTAACCCACTGCCATCCACGACATCTCCACAGATGACCCCTGTGGGCACCTGTGCTACAACTTCTGATGTCAAGGACAGTCCCTCACCAAAGCGAGACCCCTCTGCTGCATCGAGCTCAACTACTACCTTCCTGGGGTCGTGTTCTTGTACCTCTGACCTTGCAATCCAGGCGGACTCTCAAAGCATGGCAGATCCTAGGCTGTAGCACCAAATCCTTCTACTCCTACGGCCAGTTGCTTTATTGAAACCTAACACCTGCTCCCCTAAACCCCCTTATACTTATAAAGGTGGTTCTCAGCCTTGGTGCACATTGAAATTACCTAGAAACTTTTTTTAAAAAAAGCACAGGTGTCCAGGGTAAGGCCTGAGACGATTTTTAAATTAGATTTTAAATTAGATTTCCGAGGGATAAGGGCCTGAGCACTTGTGTGTGTGTGTGTGTGTGTTTTTCAAGTTCTCCCAGAAGATTATAAAGGCACCACCAGGGTAGTGTTGACTGGCCTGAAATGAGATCTGCTGCTGAGTTGGTTGCTATCCCTGGAGGTCACCAAGGCCATCTCGGGGCCACCAGTTTCTCCCCTGTCCTCACCAAAAGCAAGTTCTATCCATTCTGCCTTCTAAACATCTCGGGGATTGGTCTGCCTCAATCCAACTTCACCACCACGACTCAGCCCATGCCTGCAGCACTTGCCTTAACCTCAGCCCAACCCCTTAGTTAGGTCTCTCTCCTCTTCCCCTCACTTCCACTTCTGCTTGCCTTGCCGTGCATCTCCAAGTAGCAGCCACAGCGATCCTTGGGAAACACCCATAAGGCAATGCGATGGACTTCCTGTTAGGTCTCGACTCCAAGATCTTACCATGATCCGGTCCCTGTTTTCAGCCCCACCGACTCGCCATGCCCCAGTCACCTCAGGCCTACATAGAGAACCTATATAGAACCCTAGCCCACAGAACATCCTGTGACCATGGATTGTTCTAGATCTTTACTAGCCAACAAAGCATCCGTTAGCTGCCCATGTCTACAGAGCACTCAAACTGTGGAAGGTGCAGGCCCGGCGGCGTGGCCTTGCAGCTAAAGTCCTCGCCTTGAACGTGCTGGGACCCCATATGGCCACCGGTTCTAATCCCAGCAGCCCTGCTTCCCATCCAGCTCCCTGCATGTGGCCTGGGAAAGCAATCGAAGATGGCCCAAAGACATGGGACCCTGCACTGCATGGGAGACCTGGAGGAAGCTGCTGGCTCCTGGTTTCAGATTGGCACAGCTCCAACCATTGCGGCCGTTTGGGGAGTGAACCATCAGACAGAAGATCTTCCTCTCTGCTTCTCCTCCTCTCTGTATATCTGCCTTTCCAATAAAAATAAATAAATCTTTTTTTTAATGTGGAAGGTGCAAATGTGCAGCTGGAATGTGTAATCGGACAGAATTGGAATCCACTTAACTTGAAGTAGCCACATGCACTGACCCCAGTGGACAGCACAGTACCCTGAGCTTCAAGAACACCTAGCTCTTGGCTTCCTTCGGGGGCTTTAGAACAACTCTCTCGGTTTGGAACTGGGCACCAAAGAGATTGTTCTCCAGGAGGTTTTCCGACTAAGAAAAGGTAGAAAGGAAAAAAAACAAAGTGTCCCCACGGAGGACAGGAAGTCAAGGATTGTGTGAGGGGAGCGATCGGCAAGGAAATGCTGAGCTCGAGTCAGAGCTGTTCTCAGCTGTGACCACTGCGGAGCAGTGCCAACAACTAGAAGCCACTGGCAAAAGTTCAGGAATACAAAACAGCGGGTTGTTTACAACTGCAAACACATTAGGCAAAAGTCAAGAAAAGCCACAGAATCCGTAAGGGTGAATTCTGAACTCAGGCCATGTGGAGGCGTTGCTATAGAGAACTGGGAGGCGGAATGCAGTGCTAAATGATGGCAGCGGCCAGCAGCAGATGGACCCTGCCCGCGTCCTGCTCCAGGCACACTGCTGCTTGGAGGAACAAGCAGGGAGAATCGAGTCCCGGCAAGCCTGGCCAGCATCCGGGTGGGTTGTTTTCTGCTACCCAGCCTAGGGGAACTTGGGGACCTCCGGGGATTTGGGGGACCTCGGGGGACTTGGCCACCAGGAGGTGAGCTGCACCGGAGCCCCATGGACAGCAGCCTGCAAGGACGCCCCCTGGTGTACGCACCGGGCATAATCCCCAGGACAGAGTGTGATGAGCCGGAAACGCTGGAAGGCATGGTACACGGTGGCACCACTGACTTTCCATAGTTGCCACAATGAAAAAGACGTGGAAAGAGTTGTTACGCCGCATTCTTTAGGGAAGCATGATAATTAAAAAAAAAAAGTCTGGACATTCAGCGCCCATGCAATGCCTTTACATATGTGTGTAATGCATGGCTCTGTGTATCCACAGTTGGTTAAATCCAGAGATGTGGGCGCCACGGTGCAGACGGCAATAGATTCCAGATACAAGAGACTCAGCCTATCAGATTGGCAAGTATCAGAGCTTTGATCATTACAAAGGCCGGACCCCCGGCTTATCAAGTATTCCAGCAAATGGATCATGAAAAACCCCATCATTCCATCGAAGAGGAAAACAGCAGAAGAGATGAACAGAGAGTTGAACGGAAAAGACAACACAAGTAGATAAAAAGTTCGCCTTATTCCCCCCAAAGGAAAATCTGAGTCACAGAGCCCACACAGAAATTAGTGCTGCATGCTGGGGCTTGCAGGGAAACCAGCCTATAAGGAAAGCCAGTTAGCACCACCCCAGGCAGGGGAATCGGTGAATGGCCAAGAAACGGGCATGGGGCTCCCTCCTTCAAGCCATCGCTCCCGCTCCTAGGAACTTAACCACCTGAATGAATCGCACACTCGTGTGAAGGTGTCGCATTGGCTGTTCCCTTCTGGCATTGTCTGAGCTGCCCCAGATGGGAAACACCCATTTCCTGTACAGAATGGTGACATCGCTCACAGTGGGGCCAGACCACAGGGGTCGGTGTGAGCATGCTACGGGGTTAGGTTGGTGAAGCATTCCCAAGACACCTACACGAAAAACAAAAATAATAACAAGCTGTGGAACTGTGATTAATGAGAGCTGTTTTCAGTAATCACTGAATGATTTGCAATCACTACTTTTTCGCTCCAGCTTTAGTGTTCAAATAAACCATTAGCAACTTCAAGAAGTAGCTGCCATCTTCGCAAGTGTGCCAATAGCAGGTGCATGTGGGCAGTCTCCCTCTGGGGAGAACCAACAGCCCCAGGAGCCTGTGAGAGCCCTGACATTCCTCCCCGTGGAGCTCAAGTTCAAGGAGGGAGGCCACTGCGCCCAGCGCACATGCTCACCATCTCAAGCATCAGTAAAACCCACACTCACCCTCCAGGAGCCTCCACCATTTATGTTCCACATCAATTTTCTAAGTATATTTTTATGATGGCCCTTCCCGAAGGGGGTGTATACATTCTCAGGCTATGCACCCTCTCATAAGTAATTAAGCATGCAGGGAACTGTGGGGACAGCCACACTGACTACACGTGTGGCACAGCATCAGGGTGGGTGCCAGGGGACCTACGCTCCATGGTCCCATGGGGATGCCCATTTTATAAAGAGAAAAATTCAAGATGTTTCTCCCAAAAGGAGGAGGAGAAGTCGCGCGCACAGTGTGACAAGCCCTCAGAGTGTTCATCATGGAGCTGCCATGTGACCCAGGAAGCTCCACCAGGAAAGCGTGGGTGCTCCATGGCCCAGAAACACGTGTACGGACGTTCCTTAAAAAGATACAAATGGGCCACTGTTATGGCTAATCCCATTTGTGTGCCAGTCCTTGTCCCAGTTGTCCCACTTCCCGTCCAGCTCCCTGCAAGTGGCCCGGGAAAGCAGTCAAAACCTTGGGACCTCGCCACCCACGTGGGACACCTGGAGGAACTTCTTAGCTCCTGGCTTCAGATTGGCGCAGCACCGGCCGTTGTGATCACTTAGGGAGTGGATCAGCAGATAGAAAATCTTCCTCTCTGTCTCTCCTCCTCTCTGCATATCTGATTCTGCTATTAAAAAAAGAAAATCTTTAAAAATGCAGCAATTACACCACAACACCAGCCACCAGCCCCTGCATGGATGTTCCGTGCAGAACTATTCATCATGGAGGAGGGGGAAGCCCAAATGTGCAATGAGAGTGGAAGAATCCATCCAAGAAGCCGCCTTGTAGGGCGAGAACTGTCTTAAGGGACGGAGCTCTGTCGGATCACTTCCCCTCTCCGAGTTCCAACACAAACCCTCCATTTGGGATCAGGGTTTCTTTATCCTCTCACGTCCAAAACGCCACTCCCCACCCTCGAGGAAGCAGAAAGTACAGCTTCAAGGAGACACAAAGGGGAGCCTGCTTTGGGGAGTTGGAAGTTTGTTTCCAGGCAGAACACACAGACACCTGCTGGGTGAGGAGGCGCATCTGCGAGAAATGCTGCCGCCTTGTGGTCAGTGTGCGCCACTGCAAGCTCCCTCCAGGCGAATCCACCCTGGGGCTCAGCCTGCATTGAGCGGCGTGGGATCCAGAGGCGCAGAGAGGACGGGCCTTCGACGGCACAGGGATGGGCTCAAGGATGCTGGACGAGCTCTAGAAGCGAGAGAGGGCAGCATGGCACGACCAGAATGCAGCAGTCTCGGGTGCTACAACGGGCAAGGCCTAAATACCCACGCTACCCTCGTCCAGGGCTGCATTACCAGGAACCGCCACGGGAGGGCGACAACATAGCAGGAATGGGCTGTCCAAGGTGCAGCTGTGGGCAGGGCTTGGCCCTGTGACTGCTGGTGGCCACTGGGGCATCCCTTGTCTGCCTTCGGGTGAGGTTTGCCTTGAGGTTGCCCCGTCAGGAGGTGCTTGCTCTCAGACCCCAGGCCTGAAGCCACAACTAAACCCTACCGCCTGGAGGCAGCAAGGCCGTGGGACCAGAGAGCCTGGGGGAAGTCCTCCTGGATCTGGCAGTGGCCCCGGCAGATGCCACACGAGCAGACCCTGTGATGCTGGCAATGCACAGGTCCGTGGGTTCGAGTCCCATCTCCACCACTTCTGCTCCAGCTCTCTGCTAGTGAGCCTGGAAAGGCAGGGCAAACTTGGTCCAAGTGCTTTGGGTCCTGTCCCCCATGGAGGACATCTACGTGGAGTCCCTGGCTCCTGCCTTTAGCCTGCTGCTTCCCGACTGTGGCAGGTATTTGGGGAATAAATCAGCAGATGCAGAGGGGGAGAGAGATTGATCTTGCATTTCAAACATGTGCGTACATTTTAAGAACAGAAGATAAAAACAGCCCCTTCCTAATCGGTATCGTGGAAT
Organism: Ochotona curzoniae; assembly: GCF_017591425.1. NCBI lineage: Eukaryota > Metazoa > Chordata > Mammalia > Lagomorpha > Ochotonidae > Ochotona > Ochotona curzoniae. Next base: position 16,016,015 of record NW_024465421.1, on the reverse strand, counting down.
TACAGTGATGTCCAAATGGGCTCTTGTTCATTAGGCTGGTTGTGGGCTGGCTAAGGGTCCTGCCAAATTCGTGTCCACTCAGAACCTCAGCCTGGCGTCTCTGAGGGTGGAGTTAGTTCAGGAGAGAGGACCTGGGTGAGAAGGGACCACACCCCAAGAACCAGCACCCTTGTAAGGCAAGAACGGACCACCGATAGATGCAAGGGCAGAGCCCTGGGGAGACCCCCACGTCAAGGCCCGCACCACCAGAAGCCAGGAAGCCGGGGGCTTCTTTCCCTACAGCCTCTGGGAGAAGCCTGGCCACAGAGCTGACCCCTCGCCCTAAACCTACAGGCCGGCCCTGGTCCAGGGCTGCATTACCACGAGCCGCCACGGGAGGGCGACAACATAGCAGGAATGGGCTGTCCAAGGTGCAGCTGTGGGCAGGGCTTGGCCCTGTGACTGCTGGTGGCCACTGGGGCATCCCTTGTCTGCCTTCGGGTGAGGTTTGCCTTAAGGTTGCCCCGTCAGGAGGTGCTTGCTCTCAGACCCCAGGCCTGAAGCCACAACTAAACCCTACCGCCTGGAGGCAGCAAGGCCGTGGGACCAGAGAGCCTGGGGGAAGTCCTCCTGGATCTGGCAGTGGCCCCGGCAGATGCCACACGAGCAGACCCTGTGATGCTGGCAATGCACAGGTCCGTGGGTTCGAGTCCCATCTCCACCACTTCTGCTCCAGCTCTCTGCTAGTGAGCCTGGAAAGGCAGGGCAAACTTGGTCCAAGTGCTTTGGGTCCTGTCCCCCATGGAGGACATCTACGTGGAGTCCCCGGCTCCTGCCTCTAGCCTGCTGCTTCCCGACTGTGGCAGGTATTTGGGGAATAAATCAGCAGATGCAGAGGGGGAGAGAGATTGATCTTGCATTTCAAACATGTGCGTACATTTTAAGAACAGAAGATAAAAACAGCCCCTTCCTAATCGGTATCGTGGAATTACAGTGATGTCCAAATGGGCTCTTGTTCATTAGGCTGGTTGTGGGCTGGCTAAGGGTCCTGCCAAATTCGTGTCCACTCAGAACCTCAGCCTGGCGTCTCTGAGGGTGGAGTTAGTTCAAGAGAGAGGACCTGGGTGAGAAGGGACCACACCCCAAGAACCAGCACCCTTGTAAGGCAAGAACGGACCACCGATAGATGCAAGGGCAGAGCCCTGGGGAGACCCCCACGTCAAGGCCCGCACCACCAGAAGCCAGGAAGGCAGGGGGCTTCTTTCCCTACAGCCTCTGGGAGAAGCCTGGCCACAGAGCTGACCCCCTCGCCCTAAACCTACAGGCCGGCCCTGGTCCAGGGCTGCATTACCACGAGCCGCCACGGGAGGGCGACAACATAGCAGGAATGGGCTGTCCAAGGTGCAGCTGTGGGCAGGGCTTGGCCCTGTGACTGCTGGTGGCCACTGGGGCATCCCTTGTCTGCCTTCGGGTGAGGTTTGCCTTGAGGTTGCCCTGTCAGGAGGTGCTTGCTCTCAGACCCCAGGCCTGAAGCCACAACTAAACCCTACCGCCTGGAGGCAGCAAGGCCGTGGGACCAGAGAGCCTGGGGGAAGTCCTCCTGGATCTGGCAGTGGCCCCGGCAGATGCCACACGAGCAGACCCTGTGATGCTGGCAATGCACAGGTCCGTGGGTTCGAGTCCCATCTCCACCACTTCTGCTCCAGCTCTCTGCTAGTGAGCCTGGAAAGGCAGGGCAAACTTGGTCCAAGTGCTTTGGGTCCTGTCCCCCATGGAGGACATCTACGTGGAGTCCCTGGCTCCTGCCTTTAGCCTGCTGCTTCCCGACTGTGGCAGGTATTTGGGGAATAAATCAGCAGATGCAGAGGGGGAGAGAGATTGATCTTGCATTTCAAACATGTGCGTACATTTTAAGAACAGAAGATAAAAACAGCCCCTTCCTAATCGGTATCGTGGAATTACAGTGATGTCCAAATGGGCTCTTGTTCATTAGGCTGGTTGTGGGCTGGCTAAGGGTCCTGCCAAATTCGTGTCCACTCAGAACCTCAGCCTGGCGTCTCTGAGGGTGGAGTTAGTTCAGGAGAGAGGACCTGGGTGAGAAGGGACCACACCCCAAGAACCAGCACCCTTGTAAGGCAAGAACGGACCACCGATAGATGCAAGGGCAGAGCCCTGGGGAGACCCCCACGTCAAGGCCCGCACCACCAGAAGCCAGGAAGCCGGGGGGCTTCTTTCCCTACAGCCTCTGGGAGAAGCCTGGCCACAGAGCTGACCCCTCGCCCTAAACCTACAGGCCGGCCCTGGTCCAGGGCTGCATTACCACGAGCCGCCACGGGAGGGCGACAACATAGCAGGAATGGGCTGTCCAAGGTGCAGCTGTGGGCAGGGCTTGGCCCTGTGACTGCTGGTGGCCACTGGGGCATCCCTTGTCTGCCTTCGGGTGAGGTTTGCCTTGAGGTTGCCCCGTCAGGAGGTGCTTGCTCTCAGACCCCAGGCCTGAAGCCACAACTAAACCCTACCGCCTGGAGGCAGCAAGGCCGTGGGACCAGAGAGCCTGGGGGAAGTCCTCCTGGATCTGGCAGTGGCCCCGGCAGATGCCACACGAGCAGACCCTGTGATGCTGGCAATGCACAGGTCCGTGGGTTCGAGTCCCATCTCCACCACTTCTGCTCCAGCTCTCTGCTAGTGAGCCTGGAAAGGCAGGGCAAACTTGGTCCAAGTACTTTGGGTCCTGTCCCCCATGGAGGACATCTACGTGGAGTCCCTGGCTCCTGCCTTTAGCCTGCTGCTTCCCGACTGTGGCAGGTATTTGGGGAATAAATCAGCAGATGCAGAGGGGGAGAGAGATTGATCTTGCATTTCAAACATGTGCGTACATTTTAAGAACAGAAGATAAAAACAGCCCCTTCCTAATCGGTATCGTGGAATTACAGTGATGTCCAAATGGGCTCTTGTTCATTAGGCTGGTTGTGGGCTGGCTAAGGGTCCTGCCAAATTCGTGTCCACTCAGAACCTCAGCCTGGCGTCTCTGAGGATGGAGTTAGTTCAGGAGAGAGGACCTGGGTGAGAAGGGACCACACCCCAAGAACCAGCACCCTTGTAAGGCAAGAACGGACCACCGATAGATGCAAGGGCAGAGCCCTGGGGAGACCCCCACGTCAAGGCCCGCACCACCAGAAGCCAGGAAGCCGGGGGGCTTCTTTCCCTACAGCCTCTGGGAGAAGCCTGGCCACAGAGCTGACCCCCTCGCCCTAAACCTACAGGCCGGCCCTGGTCCAGGGCTGCATTACCACGAGCCGCCACGGGAGGGCGACAACATAGCAGGAATGGGCTGTCCAAGGTGCAGCTGTGGGCAGGGCTTGGCCCTGTGACTGCTGGTGGCCACTGGGGCATCCCTTGTCTGCCTTCGGGTGAGGTTTGCCCTAAGGTTGCCCCGTCAGGAGGTGCTTGCTCTCAGACCCCAGGCCTGAAGCCACAACTAAACCCTACTGCCTGGAGGCAGCAAGGCCGTGGGACCAGAGAGCCTGGGGGAAGTCCTCCTGGATCTGGCAGTGGCCCCGGCAGATGCCACACGAGCAGACCCTGTGATGCTGGCAATGCACAGGTCCGTGGGTTCAAGTCCCATCTCCACCACTTCTGCTCCAGCTCTCTGCTAGTGAGCCTGGAAAGGCAGGGCAAACTTGGTCCAAGTGCTTTGGGTCCTGTCCCCCATGGAGGACATCTACGTGGAGTTTTGGCTCCTGCCTCTAGGCTGTGTCTGACCTGGCCATTGAGGCCATTTTGGGAAATTAACCAGAAGATGGAAGATATGCTTTTTTTTGTCTTTCTCTGTATGTTTACACGTGTTGTGTCCTCCACTTCTGATCCCCGCGGGCATCTGCAGGCTGCGGGTCCCTGCCACCCACATAGGAGACCTGGACTGAGTCCCTGGCTCTTGGCTGCTGTCCAGCTCCGCTCAGCCATCCTGAGCACTTGGGCAATGAACCAGAGGGTGGAGGGTCTCCCTCAGTTTTTGCACATGTATGTCTGTGCCAGGCCTGAGCACACACACACACACACACACAGGCCATTCTCTGGTGGCACATCCCCAGGCCCTCTCCCACCCTATAGATGGATTCGAATGTGCAGGATGTAGTTCTGAGCCGGCGTGCAGTCTCCAATCCTTACAGGAGCCGCCAGTGCCTCCCATGCAAAACTTGAACTTTTGAGCCTGGCCCAGCAGCCCCAGCAACCTCCCACTCCTGTCCAGGTGCCTACTGCCCTGGGCTCCTGCCAGCTGCTCCTAAGCCATCCAGGCCCGACTGTCCATGCTGCCTGCTCTCATGAAGGAAGTTGTGCACCCTCTTTTGGGGTGTGCAGTTCCTACCAGCACCCCCACCTGCATGCCCACATTGAAAGGAAGAACAGCTCCCCTCCAAGGCACACCCAGGGTCCCGAGCCATCTGTCCTAGTGCCAACTCTGTTATTCCTCTTGAATCAATGGTTGCACAAGCCAGGATCTTGGTAGAAGAATGGACATCTTGTGGGGTATGTCCTGCTGTAAGAGGTACAGGTAGGTGGCAGCATAACATCTTCTGTGTTGGCATCTAGTCCGTGGGATGTGACGCTGTCTCCAGGCGGGTAGTACCTGCACTCAGTGAAATTTATGGACACCAAGCTGGGATTACAGAATCGCTTGGAATGTTGGGGAAAGGGATTCACACAAGCCAGCTTCCGGGAGAGCAGGGAGGATGAGAGTCAACAGAGCAAAGACGAGGCTCGCCTGTGCACTCCGGACTTGCACCTGCTGCACACAGCACTGTGAGGCCAGGCTTCATTGCAGGGGCACAAGTGTCCTTGACCCTCTGTGACACAGAAAGGTCAAGGTGCAAGGCAGATGCCTCCTACAAAGGTTGGGGTGCTCCTCGGGACTGGGACCAGCGGCCCAGGTTAGACGCCCCTAGTCCTATTCCCAGCTCCCTGTTAATATGCCAGAGAGGCAACAAGTGCTGACTCAAGTCCTTGAGCCACGCACATAGGAGACCCCAGTCAGAGCCTGGGCTCCTGGTTTGGAGCTGCCCCAGCCCTGACTGTTGTAGAATTTGGGGGGCGTGAACCCCATATGGTAGATGGAGATGTTTTTGTGTCTGCCTGCCTTTCAAATAAACTGAAAGTGTTTCTCTTGTTCCTGAGACACGCCGCTTGGGGAATCTCTGCTCCCTCAAGTCGCTTCCCTAGGAGGGCCTCTTGGAACGTGACACCAGCCAAGAGCAGGTGGCAGGATCTGCTACCCACCAACAGCCTGGGAGTGCAATGACATCTGCGCCCAGCAGGGGGCGAGCTGCGCATGCAGGAGACCCGTCCGCATCCCAGCCTCGCCTGCCCCTGGCATCGGGCACAGTGCCTAACCTTGGTTATTGCTTACCACGACTCCAACAAATCACACGGGTCGGGGGAGAGAAGCGGAGACCAGAGAAGCGCGGGGCGGGATGAACCGCCTGAGTTACTGTCCCCCAACGACTGAAACCCCGGGCAGGAAAAAATTCCATCAGTAGCCACATGTCCTTGCCCACCTTGTGTGGGCACGGGGCACGTGCCTGGGAGCTTGAGCACCCTGAAGTGGGGTGCTGCCTCGCACAGAGCCCTTACTTGCAAGCCTCAAGAAGGAGCTCTGATTAATGAACCTCACAGGAGTTTTGATGCAGACGATATTGGCAGACTTCCGGAGTCGTCTGTGCTCAGGGTGGGGCTGGCAGAGCGGAGGATGGAGTTGGCCAGGGCAGGGGACAGGGCACAGAGGCACTTGCTCCACATCCCTCCACACTCCCCTGCTCTGTGCTGGTTGCATCTTACTCAGGGAATCGAGCACCTTCCTTCTCCAGCGCCAGCTCTGCTCTGACACTTCCCCGTCCCTGGCCCCTCTCACCCCCTTGCATAACTGTCCCCAGTCCCAATGACCCTTATATAACTGAGCCACCCCGAGTCCCAGCCCCACCTCGCAGCTCCCACCTCAGCCTGGCCTGCCTGTCTGGCGCAATCTTTCACAGCTGGCTGGGCCAAGCCCTGAGTCAGGAGTGTGGAGAGGAGAGGAGCAGGCCTTTTCTGTCCGCAGTGGTGGGGCTGCCTAGTGGCAGGTCTCACCGACAGGAGCCACCTAGGACACACCTGCTCCGTGGACCCTGGTCTGTGGACCCTGCCTTTTGTCAGGGGCTGCAAGTGGCTTTGGGACAGCTCCCCCTCTCTGGGACTCAACTTCCACTTCTGCAACCTGGGACAGTAGAGCAGAGGCCGTCGGGAAGGGCAGGGAAACCGGAGGGCTTGTATACATCGCATACAGCTGCGTGTACCCAAATACACATCTTTGTGAGTGTGTGCATCTCCCACACCCCCCCGGTGGGTTGGAAGTGCCACACCCCTGCTTGCTAGTCCATTTGGAGAGAAGGTTCTAGGGCCTTGAACAGTGGCTCTCAGATCTCAGTGTGGCCCTTCTATTCACATTGATGGAGGTTCCCAAAGAGCTTCAGCCTTGGGCGTAGTCGGTGAGTTGCCTCCTGGGGACCCAGTTGGCACGCAGTCTGGGCCGAGGGCTGCTCCGGGCAGAATGGACCTGCATGATGCACTAGGAATAGGCTTTCACATATTGGGTTTTCAATGAAGGCCAAGGGATTTTTTAAAATGTTTATCCCATTCATTTGAAAAGCAATTAATTTATGACTTGTTAACCTAAAAGCGCTCCTGTGTTCGCTGAGTTACAGACAGACAGCTGGAGTGTGCCCCTGTGCCTGGGAGGGGACATGGCCCACTCAGGGTATCAGGAAAATAACCCCCAAAGAGCCAGAAGACCCACCCTACCTCAAGGGGGGAAAGCGAGGCTAAACTCCAATCGCTATTTTAAGGATTTTATTTATTTGAAAGGCAGAATAACAGATGTGGGGGGTAGAGGGAAGAGAAAAAGTAAGATCTTCCAGCCATTGATTTACTCCTCAAGTGGCCGCAACAGCCGAGACTGGCCCAGGTAGAAGCCAGGAGCCCAGAGCATCTTCTGGGTTTTTCATATGAATGGCAGGGGCCCAAGCACTTGAGCCATCTTCTGCAGGCTTCCCAGGACTGTTAGCAAGGGGCTGGGCCAGAAGCGGGTCAGCCAGGACTCAAGGCAGCAGCCAGATATGGGATGGAAGAAGCTAAGACATTCTGTGTGTGAGGAGCCAGCAGCTTCTGGGGATGTTCGGATGTGAATTCAGTCAATGCCAGAGGAGGTCCCATGGCACAGCGTCCCAGGGAGAACTTCAGCAGCCACATGTGGCCAGGGAAGTCGGGACGACATTGCGGTACAGCCTGGCTTGCCTTAGGTCAGCGTCAGCTGTGGTCATGAACACGTTCCCTGGGTGTTTGGGGTCAGGGAGGGAGAGACGCACCTGCCACCCAATATCCCCACACACTTCCACTCTTTGTTTCCCCAAGTGTCATCACCCAGAGCATATCTGTCAAGTATAATGGTGGGGCATGGGAGGAAGGAATACTAGATAATATAACTGAACTGCAATATTAACAACCCACACTAAAGGCTTTTCACTCGCCAGATCTGGAAAGAGTGTTTAATGTTTGCTTGTTTGGTTGTTTGTTTTGTTTTTGTTTTTACGTGTGTTTACTTTTCAGTGACCAACACGCCCTTCCCATGACAAGGTGAGGTTAAACCTTGAACCTGCTCTGTGGCAGAAAGCTCTTGGTGTCAGTTCCACTGCGTACCACCAGGGGGCGGTGCCCGCCCACTTTCCAACGGCGCGGTCCTATAGTGGAGACCCGTTTAGGATAAAGGGTCGCCAGGGACGTGTCCTCGGGTCTCCCACAAACAGGGGCCGTGAGGACCCCAGCAGGGAAGTGCCGCCGGCCGCCCCCTCGCACCCTGAGCACGGGAACCCAGGGTTACATCCGTGTCGTGTTACATGGCCAGCCTTAAAGAGGACTCCGAGGAAGGTGACATCCCGAGCAGCCTCTGGGGTGCAGGATGGGAATCCCACCCCCAAATCCGGTTCTGGCCCTAGGACCAGGAAACTGAGATCAGCCCGGGGCTTACTGGTCCAAAGGTCACCAGGGTACTCAATCCCCTGCCCCCTGCCCCGCTCCCAGGCCTGTTTGGACCTCCTGGTAGGACCAGGGTCGGTGACCAGAAGGGGACGTAGATTTGGGGTGCTAGCCTGCCCGGGACCCATCTTCCCAGCCCCGGGGTCGCGGTTGGGGTGCGGGGGGAACTGTGGTCGCCAAGGACGTGTACCCCGGGGCGGCGGACATATGCATGCGTTGGGATCACTGCGCACCACAGCAGTGGCTGTGAGCGCGTGAGGGGTGCACGCGGCAGAGGGAGTTTGGGGTACCAAGTGGCAAACACACATGGAAGTAGGGAGAGAGGACACGCCCAAGAGAGACCCATCCAGAAAAGGGCCAAGTTGCGGGCGGGGTGGGGGGGAGTTTGAAGGGAGGAGAGTCTGGAAGATTTGGGGATGCGCAACTGGGGTCGGCGTCCTGCAGGTGGCTGTGCGTGCGCCCACGTGGGCGCGCGCCCTGCCTGCACCGGGACCCCATGTAGGGGTTCTCTTGGGACACGGTAACCTGGCCCACTGCGCTCTGAGCTGTGGGTTTGGGGGTAATGTCCCCAAATCTAGGTCACCAGGGGCGGGCGGGTCTCGGGGCTCTGGCCAAGGAGCTCCGAGCTGTGGGCGCGGGGGCCAGGGCGTAGGTGGGGCTTGGGGCTCGGGGCGGGACTTGGGGGGCCTGGGGCGGGGCGTGCCGGCGGGGCGGGGCGGCTGCAGCAGCGCGGGCGGCCAGGGGACGCCTCGGGCGGCTCGGAGGGCCGGGCAGTGAGGCGGGAGCGGCGGGCGGAGGAGCCGCGCTGCAGGGATGTGACTGGACCCGGGCCAGCAGGAGCGCCGGCGCGCTGCGGAGCCGCCGGGGTCGGTGAGTGCGAGTCGCACCGAGGGGCGCTGCGGGGACCCTGGAAACTTTTCCAGCCGTGGACTTGGGAAGATTTGGAGGGTGGGGTGGGGGGCGCGTCCTGGCGGTTTCCTAAACCCCTCACCCGCATCACAACAGAGTTGATTTGCGGGGTTGGGTGTGTTGCAGGCAGAGGGGTAGTAATGCGCGATTTCGACTGGGGGGCCCCCAGTGCAGCGGGAAAGGAGCCGCATAAAGCGGGGCGGTTGGAGGAGAGGGGCCGGGACCCCCGATGGGGGCGGGGAGCACCAGGACCCGGCGGAGATCAAGTCCCAGAGAAGGATCGGGGGCTCCTTTGCAGCTGCAGAGTCCAGCTGCGACCTGGTCCTGCCGAGAGAAGCAGGAGACACGCGGGGCGGGGGTGGGGGCGGGAGGACACTGGGGGGTCGAGCAGCCGCACCTGCCACGGGGCCGGGGGCCACACTCGCAGCCAGCCTGGACTTCGCATTGCTGGGTCACGGTCCGACAGTGGAGAGGGTATGGGGGCTGGGTATTGCTTGGGACAGAAAGGTAGAACTGAGACTTGGGTCTGTGGTCTGGGAGACCACGGGTCCGGAGCGGGAAGGAGATTAGGGAGGGGGTGGGGAGAAGGAGAAGGAGGAGGGAACGGCCGCATACAAAGGTGGGGGCGGAGAGTGGACTTTCCCTGTCCCTGGGTTTCGGGGCTGGGAGTCCGGAGTCTTCCTGTGCTGTGTCCTCCCTGCCTGGGGTCCACGGGCTCCCAGCCCCTAGGATGCCCGGTTGTCCAGGGACCCCTGCAGCCCTAAATAGGAAGCAGAACACTGTCGGGGTGAGTGGGTTCCTGCGCCTTGGCCTCCTAATGCAGCAGCCCGGGAGGGGCGCACCGACCTTGCCCCAGAGGACGCCCCAGGTTCTGCTGGCCCCTGCTCTGGCACACCCAGGCCTAGCCAGTCCTTCCTCACCCCCACCCCCCACCCCCCACCCCTTCCTTGTCCTCGGTTCACTTAGGGGACGGCTGCTTGGCGCGCGGACAAAGGCCCCTGGAGTGTGGCGGCCGCAGCGTCCCGCCTGGGGCCCCGGCCCACGCGCCGGCGCAACCGCATTGGCTGCCCATCCGCGCCAGAATCGGGGGCACCTGGGCGCGGATGGGCAGCCCTGGGGGGTCCTGCAAAGACCAGAGAAGTTGGGGGGAAGAGACCTGGTACAAAAACACTGCGGCCAACGAAGCTTCGAATTCTCAAGTTTCTTTGGCTTGGACTAAGGGGCTCTGAGGGTGCACAGACTTGGAATTAAACTGCGTGTACGAGATACAGAAAACGAAGGCGAATTGGCCTCTGGCTGCTGGGAGCCCCCCGAGCCCCGGAGCTGATTCTAGGCTGTGGAGTAAGCTTCCCTGTGGGTCTCTGAGAGCGAGCAGCCAAGTCCAGGAGGCTGGGAGGACCGGATGGGAGGGGAGGGGCAGAAGTCGCCGTTTGAGGCCGTGGGGTTTCCGCAGACAGACAAGCTTGGAATCTGGTTTGCTTGGGATTTGAGAGAAGGTGCCAGCCTGGGCTAGGGGAGGTTGCGGGGAGAGCGCTACTGGGGCACAGCTGCCTCATAAACACTCCTTCCTGGGTGAATGAACTGACACGCAACACGCCAATAAATCGATGTCACCCTTTGCTGGGGGCAAGAGCTTGCCAAAAGATAAAAAGCAGGTGCCAAGGTGTTCATCCACAGAAGGATCACTGGGGACGTGACCTTGGGGCCAAGCACCGCCCCCCCACACGCACACATACTTTCCCTAGGAGATCTTGGGGCGAGAGTCTGACCCAGACCCAGGACCCGGCACGAAGACTTGGAGCGAGCTGCAGGGACATAAACAAAGGCCATTGTGGCTGGATCGCGAGGCAGGTTGTGGGGTGGGAGTTGGGGGCGGCGGGGAGGCAGCGAGGACCAGCTGACCCCTGCCCGCCAGGGCTGGAAAGAACTGAGGGTTTCTTCCACTTGGGCTACTGAATGGAGGGATGGGAGCAGGAAGCCACAGATCTGATTTTTTTAAAACTCTCATTATCTAGGAAACGGGACTGCCTGGAGATACCCACTCCATTACGTACAGTCCTGCCTACCCCACCCTAACCACCCAGAGCCCTACCCTGAGTCCCCACCCGGACCCCCAGAAATACTAATGCAGGCAGCTTCTTAAAGCTTGAGTTAGTCACATTTTCTTTCCAGAATTACAGCCCTAGAGCAACCCTCCGCGCTGGAATGGGGCAACCCAGGATGCAATTTGCATTTAAATGATTGCTTTTATTTACTGGTTTGCAGCTGCTTTGCATATTCATGGTTGTGATTCGCTAGCCTGGGAGGGGGCGGGGCTGGTTGGCGTTGGGACTTGGGAAAGGGGAGAGGGTGAGGTGTGTGGGTGTCGGGAAGCTTTGTAACAGTTTAATCTGGGATGCGAGTGGACTGCAACAGAATAGAGAGGTGGGGTGGTGGACAGGTGCTGGTCCCATGGCCCCAGCCTGGGCTTCTGCCAGCCCTGGAGGTGGGCATAGGAAAAGCCTTGGGGTCCAGGAGCTGTGGCCCCAGGAAAGCTCTGGCCTTGGGGTTTGACCTCTGCCTTGGGGGGGCGGGGCCTGTCAGGTTGATGTTAACAGGTAGCTGACCCTCGCTTCCTGGGCTGGGCACTCCACCCCACCCCCTGCCAGGACTTTCCCAGTCCAGCCTTGGTACGCTGATGCACAGGCCAGCTGAGGTTCAGTGTCCTGTCTACCTCTCTCCCACTGGGGAGGAGTCAGATGAGCTAAACTGTGCCGGGCACTCACCAGGGAACAGAACCATGGAGTCAAAAAAAAGTTATTGGAAGATTCGTCTCCCTGCTTTTCTATCTGCTGCTTCATTCCTGTAAATGTCCAAATGCAATAAGCCCCAAACTCCATTTGGGTCTCCCACGTGATTAGCAGCGGTCCAAGGCCTTGGGCCGTGTTCTGCTGCTTCCCAGGCTCGTTAGCAGGGAGTTGGGTGGCAGGCTGAGCAGCCAGGACTCACTCCTGGCTCGGATGCGAGCTGCTGATGTTACAAACAGGGACTTAGGCCTCTCTGAGTCACAACAGCAGCCCCTGCCCCTTCCCCTCCCCGACACCTCACTCCCACCAAGGTGGGGTGGGGTTCAGGTGTCCCTGACCTGGGAGCGACCAAGTGGGACGTCCTTGGAGCCTGACAGGTGGCAGCTGAGGTCTTTCCTGAGTGACCTCTTCCCCAAGTGGTTTTCCCTCCTGTGGGTAGGTAGGGAAACAGGATTATAAGGGGCTTACAGTAGTCCAGGATCCAGACTCCCCTTCCCCCGGCCCCCTGGTGGCTCTGCCATCGTGGCGGCGGCAGCAGCAGCAAGACAGGATGGCTGGGGGAAGCCAGACTGGAATCACCTGGAATCACCTGGCACATGTGTGAGCCACCCTTGCCATCCTCAGGGTAACCCTGTACAAGAAGAGTTCACCCTCTGGGTCAAGGGAGAGTTGCCATTCCTTATTCATTTAACAGATTCTTTAAAAAAAAAAAGTGCCCACTCCTTGGGGGCTGCTGTGATGACTCAAGTTTGTGTCCTGGCTGCTCCACGTCCCACCCAGCTCCCGGCTTATGGGCTGAGAAAACAGCAGAGGCTGGCCCAAAGCCTTGGGACCCTGCACCCATGTGGGAGATCCAGAAGAGGCTCCTGGCTTCCAATTGGCTCGGCTCTGGCCATTGCAGCCATTATCTGGGGAGAGAACCAGCTGATGGGAGCTCTTTCTCTTCTCTCTGCAAATCTGCCTTTCCAATAAAAATTAATCTTACAAAAAAACAAAGTGAAGCACACTGTCTCAAACTCTAAATGCTGATTATTTTATCTTTAAAGATTTGTTCTTTGAAACACAGAGCCACAGAGAAGGAAAATTAGATCGTCCATCTTCTGTTTCACTCTCCTAATGGCCAGAGTGCAGGTCTCCATTGCAGGAGAACTCGGACCCTCTTCCACTGCTTCTCCAGGTACATTAGCAGGAAGCTAGATGAGAAGTGGAGCAGCCAGGACTCCAACTTGCACTCATGGGAGGCTGGTGCCACAGGAGGTAGCTTTTCCTGTTATGCCCCTTACACATTATTTTAGTCTGCACTACAACCCCATGGGTAGACGTTATTATCTCCATATTTGCAGGTAAGACTGAGCAAAATAGATGACGTTAGCTGCCCAGGGTCAGAGGGTGCTGGCAGGTGGCCCAGAGCCACGTGTGTGGTCTCTGGAAGCCTGCCTGTTTGCTTCGCAGTCTCTGTAGGATCTCCTCCCCTTGTCCTCCTGCCCACCCACCTGCTTGCACACCTGCCTGCAGCTTGGAGGGTGAGGGTGTGGTGTAATGTTGGGGAGGCCCCACTGAGTCACACCGCTGGACTCCTGGCCAGCCCAGGGCAGGATTAAGATGAGAGGCAGCCTTGAACCTGCCCTTGCGTTCTCCTCCACATTTCTTCTTTACCCTTCCTTGTGAGGAGCTGCCCACCCCACCTCCCAGCCATCTTCATCCTGCCCCTGCCAGTCCTGCCTCCAGGCCAGGAAACCTCCAATCCGGTATTGTTTCTCTCCCTGGCTTCCGGCCAGCCACCAGCTCTCTGGGGTGGAAGGCAGCAGGTGGCTTAATTCCATGAAAGAACAAAAGAGGGCTTACCTGCTGGTGGGCTCTGGGGTCCAGGGAGGTGAGCACTGGCTCCCTTGATGTGTGAGCTACCTTAGTCCAGCCTCTGCACTCAGACGGCATCTGCCGGATGTCTGGACCTGCCCCTTCCTCCCGTGCCCTCCCCCTCGCCACCAGGGCCCCAGCCAGTACTGCCCTTGCTGGCCCAAAGATCCATCTCCAATGGAAACCTCTGAGGCTTCGGTCTCCCCCTCTGTAGGTGAGACTGGAAACAGCCACCCTTTCCATGTGATGGGAGGGTTGGAGACTTTGCTATATGAATGTATTCAAATAATAGAGTGTCCTACAGGCAACGAGGGAATTGGTGTAGCGCAGAGCGGACGAGATCCACTTTGGGTTGGCATGGGGCCAGGAGTGGGCACCATGACATAGAATCATGAGAAGTGGGACATAGGCACTAAGCCAAGGTGTGGAAGGAGGGGCAGAGGGGTAGGGCTGGTCTAATCAGATGGACAGTCCAGCAGAAGGCCTAGCTTCTAGGACCTGGCCTATAGAGATAGCCCAGTTTGTTTACCCCACTCCAATGTCCACCCCAACCCCGACTACCCTGGAGAGGAGTAGCTGGCACCTCACGGGACCCCATCAGAAGCATCATCATCCTCTGTGGTTTTTTTTTTTTAAGATGTATTTTGTTTGAAAGGCAGATTTATAGAAGGAGAGATCCTCTGCTGGTTCACTCCCCAAATGACCACAACAGTCAGAGCTGGGCTGATCTGAAGCCAGGAGCCTGGAGCTTCTTCCAGCCTGGAGCCTGGACTTGAGCCGTCCTTCACTGCTTTTCCGGTCTATAAACAGGAGGCTGGGTGCGAAGTGCAGCAGCCAGGATTAGAACCAGTGCCCATATGGGATGCCAGCACCATAGACAGAAGCTTAACATACTACACCACAGCCCTAACCCCAGATTATGTTCCTCTTGAGACAACTGGACCCCAGCTACAGCTCCTGGCTGTCTCCGTACCATGCACAGGCTTTGGTATCAAAGGTGGAGGACTTCCTAGAAGGTAGTAAGAAGATGAGAACCTTTTTGTTGGTGAGTGAGAAAATCCTACTTCAGATGGGCAGGTTCACCGGTTGCTGGCATTGCAATGACCACCAGCAGCTTCAGGCACAAATGAATCCAGCCATTCCCTGGATTAGAACTCTAGTTCCTCACTTGGCTCCTCCATGTTGTTTCCTCCACGTTGGCACGACTCAGGCAGGCTAGCTTCCACTCACGACAGATACATCCTCCTCCAGCTGCAGGCCTTTCCCCTCTCCTACCTCCCCTAGCAAGCAGAAAAGACCTGTTTCCAGCTCAGAAAATCTAGAGCTGAGGCCGACGAGTCCAGGTTCAGGCCACACGCCTGTCCATGAACCAGTGATGGCGGCCAGGGGGCAGGCCGACGACGCCTGGGTCAGTGAGCTCCAAGTGGCACTCCAAAGAATCAGCAGCTCTTCTACAAATGGCAGAACCAGATGTTGGGCAACAAAAACAGCAGCTGTCTTAGAGCGAGTGGAAAGTGCCACCCCCCTGAGGG
This sequence comes from Ochotona curzoniae, assembly GCF_017591425.1. NCBI lineage: Eukaryota > Metazoa > Chordata > Mammalia > Lagomorpha > Ochotonidae > Ochotona > Ochotona curzoniae. Next base: position 16,000,891 of record NW_024465421.1, on the reverse strand, counting down.
TATGTTCAGAATCTAGGGGGAGCCGGCAGATGCCAGCCAATGCTGACCAAGTTATACCCCCTTCTCAGCTGAGATGACCACAAATAGCTCTCAGCATTGCCTGGTGTCCTCCCCCTGCCCCTGCCCGAAGCAGGGGAAAATAGCTTCTGGATAAGATTGCTGGCTGGAGTGGGGCCGTAAGATCCCAGAGGCACCTGCCGTCTTCCCCAGCGTGAGGCTGGGTGCTCTGGGGGTGACCTTGAAAGGCTGCTGTGTAGTGTGAGTGTGGGTTCTTGCTGAGGGTTGCTGGATTTGAAGAGACATCCGAGGGTTCTTCTGCCCTAGCCGGGAACAATGACGTTTTGTTCCGACACATCCAGTCCTCTTTATTTTTAGCAGTTGATGTCCTTTTGTGTGTGTGTTTAGTTGCTTTTATTTGAAAGAGCAACAGAGATAAAGAAATCTTCCATCTGCTGGTTCACTCCCTGAATACCCATCATGAGTTAGACTGAAGCCAGGAGCCTGGAACTCCATCCAGGTCTCCCATGTGGGGTGCAGGGGTCCAAACACTTGGGTCATCCTCCGTTGCTTTTCCAGATGCATTAGCAGAGAGCTGAATTGGAATTGGAGCAGCCAGAACTTGAACAGGCACCTGTATGGGATATTGGCACCACAGGCCAGAAGCTTTACCCACTACACCGCAGTGCAAACCTCCAAAGCCATTCTGTGGAGGATAATGATTCCTGAAGGATGTTACTCTGGAATATCCTCATTGAAAATAGGTCATGGTAATGGGCAAGTTTAAAATGTTCAGAGTTGGGTATTTTAACCTGTTGCATGATCTCTGAAGTGGCTCAATCAAAAGCACTTGGTGAGTTAATTGAGTGATTATATGCACCACAAGTAGCATACGGACAGGCATGAGTGGCCGCAGTGGTGTCTCTGCTGACCTGTGCGGCAGGGACCTTGGATAGCAGGCACTGCAGGCTGGGGCACAGCCTCACTGTTAAATTTCCTGGAGTGGGCTGCTGGTGAGAGAGCATCCCCTGCCATGTGCCATCTGTCCCAAGCCTGCAGGCGAAGGAGCTGGTCCCATGGCACCAGGTACCCTCCCCCACTACAGCATCTATCCTTCATGCCCGTCAGTGGCCTCACAGCCAAGGCTGGATCTGAGATGCATGCCTTGCAAGATCTCCGCAAAGAAGAGAGAGGTGGTCGATACCGCATTTACTTAGAAAAGCTCCAGGGAGGGTGGCTGGGTACAGCCCGTCACGTGGGCGGAACTCAAGGCTGAAGTGCCCAGAGGCAAGCCTCAAGAGTAGACTGCTGGGAAGACGGCAGTGGCAGGTGCCACAGGGGGCATTCCGGATGAATGAAGCTGTCATTCATCTGCTGCTGTGTGCTGGCGTCTGTTCCCGTGGTTTTCATTGGGCAGATTCACCCTCCACTCTTCAGGGGTTGTGGAAAAGCCCCCACAACACAGCATGGTCTGGCCCACCAATGAACAACAGAGATGCCTCCCTCCTTACTAACCACATCTTACAGTGGCAAAAGCCAGGAAAGGGAGGTGGAGAAGAGGGAAAGAGAAAAACCAGGGAAATGGGGAGAAGAGAGACAGGCATAACAAGCTAAGAAACGTTAACAGGAGGCTCAAGAGGGAGGAGTCGGCTGTGATGTTGGCCGAGGTCTTTGTTGCCTGTTGAGCTGGGGCAGTCTGGTGGGGCAGTGTTTCTTGTAAGAGTGGAGGTGTCTTAACAGGCAAGAGTCCCCAGGGATGAAGAAGTGGGCCTTGCTTGCCCCGCCTCACTAGGGGATCACCCTTACACACATTGGCCACCGTGGACCAAAATGTCCTTGTGTGCAACAGCTACCCGTTGTGATATTGTGAGACACTAGGAGGCTTTCCAAGGAGATGCTGCTGGGACCAGGGTTGTGGGTCTTTGACAATTGTTGCTGTCTCTTGGACACCTGTTGTATCATCTGTGAGATGGAGGTCACAATGAAGTACCTCAGAGGCCATTGTGAGGGCTGGCCATGCCCAGTTCCTGGCCTGGTGTGCCTGCCCAGTCCCTGGGTGCTCTGAGCATTTTGAGCCTAAGGAGGGGCATATCTTGTTGCTCTTCCCACAGTGGCCTGGCTGTGACTACCTTTCAAGCCTCTGTCTGCTTTATCCCCTGCCTTTTGGAGAGGTCAGACGGGTGGGGAGCCTCGAGTTTGGAGAATTCCAGAGGAAGTCGAGTCTGTCCCCCTAGCCTTGCCCAGCTGCTGGCATTGACTGCCTGGAGGCTGTTCGCTGCTCTCAGCCAAGCCAGAACCAAAGTCCTCTAGCCAGCAGCACCAAGCTACAGCTGGGTTTGATGAGAGGTGGGTCCTGACAAAGAACTTCCCCTGAATCCATCTTCTCTCTGACTTTCCTAGCACGTTCCTGGCGTCAGGAAGAAAGATGAGGACCCACCAGGTGCTCGCCTGCCTCCTGCTCCTGATGGCCACCTCTGTGGCCTCGGAAAACGCCAGCACATCCCGGGGCTGCGGGCTGGACCTTCTCCCTCAGTATGTGTCCCTGTGTGACCTGGATGCTGTCTGGGGCATCGTGGTGGAGGCAGTGGCCGGGGCGGGTGCCCTGATCACACTGCTCCTGATGTTCATCCTGATGGTGCGGCTGCCGTGCGTCCGGGACAAGGAGAAGAGGAAGCCGGCCTGCCTGCTGTTTCTCTTCCTCCTGGGCACCCTGGGCCTCTTCGGACTGACCTTCGCCTTTATCATCCGCATGGACGAGACTATCTGCTCCGTGCGCCGCTTCCTCTGGGGCGTGCTGTTCGCCCTGTGCTTCTCCTGCCTGCTCAGCCAGACATGGCGCGTGCGGAGGCTGGTACGCCAGGGCTCGAGCCCGGCAGGGTGGCAGCTGGTGAGCCTGGCGCTGTGCCTGATGATGGTGCAGGTCATCATCGCCACTGAGTGGCTGGTGCTGACTGTGCTGCGGGACACGAAGCCGTCCTGTGCATACGAGCCCATGGACTTCGTCATGGCCCTCATTTACGACATGGTGCTGCTGGCCGCGGCCCTGGGGCAGTCCCTCTTCACGCTGTGTGGCAAGTTCCACCGGTGGAAGCTCAATGGGGCCTTTCTCCTCATCACCTCCTTCCTCTCAATGCTCATCTGGGTGGCCTGGATGTCCATGTACCTCTTTGGCAACACCATGCTGCACCAGGAAGAGGCCTGGAACGATCCGACCTTGGCCATCACACTGGTGGCCAGCGGCTGGATCTTTGTCGTCTTCCATGCCATCCCTGAGGTCCACTGCACCCTCCTGCCACCCCTGCAGGAAAACCCACCCAACTATTTTGACACAGCACACTCAAGGATGCGACAGACAGCATTCGATGACATGCACCTGCCACGCACCTATATGGAGAACAAAGCCTTCTCAATGGACGAGCAAAGCTCAGGTAAAGCAGATGTTACCCGCTTCCCTCACCTGGGGCTGTGCACCCCCAAAAAACTTTGTCTCTCAGTGAACTGAGGGATCCTCATCCCAAAGGTGACCACCCAGCCACTTGGGACACAGACAGTCCCTGTGCAAAAGTGGAATTTTTGCTTTTTAAAGCTTTTGCTTATTTTGTTGGCAAGGCAGAGTAACAGGGAGAGAGAGATGGAAAGAGAGATCTTCTGTCTACTGATTCATTTCCTAAATAGCCACAAGAACCAGGGCAGGGGCCTGGGCATAGCCAGGGGCCAGGAACTCCTTCCAGCTCTCCCGTGGCAGTGGTAGGCTTGAGTACTTGGGCCATCATGTGCTGCTTCCCAGGCAACATAGCCAGGACTCAAACCTTTACTCTGATATGATGGGACAAGGTGCTGTTAGTGGGGGCTTTAACCTGCTGACCACAACACCTACCTCAAGATAGGTATTATTTAGCTTCGTTCCTTAGCAGTTGCCAACCAGATGATTGTAAAAATGCTGGTTTCTGGCTTCTTCTGAAAAGCCAGATCTGGAGATCTAGAATGGCCTGGAGCTGATCCGAGCTACAGAGTGTAACAGAAGGGCCCTGGACAAGCCATGGACACCCTTGAGATGCTATTGCCCCAGCACCTCCAAATCCAGCTCCAACTTGTCTGCCTTCATTCCCTGGCTCCCTGCGAGTGCTGCAGTTTGCAGTCACTTCACTCCTGTCCTTTCCCCTCCCCTCCATGTCATGTGTGTGGAAATTTGGGCTCAGGGGTGAGGTGGGGATATCTAGGTTTGAAAGTCCACCCCTACCACTTCCTAAATGTGCAACATTGAACCAAGTGCATTTCCTGTTTGGGCATCAGCTTTTGCCTGCATGGGAGAGGCAACCCAGCGAGTCCCACACTCCTGGCTGTGAGGAGTGCATGTCTTCCTGGAGTCCCAGAGAAGGCCAACTTGGAGACAGGGTTGGGGTGCAGGTGCTGAGCTAGTGGTCCTGCAGAGGGGCCGGGTTGGAAGAAAGACTCCCAAATAGGTGCATTCATGAGCTCATGACCGCCACAGGCACCTGAGGCTGGCTACTGGGAATCCCTCCGAACCTCACAACAGCCTGGGGAGGACATGAGGCTGGGGCATCTGCGCCCTACAAACTCTCGTTTGTCATTCCTTGTAGCTCTAGTGTGAATGGACTGAGAGGGGCCCATTGTGTACCGGGGTAGAAACGCAGATGTGCAAGGCACTGTGGGTAGACATGAGGCCCCCAGCCCTGTTCCTGGGCCGCAGCAGCAGGATCCAGAGGTGAGGTCACAATGGCACCCACGCCCCTCCTGGCCAAGTCCCTTCTAGGATCATTGCTTGCAGACAATTGGCCAGGTTCCCAGCACTCAATGTAATCCCTTCACCCCTCAGTGACCCAAAAATGCACGAGAGATGACAACAGCAGTAACAGTAATAGCAAGACTAAGACCTGTTTCCTGGTGTAGCCATCATCTGTGGAGTACTCTATTCTAGGTCTTCAACCTGCATCACCTCCTTGGTTCTCGCCACCACCCATTTGATAGATGAGTACATGGAGGCTCCAGCAACTTCAGTGGCTTTCCAGGGCATAGATAGCCAGGAGGCGGTCCCTTTCAGACGGGTACTTTTTCCAGGACACTCTCCTAGGTGCCTGGAATGACACTGGCCTTGCTCAGCAGTGGAGCATCCTACACCTTGTTGGGGTGAGCGCTGATATCATGACAGCCCTGTGATGGGATGGGCATTTGGCACAGCAGTTCGGGTGCCCCCTTGGATACCGACATCCTGTAAGAGAATGTCTGGTTCAAGGCCAGACTCCACTTTTGATCCAGCTTCCTGCTAGGGAGGTAGCAGTGACAGCTCAAGTGCTTGGATCCATGCTGATCCACAGGGGAAGCCTGGAGTGAATTCTGGGCTCCTGGCTTGGGCCTGGCCCAACCCTGGTGGTTGTAGCCACTTGGAGAGTGAAACAGTTAAGTTTCTCTTTCTCTCTCTCTCTCTCTCTGCCTAACTTTGAAACGAATGAAAAATACTTTTTAAAAAATCCCCTGAGGTCAGGGGTTGCAGATGGGAAATTGAGGCTGTGACCTGCCCTACCATGCAGGGTAGGATCTGAACCCCGGCAGGCTTGCTGCAGAGCCCACACCCTGCAGGTGCCCAACCTCAGTGGCTTGTCCAAACAACCACATTCAGAAGGAGGGGTGTTATCAGTCACCCATTTCACAGAACAGAACACTGAGTCCCAGAGTCGCCCTGCAGGCACCATGTTCAAGCTCAGGCTGGGAAAGCAGGGAAGGGGAAAGCTGGCTTCCTGAATCTGCTTACACCTGTCTAGCAGAAATGCAGTCAGTACTTCAGGCCCACTTGGGTCTCATTTGGTAGGAACGGTATCAGGGCGAGCCCAGGGTCTGCCACCCACACCCTACACCTGTTTTGTATCCAGATACTCCAATCCAAAGTAATCTTTTTATTCTCCTCTTGTTCAAAACAAAATGACTGCCGTCTTGGGGGGCATGGCCATAACACATCTGTAGTTTGCAAGGAACAATGCAACTTCAGCCAGTGAGAATGCAAAAGTTGCTGCAAGTCCCACTGCCTATAGGGGACTGGCACGCACATACCCCGTGTTTCAAGCACAGCCCACATGGCAAGACGGCAGAGCCACTCTTTCTTAAAAAGTTAGTTATTTGGAAGCAGAGGGAAGCAGGAGACAAAGACATTGATCTTCCTTCGACTGGTTCACTCCCCAAATGACCACAACAGCCGGAACTGAGCCAGTCCTCTGAAATTTCATTTGGGTCTCCCATATGGGGGTGGTCAGGGGCCCAAGTACTTAGGCCGTTTTCCACTGCTTTCCTGGATGTATGAATGGGAAGCTAGAGCAGAAGTGGAGCAGCCAGAACAGGATGTCAGCACTGTGGGTGGCAGCACAAAGCCAGCCGAAAAACCATTTTTAACCTGGCCACATGTTGGATTCATCTGGGCTGCTTAAGAAAAATGCCCACCTCGTTCTGGCTGAACGCAGCCAAGTTTGGGATTGGATAGTTTTGTAAGGTCCTCCAGATGATCCAAAGACATAACAGGTGCCGCCTTTTCTCCTACCTGCCAGCTTTTGGGGTTCTGTTCCTTGGAAAGTTGAGAAGGGCCCTCTCCAAGCTGCTGTGTGGCTCTGCCAGGCCCCAGCAGTCTCCACCTGCTTATTTCCTAACCCCAGGTACCCACAACCTCTGCAACCTATTGCCTATTAATAATGTGCACCACAGGTGTGAAGGATGTGGTGAAAGACAGACATTGGAGGGAACCAGCACCTACGTATTGGAGAGCATTAATGGGGCACATGGCAATGTTCAAGAAAAGTATCCCGTCTTCTCTCAAGGACTTGGGGCCTGAGGTTATCTTAGGGCCAAGGGCTGTGGCCGCAGACCCTCTCCTTGTTGCTGGGAGACCCTGAGCTGGCTTGTCACCTGCAGTGGACATGTCCCGTTGGTCTTTAGATCTGGATAAAGTATCAACCTTCTGGCTTCTTGAAGTGAGTTGTAACTGATAATCATAGGCTAATGCATACAAAAAATAAATTAAAAGTATACTGAGAATCAGGCTTCAGGCACAGTTCTATGCAGGAGACTGCAGGGGTGACGTGACTAGGTCTGTCACAAGCATCTCAGCTCCAGCCTACCAGGAGAGACTCCATGGAAAATTAGAACATCTCCCAAGATGCTGGAGCCAAAATAACCAGAGTTCACTGTGATTGGATCTGACTATCCTGCCCTGGACCAATCAGGGAGATGTGATACCCTGATTGGCTGGACCTATGTCACACACCCATCTCAGAGGCCAGGGAAAAGACACTTCAGCCTGCACTCAAGGGAGACCCACAAGTAACGCCTGCCGAGAGAGAAGGGCTCTTGTCCCGGGCCCTCCATTGTTGGGCTGTGGTGTCAAACCTCTGGTTTTTGGAAGGGAGTGTGTCTGGTATGGCTGTCCCTACTAGGGCAAGTGTAGGCCAGGAACTAAGAGCAGGAGGGCAAGGACTACCTCCAAGCAATGCCCCCGTGAGTCCCTTTGCTCTGCCTGTGTGCAGTGAGCACAAGGTCTTGCAGGTGCTGTAGCAGGAGGAGTCTGCACACTGTTGTGCTAGGACACACGTTCCCCAACCTGCCGGCTTCGAGCAGCCCCCGGGTCCCTGAAATTCAAGTTGCTCTAAGTAACAAGTGTGATGGTCTAAAAACCAGTATGCAGAGCCAATACGATGCAGTAGCCAAGAACGAGTTCTCTGCCAGGTCCCCACACTGGTTCTGCCTCTTACTAGCTGTGCAACCTTGGACAAACTGCTGAACTTCTCTGTGCCCCATGCCAAGTGAGAAATAAAGCGTGAACATGCAATGAATGCATATATACTTGACATGGAATGTCACTTTGTGAAGGTTGCTTCTAGTGCTAAGATAAGTTGGGTTCTATCCCAAGCAATCTGTAAACCAAAACAAAATGAATAAGAAAGCGAACTCTTAGAGGCAGACAGGTGCCTGGCGGGACCTGAAGGCGAGGCCTTTTCTTAGTAATTCCATGAGAAGGGACGTTGTGGCGATGCCATGCACAAAGACTTGTGTTTGCGGTTTTTAAGGTTGATTTATTTGAAGGGCAGAGTGGTAGGAGAGACCGCTCTTCCACCCCACTGGCTCACTGCCTCACATGGCCTCAGCACCGAGGGTTGAGCTAGGCCAACCAATGGCACTCACTCCATCCACGCAAGTCTGAATCCCCAAGCCAGAGCCCACTGCACGGCTTCACAGGAAGTTGGGTGAAAACCAAGTGTCCGGGATTCAAACCAGAGAGTCCCTAGAGGTGGCTCCACCTGCTACGCCATGGTTCCCACCCCTCACAGATCCTATCAGGGCAGTTTTACATTGAGATTGGGCAGGAAGTGCAGGCAGTTTTGTCAGTGCCTTCCTGCTCAATGCTTGTATTAGTTCTGTGTTGGCTGCAGCTACTGAACACAGAATTCACTGAAGTCCTGTCTTAATTAGTCCTCCCTGTACCGCACACAACCCTGTGGGTTTTGACAAACGCATTGGGACATGTATCTGTTATGTCATATGGAAAAATTTCACTGCCCTACAAACGCCCTGTATTCTACTTTTCCATCTTGCCTTCTCCTCTGTCGCAGGTGAATGCTGGCTAATGTTTCACTGTCTCTATCACTCTGCCTTTTGCAGAATGTCCTATACCTGGAGTCCTATAATAAATAGCTTTGCAGATGGGCCTCTTCTCCTAGGCAGTAGTTACCTTTCCCCTGTGCCTGTCTAGGTTCATCTGATTCTTCTTTCAAACCTCTAAAAGTGTAGCAAGATGCAAGCTTTGTGATACAATGGGTGAAGCCACTGCTTGAGACCCCCACGTCCCTTAGCAGAGTGATGGGGATTGAGCCCCACCCCACCTCTGCTTCTGACCCAGCTTCCCACTCATGTGTGGAGGAACAGAGCATGGGCCAGGTCCTTGGGTTCCTGCCACCTGCCTGGGAGACCCAGTGGAGTTGCTAGCTTCAGCCTGGCCCAGCCCTGGCCAGGCTCTTGGCATTTGGGGCAGTGAAGCAGTAGATCTGTGTGTCTGTGTGTACACATGTGCCTGTGCGCACATGCGCACTTCTTGCTATGTCACTGTCCCTTAAGTCCAGTAAGGAAGAGACCTACTCAAGTTTCAAGGGTTAAATTGCTATTGCACTTTGCTGTTTTGTCCCTACTCAGCAATGACCTTCCTTGGTGGCCAGGTCACTTTCTCACAAAGACTCTCGAGCACTGCTGTAAACTGGATGTGCAGTCTCGAGGTTCCCACCTCTGAGCATGTGCAGGGTTTGAAACCCATGTCATTGAATACCACGTGGATGGCACTGTGTGGCGAGGCGGGCCTCCGCCCAAGACATGTAACCCCCATGGCCTTGGGCAGCAAGGAGGGGGCCCCTTCACCACCAAGACTCTGGAGAACAAAAGGCCCTTTGTGACTTGTGCCTTGAATCAGGCCAAGGTGGGGAAGAGGGTATGAGCATGTTGTAGGTTGAAGGAAGTAAACAAAATTGAGGGATTTGTTGTTTTTTTATGTCTGTTTCTTTTTGGTGCTATCTTCTTGCCAATCCCTTTCTTCATCCCTCCCACAGCTCGCCGTTCAGCAAGATTTTCCAATGGCAGCTTGGGGAAAAAGCACAGTGGCAGCATAGGGAAGAAACGCAGTGGCAGCTTGGGGAGGAAGACCAGCAGCGGCGGCAGCAGCGTGGGCAAGAAGCACGCTGGCGGGGAGGGTGGCGGTGGTGGCGGAGGCAGTGGCGGCAGCGTGGGCAAGAAGCATGGCGCAGGCTTGGGGCACAGACCCAGCGCTCCATTCAGAAGCAACGTGTACCAGCCGACCGAGATGGCCGTGGTCCTCAACGGGGGCACTGTGAGTACCCATCTGGGCTGGGCAGGCTGCGGGGAACAGCTAGGCTAGGACGCTTGCAGTGTGTCCGCTACCCACTTGCACGTAGTTGTTTGTGCATCCGTCCATCCGTGGGTCTACCCAGTGACTTCTGTCACTTTTGTGCTCCAGCTCTGAGCCCTCTATCTCTTTGGGAGGTGACATAGAGGACACCTGACATCCTTCAAGTCCCGTTACCCCAGGGCTTTTGTCTCTATGGCCCATTTGGGGCTCAGGTCTTCCCAAATGCAATGAAAGCAAAGGCCATTTCTGCCCATCAAACTCAGATGCCAATTCACTATCTGACGCCAAACAGAACACCAGCACGATTGTCTTTTTTTTTTTTTTCCTACTTTCTTTTTGCCTCCATGGAATTGCATCATTGTGCTGCTCTGGCAATCTAGAGATGTGCTCTCATTCCCACATTGGCTTTCCCATCGTGGCTACATGCTTCTTTCACAAACAATGCAGGAGCCAGTTTACAGGTGTAAATTGGGTCTCCATCTTTGAATGCTATATGTCCAGTGCATAAGTCAACCTGAGATTTTTGTTTCATTGGGGTTTCCGTCGCCCCTTCCCCACCCCATCTCTCATGTAAAGTCCAGCAGGCCTCTGCTGTTTAGGAGAACTTGAGTTTTGCTGGCCCTCTTATGGGATACTACGCCTTGGTTTGCAGGGTCTTAGGACAGGTTCAAAGACAAGTACAAGCAAAGACTTACATCTGTTGGGCTGTTGGGCTGTCTGGCAGAAAGTTTGACTCCCAGTCACTGGGCTTGTGTGGGTTACAGTCAGTGCAGTGGGAAAGTGCCCCATTGGTCCCTCAGAGCTTCCCCGTCCGCCCGGGCCCTTCAGGTCAGAGCTTAGCAAATGACAGGTCCTGGGTGAGCAAATGGCACCTTCCCTTGGGGTGGCTGATGACAGGGCAAGGCAGCAGCTCCCCAAGGAAAATGGGGCAGCCCAGTACAGAGGTGGCTCCAGGAAGAACTGGCCTATCTAGGTGACAGGTAGTGCTGTGTGGTCTGGTGCGCGTCTGCTGTCATCCCTGACGAGCCCAGAGCTCTGAGCGTGTTGTCCTTATGTTATTCCAGATCCCCACCGCTCCGCCATCTCACACTGGAAGACACCACTGGTGAAAGACTTTTTAAGTTCCAGAGAAAAAGCATCTCTCTGACCCGTGTGACTCCCTTGGCTGTGTCTTTTCTTGAGGGAGAAAAACGGTCACCGTAGCCAAGCCAGGCCACCTCACAGCCGGGAGATTGAGAAATCCTAGCCAAGGGGAGTTCGTGTAAATGTGAACTTTGATGAACTGAAAAGCTAACACCGACTGCCCTTGCTGCCTGTGACATACACACACACACACAGTCTACCAAACCAACCTCAATCCCCCCGCCAACTAAAGCAAAGCTAACTGCAAATAGTATTAGGCTCCCTTGAAAATGTGGCTGGGAAGGCAATATCATCCCTAGGGGAGCTAGAATAGTACCACATTCATAGCTGGTGGGCCAGGCTGGTGCTGGTGGCATATTGGGATGAGGAGTAGGGGGTCTCGACTCCTACCCCAGTGCCCTTCCCCAGCATGTGTGGATGGACAACCAACCAATGCCCAGTGGCCTCTTAGAGATGACTATCGCATAGAGGATAAAGACACATAGGGCCTGTTCCACCAGGTCCCTGGTGGTCTGTGCATGTCACAGGTGGGCTGAGAAAGTGACGGAGGCTGAGGTTGTGACTCCCAGGCCACCAAGTTGTGGAGTGAGCTTTAGAGCCAGTAGCAGTTGGTGTGCAGGGGTCCTGGGTATGGAAATGACCACCTTGCAAAAGCAGTGACCAACCGTACCACATCTTCTATGGGCCTCTCGCCTTGGCACCTATGGCCAGACAGCAGGCCCTGCCTCCTTCCCTTGCAGAGCCAGAAAGACCTGCTCTGCAGTGAGATAGTGAGAGCTCTTCTCCCCGTCTCCCTCTTCTGCATTTATGGACCTGGCCTCCAAGCCTAGGCCCAACTTCATTGCCAGGTTCATGTGTAGCACTCAGGTGGGAGGCCACCAGCGCGAAGCCCCATCCAGGGGGCAGGCTAGAAAGTTGGGTGGGAAGCAGCAGGATGATGTTATTTGAATGACATCACACCTTGGAGCCTCTCAGGGCTTGCCCTCTACAGTGGCACTGACTTCCCGGGTCTTCTCTGTTGACCCTGGGAGAGCTGGCAGGTGGAGTGGGTCAGGTGAGAGCTTGCTTCTAGAGGAGGCAATGAGGGAGGGAACATACATTTCTGCCCTGGTTTTCTACCAAGTCCATTGTTTCTGCCTTGGTTTCCATCCATCCTCAGCAAGTCATTCCTTTGCTCCTTGGCCTCGCCCACATCTCAGCTGTTCAGAGCCCCTCACCTCCACCCCCTTAACACCGTGTTCTTGGCACTGTTTGGCCAGCATAATCGCCAGCAGAAGACACGGAAGGTAGTGGTGGGGGTGGGTTCTTTGGCATAGGCCTGATGGTGGCTGCGTTGCTTTCCCTAAGTAAGCCTTTAACCCTTCAAGACACTGAGAAAGGGGAGTGCCAGTGGAGGAGGTATGAACCCAGCCATCCAAGCTGGGCATGATTTAATAAACCTGATTTTTCTCAGCCCCCATCTTTACTGTTCCCCCCTCTACCCCACTGCCCTCTGTACTCCTATCTGTGGAGAACACTGGGGGTGGGGGCAACACGACCAGACAGACCACCCCAGGGGGACCCTCCCTTTTGTTTCCCACCATGAAGGGCACCAGACCACCACCTCACCCAGAGCGTGTGCTTGCTTTCTAGACAATTTATGTCCCACCCTCTACTCTGGGCTACTGAGCTGGGGGTCATCCTGGAGGGGAAGGCAGGGGGCAGGGAGGGTGCATGCAGACAGACCCCAGGCGCACTACCCTGCCTGGGTCCAGTCTGGTAAGAGACGACAGCCTTGCGCCTTCTCATGCCAGGACGTGACTGCCCACCCCCGCGCTCTGGAGTCCTTTGGAGTGACTTGGTGTGCAGAAGCCCCCGCCCTCCCCACTCCTGCAGAAGGGAGCAGTTCACCCGGTCGTTAACTCTAAGTTCTGTGTTGTCCACGTGCTGAAGGTGCGAAGAGCATAAATGGTAGGAGGGGAGACAATCTCATCTCCCTCCCACCAACTCACCTCCACCCCATAGAAACAACCGCCATGGAGGACTGGCAAGCTCCCTGCCTAAGGAGACACTTAAAAAACAAAAATCTGGTAGGTTATTGCACTTTGGGGGTTTGTTTTATTTTGGTGTCAAGGTCAAGACCAGGCTGAACACCTTCAGCATAGTTGGGGGAGAGGTACTGGGGCAGGCAGGCAAAGGCAGGAGGGACAAAGGGGGAAGATGGCTGTTTGTCCAAGGACTTTACCCCAAGCCCACCAGGAACAGCTGTGCCGTGGGACTGTGGCTATCCTGCAGTCCCCCACCTCTACCCCCTCCATGTGGAGCAAGGTCTAAGTACAAAGTTCAAAGGCACCTCTGCTGTGATAGGGAGAAAAGCCCCCAGGAGAAGCGCTTCTGTGATCAGAACCCTTGTTGTAAGCACAAATCTTTTCATGCCTGGTTATTAGAATCGCTTTGGGACTCAGCCGCTGCTGTTAACCTGCTTCTCCTAGAGAACTTGTTCATCCATCTAGCCTTGATCTCTGCCTGCCGGAGAGGGAGGGCGAGGAATGGGGGGAACCAGCACCGAGAAGCTTACAGACTGGGAAGTTGGGAGTGGCTCCAGGAGCCTGGAGAGGCTGGGAGCTGGGCACGTGCAGGGCTTTTTGGGTTTTTGTTTTTGTTTTGCTTTGGTAGCACAATTGCCCGCTGCAAGCCTGAAGTGCAGCTTGGTTGGCTGAGGCTGTGTTGAAGGTCTCATGCTGCACCCCAAGCAGCCTAGGGAGCGATGGTGGCTTTTATAATCCAATGATGCGATGAATCTACCAGCTTCTGGGCACGCTTTTGGCAGGTGCTTTTTATTAATTAAGAAAGAGCAAAGGCTCGGGTTTTTTGGATAGATAATATATATTTATTAAATGTATTAACGTGTGTTTTATAAATCTTCCTCCGGCTGACTGGCCTACTTCTCCAAAACAAAAAATCTCATTCAATGTCAAGACAATCCACCTGTACTCTACATGACTGTATGTAAATGTTGCAGATTTGAAGAGTTCTAAAGCATGGGCAGATAGGTTTTATTTTCCAGATGCTGCTCTTAACATGAAAATAAAGGCTTTACTATTTACTTAATGTTGTGTAGTTGTGTGTGGCAATGAACTGGTGTGCACAGCCAGGGCTGTTAGTGGCATCCGTAGAGTTGTGAAAGGGAGAATGCTGGCTAGCAGGCAGCCACGGAACAAAGGAGGGTGATACGTTAATTTGTCTGCCACAGCAGCAACTTTTCTGTAAGTCTTGAGGGCCCAGACAACACAAATCTGCTGTTTGAGTTGTTTGGGGTTCAGATAGCCCAGCCTGTTGGGCTTATAGGAAAACTTAGGGACCCATCTCTGGCAAAAATGATTGTAAGCAATGATGTCTTGTCTTTTTCAATCAAAAACAGCACAAAGATAAAAACTGAATTTGGAGGTTAGGGACTTAAGGTAGGGATCTTTGCAAAAGCAACCAAAAATGGGACCACTGGGAATATGAACACATGGGCATCTCTGGGACCCGGGAAAAAATATCTGGATGAACAACAACAACCAAAAAAAAAAAAAGGGATAACTCAGAAAGCTGTCTGCTTTCTTTTAGAAACAGTTTGCACGAACACATATCTGAGATCCTGCCTTGGGTGGACAGGATTCTGTTCCTGAACTGAGTCTTGTCATGGCAGGAAGCGCTGTGGAGGACCCAGTGTATGGAGTCTGCTTTCGGCTGGGAAAAGATTCCTGTGGAGGCTAAGGTTGTGGCTTCATGGTTGCAGGTTCTGCTTCTTCCTCCTCCTCCATTTTGCATCTCACTGCAAAAAGACAAGGAGAAGTCACAGGGGTGGGGAGGGACTCGCATGCCTAGATAGGTATGGCCTTCAGAAACCAGAAACATGTAACCAAGGTCAGCTGTGCCAGAACCTACCTACCAAGCGCACCTGCTGTGCTTCTAGCCCCAGGAATCCTGCCCAGCAGAACACGGGGCTGGCTGTATTCTCCGGGAAGCATGAAATGGTCCCAGAACCATGTCCCAGGCTGCCCAGGGGACAAAATCCCCTCCTCAAGTACATCTGGAAACACCATGATCTGCATGGTTAAAGGGATCCTTTGACACAGACCCTTTGTTTGGAATTTGTTTTCCTCCCAACCCCAGGCCATCCACACAGGTGAGTGCCTGAAGGTGGCTTGAGTGAGGTCCCAGCCTTCTGTGGCTTGGTGAAGGGCAGAGACCAACTAAGTAGCAAGGTTGTCATACGTATGGCCAAGCTTTCAGTCCAGCCTACCCACCTGACCTCCTAGCTGCCACAGGCATGCACCGGCCAGATGTCAGTTCAGGGGTGGGGGATGTCCCCTGTCATATACAACGTGGTTGCTCAACTGGTCTCTCTAACTCCTGCTAACGTTGCCCTGGAAGGAGGGCAGGGTCCACAAGTGAACCACGGCAACACACATCAACTCATAGGAGCCCGACGGTGCACAGGGGAGGAATGAGGCACAGGGCAGTGTGTGTGGCCTGATTATGTCCCCAGCACATCTCCATGGTGAAGGATGCACACACACAGAAGAATGTGTTGCTTCACTATAGTTTGACTATCTCATTGTTTTAAAGGGATGAGATCTATTTTTCTTCTTGACATGCACTCTGTAGAGTGCTGTGCCTTTAAATTTTTCCTGTGTCCTGAACTAATGAGAGTTGGATCTGAAAACTGGCAAGACAGCTTAGCTGCTGCCTCCTAAATTTAGATCCTGAGAGTGAGTACAGTGGTGTGCCAGCAGTGCTGGAGGGGGGTTCCTGCAGGGAAGGTAGGGTTATTTGATGGGTGGGATGAGTCCTCTGAATGTCCACTAACAGAACTGGGGAGTGTGTGCTGTGTGCCATTGGCTGGGCCCTGGGTCGATGCATCATCTCTACATAAAAACCAATGACAGCGGAGTTCTCCAGAGCAGTTTGAGCTCCACCAGTAACACCCGTGTACTGTAACACCATGAGACTGTGAAGACATTTGGGGCTGGAGTTGGGGCTCAGCAAGTTAAACCACTATCTACAATGCCATCATTCCCTATGGGTACCTTCATGTGGGTACTTGCTCAGAACATTCTGGATGTTTCACTCCCCAGCCCACTCCCTGCTAATGCACCTGCAGCAGCAGTGGAAGATGGCCCGAATCCCTGGGTTCCCGCTACACAACAGGGGAGACAGGATAGAATTCCAGGCTCCTAGTTTCAGTCTAGCCCAGCGTGGGCCAATTGTGGGCATCTGGGGAATGAACAAGCAGATGGAATTTGAATCTCTCTATCACTCTACCTTTCAAATAAACTTCTGTTGAGAAACAGGAACTGTTACTGAATCCACTTGAAAGGTTTGCCATGGAGATGGACAGTCTGAGCTGTGTGACCAAGTCTCTGCTGTTGAACTCCTTGGGCCAACGCTGGTCTCTGAGTTAATTGCCAAGTAATGGCAAATGCTCCCTGTTGTCATCTCAGCAAATGTGAATAACTGACAAAACAGAATTACCTACATTTCTATTTTATAAAAATTAAAAATGTACAAAAATCAGCCAACCCATCAACTCCCTGCATTCCTTCTGCATTAGAGAGAATCCCTGTTGGCCCTTGGGGACAGTGGCCTGGGAGACCTTGTGTCTTTACCCATTCAGATGTTACAGGTTAGCAAGTATTTTCATTTTATTTGCTTGACTGGAAACAGTTCTCTTTGCTTTAGATTGGTCTTATCCACAACGAGTTGAATGGAGTGGGTCATCTGGCAGGTAGGCTGTGCAATGCAGACCCATTCATTGCACCAACAAATAGTTCCTGGACTTCCACAAGGCACAGAGCATGGTCCCAGGAGCTGAGAATGGAGCAGTGAATGAAAGAGGGAAAAGCAGGCCCTGCTGTCAGGGAGCTTTTCCAGTTGCTGTGACATTCTCCAAATGGCTGCACCTGCCAGGGTTGGGTCAAGCCGAAGCTGGAAGCTTACAACTTCATTCATGTCCCCCAAGTGGATGGCAGGAACACATGAATGTAAGCCATTCTTGGCTGCCTCCCAGAGCTTATGTCAGCAGGAAGCTGGATCAGAAGCAAAGTTGGGTCCAGTGTGATGGCTTAACTGGCTATTTTTCCACCTCTAAGTGCAGCATCTCATGTGGATGCCAGTTCATGTTCCGGTTGCTCCACTTCCCATTCAGCTCCCTGCTTGTAGCCTAGGAAAGTGAAAGTAGCAGAGGATGGTCCATGTCCTTGGCACCCTGCACCCATGTGGGAGACCTGGAAGAAGCTTCTCGCTTCTGGCTCCAGATTGACTCAGCTGCAGCTATTGTGGCCACTTGAGAAGTGAACCAGCAATATTAGATTTTTTTCTCTCCTCTCTGTAAATATGCCTTTCCATTGAAAATAAAGAAAAAAGAAAGCAGCAGTAGCAGAGGTGGGACTGACATATAGGCATACCATAATATAGGCATTCTATGAGATGTGGGCTTCTCAAACAGTGACTTAACTTGCTGTGTCACACCACCACTCCCGATAGCCTTGATAATAACAGATACTAACCTTATGTTCAACACTTTGCTTAATTAGAGTGACCGTTAATTGATCATTTATGAGGCAGGCACTTGTCCCAATGCATCTCCTGGGAAGTTCACTGTCAATAGTATCACATCATTGCCATACAATGCTGAGAAACAGAGAGGTTAAACCACCTGCCCCTGACTGCACAGAGGAGAAACCGGAAGCTCAACCCAATCTGCGCACGTGTTTCCTAGAGGTTGGCAGACTTACCTAGACCCCACAAAAGCCCTCTGCATCTATTACAGCCCCAAAAGAACATGGATGAAGGAATGAAACCAGTAGGGCTGGTACAGCCAGTTAGCATACAGTGAAATCCAGGATTTTTAACTTGAAGTGCCAACTATTAAGAAAGAAAAATCAATCTTCTGTTTTACTTTCTTGTTCAGCAGAACAGCAGGGCATTTCAGTAAAAGTCGCAACCTAGCTGCGTAGATTTTTGCACATTTTACAGAAAAAACTCTGTGGGTGAACGGATGTCACATGAACATTCCCACCCACTGATGAAACTTCAAAACAGAAAGAATACTACGAAGGCATCAAGTCATTAGCTGTCTCAAAATCAAATTTTTGTTTCTTTTGGGGAGTTAGGATGGAAAGGGAACTAAGGTTTGAGGACATATGGAAGGGAAAAATTTTTTTAAGTGAAAAAGATGACTTAGATTTGCAGGGATATGTATTTTTTAAAGCCATTGCATTATCAAAACAATGATCTCATTTAAAATTATCCCTGAGGCAAATTGGTGCTCAGTGTGCAGGCATGGAAAATGAAACCAACAGATTCCATCACTGAACAGCCCCATAGCAGGGCGGTGGCGGGAGGTACAAATTGGGGTGATGTTTTGGGGCCCTCACATGGTGACTGCTGCCTGCATTTAACATGTGTGTGTCCTTTGCCTCAACAATTCCCTTCTTGACATTGATCCCATTGGAAGTAAGCAGGGGTAGAACTACAAAGGTGTTCTGGAATCCTGAACACAGGCCAACTGTCCCTTCGTCGGGACTGTCCATAGGAAAGTGCAGCTCAGATCTCGCCTTCTTAGGGAGTTAGTGCTGGTAACGAGATCAGTCTCCAGGCACTGGCAGGAAAAGATCCAGGGTCACATCAGCAAGTGAAGAAAGCTGGCATACATAATATAGTGCCATGTTGGCACAGACATATAAGGGCACCACAGGAAGTTCACGGGAAATCGAATCAAAAGAGAAATTTGGGTCAAAGGGTTTGGAAATCCTATCAGGGATCTTTAAAACGTTCGTGGAAAATCTGTATTATGAAAATACTGCATGGATGTTAAAAATTCCCTGGATGTTTCTCTGTGTGTATATACACATATATGTGTATTTACATATTGTCAGGTGTTTGGAAAAAAAAATGTTTGAGCTGAGAACAAGCCTTTGGTGTAGTAGTTGAATCACCTCCTGGGATGGCCACATCTCAGAGTTTCTAGTTCGAGTCCATGCTCTGCTTTTGATCCAGCTTCCTGCTAATGTGTACTCTGGGAGACTTGGGTCCTTGTCACTCCCATGGGAGATTCGTACAGAGTTCTGGGCTCCTGGTTTCAACCCGGCCCAGCCTCGGCTAGTGCAGGTATTTGAAGAGTAGATCAGTAGATGCAAAACCTCATCTGTCTGTCCCTTTCTCTTTGTCTGCTTTTCAAATTAAAAACAAAATATAAACTAAAATTCTAAAAAAAAAAAACCTAAAGCATCTTGGTGTGGCCAAGATGAGCTCTTTTAAAGAGCGTCCTTCAAACCACAGGGAGAGCCTCTAAGCTGGGATTTATCTTTGCTGTCTGAGCTGAACATGGGGAAAAGAATGTTCTCTTGTTTCCATCCCTCCACCCAGGGCTTTGATTTTTCCCACTGGAAGAAGCAGACATCACTCTAAGGACTTGTGACACATAGGAGCAGAATGTCACTCCAGTGTCCCCTCCATCCCAGCTCAGCTCCAGGAATCGGAGTGCTTCCTGGAAGCGTTTTGGTCTTGAGGACACGCTGCACCAGCCATGAGCCTATTTCCTTTATGGCTGTGGCTTCT
This sequence comes from Ochotona curzoniae, assembly GCF_017591425.1. Taxonomy (NCBI): domain Eukaryota; kingdom Metazoa; phylum Chordata; class Mammalia; order Lagomorpha; family Ochotonidae; genus Ochotona; species Ochotona curzoniae. The sequence continues at coordinate 15,981,252 of NW_024465421.1, read as the reverse complement.
AGGAAGTTCAGAGCTGTGTTTCTATTCATTGTAGGAACATTTTCTGAGGTTGTTTTTCATGTTACACAATGCATTAGGGAAGAGCTTGGGATTTCCTGAACAACTGGTTTGTCTTTTTATTCTTCAGAATGATGTTCACACGTATTTTCCTGTTCAGCTCATCTTTCCCATTTGCTTTTGTCCCTGAGAAATCTTTGCATTGGCCAAAGAAGCAAGCTTTGAGTTATAAGGTGACTGGGTACTGAAGATTTAATGTAGAATATGCTGGCTACAGTTAATAACACAGTATAGTTTGTTTGGAGTTTGATAAAAAAAAAAAAAAGGTAAGATCTTCAAGTGTCCTTAACCACCCCTGCCCAACATACATAAATGTATGTATACTATAAGTATATATGATGAATTTTCATTTGCTTTTATTTTAAAATTTAAAACAAATCTCTAGCAAATATAGGTCTTAGATTATTTTCACTTAATATTTTAGTGGCTTCATTACCTTAATTTCCATGTTTACCTAAAATGATTATATAGCGCCTATGTCCGTGACCACACCAAGCCCTGCTTAGACTAAGGCAGGGAATAAATAGGTAAGCCAATAGCAAGAAAGCAATCCTTGTCTTTTCACAGGTAAAACTTCTTTCCAACAAGCTCTTTTTGTCAAAACATCAAAAAGTGGAATTTAAAGGGTATCTTTTTTTTTTTTTTTTTTTTTGGTACACAGCTAAAGAACAACACACATGCAGTTATAAGCAGGCTTCAAAAACTTAATGGAAATGGAATTTTAAAAACAAGTTTATTTTGGTGCAAAACATTTTTGGAATCCATGCATAGGAACCAGCGATGTGGTAGAAGGGTTAAGTTGCCACCTGTAACCCCCAGCATCGCACATCAGAGCGCTGGTTCTTGTCCCAGTGGCTTTCCTTCCAATCTGGAAGCCTCTGCCACCCCCATGGTAAGCCCAGATGGAGTTCCAGGATCCTGGCTTCAACTTGGCCCAGCCCTGGCTGTGTGCAGCCATTCAGGAAGTGAACCAGCAAATGGAAAACAATTTTTTTTCTCTGTGTGTCTCTGTTTCTGTCACTCTCCCTTTCAAATAAAAGCTTTAAAAAAAAAAAAGAAAAGAAAAATCTAAACATAGTATTTTCTTTTTCATAAAGGATGCATTTTTTCCATGACCTTTTTAATGGATGGATTTTAAATTTTCCCCACCAAAACAGATTTCACTTTTCATTCCATTTCCTGTAGATTTTTTGAAGTACCCGGTATATGAGAACCTTATCTGAGGCTGGAAGGTACACATGTGTCTGTTTTAAAGAAACATACTCTAACGTTAGGGGGAACAATTTCTATGATCTCTCTTTTCCCTGCTCATACTAGATTTCCAAGTTAATTACAGACGGTCAAGTGAAAAGCACATTTGAAAACCCATTCCTGACTATAGTGTTAAAAATACACCCTTCATCGAGACAGGATTTTTGATCCCATCTCAAAAATGACTTCGGCATCTTCTTCCAAATAACACTGGCTGGAATTCCTGCCACGCGCATTTAAAAATAATTCTTGCATCTGTCCCTGTGGTTGGGGACCTGAGGACAACTTCACACCATTTCTGTCCCAGAGGGAAATGCCAGTGGGGACCAGGAGGCCTCTGACTCGGTGCAACATGAGCTGGGCTGGCCCTGAGCAAGCTGCTGCTGCCCCAACAGCTGAAGCATCTCTCTCTGCCTCAGACCCTCTGACTGCACCCAGGTTTGCTCCAAGAAATGGACTTGGCAAGATGCATTCATACCGTTAATGCCAGAGCAAAGCATGATTAAAATGGCAAGATTTTTTTTTGAAATAAATGATGCTTGCTGCATTTATGCATACAGGGGTTACAGTTTTTGCATGAATTTGTGATCACTTGGTCCTTCTTGATTGCAAGTGTAAAGGAGAACTTGCATGTGCTTGCTGTTTGTTTACAACTTGCTTCACTGGAGGTCTTGGGTTGGGGGAATGACAGAGTGACAGTCACCTTGGCTAGGAAAAATGCATTCTTGAAACCGTCACCCTGCCAGGCTCCAGAGATTGTAAATAGGAAGTACTCCGGTGTCTGATGAACAAAATCATCCTAGGTAACCAGAAACCGAGCAGGCAGCGTGTCATGGTCCAAAGGATTCTGGACAAGTTCTGAATGGCAGAACCTTTCTCTTGCCTCTGAGGCTTATGTTAGGACAGAGGGTGGAGATGGAAGGAGGCCAGCCCGGGCATTTGTCCTAGACCTTCCACTGTTCTGTGATCTTGGGAAAGTCCTGTGACCTTTTTGGGCCTCTGCTTCTTCATTTGTACCTAAAGCCCAGAGTTTCGGCCCCCAAATATGTTTGGCTCACCCCTCTGTGCCAGGTTCCGGGGTGGGTGTGGAGCAATCTGGTGAATGAGATAAACATGAAGAGGGACTGGACTCTCTCAGAGGAAATCAATGCAAAATTGCCCCAAACCACATATATACATATATATACATATACATATATATACACACACACTTACTTGAAAGCCAGAGCTGCAGAGAGGGAAAAGAGACAGATCTTCCATCTGCTGGTTCACTCCCCAAATGGCCACATTGACTGGAGCTAGGCTAGTCTGTAGTTGGCAGCCAGGTGCTTCTTCCAGGTCTCTCATGTGGGTACAGGGTCCCATGGCCTTGGGCCATCCTCACTGCTTGCCCTGGCCATCAGCAGGGAGCTGGATTGGAAGTGGAGCCAGTGAGACATGAACCAGCACCCGTACGGGATGCCAGCATTGCAGGTGGAAGAACAGCCTGCTGAGCTATTGCATCAGTCCCCAAGACGGCCTTTTTAACTGACTACAAACTTGGAGACAGTCTTTAGAATTAATTGCTGCTTTTTTGCCATTTCACAGTCGTAGCATGAGAACTTGGAATTGGCTTGCACTTGGGGCATTTACTGAGCACCCCCTGTTGCTGAGAAGCACGAGAGGCCTAGGAAGCCAAAGTGCAACAAGCAGCAGGTGGCTGGGGTGGGACTGCTTCCACGCTGCCCCTCTGCTCCTGGCTGGGGACTCACACTCAATCCATTCCACTCTCCTAGCTCCCGAGTCAGCCAATCATACCACAGCAAATCAACTCCAGAGACTACGGAACAAGCAATTGCGCTTTAAGCTGACCTTTCCAAGGATTACAGCCCTGGAGTGACACAAAATGGCAGTTGGACCAGAAAGGAATAGCTGGGGGCTTGGGGGTGGGCACTGAGGCTGCCAACTTGATGAGCTCTACCCCCAGGTACTTCCTGTGTTGTATTCCTGTGTAGGAGCCCCCTGATTCCACTCACGTATTCATGCACCTAATAATCAGGGGTCCTCAAAAGTTCACGGAAAATCTAAGCTACCAAAAAACCTAGGCATGGATTTCAAAATGTTTTTGCACCAACATCACTTATCTTTTTGTCAAATTTCCCCACCATTGTTTGCAAGAGCCCTTGTATGAAGTTGCTGTTCCCATCATGCCGGGCACTGTGGTAGGGAGTGAGCTGCTCAGAGCTTACACTCCAGTGGGGAAAGAATTAACAGCGAGGCCAACAGATGACAGCAGCATGATCAAGCATCTCTTCTCTGGCACCGATGACTGGAAGGCCGGAAGGCTACTTTTTTTTCTTTCTTTCTTTCTTTTTTTTAAGATTTATTTATTTTTATTGGAAAGTCAAGGCCCCCAAGTGGTCACAATGGCTGGAGCTGAGCCAAGTCGATGCCAGGAGCCAAGAGCCTCTTCAGGGTCTCTCATATGGATGTAAGGTCCCAAGGCCTTGGGCCATCCTCAACTGTTTTCTCAGGCCACAAGCAGGGAGCTGGAAGGGAAGGTGGAGCATGTGGGATATGAACTGGCGCCTATATGGGATCCTGACACATACAAGGCGAGGACCAGCCACTAGGCCACCACGCCAGATCCAGCCATGTGGTTTTAAAGAGAGCTCAAAACAATCAGAGAATCCTGCGTTCCTTGGGGTCCCCACTCCCCATTGGAAAAGCCTATGGGTACATCCCATAGCGATGAAGTCAGCAGTTCTGGGGTTCTGTTAACTGGTAATGTTGGCATCATTTTGAGCATAGAGGAGACCTGCCGGGATTGTGCCAGGACTTCCTAGCTGTACCCTAGGTTTTGTATCCTGTCGTTTCTCCTTACCATTTTCTCTGTGTATATATCTGTGTGCCTGCATATGTCTGCCAGTGTACTACTCCTTATCTTCCTTCAAACTCATGTAGGAATGAGTTGCATATCATATCCCATGACCCCCAAAACCTCTTCTTTTAAAAATTATTTATTTTGGGCCCAGCACAGTAGCCCAGCAGCTAGAGTCCTCGCCTTCCACACACCAGGATCCTATATGGTCACTGACTCTAATCCCTGCAGCCCCATATCCCATCCATCTCCTTGCTGTGGTCTGGGAAAGCAGTCGAGGATGGCCCAAGCCTTGGGACCCTGCACCAGTGTGGAAGACTTGGAAGAGGCTCCAGGTGAGCGCAGTTCCAGCCATTGTAGCCACTTGGGGAGTAAATCAATGGGTGGAAGATCTTCCTCTCTATCTCTCTTCCTCTCTGCATATCTGACTTTCCAGTAAAAATAAAATATTTTTTTAAAAAGAAAGGAAGGAAGGAAAGAAACAAACAGCAGCCAGGACTCAAACAGGTGTTCCAACATGCGACACCTGGCATTGTAAGCAGAAGCTTAACTCACTGTGCCGCAACACCAACCTCAAAGAGATTTATCACAAGGTCTTAGAGAAAGCTGTACAATCTGAAGCTTAAGGGGAAACGTGTGCATATTTTGAAATTCCCTTTCTCCACCAATTTGCCCAAGCACCCTCATGTTCTGTCTGCCAAGTCAAAACCAGTCTCTCACAGACAGGCTTATAAATAATGCTTCATCGGCCAGCTGGCCACATCATGACCCTGTCAGGTGAACATCAAGAAATGAAGCATTAGGAAAAGGCCAAATGGCAAGCCTAAAGTGTCACTCAAGGTCAAACACACAATCAAAAACCTAGCGGAAGAGCTATTTTTAATATCAGTAGACTTTGTACTTCTAGAGTAACAGATGATTTGGGATGTCTTTGAAAAAAAAAAAAAGCCTATAGATGCAGATGACCCTGAATTTGTCCCCTTGGAAGTGACATGAGCTGTGTCGCTCCATAGCAGAGCCTGCACCTGCAGTGCACCTGCCTCCCCCAGCCCCGGAAGTCTCGGCTCACCAGCGCCTGCGCACTGACCTTTCTGCTCTTGCTTGGCCCAGAACGTGCGGACACGCTGGCGGACGTGCTTTTCCTCGCGCAGTTTTTTCTGCCACTGACGCAGTTCTTGAATCTCTGGATCGCAGCGTACCTGGAAAATGCCAGGAGAAGCTAAAGTCCCCTTGTTAGGTGCTCCTGTGCCTTGTTAGCACATGAACCCTACGCGGAAAAATCTTGTCCTTGACCAGCTGGGTGTACTTTGGGAGTTCACGGGAGTGAGGGTTCTAACAGAGGTGGGGAATGCCCTGCCTTGCCTGTGTCCAAGATGTCATCTGCTGCTGGGGTCCGTGCAGTGGATGTGGGGGACACGAAGGTGTGAAGAGTATCGATCCACTGCAGGCAGGGCCGCAAGGAACTTTCCCTGTATGGCAGGGCCCCAGTGGATGTCTCTACAACCACCAGAATGCAGCTCCACCTTCCTTTGCATGGACGCCGGACCACCCTGCGGAAGAGCTGTAGTCCATTCAGACATTGTTTGCTGCTGTGGGGTCAGCTTTTTACTATCAAGGTGAGCTTGGAGGTTAAATGTCAATAATAACATCTCACAAAAGGGCCTTTTATTATTCGTGCTGTCTTGGCTGTTCCCATCGACCTTATGCTAATCGAGGGATCTGTGTTTAGGGTTTCATTCTTCCCTTGATCTTTAGGTTCTCCTTTTCTTTGTGGCACAGGATTGAGTTATAGAATAAGAATTGTAGTTGGAATTTCTGTTTTTTTTTTTTTTTTTAGGTGAAACAAACAGCAGAATTATTCTTGGATGCACTCACTTGACCATGACGTCAAAAGTCTGTGCCAGAGCCTGTGAGGGTTTCTGTATAAAGGGGGCAGCTTTCTTGCATCTGTCCATTTTGACGCTGAAATTGTAGTGTTCCCTTTATTTTCTCTTACGTCTACTCCACGCACCCTTCGGGAGTTCTGAACCTGGCTGGAGCTGGACTGCAGCAATCTGGTCTGGTCCTACAAGGTCACCACACATGGAACCTGAGAGTCATTCACTCTGCAGAAGGCTCCATTTCAAGGTGATCATTTTGCACAGCCTGCGAATGATGCTACAAATATCTCAGTGGCCCTTGGTAGAAAAATAAAAAAAAGGTGCCCCCAGCTCTGCACGCATTTTCACTCCTGAAGTACACCCCCTATTTCCTTGTGTAGGCACGCATAAAAGTGCATGAAGTTCTGCCCTTATGGCATTAGATTTACTCAGTCTCATTTCTGTAAGCAAAAACAACTGGGGTTACTTTTAACAATATATCTTAATGAAATTGAAAGACCCCAGATTTTATCACAGCACTCTAAAAATTATGTATATGTTTCTGTTTTCCGTGTGCAGTCTTGGCTGTAGTCTGCATCTTTCCATCTACAGCACATCTCAATGGAAACTAGCTGCATTTCAAGTGCTCAGCACCCTCACATGCTCGGACAGCACAGTTCTAGATTAATTGTAGGTAATATCTTAGCCACAGTTCCCTTTAGCACCCATTGGCTGAGTGCCTACTTCACACTAGACTATGCTAGCTACTGAGTTTACAGTAACTGTTTTTATTTGTTACTGTAACTATGGTATTAGCATATGCTACAATAGCTATGGTATGTGCCATGACTTATATAGTATACAGAATTATTACTACAAGATATAGTATTAATACATATTATAGGCATAGGTTACAGTGTATGCTATATAGTTTTATTACTACAGTGTTTATTACTGTACTGTATATAGTGTTACAATATATTGCTACAGCTGTTAGTATATACCATGTAGCATGTAATATTGTTACTATAGATCCCAATATTATATTATTGCTATAGTTTTATTCAAATTTTTATTTCATTATTATAGTTTATTAAGCATTTATATCTCAGGCAATAGGTAGTTTATAAATGTTAATCATCAAAAACAAAGCTATAAGGCAGGAATGATGTGAGAATTGAGGTTTTTCTTTTTAAATAAATTTATCTTGTAAGTTTTTATATTTTGAAGTACTTCATAGTTTCTTTAAAAATTTATTTAGGGGCCATCATTGTGATTTAGCGGGGTTAAGCTATGACCTAGCATGTTAACATCTCATGGGTGCTGGTTTGAGTCCCAGTTACTCCACTGCTTATTCCAGCTCCCTACTAACATGCCTGGAAAAGCAGATCCTCATCCACTTGAGAGACCCAGAGCAATCTCCTGGCTTGGGTTTTGGTCTGACCTAGCCCTTGCCTCTGTAGCCATTTAGGGAGTGAACCAGCAGATAGGAAGTAGGAAATCTCTCTCTCTCTCTCTCTAGTAACTCTACTTTTTCAAATAATAGAGAGAAAAGACAGATGTTCCATCCACTGGTTCACTTCCCAGATGATCATAACAGCTTGGCCTGCCAGAAGCCAGAAGTGTGGAACCCTATTCAGACCTCTGTCACTTGGTACAGGGATCTGAGAACTCGGCCTATCCTCTGCTTTCCCAGGCTCATCAGCTCGGAGTTGGATTGGAAGTGGAACATCCAGAACTGAGACCACTGCTCAGATATGAGATCTGTTGAGACAAAGGTGTTGACTTAATTTGGTGTGCCAGCCTAATTGCTTTTATTTCATCTTTGTTTCTCCCACCCCATTCCAAGAGGGCCTCCCCTCTTCCTGCCCTCTTAGGGACTTTACTCCAAGGAGACGTAGCTGGACTTCCATCAGAGGCACCAATCACCCCATTGGTTGGTTGATTCTCTATGTGTGGCTAAAATTGTAGTAAAATATATAGCACATACAATTTCCAGCTTGGAAGTATACCATGCATGGCACTGAGTTCACTCACAGGGTTGGTGACATTCATCATCCCTGTCAAGTTCTGGAACATGTTCAGGACCCTGAAAGTGAAGTCCTTACCCAGTAGGCAGCCTCTACCCGTCCCCCCAGCCCCTGCGGACCACCCTCATTGGCTTAGCCTCCCTCGTTGCCCCGGGGTCTTTGGATTCACAGATGATGCCTTTGGCTATTCTGGGTGCTCCTTCTCCATAGAATCACACAGCCAAGCGGCCTTGTGCAACTACACTCTTTCATTCAGCATGTAGTATTCTAGGATTTGCCTACATGGTAAGCCTGGGTCAAGATCACCGCCCTGAGGAGCAGTCCGTTGCATCGTCCTATCACATTATCTTTATCCTGCTCAGTACTTTATGGGCTTGTGCCTTATTATCATATATTTTTTTTTCACTGTTGTGGATAGAACATGTATTCAGACACCTATTTCCCTGCAATTAATCGACTCACAAGTCCTTAAATATTCAACCAACAGAGTCACCTGGGTCCCCATCACTCTGGAAGCCTGCAGGTGGTCAGAGAAGGTTGCTGCCCGGGTCAGTGAGCTTTGCCTCTTCTCAAACAGACAGGATCCCCTCTTGTGACTGCCTTCACTCCACACCGAGGACCACTGAACCACTGAGAACACAGCAGCTTCGTCAGATCATCTTGTGCTGGAAACGCCTGGCTCTCTAGAGAAGGCTATTGTCACATGTCCATTGAGCTGGGTTAATCCCAGTCATTATCATCACAATTAGGGAACCAGTTCAGATGGCAGTGATTGTGCCATCAGCAAATACCATGGAGTGCCCAGTGTAATGCTGAACACACAATGGCAAAACAGCGCTTTTACCAACAGCTTTCTAGTTTTACTTTTTAGAAACACACACACACACACACACACACACACACACACACACACACACACACATCATTAGACAGGCAGAGCAACAGAGAAAGAATCCCCTGATTCACTCCCCTAAATGACTAACAGCTAGGGTGGGTCAGGCCAAAACCAGGAGCCTAGGTGTCTATCTGGGTCTCCCACTTAGGTAACAGGAGCCCAAGCACTTGATCCAGGTCTGCTGCCTTCCTAGGCATAGTAGCAGGAAGCCTCTATTTTTACCTTCTAGAATCATCACAGGAAGTTCATTTTTCCTCTAGGATCAGCACATGGAGTGTGACGCACATTATTATATATTTGAGTTCGTGGTAAGAAAAACAACAACAACAACAAAAAAGGTAAACTCTTTGGTGGGATACGCATTTGGTATAGCATGAAACATGTGAATTAAGACACCCACACCTCGTACCAGAGCACGTAGGTCCAAGTCCCTGCTCCACTCCCAAGTCCAGCTTCCTGCTAATGTCAGTCCTGGGAGGCAGCCAGTGAGGGCTCACGCAGTGGAGTCCCTGCAACCCACAGGGGAGATCTATACCGAAATCGTCCAGCTTCATCCTGGCTCAGCCAGAGTCAATGAAAGGTATTTTGGCAGTGAATCTGTGGGTAAGAGAGCTTTTTGTTTCTATGCCTTTGGGGAAAAAAAACAAATTTTTAAAAAAAATCTGCTTTCTGCAAATTGTGAATTTTTTTAAAAATGCCCACAAAACCATTAAGAAGTTTTCATAATTATATGATGAAAGACAAAATAGGGTATTTGCAGGAATTTTTTTTTTTTGCATTAACTCTGAAATCAAACAGCTGGGGGTTGAATCTTAGTTCTGCCAGCCCTGAACAACTCAAACAACCAGATCCTCAATTCCCTCATCCGCGAAACAAGGATAGTAAAAATATTCCATTGGGACGGTGTGAAAACAAGCTGAGATTACACATGTGTGGCGGGAAAAGCCAGCTTTGGCATACAGCAAGCTCTCAATGTGCACGTGGGCGATTTCTCCAATCGAGAACCGTCTGGCCTCCACTCCGAGTCTGAATTCTAACATAGTTGGGAGTTCACAGATCCAAGTGACCTAGGCGCCAAGGAGTCGTCACGTTGAAGGTAAGAAAGGCTTGGGGTTCCGCAAAGCACTGAGCACAGGCATCAACCGATTGGTCACAAGGGATTAGGAGGTTGGGGAGGTGTGGGTTTGCAGGCCCTGGGCCGGGACCCAAAATGACTCTCAGAGGTCCCCCTTTCTGAATTCCTCTTAGCTTAGTTGTTTTCCCTGCTTCTTAGCCAAGACAATAACATTAAGCAACCACTTCCCTCTCTGGATGACTCCCCGGGGTCCTCCTGATTGTTCTGAAGGAAGGCCCCTAATAGGTTTCAGTTGCTGGAAAGTTGCTGTAAGCAGCACGTTAACAGATGGCCCCTGAAGTCACGCTCAGTGGAGGGCCACCCTGAGGCGGAGTGAGATGCCTCTTGGAAGCTTCTTCTGTCTATGCTGGTCCTGACCAAACCAATACGCATGATCCCACCGAAGGGCTTTATGCTCTGGCACAGCAGGTTAGCAGAAAGGAAATACGTGTGTCAGACCTCCTTCAGTCACCTTTCAAAGCAGGGTGCAGGGGTGCTGATTCTCTTGTGAATTGCAGCTTTTCTCCTCCCATGACTTTGGCACGACCTAACCGCGTGCTTCATCCTGCTGGAGGTTACTGGAGTTCCTCGCTGTCTTGAGGCACTAACTCTAAAGCCTGTGGCTGACATCTCTGTCCTGATGCGGTGGAAGCAGGATGTGGTGAAGGAGAGAAGGCCTTGGAGCTGTGAGCAACTTTCAGAGAAGCTTGGATGTGTGTTCTAGGCCAGCGTGCTTGAGAGCAGGCTGCAGTACAGTTGTATAACCAATTAGATGGATGTGATTAGTATTTAGTAGATCTAATTGGTTAGGGGGGTGACATCGTGGGTAAAGCACTGCTATCATACCACATGGTATGATAATCACAATCTATGATACCACATAGTTCATAATCTTGGATGCTCCATTTCTAATCCGGCTCCCTGCTAGTGCGCCTGGGTAAGCAGAGAAGCATGACCCAAGTGCTTGGGTCCCTGGACCCACATAGGAGATCTGGAATAGGCTCCTGGATCCTAGCTTCAACCTGGCTCATCCCTGGTTTTTGTGGCCATTTAGAGAGTTAGCCAGCAGATGGAAGACCTCTCTCTGTCTCTGCTTCTCTCTCTGTTAGCTCTGCCTTTCAAATAAATAAATCTTTATGAAAACAAAATCTCATTAAATAGAAAACAAGCTATTATTATCATTAAGGACCCTCTTTATTCCTGATAGCATTTTATTACCTCTAAATCAATTTTATCTGATATTAATAATGCTAAATCATCTGTCTTCCAGTACGGGTGTGGAGTATATGTTCCCACTTCCTCACTTTCAACCATTCTGGGTCAGTTAGTGTCGCCTGTACCTCTAGCACAGAGACAGATTTCTTTTTCTAAAGAAGTCTGGAAATTTGAGCAGAAATTGCTTTGTTTACACTTATTGTTATTAATGAGGTACGTGTATTTTTTTTTAAATTTTATTTATCAGAGAGAATTAGTGTACTAGTGATTCCTTCTACTGGTTCTCTCCCTCAGGCCTGCAACAGCTGGGGCTGAGGCTGGGGCTGGGGTGTGCTGGAGTTGAGGGTGGAGCTGGACTGGGCTGAGAGCTGGGGCTGGGGCAGGGGCTGGGCTGTGCTGGAGTTGAGGGTGGGGCTGGGCTATGCTGGAGTTGGGGCTGGGGCTGGGGCTGGGGCTGGGGCTGGGGCAGGGACTAGGGCTGTGCTGGAGTTGAGGGTGGAGCTGGACTGGGCTGAGAGCTGGGGCGGGGCTGGGCGTGCGGAGTGGGGCTGGGGCTGGGCTTGCTGGAGTTGGGGGGGTGCAGGGCTGGGCTGTGGCAGTGAGGTGGGCTGGGAGTTGGGGGTGAGGCTGGGCTGTGCTGGAGTTGGTGGTGAGGCTGGGCTATGCTGGAGCTGGGGGTGGGGCAGAGGCTGGGGCTGGGGCTAGGGCTGAAGCTGGGGTCAGGGCTGGGATTCAGGAACTCAACACAGCTCTATGATGTGCTGCATGAACCGGAAACCACCATTGGGAACCAAGGTGGCAATCGAAACCAGGCCTACAATATGGGATTGACCCAAAGCTCTTCTGATGTGTTAGCTTTTACTTCTCTTTTGGCCTTCTTTTGTTTTACATATCATGCTTTCGTATCTCTTTTTTTTTTTCGGACCCTGTCTCCTATAGCACTGGATTTTATGCACTCTGTTTATTTACTTCCAGTGACCTGTTAACATGCCCCTGAACTGTGTAAGCAGTTGAGAGTGCCTTCCTGCTCCTCCTCCCACTCTCAGCACTCCTGTTATTATCCTCTAGCAATCTGGCTTCCTCTTACACATCTCCCATTGGCTAATATCTATTTAGGTCCATCAGCTGCCTCATTCACCATCATGTCTTGCATCCCACCCCTTCCTCACGGGGCTCAATTTCTTTTTCATTCAAGTCTGTAATTTTGTAGATCCCCAAGGAGAGGCATGTCTGAAAATGTCTTTATTTATAGCTCTTGCTTGGAATGATAGCTTAGTGGGAATGTAATTCCAGGTTGAGTTTTCCTCTCCCTCGGGGCTAGAAGATGCTATCTGCTGCTGATTGGAGGTCTGTAATCAGTGTCATTGTTTTTCCTTTGCAGCTTAGCTTTCCCTGAAGGTCTCTAAGCCTACTGCTTCCTTCTGGCACTTTCATAGTTTCACCATGAAGCCTTTCATGTGGGTTTGTCTTCACTTCTCTAGCTTGGGATCCATGGGGCTGTCAGTTGTCGGAACAGGCTGGCTCAGTAGCAGTGTGAGCTGCTCACCCTGTTTATCTCATTGTCTCCCTTCGGAAGTCCAATGGGACTTAGGTTGCACTGCTCATTCTGTCTCTTCCCTGCGTTTCTGTCTTTCTCATCTCTGTTTCTCCATCTGGCAGTTGACTGTTCCCTCCTCCTGCTGTATCTCTCAGCTCCTTTCACTCAGGCCCAAACTCTGGGGGCTGTGGATGGGCACCACCTGTTGGAATGGCATCGGCTCCATCCGAGACCTGTTAATTTAACATTCGATACAGCGGGGCCAGGGTGTCTGTGAATGAACAAAGCCCCCCGAGATGCTAGTGCTCCGGGAAGTCGGGAACCCCTTGCTTTAGCCCATTTAGATGGATGCACTTTGTGATTTTTTTTCAAATCTAAATTTTTACCTCTTCTTTTATACTTTGTTCTCTGAGCAAGGTATGTATTTTCCTCCCCCTCTTAGATCTCTGTAATCACTTTAAACATACTTATTGCAGCGTCTCAGATTGCCGCTCCTGGGAGCCTTGAGTTCCCGCTTGGTTGCGCTGACTCCTTCCATTCCTTCTTAGTTTGTTTTTGTATTGTGACTTTATCATGCCTGAGGCTCTTAGTTCAAATGTCAAGGCTGCCCAGCCCTGAGGCGCTGTCTCAGGCAGAGGTCAGTAAGCTCTCTTCATAAAGGATTCTTTCCCTTTGTGAGTCACGTGATCGCTCTCATAGTTCACTCTAGCCATTAGAGTACAAAAGCATTCCTAGGCAATGTTGTAAAATGAACATGGCTATGTTTCAGTAAAACTTTATAAAAACAGGCAGTGTGTCAGATTTGGTCGAGGTGCTGTAATCTGCAAAACTATTCTTATTCTTGAACGGGCTTTAAAGTTAAAGCCTCCAGCTTCCCTCATTGTCTATTCCATCTCCTCTCTTCATGTAAAATATTATGCATATATATAATGTAACATAAATGTTAGATACATATTTGCTAATTTAAGACTCCTTGCTAAACTCATCTGAAGACACTGACATCGTGAGGAAACTGATAAAGCAGAATTCCAGGCCCTGATGCTGTGGGTTCTTTTAATTTTCTTTAAGAGAAAGAGAAAGACATTTTTTTCACTTACTGGTTCACTCCCCAAATGGCTGCAACAGTCAGGGCTGGGCCAGGCTGGAGCCAGGAGCCTGGAACTCCAACCAGCTCTCCTATGGACAAGGCACGTGTGACTCAAGTACTTGAGCGATCAACTGCTGTTTCCCAGGCACATTATCTGGGAGCTGGATCGAAAGTAGAGCAGTGGAGACTTGAACCAGTGTTCACATGGGATGCTGATGTCACAGGGGTGACTTAACCCTCTGTACCATGATGTCAGCCTGGTTCTGTGGTTCTGTTCCATTCCATGAGAGTTGGAGTTCAATGGCTTCAGCAGGAACCCTGAGCACATTCTAACACTCTCAAAAGTTTGCAGGATCCTTCTTTGTTGTGGAAAAGAATGCCAAGAATGAACTCAGTGTTGCCAGGCTTCCTACCCTAACATTGGTTTCAATTTTGTTTCAGTTCTCACTCAACGCAGATGCCATACGCTGATGAGTGCAAGTCCTGACAACCTGAGCCAAGCGGGAAGGCGCAGGCGATGAGTGAGTGGCCAGCAAAGCATCAAGAATATGACTCATTGGCAGCAGCTGTTTTGGTGGGGTCCCCTTGGCAGTGCTGGATCTAAAAGGACCTTCTCCCAGGAAGCCACACCTCATTCCATAATGAAATCCTCTTTAATCATAAGGCTGTACTGCAGAACATACTTGGAGAAAAAAAAAAAAACCTGAATTTCCCCCAATAGTTCAATAATGACAGTTTGAATCAAGTTTGTCCAAATCTTGCTACTTGCCTGCCCAGTAATCAGAGAATGAAGGAGTTGGCAAAATGTTTAAGGAATTTGATGAACTTTCCAATGTCAGAGAGGGTTAAAGTAAATTACAGTTATGCTTGCTATAGGCTAGCCCGTGTTCTTGCCCAGTGCTTTCATCTCTTGTCATTAGCACTCAGAGTTAACATTTATGGAAGAACTTCGATTGCATGATGCTCACGGAGCCAGCATTGCCTATGGGGGTTGGCACAGATGAAGGTACCTCCTCACAAGGCTCACGGAAAGTGAAATTCAGACAAATTGATTTGGCGGTATTTTTTTAAAAATCTATGAATACAATGGACCTTCAAAAATTTTCTGGAAAATGTGTATAATGAAAAAAGCTGCATAAATTTCAAGAATCGTTTTGCAGCAAAATAAACTTATCCTTTAATTCCATTTTCCCCCCATGAGCATTGTGAAATGCCCTTTTATCAACTCTTACTCCTCTGGAACAACCGGATAGAGGAAGTAAAACTCCACTCCCAAATTCTGAGAACACTGAGATGTGAAGAGGTGAAAGAACTTGCCTGATGCACAGGTATGCTAGTTAACAATCAGACCTAAGAAGCCTGATTGCCTCTGGCTACACATTGGAATCACTTGGGGGAAGTTTGAAAAAAAAAAAATTCTAGGAGTGACTACCATAGTTCCGGATTAAACTAATGGCTTCAGGGTAGTGACAAGTGCCCAGGCGCTGCAGGGGAGTCATCGCTGTAGACTAAAGTGTGGATTCTCAGACTAGTGGCATTGGCATTCTTTAGAATGCAAGTTCTCAGGGCCCCATCCCAGGAACCTACCCACTCAGCTGCTCTGGGTCTGGGCTAACAGTCTAAAGATTGAGGACCGCTGAGTGCTACTCCGATCCAGGTGAATCACATCTCTCCAGACCCCTTCCCCCCTGCAAATGCTGCCGCTCTTCCCGTGAAATGAGGGTGCCTGTGTCTCGTCTCTTGAAGCAGGGGGAGCTTAGCGGGCTGGCTTGGACTGTGTGAGGAAGGGACACCGAAGAGCGAATGTGCAAGTCCCCCAGTCCTAGCCTCACGAAGGCTGCAGCTGCTGCTTTTGCCGCCTCACGTTGTTTTTTGCCATCATTTGAGCCAGGTGGTCTAGCCCGCTGGCAGGGTAAGAGGTCACGAGGACCAGAACGGAAGTGCCCCAGCCGGCTCCACACCAACGCCAGCGCTGAGTGCCAGACCCAGGAGTGAGGCTGGCTCTGCACCCTCCTGCCTTGCTGGCTCACCAGCTGGACACAGCCGCTGGAGCAAGTTCAGGTAAGACAGGCAGAGGGTCTGCCCAGCTCCCTGGAGACTCTTGAAAAACAGCTATTGTTTTTAAGTTACCATCTCAGCGTGGTTAATTCCGCAGAGGGGGCTGAATTGCTGTTGTGTAGTTCATGGTGAGCTTTACCTTGATGGGGCACTGGTCAGCTCTGAAAAAGAGGGCTCTGTGAGGCTGGGAACTGGCCTGGTATTCCTACCAGATGGGGTACTAGGTATGTCACCTGCAGGCCTACCTCCTAGACATTGCCCTGTGCGGTCAAGGCAGGGCAGCTGTTTAAAGGGCCACATTTCTCCCCTATATTGGGGGTGCTGTCACCACCCAAAAAACTTAGTCTTTTAAGATTTACTTATTTGAGGAGCTGGCATTTTGGTATAGCATGTAAAGTTGCTGCCGGTGACACCAATATTCCATAAGGGCTCTGGTTTGTGTCCTAGCTGCTCCTCCACCTTCTAATGTAGCTCCTGCTAATGGCCTGGAAAAAGCAGTGGAAGATGGCTCAAGTGCTTCGGCCCC
Source organism: Ochotona curzoniae (assembly GCF_017591425.1). NCBI lineage: Eukaryota > Metazoa > Chordata > Mammalia > Lagomorpha > Ochotonidae > Ochotona > Ochotona curzoniae. Next base: position 15,964,763 of record NW_024465421.1, on the reverse strand, counting down.
TGCCAGCCATGTGAGAGACCCAGGTGAAGCTGCCAGCTTCAGCCTGGCCAAGTCCTGGCCATTGTGGCCATCTGGGGAGTGAACCAGCAGATAAAAGATCTGCCTCTCTCTTTGTCTCCCTGCCTCTCTCTCCCTCCCTCCCTTTCTCTCCTTCCCTCTCCTCTCTCTCCCTCCTCTCTGTCCCTCCCTCCCTCTCTCCCTCTCTCTCTCCCTCCCTCTCTCCATTCCCCCTTCTCTTGCCCACTGTCCCTTCTCCTCCATCTTCCTCCCCCTCCCTCCCTACTCTGGCCCCCTCCCTCCCTCTCTATAACTCTGACTTTCAAAAAACAGTTTAAAAAATTTACTTATTTGAAAGGCAGAGTGATAGGGAGGGGTGTGGAGAGAGATTTCTTCCACTTGCTGATTCATTTCTCAAATGGCTGCAACAGCTAAAGCTGGCCATGTTGAAACCAGGAGGCTTAAACTCTATCCAGGGGCCCAAGGACTTAACCAGGGGCCCAAGGACTTAACCATCTTCCACTGCTGTCCTGGGCACATTAACAGGGAGATGCACTGGAAGCAAAGCAGCCGGGACTTGAATTGGCAATCATTCTGGGACACTGGATTTGCAGAAGGCAGCTTAGCTGACTACACCACAGCAACAGCCTCCAGGAATTCTTAATCACCCTCTAATAAGAAGCCCTGCATTCTCATTTTGCAGCGGACCCACCATGCCCACCATACAGCCAGTCTTTGTAACATGCATGGTTCTCACTGACTGCTCCCAGCCCCTTTGGGAGCTAGAGCTGGGTGTGACTATCAGACACATCTTACCAACAAGGAAAAGGAAGCGCAGAAAAGGTGAATTCAAGGCTCTCTGAGCCCCAGTGTGCCAACCGCTGGGACGAGCCCTGTGGGAGCCATAGGGTTACAGCTGGAGTTTGCTTCCATCGCACACCATGAGCAAGTAGCGAGAGGGAGGTTGCTGACAGCCTGGCTAGTTGAGAGCATTTTCCAGGCATGGTGAGGCCAACACGCCCATAACTAGAATCGGGAGCATATTTAAATAACCATGGGGACAAGCAGGAGAGCGGAGGTCTAACCCGGGGGAAAACTCAGACCACAACAGAGGAGCACAAGCTGACTGTTTTTATTGCCATTGGTGGCCTAGTTCAGGCTGCTGGGTGGCCTGGAAATTGCCCTGAGAACTGGGCCTAGAGACTGGCCCTGGAAACCAGGCACTTTTCATTCTAGGGAATAGCTGGAATCACGCTGGGTACAGACAAAAAGCTTTTGGGGTGAGCACAAGGATTTTTTTTTTTTTTTTGGTGGGGGAAAACCAGGTTTGGGTTAAAAAAAAAAAAAAGAATTTAAAAAAACTGTAAAGGAACACAGCCAGGAAGTGACTAGCCATGCATATGTAGGGGGTGAACGCACACATCAGACTGAGTCTATAAAAAGCTAACAATTACACGGCTTTAACCACATGCCAGGCCCTATGCTAAGCACTACATGTGCACTACCTAACACTCCTGCATAGTCCTATGGGAACAGCAGTGTTCATCTGTGCTTGACAGGAAAGAAAACTGAGGTTCAAACACCGAAGCCACATCATAGCTTCCCATTTGCCTAGGCTCCCTGCTCCCCAAACTTCAAGAAAAGGCTCAGCAGGGTGGCATGGTGGTGATGGTTGGGTGGCAGTCCTAAGAAGCAGATTTGGAATGGCCAGGATGCAGGTATCCTGTCGGTGTCCCTGCTTCTGCCTCTCTCCTCCTGCCACCTGCTTTCTCTTCCTCAACCTGAGTCACTGTGCTGCTTTCCTCTGCTGCATAACAAACAACCCCGGAAACATGGCAGCTAGAAACAACAGTTTCAGAGCTCAGGGAGTCGAGGAGAGGGTGAGCTGGGTGTGCTGGCTCCAGATTTCTGGAGACTGTTAACAGGGCAGCGGGGTCTGCATCAGCTGAAGTCCCCACTGAGCAGGGTGCGAGGGGCCAAGCTGCAAGACGACTTGCCCCCAAGGCTGTGGGTAGGGAGTTCTTCATTTTCTCTTCATTGTAGCCTAATCTTAGAGGTGGCACATCATTATTGTATTCTGTTGGTCGCTCATAATGCCCCCTCAGTAAGAGGCAGGAAAATTCCAGGGCATAGAATCAGGGAATCACTGGGTGGATGTTGGCTACCACACCTTACGATAAGTCAGTTGAGTCACATAACTCTTCTCTCCAAAGCCTTATTGCTGCTTCTCATAGAAGTCAGAAGAAAATCCGCAGTTCCAACATCCAGGTGGACATTCACATTTGACGCTGCAGGGCCTGGTCCCTGATTATTCATTCTCTCCCCACCCCTCCTCTCCACCCCCTAGTTCACTATGTTAAAGAGATTCTGTTTATTTGAAAGGCAAAAGGACAGAGAGCCATCTACTGGTTTACTCCCTAGCTGGTTTCAACAGCCAGAACTGAGTGAATCAGAAGCCAGAAGTTCAAGCTAGGTCTCCCATGAGGGTTGGCAGGGCACTTGGGCCATCTTCTGCTGCTCTCCCAGGTGCATTAGAAGGAGCTGGATTGGAAACAGAGTAGCCAGGACTTGATCTGGTGGTGCTCCTGACCTGGAATGCTGGTGTTGCAGACAACATCCTAACCTGCATCCCAATGCCACCCCTGCCCCACCCTCCTAGTTCACTTTAATCACCTTCACTGACTCTTTGGATTCTTCATTGTATTTAGCACTAACCCCGCTCTGCAGTCCCTTGCAGGTGCTTTTTCCCTCGGCCTAGAACTACCTCCCACGTCTCCTCACAGAGCACCTGGAGGCTGCCCCTGCCCACACTCCTGGAATGAATAGCAGCCAATGTTGTTCTTGAGCCCTTGGGTTTGCTTTCTTTGGTTTTGTGGTTCTTATTTGTGGTAGATGATCACTTAACAAGGAGGAGGGGACTTCCCTGCCCCATGGGTGTCATACTTGGCCATTCAACTTGCTTTGGCCATTTGAGATGGCCAAATGACATGTGCCGATTCCCAGTCAAGGCCGTAAGATGCATGCTGTATGCTTCACTGGTCCCTCCTGCCATAAGAAGAGACCACACCCTTGGTAGCTTGCTGACTACAGAAGAAAACTAGAACAACCTTAAACAGAGCCACATGCAGCTGAGCCCAGCCCAGGGCAGGCGGTGTCTGGTCTGCAGCCATCAGCAACATATCAATATATATAGTTAGCCATTCTGTTCAGGAGTGGTTTTAAAATGGCATCATTGTGTTAATGGCTAACTGGTATACCTCCTGACCATTTTAATAACCTGTTCCCATCTTTAGAAAAGATACTGCAAACTGAGTTAGAGCTTCACCTTCGAAGTATGCCCAGTGTCTAGAATGATGCCTATCTGTCACATAATAGTCACTCGATCAGTACTAGCAAATGACAGTGCATGTTCTAAGTGCAAAAAAGCCTATTTGCTTAACCTTGCCTTCAGATGAGCCCCTCAGATTGCAAAGTGTTACAAAAAAGTCGGTTCTAAGCCACACACTCCTGACCAGGGAAATGTGACACATAGCAGGCTGCTTCCCCTGGTCTGTCAGATGCTATTCTCTTCACCTGGGTCATACCAGCAGTCAGCCAGAAATGACGGGCCTCCCCCTTGCCTGAGACCGGAAGGAAGGGCTGCTCCAAAGCCTGCTGGCCCACCTGGCCGTGTGGCTGTCCCCTGAGGGAGGAAAGCCAGAGAGATGGTGGCTGAGCATTCACAAAGGGAGGAAATAGCGCACCCTACCCCCACTCACACCCCCATTTCTGCCTGCGCAGCTGCACCAGGACCACCCCTTTCTTGGCAGGGAGGAAGGGGAAGCTGGGGGAAGGCTGTAATGCAAAACAACACAGGGAAGTGACAGACTCATGAGAAAGCAGAGGCAGAGAGAAACTGAACCCGAAATAAGTTACTGTTGGAGCTTTCAAAGAGCACATTAAAAAAAAAAAAAAAAAAAACAAGATCAACTCAGTAGTGCCATCTTAGGGCAAGTATTTGGCTCCTAGAATGTGAGTGGAAGACCCAAATTAAGGTCAAGGCCCCTGATTACAGCCTTGGCCTAGCCCTGGGTTTTGGCAGCCTAAGGGAGTGAACCAGCAGGTGGCCAATATCTCTTTTTTTGCCTTCCAACTGAAAATTCATAAAAATCTCTTTAAAAGAAATTTCTGGAAAAGAACATAATGATTTATATATAAATGTTTGTATGTTCCAAAGGAAAACCATGGGAAAGACACATACACACACACACGCACACCCCACTACTGGCTGCTGAGGGTTTCATGTGAGCAGCACTTTGAGAGTAGGCCAGAAGCAGACTTCACCCTGGGCTTTAAGCCACTTCCGGCTGATTTGTTCTTGTTTATGATGAAAGCTTATCAATGTACAGTAATCAATACTGTAGCCAAAGGCTTTGCACATGAAGATAGTTGCAGGGTTTTTTTCTCCCTCCATGTGAATGGACAAGATGCTCCTGGAGTAATGGGATGTGGCTGCAGGCTGTTGTCTGATTTCATGGTGTTCTTGACAGGGACTCTTCTCTGCATGCTCCCAGGAGCTGCTCTGGAATGGCATCCATAGCAACTGGCTTCTGCCTGCCTGCTTCTCCTGGTGATGTTGTGGCTGATCTTCTGCAACTGTGCTGACTTACTCCTTTTTGGGGGGAGGAGCCGGAGCCAATAGCACTGCCCAATTCTGCTGACATCTCCATGGTCTGGGTAGTTCTTGGCTCCACCTGTTTTCTAATGTCCCAGTTTATTTTTCCAACATCATGTGGAGGATCAATGAGGAAAACTTGCCTCTTAGTATGGCCTCTCGGATCTTTCTCCACTGGTTTAGGAAATAGAAGCTATGGGACTTCTGAAATGGGAAAGGGGGCTGATCCTATCCTCTTACTGTCCATTATTATGACAAAATGTGACTAGGGAACACACAATTATAAAAGTTCATGTAGCTCACAGCTGCATAGGCTCAGTCTCCAAGGTCAGGTGGCTCTTGTGCCCAGAGAGCTAAGAATGGCCAGCAGATGTATGGTGTAGTGCCCAAATAAGAACAGCATTTAGAGGGTGAACATCTGGCCACCCCACATAAAGGAATACCCTTTGTGAATGGGCCAGGGGGATTTTAAGAAAAGCCTCTTTTCCAACCTCAGCCAAGTGAACAAGGAACTTTGGAAAGAGGTCCCGGGCCTCAGAGATCAAAAAATTTCTGTGGATGACTCAGAAGGATAGTGAGGGTTGAGGCCTCTGTGGTCCATAGGCATAAGTGGGCCCGTCTCTTGTAGAACTCATGTGGGTTTGTTCACCTTCAGGATGGGAGTTCTCATGTTTCCTGTTGGGATTCTGCCATGGAATATTCCTCAGCAACTAGAAGGAAGCGACAACCGCCTTCACCTGATGAGGTAGGAGACTCTCCAATGCATCGGGCCCAGTAAGAGGAGCCCAGCTCGCAAGCTGTGCCCTACTCCGTTCCACATATATGACCTCCTATAAAAAGGTGGAACTGCAGGTGCAGGAAGCAAATCACGGACTTCCAGGGGGCTGGTCTTGGGGGATGATGATCACAGTCGGGTAGTAGGAGGAAGGCTTCAAGGGGGCTGATGCAAATATTCTGTGTCATGGTTATAGGAGTGAGTTGGTTGCATACATTTGTCAACATTCAAAGGCTATTTGCTTACTGTATGCCATGAATGCCTTTAAAAAACCTTAAAATTCACAAAATGAGATGCCACTGCACCCTTACTAGCATGGCTAAAATGACTGACCAAGTGTTGATGAGGATCTGGAGCAACTGGAACTCCTGTGCATTGTTGGTGGGAATGCAAATAAAGTTTATGGAGAAAAAGAGAGATGGGGTTTGGAGGACAGATGGAACTGAGCTTGACAATAGACACTGGGCAACATTGGGATTCTAGGGCTCACTTTGTTCACCAATGTGCATGCTGACAGTAGTACAAGTTTGCCTGCTTGGCAGAAGGATTGTAAAGAAAGAAGAAAATGTTCGCAGAATGCTTAGTACAGTGCTTGAGCTGGGGACTCAAAATGAGGTCTTGCTGATCATTATGTTGTCATTTTTGTAACTAATGTCTCTAGGTTTCCCTAGAGATGGAAGGGCGCCTCTCTGTGTAGCACTCTGCTTTGTTGTTGGCAAAACTCTGAATGCATGTTTGTCATACGAGAGAATGAACAAAAGAAGTCACATGCCAGTGGTGGGCATGGGGCCTCGACGCGAGTGGGCCTGCTGCAGGGAGGGAGCAGTCACTCTTGGGAGGGTTCCATTCGGAATGCACATGAGCTAATGTTTGGCTCCTCAGTGTGACATCCGGTTGTCCCCTTAGGTTGAAAAGTTCAGGAATTCTGTTCTACTTGCTCTAGGGGACTTGGAGAGGTGGTCTGCCTCCTATTGCGCTCCTAAACATTTACACAAGTGTTCAATCTCAAGTATGTGGGTTTAAAAAAAACTTGTCCAAGAAAGCCTAAAGAAAAGACCTCTTTGAATCTGAATGTTCTTGCTGGGAATGTATATAGAAGGTGGGGAATGTACTGAAATTGTGTTTAGGAGCCAGCGGATGGCAAGAGGATTCCAAAGGGAAGATTAAAATCTTGGTGAAATTTCCACAAGAGCACCCTGGACAGGGATGGTTCATCAAGTTCCGAGGGGTCTGAGCAGCCCCTCTGAGGGGATGGAGGCATAGCTGTGTAGCATCAAGAGGTGGAACTGGTGCTTACTGGAAGCAGTGCCCCAACTTCAGTGGCTTAATATGCTGTACCACAACCCTGGTCTTAAGTTCTCTCTTTTAGCATTCAATGCACATTTAAAATTTATTCTTACTTTGTATACAGTAGGTAATTTACATCTTGTTATGACATATATTTAGTTTTTGGAAAATATTCATTGCATGAAGGTCCCGATTGCTATTAAATATTAGTTTGTACCTTTTATTCAAGCTAAAAGATGGTACACAATTTCACACACACAAAAAATCTGATTCTGGGGCAGAATGGGAATGCTTCTAGACCGGATCACAAATATACTATCCACAGTGTCAGTCCACCTCCGGCTGCCACAAGGATTTGCACACTTGTGAGCTAGGAGTTGCCAAGACCAGTGGGATTATACAGAAAACAGTGTAACCAACAAATAGCCAGGTTTCTCAAAGCTTTGCATCCCTTCAGAGCTGCATGGCCTTGTGCAGCCCATGCCACGGAGCACACAGGCCTTCCCTTTCCCTGGCCTCCATCATATCCCCGCCATTCCTGCTTCCCGTGGTGTGACTCCTGCCCCAGCCTCTCCCTGCTCCCTCCCTCCTCTGTCCTAGTGCAGTCTGCTCCTCGGATAGGCTTGCTCTACTTCCAAGAGGCCTGTGGGAGGGCCTCAAGTTGGACCCTGACTTCTCCAGATGGTGGTTTGGCACTCCCAGTCCAGATTCTCTGTCAATTCCTCTCATGGGGAAACTTAGGCAAGCATGCAGACCTAGGGAGAGAGAACTGGACTATCCATCTGCCTGTGCCGAGGTTGAAGCAGTCACAGAGGAATGCAAGTATGTACTCAAGCATAACATACAAACATGTCCACCATGGAGACATCAAATCTGTGAGGCAAACTTTTGTTTACTGCCAAAGAAATTCCCATTATATCATGAAGGACAGAAAGCAGGCACAAAACTGTTTATCATCACTGATAAAATGTCCTGTATATATATAAAACAAAATTCAAGAAGGATGAATGCCATCTTTGAGCCACAGAAGTGCATTATGTATTTTTTTGCATTCTCCATATGTATTCCACAATTAAATAAGAGGTATGTTCCAGAAAAAGTTGCTCTTTTAAAAGGATTCATTTGGAAGGCAGAATGTCAGAGAGAGGCATCTCCCATCTACTGGTTCAATCCCTAAATGCCACCAACAGCCAAGGCTGGGCCATGCCAAAGCCAGGAATCAGGAACTCTATCTGGGTCTCCCACATGTGGAGACTGTAGGAGAGACCATTAATCCACTCATCTCCCAGGGGTCATTAGCAGGGAGCTGGCTCAGGAGGAGAGTAGCCAGGTCTGAAGTATGTATTCTGATGTGAACTTGTCCCAGGCAGTTTAACCCTCTGAGCCATAATGCTGGCCCCATGAACACAGTCATTTGTCATTTCCCAGGAAGATGCAGATGGCTGTGCTGTAGAAGTGCAGATCCAGAAGTGTGGGTATATGTGTGGGTGTCAATATCTTCCTGTGTGTGTGCAAGGAACCAGAAGGCTGGCCATCTTTACACTGATTTTACCATCAGGACTCCAGGTTGTGACAGAAATGCCCTAGAGGCTCTGTTGGCATGATTGAAAACCGTGTCAGCGGGGCCTTGCCCTGTCTCGGCGGTCTCGGACATGTTGGAGGCTACAGACTCTCCATGCGGTGGTGAGATGGTTCTTGTTGGCCTGGCACCTGGCTCACCCCAGTTCCAGGAGACTTGGTTCTCTCCCAACAATCCCAGAGAGAGTACGGGAGGGTCTTGCTCAGCCACATTGGCGTCTCTTGGTCAGCAGCAGCAGCAGCAGCAGCAGCAGCTGGTCCCAAGCCAGAGGGATGCAATGTTTAAGAGTCTCAGTTTCCAGGGTGAGGTCCGGCCCTCTAGAAGCCCAGCACTGGGCTTGTATCAAGCTGTTTCTCCTTGGGGGGTCCATTGGCTATAGACACAGCATATGACAAAGTAAGAGGCAGGCATGTGGTTCCTCAGTGGTCTGTGCAAGTGCAGAAGAACATCTCCATCCTTCTAGTTCATATTTTGCAAAGTCACAAAGGCACTACTGGCAGCGATCATCACCTGCATTGTCCATCAGAGAGTAAGGAATGATTGATGGCCATTGTGGCGTTGGTTGTCTCAGTGCCTGAGAGCAGGGAGTAGCTGTTGGGGAGGGATGGGGAGGGATTGCTAATGTGCACTGGGTTGAGCCTCTGGGCAGAGTCAGAATAAAATAAGACAAATGGGGAACCTATTTAGACAAAATAAATATTCAATGGATTTAGCTGGTCTTTGCCTTCCTAAATCAGTGAGGCAATTTCAGTCCTGGCGCTGGCGAACCTTATTGGAGAGCAGGATTTCCCGAGGGTTGCCAATTGCCTCTGGGAAGTCACAGCTGGAGAGAGCACAGAGCGTGACTAATTGCCAGTCACAGAAGGAAAGAGTTTTCAGACAACCAGGTTTAATTCACAATATTATAACATTTAATTCATAATATTCAGATAAGCTCACACACACACACACACACACACACACACTGCTTATCTCACTTGATTTTGCTTGTTCAAACAACTCCTTTACCACTACTTCCCTAGAAACATGACAATGCTTGTCTAGAAGCATTTAGTGTCTAACAGCACGCATCAGCATTGTAAGGTTCCTGGTGAAGTCACAAAAAAAAAAGCCTTCCCACTGCGGAACGATGTGGTTAGTTAAGACATGTTTTCCGAGATGCCTAGCTAGTTTTGTGAAGGTGTCATATTTCTGAACTTGCTGGCAATCTGGTTATTCAGCCCTAAAAAGCAGGGGGGCTCTGACACGTGCTGCCGCGGGGCTGAGCCCTGGGGACAGGGGTGTGGAGTGAAACACACCCCTCACAAGAGGACTGTTAACTGACTCAGCCACATAGGGCATCTAGATTCATGGAGATGGAGTAGGATTGTGATGTCTGGCTCAGTGGGCACATTAGCAGGGATCTGATCGGCACCCATATGGGATGCCAGCACTGTAGGCAGAGGTTTAACGTGCCATGAGTCAACACTGGCCGCCATAAATCACTCTTTGACATGGATTCCACCCAGCACCCTATTGCCAAAGTTTGGATGTGAGCTTGAACATCCTATTGCAAATGCAGTTAACACTTTTCCCATGGGCCTCCCTATCATCCCTTTCCCGTCCAGCCACAACCGCAGGTGCACACAACTCTTACCAGGTAGGCTCTCCAGAAGGACTGGATGGCGATTGCTGCTTGCTCTTCTGTCAGCAGAAGGGAGAGGAGGATTGGTGGCCGTGGGCTGAAAAGCAACAAAATGGAGTTTGTCTCTGAGTGTACATTCCAGGCCAGTGAAGTTGAAGTGCATGCATGCTTTTAGGTCCTGTAACACTGCCTGAAACAATGTCACCTCAAGATCTGCCCTGGTGGTATTTTCCACATCATGGTGGGAATTTGGATCGTAAGTGCCACCTTTAAAGTCACAACAGCGTACTCCTTTTTTTCTCCCAAATGTTTAACAGAGGCACTGACTGACAGGTCCTGGAAATCTAACTGCTTTCCTAGGTTTCCCCCCAAAGCACAGCACAGCCATCTCTGAAAAGCGAGGGGCATGACAGGATTTGCAGACCAAGAACAAAAGGGTAACTCTGACAGAACGTAGGTCACACAGAGGCTATCCCCCAATAGGGGAACCCCCAAAGTGACCCTGGAAATGGGCCGTGCTCTGGCGCCCTGGCCCCCAAGCTCTTCATGATGACAGCTGGGAGTCACAGTAACACTGCAGAGAGGTTAACTAACCCGCTCTACGTCACACACCCTGAAGATGGCCTAAACAGGGTCTGGGCCCAAACCCACCCAATCCGCCAAGCCCAGGGGTCCCTCCCTCAGGCATATTGACACCACTCCTCTCAAGGCAAACTGCAGCTGTCCAGTCTGGCACAGCAATAGCAAAGCTTAACTGGCAACAGGGCTCTATTCTACAGGGTCTGGGGTTTTGATTTCCCTCTGTACTTTTCACTTAAAAAGCCAAGAGAAAAAGGACACCTTGATTTGGGCCATAATTACTTGAATGAATAAATGCTCTTTTGAATGACTCCAGAATCAATGAAAGGCAAGCCAGGAGGACCATGGGGTTATTGAGATCTCTGGCGGGTGTGGCCTCATCCCAGCCTCTGGCTTTCAGGCTGTGAGAGGAGACGGAGACTTTTATGGAGAGATGATTACACCCCGCAAAATGATAGCATTGTCAGAAACCTTTCCTAATGTCCACTTTTCCATTCTCCCTCTCTCTGCTCTGTTTTTGTGTTCACCTGCCCTTGCTTGATCTCTGGCTTTCTGGACTGTGACCAGAGCATGAGTCTCAGGCCAGACACCTGCCACGGGAGGCCCACTGGCTCCCGGCTTTGCGCTGCAAGTGGTCCCATCCATCGACTTTATCCTCTCAGTCTCAGCATCATCAAGCCATATCCCCAGGAGAATCCCCCTTTGCAGGTTAGAAAACCACCTTGGCCTTGTCTTTGAATGGAGCACTGACATGTAGAATGTGATTTGATGTTCAGTGCCCTTTCCCACCCCCTTCCCACTGACCTTGCAACCCCGTGGCTCCCACTGTGCTGCCCCTGTCAGTCCCCTCATGTGCAGTGCTCCTTCCCGCCTCCGAGCCTTTTCTAAAGGTTATTCCCCTGCCTCAGACATTGCCTGATCCCCAACCAGGGGTACCTGTACAGTTGCACAGGTTGGAATCTATTCAAGGACATCCCTCTGCTAAAGCCCAGCCCAATCCCTGTCTGTAAGGCCATGTTTCTCAGTGTGGGTCTTTTTCTGATCTGCTCAAATACACCTTAAGGCTTGTGGGCGCTCCCTTCTTCAGCTTCCCTTTTATGCCTTTATCTATATATTTTTTAAAATAATTATTTGAAAGGCAGAGTGACAGAGAAGGACAGAGAGCTTCCACAGCGGGTTCACTCCCCAGGTGGCTGAGGAGTTGAGTCAGGCTGAAGCCAAGAGCCTGGTATTCCTTCCAGGTCTCCCGTGTCAGGAGCAGAGGCACAAGCACTTGGGCTATCTTTTGCGGCTCTCCCAGATGCCTTAGCAAGAGAGATGGATCAGAAGTTGGGTAACTGGGACTTGAACCAGTGCTCTGATATGGGATATGAGCATTGCAGGCAGCAGCTTAATGTGCTGTGTCAAGATGCTAGCACCTTATTCTTCAGTGTAATTTTTTTTTTAAAGTGCTTGAGCAGGTGAGAGCCCAGTGAAACTCCCTGGGATTTACCTCCCTAGTCCTTCCCCCAGTTTGGAGCTCTCTGCCCCTGTGGTTATCTGATGAATTGCCCCCATCTTCTCCTGGATTGGAAGACGCACAGGAACAGAGACCCATGCCCCACAGTTGCTCCTCTGTATTCTCAGCACTCCATGCAATGTCCAGCATGAAGTAGTCGCTCATTAAATGCTCAAGGGGAAGGTATGGTTGCCTCTGTGTGAGTTCTGAGCTGATTCAGTTAGTGCTGAAGGAGGGTGAACAGAGCATCCTGCTGAGAATGCAAACTGCCCAGGAAATGCGGGGAGTGGCCCCGAGGGAGGGACTCCAGTGCAAGTCCAGCAGCTGTTGGGTGTTACCCAGCAGGAAATGCAGTTGTTTTCCCAGAAAGAAAAGAACGCAATAGGGAAGCAAAAAGCCACAGTGATAGAGCCACGTCGTCTCCGTAGTGACCTGGGCAATGTGTGCCAGCATTGGGGCAGCTGAACAAAGTGTAGTTGTCACTGGTTTCACTGGGGAGACCTGGTGGCACCTCGGTGCTCAACTAGTGTTTTCCTGCCTTAAGTATGTTTTTCACTGCAGGTGGCACAAAGCCTCAGATCACAGGTACTCGTGTTTCACATGGGGTGGGAGGAAATGAACAGAAAAATCTCCCACACACAAGAGGGGTCAGGCCAACCCAAAAAAGAAAACCCTGACTCGCTCACTCTGCATCACAATGACATCTCCAAGAAGCAAAGTGAGGGACTTGAAGGGACACCGTGCATGACATCTCATGTTCTAGCTAAACAACAGGGTACTGTCTGGCTCCCAAAGCGAGACTCAGTATAAGCCCCAGTTCATTGGGCCAAATGGCATGGGATAGAGTCTCCCAAGGGGAGTCCCCAGGAATGACCAGTCATCTCAGCAGCCCAGGTCCCGTTCTCTCTTTTGCAGTCCGCACAACTGTTTTTGGGGCACAAAAAGCAGAGATGACTGCTCATCAGCAGGGGACCAGGGAGAGAAGAGCCAGGCAGCATGGTCCTGGTCATGGGAGAAGGCAGCTGAACTTCTCCAGGGCCTCCATTAGACATCAGAATCAGGCAGTGTGTTCAGGCAGGCACAACAGTATTGTGGAGCTGTTTCTCGGAGCTGTGTTCTTGGTGATGCTTGTTGCCTGTGCGTTTCATCTTACAAGTGCAAATGAAAGACATGACCCCTGAAAGTCAATGCTGTCACTCTGGAGGAAGGACAAAACTGTATTTTTCTGATTCTCTGTGTGTGTCGGTATAAATGCATGTGTTTGCATGCTCGTGCTTCTGCCCCCTTTGGGATGGGGAGGAAAAGAAATGCAGCATGTAAGGCAATAGAGCATGCTTACAAGATGCTAGAAGTCGGTCTCCGTCAGCTCCTCTGCCTAGTTCTAAGACAATCATGGAGACAGATCACATTCAAGCAGAATAGAATAGAAAGAAGGAACACTTGTTTGACACCAACAAATAATGGCTAGCATTGTGGTGTCGTGGGTAAAGCTGGTGTTGCAGACCAGCATTCCATACAGGTGCCAGCTCCTGTCCCAGCTGTTCTACTTCCCATCCAGCTCCGTGCTAGGGGCCTGTAAGAAGCAGCAGAGGGCTAGGGGCCCTGCCACCCACAAGGGAGACCTGGAAGGAGCTCCTGACTTGTGCCTGGCTGTTGTGGCCATATGGGAGAGTGAACCAGCAGATGAAAGATCCCTCTCTTGGTCTCTCCCATTCTAACTCACTCTTTTAAACAAATCTTCCTTAAAAAGTTAAATAACTGGACACTTAAGTTTGCGAATGCAAAGTCTGTCCACTTCTCATCAGGCATAAGATTAAGTTGTTTTCTTAGAATATGAAAGTCCTGTCTGGATGCAAAAGTCATTTATGAAGATGACCTGTATCTAAAGCCATCATCACCATCGAGCCTTGCAATGGTATCAGTAATGTCCACTCTTGGCGTTCAACAATGAGACCTTACCAGTCCTTGAGTTCCATTTGTATTAGCTTCCCAAATGATGAAGGCATCATGTTCTTAAGAGCTCCGAATATTGTGGAGAAGTACAATATATGTCTCAGGAGTGGTACTTATGGGTATATGATGATTAGCTCATTAAAGTGGATTCTCATAGGGTTTCTTCCACTCCAACCTCCTATGGTATGAGGTCCAAGTACCAGTAGTGCTTTCCTCCCTGGTGACCTTAAAGCCCATTTAGAAACCTAGGTTTCTGGGATGTGATCTTGCTCTCACCCACTGCCTGGGCTTGACCTTGGGGCATCAATACACCGTGACCACCCAGCACCAGGATAAGTCATGTGACTGGGTAAACAGAGAGGAGGTACATATTAGCAATTGTGTTGCTGGAGCTGCTGCATGTCTGGATAACAGGGCTCACTAAAAAGGAACAGCATGACCACATGCCTGCTGTGGGTGCATTGGGCATAGCCATCTCAAAAACCAAGGCAGTGGGGTGGGTGTTTAGCTAGTGATTAAGAGGACCATGGCTCACCTCATAATGCTGAGTTTGATTCTTGGCTCCAGCTCCTGCCCCTAGCTTCCTACAGATGTTTGGCCTGGTAGGTAGCAGTGATGGTTCAAGTTCATGGGTTCCTGCCACTCATGGTAGGAGACATGGATTGAGTTTATGACTCTCAGCTATGGCTCTAGCCCAGCAGTTGCAGACATTTGGAGAGTAAACCAGCTGATGGGAACTCTGTGTGTGTATCCTTCTCTAACTGGTTCAGTGATGTCTCTAATGCAACTCAAGGGGAACCTCCTCCTACTCCTTCTCCCCCTGGTCCAAGGAGTGAGCCCAAGATTGGGTGACTCCTTTATCTTTGTGCCACCAACTCCCTCTCTACTTTGGTGGTTTGGATTTCTTAGAATATTTTTTTAACAAGTTATAAGTAAGTAGGATTATAGCAGCCCAATTATGTTGAACTAGAGTCATCAAAATAGGAAAAGAACAGCTGGCAATGCAATGATACACATGCTTCATGATGACATAGAAAAAAACAACAGTACGTCAGTTTACAGCTGTAATTTAGGAAGAGGGAGATGTGTATATGCTATTTTACCAGCTCTGTAACAACTATATGCGATATGAAAATTTCTGAGGTCACAGCTAGTGGCCAGCTCACAGGTACTGCAGGTGATCAACTGAGGTCTGTTGCCCCTATTCATAATTAAAGGCGGTGCTGACTTAGAGACATGAGAAAACAGGTCACTACCCCATCCCACCCCTTTCCTGCCTCTTCCAACTTTCAGGGCCCCGAATTATAGGCAGTGGTGGCTGCAGCCATGGAAAAGGGGAAAGATGAGTTTTCTATGCAATGTGAGGTTGAAGGCTAAGGAGTTAAAAATAAATAAGCTTAAACAGGATAAATGTAAAACAGTGCAAGAGAAAGTAAGAATGGAAATTTGGTGCAGAAGTGAAGGTGCCACTTGGGAGATGCCCTACATCCTATGTCAGAATGCCCAAGGTTCAAGTTCTGGCTCTGCTTCTGTATCCCACATCCTGCCAAGGTACACCCTGGAAGGCAGCAGGTGATGGGTCCCTGCTACCCACATGGGAGACAAGATTGAATTCCTTGCTCCTGCCTCTGTCCCAGTCTAGCCATGGCCATCGTGGGCTTTTGAGGAAAAGCCCATAGCGATTCATTTCTCTCCTTTTCAAATGAGTTTTTAAAAATCCAATAAAGTAACCAGAAAGATATATAGAATTTAGCCACAAATTTATTTAAAATCTCTTCCCAAATGGAAGAATTTAATGTAATACATGAGCAGTTAGTTGGTAGGGGGAATCCTTTTATACTTTTATTTCCACTAAGTTGTGATGCACAATAGCATACCATTTTTGGAAACAGTTGCCACTCAGCCAGGTGCTCAGACTTGAAATCTCCAAGTTATCCTTGGCTGACCTCTAATCCCTCAACAAATCTCCTTGGTCCCAACCTCAAAATACATCCCTTGTCCAACTCCACACTGCCCCTGGCCACCACCTTCTGCTAGCACGCCTCCTCACAGGCCCATCTCTGCTATCGGGAGAACTTTAGTCAACACCTCCCCTCCCCAGCTAGCTATCACCATGAACTCGTGTGTGTGTGTGATTTTTGTTTTTATTTGAAACAGAGAGGACAGACAGACACAGAAAGCTCCCATTTTCTTATTTACTCCTCTAAACACCTGCAGTAGCCAGGGCTAGGCTAGGCTGAAGCCAGGAGTCAGGGGCTCCATTTGGGTTTCCCACGTAGGTGGCAGGGACCCAAGTACTGAGCCATCTGTCATGCGGAAGGCTGATATCTGTCTTGCTACTTAACACGTTCGTCACCTGCTGCCTTCCAAGCTGTACGTTCACAGGAAGCTGCGATCCAAGAGGAGAGACGGGGGCTCAACACACCCAGCACTCCAATATGGGCTGTGGGTTTTCCAAGAGTTGCTTTTAAGTGCTGGATGAAGCACCACCACCCCCTCCCCAAAGTGATCCTTTAAAAAGGAAAATCAATTGCCTTGCTTTTCTGCTCAAAAGCCTTCTGTGCTTTCTTACTACACAAAAACAGCAAAGCCAGACCACATGGCCAAAACCCCAGGCAGGTCTTCTGCAGTCCAGCCAGCTGCTCTGGCCTCAATTCCTCCCACTCTCGTGGTCTCCCTCATCTATTCTCACATCCCTCACCAACATTGTTCCTATTTCAGGTTCTGCATGGTTGCTGTTCCGGTTTGTCTGAAGTGCTCTTCCTTCCAGTCCCATTCAGGGCCCTTTGAAATGTCGCCTCCACAGAGAAACAATCCTCCCCGGCTTCTCTGGGCATCCCAGGAACCCCCTAATTTAAATCAGAGGTGTGGCTAACCTGGGAACCTCTAATTACAACTGGCATCTGAAATGGGGACATTTGCATGGGGGCAGTGCCAACTCCAGGTGGTTCACGTTGAATACAAAGCATTCAATCTTTGCGTCCCCAGTGGGCATCTGCAGAGAGCTGATATGCAACACCTGTACACGGTGTCAGAAGATTTTTCTTTGATTTTCTTTTAAAGCAGTTCTAGTTTCTAAAAAGATACTTTCATTTTATTTTCGAGAGACAGGGGTAGACAGAAAGCCTCAATCCTCCGGTTGACTTTCTCAGTATCCACAACAACTGGGGCCAAAGTCAAGGGCCTACAGAACTCCATGTGGGTCTCTGCTGTGAATAGGAAGGACACAGGTACTTGAACCATCACCTGCTGCCTCCCGGGGTGTACACTAGTAGGAATGTAGGATCCGAAGCAGGGCCAAAACTCGGACCCAGATGCTCCAATGGGTGCCTGGGGCATCCCAAACAGTGTCTTAACCACTGTGCCCAATGCTTGGCCCTGGTTCTGGAATACTTGTGAGTATAGAAACTGAGCGCTTTTTTCCTCCCTCTTTTAGTATCTGCCCCCAAGATATCCATGTGTAACCCCTAGGCTCTGAATATATATGGCCAGTAGGACCTTACTTGTCTGATTAAGTAAGGATATTGAAGGGCGGAGGTTGGCATGAATTTGCCAGGTAGCACAAAGATCTAATCGCATTGATGTGGGCGGTAGAAGGTATATTACATGAGGAGACTTCAACAAGTTTGTGGGAAAATGGAATTAAAAGGTAAGTTTAAGGAGTGGGTGTTTGGCATGGCAGTTCAGGTTCCACTTGGGACACTGTATCCTATGTGAAAATACTTGTGTTCAAGTTCAGCTCTGCTTCTGATGCCAGCTTCCTGCTAATGTGCTCTGGGTGGGGAGCAGCAGGTGACAATTGACGTTCTTGGGTCCCTACCATCTATATGGGAGACCTAGATTGAGACCTGGCTCCTGGTTTTAGTTTGGTTCAGCCCTGGCTGTTGTGGGCATTTGGGAAGTGAACCAGCAAATGAAACATTTTTCTTTGTCTCTCCAACTTTCAAATAGTTTTCAATTTTTTTTTTTAAAGAAAGAAGATTTACTTATGTTTGAAAGACACAGTTACAGAGAGAAGGGGAGACAGAAAAAGAGAACTTCCATGCTGGTCTGACACCAAAAACCTAGAACTTTTTTC
Source organism: Ochotona curzoniae (assembly GCF_017591425.1). Classification (NCBI taxonomy): domain Eukaryota; kingdom Metazoa; phylum Chordata; class Mammalia; order Lagomorpha; family Ochotonidae; genus Ochotona; species Ochotona curzoniae. The sequence goes on along the minus strand of NW_024465421.1, from coordinate 15,946,739 downwards.
TGGTTCTTCCCCATAGTTACAAGGACACGTGGGCATGGGCTACCCACTTTCACTGCTTTTCCAGGCCATTAGCAGGGAGTTGGGTCAGAAGCAAAGCAGCCAGGACTTGAACTGGCATGCTTATGGCATATTGGTGCCACAGTTAGAGGGTTAAGCTGCAATGGACACAGCTGTGAAGTAGACGCAAGAGGTCACAGTGATGCAAGGAAGGGATCCCAGCCAAGGAACATGGGCCACCTCTAGGAGCCAGAGAACGAGGTCTCCCTAGAGCTTCCAGCCATGCTTACACTTGAACTTTAGCTCAGTGAAACTGACTTGAGGCCTATCGGAGCATAAACTAGTGTTGTTTTCCACCACACAGTTTGTGAGAGAAGTGTTATCCCAGCCATGGGAAGCTGAGACCCACCAAACAAATGGCCCAGCTGCAAGTGGAACCCAGGTCAGTCTGACCCTCCTTCTACAGGCTGTCACTTCCCCTGCAGGCAGCCTGAGAGCCCCAGAGGAAGGGCCGCCTGCCAGTCCACCTCCAGCAGGCACAGACATACAGGATGTACACATCTTGGCATGTGTCAAATTCAGGAAGCATGACAAGCCAATCTTCAAGCGTGCTACCATTCAATCATGACCTGGAGCACAAAAATGCATGCTGTGTCCTGTGCCCCTGGCAAGGCATGTGTGCCCTCAGCCCCACAGGCACCTCTGCACCAAGAGGCCATCCCACAGTCAGCGCCTGTCCTCATATGGCACGGTGGCACTTTCATTTTCACTGCAGAGTTTGGTCATAAGATACCTTTCACCAACTTGAAAGCATCACGGGTTTCCCGCCCCCCTCTGTTTTGTGCAAGGACCGAAGTCTGCTGAAAAGACATTTCAACCAAAGCAAGCTCTTTTTTTTTTTTCCCCCTTTTTCTCCTCTAAAAACCAGTCTGGGGTTCATTGCAGGTCTCCGTTTTAATGTGTTATGTGGTTCTCCCTAGGGACAGGAGGGCACTTTTTGTTCCTACTTAATTGTGCAAGCGAATCTAACCGATGTCTTGGGGGGGGGGCGATTCCTTGGAAACCAAGTAGGAATCTAAACTTCCCCTGTTCTTAATATGCTGACAAATAATGTCCCTGCCTCTGATTGACGGGGTTAGGCCTGCACACTTCAAAAGAGGAGGCTGATTAGGAATAAAGTCAGTAGGAAGTACTGACTGATGCATCGCTGTTGAAGAGGGGCAGAAAGCACCCCTGCCAAAGTGTAGTTAGAGCCCGTTTTTTTTTTTTTTTGACTGTATCAATGTCGCCAGTCACTGCTTCTTATCCTGTAAGGAAACTGTGCATCCCTACCCTTGGCCATACACCTTCCAATTCCTCCCTCTGGGAAGTGACACTTTCTACTGATGTAGCTGGGCCATTTGGCTTGCCTTGGCCACGGAAATATGGACAAAAAGTGATGTTGCCCCCCCATTGCTCTTCTCCCTCAGTCATAAGATTGGGGGAGGGAACGGCTCCTTCATTCTAGGTCCTGGGATGGGAAATGATGTGGAACAGAGCCCAGGCTGACAGGTAGTCAGTGTATAAGGTGGCAAGGAGAAAAAAAAAAAAAACCTGCAGTGTTACAAGCCACTGGTGTTTGAGTGGCGTGCTTATTACTACAGCAGAACCCAGAGAGAGAGCTCACTGCTTCTGAGTCCTGGAGGGTAGCTGGGACGACATTTCCTTTGCAAGTATCAGGAATTTAACTCAAACTGCCAAAGGCAATCAAACAGAAGGGCTCACTTAACCAAAAACAGAAAAAGTTGACTTCCAGTGTGACCAGACAGTGAGGCTCACAAAACCTCACAGAGGCAGGGATTCTATATGGTGGCCGAGATGCTCCAGGGGTCACCTGTGTTCTGCATTGGGGTGCCTGATGGAGACTCGGCTCTGCTTCTGATTGCAGCTCTGTGTTAATGCAGGCCCCAAGAAGCAGCAGATGGCTCGAGTAGCTGTGTCCCTGCTACCCACATGGAGACCTGGGCTGAAGTGCCAGTTCCTGGTTTGGGTCTGGTCCAGCCTTGGCTATGGTGGGCATTTGCAGGAAGGAACCAGTGGGTAGAAAATCTGTGTCTCTCTTTAAAATAAAATGAAAGTAAATAACTTAAAAGTTTTTAAAATAATCATTTTAATAACCACTCTAAGGATGTAGCCTCTTGCTCGCTCTACATTCTGCTGTTGTCTTAGGCTCAATCCCTTTAGGTAGCTATTCTTGAGAAGCTCAAGGTTTATAGCTGCAAGATCCAAGTCTGGGGCATTGTAGTGCAGTGGGTTAAGCTGCTGCTTGGGTGGCCAGTTCAAATCTGAGCAATTCTGTTTCTGACCCACCTTCCTGCTAATGTGTCCCTGAGAAGTAGCAGACAATGGCCCAAGTGCTTGGAATCCTGCCACCTGCATTTGGAGCCCCTGGCTTTGTCTTGACCCAACCCTGGCTGTTGTGGCCACTGGGAAGCAAACTAGATCTCCCTCGCTCCCTCTCTTCCTTTCAAGTAACTAAAAATAAATGATTTTTAAAAAGAAAGTCTGAGGGAGAAGAGAAGCTCCTTTCAGGTCCCAACGCAACCGGGAGGCAGAGGTGGAATCTGTTCACTGAGCTGCAAGGACCAAGGCTGGCAGCTGGGTGACCCTGCAGGTTCACAGGATAGCCTGTAACCCAGGAAAGAAATCACTGCAGGACTGCAAAAAAGCACAGACATCCACCCCAGAAACAACAGCATGGGATTTAAAGAAATGGAGTGAGTGCACTTTCACCTTATAACCGTTTTTCTTTCTTAAAATAATTCTGTTAGAAATTATGTGAGCAAAAAAAAGAAGAAAAAGACACTATGTGAGCTACAAAACAGGGAGGAGAAAAAGTATTCATGTTTCTGCCCTTTGGAGCAAAATATCCCTCTGAAAGATTTTCTTTTTAGGCCTGGAGCCATTTCATTCTGGGAATATCCTTGACTTGAAACACCTGCTTTCACTGTATAATTTATTTAATACATAGATGTACATATAGGAGATGTGAATTATTTTTGTAAGCATAAGTGCACTTTTTAAAAGGGTTGTCAATGTCCCTGGGTACATAAAGATGTAAAAGAAAGTTATGGGAAATAAATGGGCAATTGTGAAGAGATAGTTGGAAGATGCAGCATGCTAGCTGGTGGCAGAAACTGTGATAAGCAGTTGGCAGCCACTCATGACAAACGATCCCAACCTCGTGGCTGACAAAATAATGACATTTAGCTCCAAAGGCAGCTGGGTTTGGTAATATCTTTCTTACCAAGACCTAAACTTGGCCTGATGTGATGGCTCAGTAGCTAAATCCTTACCTTGCGTGCTCCAGGATCCCATGTGGGTGCCAGTTTGTGTTCTGACTGCTCCATTTCCCATCCAGCTCCCTGCTTGTGGCCTGGGAAAGCAGTCAAGGATGGCCTAAAACCTTGGGACCCTGCACCTGTGTGGGAGACCTGGGAGAAGCTCCTGACTCCTGGCTTTGGACTGGCTCAGTTATGGCCATTGCAAAATATTTTTCTGTTTGTCTCTGCCTTTCCAATAAAAATAAATAAATCTTTTCTTTTTTTTTTTTTTAAAAGACCCAAACTGTCATGCTTGAGGTGGCTCCCTCTCCCTTTGGCAGATAGGATCATTTGAGGCACTGACCGCTGACAGACAATGCATAGAGTTGTACTGTAAAATCAGAACCTAAGACAGAAACTGCAAGTCAACTGTTCCTGCGCAAGACCTTAAATGACCCAATTAGGGCCTGGCATCCTTCAGGTGGTTTTGTAGGGCTGGTTTTCTACCAGTCTCAGTTCTGATCACTGTTGATCTCAGGTGAGAGGAGGTATAGAGGAGTGTGTTGGCGCTAGGGTGGGATGTAGCAAGGAGAGTGAGATGCATGTGAGTAAACCAGCTGGTAAATTATAAATGTCTCAGCCAGGCCTCAGGAGGGGTGACTGAGCAAGACATCCCTGGCACCACGGTACTTGTCTCTTGAGCCTGCACCTGTCACTCTCCCCAAGGCCCTGGGGCCATTTTTTTTTTCTTTCATGACATTAGAATTTCTCAGCATGACCTTGTGAAAATTCAGTCCCCTCCACCACTGCCTGTCACCCCAGCTGTCTACAATGGAAAACTCCGGCTGGCTCACTGCCAGGCAACAGATCGTTCCTTGCCCATGGCGCAGCTCCCACCCTCCTTGCACTCAGACACTAACTAGGAGCTGTGGAACATCTCATGCTTGCTGTCCCTTCTAATGTTTTATTATGGAAGATGTCAAAGACATGCAACAACAGACAGCAAAAAAAAAAAAAAATGAAGCCATGTCCTCACTTGCCAGCTTCGATTGTATTGTTCTCTGTATCTGCCATTTTTCCTAACCAAATATGTAATTTTATATGTAAACATGTCAGTGTGTCTCCCCAAAAAGTAATAACTTTTTTATTGTGACTATGAAATCATTATCATCATACTTCACATAAAGAAGAAAATTTTTTTTGAAGATTGATTTACTTGAAAGGCAGATGAGAGAAAGAAATCTTCTGTCTACTGACTTACTCCCCGAATGGCCACGGTGGTCCAGACTGGGCCAGGTTGGAGCCAGGAGCCCGAGCTCCATCTGGGTGTCCCATGTGAAAGGTAGTGGCCTGAGTAACTGGGTTGTTTTCTGTTGCTCTTCCCAGGGGCATTATTAGAGAGCTGGACTGGAAAGGGGCAGCTGGGACTCAAACCATTCTGTGATATGGGACACCAGCATCACAGGAACTGATCTACCATGCACTGGCCCCAACAATAATTTCTTATTAGCCACTTAATTTTTTTTTACTGATTTTCTAAATTGTTTTCTAAGACAGTTTTATTGGCATACGAGTTCCTGCCTCCCTCCTGCTATTTTCCCAATTTATCACAGTAGTATACTCCCCTAGTAACACAAGTCTAACTTTCTGCTATTTAAAATGGCATGGTAGGTATGAGCAAAGGTAGAAAATCTAGTATCATACTGTAGAGGTACATGTAAATGTTACATTGGGAGTCCTGCTTTTATGTGAGTAGAGACACTTTTGCAATGTGTCTTCACTTCCTGGTATGCTAGTCTCCATTACACAGTTCATCTATGAGAATAAAAAATTCACCATGGAGTAACAGCTCCATGATACTATTTACCATCTCCTAGATTCAAAATGTCTTGTTGTTGATCAAACTCAGTCTTACCTGTTCATTAGAATCACCCAGGATGTTAAAAAAAAAAAAAAATCTATAGCATACCTGAGGATTCCGATAGAACAAGCAGTCTTGGGTCAAGCTAAATCTCCCCAGATCATTTCCAAGTGCAACCAGAGTAGAAAACCACTAGATGAGTTCTTGCCTCTTCCTAACCCCAACTTGGAGGACATCTGTCTGTGTGGCAACAGCTTCGAATGACACATCAGTAGGGGGAAGCTGTTGGACTCTAATAAGAGGAGGAGGCCGGAGATGCTGCTCAGTACCCTTCGACACACAAGCCAATCCCCCACAACAAAGAATTGTCTTGGTCCCAAATGTCAACAGTGCCCACATAATGAAAAAAACTAGAATAAACGTTGTTTGCCATCTCCTGCCCTCGTTCGCTAAGAACTTGAGTTCATGCTTGCTTCTCTGACTTTTCCTGGGAAAAAAACACTGAATGGAGTTCTTGCCCCTCCACACCAGTCCTGGGCACTGTGCAGCATGGCTCCTGCCCCAGCTGGACTGACTCGATGCCCAGCCTGTTTCCCTGTGCAGTTCTGCTCACATCTGTATTACAGTATTCATTACAGAGTCTTTAACTGCTGCTAAACACTTTTCTCTACCTCCATCCCCACTCCCCTAGGGCTGGAGATGTAATTTATTCATCTCTACTTTATTCGCAGCTCTAAGCTCTGTGTTGCAGTGGGTAATAGTTCAGTAGACATTTATTGCTTCAAATGAATTAGCCCAACATCATTTTAATCGTTTTCATGCTTCAGGGACCTCCCTTTGAAAGGTAATGGAAGTGGAGAATACAAATACCAGTCCAACTAAGAGTGTGTGTGTTTCTTTTCCTCATATGAGTGCTGACTCAAGTCCCAGATGGATTGCTTCTGATTCAGCTTGCTTCTAATGTACCCAGGAAAGTAGCAGAAAATAGCCAAAGTATTTGGTCTCCTGCAACCCACCTGGGGGACAGAGGCAGAGTTCTGGGCTCCTGGCTTCAATCTGGCCCAGCCCTGGCCCTTGGGGCCATTTAGGGAGTGAACCAGCAACTGGAAGCTCGCTCGCTGGCTCTTCCTCTCCTTCCTTCCCCCTCTTCTCCTTTCCCTCTCCTCTCTAACTCAAACTTTCAAATAAGTAACTCTTAGAAAAACTTAATTTAAAAAGATTCTTTTGAGGCCAACTTTTTAAAAATCGAAGCATCGTTTTTTTCATAGCACATCTTTGATCAGGTTTTTGAAGACTTTGCACAGGATTGGCCAGTGGAAACCACAGGCATTTTTCATGAGGATTTTTGTCTAAGGTGGGGCAGGCATTGAGTCTAGCGGTGAGGCTGTTGAAGAGGATGCCCGTGTTGTCCGTCAGCGTGCCAGGGCTCCCTGCCTGCTGATGCACACCCTGGGAGGCAGCAGGGATGGCTCCAGTGACTGGGTTCCGGCCCCTCCCACTGGGCAGGTGTCCATTGAATTCCCCCTTCCCCTCCTCCTGCCATCAGGAGCACTCAGAAAGTGAACCAGTAGACGTGAGCTTTGTCTCTCCAATAAACGGCAGTTTGTTTAAAAAGATTCATTTTTATTGGAAAGTCAGATATACAGAGAGGAGGAGATACAGAGAGGAAGATCTTCTGTCCAATGATTCACTCCCCAAGCGGCTGCAATGGCTGGAGCTGAGCCAATCCAAAGCCAGGTGCCAGGAACCTCTTCCAGGTCTCCCATGCAGGCACAGGGTCCCATGGCCATCCCTCATTGCCCTCCCAGGCCATAGGCAGGGAGCTGGATGGGAAGTGGGGCTGCTGGGACATGAACCAGCACTCACATGGGATCCTGGCATGTACAAGGCAAAGACTTCAGCCACTAGGCTACCATGCTGGGCCCTGACCAGCATTTTTTTTTAAAGAATATTTATATGGTAAATGACTAGGAATTTGAGAAAACTGTTGTTTAGAGATGTTATCCTTTTCATTGGTCATGACAAGAGGGAAAATAACTTTTCAAGGCAAAAGCAGGAACTTGGAAAATCTAACATCTTGTTTTAGAAAATTATATGCAAACCAATTGACGGATATTCCATATCAGACTGGATGAAATGAAGCACAGGATTAGAAGCTAAATAAGAAACAAATTTTTTTCCTTATCTGTTTTTTTTTTAATTCTCAAAATTGAGTCAGGCAAGAGTCTATTCTGGAATTCTTATGAGGAGACTCAGGCCACCAATGTGGCACTGGAGGCCGCAGGTCTAATTTAAGGTCTTCCACACCATGTACCACGTGGCCTCGCAAGGCTTGCTCGATTTCCTTGCCCTTGGCTTCCTCACATTGTTCCTATCCAGGGCCAGCATGGAAACATTACTGGAGCCCGACAGAAATGCGTGTTATTTCCTCCTAGTCGAGCTCTTTTCTCCCACCTATGGCTTAAAGCGATGCAGTGCTGCTTGGCTTCCATCCACTGAGCACATCGTTCCTGACTGCTCTCTGATTAAGGCCCCACGAACTCCCCGTTCTCGCTTCTCTGCTTTGCTCCCTCCCAGCGTTTACTCACTTACTCTTCTGTCTTCCCCAGTTGACTGCAAATGTGTGGAAGACAGAAGTGATGGGATACTTTGTTTCCTGCCACTACTCTTTCTCCAATACCCAGAATGGATCTGGTAGAGTAGCACTCAAAAATATTTGTTGTGTGAATGAATAAATTATGCTAATCTGGCAGTAAGATCTACTGTAGAGACATCAGAGAAGGCACAAATTTGATGTAATGGGTTCAGCATGGCTCAGTCTCACAAGTATATATTGCTGTTAAAGCAGTAGAATATGAAAATTTCCTCATTTGCAAAACTAAGGCTGGTAATAGCATTGTTTTAAGGACCAAATGAGTACAACGGTGTTAAAAACAGAGAAAAATGACAGACGCACCTGTTGCATGTTAGCTGGGCTCATTGTTATCATAAAAAAACAGCTAATATTACACAATAGTACAGTTTGGTATAAATGCTATTGATTTTATATAATAGAAACTAACTTTATATTGTAAAATATCTAATTCTGACAACTCTGGAAGGATTTACCAGTGACTGACTGCTTCCATGAGAGGATTACAGAATAGTCAAACAGCACTTTAAAACTTTATCTGACTCGCTCTAATATTGAGAATGGAGAGTTAATGCATGCATTGAAAAATTAACTTTTATCTAAGTTGTTATACTTCCTGTGACAGAGTGTTCTCAGAGAGGCAGGGGGAAGATGAATTACTTCAAATTAGATAATTTGAAGTTTTCTATTTTATTTCTGATATGCTTCTTGAGTAACATCACTGCAGAGATAAGATGAGCTTAGCATAGGTCAAAAATAAGCAAAGATGAATTAGCCAATGTAACAGAGCTGGGGTTCTCTTAAATTGGAGGGAACAATGGGGAACCCAGTCCAGACGAGGACTCGATCGAGCCAAGCCCTGTGCAGTACTTACTGTTGCTTGAGCCACTCTTCCACAAACGGGATGGAGAAGAACTCTGTGAATGGCTCCCCTGTCCTCTTTGGATGATGACTGTTCAGGATGCCGTGTGATGGATTTCCGAGGAAAGAGTGAGCGAGAGCGCAAGTCAGTGGTGGTTCCTGTGCTCACAGACGTCCCACAGAAGGCTGGCCACTCGAAGGACAACTTACTTGTATAACCACTCCGTGAGGAAATCACAGGCGATGAACCGGGTTCTCTTCCTCTGAAAAGAGAGCATTGGTTTCTCTGTTTACTTTGCTCACAAGTCTGAGTAGGACAAAGGAAGAGACGTTAACGATGGCTTGTGATAGATCAGACATGCTTGATTCCTTTTTGAGGTTTATAAGCACAACGATGGACAGTGTCTGGGGCAATATACACAAGTTCAAGAATTTTTTTTTCCAGTTTTCTGTGACTATCATGCTTGCTGGAAGTAAGGATTAATAAAAGACACCATACACAGTAGGGGCTTCTTACATGCTCTTGGGATTGTCTTAGGATTTTAAACTTAAAGCTAGACTAGGATTCTCATTTCTGAGAAAAGAAACTCGGGGGGCGGGGTGCCACATGTCCCTTACTGAATGGCAAACTTTGTGAGGCCATACACACCTGTGTGCTCATTCGTCTTTCTCTTCCCAGTGCCAAAAAAGCTGGGATATTGGAAAATAGGAATTGTATCATGTAATGCTAGACCATTCCTCTTCTCTTTCTTCCCAGGATATTTTGTTCTGAAAATCTTCCCTTTTCTCACCTTCCTCCTCCACTTTGAAATTGGCCAACTCGGCTTTAGAGTGGAAGATAAGGTTGAAAGACTGTTGTGAAATTGAAAAGCACCCCTTGCGAGTTTCACGGAGGGCTTTATTTTAGCAACGTGGTAAATAAGAGTGCGATCCGTGTGTCTGGAGACTATCTTGAGTCTTCTACCTGATTGCTGATAGACTTTCGTTGGGGGGGAAAAAAATAGCAACACTGCTGCCCAAGGCTATGAAACTAAATGTCATGGGGTCTTGTGGGCCTGCCTTGCAAAAGTAGAAATCCCTTCAAAAGGCTCTCTCTCCAACCATAAGGAAATACATGTAGGACAATGCAAATACGTAGCTAGCATGACACACCGTATAATATATGTGAACAATTCAGCAATTGTAGGGTGGCAGTGGCCTCTCAGCCCACAAAAGACACATTGTCTCCTTGGAGATAACCACACCATTTAAGAGTGAAGGTTCCTTCTAGGAAAGAAAGGCAGCTTGACTTATTCTATTAAGAAGGCTTTTAAAATCGCAAAATGCTCTGATGGATGAAGGTCATGCAGACAGATCTAATCAGTTCTGATGCAAAGAAATAACATGGAAGAGATTGTGTTTTCCTTGTGTTTTGCGCGAGCGTGGACGTGCCTTGCATACTCAGCCGCCCAGAACACTGCCCGCATTGTTCAGCTGTTGTTTGCTTTTAAAATGATCAGCCAGGGTGGGGGGAGGGAGGAGCTGAAAGAGAGAAGGGAAAGCAAATGAAAACTTGTGTCTGAGTGAAGAGATAAGAGCAGAAGGAATGGGAAAAGAAAGAATGAGATTAAGAATGTGTTGGCGCCCTGGGGGTTAGGGGATGTGGACAAATGGGAGTTCTTGATGGCTAAAGAGTGAAAATGGGGTGCATTTGGGAAAGCAGAGCAAATAATTAAGGTAACCTCAAAGTTATATTTTAAAAATACCCTATAGTTCTTTAAATGAACTCAAAGGAAACAGACCAAATGGCAAGGGATAAAATATCATTATATCATCAAGAGTCTGCAAATTCCTTTGAAATGCATCCCAGAAAACAAAGCAGATGACTTAACAGGTTGGTGCATAAATACTCCATGAACAGGTAGAGCAAGATGGTAAACAGTAGAATCTGGATGGTGGCTAGGTGGGCATTCACTCTGAAATTCTTCCAGTACTCTAAGCTTCTTGGAAGCAGAGTGACAGAGGTTACCCATCCACCTCCAACAGCCACAGTGGGGCTAAGCGAAAGCGAGCAACCAGGAGCTCCACTGGGGTCTCTACCACGAGTGGAGGTGGAGGAGACCCAAGTGCCTGGGCCATCTTCTGCTGCCTCCCAGGCACACTGGTAGGCAGCTGCATCAGCAGTGGAGGAGCCAGGATTTAACCAGACATGCCAACATGGGGTACAAATGTCCCAAGCGGAGGCTTAACTTGCTGTGCCACAAAACCTGCCCCCTATATGCCTGAATAAAATTCTATGATAAAATTGAGGGCAGAGCCAAGGAAAGAATATCCTCATGAGAGACCCAAATCTCAGAGAAGCCAGACACCAATTAGTAAGAATTCCATCCAGATAGCATTTTGGACCAATTTTTATGTTAGACGTACATATAGGAGACAGACTGGAAGACTGGAAAGAAACACAATGAATGTTTGAGAGACGGAGTCTAACTCTGCCACCACAAAGTTAGAAGCCCATGCTGAGACTTGGGTGGGCTGTGGTACCCTCTCAGCTAAAACTCTTAGAAATGTTCAAGTGGTCCCCATCTTGGTCCAGCTGTACCAAACACACTATGAACCAGGGCATTTGTAAACTTTATTTCTCACACTTGAAAAGTCCACGGTCAAGGAGACGGCAGGTGCAGTGTCTGCAGTGCTTTGTCCTGGGTTCCTTTCTTCTCTCTCCTCAGAGGACAAGCCAGCTCCCTTGAGGTTCTGCCACAAGAGCACAGAACCCACTCCTGAAAGCCCCACCTGTGTGTCTTGTCGCCTCCCAGGGACCACACTGGTGACTGGGGGCATCAACTTTAGGCTGTAGCATTTCACACTTACTTTCAACTTTTCCTTCCTTTTTCTTCCATCCATCCCTGCTCCCACTACCTTTCTTCCAGCTAGATGAGCCTGGGGTTGCTGGGGGCAATGCCTCACCAACACATCTCTGTACTTCAGAGCATCCTTGTGTAGCAAGGCCATTTGGGATTCTCTCTGCTCCATGTTCATTCGTTCTCTGTTTCTCTCATTCTATTTGAAAGGTAGAGTGGTAGAAGCAGGGAAAGGAAGGAAGGGGGAAGTGGGGAGAGAGGGAGAGAATCTTCTGTCCGTGGATTCTCTCTCCAAATGTCCACGACAGCCAGGATTGAACAAGAACCCTGAAGTTCCATCCTGTTCTCACACTTGGGTAACAGGGGTCCAAATACTTGAGCCATCCTCTGCTTCCTTCCCAGGCATATTAGCAGGATAGGAAGTGGAGCGGCTGAGATTGGAACCGGCACCCATGTGAGATGCAGGTGGCAGTTTATCCCACTATTGTACAACCCTGGCCATAAAGCATGCATTGGAAAATGCCACATTGTCCTGCCTCATCCTTTCAGTGAGCACAAGGTGAAGTCATCTCCCTTAAAGACAGCCCCCCCCCAAAAAAAACCAAAAAAACTGCGCACAACAATGTGTCTACCACAGGAGGGCACTGCAGAGTAGGAGGGTGGCAAGAAAAGACCACTGGGCAGAGGCCTGGTCTTGGAAGAGCTGGGCAGTGGCTCAGGGCTGTGCAGGCATGGGCAAGGCGGCCGCAGTCTTCCCAGCACGGTTCCAGATCCGCTTCTGTGTTGCTCTCAGCGCCTCAGCCACAGCTTCTCTCTGAACTTGCTGATTTGTTTCTGTTTCCCTCCCAACTGGTTCTCAGCCCTCCTCTTTGCTTTTAAGGTCAGCTCACTCATGACTGAACACCGAAAAATTATTTTTCAAGGCAGAGAGAGAATGAATAAATAATCTCCCCTTTGCTGAATCACTTCCCAAGTGCCCACGACTAGGGCTCACCCACACTGGCAGTTCCATCTGGTTCTCCCACATGAGTGGCAGGGACCCAATTTCTTGAGCTATCACCAAGGTCTCTCAGGGTACACACTGGGTGGACTTGAAAGTGGAAGCAGAGTCAATAAATAAATAAATGAACAAACAAACAAATAAATAAAAAGAAAGTGGAGGCAGGACTCAAACTCAGGAACTCTGGTATGGGCTGTGGGTAACAACACCCTGATGCCCAAGGCCCACCCCCTCGCTGAGCGTCTGCTCCCTCTTACTGATAGGAGCTCTGCTTGCTCGCTTGCTCGCTCTCCCTCTGGCCTGACATACAGCTCCTCAGCACAGGGGCGGGAGAGGGGGCGGGGAATCTAACCGGGCTGGTTAGAAACCCACCAGATTAGTGCAGTGCTTTTGAGTAGAACAGCTGGAGAGGATCATTTCAGACCCTAAGGCACGCATCCCAGAGTGGCTACCCCATCATCTAACACTCACACTGGCACTGCAGAAAGTTTGTGGAAAAGTAAAATTGAAAGAAAAGTTTACTTGGGAAAAGAATATTTTAAAATATATATTTTTTAACATATTTATTTGAAAAGCAGAGACAAAGCAGACAGAACTCTCGCCCTGCAGATACCTGCCCCAGATACCCACGAGAGCAAGGGCTGGACCAGACCAAACTTCTTTTCCTGTTGCTCTGTCTGTGCTGGTTCTACCAGGAGAGCAACTCTGAAAGGAGTTCTGGGTTTCTGTTCTCTATCTACAAACCCAGCTTCCCCTTTGCTCAGCCTGTTGCCGCACTGGCTCTGTTTTATGGAATGAAGAACGGCCTGACTCAAGGCTGGCCAAGAAATCCCAACAAATGAAGATGTTTCAATGTGTTGGAATTTGGTCCTCTGACCCTACAAAACCAAGCATGAGCAAACGCTTGGATCCTAACCAGACGCTGAAATCCTTGACACAGCAAACTTTAAACAGGTGTTCTCATCTCCCCGCTGTGTTCGAATTTTAGTAGAGAAAGATAATACTTTTCAAAACAAGCCCAAAGTATGCCCTAAAAACACAAAATATTGACTAAGACTTCCAGCCAGGTCACATGGCCCTTGCCAAAAGTGTTCTTGACAAAAAGGAACAAGGCTTAAAAGAAAAAATTCAAATGGACCTTTCCTGCCAGATCTTGTATTTTCAGTCTTCAGAAAAAAAAACCTTTTCAAACAAACAAACAAAAAAATCTGGCCTGACCGTGGATCCCAGCCTCCTGCTAACGGGGTCTCCGCGAGGCTGCAGGGACGGTTGTCCCGCTGAGCTGCTGCCACCCATGGGCGAGACTTGCGTGGAACTCCTGGCTCCGTTCCTGCCTTTGGCCCCCTTGGCTGCTGCGGGCATTTGAGGAGTTAACCAGGAAAAGGAAACTTTCTGTCCAGTTATGTCTGTCTCTCAATAAGTAAGTAAACAAATAAAAAGTTTATGGTTTCTTTTAAAGGAGAGAGACTAGAAGATGGGCCGAGAATAGAAACAAACTTTTTAAAGGTTCGTTTCACTGAGTTATTCACAGCAGCACGTTTTGATGTCGTGACATTGGCAAAGGATTTGTCAGGAGCTGAACGCAGCTTCCTGCTGCCAAGTATCATTTACAGGATTCCCTCAGTATGATAGTGGAGTCTGATAAGCAGTCAAAAGCAAGAGGGAAAATTTGCACAGTAGAAGAATAGGACAGAAGAGAGTAGAGAGGCCAGCGCCGTGACTCGATAGGCTAATCCTGCGCCTTTGAGTGCCAGCATCCCATGTGGGTGCCAGTTCATGTCCTGGCTCCACTTCTGACCCAGCTCTCTGCTTGTGGCCTGAGAAAACAGCAGAGGCTGGCCCAAAGCCTTGGGCCCCTGTACCCCGAAGAAACTCCTGGCTCCTGGTTTCAGACTGGCCTCGCTCTGGCTGTTGTGGCCATTTGGGGAGTAAACTGGCAGATGGAGGCTCTTTCTCTCTCTGTAAGTCTATCTTTCAAGTAAAAATAAATAAGTCTTACAAAGAAAGAAAAATTAAAAAGCAATAGGGGTCCCGGCACGATAGCGAAGTGGTTAAAGTCCTCACTTTGCACGCGCCAGGATCCCATATGGGCGCCGGTTCTAATCCTGGCGACCCCACTTCCCATCCAGCTCCCTGCCTATGGCCTGGGAAGCAGTTGAGGATGGCCCAAGCAGGGAGGCAGGAAGGAACCGTACCTCAGCTACTTCACGGAGTTCAGGGAAATGGAAGTAAAAAGATGAAGCTTATGTTGATATAAAAAAAAAAGCTTTGCAAACTGCATAGGAGGAATCTTCAGTAAGTCCATGAAATATATATGATTAAAACAAAACTACGCATTGATTTCTGAAAAATTCTGTATTGACTAAACTTCTCTTTTGTTCCCATTTTCCCACAAGTTTTGTAAAGTGTCCTCATATACACTGAGCCCCTGAATCAAGCCCACCCTGAAGCCTTCTCTCTCTCTTTCTGGAGTCTAGTTTTCAGAGTCAGTTAATTCCCCTTCTTCAAGCTAGTTTTCTGCTCACTGCAACTTCGCTGTGCAAGATCCCATTTTTGGGAACTAGCACCCCAAATTCTTTTTGGGCTTCAGACTTCCCCAACTCTCAAACTGTGTGTTTTGAATGGGGCCCCTTCTCTTACCAAAACTCTAGTTCTAAAGATGTACTCTAAAGTGAGTAGCTGACCCAAGTTGGCTTAAATAGAAGGCAACTCTCTTTTCGGCTTATAAGCCTTCCGGAACGCAGGCTGCAGGAGCCAATCCAAAGGAAACAGAATCAAGTGACAGAGGAAGAACTGAGTCATGAAGACATCACAGAGAACCCAGATCAAGCTGCGCTTGACCAAATATCATAGGGGGCCACTTTACTACACTTAAAATCATCATCATCATGGCTATATCTTTTATACCAAGTCAGTTTGAGTGCGGTCTTCTGTCACTTTCAGGACCTGTCCTCAGAGGTGACTCCAGCAAAATACAGGCTCGGCGTACGTTAGCACTAGCCAGCTGACAAACTCACTCGGGGTTCCAATGCTTCTTACAGCTTGCAATCTAAATAAACAAGTAAATATATCTTAACAGGAATCCCTTACAGGAAAAACCATTATCTTTATTCTGTGTGCCCAAAATATTTTCCAAGATGCATCAGAATGTCCCAGTGAAACACACAATGCAGGCTGCTGAGCCAACTCTGTTTCATACAGCAATTCAATTAACTTCTAATTAAGTTTTGATCTCTTGTGGTCCAGTTAAGCAGATCCAAAGGTCTGGCTGAAAGCCAAGGGATCATTTAACAACATCAGTCCATCTGTAAGGTTTCATGTCTGTGATAATATTTACATGCCCGTAAATGCAGTAAAGCACTATCCAGTTTCTAGCCGAACAGGGATGGTATCGTGGCCCTTTAACCAACCTTGAGTCTTGGGAGAATGCTGCAGTTCCATTTTAACAATTGCACAGTTGGTTTCCTGTCTTAAATCCCTCTTGCTCTTCCAGCTCACGTAGACCTGGGACAGAGAAGGCAACTACAACTGTAGCAGGAAGGTCAAGGTCGATGCAGATTTGGTAAAGCAGAGGCGAGTCTGCAGAAACTCCTTTCTCAGGGTTTTGCTGTCATTTCAGTGGCAGTTGGCTGCACAACTCCAGCTGATGGTTAAGCCTCCAAGTATGTATGCAGGGCACTGCAAAAAGGTGAACTTGTGATCTGGCACAGTGTCTAGGAGGCGGGCCTAGTGAGAGGTCCTTGGGTCCCTTGTGACGTGTCCTCAGAAGGTGATTCTGGCACGAGTGCTTGTTGAAAAGCCAAGTTGGACCTAGCCTCTCTCACTCTGCTTCCTGTATCACCACATGGTACTTCCTGTACACTTGCCCTACAGCTGAACCGATGGGCTTTGCCGCAGTTTTGAGCTACAAACCTCCAAAACTGTGAGCCCAAAATAAACCCTCTTCCTTTATAAGAAGCTTGTCTTGGGTATTTCACTGTAGTAAGAAAAATTAGCACAGGATCAAGATTCCTTCCAAGCCTAGCTTCATAGTCATGCCTCCAGCAGACCAGGAAGTCTGCTTGTGGAAACTGTAAAAGGAACTTTCTGGAAGAGGCACCAATGACAGGTTTTCCTTGGCCCATTCCTGGCTGAATATATTCTTTCTTCGTCCATCTAAATGCATCTCCTCGCCATTTCTGAGTGTCATCTCTCACTGTTCAAGCTCCCTGTGAAGGCCAGTCTCCACCCACTGTTTCCTTACATTTTGTTTCGTGTTCAGTCTTCCATTCTCGGTCTAAGTTGGAACTTTGGTCCTATTTTCTCACTGCATTGCATTCCAATGTGCCCAAGCCCAGATAACTCATTTAAGGCCTGCTTTTTAAAAAATCTATTCAAAAGCTAACAGCATGCATGTATTTTTCATAAGTTCCTAGCTCTTGAGGTAGTTTGTAATGTAGCAAAAAGTGAACTGATACAATGTATAATAATTGGAATGCGGCCAGGCACAGTAGCCTAGCAGTTAAAGTCCTCGCCTTGCCTGCTCTGCTAGGATGCCATATGGGCACTGGTTCATGTCCTGGCAGCTCTGCTTCCCATCTAGCTCCCTGCTTATAGCCTGGGAAAGCAGTCGAGAACAGCCCAAAGCCTTGGGACCCTGCACCTGCATGCATGGGAGATGAGGAAGAAGCTACTGGCTCCTGCCTTCGGATTGGCGTGGCTCCAGCCATTGCAGCCACTTGAGGAGTGAATCATCGGACAGAAAATCTCCCTCTTTGTGTCTCCTCCTCTCTGTTTAACTGACTTTCCAATAAAAATAAGTTTTCAAAAAAAGCTGGAATGCCACTGATGGCTGGCCAGCTACTTGGCAGTCACTCAAGGCTGGTACTGCAGCCACCTGGCACAAAGCCACACCCCCAAAAGCAAGAGGACAAAGCTTTGGGCCAGGGAAGGGACAGGGTGTCACCAAGCCACTGCAGGGTCACCCTCAGGTCAGAGCCTGCGCACTTTCTTCTTAAAGCCTTGTCTTTTGAGGATGTCTTGGATTTTTTTTTTTTTTTAAAACAAAACCAACTCCCTGCCAAATCTGGAGAATGAAGCAATAATCAATGCTCTTTTGTTGAGAATGAAAAAGCAAAGTAGTAATGATCAGGAAGTTCTAAGAAGTTTGGGTTATTTTATTTTGTTATTATTATTTTTTTTTTGGTAAATTAGATCTGTCAGAGATGCCAAGAATCACAATGGGAAATGTTTTTGGTTTTTGGTTTTGTTTTGTTGGCACCACCAGCCATATCACCATGAGACACAGTAAGAATGAGTGTCGGGGGCTGGTGTTGGGGCACAGCAGGGGTAAGCCACAGCCTGGGACACCAGCATCCCATGGCAGAGCACTGGTTTGAGTGTCAGCTGTTCTGCCTCTGATCCAGCTCCCTGCCAAGTCACCTGGGAAGGCAGGGGAAGATGACCCCAAGTGCTTGGACTCCTGCCACCCGTGTGGGAGACCCGGGGGAGCTCCAGGCTCCTAGCTCTCACTCGGCCAGACATGGCTGTTGCAGCCGTTCGGGGAGTGAACCAGTATATGAAGGATGTCTCTCTGTCTGTCCCTCTGTCTTGCGTGCTCTGCCTTTTGAATATTTATTTTTAGAAATAATAATAGTGAGATGTTTACTGAGGCTTCACTGTGTGACAGGGACAGTGCCAAGCAGTTACCCACATGATCTAACTTGCTGCTTGGAACAAGGCAACAGGGCAGATGCTAACACTGCTATCATTTATACTCAAGAAGATAGAGGCTCGTTGTGATGGAGCTATTCAAGCTGTCCAGAGGAAAATTCCAATTCACCTTTATGTGGTGTTAATACCTGGAAAAAAAAATCAAGCTAATTTTACAGAACTAATCCACATGCATAAAGACTCAGTCTCATACTGTCAAAATATCCCTTGCTCTTCTCCACCGGATTGTAGCTGTTCCCATCATCGGAGTGCAAAACAATATTTTGATGAATGAACCAAGATTGTTAGATATGCCTTAGCAAGACTTGGCAGCTACGTGCAGGTGGCAGGGGAGGGAAAGGTTTCTGGCTCGAGGCTGACTGAAGACAGAGGAGAAGGCCCACAAGCAGAGGCCCAAGTATGTACGGAATCACAGGCAAGGCTTTCCGTTCATAGCTGTCAGGAAACTGGTTTTGAACGCATGCACATGTGCAATGTACAACACATTCTAGTGTGACAAATACTGCATCCAGGAGAGTACTCTACCACACTCAAAGCTGCTGGAGACTCTTCAGAAAGCCCAGGCTTGGTGGCTTTCACGGCTGTTAACAGGTGGCACTTCTATAAGACAAGCGAGAAGAGGACACATCTGGAGGTGGATGCTGTCTGGGGTTCACATGGGGCCAGCATTTGACCACGCCCTCTGCCTCAGCTCCCTGTGCTATAAGACAACTCAGGGGCCTTTCTGCCCATCTGCACACAGATGACCAGGCACACAGACCTGCCTTCAGCACCAATTCTGTTCTACATATTGGCCATCACCTCCTCTGCCAGATGTTGCAGTATTCAGGGCCAGGTTACAGGGCCCAAGGTTATGGCACAGTGGCTTAAGCAGCTGCCTGAAATGCTGGCATCCCAGGTGAGAGCCAGTTCAAGTCCTGGCTGTTCCATTTCTGATGTAGGTCCCTGCTAATGTTCCTGGGAAAGCAGTGGAAGATGGCCCAAGTGCTCAGGTTCCTGCTGCCCATGTGGGGAACCCAGAGGAGTTTTGAACTCCTGACTTTGGCCTGGTCCAGCCCTGCCCATTGCAGCTACCTAGGGAGTGAGCCAGAGATGGAAGATCTCCTATTTCTCTAATTCTGTCCCTAAAATAAATCAATAAATTTTAAAGGATCTGTTGCAATAGCCTAGTGGCTAAAATCCTCACCTTGCATCCGCTAGGATCCCATATAGGTGCTGGTTTGTTTCTAGGCTGTTCCACTTCTCTTCTAGCTCCCTGCTTGTGGCCTGGGAAAGCAATTGAGGATGGCCCAAAGCCTTGGGATCCTGCACCCACATGGGACACCCAAAAGAAGCTCCTGGTTCCTGACTTCAGGCTGGCGCAGCTCCAGCCATTGCGGCCACTTAGGAGTAAACCAGCAGATGGAAGATCTTTCTCTCAGTATCTCCTCTCTCTATCTCTGCCTTTCCAATAAAAATAGTAAAATCTTTTAAAAGAAAGTTTAAATAGAAAGGTTATAAGCAAGTGGTACAATAAGAAAACAGAATGCGTGAATGTGGATTTTGAAAAACCCAGGAAGGTCAGCAGGTTAGGATCACCAATGACAATTTTTGTCAGTTTCTGATTTCTCTATGATAGCATCGCATCTTTAATAACTGTTTCTTTCTGCCTTCCAAAGACAAAAACTCAAAAATCCTCAGATTTTTCTAAGAAATTAGAGTCAAAAACCAAGGATCTCAAGGAAAAATTCCCAATCCAAAGGCCACACGAGGGAGGATCCATAACTCGACCTAGAGGGTGGCAGAGGGAGCGTGCCTGGGAGCCCAAGGGCAGTGCAGGCCAGGCTTGCAAATAGCCCTGTGGAGGGGGTCTGGTGCCATCGTTTGGGTTAAGGGGCTGCTGCCAGGAGTTAGGACAGTTAGGGCTTAGGTCAAGGAGACACAGGAGGACTCAGCAGGAAGTCAGACAGGAGTAAGTGAGCTGAGAGATTTTCCCACAACTTCTGTCTCTGTTCTCTTTGTCTTGTCTTTTTTAAGATTAATTTCTTTCTTTATTTGAAAGGCAGAGTCAGAGGCCTTCCATCTGTTGTTTTGCTGCTCAGTTGGCTGCAGTGGCAGGAGCTGGGCCAGCAGCCTTGCACTCCATCTGCGTCACTCTGGTGAGTGGTGGAGGTGACCCAAGCACTTGGGCCATCTTGCATTGCTTTCCCAGGCACATTTAGCAGGGAGCTGGATTGGAGGTAGAGGAGCTGGCATTGAGCCAGTGCTTATATAGGATGCCAGCACTGCAGAGGGTGGCTTAATGCACTATGCCAGAATGCCATTCCTATCCTCCCATTTTTTTAAAAAGATTTTTTGTTAATCTATTTTTTTATTTGAAAGTACAGAGAAAGAGACCCAATACCAAATATCGTAGGCTTTTGGGAAATAAAATAGTCAGTGGAATATTGATACTATGTATTCTCTCTACATTTTAATGAATATATATACATAATTAGATATGTTCTTGATATCACACATACATCATGAGATGTTCACATAAAATCTCCACTCCCTCCTGGCCTACGTGATGCAGCCTGGCCACCTCTTCTCCCATCTCCTTTGTTTACTCTTTCCTGGCCGGCCTGGCCTCCTTTTCATCCTTGCGGCAGGCCACAGCTTGTGACAGGACTGGGTCACTAAGTAACCTGGGAAGAAACTTCACCCAGGAGATTTTAATGTCACATTAGAGAGAATGGATGGGGAGGAGCTGGAGATTGGGTACCCAAAAAAATAACCTAGATGGGACAGCAGGAGCCAATAGAAGGGCATGGGTATGTCATTTACTTATAACTTCTATTTTTCCTGATTTAAAAAAAAAGGCATGCATGCTTCTTTCTTAAAATCTCATCAAATTTTGCCCTAAGACTGGGATCTAGGTACAATGCCCCCCGGACTTTGACAACTCCCCAACTTACACATGATGCTGTTATTTGTTGGGTAGTAGATTCTGATGCTGTTGCCTCCAGCTTGATCTTCATGTGCTGTGTGAGTTAGGAGACACCCAGGCAGTGTCTGAACAAGCTCTATGGTTGGCCCACCCACAGGCCACTTCTACCAGCTGTGTAGACACAGTAAATTTTAAATGTGTCTGACACAATGCAAAACACTGTGGGCACGTGGCTGATTTCACAGGCAAAACTAGGAGGCCCATTTGACATTATCTATGGCGTGTTCTGGGATGCTATAAAGATGTCCCTGAAATCTTCCTCTGTGAGCCTTGGCATGTATGGTTGAGAAAGAACATCTGGGAAATGGTTAAATGAGCCTGTTTCATTGGTCGGATTCAGCTCACAGAAGGGACTGGGTCTTGATCTAATTCTAAGGCTGAGTTAATGCAGGGAGATCACAGACTTCAGATTTTTTGCTCAGGACTGTATAATCTCTTTCAAAACTTGAAGAATGGGGAAATATTGCTTTTGTTATGAATACTATAAAGATTTAAAGAAGAACTAATTGATTAGGATTTAGATAGTCTGTAATGGGAATTTAAAATGACAGATATAAAAATCTTTATTATATATAAATAAACTTGCATGATCAGGTACTTGACATGGAAGTCATCAGGTTCACACAGCTTGTTGCGGGGACAGACCCTGCCTGGAAGTGCAGTTTTCCTGATTTGGAGTTTGTGGAAATACAGAATTGGACAGACTAGCAGCTAAGATGCCCAGGCCCCATATTAGCATACCTGCATTTGCTCCCTAGCCCTGGCTCCTGACTTCAGCTCCCTGCTGGCAGAATCTCTGGCAGGCAGCAGGCAGCTGAACTTCTGCCACTCGCAGAGCAGGCCTGGATTCTGTTCCTGCTCTCGGCTTTAGTCATGGGTGGCTCTTCTCCAGCAATGCTAAGTATGTGAAGTGATGCAGTAATGGCCTCGCTCTTTCTCTCCCTCTCTTGCTCACTGAACCTCCTTTCTCCCTCCCTCCTTCCCTCTGTCCCCTGGAGTAAATAAATATTTTTTAAAGATTTATTTTTTATTTAAAAGGCAAGGTCACAGAGAGATGATGATATCCAGAGAGCTTCCTCCGGGTCTCCCACATGGGTGCAAGGGTCCAAAAACTTGGTCTATCTTCCACTGCTTTCCCAGGGCATAAGCAGGGAGCTGGACTGAAAGTGGAGTAGCCGGGACACAAACCAGTGCTCAGATGGGATGTTATTACCTCAGGCTGAGGCTTAATCTACTACATCATAGTACTGGGCCCTCAAGTAAATAAACATTTAAAAATAATGATACTGTGAATTTCCCACAAACTTTGAAGCCCCCACCCACCCACCAAATTGCCTCATTTGCATTATCAGACATACCTTCTCACTCTCTGTCTTTGTCTCTCTCTCTCTTTTTCTCTGTCTCTCTCTCACTGTTATGGGTTGGACATGCAACCAATTCTTGCAAGTTTTAAGAACCCCGATTTTCTACCTCTGGTCATTTCTTGAAACAATCTCAACTTGAAGGCTCCATTGAAGCCCCCTGCAGAGTTTGATGTTTAGGCTGATTTCATTTATCCTCGGCAGCAGTTCAGCTGTGGGATGCCAAAGATGAAATATGAGTCGGCATAAGGATGCTTCATTAACTTCAAATGCAAATAGAAATTTCTTATTGTTTAGGAATGTTTTATCATTGCCTGGAGGCTGGGAACTGTGTCTATCCTCCTCATTATAAAATTATTCATGAGCAAATATTAGATAGGCAGCCTTCAATATAAAACCTTAACTACTGCTCTTTTAGCTGATTTTCGTGCCTTCCAAAGGCATATACATTAAAAGAATAACAGCTCAACAAGTTGGACTAAAGGTTGCATCATGGATTAGCAATGAATATCCAGCATCAGATCCACTTTTCACATTTCACTTCATCCATTCTTGTCTCAGAGATACAAAGAAATGTCCCATAGGACAGGATTTTTTTTAAGAAAAAACTGTTAGCTTATCATTATCCCTTCATCTACCAAAGGCATTATTATCAGTCTATGGTTGTCTGAAGTTCAAGGCCATGTCTAGTTTTCTCTGTGTCCCCAAGGCCTGGCCTCACAAATGGTATAGAGCAGAGCCGAATAGATGCTTGTTGAACAAAACTAAACTTCAGTAATTTCACCTATGCACACTAAGATGATTCCTTTGTTCTCATCCTATCTCTCTTTTGTTCGGTTTTACAAAAGGCACAACATCCTAAACATACCCTAGCAACAGCAGCATCTGAGAGTCTGATATAGTCCCTGTGACCCCAGTGAGGGTCTGGTCTCCCTCAGCAGCAGGACCTGCAGCCGGTCAGACACAGCACCTTCTGACAGTGGCAGTGCTGGCGTGAGGCCTGCTCTCTCCAAGTCCTCCAGCCTCGCACTGCTTCCCCCGGGGGCCACACCTAGCACCTGTCTGACCCCATGCAGAGGCAGGAGGAAGGTCAGTGAGCAAGAGTGGTGCAGAATGAGGTGGTCAGGGGCGCCAAATAGGTGAAAGGAAAAACAAATGAACTAGAAGCAGTGTAGATTTCATCACCTAAGGAAAGTAACCGTCTGTTCTCCAGAAACAAAGTTATGAATGGGAAATGCCCAGTATCTCCAGGAGCTGCTTGGGGGGCAGCCTCCACCTTCCCTGCCCTGCAGTGGACGGGATGAAAGCCCAGGCTTCAAGAGCGTGTGAGCTGCGGTCAAGGTTGTGCTCTGGTGTCTGCTACCTGGGTGACCTTGAGGAATGCTCACCCTCTCTGAGTTGTAAGGGTGCGTAAGTCTATATGGGCTAAGAGCATCTTTGTAAAGGATATCTTAATTTGCTGTGAAAAGAGGACCAGAGGAAACTCTCCAAGATCTGAGAGATGGGATCAAGTGTTTGTGGTTTGGGCCTGGCAGGAGAACTGGGAGCCAAAGGGAGTTGTCAGAACCAAGATCGGAAAGACAAGTGGACCTGGAATGTGCAGAGAAGAGCCCAGCTCTGTGTGCACAGCTGTGGGCGGGGGAGGCTGACGGGGAACCTCACCCAGGCTGCACCAGTGATTCAGCGGGGTGGGAGGACAGCTCCACGGGGTAGACCAGAGGCTTTGGAAAGTCAGCTTCAGGGCTTAGTGCTATGGGCATTTGTGGTGGCCCCTGGGGTACTGCAAACCCAGTGTGCACCTCCATTTCTGGCTTCCTGGGTGTGTGACCAGTGAGTTAACTGGTGTCTCACCATCCATTTCTGCCTCAACTCAAGCCAGAACTGGCATAGTGAGGTCTGTTGGAAGGGAATGCTGTGCTGAGTGTATCTAGGGACAGGGCCTTAGGGGCAAGAAAAACAGCACGGCAGGATAAAGAGGCACAAGGGGCAGCTCAAGGTCAAGGCCTGCTAAGAAAACCCGAGTCTTCATTACAACATGTGAGAACTCTGTCTCCTCCTTTATGCCAAAAAAAAAAAAAAAAAAAAAAAAAAGCCATCTGAGAAGTGAGGGTTCCTCTGGGACAGGGGCCCTGTGCTGCTTGAAGGAGAAACACCAAGGGAAGGCTGTGAACACTGATTGTTCCCACAGAGCCCAGGATGCAGCAAACCCACAGGGCCTTGAGCTGAAATAAGGGCTGCTTGACCACAAGTGACGGTTTTCTTTAAAGATGTATTTATTTCTATCAGAAGGGCAGTTGTACAGAGAGAAGGAGAGAGAGAGAGAGTGCATGCGAGAGAGTGCTTTTCCATCCACTGGTTCACTCCCCAAATGGCCGCAATAGCTGGAGCTGAGCCAATCCGAAGCCCAGGAGCTTCTTCCAGGTCTCCCACTTGGGTGCAGGGTCCCAAGGCTTTGGGCCATCCTCCACTGCTTTCCCAGGCCATAGGCAGGGAGCTGGATGGGAAGTGGAGCTAGATGGAATGTGGAGCAGCCATGACATGAACTAGCACCCATATGGGATGCCTGCTCTTGCAGGCAGAGGATTAGCTAATTGAGCCATCATGCTAGACTAATTTAATGATGACTGATGGTTTAATCTGCATTCAGGTCCTAGCTCTGCCATTCACCCTTGATCGTGTCTCTCATCCCTCGCCCCTCTGTATTCTTACCTGCAGAATGCTAGATGGTAACAATAGAGAGAAGGGACAGAGCGGGGAGGGTTCAAGTCCCAGCTCTGCTAATCTGCACCCCACAGGAGCTACAGTGATGGCTCAAGTACTTGAGTCCCTGTCACCACACGCTGGCTGTGCAGGCATTTGGAGTGTGAGCCAGTGCATGGAAGTCTCTGTTTGTCTCTCTCTGCCTTTCACATAAAAATAGCAAAAAAAGATTTTAAACAGGATTGCAGAAGGATGCTATAAGGGCTAACTGAAATAATGGATGATAAAACCAAGTGCCTACAGAAAGCAAGTGTTTGCTCAAGAGTAAATACTTTTTATCACTCTTTTCCTGTGGCTCATCCGAAGCACTAAAATTCAAAATTGGGCTTTGACTGTAACCCCCAAATTCTCTCAAGCTCTCTATCGGGTGTGCTGGGATTAGAACTTGGTTCATACAAACAACTGGCTGTGGGGTAAGGAGATCCCCCAGATCCTGGGTGCACTTGGTGAGCACCAGGCTTCTCCCAGAGCAAGTTCCACATGGAATAGTTGGCATGAGATACAGCAGGGAAAGCTGAGAGAAGGGACATCAACCCAGAGAGAAAAATGAGGTTGGGAGAGCTTCCATCAGTGCATGTCGCAACCATGGACAAACGACCCAAGAAGTCTTCTTGTTGCCAAATCACACAGGAGGACGGTGGGCAGGGATGCCGAGCAGGACAGGATACCCACGTGGCCAGGCAGAGTGCATGTGCTTCTAACTGCACGGCTGGGCCTGGCTGAGTGCCCCAAATCACAGGCTTTCCTGCCCAGAAAGCTCATTCTGAGAATTGGTAACCCAACAGCATCGAGACAGCAGAGTGACCAAGAGTTTACAAAGAAGAAAACCATGCCGAACAACAACTGACCTCGAAGCATTTTTCTTTCTTTGCCTGGTGAAGTAGGCTGGCCATTCCAGGAAGCAGAACTGGAAAGATGAATGTTTCTAAATATTCTTTGGGGGAACCTAAAACAAAACAAAAAATCCCTCTGCAGATTCGAAATGGCCCATGTTACCCTGGGATTTCCCTCTGAGCTCAGAAGGTGCTGTGTGTTCAGTAACTAAGTCTTACGGTTGGCAGACTTAGATGGCAGACTTAGGGTGAATTAGTAAAGAAACCAAAGAGGCAGGCATTTGGTGCAGTGACCGGCATACTGCTTGGGAACCCCCGCATCCCTTGTCCAAGAACCTGGGATTGAGCCCTGGCTCCACTCCTAAGTCCAGTTTTCTGTTGATGCGTACCCTGGGATGCAGCAGTGATGGCCCAGGTGACCGGGTCCCAGGGGATCAGGTTCCCAGCCAGGGCTGTGGCAGGCATTTGACAGTGCATTGAAGATCTCTGTGTGGGTGTGTCTGTCTCTTTCTCTGCCTTTAGCATTAATAAATTATTTTTTTTTTTTTTAAGAACGAATCTTGAAACGTCCCTATGAGCTCTGCAGCTGGCAGGGATGTGGGCCAGGCCCCACCCAAAGCCAAGCCTCCAGTTGGTTACAGCCCCAAGGCAACAGGAGCAAGGCGGGAGGGGAGAGATGCCCAAGGGTAACAGGTGGGGGAATGAAATGGACATGGCCTGTAGCCTGTGTAACAGCAGCCACAGTCAGCCAAGGACCAGGGCCTTCCAGCAGAGAGCCCAGAACACAGCCCCGGAGGGGGTCTGGTTGGAGGACAGCCCCATGGCACTGGGGTCAGGGTGGCAGATCTGTAGATAGCACCAGCAGTGTCTACACGGGGAGAAAGGCAAAGTGATATTTGCTCCTTCATTCTACACATCTTCATGCCTCTCTCACCCACCCCTTGGTATGTAAAGGAAAGTCAAACGATGCCTGTTGGCGTTATCTTCATTACATTAAAATCGTCTTCATTTGAATGGCAGAGAA
The DNA here is from genome assembly GCF_017591425.1 of Ochotona curzoniae. Taxonomy (NCBI): domain Eukaryota; kingdom Metazoa; phylum Chordata; class Mammalia; order Lagomorpha; family Ochotonidae; genus Ochotona; species Ochotona curzoniae. The sequence continues at coordinate 15,919,588 of NW_024465421.1, read as the reverse complement.
AGAAAGGGAGAGAGTCTTCACCTGCTGGTTCACTCCCCAGGCACTCACAACAGCCAGGGTGGGACCAAGCCAAAGCCAGGAGCCTGGAACTCCATGGGGGGAGGGGAGGGGCGCGTGGCAGGCACCCAAGCACTTGGATCATCAACCGCTGTCTCCCAGGAAACCAGGTTGGCAGAGAAGGAGGTGGGAATCAAAACAAGCATTCTGCTATGGGAGGCAGGCTTATGAAGCGGGAAGTTAGCCGCTCTACCAGATACCCATCTCTTCATTGCATTTTAGCCCTGAACATAGATCAGTGGGATAAAGGATACTTGTCTTTGAAATGAAAACTGGGGCTTATTCTTTTGGATCGATGTGGTTTCCCTGAGGTGCATGTATCCGTCCCCTCTCTCACCCTGTGGGTTTTGCAGTGTTCCAAGCTCCCAAACTGTAAGAGATGGAAGCTCACCTCATCACTTACATGTTTTTGGATCGACAACTCCCAGCTTATATGGAGGGCAGGGTATATGTGAAGTCACGGCGGCAGGTGGAGCTGGGAGGTAGTGCTCTGCATGGAAGCCGTGGACCACCGCCTCCTCCGTGGGCAGAGCCTGAGGGTGAACAGGAGGGGCAGGTAGCCAAACTGAATCCCTGTGTTGCTTTGTGAAGCCTGGCAAAGGGCTGTGCTTTTACCACTGACCTTAAACTCCAGGGGCGGGGCACCCTCGAGCCCATCCCAGATATCTGTAGATGACACTCAAGGAGGAAACCTCTGACAGAGAAAAGGAGCCCTCTTTTCTGTAGATGAGAGATGGGCCCACACTCCCCAAAGAAATGGATGGATGGATCAAGCAGCCAGAGGGGAAGGCCCCAGGACAGGCAGACAGCCTTGGAGTCAGCACCATTCCCACGGCTCCGCCAGGCTAGGAGCCGGAAAAAGGGATGAGACCGCACTGCCTTCTCTCTGGTCCACCTGTCCTGGCACACACGGAGCTCTCTCCTAGAGCTCTGCTTCTTGTCAGTTTTAAACTCCCCCTGTTTAATCCTGAGGACCTTGCCTCCTGGCTACCCCCATCCTTCTTTCTGCCCCTGTGTTTACCTTATCCACCTGACAGGCAGGGACCAGCTCCATCTGAAACTGCCCTGTCCACAGACAAGGTGCTGGATTCAGTGTTAAGGCCTTTCTCATCTCAGATCTCCTCTGGGCTACACTGAAGCCTCGTGCATGAGGGATTCTCCGACATGTGGAACCTTGGGCTCCGTGAAACCACACTTAGAGCTGCCGTGAGTGGCACAGCTAGGATCGGGCCTGAGCCTGTCTTTCTGTCTCTCACTCCTTCCCTTGCCCACCTCCCCGCTGTGATGCTGTCCTTTGCTGCTGTGGATGCTGTGCCCTTCTAGTAGGTTTCTGACTCAGGTTAAGCCCTGGGTGATACTCACCGGAGCTGCGGCTTTCACTTTGTATCCCTCTGGGAAGGGAGGCAGCTCCGCCTCGTACTCTGCAAGGAGGCGGGAAGAAATACTTGTTCCATGCTTCCTGGCATGGGCCATGCAGCTTGCTGTTCTAACAGTCGTAGAGCTTAACTTTGGTGGCTGAATTGCAGATGACTCTTGTAGTGTGATGGACATAAAGGTTTATGGGGAAAAGTATTTCTGGAAAGGTTAGCACGCTCAAGGCAGCTGCATCATCTTTTTGGGACTAGGAAGGGTCAAGTTTCTGGGCAAGGTAGTACATACAAAATACGGGCGGACTAGGTGCAAGGGTTTTTTTCTTTTGTTTTTGTTTATTGGAAAGACATTTTATTTTATTTTTTACAAAGAGGAGACAGAAAGAGCATCTATCTGTTGGTTCACTCCCAAATGGCCTCAACAGCTGGAGCTTAGCCAGTCTAAAACCAGGAACAAGGAACTTTTCCGGGTCTCCCATGCAGGTGCAGGGTCCCAAGGCTTTGGACCGTCCTCTGCTGCTTTCCCAAGCCTCAGCAGGGAGCTGGATGGGAAGTGGAGCAGCCAGGACACGAAACAGCACCCATATGGGATGGCTGAGCTTGCAGGCAGAGGATTAGCAGTTGAGCCAACACACTGCCCTCTGAACAAAAGCTTTATTTCATTTTTGGGTTCCTGATCGGGAAGCTTGCTTCTTTCTTACTGTAATCCTGAGTGAGGCCGAGGTCAGATCCTCAGGTTATGAATGAACAGATTTGTGATAGCAGCTGTGTTTATTTATTTGAAGGCAGATTCAGAGATCTTTCATCTGCTGGTTGACTTTCCAGTAGCAGGGTGGAGCAGCCAGGACTTGAACCGATGTCTATATAGGATGTCAGTGCTAAAAGTGGCAGCTTAATGCGCTGTGCCACAATGCTGGCCCCGACTGTATTAGTTTCTATTGCTGTGTAATAAATTCCAGTGGTTCCCCCTTTTCTGTGGGGCATGCATTCCAAGATGTTCCCCAGATAACTGAGGCTGTGGATGGTTTTCCGAAACCCTATATTTATCTCTTAAGCTTAATTTTTAGATTAGGCACAGGGATACAGTAGCAACAATAACTAAGATAGGATGATTATATCAATGTAGTGTAATGAGTTATTTTAAACCCCTGAGTAGTTTATTCCTGGCATTTGTCCCAGTATTTTCAGACAGAAGTTGACCACAGGTGATAGAGACCATGGGAAGTGAAACTGGGAATCAGGAAGGCCCACTGCGTCCAACATCGGTGATTTCTTAAGTCACAGTTCCCTTGCGTCAGGAATCTGGACATAGCTCAGGGTGTCACCAGGCTAACACAGAGGCCTATCCCTTGGCAGTGATGTTTTAAAGAAAGACTTTTATTTGAAAGGCACATTTACAGAGAGAAAGTGAAACAAAGATCTTCCATCTGCTGGTTCACTTCCCCAGTGGCCACAGTGACTAGAGCTGAGCCACTCTGAAGTCGGGAGCTTTTTTGGGTCTCCCATGGGTACAGAGTCCCGAGGTCTTGAGTCATACTTCGCTGCTTTTCCAGGTGACAAGCAGGGAGCTGGACCAGAAGTGGAGTGGCCAGGACATGAACCAGTGCCTATATGGAATGCTGGTGCTTACAGGCAGAGGATTAGCTTGCTGTGCCACCGTGCCACACATCCCCATATCTCCCCGCCTCCCCCCATGGCTGTGATCTTATCTGAGGATTCAGTTTCTCATATTTGCAGGTCTAGAGTCCCAAGCGTCTTGTAGACTGACAGCTGGAGACCACACAGACGATGGACGTCATGGTTGTTGCTATTCTGAAGGCCACAGGAGAGTCTCCTGCATGGCTCCGCCTGGCTCGGTGTGGCCCACTTAGGATAATCTCCCCACGTTAAAGTCAACCCATGAAGGACTTTATATAGCTGGGAATTCCCGGCAATGTCTAGATTAGTGTGTGACTGAAGGACTGTGTGCTCAAGCGGCCATCTCCGCCTCCCCCCCCCCGGAACCCCAGCTGTAGCTCTTAGCCCTTCTACGTCTCAGGCGAGAAACTAAACCTACCCCTTCTTCTCCCACTAAATCTCAGCCACTGATCCAGTGTGGAAGATGTTACAGATGTGTCTTAGATTACAAAGGCAGTGTGTACTGAAATAATTTGAGATGCCTTACACAGAATAAACGTCATACCTACTCCCACTGCAACCCTGTAACTGTTAAGATTTGTCTTAACGCCATTAAGATGTTTTTGAATATGTTTACTAACATATGTGTGAGGAAACAGTTTGGGGGCAGGGAGGGAACAAACTTAAAGAATTAGATTGGGACAGGCTTTGGCTTGGAGGTTAAGACACCCAAGTGCCAGGTTGGAGTGCCCTGGCTAGCTCTGCTCCGATTCCAGCTACCTGCTCATGAGCACCTAAGAGGTAGCAGGTGATGGGTCAAGTACTTGGATCTTTGCCATCTTTGTGGGAGACTTGGATTGTGTGCCCAGCTCCTGTCTTCAGGCTGGTTCTGCTATGACTAGTGTGGGCATTTAAGGTATGAATCCATGGATGGGCCCCTTCTCTCTCCCACGCCCTCTTATCTCGCTCCCTTTCTCAAATACCACATATAACTTTCAAATTTTCTTTTATGGAAAAAGTTGGAAACCCAGGCATAACTTTTTAATAGGTATTTGCCACAAGTCTATCTTCAAGAATATATGATATAGGGCCCGGCGTGGTGGCACAGTGGTTAAGGTCCTCGCCTTGCATACCCGGGATCCCATATGGGCGCCGGTTCTAATCCCGGCAGCCCCACTTCCCATCCAGCTCCCTGCCTGTGGCCCGGGAAAGCAGTCAAGAACAGCCCAAAGCTTTGGGACCCTGCACCTGCGCAGGAGACCCGGAAGAGGCTCCTGGCTTCGGATCGGCATAGCATCGGCCGCTCACTTGGGGAGTGAATCATCGGATGGAAGATCTTCCTCTCTGTCTCTCCTCTCTGTATATCCGCCTTTCCAATAAAAATAAAATAAATCTTAAAAAAAAAAAGAATATATGATATACAAATATATTAGAACACTTTGGACAAGGTCAGGTTTGCCCAAGCACAAAACTTCCTAAGTGTCACTGTTTTCATACCTCGTATCCGTTTTCCTCTCGTCTGAAATGTATAAACATTAGTGGCTATCTTTGCGAGTAGTCTGCCTTGTGAGGGAAGCATCTGGGTGTATTGATGCCTGCCTTTAGAAGTCCTAAAGAATACCTGCTCAGTGGATGGATGAGTTAATGAATGGGTGAACAAAATAAACAGTATACAGAGTTACTTTTCAATCCTTATTCATTCCTTCATATTTACTAAGGGCCTGGCTATGCTGGGAAACATTCTACATGTTGTATCTTGTGCTGCTCCATACATGACGTGCCACCCAATGTGTGTGGGGTCCTGTGGATTCCCCTCTACCCGCCGCCAGCTTTTCATTATCGCAAACAGTGTTACAGTGAGCTTTTTTTTTTTTTTTAATACACATGTATCATCAATCTGGGTGGAGGTATGTTTGTAAGATGAATTCTTAGATGCAGAATCGTTCTGCCACAGGAAACAAAAATTGAATTTGGGCCAAAAGGTTAACAATAATGTGTACTCCTGACAGTCGTGTGTGTCTCTAGGATATAATTGATCCTACACATATTTAAAAGGATGCCTGACCTTTATTTGCATTTCTTTCATCATATTTGCCATTTGTATATTGATCTCAAGGACAGCTCTTAGGAGTTTACTTGAATTCTGTGGAAAAGACACAAACTTTATTGCTACAAAACCAGAGAAGAGATACAGTGGGAATGTTTACATAGAAGAATGGGAGTGTATCTTGGCTTCAGGCCCATCTGATGTGTTTGAGAAAGCCTCTGGCATATTTGTGAATTTCCCCCGTGGTTTCAATTTGAAAGATGTAATTGATTACAGAATGGTGCTATTCCATCGAAAGGCTCGAGAGAATTTGTGGAAAGCACTCAGCTTTTTAAAACATTCTGATGTACCATCATTTGTGCCCTCTGATTGCTGAGCGTTGCCTCCATGCTTTCTCAACAATCTTTCAATGAATGGATTTGGAAATGGGATTCATTGATTAGGGGAATTTAATGCTACGTGCAGGAGGGATGGAGATTAATTTAGGAATAAATGAAAGTGGCTGCTCATTTAATGCAGCAAAGGCGAGGCTCTGCAATGAGCAGACAGAGCCTGGCACTTCGCCACGCTAAGCAATGCTCTTGGACCAAAACTGCAATCCTTCCCCTCCTTGGTTCTGGGATTCGAGATAATGAAATGAATGATGTGAGCTGAGCTTTCTGTTATTTGCAGCTAAGAGTGTTCCTAATGAAGACAATTAAAATGGCATTTGCCCACAGAAGGCTTAATGAGAGAGGATGGACCAGGAAGGTGAAAGGGCTGCAGAGGACCGCCCTTCCCTGATGAACACATGGTAGGTATGCACTGACGCCAGGGGTTACACAAGGCTGCTGGAGAGATGGATGTTGTGGTGAGGGGAGGGACCACAGGTGCCAAGCATGTTGCCATGGAGAGCTGCATCCAGGGCTTTTGGAGCAGGCTATCCAGGAGAGGAGCTGCTGGAGCTGGGACTGGGAAGATGCAGAGATACTAAGCAGGAGGGATCTCTAGGGATCTTAGAATGCTAACAGGAAAGCGAATAAGACAGATCCCCATGTTGGGAGTGGGATTTGGAATGTGGAATGGATGATATGGGCATTTCCAGAGACCCAGGGTCCGCTGATGGGATCTGGAGGGGTGCCTGCCATCACAGCGAGCCTGAGGTTTACAGCAGTTCCCTCGGCTGGCAGGTGGAACCTGTTGGCTGAATGCATGAGCATCTCTTCTTCGGAGACATGAAGCAGAGTCGGTCTGCTTCAGGGTGCTATAACAAAGCAGGAGTGAGAGGGCTGTGAACAAGAGCTGTGGGTTCTTTTCCAGAAGCTTGGCTGGGTAGGGAAGAGAACTGGAGAATCACAGAGTCAAAGCGGGTTTTTATCTTCTGCCCCTCAGATGAAAGATCAGGGTGTGTGAAGATCCTGCTGAAGACGTGTAAAGATGTGGAAGCGGTGAGTGTGAGAGCAAGTTCCTGAGGAAGCAAGGACATTGCCAAGAGCTGACGGAGGGCCTGGCTAAAACCAGAGTTCACCCAGGTTAAGCCACAGGCCTCAGTATGATCTGGCTAGCAGCCTTGGCTGGGAAGTTCACTGACACAAGTGTTTCTGAGAGGACAAAACCCTTGCTTGTCTCTGGAAAGATGATGGGGGAAAGCCGAAGAACTTACTCCCAAATAAAGTATCGCAGAAGGAGGTACCTAGGCACATAGAGGAATGCAAGACAGGCAGGATGAAGGCCATAGGTTAAGTGTTCACCCCATGCTTGAAGGGCAAAGCAATAGGAGAGAGAGAAGCAGGGGTGAACAGAGTGATTGATTCCGTCTGCCAGTTGACTTTCCAAATGCTTACAGCAGGCAGCCCTGGGCGGGGCAGAGGCAGGAGCCCAGCACTCCACCTGGGTCTCCCACATGGGTGGCAGGGGCCCACGCAGCTGAGCTGATGTCTACTGCCTCCCAGGACGATGAGCAGGAAGCTGGCTGATAGGGAGAACAGGGAGGCAGGCATCTCAAGCAGGCAGCTGAACCCACTGTGCTACACCAGGCCCTGTGCATAGACCTCAGGCACTGAGCTGCCTTCAGGGCCACTCACTGTAGTAACTTACTTTCTAAACGCAGAGGGGTCCTAGAATGTAGCACTTAATAACTTCAAAGATAGAATCACCAGGAAGCCTGTGGTGTGCTTTTTGTTGCAAAGCACTGCATTTACTCATGGCTATCTGTGAACTGCTGAGGAATAAGGCTTATTCTGGGTTACAGAAAGCATCACATGTCCATTTGCGTGGTCTTCCAGATCTCACCGGCTTCCTTGGGTAATGCTTGTCCCTTTACAAGTGGCATCAGCTAACTTAATTTTTGGAGAGCAACAAAACTCTGGGTTTTCTTCCTACAGGCCAGCTGGATCAAAATCAACTTGGATTCTAAAATGCAATGCATGTTTCCTTGCCGGTGAAAACCTACATTTATTGAGTCCTCTGAGCCGGTTCCTTCATGTCCATGACCATATCCGGTCCTCCCCCCAGCCCTGTGAGGTGAGTCCAACAGCCTCCTCATTCTGAGCACCTGCCTAGACGACGGCCCGGGGGAATCGTATTCTGAAGCACTTGCTTGGCTTAGTCAGGTGAGGGCGCTGGGCAGAAGGCAGCCGCCATGCCTTGCCCTCAGTTCTTTTAGCTGCTGGGCATGGCACCAAGGGGGAGGGACCCACGGGTGCAAGTTCTGTGAGAATATCTGAAATGGAGCAGGACTTTCTAGTGCGTTGTCGAGAAGGGACCTAAGCAGCTGACGGAGGTTGACACAGGAGGCCTTTAAGGCGTCCACTCCATGTTCCCTCCCTTTGTTTTCTCCACTTACTGTTGTATGCTGGTATACTGATTTTCTTTTCCATTCTACATTTACTAACCTGCACTGTCTAATTTAGCAGCCATTAACCACATAAGGGTGATTTAAATATATTAAAAATCCAGCTCAACTGTACTAACTACATTTCAAATGTTCAATAGCTACAAGAGTCCAGTGGCCTCAACTGATGGTGCAGGTTGCCTGGACAGCACCGTGGCTGGGCAGCGCAGGTGGCCACAGAATGAAAATCCCAACCCTTGACCTGAGGAGGGAAACCACCCACCCACCACACTTCATTAAGAACTCTCAGCTCTTAACTGTTATCAGGCACCTTGCTGCTCCCATCCTCCACCCCCCACCCCTCCTAGGGAGCCACAGGTGCCATTGTTAGTTTCATTTTACAGAGAGGGGAAGGAATTCCCTAACTAGGCCAGCCTAAGGGAAGAATGTTATAAGCCCTCAAGACCAAGGTCTTTGGAAGGGCCACAGAGCAAGATAAGCTACACTCCGTTTGAGGGTGCTAGGGCACGGTTGGCGCGGACCACCAGCTGCGCCTACATGAAGATCTGTGGGTGGGGCCTCGGCACCTGCCGGATCCGAGCCCCCCTCTCCACTATCCGCGCGCCTCGGCCATTCTTTTCCGTTCACTAAATGAGGGAGCAGAGCCGCAACAGACTTCTAGTCCCATTTCGGGAGCGTTCCCCTCGCCTTCGCCCCGCTGATAGATCGCAGTTAGAGGAGGCGCAACCCGGAGCCAGCCGCTCCGAGCTTCACAGTCCCGGGGCGCCGAGCGCCCACCCTCCGCCCCCCGACGTCAGCCGCCTGGCACACAGTGGGCGCCCCGGTCCCACCCAGGTCGACCAGTTCCCCCTCGCCTACCCTCACAGATCTGTTCCCACAGGCTTTTGCCCCCCGGTGGCTCGGTGACCTGCCCCGGCGACCCAGTCGGCTCGCTCGACACAGACGACACGGTGAGCACCGGCGTCCGGGAGGTGCCCGTCGAGTCCGCAGAGCCGTCGGGCTCCTCGCGCGGGCCGCAGCGGCTGGAGACGGGTCGCAGCGCCGCCATGGACGCCGTTTCCACAGCAACCGCAGGCGCCTTCCGCCAGCGACCCGGAAGGAACTGGATTTCGCCAGGCCCAGTCAGCGAGTGGAAGTTGAGTTCCGGGTCGCGGCGGTGCAGACTCTCACGTGGATGCGGAGACCCTTGGCGGACAGGTGAGTACGGGCGCCGGGATGCTGGCGAAAGGCGGGCGGCTGCAGATCGGGCTTTGGGGAGCGGGGATCTGTGCGGTGGGGGAAAGCGGGGTTCTCACACCCCGAGGTCCGCTCCCGGATGGGCGGTGTGCGCCCGCCCTGGCCGCATGCCGCGGTGGGCCGGCCAGGTCGTACGGGGGACTGGCTTCCTGGTTGGAATCCCCGCTTGGAGCCTCACAGGCGAGCCATGGGGGCGCTTCGGGGCTGAAAGCCACGCTGCTCGGAAGGGGATTGTAGGGGGGCACCCCACCTTCCCGCGGCGCCTTTGTTGGGGTCTCGCCTCCTGCAGGAGCTCTCGGCTCCCGGGATTGCGCCTCTTCCCCGCGAGAGCGCCCCGTTAATGCCCACCTGCTTCCCTGCTTCCCCGAGCCCTAGTCTCAGGTGTGTGTGGTCTAAGGCCAGCTTCCTTAGCACCGGTGTCTTCTTAACTCCCTGGCCACACAGCACCGCAGCCTCAGGACCCTGTACGCGTCCACCTATCCGGTGAACCTTGCGACTTTGGCTAGCTCAAGGCACTCATTGGCGGCAACTCCTGCAGCTGCCCACGCTACAAAGCCTGGTTCTTCAGAACTTCCCAGGAGAGTGGTAGGGCGGGTTCCACGCCTTCCATCACCTTGCTTTCTTGCTTATACTGCCCGTGTCGTCGTAACCATTATACCTTTTATTTTCCCACAACAGACTGTTGGTGGAAGGCAAAGTGGTTCTTCTCTCTTAGCGTTCCTTCAGTACATACTGAGCCCCTTATAACCGACCAGGCCTTGAGGTGGGCTCATGTTTTGGGAAACAGGACAGGGCAGAAGTGAATGATGAATGTGTATCCTTGGTTTTGGAGTAGCTTGTAAATGCACTTGGCTTGTGAACACTGCCAGTGAACCAGGGCCAGTGTGGACCCCCAGGGCTCTGGAGCCGAGAGGCTGCAGGATGGAGAAGCCCTCAACCTTCCCTGAACCCACCGTACACGCCTGCAGGTCTGGTTTCTTGGCTGCCCTGAGTGTCCCCTGTTCCCCTAGCCCGAAAAGCAGCAGAAGTTAGGCTGGTGATGAATGAGAGAGGTGAGCTGGTAGCTGGTGGCTGAAGCATGCTTAGGGCTCTAGTCCTCGCTGGCAGGTGTCTGCATCCCATTTAACTAGGGAAAGTGGCTAGGTTGCTGTGTGGTGTTGCCCGTCATTGCATGTGGGTCGTCAGTCTGAAACTTCAGGAAACAGGTGTGCAAGCTGGCTGGATGCTAGAGAAAGCTACTGGTTCCTTCTCTCCTGACGGATAGGAAAAGGGAGGCCCAGAAAAGCCATGACCGTGTGGCAAGAGTAAGTCAAGGTTGCCATCAGAACCCCAGTTGCTCGGGTCGCAGCTGGGGCCTCTCACCATTACCTCCTTCAGCTCTTGTTAGCCCACAGGAGGGCAAGTCAGAGGGCCACTCGCGGTGCAGGTGGCGACGCTCATCACTACGGCAGGAGCCTCTGGTGGGAGTCAGCCAACTGGGCTGGCCCTGGATTACTGTGTGCCGCAGCCTGCTCGGCTGTCTGCCCTGATGATGGTGTGTCCTCAGTGCCTGGCCCCCACTTGGAGGTTTAGTGACTTAGGCAAAGGAATCAGCAATGTTCACACAACATACTTGCGTGAATTTTCCCACTTGCTGTTTTCATTGCCTCTTTGAGAAAGTTGTTGTTAGCGGCCTGTTCCCCTCTTCCTCCCCCCCCGCCCCCGGCCCCCAGTATTCCAGATGAGAACCTTGACGCTTAGGGAGAGCAGGTGGCTTTTTTGTTTGTTTGTTTTTTTCTTGTTTTACTTGAAAGGATGGAAAGAAGGATAGAATCTTTCATCTGCTACTACACTCCCCAAATGGCTGCATTAACCAGAGTTGGGCCAGAGCAAAGCCAGGAGCTAGGAGCTTCTTCTGGGTCCCCCATGTGGGTGCAGGGGCCTAAGCAGTTAGGCCATCCTCAGTTGCTTTCCCAGGCACAACAGTGGAGCAGCCAGGACTCAAACCAGTGCTCATATGGGATGCTGGCATAGCAGGCAGAGGCTTAATTTGTGCTATGCCATAATATCATCCCACATCTTTTTTTTAAAGAGTTATTTATTGGGCCAGCATCAGGGCATATCAGGGCAAGCCTCCACTTGCCATGTCAGCATACCATATGTGTGCTGGTCTGTATCCCAGCTGCTCCACTTTTGATCTAGCTCCCTGGTTATGGCCTGGGAAAGCAGCAGAGGGTAGCCCAAGTCCTTGGATTCCCACACCCACGTGGGAGACCAGAAAGAAGCTCCTGGCTTCAGCAGGTGGCCATTTGGGAAGTGAACCAGGAGAGGGAGGAGCACTCTCCTCTCACTGTAGCTTTTTCGATTTAAAGAGGAGAGACTGGCATTCCTTCTGCTAATGCACTGCCCAGATGGCCACAGTGGCCGGAGCTGGACCAGGGCTAAGCCAAGAGATCAGAACTCCCATCTGGGTCTCTCACGTGGGGGAAAGGGGCCCAAGCATTTGGGCCATCTTCTGCTGCCTTCCCAGACCCGTCAGCAGGCATGGGAGCTGGATTGGAAGCAGTGCAACTAGGATTAGAATTGGCACTCGGATGTGGGATGGCAGTGTTGCCGATGGCAGCTTAACCCAGTGTGCCACAACGCTGGCTCCCAAGGTTAGGGAAGAAAGCAGCTTGGAGTTGAACCTAAAACTGCTTTGAATGTACACTCCTGTCTTGGCTTTGCTTTGCACCAAAGGACCTATGGCCATTCTCCTTACTTTTTCCTTATAATCCTTTCAGATTATAGTCTTAAAGAAATTTAGCTGGGCCCGGCACGGTGGCGCAAGTGGTTAAAGGTCCTCGCCTTGCACGCCCGGGGTCCCATATGGGCGCCGGTTCTAATCCCGGCAGCCCCCTTCCCTTCCAGCTCCCTGCCTGTGGCCTGGGAAGGCAGTCGAGGACGGCCCAAGGCTTTGGGAACCTGCACCCGCGTGGGAGACCCTGAGGAGGCTCCTGGCTTCGGATCGGCATGGTATCGGCCCGCTGCGCTCACTTGGGGAGTGAATCATCGGATGGAAGATCTTCCTCTCTGTCTCTCCTCTCTGTATATCCGCCTTTCCAATGAAAAAATAATAAAAATAAAAAAAAATTAAAAAAAAAAAAAAAAAAGAAATTTAGCTTTTGGTGATGCTTTAATAGGAATGAAGCCAGGGTAACCTGTATCTTTTTTTTTGGTAGGGATGATCAACAAGACTCCCAAAATAGACCTGGGCCTTGAGTTCCCAGAGAAAAAGAAGAAGAAAAAGAAAAAGAAGCTGGTTAAAGAGGCAGAGACTGATTATTCGGCTCTACGCCATGATGCTTACTTCATGGCTATGTCTCCACGGAGGACCACCTCCCCTCCCAAGACCACGGTTCCGGGACAGGTGGCTGAGGTGCCGCTGGTGAAGAAGAAGAAAAAAAAGAAGAGCCACACCTTGGGTGAGGATCGCCTGGACCCTGAGGTCACGTTGCAGGCCCGACGGGCGAAGAAGTCCCTGAGCCCCAGGAAACTGTCACCCAGCCACTTGGAGCCCCTCAGCAGGGAGGAGGAGGAGGAGGAGAAGAAGAAGAGGAAGAAGTCCTTGGTGCCTCTGACCGTGGCCCATGGCCTAAAGGTCAAGATTTCCCCAGACCCTGAACAGGGCGAGGAGGCAACCAGACTGGGCAGGAAGCCCAAAAAGCACAAGAAGGAGAAAAAGACGCAGGAGCTCGGCCCCTTCGCGGTCCAGGACCCGTGGTTCTCGGAGGTGGAAGATGCACTGTTCAGGTGCTCGGTGGAGGAGCAGGCAGCCCTCACTCAGAAGCGGAAGCCGGAGAGCCCCCGGGAGCATCATGCGAAGGTCAAGAAGAAGAAGAAAATCCACCAGGAGGGAGACGACCTTCTCGGCCAGTGCCAACCGGCCAGGTCCTGGGAGAACAGCCCTAGGAAAGGCAGCAAAAAGAAGCTGGTCCTGCTCGATGCCCCAGAGTACATCCCCATAGGAGATGGCCCCAAGGTCCCGGTAAAGAAGAAGAGCAAGTCGAAGAAGCAGGTGGAGCAGCAGCCCGTCACGGAGGAGCCAGCTCCAAAAAAGAAGAAGAAGAAGCGGAAAGAGAGCGAGGGGGCCGGAGACCTTTGCGAGGAGGTAAAGATCCCTCTGCCAAAATGGGCTCAGTCTTGGAGTGGGACCGGGAAGGCAGGTGCATGTTGGCATCCACATGGGCACGTGGAGCCCTGAGGAGACTTGACTGCTGCCAGAAAAGGGGTTTGTGGCCCTGTGTCATGAGCAGGGTTGTGATGTGCCAACCTCAGGTATGGCCGGATGCAGGGGCTCACGATAGAGTCGTGGTGATCCAGGGCTCTCTTGCTGCCGCAACTCCCCGAGTTTCCACTGTTTGCCCTTGGAAACTGGACAAGGTCCCAGGTTTTGGCCAAATCCCTTGCTTCCTGGGCTGTGTCACCTGCTGTCCGAAGCTCGGGAACCGAAGAGTTCAAATCCCAAGGGGGACCAGTAGCTCTGGGAGCTCACTGAGCTCGGCACACTGCACAGGTGCCTGGAACGATTCCCTCCTCAACTCTGGGCTTCGTGCTTTTCCTCTCTTGGTTTTAGTCCTGGTCTCGCCTCGACCCCAGAGCAAGCTGGTCTCATGGCTCTAGAGGTCTCCCTAAGGAGGCAGTGGGGGCACCTCTGAAGCCACAGACCTGGAGACCCCGGTTAGGTCATTGTTCTCATTGTTCTAGAAGCCTTGCTCCCCTGCCAGGTGTGGGACACCGGGGATGTCAGCCTCAGCTGAACCTGCTGTCTGCTGCCAGGCAAGCTGATTTCAGAGGAGGAGGCAGGGTGCGCCTTTCAGGAGAAGGTGGGGGCCTGGTGATGGCAGTGTCTTCCTTGGGACAGGCCCCCTGGAGTGGCGGAGCAAGCTGTCATTCCTGTGTGTGCAGTGTATGTGTCCTCCCAGCAATTACCTATCGGGTCAGTTGCTGGTGCTGGGCACTGTTTGAATGCGATAGTGCTGACCACACTCGCTGCTGCTTTCCTGTTCCCTCCTCACTGTCTGATGTCCTCATGCTCCAGGAAATTCCGTACCCTGCCAGCAGGAGGCACGCTGGGATTCAAATCCGGCTAGCCTGGCTTCTGCCCTTTGGGTTTTGCCCTTTTCTTTCTCTCCCCAACCCTGTCTCTTTTTAAATTGACTCATTTGAAAGGCAGAGGTGGTGGTGCGGGGTGGAGGGGCAGAGTTGGAAGGAAACAGATCTTTCATCCACTGGTTCACTCCCCAAATGTCTGCTACAACTGGCGCTAGGCCAGGCCAAAGCCAGGAGCTTCTCCCATGTCTCCCTTGGGAGTGCAGGGGCCCAAGGACTCGGACCATCTTCCCTGCTTTTCTCAGGCCATTGGATGGGAAGTGCAGCAGACAGGACACACCCTGGGTTCTCCTCCCAGCTCAGTACTAAGTGGCCAGGGGCCCTGTCCACTGTTGGCAGGTATGTGCTGGACACCTCAGAGCGGCATGCCTGACCCAGGAACTGCACCCTACCGAGACGGGGCGCAGTGTGTGTGGTTTGCACTGGGCTCAACCCTGTATGGCTGAGGGCACGGATGGCTGCCCTGTTAGGGCCTAGCGGAAGTGGCTTCAGTCACAGGGTTTCTTCCTAGCTTTGCCCCAGTCACTTGCTTAGTCTTGTTGTACCCAAATTTTCCATGCTTCAGAAACTTGGATGGGAGCTGGGCTTCCATCACTGGGGTTCCCCTCACTCGAGTCTAGCAGCTCTTCTGCCATGACCTAGGGGACAGGCATACCCCTTGTTTGCCATCTCCATGACGGGGTTGCTCTGTGTTGAGAGCAGCCCACTAAATCTGGCAGACACATGCACATGTTCCGGTTGCGGAGATGGCTGATGGGAGTGCAGGGCCGTGTGGGATATCAGCGGTGGTAAGTGTGGGAAGACCAGGGACTGTGGCCAGCCTGCAGCCTGATTCTGGAAGGGGTGTGGGGGCTGAGACCAGCAAGAGTGGCTGGCATGGGCACGGCCAAGGCAGGGGCAGAGGGAATGCCGCTTGGAAGCTGGAACCCGTGTGGGCCTTGGCTGACCCTGCAGGGGTTGTGGCCTTCCAGAGGCCCGGGGAGGAAGGAAGAAGGTTGGGTGATAAGAACTGGGTGAGCCATGACAGGGACAACGAGGGGCCAGGAGAAGGCTGTATGGTTTTTTACCTGAAGGTTTATTTAATATGTTTGAAGGGCAGAGTTACGGGGGAGGATTTCTATCCACTGGTTTGCTTCCCAAATGGCCACGACACACACTGTTGGACCAGGCTGAAGCCAGAAGTTCTACATGGGTAGCAGACACTTAGGCCATCTTCCACTGCCTTCCTGAGCATATTAGAAGCGGCTGGATTGAGGTAGAGCAGCCAAGACTCAAACCAATGCTCATAAAGATGCTGGCACCGTAGGCAGGGGCTTAGCTGTTACACCACAATGCCAGCCCTAGGCTAGATTTTCATACAAATGAGTTGGGGGTCCCCTGACTGGTCCTGGAACTGTGGTGGCATGGTCCGGGTTTACCCTGGCTATAGTGGGGAAGCAGAAGTTAGAACCTTGGAGGGCAGGACTCGGAGGTGGCTGTGTCAGAGAGTGAGCTGGGTGAGTTTGGCTGCCTCTGGCTCCCTTGGGGTCACCATGTGAGGTGATGTGTCCCCTTGCAGTCAGAGAGGTTGCCTAGCAGGCCCCGAGTTAGGAATCCTCACTTGGACTCTGGGGTGGCTGGTGGCAGTCTCCTTTCCTCTGAGCCCATCTCCCTCTGCCAGACATGGTGGGGAGGGGGAAATGCCATGGTCTGGGGTCTGACCTGGACGTCACTGTGATCTCACCTGCTCATTGTATGCTCACACCACCACCCCCTCTCCCCCGCTTCTGTCCTCTGCAGGAGCCAGACACGGACTTGGAGGTGGTGTTGGTGAAGTTGGGCAACACGGACGAGGCACACATAGACCAGGTAGAGCCTGCTCTCACGTCCAGATCTCTTACAGATACAACTTTCTGGGATTAGTTTGAAGAATTTATTTGAAAGGCAGATTTGAGGATGTGGGGAGCAGTTTACTTCTGTAGGCTCATTCTCTAAATAAGCACACAGCCAACAGGCTGAAGCCAAAACCTCTAACTCCTCCACCCTGGTCTCCCATCCAGGTGGCAGGCTGTATTTGGGTCACCTTCCACGGCTTGCCCAGGCACATTAACACAGAGTTGGGTAGGAAACAGTAGTGGGGACAGGAGCCATTGTCCCTATGGAATTAGCCCACTGTGCCACGCTGTTGCCGTGCCTGATGCTCTGGTAGGCTCTGGACGGACGCTTCCGTTTCTCCCACACCCTGCTCTGGGGATAACTAGGCCAGGGCCCCACAGCTGCTTCATGCAGTCTGGGGTCCACAGAGCCTCTGCTTGACTCCACCGTCTTCTCGCTAGGCAAGGAGAAGGCAGGACTTGGCTTCGGGGAAGGTTTCACTCAGAGTAGCTCTGGTTTAAGATTGCCTTTCAAATAAAGAAGAGTTATTTAGCAGATAGAATCTCTCTCCCTACTTTGCTCTCCAAATGACTGTAATAGCCATGGGTGGACCAGACTGGAGCCAGGAGCTTCCTTGAGGTCTCCCAGGTGGGTATAGGTGCCATCCAGTGCATTAGCAGGGAGCTGGACCCAAGGCCGATGGCATGCTGGCATTGCAGGTGGCGGCTTAACCTGTTAACACTACAGTGCTGACCCACCCCCTGCCAGGATGGGTTTTAGAAACAGTTTGAAATACAAAAGGCAGGTTTAGGCCTAGCAGTTCAGATGGCCCTGGGGACCAGGTGTAGCTGGGAGGCCTCAGGGAAGGGTCAAATATTTGCATCCTTGCACCCACATAGGAGACCTGAATGGAAAATCCTGGCTTTGGCCCAGCCCTGGCTGCCAAACTCATCTTCCCACTCAGGCTCAGGACTGACAGGTAGCAGAGAAGCCACACGACCTTCTGCTTCCTTGGCCTTACCCTCATAAGACAGCATGCACATCTCCCTTCTGTCTCTGCTCAGGTGAGACGAAAAGCTTTGCAAGAAGAGATCGATCGGGAGTCGGGCAAGACAGAAGCTTCAGAAACAAGGACGGTGAGTTGTGACGCAGGGGCTCTGCGCAGTGACGTGCGCCTGGAGCCCATGGAAGGCTGCCAGAGGGCCAGGCTCGGAGGACTGGTTTCAAGATCAAGCATGAGAGGGAAGTTCCCAGAGCTGGGCTGGGACTGTGGGGCGTCACTCCCATCAGGAAGGGACAGTCATTTCAGTTAGCAGAGAGCAGCTGCGGTAAGTGTGCAACAAGGCTGGCACGTGGAGGGAGGAGAGGCCCTTGCCTCCTTTCTGCCTCTGGATTCTAGAGAGCAGCGTCCACCCAGCACCGGCACTACCAAGGGGGTCAGACCTGGGCAGGTAACATGCCCTCTCCAAGCCCACTTCCAGAGCTGGAAGATGGGATGCATGCTGGGGCAAGAAGGGGTCACCCAGACCTGCCCGAGTGGCTGGTCAGAAGCTGCTGCCTGGGGAGGTGAGGTACAGGGAGGGGTGGTGGGATAAGCTATGGGGAGTGATGAGGTGTTGTGTAGGGCAGGGCACACAGGCACCAGTGGGGACCTGCCCTGATTCTGGGGTTCCAGGGCTGAGTCTGATGACCGCTGTGAGAGCTGGTTAGTGCTGACCCTTGGAACTCAGCATTCACTTCCATCATCACTGGCCTCCCCGGCAGGGCCAGGACAACCTAGAAAGGTAACCGACCCTGCTCTCTCCCACAGGGAACACAGTTTGGCCAGTGGGATACCGCCGGGTTTGAAAGCGAGGAACAGAAGCTGAAATTTCTCAAACTCATGGGTGGCTTTAAGAAGCCATCCCCCTCCTTGAGCCAGCCCCCTAGCATGCTCGGGAGGCCCAACATGGCGCTCAGCAAGAAGGCAGCAGAGAAGCTGCAGCAGGGTCTGCAGCGGGACTACGACCGGGCCATGAGCTGGAAGCACAGCCGGGGGGCCGGCCTCGGCTTCCCCACCACCCAGGACAAAATCTTCTACATCGACAGGAACGCATCCAAGTCAGTCAAGTTGGACGATTAAACCCTGGTCTCTAGTTCCCCAGCCCAGCCCATGTTGCGTTTATTAGCTCAGTCTGTCTCGGGAAGGAAAGCCACCCAGCAGTTGGCACCGCTCACACACTGACCTGTGAGGGTTAAGGCTGACCACGTGTGCACGGATCAGGTGGGGGTGGCACAGGTCTCCAGAACCACGCAAATGGTGAGTGACCCACTCTCCTGTCCTGCTCAACGGCCCCACCCTCCTTGGACTTACTGAGGGGGCTGAGCATGGGCCAGGCCCGTACCAAAGTGTTTTATGTTGATGATCACAATTATGAAATGGGTGCTGCTTTCTTAGCCACCCCATCTGTAAGATGGGGCTAAGGTTCAGGAATAAAATTGCCAGAGGGTATTTCTGTCCCTCAGGCCCCAGGTCACTGTTCTGACTCTGACTGTCCCCAGAATACTCACCAAGTAAGGACGGAAGTTTCTTTGTGGTTGTGGGGACTAGTTCAGCACAGCAGGTCTGTGTCCTAGCAGGAAGTGGATTGCTGGTGATAAGTCAGGGGAACACCAAGTGACCTCAGCCCTTCCCTTGCTTACAGAAGCTGTAGGCAGAGCCCAAGCAGCCATGGCAGAGCTTCCTCTGCTCTGGGGAGCTGGGCAATGAACTCCTGGCAGATTCCAGGAGCCGCAGGTGGCAGTGCACGACCCCTGATTCCAGTGTGTCAGCCAAGACTCCACAGCAAACCTCAGGGGCTCCAGGTGCTGCTAAACCACTTTCTAATCCTTTAGAGCTTTTTCTGTCCCAAAGTACAGGTTCCTGTTGGAAAAATATCACATTTCTCAAATATCTCCTTCTGACAGCCCAGACCTAAACAGCCTGGAAATTGAGCTGGAGTAGCTGATCGAGGAGAGCTCCTACAGGCTGGCAGGAGCAACACCCCGGGTAGGAGGCAGTAACCCAGACCCACAACTTGGATACAGTTTCACACATAGTAGGTTCTAGGTTGTGAATCACCCACCCATCGATAGTAACGTTCTTAGGCATTCAAAGTGACAAGAACCAGGTGGCAGAAGAGTACCTGGAAGTGTGTGCTGTTTGAATTTGGCACATGCATTCAGATGTAGTCACACAACACCAGTGGTCAAGGACACAGTGCGGTACACTCCCAGCATCCGTATGTCCTGTCGGACCCACTGTGGTCCCAGCGTAGGGAGCTGTGCGCGAACCCCTTACCTGCCAGTCTAGACTTACCTTTTGTATACAAAGTGTAACTGAACAGGTCTGGCACAGTGGCACTTCAAAGCTCTCCTAAGCTATGAAGCTACAAACACCCCCAGAAAAGAAAGGTATTTTACCTGCATCCATGGACTTCCGGCTCGGTAAAGGCCCACGTGACCATCCTCTGGAGCTCTTGCAGGTGACGAAGGCCACTCATGCAAAGAAACACTCCGATGTTCTGGGACGGAGAGGGCGATTATCTTTATTGCGCGACAAGCCCCACTTCCTCACTGTCAGGAAAACTGGGCAGAAGCCACGTCTTAGCCCAATTTGCATATATGTAAAAGTGAAAGCCCCGAAGTCCAGGGCCTTATATAATAGTTCAGGTCTCTGGGCCTGTAGCACCGGCCTCCTGGGCTCCCCAGTCAGGTCCTGGTCTGCAGGGGCAGCCTGAGGGCCAGCTCTGTCAGGTGGCTCATGTCCGGCTGTTTGCTTCGCCTCTTGATGTAGTCCAGGGTTTTCACCTAGAAGGATAAGAGACCTGTGTGCCCTCCAGTCCTGGGTGCCCAAGGCTACTACGGAGGAGCAGCCATTAGGGCGCTCACACTGCCGAGAGGAGGAGGGAGTCTCTTGAAGGATGAGAAAAAGGAAGTCAGTCCTAAAAGTGTAACCTGTCCATAAAATCAGGATATGTGGCAAGTTAAGCTGCACCTGCAATACCAACACCCCATATGAATGCAAGTTGGAGCCCCAGCTGCTCTACTTCTGTCCCAGTTCCCCACTAAGGTGAAAGGCATCAAGAATATAGCCTAGGCTCCTGCCACACCCACCTAGGAGGCCTAGAAAGAGTTCCAGTTCCTGACTGTCGCAGCCATGGGGGGGGGCGGGGTGAGGGGTAAACCAGTGGACTGAAGAGCTCTCTGCCTCTATAACCTTCAAATAAATCTCTTTTTTAAAAAAAAAAAATCGTATTTGGGAGTGACCCCGACCGATGTTTTTGCATGATTTTTCTAAAGGGGAAAATTAGCATTAGGAAATAGCCTTGCAGGGTTCTGGGGAGACGGGTTGAAGTCCAACCCCCGCCCCTGAGTGTCTCACCATGGTCCTGGTGTCTGCACAGCCGTGCCTCTGCGCCAGGTGCCACAGGTTGACTGAGAGCTGGTTCAGTTTGTTGTTGCGCAGGTCCCCATGGGCCAGGATGCTGTTGAAGAAGGAGAGGCCCAGCAAGCTCTGGCGCTTCAGGGCCTGTAAGAGAAGACACGGTCACATCACAGCCTGGGCCCTGGCCCAGCAGGTGCCATGGACATCCTTGCGTCCAGAAGGTCACAGGTGGGTTCAAAGGTCAACTGCCAAGCTGCTGCTGTACCTGCAGACTGAGAGAAAGGTCCTTCCTCGCAGGGTGAGGATTAGACCATGCATGGTGAGCTCTGGGTCTCCCCCACAGGGTCATTACCCACGACAAAATGTTCTCCCCCCTCACACTTGGCTGAGGCCACTGAGCCTCTCCAGAGAAGCACCTCGCCAAAAATGGTTGAGCCAAAATTTCAGGTAGACCACACTGAAACCCCAGCTTTAAACAGGAACAAAAGGAAAGGGAAAAACTTGGAGAAGGGATACAACTCCCTTCCCCCTGCCCAAATTGATAAAAGCACATGGCCACCTGCAGTTCCAGGAAGTCCTGGGGCCAAGTCAGATCCACCCCAGATATGGGTAAGCCCAGTGCCCCAGGGCCCTTGCTGGGTGGTCCCAGCTGACCCCTCCGGAATGCCCATCTGCTCAGCTCCCTGGCACACACTGCACTTGTGCCCACTTGGGAGGCTGTCCCCGCAGATTCTGTCAGAAGCTTGCCCTCATCAGACAACAGGACGGGCTAGCTGCTGCTGGATTCTGGAAGCTCTGAGAAAGAGTTCTTCCAGGTCCCACCAACAGAACCTCCGCGAGAGAAGACTTTTCACCGCACAGAAGCAGAACGAGGAACACCACATCTAACCATTTCCCTGGCTTCCCAGAAGCATTTGACCCTGAAAAGCTCTGTCTGCAAGTGTCTTGTCACAGCCAAGAGTGAGACAAACAGGAGAGTCTGTTCTCAGAGGTGAGGAAGCTAGCCACCACGTCCCAATGCAGGGGAGCACCCCCTGGCAGAGACCAGGCCCGAGCCCTGCTCCCAGCCTGTCTCCCAGCGCTGAGCCTTCCTGATGGGGATTCTAGTTCCTTGGACAGCCAAGTGCCCGCCCCACATGAACCTGTCCCCAGACACACAAACCTGTCCCTTCCTAGAAGAGGGTGTTGTTAGGTGATGCAGGTCCGACGTGGCAGCAGTTCTGCAATTTCAGCTGGACACCCAAGTCTCTGCAAACCCTAAGGCAGCACCCCTTCAGGCAGCACCCCCTGAACTTGGCAGAGGTCACTGCAGAAAGCCCATTCTCGCTAGCACTTGTCTAACTACCACAGGGCATGGTTGTGTGTGTGTGTGTCTTTAGGTGGGTATCACAAAGCAGTCGCAATCACAGCTTCCGGCAGAGTAGGGAAGTGCACATCCAGGGAAAGCCTGCTGAGGCGGGACACTGGGCCCCAGGCGACCCGGGGGGGAGGGGGGGAAATGCAGACAGACAGGGCAGCCACACTTAACTCTTAGTGTGCAATCACCTCCCCCAACTTCACCTTGTCCAGGAAGCCACCAGCCGTGAACCACAGAATAGAGCCACACCCATGTCAGCACAAATGGCTGTCTCAGCCCAGCTTGACGAGGGCCCACACTCAGGCTAAAACTACACCAAGTGCAAACCAAGGTCACCACAGACTTGGGAAAGGAACCTGGTAGTGAATTGGGTTGTCCTGTTTGGAAACAACCTTGAAATCAACTAATCAACTGTGCATAAGGAGACTAGGAAAAACCCACTCTGGAAATGCAAAAGATGTGACACCTAAGAGCCCATTTTGTAGATAAATGGGGGTTCTAAAGAGTCACCTTGACCACAGTCGACCAACCGCTGCCACTCTAGGATTCAGCTCCCTGGTCTGTAAAGTGTACAGGAACTGTCACAGACATCGCAACACTACACCGAATGCACATCACCGGAGAAACAGGCTACCTCCTGACAGTCATACGCGAAGGGCTGGGGCGGCTGGGGCAGCTGGGTTGGCCGTAATCAGGGGAGCCCTGGGGCTCTGAGCCTCTCCTTTTCAACGACCAGCACCTTCATCCCCCAGGCTCCTTGTGCCTGTCTGTTATGCATGCTGCGCCCACCCAGGCTAGTCTTGGAGAGCCAGGAGATGCCTGCTCCCATGGGGCTTCCGTAGGAAGCTGAGTGGGAAGGAACCAGCCACAGACAAGCTGACACACACAACATTGTGGACCACTGTGACTAAGTGCTGCATGCACGAGGTGTGCTGGAGATAATGGCATCTGGGAAGGCCTGTCCTGGGAGGTACTTCTAAGATTTTGTTTCTGATTGATGCGTAATAGTCTAGAATAAAATTGATCTCATAGGGGGTACAACGGTGGTTATCCGAATGACCAGGAAGGCATGGCTGGGGGAAGCCCAGGGCAGGTGCAGGCCAGGCAGAGCAAATGGCAGGAGCTCAGGCCCTAGGGCATGGGGTGAATGGCTTACACATGAACGTGTCACTCGAACAAAGCCTAGAAAGTTTCAGAACAAGTGGGGGTAGCAGAGGGGGAGGGCACCTACCTCCTCCTTGGCCAGGGTCTTGAGGTGCTCCAGGATCTGGGCCATCACCGTCTCACACAGCTTGTTGTTCTCAGCTAGGAACTTGGAGTCTCCCCCGTACAGGCTGTCGTTGGAGTCGACTGGTTGAACAGACAAGCACATCATGTGGTGTCAGTAGGACATCATGGCAGGGTAGAGGGAAATGGCCCAAATTTCCCAGTGGCCTTTGAGGGGAAGGTGTAGGGGGGGGTCCTCAGGAACCACAAATAAAGCACTTGGCCCACGGGGCAGTGTGAGCCAGAGTCGAGTGGGGTGGGAGTCATGTCCCCTCTGACCCAGGCGAACAGAGGGGTGACAGTCACAGCAAGCTGTGGGGCAGCTGCCAGGCACTGTACTCGGTGCCTTCCTGGTGCTACTGCAGAATCCTCACGGTAGCAAGTGGAGGGCAACCGGGCAGAGTTGGGACCCTGGGCCAGGAAGCCTCACTTCAGAGTCCAGCTTTTAGGCAGCACACTCAGGTGCCTGCCCCTGGCTCCCTTCACAGCGTGAGCCGTTCTGTTCTCTAACTCTGCCAGGCTCGGATCCCACCGACGTTTTTCATGGCATCACAGTATCCAAGGCAAGCATGGCAAGAATAGTTTCACAAACGAAAAGAGGCCTGTGAAGCAGGATGCGCCAAGATGGCACCAGGTTTCATCTGGACACGGGCTGAGTTCTGCTCTGCTGCTGCCTGTAGAAGCTGGTTCATGTTCAACTGATTTGCCATGAAGATCAAATCTCTTCCTCAAGAATCACTTCTCCGCTGTGCTGAGTCACTCTCCAAACACCTGCAAAGGGCAGGGCTGTGCTGGGCTAGGCTAGGCTAAATCTGTGAGCCAGAAACTCCACCTGCGACTTTTACGGAGCCAGCAGGCAGCCAGTCCTTGAGCCATCAGCTGCTTTCCAGAGCCTGTGTGAGGAGGAAGCTGGAATCATGAGCCAGGGGTGGGACTCAAACTCAGGCACTCTGAGGCCATTTGGGAAGCAAATCAGAAGATAGAAGACCTCTGTCTATCCAATAAGAAATAAATCTTAAAAAAAGTGGGGGACCCGGCACGGTAGCCAAGTGGCTAAAGTCCTCACTTTGCACACACCGGGATCCCATATGGACACCGGTTCTAATCCCCATGGCCAGGCTTCCCATCCAGCTTCCTGCTTGTGGCCTGAGAAAGCAACTGAGGACAGCCCAAAGCCTTGGGACCCTGCATCCATGGGAGACCCGAAAGAAGCTCCTGGTTTTGGATCAGCTCAGCTCCAGCCATTGTGGCTGCTTGGGGAGTGAACCACTGGATGGAAGATCTTTCTCTCCTTCACTCTGTAAGTATGACTTTCTGATAAAAATAAATCTTAAAAAAAGAAAGGAAATTGTGACACGTGATATAACATGGATCAACCCGGAAGAGATTATACCGACAAGAAACATGCCAGATTCAACAGGCCAACACCATACGATTCTACCCGCAAGGCTCCTAGCATAGGTAACTGACAGGAGAGACCCAGGGGAGCCATTCCCAGACCAGTCATGTCCTTTGTGACTGCTGCTCTCACACTGGGGTAAGGGGGTGGGGGTCATGAACGACTCTGGCTGCAGCATTGCTGGGATGGCATAGTGACTGCCGTCTCCAGGGGGATGACGACGGTTATTCTGGTAACACGTGCAAGAATTTGATTCAGCCGTTTCCCACCACCTGATCTGGCGGGGCAAACTGCAGCTGATGGAGGGATTTCTCGCATCCACTGCTGGGGACCAGAATAGTCCCTGACCTAAATTTCCAGTTGTCTTCGGGGCTGGAGCCTACTCATGCTCTGCTCAGCCCAGCACTGGAGGACAGGGGCCAGACGCCCAGGGTGAGCGGAAGTGTTGGTAACAAGCACACTGAGCACCTGCTGAATGAGGACCCGCTCTGTGCTGGGTCCTGGGAGGCACTGGGGAGCCAAGTCCAACCAGGTCCTGCGCTCCCAGAGCCCAACCATCTACCGGGAAGTGCAGCTAGCTATACAGGCAGCTGCACAATGGCAACAGCAAGGGGTGAGTGCCAGGAGGGGGCGCTAGAGGGCAGACAAGTGTCATAGTTCCCAAATCTAGGATTGGGGGAAATCTGGGAGAATTCTACCATCAGTGAGAGGCTGGATTCCCACTGTAGACGAAGTGGGAAATGGGGGGTGGAGAAGTGAATTCTTCATGCTTACACTTGGTGGTCATGGTGGATAAGGGAAGAAGCTAGAGCAAGCACTCGCCAGGAGGAAAAATGATGTCCCTGGCAAGTGGCCACCAAAAATAGCTCCCGACCTCTGCATCTGTCTGACCGTGGGTCATGGACCCGAATACTTCAGGGGCCTGGCTGGTGCCTGGGAGGAAGGGAGGGGGCTGGGGGCTGTGAGGGCTTCTTGGAAGTCTCCAGGGCTGTGCTCTTCCAACAAAGGGTCAGTCCACCTACACACGGGATCCGTATTCGGTTCCCAGGACCAGCCCCTGCGCAGCCGGCACCACACTTTTGCAAGTTCCGTCACGGTACTGCAGTGCCTGCCAGAGGCACATGCCAACACTCTTTCTGTTCATTGAGAGACAAAGCTCCCTTCCTAAACGCAGCAAGCATTCAATATGCCTCTTCTAGGAGGTCTAGCAAGCTGTGTCAACAGTGCGTGAGGTGCTGCCTGGAACACAGAGGAAGCAGGGAGCACCCAAGCCTGCAGAGTCAGTCTCTGCCGAGACCTCTGCCAGGCTACGCCCACACAGCCAAAGCCAACATAGCCGGGCCGCTGGGGAGGAGGGAAAATCCACCGCCTGTTCCCATCTTTAACACACTGGCGGCAGTGGTCCTCTGGCACCTGTGCTGGCAGTGTCCTTCACAGACAGAATCCACTGACTGTGCTCAGGGGAGACAGAGAAGTGAGGGAGAAAGGAGCAGCCTCTTCCCTCCCTCCTCACCACAGGAGATCAAAAAAGGGTGTCTGACTAGCAAAACCGGGTGTCTGACAAGCAGGGAGACACTGAGACTCAGCGGGACAAGACCCCAAAGTGGAACCGTGCTATGTCATGTCCAGGACACGAGACCACTCTTCCCATACTCGTGAGTTCCAAACGGCCACAGCAGGTGTGTATGGGAAGGCGGGGACAAGGACGCCTCCTTCCAGTAGCACACCTGAACTTGGGCCTTGCACACTGCCTGAGGAACAGGTTGTAGAAACCATGCCTGGGCCTGCTTGGAATGAAACTAACACATGTGGTTCTAAGTGATTCCGTAGTGCGCTAGTTCTGAGGCATGCTGCTCCAAACTCATCTGATGGGCAAAGTGACCATCAGGAGCTTGATAATGACAAATATCCTCAGGTCTCCTTCTGGGCATCTTGATTTCAAATGGGACTCAGGCACCCCACACCCAAGGATCACTCCGGATGCATCTTGGAACAGGTGAACCCAGTGGAACCTTGAGTAAGAGTCCATGGCAGCTAAGACAGTGGGCACAAAGTCAGACAAGAGAAAACCCACAATGCCATCTACCCCGTTGGCGAGGTCTGGCAGGAGGGGGTGTGCTACCTTTGTCTATGTGGTAGAGGTAGGTTTCCTGGCTCATGGCCGAGAGCAGGTGCAGGACGCAGGTGTAGATGCGGACCTTGTCATCGCTGTTGTCATCCCAGGTATAGTCCTGGATCACGTTGAGCAGCTCACGGACAAGAAACAGGACCCCATGTTCGGGATGATCCTAGTGGAAAACCAAAAGAGGACATGAAGAAAGGCTGGCCAGGAAGCAGGGGGTGAAAAAAGCAAAACAGCAACATAGAAATTCAGATCCCTGCCTTGGGAAGCTGGAGAGAAAAGCAAGCAGGTGCTGACTCTGGTTTGAAGGCAGGGCCCGCCCACAGCCTGAGGAGGATGGTCAGAGCTGGGGACAAAGCCTGGTTGTTGGTCCCACTCATCAACATGCTCGGGCCTGGGACGCCAGCTGTGGGAGCTGTCCTCGGATGCAAAAACACACTCACTCTGTCAGCTCTAATAGTCGGTTTCCACAATTAGCCTCTTGCTCTTCTGCATGGAATAGTTAAAGACAACAGCAAAAAAAAGCAAAGCCACATCCTGCCCCTCCAATGGCAGTAGCAAGATTGCAGGTTTTGTAGCAGATGCAGCCGGAGCTGCTGCTGCCACCGCCCACTCTGGCCATGTCCCACGCTCAAGGTCACTGTCACCACTCAGGGCACTGATTTCAACAGAGCTGAGTCCTTCAGGACTACCTACACAGGGAACAGCTGAAGTGAGGATGCACTCTGGGCAGGGGGCAGGCCCTGTAGACAGTCAGCTCCAGGAAACCTGTGGGTACCCGGCCAGCATGGCGTGAGAGGTGACCCTTCATGGTGCTGAGGACCTTCCCTGTGCCAGGAGCTGAAGTTGGTGACAACAGCAAGCGGCCAGAATAACCAGGTAGGAGCAACCACAGCTTTTGTGTGTTCTGGGAAGATACTGGGACCATGAATGCCCACTTCACAGATGGGAAATGAGTCATAGAAGGTTACGTGGCCCAAGGTCATGCTGCTGGTACATGGTAGGGCCAGGAGGGGAGACCCAAGAGTCGGCCATCTCTAACAGGTGCATTTGTACGGATGACCAAGGCCGGTGGCTCACTTTAAGGAACTTGTGACTTGAGGGACGCACATATGGAGTTTTCTGCTTCTAACACAAGCCCAAAGTGTGACAGGTGTGGTGGCTGAGGGGGCAGGGGCGAGTGGTCACCTGACACCAGGTGAATGCAGCCACTAGGCTGAGAATCCAGGAGGAGTCACACGACGGGTGTCGTATGGACTGTGGACACCCACAGGAACTGCGCCCAGGCTGTCACATGTCAGCAGTGTCCGGGCCTCAGCCTGCCTGTTGCATGCTGGCTGGTGCTTTCTTTTGCCAGGAGCAGTTTCTAACATGGCTGCTGGGTCTGCTACATGGATGTGCATGTGGAGGGATCCGTGTGGGAACAGGTGACCATCCTAACATTCCAGTCACTTCACCTCTGCTCAGACACTGTGGCTCTTGCGGGCGAGTGCCCAGCATGGCTGGAAGCAGCTGCAGCGAGGTATGGTGGGGCCGTTCAGGTTTGCCATGAGCCACGTCTGGGAGCACTTGGCTCCCAGCTCCCAAACTCCCGTTCCGGGAAGAGATTGCAGCACGCGATATTCTTGCTTCAGTAGCTGTGACAGTTTTCAAAGAAAATCTCTACTCCAATGGATCAGCGCCAACAAGTGGAGCAGAGCAGACACGGATTCTTTGAGAAGAAAAAGTTCCTGGATTCAAGATTGGCGCTTCTGATAGGAGAAGGTCAGTCCCCCCTGGTGGGGTGCTCCCCAGGCAGAGCAGACAGGCGTTCAGGGGGAGGGCTGGCGGGTAGCTGGCAAGGGCTCTGAGCCGCTCCCTTCCCGAATGCCAGGGGCTTGGCTTCCACTCCCAGCCACATCCCTCTGGGCCTCTGGTATGCAGGAATCCTCCTCTGCCCCACTCCTTGGGACAGTGGCCCTGAAACATACCCGGCTTCCCGGGGCCACCAGGATGAGAGGCAGCACCGGTGCAGGCTGTGGACTCCGGTTCCCCAACCCTTCACCTCTCTGCCTCAGTTTCCATCTCTCAGGACAAGCTGTTCTGAGCAGCGATGGACAGTTCACTGGCTCATTGTGAAAGATGTTAAATGAGCAGATGAATAATAAAGTCACCCCCCTCCCCACGTACCACCTCAGGGAAAAAGAGCCAAAAGATGGGTGGGCTGGGAGAAGAGCAGCGGAGGACAGCAGGGGTCTAGGGCAGGGCAGAGGGCAGGGATGGTGTGCAAGGAGACACAGCGCCTTCTAGTGGACAGCTGTGTAGACCAGATAACTGGTTCCTGATGGGGCCCTTCCAGGCTGGCCCTGCACCTCCCCAGGCACCCCTACTGTGATTTCATTTCCATTTCTTGGGATAGGTGCTCCGTCCCCCTTTAAGGTCTTTATGCACACTCAACAGGACTTCCTTGGAGTGCTCTCCTGACCTTGGACATGGGGCTCATGGAAGTTCCTTGCAGCTACTCCCAAGGTACTTCCAGCGGTTGAAGTGGAGTGTGCCATGGTGTCACTGACCCTATGCACTCCCTAGTCCCACATCAATAAGCATGCTGACACAGACTGCACAAACAGCAGTACTTGGGTCACTTGCTCTGCTTATGGCCGGACCTGTCATCAAAGCTAAAAACCACAAATGTCACTCTGTTGTGTCCTTGGAGATATGTGCCAGGAAACTGGGGATGACGGCATCTCCGTCTCCTGCCAACTGAAGTTTTCCTGTCCTCCCAGATGCTGGGAGATGAAATGAGCTAACTCACAAGTAGCGAAGGCCATCTATGGCTCACTGGAGGCTGACAGCCTCTGACTCCATGGCAAAATACTTCAGCATGAGGGCAGGTATTGGAACAGCAGCCCCATTACTGCTTGGGATGCCCACAAAACACATACCCGCCTTTGGCCTTCTGTCCCAGCTCCATTCTCCATTCACATTTGCATCCTAGGAGGCAACAAGCAGTGACTCAAGTGCTTGGGCTCCTGCCCCCACGTGGGAGACCTGGACTGAGTTCTAGCCAGTTCTGCGTCTGCCTCTCCAACTTCCAAATAAAATGAAGGCAAAAAAGGGAAGTGTTTCTGGATGTTATAGAAGTTCACGACCTGTAGGGGCAGAGGGCTGCGCGGGGAGCATTTACGTTTGTATTTATAAACACACCAAGTGGGCCAGGCACTTTACCTGGTTTAAAATGGCTGTAATGTTTTCTAAACAAATTGGCACTTTTCAAACCTAACCCCCTCCTTTGTTTTTATAGATTTATTTTTTGTTCTCATTAGAAAGTCAGATATATAGAGAGGAGGAGAGACATAGAGGAAGATTCACTCTTCAAGCAGTTGCAATGGCTAGAGCTGCCAAAGGTCCAAAGCCAAGAGCCCAGAGCCTCTTCCAGGTCTCCCATATGAGTGAAGGCAGGGTCCCAAGGCTTTGGGCCGTCCTCAACTGCTTTCCCAGACCAGAGCAGGGAGCTGGATGGGAAGTGGAGCAGCCAGGACATGAACTAGTGCCCATATAGGGTCCCTGCACTTGCCACATGAGGATTCACCATCATGCTGGGCCCACCAGAGCTCTTCTGCTCTGGGGCTGTCACTAAGTAGACTGAGAGCTCCTGGAACACAAGTACCATCCCACCACGACAAGTGACTAATGGGCAAGTGGCATACACCGCATGGGCTGGACAGAGGGGCAGTCCTGGGCTTGGCACAGTGGGACAGTATGGGACTTGACTATGATACTCAGGTCAGCACACCATATAAAATTCGTGAATTACTTCTATCTGGAATCCTCCGCTGATGTTTTTCAGCCTGGGATTGACTGTAACTGAAACTGTAGAAAGTGAGTGTGGATGAGAGGAAATGGCCGTCGGGTGCCTCTGGTGAGGATGGACGTGGGATTATGGATGCTCAATGACCCTGAGCACACTCTGCCCATGCTTCAGGCTGATGCTATGGAATAGCAGGGTCTGGGTTCCAGTCCCCACTCTGCTGCCTTGGGCTGCTGCACCATGCCTCCTGCTCTCAGCTGCCATGAGGGAAGAATGCGCAAGGACCCCTGCCTTCCAGGGCTTGGGAAGAACTCGCAGCACTTGAATGGGGCTAAGAGGTGAGAACATGGCGCTGCACATGCGCTGAGGGCTCCCAGGCTGTAGCTCCTCTGTGACCTGCAGTGACCGCCCAATCCCAGCAAATGCCTAGGCAGGCAGAACTGCTGGGTACTATTCATCACTCACACCTGCTCAGAGCAAGGGCTGCACCCACAGTGCCAAGGGGCAAGGTGGGCAATGCCAACGGGATGAGTGGCTGTGGCAGTTCTCAGCTGGAGTGGGGCACGCATCCACCTGCACAGGGTGGCTGCTCCCGCCTCCTCCCAAACCTCCTGTGTGTTTCATAAATGCCAACCTAGGGACCTGCTTCAACAGACTGACACACTGGGAGGAGTTCCTGGGAATCTGCATTTTAACATATGTCCTGCAAGGACTATGTACACTTGGGTCTACCTGGGGCTCTTAAAACTTTTTATAGTTTTTTTTTAGTGTTTTGAAAGATGGAGAGAGAGAGAACATGTTCCTATCTACTGACTCACCCACCTAATGCCTGTAACAGCTGGGGCTGGGCAAGGCAGTGGCCAGAAACCAAAAACTCAACTCAGGCCTCCTGTATAGGCAGGAAGCACCCAAGGGCTTGAGCCATCACCTGCAGCCGCCTAGGGTGTGCAGGAAGCTAGAACCAGAGGTGAGTTAGGATTCAAACCCAGGCACCCTGAGATGTGATGTGTGCACCCTAAGTGATGGCTTAATCATTGCACCAAACACCTGCCCCCCCCGCCCCCGGGGCTGACTGACGCCTGCCAACAGCCCTGTGGCAGCCAAAACAAGCTATGCACTCTCTGGAATACTATTTTTTTTTAATAAAATGCATTAGACTATAAAAGGGAACCATTTATCCTGAAATATAGGTATTGACATGTTTTTCCAGCGCACTTGATATTGTCATTTGCTGTTCTCTGCCAAAGCATTGAAGCCGACACCAAGAGGCCAGTTACAGCAGGGAGGGTCAGTGAGGGAGAGCAGACAATCCTGCTGCAAGCCCTTTTATCCCCGGGCTGTCACACGCACTTGTGTGCTCACTCCCTTTGCTAGCCAAGTCCCGGCTGCAGCCACAACTACTAGGACTCAGCAAGTAAGCAAAAGCTGAACTGGACTCAGGTTTGTGAGCAGAAATGTGACACTTCTTTCCTTTATCCAGGTTCCAGGTCACTCAGCCAGCCCCCCAAGTTAAAGACCCCAGAGAATGGGAGGGTGCGCCCCAGTTGTGCACAAGTTGTTTCTAGAGGTTCATTTATTTATCTGATATGCGGGGGAGGGAATGGATAGCCCCATCTTCTGGTTCACTCCACAAATGGCTGCAAGGGCTAGGAGCGGGGCCCAGTCAAAGCCAGGAGCCTAGAATTCCACTCACAGAAGTGGCAGGAACCCAAGCACTTGGTCCATCTTGCACTGCCTTCCCAGGCACACGAGCAGAGAGCTGGATGGGAAGTGGAGCATCTGGGGTTCAAATGGGCACTCTGATAGGGGACACAGGAGCCGCTAACTGGCAACCTAATCCGCTGTGCCACCAACAGCACCAATAGCCCCTCCTGGCTTGATTCCTTCCAGCCCAGACCTGCTCATTCACCTTCTACATTCCACAAGAAATACAGCCTCCTTCCAACCAAGGCCCTGTGGGCACTGGCCACCAGCACTTGTCATTCGGGGTTTGTCCTACACAAAACCCTCCAAAAGCCCTGACCATAACACACACTTAACTCTTGTCACAACCCAGAGGGGTTGATGCTACAATTGTCTCATTGTATAGCCGGGCAAACTGTGGCCCAGTGATCTGACATAGTTGCCAAGACCAGCAGAGAAGAAGCTTGCCCAGAGAAGAAGCTTGGAACCCAACCCAGGTGTTCTGCTGCAGAGGTCTGTGGTCCTAACTACCAGGTGCCACCCCACCACGGCCATCTGGAGCGTGTAATGGATGTAGGTTGGCGTCCCTTCTTTTCCCAAATCCTTCCCCGCCCCAAATGCCCAGCAATACCCTGATCCAGATGTGACAGCATTTAGAGGCGTGGCCTGGGTAGTTAATCAGGTCCTAGAGAACTAATTGCCCAGAAGGTCAGCCAGCTTGTCCCAGCTCCAGCTCCCTCCTCTGCCACGCAGTACCTAAAGAGACAGTGCCCCCTAGTGAGCAGAGGGTCCTCACCAGCACAGCCTGCAAGCATGGACTTGCTGTAGCCCTGACTCTGACCTGAGCTCCCCAGCTGAGGGGCCAAGCTCGCACGTGCCATGCTGGACTAAACACCAAGCACCTCAAACAAGCCGCCCCGGACTGCTGGAAGGGAGAGCATGCACAGAGTCGCCTGAACATCTAGCCAAAAAACCAACACACACACGCTCCACACTTTAGGGCTAAGAGTCCACCCAGGGGAGGGCAAAAACAGACGCCCCTACTGGCTCTCAGCAGGGAACATACCGGAACAATCAACAAAGTAGAGAAGAAGTTGCAGAGGAATTCCAGGAGGAAGGATTCCGCCGGTCGCATCTTCCCGTCGATGTTGATCATCTTTGGCACTTCTGGAACGAGGCTGATGGCGGCTTTGAAGAAGGCATCAGCTGCAAGACAGGTGTGCCAAGTCCAAGTGTGAGGCCTTGCCTGGCTTTCACCTCCAGCGGGCCTGACTGCCAGACGCGAGCAATATTCATGGCCACCAGCCACGCACAAAGCCCACCATGGCAGCACAGACATGACTTGGGTTTTTTGTTTGTTTGTTTGTTTTTGAGTATTTTTCATTTTTAGTTGACTTAAGGCCCCAGGATAAAGGATGATTGTACACCCCTCCCACGCCTACTTTGGGATTAGAAACTAGAAAGATAAAGGAAGAAAGGAAAAGATAAAGGGCAAAAGAATCCGGCAATCATCCGCTGCTGCATCCACTGACAAACTGGGGTAAGAACTTATCTGGCATCTCTTAGGCCCGCACGTCAACTCTCCAGGCCTTTCTCTCCCTGGGTACCCTGGAGCCAAGGGCATGTACCCCAAAGCCCAGCAGTGCCACAGCCTACAGAGGAGGGGAACTGGGCCTCCCCCAGCAGCCAGCCTGAGGGTCCGATGGCCTACTTGTTGGGCTGGCACTCACGATGGTTAAGCCACAGTCTGATTAAGACACAAAGCTGGAGGAAGAGAGGCCAGAAAATGAACTGTTTCACAAGCAACTGAAAAGGAGAATGTTTAAGGGGACAAAAGCAGCCCATTTCTACCAATTTCACTTAATTTATATTTAGCCTTCTCTTTCTCGGTAATTGAATGCATTATTTATTTTGGCCAGCCACGGCTGCATGTGGCTTTCGGAACAGCAATAATAAGCTTTTAAAAGTTTGGTGTCACAGCATTTAGAGACTTGCGTAAAAACCATCAGATGAATTTTTAAACGTGGAGTGGGCACCATATTCCTGCTTCCTGCAGGAGCCCAGCATGAGAAGCCCAGTGTTCAAACACTAACGTACTAGCCCTGTCCATGCACAGAATCGGGGTGTGGGTAGGGGGCTGGCTGCTCTTACCCTGTGGGTCCCTGGATGAAGACTGAGGACCCTATAGGACAGGACAGTAAAGCATGGGGACAAAGGTTAATGGCTGTGCTTGAATGGCAAATCTGGTAAGGAGGCTTTTATTTAGTCTGAGACTCTGGGTTGTGTTTCTCATTTTCATCTAATAGCAAGAAGCCCCACAGGGGACGTGGTCCTGCTTACGATCTAGGCTTCTGGAACCTCCAGTTGCAGTTTCCCACTCCTCAACTTGGGACTCACCAATGCTCCTGGGGTTGCCAATGAAATCAAACTCAGGGTTCCCAGCTGAGCAACACCCTTGGAAAACAGTTGTACATGCTTTACTTTCATATGACGGGCAGGCAACATCACCCAAACCATGAGACGTGGATGATATACACTCCGTCAGGAACCAAAACATGGTTACATGGCACATGATGGTACTTTGCTTCTTGCTAACCCATCATTCTTACCACAGCAAGTATTGGGAGAAAGTTCCAGACTGACCATGGCACGGAGAGATCAAGCACCTGCCCTAGGGGCAAAGAGGGCGAGTCCCAGACAACAGCCCAGTGAACACACACAGTAATGACAACGCTAGCTGGTGGGACGTGCAAAGTGAGTGATGATGGTGTAGAATGACAGGTGGCAGGGCTGTGAGGGCAAAGAGCCAATAACTCGTCTTCCTTGGGCCCCAGGAGGGGGCGACACCAGGGTACAGGAACCTCTGGGGCCCACAGCAGTAAGCCCCGCCCTAGTGCTCCTACTCCTGGGATTCCTCTTCTCCATCACCGCCATGACTCCTGAGATGCTTCAAGGACAACGTCTGCCTCGTCCCGCCACATCAGCTAAGGCTGGAAGAGAATTTTTCTTGGAAGCAGCAAACTGTACGGTGCTTGTTCTATACCCACTAGACTCTGCCTGTGTGTCTCTGAGGTTTCAAACATACAAACAGGCTTCCACATACAACATACAAACCTACCCAACAGGAGCCTGTTCCAGTCAGCCAGTCCCAGCTTCCAGAGTCTCTAGACCAGGTGAGCTCCTTGGCCTGTCCAGAGCGTCACCTATGAAACTGTGCTCTAGAATTCACTACAAATGGGTATGGGTGTCACGTGCTTCGTCCTGGAGAAACCCATTTAAAACATCCCTGATGGGGGTCTTTTTCCCTTTCATTTTTTAAGATGCACATTCATCGGGTCACGGTAGCACAGTGGCTACAGTCCTCACCTTGCACATGCCAGGATTCCAAATGGACACTAGTTCATATCCCAGCGGCCCTGCTTCCCATCCAGCTCCCTGCTTGTGGCCTGGGAAAGCAGTCAAGGACCACCCAAAGCATTGGGACCCTGTACTATGGCCTGGGAAAGCAGTAGAGAATGGCCCAAAGCTTTGGGACCCTACACCAGGGTCCAGGCTCCTGGCTCCTGGCTTCGATCAGCTCAGTTCCTGCCATTGCAGACACTTGAGGAGTAAGTCATCAGACAGAAGATCTTCCTCTCTGTCTCTCCTCCTCTCTGTGTATCTGACTTCCCAATACAAATAAAGAAATCTTAAAAAAAAAAAAAGATACCCTTTCATGCACACACAGCCAAGCCAGCGTCCCTAAGCAGAGCAGGAGTGCCCAAGACAAGGATGGCCTTACCTTGGGAGAGGCACTGGTTGGCCAAGGCCACCTGACCGGAATGCAGATACAGGTTGAGCCTCGTGAAGATGCCCGCCAGGGAGGGGATGGTGATGAAACAGTAGGCGACACAGGCCTAGAGAGAGGGGAGGACACCTGGTTACATGGGGGACGCATCTACTCACCGTGCTGCTCTTCCAAGCAGAAACGCTTCAAATAATCATGCCCCACCCTCCGGCCTCCCGGGGCTCTGACAGCTCCTGGGGAGGACAGGAAGGGGAAGTGAGGGGTGCAGGAAGACAGAAGTCTTGCTTTACTGCCATGGGGAGGGAGACGGGAAACATGGAAAAGGGATCAAAGGGAAGACACCGGTTTAAACCAGTGGCTGAAAACAGTTACACAGGATAGTCACTAAGGCGCATCGAAGACTAGGTGGCCCTGACGACAGAGGTGTGAGATAAGAAAAGGGGGACTCCAGATGCCTGAACTGCATCACTGTCATCTCACACTTTGATCTCTGAAGACAGGCACACATACTGCTTTGTTATAAATTTAAACAGCAGAGTCACAAAGCTCAATTTTAACCCCTTCCCTGCTGCTAACTTGAACCTAATTCTCACTGTGATGAAACCAAGGCACTAACCCTTGCAGGCATAGGCACAATTTATCCATACATCTATATAGGCACATTCATGTATACATAATATTAGAGAAATATTTGATACTAATACATTATCACCACACTAGAGAAAAGCAGAGCTAATTTAGCTGGCACACAAAGCTGTTTCCCAGCCCCTTCCCTGAACACACAACCAATTTGAGTGTTTCTCAACCAAAAGGCTTTGGGCCAGAAGGGATCCAGATTCTAGAATTCCCCAACTCCAGGTTTTAGAATGACTACATACACCTGAGACATGTGGTATACAGGACACAGGCCTAAATTCACGCATGTTTCAGGTACAACTTCCACGTGTCACCTAAAGGTAATTTTCTAAACTAATCCCAATCATTTTGTGCACGGGACGGTGTTTCAAAGTGAGGACCTTTTCCACCTGCGAGGGCAGGACAGTGCAGTGCTCAGAGAGTCTCTCATTTGGGAACATTTTAGGTTTCAGACTGCCAGATCCGGGCTGCTCAACTCTGCATTAAAATGCGGACTGCTTTGAGCACTTCTTTCAGAAATATTCCAAACACTGATCAACACACACACACATAAAAACCCAGGGAAAAATTAATCTTGAAAGATCAACATTCCACCATGCTTATCATCACGCATGTGACTTTTCCCGTGGCTAGCCAAGTGGTAACTGGCAAACTAAACAGCCTCCCCTCCAGCCCCCAGCCCTTATCTTCCCAACATACCCGGACAAAGGCAGCTGTCTTCCTGGAGTGACTCCCTTTCATCACTTTCCTCGTTTCCATGGCCAGGCGGTTCACGCTCTGGATTGGTTGAAAAACCAAACAGGAACAGGGATGAAAGGATGGCTGACTCAGAGTAACATCTCCCACCGAGACCTGGAACATTCCCTAATCAAAACTCTGTGGGGCCAAGAGGAGACTAGCCAGCACCAGCTAGAGTCCTGAAACCCCAGAGGGGTCACAGGGTCCCCTCCAATCTTAGCTTGTGCAAACATCTCCAACAGGGTAGGACAAAAGGCACTAAGCCAGTTAGGCCAATCAGGGTTGTAAATGATTATCTGCTGGCTTAATGAACATCCAGGGTTCACTGCCTACATTTCCTGAAACGCAGATGATGGGCTTGGCAATCAGAGAAAGCTCCAAATTCTTGAGAGCAGAGGTGCAACCTGGTTATGTGATGCTAATAAGCACAGCAGAGGCAAGGGCCACAAACTCACTCGAGGTCCACTGTGTCAGATGAGTTACAGCCTCATTGGCTGGCTTGCTTGGGGTCCTCCTGCTTTGCAGAGGAGGTCTCTACCATCTGGTCTGGAGTTGAGTTGCACTAAGTCACTTGATAACCACTAAATGCACAGAAAGGTTGTTCTCCTTCAGTAGATGAAGCAATTAAAGGGCTTTAGGAATTTTCCTGCTGATAGGCAGGTTGGACTTAATGGTTTCCCGAACTGGGTCCCTAGCACTCCACAGTGCTGGAGCACAGGGGACACCATACTTATAAGGCAAACAATGATTCTCAAAGGTTAAGGTGCTGGCATGGGTCTCACACTGGACTTCACGCCTGCCTCCCAGAAGCATCAACACCAATGCGCGAAAATGCATGCTTGGTGGCCAAGTATGGTGCAAAACTTCATGTGGGACAAGCAAGCCACGGTGGGAAATAGGGGTGGCAGTGCTCAACCTCATCCCAGAGTTTGAGAAACTGTCCAGTGTCCAACAGGTACGCATCTGCGTCATTAGAAAGTAACTTCAGTGACTTAAGAATTAGGTGAAAACACTAATTTCTCTTTCAGTTTATGTGTATCATAAACACTAGTTTCTGAACTGAACTCCTTAATAGAGCTGTTGCTATTTCTTTTGGCCAAAGGGGGCTGTGAAAAGTTACTGAGATGAGCAGGAGTGAGACTGCGCAAGGATCAGCAACAGGAGGTCAACAAGCACCCTAAGATCTCAGCCAAGTTGCTGATTTCACTAACCTTTGTCAAACTGCCTCTTACACCCTAGACAACAGCAGCAGGGCGGGGCAGGAAGGATCCCGGAGCAAGACGCGTGTGTGACACACAGAGGATCGCCAGGTACTTTTTGAGAACACGAACAAATGAAAAACCCTTACGTGAATCAACTGCACGAGCACAGGCTCCAGGTTGCAAAACATGGACCTGGATTCCACGTAGAAACTGAGCTGCTGCTCAAAGTCACGGCCAAACGAAACCTGGAAGCAGGGAGAAAGAAGCTGAGAGGGGCAGTGTCCTGCTGAGAGACGGACTCTATGCAGAATGCCTTTACTCCAAGCTGCATATCACTGAAATGTCATCTCACCACCTCTTCTTGATGACCTGGAACTGGACTAGAGTGGAAAGAACTGAAGCGGGGTGGTGGTGGTGTAAACAGAAGCTCAAAAATGCAAATAGGGTTTTCCAGACTCAGCAAGAACCCACAGCAAAGGAAATCACAGAGTTTTGTCGGTCACCAGGTTTTTGTATTAAACATAGGCTTGGATCACAGGTGCCTCTGTCAGAGAGGTTTCCCTGGAAATGACCGTGCCCTTCTGCTTCCTGATGGGCACCCAACCGCAGCAGCCTATTCGTGGATGCTGGAGCAGCTTCTCCACCATTGAACCCTCCCCACTCTCCTGTTTCTTCAACTTTTTGAACAGCAGGTTAGGGAAAACTGCTTTCCTGCTCCGTCCATCATTTCTTCCTAGAGCAGGTGTAACTTCACCATTTTCACAGTAGCTACCAGACTTGACTTTTTCTCATATGCTTTCCCATTACTGCTCAGTGACTTCCAGACATAAAAGGGTAAATTCCAACCATCAATACACCATGTAAACCGAGTGCAAAAAGCATCACT
The DNA here is from genome assembly GCF_017591425.1 of Ochotona curzoniae. Taxonomy (NCBI): domain Eukaryota; kingdom Metazoa; phylum Chordata; class Mammalia; order Lagomorpha; family Ochotonidae; genus Ochotona; species Ochotona curzoniae. The sequence goes on along the minus strand of NW_024465421.1, from coordinate 15,880,173 downwards.
GGAAGACCCACAGCCACATTTCCTAACATGCAAACGGAAAGGCCAATCCTGATTTTTCATCAGAATTGTTTCTTTTCCACAAAGCCCAATGGATAGGGCAACCGACTCCCCAACTGTTAAACAAGTCATGATTGCCAGGTTACTTTCACAGTGATCTCGTTGTTTCCACCTTGGTCAGCTTTGGTGTTGACATTGTCTATTGAAATATAAGACACTGGAAGCAGGTGGTGGTTCAGTTCTGAGCATCAAGAATGAAAGCCGTTGTGGTTGTCTCCAGACAAGGTGGCCAAACTCACTCCTAGCCCTGAATGCCATGTGCCTGTCTGCCATGTCTCTAGACTCTTCCTACCAAGGAGGACCTCTCCTCTTCTCCCACACAAAATAGCTGGCCCTGAAATCAGCTTTGACCAACAAGTAGTAGTAGAGCTCACCATGTGACTTTCAAGCCTAGTCCCCCCAAAAAGACCTTGTAGCTTCTGCCTGTGCCCTCCTAAAACCAGCAACATGTCAGGGAGTACCAGGCAGAGACTCATGAATCAACCAACAGTGTGGACAAAGAGCTCAGGTATGTGGAAGTCACCCTAAGGATGTCACTGGAGGCCCTGATAGGGGATCCAGGCTGTCCTAGACCTTCTGGCCACACCCACTGGCAGGTGACACCCCCATGGGGCTGCCTGGCTACCCAACCAACCCACAGAGCTAGAATTCATAAAACAGATATTTCAAAAAACTAGATTTTGGGGTGTATTGCCATGCAGCCACAGGTAAATGAACCGACAAGGAAGTGGATGTGTGGCATCTTGGCTGCCAGCATAGTTCCTACTGTGGCCATCTGGTGACCAGCCGGTTAGCTGCTCCAGGGCTCCATCTCACACACTCAGTCTGATGAGTTTGGCTGCTCAGGTGTGTGGAAGGTTCCTAGGTCTGTCCAATCTGGATGCCTGAGCCACAACCCAAGGCAGTCGCAAAAAGTTCAAGGCAGGACTTTCAACTGGAGCCCTTCCTGTGAGGCTAAGGAGCTCGGAGCACGGAATCTTAGGGTGCTCGTGGGGCTGGGGGGTGAACTGATAAGAGGAGCAGAGTCCTGAGCCAAAATGGGGACAGATGACAGATTCTGGTGGCACCACGGAGACTCCCAATCCAGCTGCTCCCCTCACCTGGAGTCCCATGCCAGGAACCCATAACTCACCTCCTTCCCTGCCCACATAAGCCAACTTGTGCTGGCTCTCTCCCTGTGCCCCCACCAAGGGAGTCCTGGGAAATATTAAGCAAGTTCTAATCTTGTTCTTATCTCAGGGAGAACTCTGTGCCAGGCTCCCTCCCCCGCACCCGCCCTCCCACACAGGGATACACGATGACGTCACATTCCTGCGCACACGGAATCCTCCCCCAATCCTTACCATTTTTATAAATCCATTGATCAAATACGCCAGTGTTCTTTTCTCATCCTCAAGCGTGAGTGCACTGAAATCAATAGTTGTACATAATTAACGCTGAGGTCGGACCAGACTTCTACAGAAAACACACACACACCCCAAGCATTCAATCGGGAAGAATATTTTGAACTTTTTTAGACCTTATAAACACCTAACAGGCTGTAAGCTTTTCTTGTTAAAGATGGAAATGAACATAGTCTAAATGAGCTGCTTGTCTCACTCTCAACATTAACGAAGGTTTCACATCCAACATTCAGCAAGGCTGAAAGAACCTTCTAGCACACCTTCACGCCCACCATGGTGAGCCTGCCCTTGCCGTTCTACCGTCCTTTGTCTCCTCACCCTGCAGCTGCCTCTCCATCCACAAATCCATCTTGCTTTCTTGATGTGTTTAAAGTGAATTGCTCATCTCATTCACTTATCCTCAACCCGGAAATTCAACGCAAGTATAAATAAGAAAGTGCCAAGGCTTCATGGCTTTGCCTAATGCATGGAAAGGTCTAGATTCACTTGTTTGTTTGCATCATAAAATTTATAGCCGAGAGGAAAACAGGACTCGGTTGTTTTGGGTTGGTTCCTTGAGGGGGGCAATGAGTTGTGGCAGCCGGTGCACACCGCTCTCCACTGTGCAACATCCCCCCAGTTCTTGGAAGCAATGCTGCCCAGCCTGCTTTGGAGCTGTGCGTGGCCGTGTGATGGCTCTGGATATAAACCCAGACGATGTGTGGCCTGCCAAGGCCCACAGGCTGACTCGTAGTTAGGGCTGAGTAGGGGCAGCTCCCGGCAGGCAGCAGCCCCAAAGGGCTGGCACAGCAACAAGGGAGAAGCAGGCTGGGGCCCTGGCTGGCAGCCCCAGGCAGAGACGCTCTTCCCTACCTCCTATTCTCTCTACTCACACTTCTGCCAAAGAAACGAACAAACTTTTTCTACCTCAAGACAAAACCCAATAACCTACAAACACAAAGGTACTTCAACAGGTTGGTAGAAAAATAGAATGAAAAGATAGGCTCATGTTGTTGTAAAGAATGTCCTAAAAACCATGCCCAGTTTTTTTCATAATATGCATTTTCCCATTAACTTTAAAGTGAAAACAAAACAAACTATGCATGGATTTCAAAAAACAATTCTATACCCAGAAAACATCTCCTCATTCATTCCATTTGTGAACTTTTCAAAGCATTCTTGTTAGGTGTGTGTGCAACCAAAGCCAGCTAGCCCCATTTAACAGGAAAAGTCTAAGTCAAAAGTTTGGTTGTTATAATTCCCCGCAAATTTGAAATAACAGAATCATGGAAATAAATACAGAAACAAAAGAGGAAAACAAAAAGAAACACAATTCATCTTCTTGACAGTTAAGCTCCAAGATCTTTTACTCAGTTCTTGTAACATTTTCTGGTAAATAAAGCTGCTATGCTTCAAAATTCTTTGGGGACTAAAATTTCAGCCACAAACAAGCAGGAATTGCTGCTAGTGCAGCCAAATGAAAACAGCTTGAAAGCAAAGGAGTGATAATTTAGCCTATGATGGAAAGGCAGGCTCTATAGACAGACCCGGGCCTCAAGTACTCGCAGCCAATCAAATCCTTTGCATAAGATACGTAAGTATGAATTCCAAAGAACTGATTAACAATGAGATGAAGTCAAAGGCTACGGAGTGAGCACACCATTAGACAATCTGCTGCTCTCAGAGGTCTCCAGGAGGGGCGGGCTTTGCCAGCCCAGCGAGTTAAGCCTCCGGCTATAACGCTGGCATCCCATATGAGCACGGGTCTGAGTCCTGGCTGCCCTGCTTCAGATTTAGCTTCCTGTTAATGCTCCTGCGGAAAAGTTTGCAGTTCAAGTTCACCCAAGTACTGCGGCCCTATCACCTATGTAGGAGACCCAGCTAGAATGCCAGGCTCCTGGCTTTGGCCAGACCTAGCCTTTTGGGAAGTGAACTAGTTGATTGAAGATCTTACTCTTTCTAACTCTGCCTGTTGATTAAAATGCATCTTTTGAAAGAGCAAGCACAACACATGGAATTTGAGCTCACTGGGATGAATTCAGTCTCTCCCCTCACCTCCCTCCAACAGAAACAAGAAAACATCTGCCATCTCATTTTCTCAAGGTTAACCTCAGCTTCTCCAGGACAGAAACAGCCTCATTAGACACAACTTCAGTACAGCAGCAGCAGTAAAGTGGCAATATGCACAGAAGCTAAGCTGTCATGCTCTCATGCGCCCTCAGTGGGGCGCAAAGAACCCCCCCCCCACCCCTTCACCCCCCCCCCACCCCCCGTGCTGCAAGCCACCTTACTTCACAGAGTCGTGCATGGTCTTGCAGATGTGCAGCAGGGCATTCAGGATCACGGGGTCCTTGGTGGGCTCCTGCTGGTGCCTAGGGGACATGAACAGGTGGCTGTGAGAGCTCACTCAGCTCACAGTGACGATGGAACGTGCTGAGCGTGCACCTGTCCCAGGCCTCTGAGAAGCAGCAAATCCTCCAGGCGACCCATTAGCCCCAGGGAAGATGCTCAGGGTTACTCCAGGTTCTCCTCCAAGTAGCAACTTCTCTCTTCGGCACCTGCCTTCACTTCTTAACCACAGGGAGACACTGGTTAAGCCAGGCAAAGGACAGATCTGCTTTGAACAAAACTGTCTTAAAAAAGACACGTAGGGAGTGAGGATTCCAGGGTCGAAATGTCATGTTGTTCTCAATTTGGATGTCAGTCATGTGTGCCATCAGAGGACCACAACCACATTTACTACATGGCTGTGCATCCTTCTTGTGGTGTACTCTGTATTTCAATAAAAGAAAAACGCTTCCCACACCTTCTGAAGCACTGTTTGAAGTGCCAGGGAAAATGGCTTTTTTTTTCCCCCTTAATACAAAAAGCTCTTAACAAATCTGTGTCAGCTAGGCTGACACAATGGCTCAAAGCATAGTAATGACGAATTAATCTTTTAGAGACATAACAAGACATGCTTCAAGCAGATTTGAGGTGCGCCAGTCTATTTTCCAACTGACTCACATGTGTTGAACATTTTAAGCAACTTTCACCTTTTCTTGGTAACTTCACCCACAAAATCATGAATAAATCACAGAATAAATCAACCAGTTATGTAGGAATTTATATATCACAACAAACATAGATATCTTGTTAATTTACACACTGTCTAAGAAATCGACCTGTAATTTTTAAAAGAAAAAATAAAAACTTACTCTCTACACATCACTGTAAAAAGACTTCCTGTGGGGCGTGGTGTTGCGGAGTAGCAGGCCAAGACTCTGCCTACAGCACTGGAATCACTTATGAACACTGGTTTGAGACATGGCTGCTCCATTTCTGATCCAATTTCCTGCTAACGTGCCTAAGAAAGCAGCCAAAGATGGCTCATGTGGAAGACCTAAAAGCTCTAGGCTCCTGGCTTCAGTCATTGAGGAATGAACCAACAGATGGAAGATCTCTGTCTCTCTCTCTCCCCTTCTCTGTAACTCTGCATTTCAAATAAAAAATACCATAAAAAATAAGCCAATGGGAAAAAAACTGACTTTCTGTACCACTAGCAGTAGGAACTCTTGAAAAGTTGACTTAAGCAGCAAAAATGATGGGAAGTAAATTTGCAAACTGATCAGTAATTCGCTATCCATCTAAACACAGAAGATGAAAATCTTCCTAGCACCAGTGCCCTCCCACATAAGCCTTTGTTTCCAATTCCTTAAAACATAATTGCTCAGCCATTCACCAAAGGGCTGCTCTGTACAAAGACACAGCTAGTACTCACGCGAGTACTCGGCAATCTGTCTGCTTTGGCACTAATGCCCAAGCTCTGATTGCATCTGCTGCTTCTAACGCAGCTTGCCTCCCAGTTGTTGCTTTAGGGCTGAAGTCACACAGGTTGTGAAGCCTCAAGGGATGGGAACAGGGACTGGCCAGGATGCAGGACAGCAGGCTCGCACTCACTTGATGAAGGCCTCCATGATGCGTTTGCACACGTCCACCCGCACGCTCTCCTTCTGGAACATGTCTAGAAATGGCAGAAATTTCTCCTGAAATGAAAGACAAACTCTTTCAACATATGTCCCCAGAAGGAAGGATTCTCTAGGTCACTTTTTCCTTTGGAGACCCCAAGAAACAAAAAGCAGTGTGGGAGCCTGGGAGGTGGGGGTCAGGGACACCGTCCAGTGCACCCAGGCCTGGACACTGCAGCCACTGTGACCATTTGCGGAACGAATGAGCAAATGCAAAGTATTCTTTCTCTCCTCCTCTTTGTCAATACCTCTCAAATAAGTCATTCGTTTTATAAAGCATTATGCTTTAATGCATTAAAAAGATCCAGCACAATGCCTGAGATATGATTCATGTTCAATCAATATTAGCTTCTCTTCTCACTTTTTAAAAAAAAAAAAAAAAAAAGCCCTAAAACTTACAAGCTTACAGTACACACAAACGTAACCAGAATGAGGAACTAAGGGAACGGACAGAGAACCCCTCTAGCAGAGCACAACGTCTGCTTCCCCAGGACACTGCAGTGACCCCGCAAGGATTCTGCACAACATCTTGAATCTAGGCGAGCACTACAGTAAATCTCAATTCTACCCCCACAACAGGGCAGCTCCTCGCCTGATGCCTTTCAGCTCCAAGACAGCAGGCTGAGAGATAAAACAAGCACACATTACATGCCAGGCAGGGGACAGGATGGTGAGGCGGCCTAGCAGGTGCACACACCCTGTTAGTGGAGGTAAGAGAGCTTCGAGTGCTTGTGTATGTTCTTCAAAGGCTGCTTGCATTGCCCGCACAGTCATGCTTGGGCTGACCACATCCAGCAGCTTTATGGAGAGAACTGCTGAGTGATTCTGAGGACCCGGGGCTTCCAAGGAAACGTCCAGGGAGCCTCTGACCCAGAGGCTACCTCGGAGCTGTGACTTACCACTGAGAAAAGGACCGAGAAGTCATGGAAGTGGGCAATGACTTTCTTAATTATTGACTGAAGCTGCAAAACAAAAGCAAACATTTTCCCAGTTTGTACAGGATACAGGCTTTGTTGCAGATCTGTCCTTGACCTCCATACTCCCTGCCTCCTGCTGTGCAACCTGTGGGAAGCCACCAGACCTCAGCTGGCTCATCCTGGAAATGGGGACAAAGCAGTCCCTTGCTCGGGCAACACTGGTGAGGACTAAAAGGCCGGTCCTAAAGCACAGAGCAAGCACCGCCTGTCCCCTCTCAGGTGGTGACTGCACCCGGGTGAGTGAGCTTGTTCTATAAAAGTCATCAGCACAGAAATCCTCCCCAGTTCATCAGAGCCACAGCTGCTGTGACACAACAGCAGGCAAAGTCAGGTGTGGCTGTGTGCCCATAAAACTTGATTTGCACACACAGGTGTTGGGCTACACAAGGCCTTATGGGCCACAGTTGGCTGACCCCTATTCTGGGCCACCATGGCCCTGTGTTTCTTGACTCATTCAGTGCAGGGGAGCTGCTAGTGGGGTCTGAAGGCCATGGCATTACCCAAGGTTGTGGGTGCAGTCTGTGAACTCTGGCTCAGAAATACACAGGTTCTGAGGTCCACCACTGACATCCCGACAGGCTTGCAGGCCTAACCAAAGGAATGTTAGGCCTTGGTCTAGGAAAACCAAGGAGATGTGATTTCTTAGTCAAATATAGAACTATTAAGACAGTTCACTGATCAATATATTGTTTATACCGAAATAACAACAACAACAATAATAATAAATCCATGCTATTTAAATCAAATGCAAAGCAGACTTTCAGGGTATGATTTCACTCACTTTATAATTAAGCAGCTTACTAGGTCAGTCAAGGGAGAGACTAGAAAGGTCCTCAATACGCCATAACCAGGGTGGACATTCCACGCAGTGAAGGCACTGCTCGGGATGCCAACAACTCCCATCACAGTGCCCGGTGCAAGTCCCGCCTCTGCTTCTGATCCAGCTTCCTGCTAACGTGCAGTCACAGAGGCAGCAGTGACGGCTCAAGAACTTGGGTCCCTCACATCCACACGGCAGACCAGATAGAATCTGGGCTTCCGGCTTTGATTTGATTCAACCCCAGCTCTTGTGGGTATTAGGAAAATGAAGCAGCAGACCAAAGATTTCTGTCTCTCTGCTTTTTGAATAAATAAATTTAAAAATCCCCAGGACACAATGTTCAGAGGCAGAGTATTAAAAGATACAGTGATACTGCCAGGTTCAAACAGCAACAAGACTTCTACAGTTACACTTCAATCATGATTTTAGAGAGAGGTTTTCCGTGAACACTTTATAAAAATGCCCAAAGCTGAAGACTACGGCTACACATCCTACTGTATAAATACAAAACCAAGAGCACCCAGCGCCTAGGACAGCTCACACTTCGCTACACTTGCCTTAGTTCCTCCCCCGACCAGCACTCCAATTAGAATGCATAGACACCCAATCTGGGTACAGCTTTTAACTTTTCATTTAGAAAATAATTTCAAACCTCAAGAAAACCTGACAGAGTAATACACAGAACACCCATATATTCTTTTTCCTACTCTATTCTTTTAATCTTTTGCCAAATGTGCTTTATTGCTCCATGTAAGATATATTTTTCCCCTGAACTACGTAAAAATAGACCGCATGAATCACATCCTTTGCCTCGTAACATTCCATTTCTGTGTTCACTAAGAATAACCTAAATTTCTAACAATTCAACTTTGCTGGGAACAGACTTAGGAAAGTCACCTCAGATGTAATGAAAACACTTTAACCTATTATCCTGCTTTGTGCCAAGACCCTCTGAGATGTGCACACATCTTGCTGCCCAACTCAGCCCTCACCTACAGGCAGGTAGGTGGCTGCTGCCTGCATCCAGATGGCTGCAAAGTGTGACCTCCCCTACTCCCGTCTCCTCCTGGTTTCTCCGCCAGCATGTCCTGCCTCCTCCATGCCCTTCCATCCACAAGGATGAACTCCGGGATGCCTACACATCCCACGGGTCATGACCCTCCAAATCCTAACTTCCCAATGCCCAGATCAGGAGCTCTTGACAGTCCCTTCAAGTTACTCCTGTACCCGTGACATGTGTCCATTATTTTTGTTTTGTTTTGTTTTGTTTTGTTTTTAAACAAAAAAGTTGTTGAACTTGTTTCCTGGTACAGGTTTGTTAGGTGCTCCCATCTCAGACTTGGGGTGAGCCAGGTCCCCATACAGCTACGGTTTTCTCCTTTTTTCCTGACAAAGCCCTGCCCTCAGACAAGGGCCTTGTTGCTGAAAAGGATGGGGGTCCTAGGTGACACCTGACCCCAGGCATCCTAGCTGCTTTTAGAAGATGCAGCGTTCGAGGATCTGTTAATTCCCCTCTCAGGCAAACTTGTTTAAAACTGTTTAACACTACTTGAAGTTTTCACCTCACTGAGTCCCTAGTGGACAAGGTCTTACTAAATACTCCTCTACAAAGATTCCCGTGCTGGGGCCCATGTTGTGACACAGCACTTAAAGCTACATTCTGCAGCACCAGCATTCCACAAGGGTGCTGGATGATGACCTGGCTGTTCTACTTCCGATCCAGTTCCCTGCTAATGCACCTGGTAAAGCAGTGGAGGATGGCCCAAATCCTTGGACCCTGCACCCATGAGGGAGACCTGGAAGAAGCTCCTGGCTTCCTCCCAGCCCAGTCCAGGCCACTGTGGCCATGTGAGGAGTGAACCAGCACAAGGAAGATCTGTTTCTCTAACTCAGACTTTCAAATAAAGAAACCAATCTTTAAAAGTAAAAAAACGATAGTTACTTCATGAAACAAAATTCTAATGCTCATCAATTTCCATGTGACAACCTGCAGGTCTGAGCTGCCCCTTCCCCTGCTGTATTCAGGCAATAGTATTGATGCGACATATACCAGAGGCAGTGTATAAACACCCTGTCCTTATCACATCTAAACATATCAGGTAGGGGCTGGCATGGTGGCACACAAGGCTAAGCTGCTGCCCACAATGTCAGCAACCCGCATGACTGCCGATTTGAATGTCAGCTGCTCCACATTCAATCCAGCTCCCTGCTAGTGCACCTGAAAAGGCAGCGAAGGACGGCCTAAGTCCCTGGGCCTCTGCCACCCACATGGGATAGAGTTACAAATTCCTGGATCCCGAGTGGTCCATTTTTGGCCATGGTAGAACATGCAGGGGTGAACCGGTGGAGACATGCTCTGTCCCTCCCCTCTATCCCTGTGAATCTGCCTTTCAACTTTTTTTTTTTTTTAAGAAAAAGGTCAAGTACATAGTACAACTGAATAAACTGAAAGAATGAACAAAATTAACTGGCAAAGGGTAAAAAATTCCCAAGTTAGCCAAATACACAAATTCAAAAATCCTTACAAAAATATGCCCCCAGTGTCCTCACACTAAATGAAAGTTCAAAATCAATTTTGGGCAATAATGCTGGAATATCATACTACTGAATGGAAAGGATTCTTGTTGGTCTTCTGAGCTTCCCGTAAGTAGAAACTTACTTCTGAACAAGTTCGTTTATCAGAAACACACAGATCCTTCCTTGCACACCACAGCCATGACGATGCTTTCCCACCACTGAACACGTCTCACAGACTCCCTTATCATTTCTTACTAAATCCTCGTAACTCCTTGGACTCCCATCTCACGGGGCAGAAGAGTGAAGGATGGCAAAATGACAGAACTGATCCAATGGCCCACAGCATGATTATGACATAGTTAGGATCTGGCTTCACCACCCAGAAGAACATGCAACGTGACCATTTCATTGCACACTGGCACTGAGGGGAGACACGTGAGCTCGTTACCTGTGGGTAGGAGTCCTCAAAGGCACGGTCGGGGGTCATGTGCTTGATGGCGTCGGCCAGGACCGTGTTCACCTCTCGCTTCTGGTGGAGGAAGAGGCACAGAGCTGACATTAGCTGAGAAAGGACTCATGGGTTCCAGGCACAGTACACTCCTTCCAGCAGCGTCAGACAGCCTGAGGGACACCCCACTTGGGGATTGCTGGGTCACTCTGTGTGCGACAGTCAACTCTGCGCGACAGGTCACAGCTCCATGCTATTCTCAAAGTGCTCTCCCTGAGAGGTGGCCAAATTAGCCCTGCCTGACCTGGCCTTGCTCAGGCACCTGCAGGGAGCAGGCAGTGAGGCACTGTGGGAAGGGTACAGATCTGGCTGCCAAGCTATCTGACCCAACACAGTTCACGCCCCTCCTAGGCGACAGACTACAGACCCAGCCGAGCCCAGTGCCAGTTTTCACAGGCCCTGGGAGCAAGGGATGTTTTCCATGTTCAAGTGAGAAGAACATTTTGACAGTCTGAAAGCACGCTGGCTTCTGGGCTATAGAGTGGAACAGGCAAGGCTGCCACGAGGTGAGGCGGCTTCCAGGTCAGGTGGCACACAGCAGACGTTAACCAAACAGGTGCCATGGGTCTCCTCTCCTGGTGTGTGCCCCATGCAACTCCCAGGCAAGGACATCATCATCCTCATTTTACAGGGTAAGAAAGCAAGGCTGAGGAGTTCAGAGATTCAGCCATCGGGTGGGCCTCATGCCACAACAGGTTAGGTCATAGCTTTCACATCTGAAATCAGAGTGCCAGTTCTTCATGTTTCCTGCTAACGCACCTATGCACCTAGGAGCCAGCAGATGATGGCCCACACACTCGGGAACCTATCACCTGTGCAGGATACCTGAATGAAGTTCCCAGTTTCAGTCTATAGTGCAGTCCCGGCTGTTAGGGAATCTGGGGAATCAGTAGAAGCAAGATTCATTCATTCTTATTCACCCCTGGCATGATGTGCCTGGCAAGAATTCTCTGATGTGTGGCCGCCACCCCCACCTCCCTGCCTTTTTCTCCCCCTACACACATGCTAGTCACAGTCTATTTGAGCTACTGTAACAAAGTCCATAAGTGGTCAAAACAGCCTACAGACAACAGAAGTTTATTTTCTCAGTTCTGGAGTCTGAGAAGGCTGAGCCCAAGGCCCTAGCAGGCTCCAAGTGGGGCAGGAGCCTACTCCTCACACACACAACCTTCTCGCCAGGGGCTTGCCGGATAGAAGGGGCCAGCAAGGACCTCTGGGCCCCTTTACCAACCCCACGAATGAAGACACCACTTGCATGACCTAACGCATTCTCAAAGGGACTCTACCTCTTCTTCTTTTTTTTTTTTTGTTAACAGAGAGAAATCTGCTTATCCACTTCCCAAATGGCCATAGTAGCTAGGCTAGGCCTGGCTGCAGCCAGGATTCTGGTTCAAGTCCCAGCTACTCCACTTTTGGTCCAGCTCCCTGCTAATGCTTCTGGAAAAGCAGTAGAGGATTACCCAAGTGCTTAGCACCCAGGGTGCACATGGGAGATGGAGAAGAACTCCTGACTCCTGGATTTGTCTTGGCCCAACCCCAGTCATTTGAGTAGTAAATCATCAAATAGATTCCTACCCCTCTCTAATGCTATTCTTCAGATAAATAAAATAAATGTTTTTAAAAAAAGTGACAGCGCAATGGCTCAACTGACTAATTCCTGGCCTACAAGTGCTGGCATCCCATATGGAAACCAATTTATGTTCTCCTACACTGGCTGCTCCACTTCCCATCAAGTTCCTTGCTCATGATCTGGGAAAGCAGTGGAGAATGGCCCAAAGCTTTGAGATCCTGTACCCATGTAGGAGACCTGGAGGAAGTTCCTGGGTCGTGGCTCCTAGCTTTGGATTAGCTCAGCTTCAGCCCTTGCAGCCATCTGGGGAGTGAACCAACAAATGGAAGATGTTTCTGTCTCTCCTTATCTCTGTAAATCCATCTTTCCAATTAAAAAAAATATAAATCCTTAAAAAAATCATAATGCACTCCAGAATAGATGCAGCTAAGGTGGCCCATGGGGAAAGGCATGCCTACCACTGCATAATATAGCAACTCACAAAGCCACAAGCAAGCATAGGACAGTTCTGTTACAATCTACACACTAGTGTGTCACCATAGTTTATTCTAAGGAATGCAGCCTTTAAGAAATTAGAGGAACAGTTTACCTTTGCAAAAGGCCAACCCTGGACTCATTTGCTCTCATAAACATGAAAAACCGCAATTCTTTTGGCAGTGTCACCCCCACTGCACTTACTGTGAAATGCTTGCATGTGTACTCCACCCACACTTCAGCACAATTGATGTAGTCCTGCAGAGAGAAAGCACGAGTATTGTGATTGCAAGCACAGCGAGGCTTCCCATGCAGCAGCAGCTCACGTGCAACTTCAGGCCCCTTCAGGCAGTTTGGCCAAGATGAGCTGACCAGGAGGCGCAGGCACTGCTGGGAGTGCCTCCACTCCAGGAACAGCTGGTCTCCTCAGCACATCACAGAACATGCAGTTATCTGAGCTACTCCCAGCTGAGAAACCAAGCCAGGACCTGGGCCGAAGATGGAATTTGCAAGCCCAAATTACTGCTGCATCTGGAATCAGAGTCCTCTTTGTCATAAAGTTTCTTCTAAAGTTTCAGATATCTGTCACCTTGTGCCATGAGTGCATCTGAGGTCTCAAGAATGAGACATAATTAAGACTGAAAAATCAAAGAACTTTAAACCATTAAAGCTATCAGTTCTCCATTATAGGATAGCAAACAGTACAATCTATAAAGTAGGTTTCCTTTCTTCAAAAATGTGGAAGTATTATTAAAAGATTATTTTTATAACAGATTACTGCATGACCCGCACAGAGAGCAGTGTGTTTGAAGTTTAAACGACCACGCACCTGTGGATTCCTCAGCTTAGTGATGACCTTCCAGGCTTCATTGAGGATCTGAAGACGATCGTTCTCAGGGGGATCTGCCAGGGCCAAGTTTAACCCCAGTGAGCGGAAAAGGAGGTGCTAGAAAAAACGATGACGTTACTGAGGTCTTCAATCGAAGTAACTTCGGTTAAAGAACATGTTTAACCCCTCAAAGGATTCTCTTCCATGTCCATCTTGTCAAGTTCAATCACAAATCCACCTGCCTTAAGCTTAGCAGCTAAACATAAGGTACTGGCTCTGTGTTTTTGGCCTAACTTGTGGGCCGCAGTATTCCACCACACAAAACAATGAGAGAAGATACACTTGTAAAGAGATGAGACCCAAGTCTTCTAAGTGTGACACAGTGAGCCAATCTGGTAACTTAGGACTCGCAATCGTTACACTGTCTAACCTTGCCAGTCTAACTTCTCTTCCAGGGTGGGCATCTGTTTATAGACACAGCCAGCCCTCACTGTCCCATCCCTTCTTACCCCTGAACCCTCTCCCGAGGGCTACCACATACAGACTGCCTCTCATTCCTTCACCTAGGCTGGTGCCAGAGCCTACCTTTGGGAAGCCAGACTCGTCACATTCTTTAATCATGCCGATGAAATCCATGGCCCTCGTGGCAATGAACTCGGCCCTGAAGGCGGACATCACGGAGTTCAGCAGCAAGGCACTGTGGGACACAAAGGCACCACGTCACCTTATCCAAGTGGCCTTCAACTTTGTCAAATTTATCTAAGTTTTAGGATAAATGAGTAGATTGGCAGGAAAAATGATAATCTTAATAGTGAACTTGAACAACGAAAGAATAAAAGGGCAATCTCTTAATTCAGTGTTACATACATATTTGGAATTTGACAAATATTGAACTAATTGAATGAATGGATGGTTGGGTGGGCAGATAAGATGGATGGATGGATGGATGGATGGACGGATGGATGGATGGACGGATGGATGGGTGGATGTGGAAGAAAAAAAGGATGGGAGGTAAATAAATAGAAGTGGAAGGATGGGTGGATGTGTGGGTGGACAGGTAAAAGCAGCAAGACATCCAATCTTTTTACAGAGAAGCCAAGCAGGCTCTCCTATGCGCTAGTATACTAATAAAACCTGGCAGTAAGTACCACTGCTGACCCTCACTGGCAGCACACATCCCTTTAGTTTATGATCAGACCTGGCAGGAAAGTCATCTTGAGTTTCAGCTACCAGGGACCCATCCAGTGGTGAACAAACCCTCTACCACCCAGGGGACAGCAGAGAGGAAGCTCCCATGCCTGAGGAGAGGATGGCCCTGTCGCTTACCCCGGCCCCATTCTAAAGGTGAAGACATTGAGGCAAGGAGAGTTTAAGCCAGGGGCCCACGGGGCTAGGAGTGCATGGCACTGAGGCCCGTCCAGGGCCATCAGCCTCTCTCAGCCCTGGAAGCGGCCCGTGTCCCCAAGTTCATTTTCAAACTCTCACCCTGTGACTCTCCAGATACTTACTTATTCCCAAGTTTCTTACACCTCTCCATCATCTCGGTCAGCAGGGCCTGAGAAGTTAAAAAGAACAAAAATTTGATCAGATTACAAGCCATATTTCCAACGGGTGTCCAGAGTAACAGTCTAAAATAAAATGGCCCATTTCCCTAAGTTCCAGGGCTTGACAGGGAGGGGCAGCATTCCTGACCCCATCCCCAATGAGGCCGGTGCTCCACTCTCCCATTTCACACAAGAGACAATCGAGTCACAGAGCGGCTGTGTGCCTGGCACTCAAGGTCACACGCCCAGCAACAGAGCCTGCAATGAACCTGGGCAGGCTGGCACCTAAGGCCACGCTCTTAACTTCATTTCCTCCCCATATACTTTGAAACACATCTTCCCTGCCAAAGGAAGCAAAAATCCTTCTCATTGGAATCCTCCTAATGGCTTTAGAGCTATCTTAAGATGAGTGTCTTCAAAAGAGCTCCTGGCCTTTAAAAGAAAAAACAAATCAATAGACGTATCCTTTAGGGAAAGCTTTGAAGTGCTTAGACACAGTCAAGCCTGAGATGACAGAAGCAATGGCAGCAGCTCAGACACCATGTGCTCACCACGCCCCAAGGGGTCAGGCTAGGTGATGGATGTCCCTCTTCATGACAATCTTGAGAGGCCCATGGGACATTATGCCGATTAGAGGAAGAGGCCAAGCTCAGACAGGTGCAGTAGTGCCCGGTGAGTGAGAGAAAGAAGACAAAAGTCTGGTGTCAAAGTCAGAAAGTGTGCCCTTCTGTACTTACAACCCACACCTGCCTAACCAGGGGGACAGCTGACCATGGAGAGACTGTCAACGCCCCCATCCTAGGACTCTGTGTCCAGACTTCTGTCTATCCCACAGAAAGCTGAATCTTTTTCCAGGCAGAACTCCTGGGTTGCGCCCTGTATTTGAACACAGGGCCTTTTGAGGAGGATTTACGGATAACATGCCACCTTAGGGCACCGTCCTAGTCTGATCAGCAGGACTGTATTCTCTGAGAAGGGGAAGAGCCAGGGGAAGGTTACGTTTGGAGAGGGTCATCTGCACGCGGAGGTCAGAGACCTTGGGAGCAGCCTGTCTGTGCCATAACCTTGGATTTCAGCCTGCAGAACTGGGTGACCGTAAGTAACTGCTGTTGAGCCCACAGCCTGGGCAGACTAGTCCAGGTCTCAAGCAGTCATGGAAGTCTTGCTACTCCTGCCAGTGGAGGTGTAGACTTGGACACACAACCCATTTCCAGCTGCCAAGTTGGGATGGCAAGTCCTCCAGGAACTATGAGAAACAGTCTCCGTGTTGGTAAGCAGGGACCCATGGAACTGAACATTCCCTGTGTTTCTGCCTCAGCATAAAGTCATGTTAGCATGTGATACCTGGAGTGGCAGCAGCCACCTTGTCACCATCTGGAGAGAGCAGAAGAGGGAGAGGGGGCAGAGGGAGAGGAGGGTTGAGGGAAAGGGAGAGAGATGAAGAAGGAAGTGAGAGGGAGAGAAAGGGAGAGGGAGGAGCAGACAGACAGACACTAGTCCAAAAAGCTTTATCTTTTGACTTTGGGGTTAGACCTGTCATGGGAGAAGACACAGTGAATTATATTTCCAGGCTGTGGTCACAAGCATCTCAGCTGAGATAAAACTGGTGTGTCACTAATGGTTCCTGGACCCACTTGCGGTGCATTCATTTCTAAAAAGCCATCCTTAAAGACCAGGACCAAGGAGGTTTTTGGAGAAGACCAGGAAAGGACAAGAGATATTCTGCATCATGATCACACTGATGCTGCCCCCCGACCCCACCACCACACACACACCATTCAACTCTGCCCAAGGATCAAGTAACAGCATACACTCCTCCGTTAGCCATGGCTTCGCTTTCCACTGCTTCAGTTACCCCCGATCAATAAGAAGGGCAAGCATAGCGCCCCAAGACACTTTGAGAGAAAAGACCAGATGCACTGGTCTGTGCTCCTTCCCAAGGTCCCTTTCTAAGGGACACGACTGTCCACATTTATTGCGGACCTTTCTAGAACTTGGTCTGTGCCTGGTGAATGTTAGCTGCTGTGGAGACCTGCTTTGATTTGGTTTTATGAAACTGGAATCATAGATCCTAGTTCACGTCAGATACCTGCAGCTGAAGGTCATTTCTCCTTCCCTTCCCTCTTCTCAGCTGCCAGCTGTGGTGCCCGTGGCTTGAGACCAATGCCACCATCTCCACTTGCAGAGGCTCAGCCCCTGGAAGACACGCTGCAGCCATGGTCAGGCTTGTGAGTCTGATCATCAGCTGCAACTTGAACTTCACCTTTCCAGACTGGCATGGATTCACCCATGTACTTTTTTTCTTTTCTTTAAACAAGAGACTGCAAGTCCCTGATTTGAGTGCCACAAGTAGCAGAGTTTATTATTATTCGGGTGACCCAATTTTTTAATCACTCTGCCAGGGTAACAAAGATTTCCTGGAGCTGTCAGACTCCCCGGGAAGGCTCTGTTCCACCAGCTTCTACCATCCCCTGTGATTTCCGGTGCTTAAAATAAAAGGAAGAAAGCCTTATGACACAGACCTTGTATTTTTAAGCCCCCTTTTGCCTTGCATCAAAATAAGAAACTGCTAAGGGTTCTTGTTTTCAACACGACCACTCTGTTCATGCGTGCTGCTCCTCTGGCAGACCACAAACAAGGACAGCTCCCCAGGTCAGGTTCACGGTATTTTCCAGGAGCTAGGGGCAGCACATGAGGCTGCGGAAACCAGGCTGAGGTCACAGTCAATACAAGGTCATTGTATTGTATACAGAACCTTCCCTTTGTAGCATCTTCATTGCAAATTAATGTACTGGGGCCAGTGGGTAGCACAGTGGGTTAAGTCACCACTTGCAATAGCAATATCCCTGACTGGAGAGCCTGGCTGCTCCACTTCCAATCCAGCTTCCTGCTAATGCACTTGGGAAAGCAGAAAATGATGGCTCAAGTACAGGGACCTCTGCTACCCATGGGGGAGAACTGGATGGGATTCCTGGCTTCTGGCTTCGGTGACCATATGGGGGATGAAACAGTGGGTGGAAGAGCTTTCTCTGGTATTCTGCCTTTCAAATGAATAAATAAATATTTAAAAATAAAGTTAATAGCAATTAAAAAAAAACCCTAAGGGGGCCAGCACAGTAGCCTAGTGGCTAAAGTCCTCGCCTTGAACACACCGGGATCCCATTGAGCGCTGGTTCTAATCCCACCTGCCCTGCTTCCCATCCAGCTCCCTACTTGTGGCCTGGGATAATCCAAAGCCTTGGGACCCTGTACCCACATGGGATAACCAGAAGAAGCTGCTGGCTCCTGACTTCGGATTGGCACAGCTCCGGCTGTTGTGGCCGCTTGGGGAATGAATCATCAGAGGGAAGCTCTTCCTCTCTGTCTCTGCTACTCTCTGTATATCTGACTTTGCAATAAAAATAAATAATTATTTTTAAAAAGCCAGGAGCCCAGAATTCCATCTGGGTCTGCCACATGGGTGGCAAGGGCCCAAGTCCTTGGGCCATCCTCTGCTGCTGCTTTCTCGGGTGTATTGGTGGGAAGCTGGATTACAAATGGAGCAGCAGGGACTTGACCTTGCACTCTAATACGGAAACCAGCAGCAGCTTAACCTGCTGAGCTACAATGCCAGTTCTGGTCATCTGCATTCAGAGCCGTGTGGCCTCACACGGGGATTGGGCTTTTGTGAGAAGCCACAGCCCCATCTCAGTTGTTTGGCAACCCTGTGTGGGACAAAGTGCTTAGCAGTGAATCAGCTGGCCCAGGAGGCCTCTAGCAAGGTCGGCTGGCATTGGTAGCAAAGGGACCTGTTAACACCAAAGTGCACAGTACGAGAACTGTGACCCAATGAACGAGAGAGAAGGAGAGAGGGAGGGAGGAAAGGAGGGAGGGACCCCAGCATCGCTCCCTGGCGGTATACTCAGGCTCTCGCCCCCTGGCAGTTACCTCGGGCGCATGGTAGGAAATGCACTGGAAGATCCAGTCCATGGCGGGCGAGTAGAGGGGCAGGTAGCACGGCAGCTCCACTCCCTGGAGCACCAGCTGGTTCTGCACCGTGTCCCCGTGAATCTGAAGGAGACCAGAGGAAACAGTTAGCAGAAGTGTGGGGGATCGTGCAACCCACTCAACTCCCAGGCTTGGAAACACAGGGGCCAGCGGAGAGCAACAGCATGCTGCCTTTGCTGCTTTGTTCAAATCAGCAAACAAATGCGCAGAGTGTCCCATGGCACCACGCTGAGCCCGCATTCCATGGCATGGTCATCACGAGCTCTCTGCCAAGCAATCTCTTACCTGCTTGAACGTAAGGAGGAAGTCAAAGAAGTTCTTGTTGAGGCTTTCTTTGAGTTGTGGCGCCACTTCCATTCCTACCTGTGGCCAAACCAAGACAAAGGTTACCCTGGCAACGGGGCGGGGAGGGAGGGAATCTTCACATCCAGTGTGACCCCTTTTTGGTAAATTAGATAGAGAAATACATGCAGAGAACAAAAGTTAATTTTTAACTTCTTTGCATCTGTTTCCTTATTCTACAAGCACGTCTTTGTTTTCTAAGGACCACAGGAGCTATTTTTACTCAACAAAGTTGGACAACATTTGTAGCCATCAGCTTTGCCATTTTCCAGAGCTAACCGATACATTTCTGAACAGATGAGGAAGAGAGCAAATCAACAGGTCGCTAACACTGTGTTAGCTACATTCCTGTCCTCTCCCAAGATGCGAAATGCACCGCTGGGCTGAACATCTCACAAGGGCGTGGGGGTACAGCAGCCAAGTCAGCCGGGCACTCACAGGTCGTGTTGGTGCTCCTGCCCTGCCAAGAGCTACCAATCCACTCCTCCAGGCAACCACGGAAGTAGACGTAGGTTTGAACACACTGTGAGAGATTTTATATAGGATGAAGTCTGTCTGTCCTCCTCTATGTACATCTGACTTTGCAATAAAAATAAATCTTTTAAAAAAAAAAGTACCAACAACAAATGTCAAATCCAGCTGTGCCATGCTCCAAGACTGTATTCTCCTCCACTTCATCATACCGTGGCAAAGGCAGTAATTAGCTGTTGGGTGCCAGGGAAGGCAGGTCGGGTGGACAAGCACTTTGGGGGCGAGCTGAAGGGGCCGTGACTTAAGGAGTTAATTACACTTTAATAAGCAGCGGCCGGCTCCACCCATGCCCGATCCACGCACTGCCTGCCTTACTTGTTCCTCCTCATTGCAGCAACTGAACAGCTTCACCAAGCCACTTGGATCTCAAGGGCTCCTGCCCCAAGCAGCTAGGGTGGC
The DNA here is from genome assembly GCF_017591425.1 of Ochotona curzoniae. Taxonomy (NCBI): domain Eukaryota; kingdom Metazoa; phylum Chordata; class Mammalia; order Lagomorpha; family Ochotonidae; genus Ochotona; species Ochotona curzoniae. Next base: position 15,860,229 of record NW_024465421.1, on the reverse strand, counting down.
CGCGTGTGACTGCCACCTGCTGCTGGTGCCTGCCCAACCTTCAGTACCCAGGCCTCTGCTTCCGCTGAACTGGGTTCGTCGGGGGGCGGGGGGGAGGGGATTCCCTATATGGGTGGGGGGTTCTTCTTTGCCCAGAGCCACCTGGATATTGACAACATCAAGAGAAGCCCACACAAAAGAATCAGTTAAAAAATTGATCTGTTACAGCTCTGCTGAAATTCAAGTCTGGTCTACAGTTGCCTTGGCCAGGCCAGAGCAGATATGATTGTATGGACACAAAGGGCCCATGGGCCAGACACTGCCCCAGCCCTGTACCACGAGCTTTATTTTGGAGCTGGATCTACTCCACCCCAAATGGTGGGGCTGGGCAACTGATTCAAGCCATAATCCAAGATTGATTATTAGCATAGCTCCTCCTATGGCCACAGTGACTGGTCCAGGGATGGACAAGTGACCCACAGTGGTCCACCAAGACTCTGGCTGGATATACTGGGGCCAGGTGTTCCCTCTCCAACACGGTTCCTAACCTGGGAGCAGGGAGCTGGGAGCCACTGGGCACATAGCAAGCCATGCAGTGAAGCCAACTCAAAGAGCTTATTCTTTCTTTTAAAATTTACTTTATTTTATTGGAAAGTCAGATATATAGAAAGGGGGAGAGACAGAAAGGAAGATCTTCTATCAGGCCCAGCACGATAGCTCAACTAAAGTCCTCGCCTTGAATGCACCGGGATCCCATATGGGTGCCAATTCTAATCCCACCTGCCCCACTTCCCATCCAGCTTCCTGCTTGTGGCCTGGGAAAGCAGTCGTGGATGGGCCAAAGCCTTGGGACCCTGCACCTGCATGGGAGACCCAGAGGAAACTCCTGGCTCCTGGCTTCAGATTGGCACAACTCCAGCTATTGTGGCTTCTTAGGGAGTGAATCGACAGAGAGAAGCTCTTCCTCTCTGCCCCTCCTCCTCTCTGTATATCTACCTTTCCAATAAAAATAAATAAATCTTTAAAAAAAAAATTCTGTCCACTGATTCACTCCCTAAGTGGCCACAAATGCAAGAGCTGAGCCTATCCGAAGCCAGGAACTTCCTCCTGGTCTCCCTTGCGGGTGCAGGGTCCCAAGACTTTGGGACAGCCTCAACTGCTTTCCCAGGATGGGAAGTGGGGGCCACCAGGACTAGAACTGGTGCCCACATGAGATCCTGGCACATGCAAGGCAAGGTCTTCAGCTGCCAGGCTATTGCACTGGGTCCAAGAGCTGATTCTTGACCACACTCCTAGAGGTCCTGGATCCAGCCATGCCTGCACTCCTCAGAAACACCACACAGTAAGCCCCCCTTTCCATGCTTCGAGTGAGACAAATTGGGCTCTTGCCACATGCAGCTGAAAGAACCCTAGCACAGGCGACATCATTTTGCGTCAAAAGGCTTTTAGCAACCACTCAACCATGAAGACGGATGTCCGCATTAACAGCTGTAGTGAGGTGCCCTGCCTGTCGTCCTGCCCGGCTCCACTGGGGCCCTGTACCTTCTCCCCAGCTTGTTTTCAAGGTCATCCAAGGCCACAACAGACAACACACAGGACCTTCCCCTTGGCTCACATCCCTTAGTTCAAATGCTGGAACCAAACAGGTTTGGAGAAAGTCAGTATGTGCCCTCTCCTCTCCTATTTCTCTGTAATAACCAAAAATTATGATCCCTACGGCACGGCGTGACCCTGCCAAACGTGTTGCTCCACTCTTCAGCCAAGGTCAAGGTCCAAGAGACAGATGTGCGGACAGTGGAATGTCCTGCCACCTTGCCCGCGGGCTCCTCCAGGGTGACCTTTGAAGCATTCAGGCTTCGATACAGCCGAGAGCTGAGCTGCTGGAAAGACCTGCGTGTCCTGGTCAGGAGCCCCACGCTTCTAACAGCGGAGGCGCGTCACCCTCAGCCTGCTCCATAAGGGAAGGGGACTTCTCCCACAACTGGTCACAAGGAGAGACCCCATGGCCCTCGCAGAGGATACCTGTCACTCGCTCTGAGGTGGTGGTACCTGGGTGCTTTGTGACCCTTATGGCCCTACGAGCTTCTGTCACCTGCTAACCCAAGGGTGCCTGTCATGGATGTCTGACGGCATTTAAAGGCTGAAGAGCTTGTGGGGCAAACAGCCCCCAAAGGATGCCCCCCAGTGATGTCACAGAGGCAAGGTCCTGTGTGCCTAGAAGCAGGACGACCACACACCTGTCGTGCTGTGTGTTTGTCATGAACAAGAAATCTGAACAGGTTCAGCCTGAAGCTTCATGGGGCTTTACAGGAGACGGTGATTGCCCACGGGCACCCCCAGAACCCACAACAGCAGCCGCCCAGGTCCGGGTTCACTTGCCCATCACTGAGGACCCGCACCAACTCACAGTGAGCCCGTTCTTTCACGGGGACGGAGTGTGGCAAAAATAAACAAACACCACTAGCAGATTTAAGACAAAGGGAAGGTGATGCTCCAAGTGCAGCCCGCTGTCACCTGCCAGGCCCTGGGAGCCGGGTGCCCAGCAAGACCCGAGAAACAGTTAACTCTGGAAACCAGTTCACTTGTAAGATGACCTCAAGCAGCCCCTAATTAGAGCTACAGCGGCGCTGAACTGGTCTACTTTAACATTAATTTTTAGAAGGAACTCAGCAGCTCTATTTTCTGTGGAAGAGCCATGCCCTAAAATTAGCACTAATGAAGTCCTTTCCTGCAGGAAGCCAGCAGGGTGCTGGGGACGTTTGAGGGGGCGGGGGGAGCTCAGCCTACCCGGCACAGGTAGGCGCGCGCATACACCGACACCAGCGGGTCTCCGATGCCCCGGATCATGAAGGTCAGCCGGGGCAAGCACTCCGAGATTCCCCTGTGAGAGGCAGAACGAGGGCATGTCACAGGACATCGAGATCAAGTCCCCGAACCTATGGGGGCGGGAACCAAGTCTCAGGAAGGAATCAAGGTCAGGATTGCAGTGTGTGTGCGGAGACTGCATTAGCAGCCCTGCTTCCCAATTCAACCACTGACTGAATCCCGCCCGCATCACGTGCATAGCACTACAGGCTAATGGGCTCGTTTTTTTTCTGCTCTAAGTCACGTGCACTTGATTAATTTGAACAACTTTTGTCTCCAGTTTCTTTTCACCCACTGGGAGCCCCTGATCTTCTCTTTGCCTTCCCGGGGCACTGATTTGCTGCCTGCACCCTATTCCTTCCTGGCATCATTGTGGCTCCTTTCTCCTGTGACGGGTAGGACCTCCCTCTGCCTAGGGCATTGTGCTCCCACAGCTGGCAAGACAAAGTAGTTGCCTGCTTGGCACCTGTGTGATCCACCCAAACCAGCATCTCTGGTTCCAAACACTCCATCCAATCAAGAGTTAGTTGGGATGGCCAGGGGCCAGTCCCTGGCTACAGAGTTGGTCACTCCATGCGGTCCCCGGGGACTCGGCAAGTACCAAACTCTGCACGTTCCTCCGTGAGGTGAGCCGCAGAGACACCCCTTCTCAAGGCCGCAGCCTGCAGCAGCACTCAGAAGCGTAAGCTCAGTCCCCTCCGGAGACCACACGCCAGAAAAGGCAGAGCCAGGCTATGAGCCAGCTGAGCCCAAGGGGCGACTCAACCAACCTCTCCCAGCCCGAGTTTTCGGCTTGGTGACACAGGGAGGTAAATGGCTCTCTACTTCATTATGGCTGCATAGGGAGCAAGCACCCAATCTGCTCCTCATTGGGCACTAAGTGAATGACAGCTGCCGTCACCTCGCCAGTAGTGTGTGCGTGTGTGCATGTGTGCGTGTGTTGTGCCTGTTGCGAGGCATTTGGTGCTTCTAGATGTTTTACAAGAGCCTTACGTCTTAGACAGGAACTTGTTACACTTCAGGATAGAAGCTTCCACATAACTGTAAACACGCCCCGTTAAGGATATTTTCCAGATGGCCTATTCCCAACAGGGGGTGGGACTCAATGGTAAGAGCAAAACCTGGGTGGGTCTGGGGTGTAGGATATGGGACAAGTGGGGTGGGGAGGGAGACCAGTCACAGGGCCCTCATCAAGGCAGGAAAAAGGACAGACTGGCTTGTGGTTTTATGCATACTGGAGTTTTGGAAAATGTCCCGTTGTTGACTGCATGCTGAAATTTCAAGTGAGCCTCCCCAGTCAAGGCCTTCTGGGTGGCGAGAATGGGGGAAATGAACTTGAGATTGTTAAGATGTGATTTATGCACACAGGTCAAATCCTTAGGCCTCTCACCCCGGTGTATATACAAGCAAGCAGGCCTTGCTCTTTTGATTTTCTGGAAGCCAGGCCGAACACGCATGAAGCTGCAGCATTTTCAGAGAATGGATATGGGGACACTCTCCAAGGAGACAGAATCCCACATGGCACATTATATCCCGGGTGAAGACAAAACGCCGTGCGCAGACAGTGAGCGCGGGCGAGGGCGCCCTTGGGCGGCCTGCACTGGGTTTTCAGGCTAGCAGGCACAATAGACCCCACTTTCTGGAGGACTGTCAGGGCACCCGTGTCATGGTGCTTTCTGCCTTTCTTTACCAGCAACACACACAAAGGATACAATCGTGGAATGAGCTCTCTGATGGAAGCAATCTTGAAAAACCAATTCAGGCACGTCTCTTTGGCTGTGTCGTTCACATTCTCCGGAGAAAAGTGATCTGCAAAACAAACACCACAGTCATGGTCCACGTGGCCCTGCGGGGGGGCGGGGGGCTCACGCTACTGTGGGACTGAGAGGCACAGAGAGGGTCCTTAGACACTTCTGGGTCCTTCCTCCCAAGGATCACATCAGCATCAGCATCATCCTTGCCAGAAAACACGAGTCACAGATCACACACGAGTCACAGATCTCACACCAGTCACAGATCACACACACGCACCGGTCAGATCACAGATCTCACACACACGCACCAGTCACAGATCTGATCCCTGACGTTAGCTCACCTCATCTCCACGACGGGCCTCCATTATTTAAAAGATTGCGAGATTCCTGCAGCGTTACACTCTAAATGCCTGTAACAGCCTGGAGCTAGTCCAGGCTGAAGCCAGAAGCCAGGAATCCCAGCCAGGTCCCCAAGGCTGCTAGTAGGGATCCAACTACCCGAGTCATCAGCTGCTCCCTCCTGGAGTGGAGAACCAAGACTTGAACCCAAGCACTCTAATATGAGATGCCAGCATCCCAGTTGGCAGCTTAGACACTGTGCCAAACACCTACCCCTTCAATCTCTTTTAGGATGTACAGAAACTTAAGCCTGAGAGATTTAGTAACCTGTCCAGGGCACAAAGCAAGCAAATGTGAGGGCAAAAATTCAGACGAGGCAGTCTGGCACCACCACCTGCTAATTCTTAGCCAATGCCTCCCATGTAACACAGAGGGCCTTTGGTTTCCCTAAGGAACTAGGGCTATATTGTTGAGAACACCAGATGCTTTAGCAACCAAAAACTGCAACAAATCTTTGCCCTGAGCACCACACGGGCCACTGGAATTAAAACAACACATGGGGGTGCAAAATCATCCCGAGTTAGGCTCCCAGCTCCCCCGGGGCTCCAGTCACCTCGTGGAAGTTTGTGACCTGTCCTCTTCCTCCTTCGTTACAGAACTCTGCTTCCTCCCTTTGCAGGAGTGTGACCAGGTCACCGAGTCCTGGCCCTAGGGCATGAGAAGCGTGGGCATTGGGACATATGGATTAAGTGGCAGTCTGAAATGCCAACAGCCCATGTGAGCCCCAGTCCGAGCCTCAGCTGCTTCCCTTCCAATGCAGCTCCTGGTTCAATCTTCCCTTGCTGGGAAAGTGGCAGAAGGTGGCTTAAGTGCTTAGGCACCTGACACACGGATGACCCAGATGAAGCTCCTAGCTTCAGCCGGGCCCAGCCCTAACCCTTGCTGCCATGTGAAACGTGAATCAGCAGATGAAAACTCACTCTCTCTCGCTAGTTTTAAAATGCAACTTCCTAAGTAAACAAACAACAACAAATGAAAAAGAAAGAAGAAATTAAAACTAAGAAAACAAAAATACAAAACAAAAAAATAAAATGAAACTTCCTGTCTGCCAACTGGAATGCAAACGTGACTGCTGGAACCTATGCAGCCACACTAACCCACAAAAGCCGCAAGTCAGAAACCAGGATTCCTGGCACCCAGTGACAACGCCTGGCACTTTAAAGATGTTACTGTCTCACACTTTTGGCATCGGCCTGTATCTTAACAAGAAATGCAAGAGGGCTCAGTGTACTGGCTCAGTGATTAAATCCGTACCTCGCAAGCATTGGGATCCTATATGGGATCCCAGCTGTTCCACTTCCCATCCAGTTCCCTGCTTGTGGCCTGGAGGCCAATGGAAGACGGCCCGAAGCCTTGGGACCCTGCACCTGCATGGGTGACCCAGAAGAGCTCCTGACTCCTGGCTCTGGATCGACGCAGCACCGGCCATTGTAATCACCTGGGGAGTGAATCATCAAACGGAAAATATTTCTGTCTCCCCTCCTCTCTATATATATCTGACTTTGCAATAAAAATCAATAAATCTTTAAAAAATATCTCACATCAAACTGAATATCATATTCCTTTCTTTCATTTGCTCAATACCATTGCCTTTAGAAACAACTAAATATCATGTCAAGGCTTTAGGGAAATAACCGTGGGTGAGGCCGACTGTCCTCAGGAGGCTCCTGATCCAACGGCAGATTTCAAAAAAAAAAACAAACAACTAAGAAAATACCCAATCACAGTCAACTTCCATTAAAAAAAAAAAAAAACTTAGTACTGGAGTGAAAATGCACCCGAGTTCGTGTTGGAGGTCAGACCAGGCTGCTACAGCAGTGACACTGGTGCGGTGTCTACAAGAGCCATCCATGCTTAGATGGGGGGAAAACATATTCCAGGGTCAGGAAGCAGCAAGAGCAAAGGCCCTGCGGAAGACGTGCCTAGGCACAAAGAACTGGCAAGGAGACGAGCAGGCGTGGCAAGCCGCACCGCATGGTGCCGCGTCTTGGATGGGAAATTTGAGAGATTTTTTTCCTACCCAGAATAGCCACATTCTGAAGCGCTCTCAGCATGACGGGATGGTAACAGCTCTCTCGGGCCTGAGAGAACCAGCTCAGAGTTTGGAAATTGATTCTGAAAAGACTTTGCTGCTTTGCTCAGCCCTGAACTTCCAAGGATATTTTCACAGAGACCAAGGTGAGTGGTTCTCTTTGCCAGGTCTTCGCCCTAGCAGCCAGAGGCCTTGTTGCATAACCACAAATTCAACAGGGATGTGACAGCCTGCACGTTAGCTTGGGCCTGAGAGGCCATGTCAGCGGAGGTCCCTGCTTCCCCATGCTGCCTGTGACAGCCACGGAGAGGAAACACAGTCAGGAACACTGCGATGACAGTGATGAGGGGCGCCACACCATCAGCTCAAACAGAAGACAAACTGATCCTACCATTCGGACCAGATACCTCTGCGAAAGTTTGTGGAATTACGCACGAATCTCACGGTCTTTGCAACCAGACAAGTCTTTTGATCCCACTTCTCCGTGTACTTTTTGAAGTGCCCACATAACCTGGATTAACACATGCCAGGGAGGGGACGGGGACAATGACCACATCCAGCAGTGTGTACCTGTACCTTCTTGAACCCTAGGGATACGGGTCTGTCTCATAACCCCATCCTGAGCACTGCCCGGGTGACAGCGCTGGAAGACAAAGGCTCCAGCACTGAACTCAGCAACGAGGACTTGATTCAAACGGGAAGAACGAGTGCAGGTGCCGGCCCACTGCGCTGTGCACGCAATCTCTCCAGGCAGAGCTCAGCTGGGTGGAGCCCAAAAGCTCCCGCTGTCACCACAGCTGTGACAGCCCCCGCAAGAGCAGCAGGTCTGAGAGAAATCAGCCACTCCCAGCAGGCACAGGCAGACCAAGATTTCTAACCAAAGGAAAACCACTGCAAAGAAATCACCTCCAAGAAGATGAAATCCTGGGTTCCATTGCTCAAGATACAAAAACAAAACCACAGGTGTCTGCAGACAAGAGGTTTGGGAGTAAAGCTGCTAACACATCCAGACAAGGGCTGCAAGGGAACATGAAAATGGTCACCGATTTGGAGCCTGCAGCATAGCAAGTAGGAAGGAAGTTAGTTCTGACTGATGGATCCTTGATGGGCCCAACGAGTAGTGCGGACAGCCGGCAGAAACCAAGGAAGAAAAACTCCTGCAACAGATGCAAGCTAGGGAGGATGCCACCTGCTATGCTGACATTCCACACCAGAGCACTGGTTCGAGCCCCGGCCGCTCCACTTCTGATCCAGCTACCTGCTAATGCACCTGGGAAAGTAGGGAAAGATGGCCCTGCCAGCCAGGTGGGAGACCCGGATGGAGTTCCCAGCTCCTGGCTTTGGTCTAGACCAGCCCCAGCCATTGTGGCCAACTGGGAAGTGGGCCAACCATTAGAGGGAAAATTTCCGTGTCACTTCCTCTCTCTCTCTCTCTCCCTTTCAAATACATTAATTTTTTAAAAATGCAAACTCTCAAACTCAGGACAAGAATGTGAACACTTTTCACACTCACACGTGGTCAGTGGCCACCACGCTGCGTGGGACAAGCAATGTTCAGAGAACATGACCCCAAGTCGCTGGTGCCAGGGCCTCGGGCAAGTCCCCAACTCTTGCACTGTGTTTGCCTAACACAAGATGAGACAGGATCCGAGTGCTCTTCTAGGTGGAACGGTTTGTAAACTTCTCGTACTTTCTGAGAAATAGGCAGATTAAAGAGCTTGAGATACACAGATGGGAAGCGGGAGTGAGATGGAGAGAGGAAGGAAGAAAATGGACTAAACTGTGGCTTTTCCACCATCAGCACCTTCCGCTCAACTCCTGGGACAGTGGAGGAGCAGAGGCCGGCGGCACGAAGGTGCAGCGTGTGGTGGCTCAGGCACACGGGGACAGCAATGCTCGGGACTAAAAAGGAAGCAGAAAGGCAAGGGAGGCCGAGCAACAACCCGGCTGGGTGCATCGTCTTCATCATCGATGTTGACAGAAGAAATTCATCAGCCACGCACCCCTGATAACCTCCTGAGAACTTACACATTGACTGGGAGTATATTTAACACAAACGTTCCATGGGTGGAGGCTGCGGAGTCCAGGCCCCTGTTATATTGATTTATCCGCCACCTTCCTTCAGCGCAGATCAAGCTGGCAGGGGCGAGAGAGGCACGCAGGAAAGATACCAAACACCACACAGCAGAGGAAAGTAAACACGCGGACAAGTGCAGCTTCTCAGTACATTTATCAATTTACTTGGGAGACAAAGGCAGAGGGTGAGCTGCCATCCGCTGGCTCACTCCCCAGATGCCTGCAACAGCCAGGCTAAGCCAAGCCCAAACCAAGAACCAGGGACTCGGCAGGTAGGTAGCAGTGGCCCAAGGATGTGAGTGCACCTGCCTCCCAGGATGTGCGTGAGGAGGAAGCTAGGACTGGGAATAGAGCCTGCGCTTGAACCCAGGCTCTCCCTATGGGATGCAGCCACCTCTAGTGGCATCTTAGCTACCGTGCCCCTCACCCACCTCAACTGTGGTTGAGCCCCTGGGGCGGAATGACACCTGCTGGGGGGCTCTGACATTACCTGGTAGGACGCTGCGGTTATCCACACACATGGAAAAGATGCGCTCGTACACCAGCTTTCCTGGGGGGGACAGGGACAGATGGTGTTAGCATCACACTCCCTGGGAGCGAAAACAGTAAACAAATGCTGGCTATTCAGTCATGAGACACCAGCGGAACTCAGTCATGCTGGAACTTGCGGTGGGTTGCTGCCCCCTAGTGGAATATATCTAAACCACATTTCTTCTTGTTTTGAGTAAGGGCAAGCCACTGGAGAATTTCAGCTGTAACCAGGGCCCACAAGAGCCCCAGATACCCATCTCCGTCCACTCAACAGAGGACAGCCCACCTCTGCTCCAGCCTGGAGGCCAACGTGGGCAGCCCACAAGCCTGGATCCAGCCCGAGACTCAGTTCTCGTTGCCCTGCACCAGGACGGTTCACTAAGCATTGAAACATTTTTTTTGAACTTGTCACAAACAGCAAAAACTGGTATGTGTCACACAAAAAGTTGGATTTTCTGCTTCATGTCAGATGTGCACGAACGAACTCCTAGTCCTATAAGCGGTGGCTTAGAAGTTGCTTCAGGGCACAGCATGGACAGTCTCCACTGCCCCCTACCGTCTGTCAGCCTGAGTCAGTCATATCTTGCCTGCTGCCTACAGCACTGGAACTTGGGATCCGAGTAGAATGGAAAGTCCACAAAGACCGAGATCTGTTGTTTTGTTCAGTTACCATTCCCAGCACCTGACCGGTACCTGGCATGTAGCAGGCACATCCTTGGTGAAAGAACACTGATCCCTGATACAGCTGTGTAGCTTCTGCCCGTTAGCAGCCTTTGCGGCACAGAAGCAGCGGGGCCACCTGGAGCACGAAATTAGTGCCCCCCAAAACCCCCACTTTGTGCATATATTTTCAAGATATATATATTTAAAAAGGTAGAAATGATAACTCTTAATTTCCTGAACTCTTAAATAACTTTCAATGTAAAAGCACTTCCTCTTATTTCTTTTCCCCCTGCCCTTTTTCATAACCCCCTCATCAAGGCCGGAAGGAACACCACAGAGTTGGTTAACAAAAAAGAGAGAAAAAGCTTTTTGGGTCATTTCTGATCAGACACAGGACCCAGATGACATCAGCCAGGGATGGGACGTGCTCAGACGCAGCGAAGGACACGGACCCAGGCCAGAGGCGCCACCAAGGCGTCCCTCCCACCAAGAGCCACCTACACTACAGTCACGGCGACACACTGCACAAGATGCACATTCCTGGGGCCCATCGACTGCATCGAGACTGAAAAGGAGTATTTTGGAGACACGAAGAACACGGACTTTGAATGGCCCTGTCCGGCCGGGCCTTCCGAGGCAAGTTCAAGGGTGAGAAGCTCTCTCCCCAGTGCAGACAGACGGCCCCTGGGCCTCGGGGCTGAAATGGCCTCAGTCCTGGGACCTGCAGAGACAGCCTCCGCGTCCCTCCTTCCGCTCGCCCACGGCTCCTGGGATGCAGTGCTGTCCTCGGAGCCTCTGACGTCAACAGGCCAGCACTGCCAGGGTACCAGGTAGATTCTACAAGCTGCCTGGGCTGAGCAGCGTGACTCTGGACCACAGGTTCTTCTCAGAAGCTCCAAGAAGCTCCTAGCCAGTGCCACTGGCCTGTTCCTTGTTGGCACAAGCTGCTTTCACTCCTCTGGCCACGAATGGTACAGACAGTGAACTTGAAAGTGAATTTCTGCTTCCTCTCCTTTTCTACATAAACACCCCCATAGTGCTGCCGTGCCTCTTGACTTCTCCCTGTTAACACCACAGCCCGGGGGCACCCCCCAAGGCACACACACACAGCACAGCCTCCCTCTTTCTCAGAGCCAGCCAGTGTACCCCGCAAGGCTGTGCCACCCGTCACGCGAGGAGTCCCAGATGGAGGGGCACTGGTGTTGCTTCCAATCTTTGGCTGTTACAAATGGGATGAACTTCCACCCCACGCAAAACTGCTAGGTCCACGGTACTGGTATTTATAACTTTCCTCGGGCAGGTAGCTGCTCCTGCTGGCATCCACATCCAAGGAGACAGCAGGTGCTGTGTGTGCGCAGAGCGTCCAGCTCCACCTCTGTCCTTCACATGCTGGTGACCTTGGCAAGCTTCTTCCGTTACTTCTCTGTGTCTGATTCCTCACCCCTAACACAGGGCGGTGGCAGACTTGCTCCCGCTGCCATGCGGACCATGACACACTTGTAAAGCATGTGTACCCTGAGACAGGCTGACCTCCCCACTCCCAGCCAAGGGACATTTGGGGACACGGCAAGGGCAGCGGCAGCCTCCACACCATCTACAGGCTCACCAGGGCATGCGGCTGGGCGCCAGCAGGGGCTGGCAGAGCAGCTGCCAAGAGCCTCTGCCAGAGGAATGCATGTCTGGATCCAGCCAGGTGTCAGGGCCAGGAACAGGGCTCCATCTGCATCCCGGGCATTCAGGGATGCTTAGTCATACAAAGGGACCTTGCAGGTGGCAGCGAGGGACATAGAGAGGCCACTGTGTGCTTAATTCACCAGGAGAATCCGGCTCAGCGTCCCCTCCCCCTAGACACAAGCTCTGTGCCAGGACAAGAGACCCGAGGGGGCAGATGCACTGCCTGGCATCCATCCTGAGGCCCGAAGCACCTGTCCCTCCCGGCTGCTCCTCACCGCATGCCCACCTCCCCTGATCCAAGGCCCTTCTCCCCGGGGGGAAGGCCAGAGCAGGCTCCACTCCCTGTCCCTTAAGTCGATACAGCAGCCTGGGGAGCGAGTTAAAACCCAAAGCCGACCAAGCCCTCTTCTGCTGGGTTTCCTACATGGACCCCTTCCAGGGATCCCCAAGGTGCCCACTGTTCTCTCCAACCATGCTAGCTCCCGCCCCCTTCCCGCTCAGCCCACTGCAGCCACCTTGGCCTCCAGGCAGTCCTCTGACCCTACCAGGCATACCCCACCCCAGGGTCTTGGCATGGCTGCTCCTATGCCACACCCACTCCTGCCACCAATCCCCACAGAGCTGGTCTCTCGCCTCCCGGGGGTCCCCGCCCCTGAGGCTTCTCAGCAGGGCCTCCCTGGAAGCCCCAGTCCATGCCCCATCCTCCTGGGTCCCCACCCAGTTCTGTATCCACCTCTGACACACAATCAGACCAACTGAGCTGGTTCGTGAGCGTTGTCTGTGTGAAACAGAAGCTACCAGAAACAGGGGTCGCTGCACCCTCTCCTGGTTATTACACCTCCGCCACCACCTCTCCAGGCACTCGGAACCCCCAGGCTGTTCAGCTGGGGCACCTCTGCCTTCGAGCCTACACCTACTGGCCACAGTACCACCACACTTCTGCTGGGGCGGCCCAGGGCGGGGCTTTAACGCTGCTCATCTCCCCGACCCCGCAGGCTCGACACTGAGGTGGCATCCGGTGATTAGGATAATGCTCAGAGGATGAAGGACTCTTCCCGACCCAGGAAGACCAGCAGGCAGAGCCAACAGAGGCAGGGGACACCTCAGAAAGCTTCACCATGAAGCCAGCTGGACAGGGCAAAGGTGAGGTCCTGAAGGCATTGCTGCAGCGCCTGGATCCAGCCGTACCTGAAGCCAATTAGTTTCTTGTCCCATGCTCCAGCTGTAAGATGAAGACTCCAGGAGAACAACTGGATGCCGAAGTGAACGCATCTCTCTCATCAATGTTTTGTTTTTGGACACATCAGATGCCTCAGTGGGTTATGAGAGACCTGACTGGTTGGGAACTGACGGGTCCCTCCTGTGTGTTCATCTCCCAGGAAGCAATCTGCCAGATTCCCTCGATGCTCAACATTGCAGACAACTGAGAGGGGGCTGGAGGGCCTGGATACACTGCTCACGGTGGCAGATGCCAGCTCGCCCAGTCACTGCCCACAGCACACAGGCCGCCTCTTCCCTGTGTCAGAGCAGACGTTCCCACCAGTATCCAGGAGACACTTCTGCCAAGTGGGGGGACGAGGGTGGGCAGCGAGGGTCTAGACAGCGGCCCTGAGGCAGCAGGTGGGGAGGGGAAGATGGCTGGGATGAAGGCGTCCACTGTGTGGGCAGAGAAGGATGGATGGTCAGGCCGATTTCCAGGGTGGGGCCAGGTGACTCAGTGACCGGGGGTGCCATTTCCCAGAGACGCAGCAGGACTGGACAGAGAGGCCCAGGGGAGGGTGATGCAGCCCCCAGCGTGCCCTGCCGCGCTCTTGCACTCTACTGCCCATCAAAGATCTGAGAAAAGGGATCGCGACTGAGCAGTGTGCAAAACCAGCGCCAGCGTGAACCAACACGGCTCCGTCTCGGCCGATCGACACAACTATTTAAACTGCAGCAGAAGCCGACGCAAAGCGACACAAGCACCCCATCCAGAGAAAGTCACCAGGTCCCCCGGCTGGCACACGGCTGGCACTCACCAAACGTGTCCAGTATGTCGGTGATGAGGACGAACTTGCTGGGGTAGAACTGAATCACGCTCGTGTCGGAAAGGAGCTTCGAACACTGCAGGGGGAGAAGAGAGCCGAAAACTCAATGTTGCACAAAGAAGTTTCCCGTAGCCAGTTCTAGGAGGGGGAAAAGAGACACACTCACGCCCGACCTGGATGACGATCTTGAGGGCTTTCACTTTCTGGTCCGAGGCCCAGGCGTCCTTCAGCGACTGGTTGAGCTCCTCTATGCGGTTCACATAGTCCTGCTGGGTCAAATTCAGCAGCTCCTTCTGGGACCCCTGCCGAGACAAGGGACAGACTGGAGGCACAGCAGCACCCCCCACTACCCCGGGAGGGTCCTGAGCACTGGGCCAGCCTGGGGCTCGAAGTGCTCCACCACCACCCCCCCAGTGTGAGAGAAATGCAAATAAGGGGGAAGGTTCATCTGGAAGGAAACCGGTCACATGGGCGAGTGGACTGAGGGAATCAGGAAAGGCTTCCTGGAGGAAGTGATGTATGAGCCCAATTCTCAGGAGACAAGGTCAGCCAGGCCCTGGGGGCAGGAACGCAGCAGGGAGAGGATGGTCAGGCCTGAGGGTGGACTGTGGCCACACCTGGAGACTGGGCACAGCTGTGGCGCCAGGCAAGTGTTCCTTCAGGCTCCACGGTCGGGAGCTGAACCCATGGGTCACAGCAGGGCTACCACTCACAACATGAGCAGGAACGGAACCGTGCAGAGGCACACGGGGGAAAAGGTGGCTAGGATGCTGTTGTGGCACAGCACGGTAAGCTGCTGCCTGTGAGGCACTGATCCCATGTGGAGTGCTGGCTCAAGTCCTGGCTGCTCCACTTGATCCAGCTCCCTGCTAACGTGGCTGCCAAGCAGTGGAAGATGGCCAAAGTGCTGGACACCTGCCCCCATGTGGGAGACCCGGATGGAGTTCCAGGCTCCTGGCTTTGGCCTGGCCCAGACAATGTGCCCATCTCGGGAGTGAACCAGCAGATGGAGGATCTCTGGGTCTCTCCCTTCTCTCTAACTCTGACTTTCGTGGTGCAGAGTAAATCTCTCACCCATTAAGCTGGCACGCCATATGGGTATCAGTTAGTGTTCTGGCTGCTCCACTTTCCATCCAACTGCATGCCAATGGCCTGGGAAGGCAGCAGAGGATGGCCCATGTGCCCCTGGCATCCAAGTGGGAGACCCTGCTGAAGCTCCTGGCATCACTGTGGCTATTGCAGCCATCTGGGAGAAGGAACCTGTGGATGGAAGCGCTCTCTCTGTAACTCTGCTGTATGTGTGCATATAAATAAATTTAAAAATAAGTCAGGGGCCCAGTGAGGTAGCCTAGAAGCTAAAGTCCTCACCTTGCACACGCTGGGATTCCAGATGGGAACTGGTTCATGTCCTGCAGCCCTGCTTCCCATCCAGCTCCCTGCTTGTGGGCTGGGAATGCAGTAGAGGACTGCCCAAAGCCGTGGGACCCTGCACCCGCCTGGAAGACCCAGAAGCAGCTCCTGACTCCTGGCTTCAGATTGGCTCAGCTCTGGCTGTTGCGACCACTTGGGGAATGAATCAGCAGGTGAAAGATCCTTCTCTGTCTCTCTCTGTATATCTGACTTTCCAATAAAAAATAAATCTTAAAAAAAAAAAAAAAACCCACCACAGATGGAGGTTGTCCTGCACTCTATCTCAAAACACACCACAACTGAATTGGGAAATGACACACCTGCTGGGCACTCGGCAGCCCTGGGGGCAGAGCCAGGGGCACTCTGTACCAAGGGCAAGGGGCAGGAGAGGGTGTGCCATCGCCCCTTGCCCTTGGTGGTTCTCACAGCAGCTTCATTCACTTGATGTGACTATTCCTCATCCCTCCTTTATGGGCAAAGACAGCGACCAGTATCAGTCTGCAGACGCAGGGTAATGAAGGTGACAGCGCCCCCTGCTGGATGCCACACTGAGCACTTCACCTCTAATGACACGCCCAGTCCCTGTTACAACCCTGGGGTAGACACTGCTTACCAGCCCCATTCCAGAGATAAGTGAACTGAGGCACAGAGCAGTTAAACACCTGGAACAACATGGCAGATACCAAAGCTGAGATTCGCAGCCAGGCAGTCTGGTTCAGCGGCCTGTCCTCTCACCCGCCATGCCATGCACCTGTCTCCAGCACCAGGCTGGGAATGTTCCTGAACGGCTCAGGACAGGAGGACTGTGGTCAGCACACGCCCCAGTGCAGTCCAAGAACTTCGCAGCTATGGCTGCTCAGCAGGATTTTCCAAGAGAAATCAGAAAGCTGTCACTGTGTGTTTACTTTCAGAACTGTTCAAAGTTGGCAAATGATACACTTTTTCCTCGTGACAGAGGCCCATGACACGACTGCGGTGTGCCCATGCAGCCCACAGAGCATTCGGGCATAGCTGCACCCTTACACAAGGCGGCTTTCCAGCGAGGGGACTCCAGTGGCATTGAACAGCAGACATCACCCCAAGCTAGCCGGGTTTGCTGGGGTACCACAGCCAGAAAAGATGCTGTCCCAACGTAAGCCCCAGGCAGATCCCCGAGAGCTCGGCCTGCGACAGCCCTGGCACCCTGCTCCACCTCTGGGGCCCAAGCACATGGTGCGGCTCCCATGGTGACCAAAGCAGCCAGTGATGCTCACCTCACAGGACAACCGCCCACCCGACCCCAGCCACCGTGCACTCACCTCCTCAAAGTCATCCAGCTCCTCCAGGCGGGTCCGAACCTTCTCCGACATGGCCGACGAGGTCGTCCCGGCTTTGCCTAGGCAGAAGGGGCGTGCATCACAAGTCACACAGGTGGCTTTTCTCTTCCACTAGGGGTCAGGGCTGGCTGGCCCATGGGCTGTGCAAGGCCTTATAAAACAACGTGGTCTGGCTCCGGCAGGTCAGCAGCAGGTAGGACTTAGAAATCTAAAGCACCTATAGCAAGCTAATTTTTAAATGGATCATTTTCTATCGCCCATGAATGAAGTTATAAAACTCTAACAGCCCTTA
Organism: Ochotona curzoniae; assembly: GCF_017591425.1. Taxonomy (NCBI): domain Eukaryota; kingdom Metazoa; phylum Chordata; class Mammalia; order Lagomorpha; family Ochotonidae; genus Ochotona; species Ochotona curzoniae. Next base: position 15,843,211 of record NW_024465421.1, on the reverse strand, counting down.
GAAAAGAGGGGAAAAAAGCTTCCTCAGCCTGTTTTCCACAGGTGTCAGGGTGCAATTTTATTACAGAAAACTGCACACTCAGAAAAACAACTGGCTTAGGGGACTCAAGTGCCACCAGAACTGCTTGCTGGGCTCAGGAGGTCATCTGTCTCTCCCCAAGAAAGCCAGTGCAGATGAGGAGGCCAAACGACCATGACCTCACTGTCCTCTGTGCGTAACAGGTGCTCCACATGCAGAGCTCCTACGGACAAGCTCTGCTCATCCATAGGGGAGACCCTGAAGGGGCTCCTGGCTCAGGCCTGACCCAGACCCAGCTGCTGTGAGCCTCTGGGGAAGGAACCAGCCAACAGAAGATCTCGCTCTCTCTTTCAAATAAATAAAATCACAGTGCTTGTTATGTGTGAGTCCTTTTATCCATGCCTGAAATCTCCAGCTGATTTCTTTAGCGTATACTTAGGGCTGCATTCGACCCAACCTGAGACACAACAGCTTTCAACTGCAGCAGGCCTGCAAAGCACGTCGTTTTCTTTGTAAAATTGTACAGCAAAGGTGATGGTAGTTTTCGCATCGAAAACACTTTTTTTAAATCTCACCTTTTTCAGACCCCATAAACAGATTCTGTGGAGACAAAAAAAAAATCATTAGTAAATTCTTACTACGTTAAATTCTTAAAATCTAAGGCAATTGTCCCAACAATCAATCTATTTATCCAACTGAAAACAGAAATATGTATTCAAAAGCAGGGGAAAACCCAGGTCACTAAATGCCACTGCAGGTTGCATCCCTACTTAATTCAGGACCCCCCACGTGGGCCTAAAAATGCCAGTGACAGCAGAGACCTCTCAGGGAACTAAGGTTAACTCACTCAAAAACCAGGGTTTCTCTCCCTCCCATGAAATCTCCAGTGGGGCCCAGCGCTGGGCCCTGTATTCTGCCACGTCGCCAGCCTACACTCCATCAGATACCAGCAGCACCCCAGCTGTGACAAGCACAGATGTCTGCAGACAGCGCCAAGAGCCGCCTGTGACAGGTACCTAGTCCTGGTCGAGAACTAGCTCTTGGTGCTCAGCCAAGAAAATAAGAAAATTAGATGGTGCAGCAGCTCCGGCTGGTTCTTTCCCGGACAAGGACACACCCTGGGGGAAAGGCCACAGCACGGTCAGCAGAGTGGTAAGACAGATCCGGAACAGAGCCCTGATGGCCTGGGAGATGCCATTCCAGCTCCGGTCTATCCCAGTCCTCAGAAGGACAGACACATGTCACTCCCATCTATGTCTCAGCATGGGGTGAGCTGAACTTGGCAACCGTACTCACGTGGCCCATTTGAACCCTAGGGTCCTACATTCATGGTACACAGGGGGTGAAAATTGAATTCAATAAGAGAGCTAGGAGGCAGGTCAGGGGAGGAGGTGCAGGGGTTCCTCAGTCATTGGTGATGTGCCCCCGGAAGGAGTTCTAGGAAGGGGGTTACAGACAGAAGCAGAAAGGCCAACCTGCTGATGAGGGTAGTTCTGAATTTTACACAGGACCCCAGGGCATGAGCCAGCGCTACGTGACCAAACCCCTGGCACGGCCCACGGGACTTCCTGCACTCACTCCACACTGCCAGCCTCCACGGGTGGGCACCCACCCATGGTCCTGGTTCTTTCTCCACACTGTGCCACATCCCCGGTTCTGAGCAAATTACTGGGTCTGTGTGCTCTGAGAAGCCCCTGGCACATCTTCTCCCAGGTAACACTGACATAAGTGTGCAGGACTCACAATGGACAGCTTCTCCGTGGTCGTGTACCGGGCCAGGATTTCTCCCCGCTTGCTGGCCCACGGCTCAAAATCCGCTCCCACGACAGCACTGTCATCTCTGTCCCGCCGCTTCCTGGCACCATCCTAAAAGGAGGCAAGATAACGCCTTCAGCATCACTCCAAGTTCCTGTGAGCTCCCAGCGTGTCTGGTGCACTGAAGCCCTTTGGTCTCTGACCAAGCAAAGGGACCCTTCTCTGCATAATTGTATTCAATACATTAATACCCAAGAATGAAAGAAAAACAAAAGTATTAAGCAGAAGGCAAACATTTCAAGTCACTTCATCACAAATAAACATACAATAAACAAACCTCAATCTCATTGAGAATCATGGAAAGGCAGACTATTAACACCACTTGTTAACGATCAGAGCGGCAGAGGGTCCTGATGGCTGTTGTACAGGTGAGACGCAGGAAGCCCACCCTCAACATCGCTGGTGGGAGGACAGACCCATGACCCAACTCCTTAAGAACTCGAGGGAAGCGTATGCACCAAGTCACACGCATGCGCAAGGAACAGGTGCATCACCACTCCTAACAGCAAAATCAGAACGCATCTACATGTATACAAGGAGACAAAGGGCGGATCCACATCAGTGACGCCCACTCCATATCAAAATACAAGGCAGCCAGGCAAAGCCACGGGGTTCTTCTACAGACAGGAACACGCAAAGTTCCTCAGGACGCAGCAGCAAGCTAAAACCAAAGCTGCAGGGCTGGGCGTTTGACATGGCACTTAGACACCCACATGCGTCAGAGTGCCTGGGCCTAACTGCTCACTCTGGTCTCTGATTCCACTTTTGTGCCAATGCAGACCCTGGAAGACAGCAGTGGATGGCTCAAGTGATGGATCCCAGCCCTCAAGGGAGAGATCTGGGGTGTCTTCCTGGCTCCTCACTCTAGTCCAGCCCCAGGAAGAACGAACCAGCAGATGGGAGATTTCTCTTTTAGATACAAAACAAGGAAAAAAGTTCTTACAAAAGTAAGTTCCTGGAGCTGGCATTGTGGCATACTGAGTTACGCTGCTGCCTACCTTGCCAGCATCCCACATCAGGACACTGGTTCGAACCCCAGCTACTCCACTTCCCATCCTGCTCCCTTGGAATGCACCAGTGAAGGCAACAGAAGATGGCCTTGGTGCTTGGTGGTTCCCTCCATCCAGGTCTCTTATTTGTGCAACGTCAACACTAGCAGCAGAACACCCCCAGCCCCACATCTGCACATCCCACCCCCATAGCCTGCTGGCCGGCTGGACCAATACCGTGGCTGCTGCCATGGCCGTGGGGTCGGCGTTGGCCGCGAACATGGAGAGGGGGTCGGTCCCATCCAGCACGCTGCTCAGCGGGTCCACCACGGAGCTGGACGAGGAAGACGAGCTGGAGGAAGTGCTTCCCTTCCGGCTCACTTTCTTCGTCTTCGATTCAGTGACCTGTGGAAGGCAGGAGAGCAGGTGTGAGGAAAAACTCCAACGCTGGGCGAGGGCTGTGGCACAACACGTTGAGCTGTCTCATGCTGCACCTGCATCCCGCGGCAAAGCACTGGTTTGAATCCCGGCTACTCCACTTACAACCCCCGCTCTCTGTTCACATGCTTGGGTGCCCCATGTGGGAGATCTGAGGAGCATTCCAAGCTCTTGACTTCAGTCTGCTCAGGCCCTGTCCATTGCCTGTGCCATTCAGAAAGTGAACCAGCAGGTGGAAGATGTCCTTCCCTCCCTCCCTGTCGCTCCGTCTTTCAAGTCAATCTCTAAAAACAAACTAAGAAATTTCAGTGGGGGAAAGGGGTCACAGACCAAGATCCAGCTCCCTGCCAGTGCACCCAGGGGAGCAGTAGAAGATGACCCAAGTGCTTGGGCCCATGCGCCCACGTAGTGATGGAGCTCCAGGCTCCTGACTTTGACCTGGCCCTGGCTGGCATTGTGGGCATTTACGGAGAGAAAACAGTGATGGAAGCCTGCTCAGGGTCTCTCTCTGCAATGTAAAAATCTTTCTTAAAAAAATGATATATAGATAGCATTCAGGTAACCCCTTGGCAAAGCTCACGGTGATGGGCTTCAGCGGATGGTACTCCCCGTAGTCCAAGGGCACGGCCTCCAGCCGGCACGCCGCCAGCTCAGCTCTGTAGTTCCGGTTTCGGGAGTGCCTGCGAAGTGGAACAGAACGACCAATCAGGGGACATGGGCCCTTCATACCGAACTCCTTGCTGAGGCCTCTCTGTGCTGGAGTATACAGAACAACGTTCAAACACAGAACTGGGGTGGGCATTCAGCACAGTGGTTAAGATGCCACTCAGGGCACCAATCAAAGCCCAATGCACAAGTTTGAGTCCCAGCTCTGCTTCCAAGTCCAGCTTCCTGCCAACCTCGGGAGGCAGCAGGCGAAGGCTCAAGTCCCTGGGTGCCTGCCACCCACCTAAGAGCTGCACACCGAGTTCCCTGCTCCTCCCTCGGCTTGACCAGCCCTGGCTGCTGTGACATCTGGGAATGAAGCTGTTTTAGGGATCAGCATATGACACAGCACGTAAACTCACTGCCTGCGATGCCAGCATCCCATGGGGCATCACTTCAATGTCCTGGCTACTTCTCTTCGGATCCAGCTCCCTACTACGACCTGGAAAAAAACAGCAGATGGCGGCTCAAGTTCTTGGGCGCCTGCCACCTCTGTGCGAGACCCAGAAGCAGCTTCTGGCTTTAGCTTGGCCCAGCCTGGCTCTTGCAGGCTTCTGGGCAGTAAATCAATCAATGCAAAACTTCTCTTTCTCCCGTCTGTTACTCTGTAACTCTGACTTTCACACATATTTTATGCAGCTCCATTTCCCATCCAGCTTCCTGTTTATGGCCTGGGAAAGCAGCAGAGGATGGCCCAAGCCTTGGGACCTTGCACATGTGTAGGAGACCAGGAAAGAAGCTCCTGGCTTCAGACTGGTCCAGTTCTGACTTTTGTGGCCATCTGGGGAGTGAATCAGCAGATGGAAGACCTCTGTCTCTCCTCCTCTCTATAACTCTGCCTCTGAAATAAAACTAAACAAAAGCTTTTGAAAAATGACCATTTTGGGGGCCCAGCACAGTTGCCTAGTGGTTTAATCCTTCGCCTTGCAGTTGTCAGGATCCCATACGAATGCCACTTTGTATACTGGCTGCTACACTTCCCTTCCAGCTCCCTGCTCGTGGCCTGAGAAAGCAGCTGAAGATGACCCAAAGCTTTGGAACCCTGCACCTACATGGGAAACTTGGAAGAAGCTCCTGGCTCCTGGCTTCAGATCAGTGCAGCTAGGGCCACTGCAGAGAAAAGATCTGTCTCTTCTCTCTGTACATCTGACTTTCTGATAAAAATAAATCTTAAAAAAGTAAATGAGTTTTTAAAAAGAAACACTAAGCTTAAAAAACAAACAAACTTCTAAAAATTTTCCAGAGATCCAGGGTGCCAAAGCCTTCTGCGGGACGGAACAGGCACCCAAACACACAGAGACTCGCCAAGGGCACCCCAAAGACCTGCTCAGCTTCGCAGCCCAGAACATTTGCCGATTCTCGGGACAAGAGGTTCGAACCAGGCAGAAGGCAGCGGCTGCTGCCGAGCACCACAGCAGCCAGGGTGCCTTGAGGAAGCCTCGCAGAGATGGAGATAAACACCTTCAAGTTCAAGGCCACATATACAGCTAGGACTGGAGGAAAAGCATCTTAGAAGGATTGAGGAGCCCAGCCCAGCAGGCGAGAAATGAGACACAAGCCATCTTCCCCAGTGGGAAGATGTGAGAAGGGGAGGTGGGAGTCGGTGTAAAATACAGACGGACCTCCAGACAAGACCTCCACAGCAGCAGAGGCCACGGGGGTCGGGTCGACACGGGAATCCCTGCGGCCCACAGGCGGAGCGTGCATGCTGGGCTAGAAGCACCTGGGGGTTTTTATTCATAGGTCCTTGCAACTTGTCAATTTTCTTGAAAAAAAAAAAAAACTTAGATCAAGCTGTTAATTTTCATTACAAATTAAAGCTCCTGAAAAAAAAAATCCTAACTTGCCAATATGTGAAACAATTCAAAAACCTTTAAAAGGCATATGGAAAAAAAAAAAAAGCAGGCTTTATTAAAACACTACCACAATCTGTCATTCCCCAAAAGAGACAACTTTAAGTGCAAACAATCAACCTCAAGTCGCATATATAACACAGATGGTTCTAGCAATCTGGTAACTGGCAAAGGAAGCAAGTGCCAAGGGTCTCAGGCTCCAGGCTGTAAGTCTGCTGGAATTTGACTCAGCTCCTCTTGCTGGGCAACCACAGCGGGCTCACTCAGCTCTGTCTCTGTTGCCTGGGGTGCAGCATGGTCTGGGCACCTGCAGGGAAGCTCAAGCTACGGGGATCCAGGGCCTGGACTCCCATCTCCATCATCTCCCAAGTTCCCTACAGGTGGCCAGTGGCGGGATAGCCTGTCCCAAGGACAGTCCATCTGTGAGCCAGCCTAGCCCTTCGCCCTGTGTACGCGTGGGGTTCTGCGGTCCATGCCCTGCAGGGAGCCTTCACGAGCGCTCAGCCGGCCCCCCATGCTTTCCCCACCCTCACCACGCAGCGCACCCTGCTGCAGGTTGCGTGGAGGCACCCTGCAAGGTGGGAAGCACCCGACAAGCATTAAAGGGGCAGCCACATTTGCAACCCCACACTCCTGCCCTGGCCAGCCCACAACCTCACCAACCCCAGTCCCAAGCCTGGCAATCAGGAATCTTACACTCACAAACCTTCACTTAAAAGTACAGTGTCTACCTGTCCTAAAAGAACTCAATGGTTCAATTAGTTTTATTAGTTAAGAAATGAGCAACTTTTTTTAATACTGCTGGTGAAAATCTTAATAAAAATGTCATCTTCTCTTCCTTAAAGCCTATGCAAAGCCCTGCGTTTTCATCTTCTACCATTTGGACTGTTTTCTCAAACTTGCTCTGCTTTTTACAACTTCCCTGTAGTTTGGGAAGTTAAAGCATTTTCTTCTACTCCTGGATCTCTGGCCAACAGCGCCCTCTGGTGGGCACTTTGTCAAAACTCTTTTTTTTTTTCCTGCTGGTAAAACTAACAGTTTAACAGTAATTTCAATCCCCACCAACACCACGTGGGGGACAGCCTAGCTCCCTGAGAGCTGTCTCAGAATTAAAGCCAAACTTCTCCACCTCCATCGCTGGCTGGGGCTAGCCCTTGACCACCCAAAGTGCGGTCCAGGGCCCACCAGGGACTGCATCACTTGGGGAGGGCTGAGCCAGCCCAGACACATAAAGCCGCACCTGCAGCTTTACCAAATCTCCAAGTGCCTTCAATGCACACGGAAGGCTGACAACTGCTTAGTTTCAAGTGGATCAAACAGAAACCCAGAAATCCCATTGCAATTTACCAAATCAGTGTCCTTGTACTCAAAATACTGAATGCTTTTTGCCAGCTTGTAATTTTCAAGTAATTTTTTGATGACCAATTCTATCTGACCACAGAGCTTTTTCTCACACATTATCCTCCCTATCCCAGGACTGTTTTAAATTTTTTTTTAATTCATTTTATTTGAAAGGCGCAGAGTCAGAGATGAATCTCCCGTCTGCTGGTTTACTCCTCAAATGTCTGAGATAGCCGGGACTGAGCCAGGCTGAAGTCAGAAACCAGGAACTCCCTCTAAGTCTCCCACATGGGCAGAAGGAAACCACACAGCCGTCACCTGTGGCCTCTCAGGGTGCTTATCAGTGCGAATCTGGGATACAGAGCAGAGCTAGGACTGAGACCAGGCATTCTGATAGGGACCCGAGTCCCCCAAGCAGCATCTTGGCCTCTGCACCCAACACCCTTGAAATCATGGAGAAATTCTCCAGTGGGCAGGTGTTTTTGGTGCAGGGTAACCACAGGATTGAACAGGAAGTGGGATCCAGGATGAAGCTGACACCTTGCCTCTCAGGCCAAGCCAAACCTTGACAGGGAGAGTGTTAACGCATGCTCTGTGGGCAGCTCTAAGAACACGATGGGACCTGGACTTTGCCAACCCAGAAACCTCAGCACAGAACCTAGCAGAACCATCACAAGAGGTGTGACTGCAGGTAAACTGCTTAGCCTCTCGGCCTCCACTTCCCCATCTGAGAAATGGGGTGGTGATGAGGCAGCTCTAAGTGAAATACTTAGATGTATAATCATTGTAAACGGAGTCTTTCACCCCAGAGTCCCCCTCAGTTGCCCCCATTCACTGACACCTGCAGCCACAGTACTCACTAATAATACTCAGCACCTGCAGTCACAGTACTCACAAAGGGTACCAGAACCCATGATCACAGCACTCATCACCGGTGCTCGGCACCTGCAGTCAGTTCTAGACTCTGGGAATACACGAGGGACCCAAACAAAGTCCATCTGGATAACAGAGAGGATCCCGCATCATCACAGTCGCAATACAAATGACAAACACCATAACAGTGTTGACATCTTTGTATTTTTTGTTTATTTGATTGGAAAAGAGTACGGGAGAGAAGGAGTGGTGAACAGATCTACTACCCACTGGCTCACGCCCCCAGTGGTTGCAATGGCTGCAGCTGGGTTCTCCCAAAGCCAGGAGCTTCTCCTGGGCCTCTCACACGGGTGCACAGCCTTGGACCCTCCTCCACTGCTTTCCCAGGCCTCTAGCAGGGAGCTGGATTGGAAATGGAGCAGTCAGGACTCAAACCAGCACTCATATAGGATGCCAGCACCAGCCCCACTTCTCTTGGTATTTTAAAAAAGGTAGATTGGGCGCCAGCATTGTGGCATAGCAAGTAAAGCTGCTGCCTGCAACGCAGGTGTCCCAATGCGTCCCAGCTGCTCCTCTTCCAACCCAGCTCCCTGCTAATGACCTGGCAAAGCTGCAGAGGAGGGCCCAGTTGCTTAAGCCCTTGTACCCACACGGGAGACCCAAGTGGGGTTCCCTCAGCTGCAGATGGGCCTACCCAGTTCTGGCTGTTGCCACTATACGGTTGGTGAGTCTGCGGAGGAAAGATATGCCGCCCCTCCCTCTCTAACTCTTCCAAATAAATGGACACCTTAAAGGGGGGGAAAAGGCAGAGATTACAAAGCCCACAGTGCATTCATTGAAAACAGATGTGTTTCCCGTGATGCCTTTACTGATTGCCAGTCAGGCTATGGAAAGCCCAGCTGCTCCCAAGGCCGACTCAGCCGCACGGAAGGGTCGACAGAGAACACAGGTGGAGCCGATGCGGCGAAGGAATCGGTCGGCTTACCCACAGGATGCTACTTGATTTCCACGGGATTTCCTCATTCGAAGTGCATGGCCCACAAATGTCCCTTATGGGGTTCGCGGGACGTCCCCTAGGAATGCCAATGGTACCGCCACCTGCAGCCGCAGCGTGCCTCTCCCACCCGCTGGTCGAGCCGGGCTCCCCTTCCCGAACCCCGGTGAAGGGTGGCCCCCTGTGACACCGCCTCGGAGCCCCGGGATAGGGCGGCCAGTTTCCGCCTTGGGCCTTCTCCGAATGGCGCCTGGGGCCGTCCTCGACATCTCCCCCGGCCCCGCACCGAGCAGACTGGGGGGCGGCCGCAGACCCAGTCTCCCCAGGAATTGAGGGCCCGGGGAGCATCCCCACAGTGCCGAACCCGCCTTCCTCCTCATCCCGCTCGCCCGCGACCCCGTGGGAAAGCGAAGCCTGGAAACTTGGGCTAGCTTTTGGCGGGGGGGGAACCGGGAACTCAGCAGTCCGTGCGCGGGGTTATTCTTGATCCAGGCTGCCACCAGTCTAGGATCAGTGTGACTCTGTGGGGAGCACCAGAACCCCAACAGAGAGAGAGTGACGCACAGAGACCCCCCGGGGACAGCCCATCCCCACCGCTACTGCCTTACCAGGGGAAGACAGCCATCTTGCCGATCACATGACCGCCAGCGCCGCACCTCCTTTTTAAATGCTGCCCCGCCCCTCCTGCCGGGATGGAGTGGCGGGCACCGCCCCCTACGGGGCCCGGGTTGGGTGGGCGCCATGATGGTAAGGGGCAAGTGCCTCCGGCAGCGCCATGATGGTAAGGGGCGGAGCTGCCTGCTCAGTTAGCCGTTTAGTCCTCCTGCGCCCTCTAGGGGCGGAGAAGAGCGCCAACAGGACAGAACCAAGACGCTAAACTAAAGTTGATATAAGAGGGTTTATGAGGCAGTGACCCGTTTCCACCACAGAGCGTGCACGCCAGGGTTTTCTCTGCGTTCACAAAACAGAGTCGAGAGTTCTAGAAGCAGCTACCCTTGCCTAATGCTGTGCTGCACCCCACATCGTTTCCTTACTGCAAACACCTGTGTGTGCCCTAAGAACACCTGGAATACACAAGGTGCTTTGGAGAAAACCGAAGCTCGGGAAAACGCGAACTGCCGGCAGCTGGCCAGCACCTGCACGAAGTTTGAACTCCTTTGAAAGGAAAGCATCTGGGGGAGCTGGGGAGACTGTGGGTTAACCCTCAAACCGTCTCTGAGACCCGCCTTGTCCTCTTGAAAGGGCAGCGAACCAGAGTTCCTCGGGAGAACTGACCGAGCCACGGATTCCACACCACGTCCCACCCACTTTGATGCAAGGATAACCGGTCTCCTTTGCGTTTTTTTAAGTTACTTTAACAACCTAGCTTGCTGCCTGCTGGGTGCCTTAGAGATGAAGCCTCCATGTGGGTGTGCGTTTGTACCTCCCCATGCAAGGTGCCGAGGCTGTTCCTGAAGAACTTCACCCACCCAAGGGTCCTTTCAGCGCATCGCATGCTTAGTCCCCTCCAGGAGCAGTTTGCCCTATCCAGGGTAGGTTGGAAGTAGCAAGATTCTTAAAACCGTGCAAGTTAGCGGCTTTGCGGTGAACTTGGCCTTCAGCCTTCTCTCTCTCTCTCTCTCTCTGCCCCTTCCCCAGCGGGCTCTGCAGGCTTGTGGCTCTGAATTGGGAAGACTGTCCAGCTCCAGGGACCCGCTGCCTGCTGCATGCAGAGGCGTCGCCGGCGGAGGCACTGCTATGGCTTACCTATTAAATAACGGGGTACACCTTTGAGGTGTGTTTTCTAAATACTTATTCCTTTAATATCCTAGTCCATTCCTTGACAAGTTAAAATAAAGATCAAACTAGATTTCTGTAAGACAAAAAGTTTTATTTTGCTTTTTGCCTAGAAGCAAAACCGATAAAAATTAAAGTATAAAAATAAATACAATTTACATTAAGGAACATTTCAAAGTAAAAATAATGATAGAAAATAATGTACATAAATTAAATTCAACAGCACAAAACAACGTCTGGCACTTTTATAAGAAAAAGCTGTGGACAGTTAAAAAAAAAACACTTTAAAAACACGCTCAAACTTCTTATGCTTAATCTAAAATGAGTTTTAACTTTGTCTCAAATGTACTACAAACTTCGGCTAATCTGCATCAGACTACACACAACCTTTAGCTTTTTCCCTGGGATTCCCAGTCCAAGAACAAGCCGAACCCTGGGAGTTCAGCATGACTATGCACAGTCCAATCCCATTCCCAAGATAATAACTGGATATACTTGCCCATAAATAAAGTCATAATTTGGACTGTTTTTTGACTGCCTTCTAATTTTCTGGTTCACTCGTTCAATAAATAATACATCTCAATAAAGTCAGATTTATACCCAGAGTAGACTATTATTTTCTTTCTACAGCTGGCTATAAAAGTTTAATTTTAAATCAAATTGGAGGGGGGGAAAAACCCAATTCTCCACATTCTTCAAAGAGTATTATGAATAAATATAGGCTTTTTCAAAATACCAGCATCTCTTTAAAATTCAAGTGAGAAAGATTAAATAACCACATTCCTCCTAATTCCATGTGAGAAGCACAAAGCCCTTTTTAGAAATGGAATGATGAATGATTTCTCTTTCATAAAATGACATTCTCTTGGTAACGTTTGTTGGTTGGTATGTTAGCGGAACAATTCTGTCACTTCCTTAAGTAATATAATCCAGCTAGGCAATATTACTAACCCATTTGGAATACGGATATATTAAACAGCCCTTTTCTCTCTTCTAAATCAAGCATGCTAGGAGATAAAGCAGACTTTGAATAAACAAAACATACAGAGTAAATGGAAAATGTGAGTGCATGCAGCACGGTATTCTTATTTCACAGAAATGGATAGAATACGTTCCTAAGTGCTACATTCCTCCACATTGTGCTATCTTCCTCGGGTTTATCACCCCGCACACAAAGGCCACCTGCCCCGGCCCAGTGGCGCTGACAGGACCAGGGTAAGTTCAGGAAGCCTTTCTGTGAGACGCTTAGTTGTGGACCAGAAGTCTGCTTCCATCCAAATGGTGACCCACACTTCCTCTGTGGTGGACTCCAGGAGACCACAGCCAGCAGGCAGCATCATGTCTCCCGTGGTCACCAAGCGACACAGAGACTAAGCTGAGTATCTGGAAGCTGCCACACCAGGGAAATCCATGCTTCTGCGGTAATTTCACCTTTGCTAGAACAGTATCTAAGTTGTTTGTCAAATTCAGCAATCGGTGGGCAGAGATGACTGACATGTATGTATTTTAGAACCTGCTTATAATTTTCCCTGTCTCTTCAGTATTTTGTAAAAATAGATTCCAAATGTCCTTACAAAAAGGGGCTCTGTAGTCATCTGAGAGCATAAAACAAACTTAGGTTTGAGTTGCTTATGTACAAAGTAAAGCAATTACTCAACTCTATCCCAACCTAATAACACGAGGGGAGAAGCGGGGGTGTGGGGCAGGATGAACCAGTGGGACCAAATTAGCCACATAACTGCTCAGCCCTTTGATGTCATCCAGCCTGCGTCAAGGGTCCAGGCTTCAGTAAAAAACCTGGTACGGAGAAAATAATACGGGTGATTAAATCTTCCCACACTTTTTATCCTAACGAATGCTGTCTTCTTAAATTGTCGCAACATTTGGCCGCTTTCTTTGGATTTTTCCTGCATATACTCCTAGAAAACAGAATAAAACCAGTATTATTTCTCAGTGTTGGAGTTTCTGTAATGAAATTAATGAGTGCTGACTATGTACGCGGCACTAGGCTAAGCAATACCAAGTGTCATGTTTCATGTTTACTTAAAATCACTCTGAGGTCAAAGCTGTTCCTGCCACGTCCAGACACTACAATGGGGCCTTGGCACCAGAGCCGCAGGTGGGAAATGCCATATGTTCCAGCCACCTGGTTATCTTCCCTAGCCACTTTGCATAACCGTCCCTTCCTCTATCCTACTTAGTGGGCCTCTGGATCCCAGTATAAACTCTTTAGTCAAGCACAGGACATCAAGTGAGGAAAAATGTTTTCAAATACATGACATCAGATGCTACAGAGTTTGTACAAAGCAGTCACTTGCACCGCATTGCAGCACATTGTAACATTTCAGAATTCTACTTCAATTTGATTATGACATTCTGTCACCATAAAAAAATGAGTTTTCTATAAGTTGCCTGATTGAGAGCTGGTTTCCATGTAGATCAAATTGAAACAGAATTCCAAACATGTTTGAAACAGCTCTGGACATTAAAAACCTAAGCAAGAAAGCATGAGCCTTTCAAGGGCAACTGTATTTTGTTAGCATTTTCACCAGCTTCCCAAATTCTGCTTACTGACCTGAATAAAATACTTTTGACTCTTTCAACTGTCTAAGTATGCACCTATGTATAAACAATGAAACAGGGATAAATTTCTGCATTTAAACACATATGAGTTATACATGCTGAGTTCTTTTGCATTAGTGATTCGGCTGCAAAGCAGGAAGCTTGCACGGTGCCAGTGCTGCCCACGCTGCCCTTCCTTGTGCCTCGCTAGTTGCAAATGACTGCCTGTTCACCTCTGCTACTGCTGAGTCCCACGGAATAGAAACAGGAGTTGCTCCTTGGCTTCCAAGTTCACAAGTGACAAAGTAGTGGAGATGAAATGCATGAGAAAAGAACATGGAGGAGAGCAGTCACTTGGTGACGCATGAGCAGTAGGCAAAACATTACTAATTCCACAGTGATTTTCCAACCAGCCAAGGTTGATCACACTGTGAACATGAGAAAGACTGATACTGCAAATCCCACACGTTTCCACTAGCAGCAGAGATGGGGTCTGGCCTGGTGTCTCCCGAATGGTAATCTTTCAAACGAACTCATTCTGACTCCCTCTGCACTAAGCAGGGTCCTCCATAAATATGATCACCTTTGAGCCCAGTCCACTGACTGCTCCAGCAGTTTCGGGAAGATGACCTTTCAAACGGCCCTGCATGCGGGTCAACATTATGAATTATGTTTACTATGTACTTGCAAGATGTCAGCAAGCATTTCAAAGTTATGATCAACAGCCTGTCTCCTGGCTGAACTTACGTGGCGATAAGCGTCAGCAGACTGCTGCTTGCTCCCTCCTCATCTGGAGGAAGTCACCTGGCAATAAAAGCTCTGGACTTTTAATCATAAGTTCATACATCAGAGCTGATTAAAAGTTTAATCTCCAATGCTTGATTAGTTTTCTTTTAAATGTTTGAAAAGCAATCCAGTTAAGCATAGCATTTTAGAAGAATTGTCAAATGGATCACATAATTTTTGGTTAGCTTAATCAAGGTGTCTTCACAAACATATCTAGAAATGTTAAACATTTGGTTAGGCGCTTTGGATTAGCTCAGCACTGAATTTTCCTTCTTGCCACCATAAGCACATTTAAAATAGTTTTGTCCTTGACCCTTAAGTTACCATCAAACAATGGACACGGAAGATATTGAGCTCAAGTTCCTTCCTGAGCAGAAAGCGGAGACCCCCTCCCCGCTGGCATATTCACACGGGATCCTGTGGTTAGAGGAAGAAACGTTTCACTCCCTTAGGCACCCGTATACACATGCCTGGGCACTGCCCTGGTCCAGAGACGAAGGCCCTCATAGCCTTCCTTCACTCGTTGACAACAAGGTTTTCTGAATGCAGCAGACAGTTCCAGAATAAAGATACACTGCACTTCCCATCAGGACTGGGGCTGCAGCGTGACTGCGACTTCTGATCCCCACAGAATACTGTCAGGGCGGATCACCAACAGGGACAGCTGTGAATATGCCAGCGTTATGGTGACAAGGCAGGCCGGTGGCCCAGGACAGCCGCCTCGCTCCTTCCTCCGGGACGGGCTTCGGGGATTCATGTTCTACACACCTGCCACAGGCGCTCTGTTAGGCACTCTGCTCTGTGAAGGCTTCTGTCTACTGTGCACAACCCCCTTCACTGATGTCTTAGGGGTTCTAATTGAATATAAAAAAACTGAGTGAGTCACTTGCATTAAGGTCGGAATGTTCAAAATTCAAAGAAAGCAACCACAATGCGTCAACTGCTGAGAGCACTAAGGACCTCATGCACAGGCAGTTATGGGGCGCTACGCTCTGCTGCCTTCAGCAGGAGACTAGAACCATGGCTTAAACTTCGTTGGAGAATCACTTTGGGGATGCTGAAGTTACGACACGGATATTGGAAATAGTTCATGAGTAAAATGACATGAAGTGGAAAGTAAAAACGTGCTAACGTAAGATGGTAATTGCAATATAACACACAACAGTAGACCAAAGGGGGCTAATTTTTAAAGACAAAACTTTAAAAGATCTTTCCCAATACTGTGAAAGATGTCATATCTGAAGTAGTTAGGGAGCAGCATGTATACTCTTCGCTCACAAGGCTAGTTTTCATCTGGAAGCTTCTGACACGCCCATGTGCGCAGAGGTCATTCTTACCCTTGTCTACTAAGCAGCCTATGAGCAGGTGCATTCTGACCTTGGATGGGCTGAAGGACTCTGTTGACAAATTAAATAGAAAATTAATTTGACAGGATCAGTTCTGCTCTCCTGGTTCTCTTCCAACGGGTGAAAGGCGACAGTGAGGGAGAAGCCACCAATGCAATTTTACGGACTAAGTATTACCACAAGGCAAAGCAAATCAGTGAACAGCTTATTAGCACGGTACACAGATTTTCCTCACCAAAAGCCTTATCTAAGGAAAGAAATGTGCAACATACATGTTAAATCTTGTGTTTGTAGATAATCACTTTCAAAAGCCAGATTTTCCTTTAAACCATATGAGAGAAGAAAATACCATTCATTTCAAAGTGGAAAATGGGGCTAAAATACCACATTAGCTTTCTAGGGTTATTAAATAAGCACTAAAGATCCCGTGGACTGTGGACTGCACTCAAGAGACATATCAGGTTCAAATTCCTGTTGGAGATAGCATGTGGTACAGAAACTTCCAGGCACACCTGGCCTGACACACGAGCAGGTGCATGAGCAGGTGTGTGGCTCACCAGCCAAGCGGCACAAAGTGGCTGGCATACACAGAACAAAATCAACAAAAAGTCAGGGATTTATAAAATTGCCTATTCAAAAAAACAAAAGCCTGTCACTGAGGCCAAATGATGTATCTCACCTCGTTTCAGCCGGATTTTGTTTGACCAGAAATTTCTTATTTGGCATTCCCATTTCAGCAGCTCTAATACAATAAGGACACAAACAACATATTTAGAAAAGAGAAGAAAACACACAAATGCGATAATGGGATGACAGAACAAGTCATCATTCATCTGTTCAAAGCTGCACTAAGCATGGCCAGCACTACTGCTCAGGAAAAAAAATATTAACAAATAGTTATTGGGATACATTTCCTATTAAGTTTCATTCTGGGAAGTTTAACGGGCAGTGAAACAATATATTTCAAATTGTATAAAAATAAACTTTGAATAAAAGGATTAGCTATTTTAAAGACTGATGAGTTGAATACTGATAAACTTACTACGTACATTATCAAAATATTAAATCGAATTTTACCACTTTATTTGAATGAAATGTTATTTTAATTTTGAATATATAAACGACAGATGACTAAAAGTAGTGCATTTGGTGACACTGCGATGTGTATAAAAACAAAACAAAACATGAAAAGGCTTCTTACTTCATGAACTTCTTCCTGTCCAGAGATTTCTGGGTTGCAGCTGAGAGAGCCACCCGAGGGCTTTTCATTTTATCCTTGAAAAACCAAAAGTGACATGAAACTCCCCTGGTACATGAAAGTCTTTCTACTAAAATTTTAAACTTTCACATATATCTTTCTTTATAATTAAAACAACTTGATTCTAAAACGGAGTGACCCTTTCCAAAGAATAATATAAATGTTGCTCATGCGTTTTGCGTCAGCCACACTAACATCACTGGTTCAAAGCCTGGACCGGCGGGGCCCAGGCCGCTCAACTCGACAAGCCAGCACTGCACATTAGCTTAGGACGTGTTTCCTTGTTTTTTTTTAAGCATTTATTTTACTAGAAAGGCAGATTTACAGAGAGAGAAGGAGAAATAGAAAGATCTTTCATCTGCTGGCTCATTCCCCAAATGGCCACAATGACAGGAGCTGAGCTGATCTGAAGCCAGGAGCCAGGATCTTCTTCTGGGTCTCCCATGTGGGTGCAGGGTCCCATTATCTGCTGATTTCCCAGGCCACAGGCACGGAGCTGGATGAGAAGTGGGGCTGCCGGACACAAGCTGGTGCCCATATGGGATCCTGGCACTCAAAGGGGGAGGATTAGCAAACTGAGTCACTGTACCAGACCCTGGGGCCTGGGTCATTAAAACGAGCAAAAAACAAGTAAAATTAACATGACAGTTTCAACTCCACAATCCCATCACAAAACAGCCTGAAATCTTTCTGGTGGGTTTGGCGACACTGTCTACAGATTTAAATGTTGCTGCTGGGGTGGGTGACAAAGACTGTGCTCCGTACACCCACACCCCTCACTGCAGTGATGGGATTCAGATCCAGCTCCACTTCCCATTCCAACTTCCTGCTGATGTGCACCCGGGGAAGCAGCAGGGGAGGGCGCCAAGAGTCGGACTGCTGCTTCCCAGGTGGGAGATCCTCATTAAGGCCCTGCCTTCTGGCCGCAGTCCAGCCCAGCTCCAGCTGTTGCAGGTATATGGGGATTCAAACAGTGGGCAGGAGTGGGAGGTCTCTGTCTCCCTCACTCTGTCTCTTCCCAACCCCAGATAAATTCTTTGATTAATGTTGCTGCTAATTCTATGCCTACCAACTGTGGGGAGAGCGCTGGAGGCCAACACATATGCCAAGTGCTCTCAGCCACCCCAACCCCAGAAGAGACGCATTCATTCATCACAAAAGCTTCAACATACCATTTGCCTGAGCATCTTCTCTTTGCGAACTTCTCGGTCGTGATGTAGGATAGACATCCTTTCAGCTGCATCCATGACAAAGAATATGTCATGAATTCCATACAGGGCCGCTCGCAACTAGATTTCAAAGACAACAGCGGATACAGTTAAAACATGAGGTCAGCTCCAGCAAGTGCCTAGGTCCTCTGTGCACTTGTCTGACTGTGAAGAGTCACAGCAGCCTTCACTAAGCTCGCTCTCAGGGCTGACTGGAGGGGGAGAAGCAGGGCATCCACTGGCGGCCAGCTGCCCGGCGCACATGCCTACCTGAGCCAGCACTCTCTCCTGCAGGGAGGCATCCTGCGCAGAAACAGCACCTCTCTTCAACGGCGCTTCCGACTGGAAACTTCTGATGAATTCCATGGTATCCTGAAGAAGAAATGCCCCATGAGAAACACTTTTCTCTAAAGGCAGTCAAGCACCAGAGTCCCCTTTTGCTCCTGTTCTCGATCTAAGATCACTAAGAACAGAAACAAAACTATCACTTAACAATATCAAGCAGCACTCACTTCAGTGTGAGTCAAAAATAAATGATTTCATTTTACATAATATTTTTAAAAATTTTCCGAGATCATCAGGGTTACAAAACTGTCAGTGATTAAAAACGTTGGCTCTCCCTAAGCTGTGGACGCATGTCGGCTCAGCTCTCAGGAAACTGAGAGGAGCTCAGGCAGGCCCGAAACGCGCATGCTCGCCAGCAGCCTTACTTTCACAGTTTGCCGAAGTTGCTTCAGCTTATCTGTCTGCATAAGCCTCCGGGTAAGAAATCCTTTGGCCACTGCCGTTATTTTATTAAATTTCGCTTGTACTTCTGGACTAACAACCTAGGAGAAATAAGAGACATATGGTGTTTTGAGAATCTGAGCAGTAAGTGGCATTTCCTAATCTATCACAATGAATTCCATTTTTCGGTTTATTCTGTGAAGTTTCATCTGTACTAAAAACAAACAAACAAACAAACAAAATAAAACAAACAAAAAAACCCTAAGTTTTTTGAGGCATGACAAAAACAAAGGATGCTCATTTTACTACGGAAGACAATGCAGCTCTGGAAGGCAGCCCAAGGCAGACATTCGGCCTCAGAGTCAAGATGCCAGCGTGCCATCTCAGAGTGCCTGGCTTTGCTGGCAGGTTCCCGTGCCTCACTTCAGCCTTCTGCAGTTCCTGCCTGGCAGCGGTCTTGGTAGCTCACATGAGTGACTGGCTCCTGCTCTGGCCCCACTTGGGGCCACTGTGGCCCAGCAGATGGGCGTTAGAGAGCTCTCCACTTTTTTTTTTAAAAAAGATCTATTTAATTTTTATCACAAAGTCAGATATACAAAGAGGAGACAAAGAGAGGAAGATCTTCCGTCCGATGATTCACTTCCCAAATGACCGCAATGGCCAGTGCTGCGCCAATCCAAAGCCAGGAGCCAGGAACTTCTCCAGGTCTCCCACACGGGTGCAGGGTCCCAAGGCTTTCGGACGTCCTTGACTGCTTTCCCAGGCCACAAGCAGGGAGCTGGATGAGAAGCAGGGCTGCCGGGATTAGAACCGGCACCCATATAGGATCCCAGTGCATTCAAGGCAAGGACTTTACCCTCTAGGCTATCATGCTGGGCCGAAGAGCTCTCTCTTTGTTTCTCAGCCTCTCAAATAAACTTACAACAACTCAAACAACAGACAGATCAATGGGCTGATGGGCTGATGTGGGATGTGCCTACCTGAGACCATCTAGCTTTAGCCCTTCCAAAAGGCCTTGTTCCTGATAGTTTGGTCAAGCCACTAGTGGATGATCCCCAAAGGTAGAAGGGGGCTTCACTTGCAGAACCAAAGCTATACTGCAGGGCAGAATTTGTGAAACCTGGAGAACATAAATACATGGCAAGTATCTTACTCAATGTGCAAAACCCCAACACATTGTGGCTCTCATTAACCATGCACCTGCAGCAGATCCACCACACACCACTCAAACATTGATGGGCCTCCCACTTATACACCAGCTGCCATTTTCAACACAAAAAGCATCTCAAGATAATTGGAGATGGGACGATAAGCTCTTATGGGGCCCGGGAATCAGAGGTAATTAGAGCACACCCAGGAGAGAGCCGTGCTGCACTTGAAGAGTATCACTTGCTGCTTGAACGAGCACAGGCTGGGCTCTGGCCCAAGTTCCTAGTCTCTCCCTAAGGTAGCCTTCTCACACACACCTGCTCGCCCATCTCTGACTTGCCATCATTTTGTGTTTCACTGGTCCTTAAGCAGCTGGCGAAGAGCAGTAAGTCAGAGGTGGAATGACTGAAGTATGCCAAATAGAGCATGGGACTGCAGGCTCATTGATTGCACATGAAAATGAAGCCCTGATTATTTACCAGAACTATTCAAAGCTGATGTATGCAGTGAGTCCATTTGAGAAAGCATTGATTCCAGCAAACCAGAATCATTGATTTTTCTCCATTCCAAGTCGACTGCGTTATTAATATCCAACTCTGAGGCGTCCAGTGTAGCTGCCTTCTTCTCTTTTAACATTCTCTCCTGTTCTTCTATTTCCTGCAGATTAACAGTATGTTATAATGTAGCAGATCTTTTCATTGCATTCAAAACTAGTGTCATTTCAAGCTTAGCCAGAAGTTTGTGTAACTTCTAGTAAATTATTATTAAGTTTTCTCCCTTCAAGAGTTCCATTGATTTTAAAATGTGACATGTAAATGTTAACCTAATGATCTTAAAACATTAACTCTTGCAGAAATGTGTATTTCACTATCTATAAAATGTCTTCTAAAAATATTACAAGTTTTGAGTCAAGGATTCAATCAAGGATTCAATCTTTTTGGTAAGTCATACAATAACTTTTTATGTAAGAATTTGAACAAGAAACCTCACATTTTGACAGCAAAAATACTATTCTTTTCATGTATCAAAATCAGTAACCCCTTTAAGGTTAGAGTTACGGAGAAGAAATTACAAGTACCCTATCCGTGAAGGCTCCTGGGCTGAGTCACACTTCTGAGCCCCGGCCTCCTCCACTTGAATGCCTCACCTTCTGCAGCCTTTCCTGCTCCTTTTCCTGCTCAGCTATGAGCAGCGATAATTGCTGGGCGTGCTGTTCTTCTAGTCTCTTCCGCATTTCTTCAAATGCCAATATCTTGCTTTTTAGTGTCCCCTCACCTTCTGAAAAGAGATATGATCCCTCAAACTTAGAAAATGTATAACAGTGTGTCATATTTTAAATACTATCAATTGAAATTATGCTCCTGGGGCCAGTGCAGTGACTCAATTGGCTAAACCCTCCCTAATTCAAGTGCCACGATCCCATCTGGATCCTACTTCATGTCTCAACTGCTCCATTTCCCATCCAGCTCCAATATTTTTATTGGAAAGGCAGATATATAGAGAGGAAGAGAGACAGAGAGGAAGATCTTTCCATTCACTGGCTTACTCCCCAAGTGACTGCAATGAAGCTGAGCCAATCTAAAACCTGGAGCCAGGAAATTCTTCCAGGTCTCCCATGCGGGTCCAGAGTACCAAAGCTTTGGGCCGTCCTCGGCTGCTTTCCCAGGCCACAAGCAGGGAGCTGGATGGGATGTGGGGCTGCCAGGATATGAACCTATACCCATCTGGGATCCCGGTGCATGCAAGGCAAGGACTTTATCCACTACGCTATTGCACGGGGCTCCCCAGCTCACTTTTTTAACTCCAGCTTCATGCAGATCCTGGAGGGCAGTGGTGAGAGCTCAAGCAACTGGGTACCTGAACCCCATATAGCAGTCCTGGATCACACTCCAGGCTCTGGCTACAGACTCTGCAGCAGACAGTGGCAGATATTTGGGGAGCGAAGCAGCAGATAGGAAATCTTCCTATTCTCAAATAAACTTCAAAAAAGCACCAAATTAAGGTTTCACCCACCAGGTGGGTACCAAACATCTGAAAGTTTCCTTACCTTTGAAACTAGTCTCCAGTATTTTATTCTTGCTATTGTAGACAGATCCCTTGGGGTATCTTTTCTCTGGCAAATGTGACCTTTCCTGTTCAGCCATTCCAGTGACTAGGCCATAAGGATAGTTTTCTTTCTGAAAACTATCAATATCTAAATCAAGTCTCCGTTTAACTTTCTCCAAACTGTTGTCCAGAAATTTTTCACTCCCACCACTCATGGCAGGCGTGTCCACCTGCTGCCTGGGGTTTTGGTTTTGCATCAGTAAAGGAGATGGATTTTTCACATCGTAAGACTTATTCAGTTCCATCTGTAAACTGCAGTTTTTTTCTGACATACTGGCTGACTTGAGTCCACTCAAGGCACCGAAGCTGTGACTTGCTACGGGCTGGCTAGCGGCGTAGGGCTCCGGCAGTCTTGGCACCACAGCACAAGGCCTGGGCACTCCGTGTGCACCTCTCTCATCAGACGTTAACCGACCTTCCCCAGCAGCAAGCCCGGGAGAAACTTTATTTTCTATCTGATGGCCTGGAGATTGACATGCCTGATCTGACTTACCTAAAGCGGTCTCTTCCTTAGCTTCAGATGTTGTTTTGCTAATGTAAACCTTGCTTGAACAAACTCCTGCTAAATCCATGGGTAACTTTGGCACAGTTTCAGGCACATTTGGTTTTTCATTGCGATCTTCCAAAATTAAGTCCACTGCCTGTTCTTTTCCTTTGGGACTTAATTCGCAGGCATTTATTGGATTATTTATAAGTATATGACAGGTTGACGAAGGTCTGGAACGCCTTCGATGCATCTGAGGGCTCACACTTGGCTCTGGGCTGGGCAATTTGGCGTAGGAACCCGTAAGACTTTTGATAACATTATTTTCAGTAGCAAAAGGAGGAGTAACATGGAAGTCAGAGTCAGAATCTGCACTGGTGGGATGACTGGTTTGGACAGGGAGGTCACCCTGAGGAGAGCTGGCTATGACAGACACACTCATGCTGCTGGCATGAGGGGCAGCACCTTGCAGAAAGGCACTGGACTTGGGAAGGCTTGGCTGATCGGTGACCACTGAGCCACAGGAGCCACAGTGTGAGCTCACCGGTGGGGCCTTCCCCTCGACACTGCCAGGTGCCTGGACAGCGTCATTTTCTTTGTCTGAATGACT
This sequence comes from Ochotona curzoniae, assembly GCF_017591425.1. Lineage (NCBI taxonomy): Eukaryota > Metazoa > Chordata > Mammalia > Lagomorpha > Ochotonidae > Ochotona > Ochotona curzoniae. The sequence goes on along the minus strand of NW_024465421.1, from coordinate 15,820,174 downwards.
CTCCCCAATGCTGCTCCTCACGCTGCCTCTCAGACCGCGTCTCGACTGCTCCCTGGCTAAATATTCCTTGGACTTCTTCATCAGGTTCTGCAGACTCAGTACGTAGGGATCTGGGATGACGTCGGCCAAGAGTGCAGGATCCTGGTCTTCTTTTGGGGGGAGGGGGGTGGCAGGGCGGGGAGGGGGCAGCTGCTGGGCTGTGGCCATGGTCGGGGAGGTCTTCGGGGAAGCTTCCTTTTCTGAGTTACTAACATCTGAACGATCACGCTGCATCGCAGAAATCAGTCCTCCCAAATCTCCAGCCAAGTCCATCTCATCAGCTTTACCAAGGTCCTCATTATCCAGCGGTAAAATTCCAGTTATCTTTTCAAGCTTTGCTAAAGTCACATGTGTAGGAGGGCTTGGCAAGCTATTTGCTGGCGGATCAGGGGCATTCAAGTTTCGGATGTCTGAGTTGGAATAAATAACTTCCTCCTCCCACTGATCAAAATCACTGGCATTAGGTGCTTTTCTGACCTGAAAAGGGAAATTTTAAAAAATGAAAATATTTCCTCCCTACACAGAAAGGTTTTCATTTTACTGAAGATTTGATCACATGGGGTTCAAATGATTAGATGAGATCTCTGCAAAATATTAGCCTATTTATTTTAGTATATGTGCTGCCGAAGCGAGCACTAGCCTATTTATTAAAAAAAGGAAATTTCCCCATCTGATGCAAATATGATATATATATTCATATATCCATATATAATTTAATCTTGAAATAGAGCTGTTTGTGTATTATCAGCATCTCAAACATCTCCTCTTATCATGATAGTTGTCATCCGAGGGTGACGATGTATGGGATAAAGAGCAGAACCTGTTGGCTTACACAACCTGTCACCTCTATAACCAGGATGAACCTGTCCAGAACATTGCTTACGCCGAAATTCAGTAAGACTCCTGACTAGAACATGACTTACACCAAGGTTTAACTGAAACTTCTCCATGAAAAGGAAATAAACACATTTTATTAGTTCTACCATGTAACTTACATTATACAGAAATTAAAAACAATTCAACTTAAAATTCAGCTCACTAAAATAAAAGTAAGGCTGAGACAGCAAGCTGTTTTGGAACAGGTAAAGTAGGTAAAATTTGGTTACCTAAAAAATGAGAACTATATAAAGATTATTATACAGGTATAACCTTAAACTGACAGATATCATTATGGTATTATCACATGAATGCAGACTCTTAGAATCCTGAATGTTAACACACACTCAGGTTGTTTTGTAGGTGCTTGGTTTTTTTGTTTTTTGTTTTTTTTTTCCCCACACCATATGGCCCTTCTATTTTATCTCACAAATCCCAAGACATGCAATGGTCTCCAGGTTCTCAACCATGCAATAAACAGCCACAACAAAGTGTAGTCACACCCTCAGGACCAAAATGAAGCCAAAGGGACTCACATTCCCCCAAGCCCGAGCACGCTCCTAGGTGTAGGTGGATGAAACCAAATCCTCACACAGGAGGATTCACACTTTACGTGGCTCACATTCAGCAGCTTGTTTTGGGGGCACCTCTAAGATGAGCCTTGGGTTAGACCAGCTCAGCAATGATAACAACAAAAACTTGTCACCGGGGGAGCAGACAGTGCTCCTTATGCAATTACTTCATCGCAGCTCAATACTGCACATGTTCTTCTAGACAGAAACTTTTCAGGCTCATCATCTCCTCCCAAAGGGCCATTTTGTTTCAAGAATACAAAATAATCTAGTAAGTCAAAAACCTGCCTGTTATTAAGTGCTATGTGTTACATTTTTAAACTTAATATGCATAGTAATTAGAATCTACAAATTAAAATCGGCTACCCACACCGCATACACTGCCCACAGAGGTATGGAGTGAGTGGCTATTGGGAACTACCTGAAGGGAGTTTATAGGGGTCAGCTAGTATGAAACTCCTAAGATTCCTGAGACACAAAAAAGGTGTAACCAGCAAAGCAGTGACATATAAGAAAGTAATTATTTATTCAATCTAATTCATTTGTTTTTCATTTTATTGTGAAATGATCCAGATCTTAACACAAAATGTTTATACAAACTTAAATTAATCTAGACCAAAATAACTGCAAAAGTTGCACAAGTGTTATTTAAATGGCTTCACTTAGAGGCACTCAAGCAATTCTGTTTTGTAACCTCAACTGTATTCTGCATATCTAAGAGTTAAAGGGGGGGGTGGCTTATTTACTGTAACGGAGGAGAAAAGGGTCTTTAGTCAGCGGTCTGATTAGCTCAGAGGTAAACTACAATGGGCTCCCCATCACTTTGTCACTGAGAATTCAATGTTCGTAGAGTCATGAGACACAAACACTAAGCAATTCTCTTCAGTGTATGGCTCCATTGTCTAACCATCCTCTGATTCAAGTACCCAGCACCACTAACAAGCAAGTAAATTCTCTTTGGAGTAGCTAAGATAGAATAACACAAATTAGAAAGCTTCTCAAGCCTAGCAGTGAAGCATCCTTGAAATTAAGTGCAGATACATTTCTATTTAAGCACAAATACACTTCCGACCAGTTCTCATCCACGCTTACCTTAGGATTCCCTCATTATGAGCTAGAAGAGCTTAGTGTACACACCTGAACGCTGTCGATGATCTCCTGGACACGACTCAGCAATGCTTTCTTCCTCTTCTCCTGCTTTCTTGCTTCCACATCAAGTGCTTTCTGCCTTTCTTGTTGCATTTCCTTTCTTTTCTCAACGTTAAGCTGCAAAACATCAAGAGGATGTAATTATTTATTGACTAAAAAATTCATAAAAATCAGGAAGTTTTGAAGTAGAACTATTAAAAACATGTATAACAGGCCAAGCTGATCACTGCTGAGAGAAATGTGAACTGCAGTGGGGAGCACTTCCTGGGGGAGAGCAGGTGGCATTTCCTGGTGGCAATGACAACGCTCTGCCAAGCTGGGGGTTACAGAGGTGATACCATATAGCAAAACCAACAGAACCCTAAGGCCCAAGAACAATGCACTTCACTGCATATAAATTATTCTCAACTGAAACAGAGGTGAAATGATTACAGACAAAGAGGAAAAAAAAGCCTATCCACTTATGCTCTAAAATAGCAGCAATAAAATGAGCCCTCCTAGCCGCTGCTCAGTTTCACATTTCTCATTTGACAATCTTTCCTCCCAGGAGCCCGAATAAGTACCTAAATGGCTCACACACACGCAGGACCTATGACCCAGGTAGCACTGTAAGCATTCTACATGTATTTATTCATTCTCAAAACAGCCTTCTATGGTAGACCCTATTTTCACACACACACCTCCCCTCCACCCGCACCCCCCCCCACCCCGCACTGAACAAAAATACAAACAGACCTGAAGCTCCCTGGGCAGGCAGGTGGCTAAACTACGACTAGAGGCCAGGCCCTTAGGAGGCCAGGCTCTGCAGCCTCTACCAGCTGCAGAACCACCTGTGGGACCTCCACCCTGAGCCACTGTCAGGCCTGCACAGGCAGCGCTGCCTCCTCTCAGCCACGGGTATCAGGTTGTTCGTGGCACCATGGTTGGTGAAACTGCCCCACTCCTTGCGGGTTTCACTACTGGAACAATGCTTGCGCCCATCTCTTGGAGCACACGTCTAACTATTCCCAAAAGTGGAATTGCCGAGTCAGAAGTTATCTATACTCTCAAGGCCTGATACGCTTTGCCACACGACTCACCCAACTACAGCATTAAGTGAGGATCTCAAAGCGCCAGAAAAGTCTGGATCTCCCAGCACCTAAGGAGCACCAGGTACTGTCAGATCTTTGCCAGCTGATAGGTTAAAAACTGCCAACCCACCTGTACTTCCCCAAGTGTGAATAAGACCAAGGCATCTTTTTTTTCCCCCAAATATTTACAAACCTTTCGTGCACTGCCTTGGTAACTAACCACAGGACAAAAGTCATTTACGAAGAAACAGAGTTTACCAGCGGAGAGAGCACGGCGACCCCATGGAAGTGAATCAGCGAAGTACCCTCAGCCAGGGCTGGCAGAAAGTTCTCCTGTGTTCTGGAGGCACTGTGGATTCTGGCAAGGCTTTTTTCACAGAACGTCTCATATTCCTCCATTGTCCAACAGTCACACTACGAGAGAGCAAAATGTTGTTTCTGACGTCCGCAGAAGGAAATAACACCTTAATGAATCATGTGTCATTAATGACTCGTGTGTCATTAAGGTGTGCAGAGTGTGAACTATTGCTAGCATTCACAATTCTTACAACTGACCTTCCCAGAACTGTTTCAGGTCTGGTCACAAGTTAATTCTTGGGTCTAGGGAAGGCCCTGGAAGCCCTGCCCCGTGAGACCTGCTCCAGGGCAGAAACACACCAAAAACTCACAGGAGCCTTAAAGCACTCACACTTGAACACCACCTTACTAACTTCTGATCCTAAAGCAGGGTGGTAGATTCTTCCACACAGTGCAAACAACACACACACACACACACCCTGAATCAAAGGCAGAAATGCTTTGTAGGGGGGAAAAGATGGGAAGGGCTATTTAAATGAGAGTACTTACTTTCTTTTTCTACTATGAAGTTCAAAGGCTTTTGCCTATCTTAACATTTATATTTTCACTCCAGGGCCACAGTCAGTCAGAGGTGGAAAACAGCAAGGGTTTGGCATGGCATCTGAAAGGCAACTTGGGATGTTCATGTCCCATCTCCACGAGTCTAGGTTCGAGTCCTGACTCAGCTCTCCAATCTAATTGTGGGGTAATTCACAGCCCAGGGAGGCAGGAGCGGATGACTTACGTACTTGGCTCCCTGCCACCCACGCCTGGGCGGACTTCTACATGGCTGGCTTGGCCCCGGCTATCAATGGGAGATCTCTGTCTCTCAAATAAACAGAAGCAGAAAACAGACAATCTACTGGTTCTGGTATTAACTCTATTTTTAAAAATCTTTTATTTATCTATTTATTTGCTTACTTACTAACTTTTGCTGAAAACTGGAACCATCGCCAAGCTACTGAAAATAACGAGCCCAGGAATTTCACAAAAATTGCGATGGTGTTTATGAACGTACAAAGTATTTCGGATTAGCCAACATATCCATTCATTTAGCAAACGTTAAACATAACATCACGTGTAGCACTGCTTCTTGGATAAGCAAGAGAAAGGGAACAGAGACTTCATCAATCAGAACCAGTACCGGCACGAGCTGCGGCAACAGACAACGTCCTGCAGTAACGTCTTTAAATGCTCCTATTCAAGCAACTGCTTAACAGAGAGACAGAGAGAGAGAGAGAGAGGGAGAGAGAGGGAGAAAAGACAGGGGAATTCAGCTCATGACGTCGGACAGGCAAAGATGAAATCAGACAGAATATAATAATATAATACTGAGTTAGACTGAAAAGTACTCAAAATTACAGCACAATAAAGTGAAAGGGACCATTAAAGTACAATTACAAATGAAGAAGAGTACAATCAAAAGTATGCTCTGGCTATGAAAAATAAATGTATAGCTGCTTCTGACTATGAGTTATACCAAGAGAAACTCTTGCTACCATTCTGTCAATTCTATTTCCATGTAATTTCCGAAGGATTACACACCATATGCAAAATGAGACTTTAGTTTCAAATAGTTCTCTACAGTGTGAATGGGATTATTTAGTAAGCTTATATTAATAAACAAAAATAAGTGTACTGCAGAACCATTATTTTAAAAAGTTATTTACATAAGAAACAAAGACGGACCGGAGATAGAGCTCCCATCAGCTGGCACACTCCAAATGCCTCCAGCACCCAGGACCTGCCCCCCAGTTCCCACCTTCAGGAAGCTGCAGTCAGCAGCCGCAGAGGGGAGGTGGGGGGCTCTGATATGGGACTTGGGTTTCTTAACCAGCATCTATGCCACATGCTTGCGTCTACATACCCGCCTTTTAGACTATGTTTCAACCTACACTACGCTACCCTAGCAAGCAAAACATGCAGAAGCAATACAAATGAACTCACTTCTGCTAAACTATCTCAAAAAAATTATGTTTTAGAATCCAATCCACACACGAAGCATTCCAGGGAACGGAGATAGAGTGTGCATATAAATAATTCAGCGTACGTTCTATAAATACTCGCACATGACATCCAGCTTGAAAGGTCTGGAAAACTTAAGGAAATAAAACACCTTAAGAAAAGCCACAGCTTTCCTTTCCCTCCATCAACACAGATGCCTCATTGTTTCCGAAAGTCACTTACATTCCTTAAATAACACGTGTACATGCCACACACTGCAGTCCACGAACAATTCATGGAAGATGCATATTATGAACAAACTATACAAGGATTTCCAAAGTTTTCTGCAGATGGCTGTGTTGTACAGTTGAGTATGCGGTACTAGCTCCAGGTTTCCCTTCCTGCTAACGCAGCCCCTGGCAGACAATGGTGATGCCTCAAGTCATCAGGTTCCTGCCAGCCACACAGGTGACCCGGACAGCCCAGCTCCTGCCTGTGGCCAGGCCTGGTGCTGGCCAGCACAAGCATTTGAGAAGTTAATAGATGGGGGAATCTGTGTGTGTTTAAATCATTGGTTTTTTTTTTTTCTGCCAAAATAAACATTTCTTTTAGTTCCATTTCCCCACAAAGCTTGTGAAGCATTCACATAAGTGACACACAAATATTATTCCTACCACAGCGTAACAGACAGCATATGACAATGCACTATTCAAATACGAGTGCTAATGTGGAGGTTATGGAAATGACCAACTGACCCTGGACACAGCTGGATCCTTCTGTATCAGCAGCGCCGTCCCCCCAACAGAGGAGCACTCGCCATCTGAGTACACCCTGCTTCAGTCCCTGCCATGCTCCCTGCTGTCCCCCAACCGTCACTGCACTGACCACGCTCTGAAACTACCTTGCTCACTTTGGTTTTGGTCTGTCTTCCTCCACCGAAACCTAAGCTGTGTGAAGCACAGTACCTTCTCATTTTTGCACATGGAATCCCCATTACACAGACCAGTGTTGGCATCCAGCGGAAGCTTCAAAGATGGCCCTTCGCCTCGGGGAGCCAGCACCTCTCCACTGTGCTGGAGGCCACACAGAAAGGGGGCAGCCTGCTAAGTGCCTGCTAAGTGCCGGCATTGCATCCCAGACCCCAGTTATCACTGGGAGCCTGCACGACTCGGCCACTGCAACCTCAACGCGACTGCCCCATGCTTCACCATCAGACAGTGCTCATCCATGGCCGTTAATAAAGCCAGCTGCTGCAGGTCCAGGCAGGCCTTGTTGTCTCCATTTACAACATGGCGGATGACTGACCCTTATTTAAATGAGCCTCTGGACAAACCCAATGGATTCAGCACCCTAACTGCTATTCACCAGTGGGAGACCAGAAATGTACCTGAAGACAAGAAGAAACAAAATAACACAGCCAAGATCCTGCCTTGTTGTCCGGACACCAGCTGACTGCTTACCCATTACAACCCCCAAAGGCACAAATGCTTGTGTACTGGCAGTGAGGACCCTTTAGACTTCTTTCCTTCTTTATTCTCTCTCTCTCTCTCTCTCTCTCTCTCTCTCTCTCTCTCTCTCTCTCTTTCTAACCAGGGGGGCTAAAACATAACAAAGGTATAACCCGCTTAACACGGGAGCTACGTGTATACAGTATCCAAGAGACACCTGTCTTCTCGGGCACACTGCCTGGGTGCTCTAGGGCATCCGGCAACTGCCCTGACCCTCAGCTCGGTTTCTGTGTCTGTAAAGTGGGGCTCAATAGGGTAAGAGTCTCAGGAGTATTGGTGAGAATGAGCACACAGAAATCGGCAACACGTTAGCAAGAGGATAACTGTCCTAATGGCTTGTAGCAAGGCTAGCAACTCCTGGGGGAGGGGATGGGAGAGGAAGGAAGGGGAGCCGCAGTGCTGGAGTTCCTGTTAAGAAGCAAATGTGAACTTAAAAACTCAGAAAAGGGGACTACAGCTTCCTGGCTTCCCTCTGTCAACACCCCTTCCCAACCAGAGCAATCACTAGCCCGCTGCCGGCTGCCCTACTAGGGGGTGGAAGACTGGGTTTCACACCGAATCACAAGCAAACGCTGCATTAGCGGCAGGCTAGAGAATTCGCCATGCTTCTAGTGACAGACAGCACTCCCAGGGCGTTCAGAAGCGCACCCCAGGACGCACAGGGAGGAAACGCTCCCGGTCAGCAACAAGGGGCTCCCCGGCTCCATCCTCTGCCCGCGTCCACTCAGCACCTTCCATCCTGCTCCGTCCCCCGAGCCCACTGCGCGGGGCAGCATCCGTGCACCGCATTCCAGCATCCCCTGCATGCCCAGGAAGCTGGCCCGGGCACTCGCCTCCCCACCCACACCCGACAGCTTCGCAGCGGCTGGAGGCCCCAGAGCCCAGCACGCACCCCGTCGTCTCCTCAGCACCTCTGGGCACCAACGTCGCCTCTCCCCGCCGCGACGCGCGGAGGGTCGGCCCCTCCTCATTCACACACCTGACGCCCCTGAGGGCCCGTCAGCTTTTCTCCCTTCGCCACCAGCCTTGCCAGGAATCAAAAGGTTCAACTGGTACTGAGACAGAACAGTCCAGGATGCCGCCGCCGCCTTCTCCTCCCCGCCATATTACGGGTTTCAGAAGCGACAACGCGGGCTCCTGGCAACCGCCGCCGCTGCCGCCACCTAGACTCCACCCCTCAGGGCGGGCACTTCCGGTCACGGCTTCGCGGGCGGTTAGAACGACCGAGCCTGAGAAAACTACAGTCCCCAGGGTGCACTGCGCGGCCATGACCAAGGATGTATGTTTTGCGGTGAGCTGTATGCATCCTGGGAAATATAGTCTTTACTGCTACATCGCGCTTCTAGAATTGTATTTTGCTATAAATAGAATGCTCTTCGAGGTCTATAAGCATGAAGTGTTCCAGAAAGTTGCCTTTTATTTTTGCTTATTTGTATAGATATTACTTCTTTCTGTGTGTTCACTGGAAAACATATCGTTCACCAATTTTTTTAAAATGCACTTATTTTATTTGAAAGGCAGAGATGCACAGAGAGAGGCTGAAAGAGAGAGAGACAGAGCTCAAATGCCCGCAGCACCGAGGCTGGGCCAGGCTGAAGCCAGGTACCCACAGTCAGCCTGTCACGTGCAGGGCAGGGCCAAAATGCTGAGTCGGCCTGTTGCCTCTCTGAGAGCACATTCCTGAACAGGAAGCAGACATGGGACTCCACCCAGGCACCCGTGGTGGGTTGGAGGCATTCCAAGCAAAGTCTTAACTGTTACACCAAATGGCAGCCCCTTGCTCTGTAGGCAACAACAACCAATAAAATGATGAATCCTACATGCTCATTGGAAACCTTAAGATGACCGACATCCTTCTGAATTCCAGTAGCAAGATTTAAACAAGCAAAACAGATGACAAGTTCAAGATGGCAGAATACGGACTGAATCTTTACCCAAAGTGTCTATTGAAGGAATATGACCAGCCTTCCAAAATATAATACAGTGGCCTCTTTCCTTTCCCTGAGGAGCCATCACCTTCTGTCCCTCTTACTGACCCTCCCCCACTACCTATTATCACAGGTGGTTGCGAGGAGGCACAATTAAGATAATGCTTGCAGTGCCTGGTACATTAATCTTCAGTAACAGGAATAATAAGATGAGGAAGAGAGGCAATAGACAGGTCACACACTGCTGGCTGGCTGTCAGTGCTGTCCCCTGCCAGTACCTGCCCAGTTCGCTCCACTTCTCAGTTTCCTCAGCTACCGAAAGAAATCGAGCATAGTGACAAAGTAGGTTAGGCTGCCAACTGCAACCCCAGCAGCCTACAGCAGCATCAGCTCCCATCCCTGCTGCTCCACTTCCTCTCCATCTCCCTGTTAATGCGCCTGGGAAAGCAGCCGCAGAAGGCCCCTGTCATCCAAATGGAAGGCAACGCTCGAACTCCGGGCTGCTGGCTTTAGCCTGGCCCAGTCCTGACTGTTGCAGCCATTTGGGGGAGTAAATTAGCAGACGGGACATCTGTATTTTCCTGTTTTTTTCTGCCTTCCAAATAAATACATGCATATTTTTTTCTTCAAAAAAAGAAAGCAGTGAAATCCCTGACAGGTTGGTAGCTCAACTGTTTCCTTTGTTTTAGTCTTTCATTTCCTCTGAATGGGAAAAAAAAAATGCTTTGAAAACAGAAGGAGAGCCGTCTCCTGAGTTAATACCTGCTGCTGCGGCTGTTGAGAGAAGAAACGAGATGAGCCTGCAGTGTTTGCTGGTACAATGCCCTGGACCTGCTCAACGCTCTGTTCGTGTCACTTGCACCTGTTATATCCCCACACACAATCAGAAAGCCTTCCCTCCACGCCTGAATTGCACCTGTTAACAGCATTATCCCCCACCCCAAAGCCTTCCCTCCACGCCTGAACGCCCAGCTCCATTCAAGGAGCCCAAACCACACATCACACCCAGCCTTCTTGGAACTTGAGCCTGGGGCCAGGGACTGCCCCTGTTGCCACGGCAGCGGTTCCGCCCCCTCGCGCCCGAGATGTCGGGCTCTGATTGGCTGGAAGGTCTGCTCCCTCTCGGGATGTGACCGCCGCCGCCATTGCGCGGCGCTGGTCCCCTCGGAAGGTGCCGGCTAAGGACAGTCCTCCTCCTCCTCTTCCCCGCCATCGCTCTCTTGCTGCTCAGTCCCGGGAGGCCGGCCGGTCCGGAACTCCCGTCCTTGCCGGTGCGGGCGCCGGCATGTGGCTGTGGGAGGACCAGGGGGGCCTCCTGGGCCCCTTCTCGTTCCTGCTGCTGCTACTGCTGCTGCTGACGCGCAGCCCCTTCAATGCCTGCCTCCTCACCGGCAGCCTCTACGTGCTGCTGCGGCTCTTCAGCTTTGAACCGTTGCCCTCCCGCAGGGTCCTGCAGGTGCTCAAGCCCCGAGACCGCGTGTCCGCCATCGCCCACCGGGGCGGCAGCCACGACGCGCCGGAGAACACGTTGGCAGCTATTCGGCAGGTGAGTTTCCCCTACCACCACCATCACACCTCGCGCCCCCTCGGACCTTGCTGGAAGCTCTGCTTGAGTTTGTCCTTCCTAAGTCTCCTGACCTTCTCAGGTAAGCTTCTGTGGCCCTTGATTCCCTCCCAGGGCCCGGTATCTCCGGACTTGAGGTATTTCTAGAATAAAGTAAATATTTGTAGAGTCGCTGTGTGCCAAGCTGTGCGGTGACAACCATCCATGGTCAAGACATGCTGTGTGCCTAGAGCTCACACCCGAGGAAGGCAGTGCCTGCAGGAGAGCCTTAGAATACCAAGAGAGTGAATGAGATGAGGAATGACTGGGAGGGCCGAGGGAGGCGACTTGAGAAATAAAATAGTGACATTGGCATGGAGAGAAGGAGCCAGCTGTGGCAGTGTGGGAAATGGGCTCCAAGAACTGGAGACAGCGGGTGCAATGGCCTGGAGATAGGAATGATGAGGGAAGTGCTGGTAGCAATGTGTGTCCTGCCTTCAAGGAACAGAATTAAACCCAGTGTGTGAATAGAGTGGGGCATGAGCCAAGTTAAATCGGGTCTTGGACAGTCACCTAGGTCCTTGACAATGGGTCAGCATCATAGCAGATTGCCTTTACTTGGTACCAGAATCACCTGCTTATCAGCTCTTGCTCCCAAACTTCCACCTGCATTCATGTTGACACAGCTCTGGCAGGCAGGTTCAGTCAGGTTTTGCATCCTTTTACCCAAGGGACCCTTGATACGTTCCAGCTCTTAGCAGTCTCCTGACTTCCCAGTCACCACAGCTTGCCTAGTGGGTGAGCTTTGCCCTGGAGTTGGCACTTTGCCTCTGTCTAAATGTATCTGATCGCATTATTTCTTTGACATGGACTAGGTGGGGTACACCGTGATTCAGGCACACTCTGCTCCTTCTTGACTCAGAGCTCCGTATCACAGAATGGAATGTGATCCAGGATGCAGAAGCGCAGACTGCCTGTTCTTCTTTTGTCCTGCTGGGGACACAGGGTATTGCACAATGAGCAAAGTTACTTAAGCAACCTATGTCCCAGTTAGGGTCATGACAAGGGTGCCACGAGCAGTCCTTGACCTCAGTATCACCATCTGTAAAATGGGAAGAAGAGTGGGAGCTGCAAATAATTTGTGAGGAGTCAGGAGCTTATCCATGGCCCACTGTGACTTCTAAAGGAAACAAAGTAAATAAAAGGAATCCAAAGATGGGTTCATTCTTTAGCGTCAGCTCCATGTCAAAGGGGGGAAAACATCTGCCAAAAGAAGCAGGGGAAAAGAGTATACTTTTTTGCTTGTAACACACTCAAATTTCTCTTCTGTCTGTCTCTCCCCCAAGCTTTTCTTCTGTGTCAAAAGAGCCCCTTCTCTAGCTCCTGTTGGAAATATGAAGACACGGAAGAAGGTTTTCATATTCTTAAAGTCAGAGAGACTGGTGAGGTCACATAGAAATGAGGCGCATGCTTGTGAAACAACTGTGCGTGGAGTTCAAAATGTTTTGTGTTGAACTAATCTTTTCATTCAGCTTTTTCACGCACAGTTTGAAACACCTTCCTCTGTTACCAGTGGCTGTGTTGATTCAGACAGGAACACTTTTGACTGAATAGAAATCATACTAAATGAAGGAGGAAGCATATTTGAGACATAAATACATCCACTGCAGTGTTTCATATCCTGCTGTGTTGCAAGAGAAGTTCAGCTGAATTCTATTCCTGGCCTGTATGTTTGCATCCAGCGTCCTTAGGCAATGGGACAATGATAATGAATACTGTGGCAGCTTGGCTTCTGCTCTACACTTAATCTTAGCCAAAAGGCCGAGAAGTGGTTTGACTTCTGGTCTTAATTAGAAATGACATGTGATAAGTCAGTCTGTTGGGCTGTAAGGTCCTTATCAATGAACTTTAAGCTATCACGAACACTTCATTGCCGAACATAACTATGTCCTCCCTCTAGATTTCAAAAGAAATACGTAGTTATTTCTCATCCAAGTTTGGTCTTGCCTTATTCACTCCTCTGTGTACTTCCGGCTCATACTGCATCTCCTTCAGAGTATAACTTTGAAAAAAAGTAACAGGGGAACCATTCGGACAGTAGCAGCATTTCTGGCAGACTATTTGCAGAAAGAAAAAACTTAATAAATATAAAGCAAATATGTCCAACAGCAGACACACTATTATAAACAGTGACAAAGGCGTGAAGTTATACTCATGGTCCACTCTCTCCACACGGGGGTTAGAGTACAGATTTATTATTTCTTATTTATTTTTATCTTAATTATTCATGTATTTCTTTGGAAAGCAAAGAGACCACAATAACCAGGTTGGTCCAGGCTAAAGCCGAGAACTGGGCGCTCCATCCGGGTCTCCCACAGGAGTGGCAGAGACCCTACTGCTTGCCATTACCTGCTTCTCAGAGCAAGCATTAGCAGGAAGCTGGAATCAGAGCAGAAGCTGAGGTGGGACTTGAACCCAGGCATTCTAATACAGAATGTAGGGATCCCCACAAGGGGTCACACCCCAATGCTTCCTTTCCAGAGTGCAGCTGTTAAAGTATAAACCAGATATTACGCCTTTATTGAAAACCAGTGTACTATTGTGATTAGGTAAAATCCAAACACCTTCTAATCCAAATTTTTCTCAAAGCCCCTTGTCTTAAACACCCTGTGTGTGCATTAGACCACTTTTGGTGTCACATAATAGAAAGTCTTAATTCTGAGTATCTCCAAAAATAGGAGGACTTAACTCATATAACCAGAGATGCGAGTGGGAGGACTGGCCTCCGGGATGATTCATGGAGCTGGCCGTGGCGTCGGGGGAGAGCAGGTTCCATGCCTCATCTAGGGGCTCCGCCATCCACAGCACATTAGCTGGCCCTCACAGTGTTTGGGTGTGGCCAAGGTTGACCCCAGCCATCACTTCCTTCCCTGCCAACCTCCTGTTTCAAGCAAAGACTCCACTTCTCTTTCTTGGGTCTTTCCTAGAAGCCTCCCAGCCACCGCCCCCCCCCACACACACACAGGACACAAGTCCACTCTGAGCTCAGGAGAAAGCTGAGAACGGGTTCTGACCAATAGAGAAGAGGGAGAATAGATTTGGGTAGGCAGTCCATGCCTTCTGCCACCTGCGTGGCTGCTTCTGACCTTGTGATCTGGACATTATCCTTGTTGTTCCTTTTGCTTGAAAGACTCTTCCCCGCTCCCATCTGCACGGTTGGCTGCCTTCCTCAGTAAGCTGCACTGTCAGCCTCTCCCAGCGCCTCCCTTGCTGGTTATCTGTAGACCCCACCTACACGTCCTTCTTCACCATATTTATCATCCTTGAGATTTACAAGTAGCGCTTTAGAAGATGTTGCTCTCCACTCCAACAAAGGCCCCTTGATTCCCTGCTCAGCCCTCTTGAAGCAGTGGAATATGGCTTGGAACAGTGCCTGACATATAATAGCTTCTCAGGAAAATACTGGTTGGAAGAATATAGCCAATAAATTCAGCAAGGAAAGACGTGCCACATTATCAGCCATCAGGGCGGCACAGGTGAATGCCACTTCCTACCCATCAGGAGGGCTGAAGAAATAAGTGCTGGCAAAGAGGGGGAGAAAGTGGAACCATCAGACGCTGCTGATGGGAAACCAGCCTTAAAAGCTTAAAAACACGGGAACAGTGTTTGACACAAGGGTTTGTTACTGCTTGGGATGCACGCATCTGACAATAGAGGGCCTGGCTTGAGCCCAGTCCTTTTATTTCCCACCCAGCTTCCTGCTAATATGCATCCTAGGAGTCAGAGATGATGGCTCAAGTACTTGGGTCCTTGCCATCCGGAGATCTGGAGTTCTTGGCTCCTGACTTAAATGTGCCGCAGCCCTGGGTGTTGCAGACATTCAAGGAGTGAATCAGTGATGGAAAGTCCTTCCCTTGAATATTTAAAGACCACAAGGGAGTAAAAGAAAATGACACACACTGACTTAGAGATGACAGCTTCCTCTGATGAGAAAAGGAGAATGGAAGAATTTTAGCTGTATCCGTCTTATTGTTAATACACTCATATTAGCTGGGAGCGCAGCCTGTACCACCTCCTAGCTGGCTTCCTTACCTGGGGCAAGTTTCTTGATCTATTTTTATCTCTGTTTCTGATCCGTAAAATGAGAATATTACCTGCCCCTTCCATGGGATCGTGGGTTAAAAGCAGAAAGACATTGAAGAAAATGATAAAATGTTAACTAACATCTGTTTTCTTCTTTTACTGGATATATCATGTATGCTTACACTGGGCCATGACTTAAAATTTAAAAATATGTATTTTTAAATTTTGATCCTAATGAATGTTTCCACTCTCATTGTGATGAGGCGGCCAAGGAGGCAAACATTTAGAGTAAGTCTCAGGAGCTTAGAGTTCAAGTTCTAGTGTTGGCCCACAGCCTGCACCGCCCCCATAAGCAGAAGGTAGCATATCCTGGCAGCAAGCTGGGTGTTTCTGATACAGAGGGTGAACCCAGAAAACCCTGACTCATGCTGTTGACGCCCAAGGAGTAAAGTCCCTGAGAGTTTCGATGCCCACAGAGGATAGGTGAACAGAAGGGTATGGCTCAATGTTCACAGCCCCCCAGAGTTAAAGCATCTGATGTTTCCCTAAATATACCACTGGCGGGGGGCGGGGGGAGGGGGCAACTGCATTGATCATAAGCCCACAGAGGTGGGAGTTGACACAAGGTTAACATCTGCGGGAAACGGACACACACCCTAGCCACTATTCCACAGTCCTTAAGCACAGTTCTCTGGCAGGCAGCCCTGTTGGTCATCTCAAGTGTCCGACTCATGGTGGGTGGTGTTTGTGGCCGTTTGACACTAATGTTCTTGATGTTTTTGTTAAGGCAGCTAAGAATGGAGCAACAGGCGTGGAGCTCGACATTGAGTTCACTTCCGACGGGATTCCCGTTCTAATGCATGATAACACGGTGGACAGGACCACCGACGGGTCTGGACGCTTGTGTGACTTGACATTTGAGCAAATCAGGAAGCTCAATCCTGCAGCAAATCACAGGCTCAGGTAGGTAGTTGACCGTCACGTAGATGTAATCTTTTAGCTTTCCATGGAGTTCCCGATGGTTGCTGGAACCTTCTAGTTATCTCATCTGTTCCAGGAGAGTTGTTTTGTTTTGCTATGGTGTGTTTTGAAAGCTATATACAGGTTTCCCAAGTAATAAGCCGGTGCCAGGAACAACAAATAAGGCATGTATGTTTTTAATCTTTCCCACTGAGGCCAGATTATTGTGTGAATTATTCTCAAGGTAATAGCCTTGTCTAGTTGCTAACATGGCAGTTATGCTGTACTGCCATTTCAGTTACAGATTCATGAGGCTGAGAGCAATTGTTTGTTAATCTTGTCGCTGGCAAGTGCACCAGGAAACATGCTATTCTTTCTTCTTTTTTTTTCGTTACCATTTTATTTGAATAGCGGAGAGAGAAAGAGATGTAGAAACAGGTGGAGCAAGCCCTTCCATCCACTGGTTCACTCCCCAAATACCCATAATAGCTAGGACTGGGCCAGGTCAAAACCAGGAGCCCAAAATCCAGTTTGCATATCCCATGTTGGTGGCAGGAACTCAAGCGCTTGAGCCACCGTCTGCTGGATTATCAGAAGGCTTAAGGGGCACCAAAGGGGCCAGGACTGCAACCAGGCACACCAGTGCAAATACAGGCAGCCCAAGTGATGACATAAAGGCTCCAGCCTTCAAAACCTGCAAGGATTATCACCTTTGTACTTCACTCTGTTATTCTTTGGATCTTTATAACCAACTTCAAAGGAATCATAAATTTCCAGGAATGGAAATATCTTCAGTATGATGTAGAATAGCTCTGTCCAGTGGAACTTCCAGTATTGATGGAAATGTTCCATGTCTGCATTGCTCAAAATGGTAGCCGTACATGGCTACTGAGTGCATAAAATGTAGCTAGGGGGCACGGCGGCATGGCCTAGCGGCTAAAGTCCTTGCCTTGAACACGCCCGGGATCCCAGATGGGTATAGGTTCACATCCTGGCAGCCCGCTTCCCATCCAGCTCCCTGCTTGTGGCCTGGGAAAGCAGTCGAGGATGGCCCAAAGCTTTGGGACCCTGCACCCATGTGGGAGACCCGGAAGAATTTCCTGGATCCTGGCTTCGGATCGGCATAGCATCAGCCGTTGCGCTCACTTGAGGAGTGAATCATCAGACGGAAGATCTTCCTCTCTGTCTCTCCTCCTCTCTGTATCTCTGACTTTCCAATAAATAAATAAATAAATCTTTTTTTAAAAAGTAGCTAGGGAAATAGGGGGAGGGCTGAATTTTTAATTTAAATGTAGATAATCATGGGACTACCATATTATATGCTACAGATTGGTCCAGCTTTTGGAGACAATCTCAGAAAAGTTCAGTAAATTAGTCAAAGGTGAATAGCTAGTTCCTAAAGTCACCGAGATGTAAATCTGTGTATTCTAAATTTGTTTTTCAGTGTTTCAAGTTAGTCCTCCTTCAACCCTGGTGTGGTTGAGGAAGCAGCTCAGGGAAAGCATCCTCTCCTTTGCACTGGGAGACATTGGTCAAAGATTCACGCTACTAAGCTTTCCTGCTTTCCTTTTTCCTACAACATGCTGTTCCTCTTCCTTCTCCTGCAGGAATGATTTCCCTGATGAAAAGATCCCCACCCTGAGGGAAGCTGTTGCAGAATGCGTCAAAAACAACCTCACCATCTTCTTTGACGTCAAAGGCCATGCCACTATGGTCAGTTCACCCTGTGTGTTACAGAGGCGTCGTACTTCATTGCTAACTGCTCCCAAAATTGACTATATATTTTCGTAAATTATTTTTGCAAATTGTGTCAGTTTCGTAGAAGTGTACAATGCACAAAACACACACACACACACACATCTTTAAAGAAATAATTATGGAACTTTTTAACCTTTTAACCCTTCATGGAACCTTATAATACCCCTGATATTCTGCAGCCAGCACAAAATGCAAATCAAGTTTTGTTTTCGCATGAAGCATTGACAACAGAGCTTAAGGGAAGATTAAAGAGGCATTTAAAGGTAGGCCAGGAATCAAACACAAGACAAGCTACTTCTGGCTTATCTGTTACCGGGGCTTGGCTGTACAACCAGGGACTGCATTTATGGAGAACACCCATATTACAAGCTTCTGATTGTCAGTGGGGTACCTTTCATGTAGTTCATTCCTCTAATTTCTATTTCTTATATATAGTTTTATGAGTTGAGGAGTTATACTTTTATCAGAAAACTAGTGTATTTTCTTCAGGTACATATGGTATTTTCAGATAAAATCTGCTGAAATTTTATGTTTCAACTCATAAGCATATATTGCAATGGGAAAATATGGTTTAGAAAATTACTATTAGTTTCTTCAAATATGTTTGACATTTTAAAATAACTTTTGCTGAAATCTTGTACTTGCACACATACAAATATATTTCAGTGGGCATGAATAGCGAAATGATTCCGATTACATTGTTCTCAAAAAAAAACCCAGCTTTTCCAAGTATAAGTAGGTTGTGTCTTCCTGTCTCCCCACCCTGCCCCAATCTGGGCAACTTGAATGTTCCTCTCCATTCCTCAGCAATATCTGTAATCAGTAATGGTCCCCTGCTTGGTCAGAATTTGGAAGATGCCAGTTTATTTTTTATTAACCCCTGGATATGTTAGAAACCAATTCTTAAAACCTAAAATGTGAACATACGTTTACATTAATTTTAGAATCGTCAACTTCCATTTTGGAAAAAAGAGATTGGAAACTTACTGGCAAATTGTAGTTGTATTCCTCTAGACTTTCTAGTTGATCTGGAATCTGCATTTTTACAAACATGGATTCCTGCCTTATACTAGCTCCAGAGGAGATTCTGGAAACATCTAGGGTGAGGTCAAGGAACTTGTGTTTCTAATGAATACTTCAGGCTTTGATGACAATGGGGCCCGCTTGTGGGAACAGTGACAGGTTTTGCATTTCGCCCACAATGTACCGACCATTGTACTTATTGTTAGAATAAGAAAAGGAAAAGAAAAACTAAGGTGAAGAACTCTTGTATTTTTAGCATCGTGCTCTTTGAGCTTTCTGGATGGGTACTCACAGGAGTCGAGCCAAGACTGGGTGAGGACATGGGGATCTAATTCTCCAGGTCAGTGGTGTCCAGGGGCAAGTGCTGGCCACAAACTGGAGCTAACAGAGTCCCACAGCCAAGATCATGGGCTTCAGGCTCCAACAGACCTTGACCGAGCTTGATAACTTACTACAGGGTGGCCTTAACCTTGAATGTTTCCTGGGTATCTGGAAAGAAACTACCACATAGGGTTATTGGGAGAATTAAATAAATAAGAAAGGTGAAGAATCCATGTGTCAGTTCAAATATTGAGAAAACTTGGGTCCTACAGTCCATAGTACTATCAGTGGATATTATTCAGTTATGAATAATACCTTTGCTTTTTTTTTTTTATGATGAGCAGGGATGCATTTTGTTGCTGTGTTTAGAGACCGATGTGTGGGGCATGTTCCAAGAATTAGCAATATTGCCCATCCAACAGGATGTCTGCTGACTCTTGATCTTGTTAGCTGCCACTGATGTTAGTTCCGTAGAGTCACAGTGTGTCAATATTTAAATTCTAGCATTGCTCCTTCATTTCTTAGCTACATGACAGCAAGAAATTTCTGTTCATCCGGGAAACACTGGGAGGTTTCTCTCTTCCAGATCTATAGCTCAGTTTTTCCTCTTGCCACCCCCTTCATGTCGGTGACAGACGATGGACCCTTTTAGACCCTGGACTGAGAGAAATCTGTCCTCAGCTCATGCTTCCTCCATGCAAGCCAGAGGGTGACAAAACTGTGTGTATAACAGAACTTTCCGTAGTGGCCAAACTGGGCTCTAAGGAGGAGATTTTAGAAGTTGGCACCTGACCTTCTGGCCTGCAGCTTGCCACACTTTCCCCACACTATGACACCCACGGATGAGCCTCCCAACAAGATGGGGGCATGCAGCAGCTCCCCCACTGCTTGCTGTGGCTGACATGAGTTAAAGGTGTACCCCATGAGTGGTATACCGATTGATTCAGTGGAGTCATACGGTTTCAGTGTCCCTTATCCAAAATGCTTGGCATCACAAGTGCTTTTGGATTGGGGAGTTATTTTTTCAAATTTTGAAAAGCTGGCATATTCTTACTGAGGTAGTTAGGGAAGTGACCTAAGTCAAAACAGGAAATGCATTCAGGTTTCATTGACATCCTATCCACGTAGGCTGAAGGCAGTTTTGCGCATTAAAGCTTGTGCGGGAATGTTTAGTAGTGAGGGATTTTCAAATTGTGATGTCACTGTTGGAGCTCAAAACACTTTGGATTTTGGAAGCATCTCCGATTTTGGATTTTCACATGAGGGCTACTCATCTATGTTTAACTCGCTGCATCTGTCATGTTTTAATAGATATTAAGGACATGAATCTCTCTGTTTTGTAGGCAACTGATGCACTAAAGAAAATGTATATGGAATTTCCACAACTCTACAACAGCAGCGTGGTCTGCTCTTTCTTGCCGGAAGTTATCTACAAGGTAAAATTCACCAGTTTCCTTGTGTTTGATTTCTAGACATAATAGCAGTGGGCCACATAAGCATGAGTTAAATGGAGCCACGCAAGATCATGCTTAGAGCTCTTTTAACAAGAGAAATTCCGGAAGAGAAATACACTCAAATTTTAAAATGCATGAATCCACTTCAGCCTTTGTTGTTTAATAGATTCATTTTGATTTCTTTGATAACATTCTCAGAGTGGAAGGGAATTCTGTGTCCCTACTTCTCACTAACTGATTGACAATACATTAAAAAATAATAATAAATTCAGTGAATTTAAAATGTGCATAAAAGTAGAGTGATACAACGAACCCCTCCTGCAACTAGAGTTCTGCTTGTTTCATCCAGGCCCCTAATGATAATCCTCAGTGTTCTTTCAGAGCAAACCATCGTTCCCTGCATCCAGATAGCACTAAATGTCTTTAGAAAGCAGCTGAGCCCAACACAATGGCTTAGTGAATAAAATCCTTACCTTGCAAGTCTTAGGATCCCATATGGGTGTCGATTTGTGTCTCGGCTGCTTTACTCCCCATCCAGCTCCCTGCTTGTGGCCTGGGAAAGCAGTAGAGGACGACCCAAAGCCGTGGGCCTCTGCACCTGCATGGGAGACCCAGAGGAGGCTACTGGCACCTGGCTTTGGATTGACTCCGTTCTGGCCGTTGTAGCCATTTGGGGAGTGAACCAGAGGATGGAAGATCTTTTTCTCTGTCTCTCCTTCTTTCTATAAATATGATCTGTCTTTCCAATAAAAATAAATAAATCTTTTTTTAAAAAAAAAAAAAAGAAGAAAAGTGGTGCCCGTTAAACAACATAGTCAAAATGCCTTTGCCCCATCTAAAAACTATTACTAGTAAGTCTTTAATGTCAACAGATGCCAGCATCAGTGCATAAATTGTCGCTTGTCTCAGAAACATCATAAGCAGTTTTTAGTTTGTTTTAACAAATTATTTATTTAAATCAATCAATAAATTCTGCATGTTACAATAAATAGAAGATCCAAGTTCTCTTTTGTGCCTTGCTTTGTATTTCCTGAAGAAGCGAGGTCAGTCCAAGTTTCACGGATTATGTCCTATTTCCTCTCAGTGTAGTCCCGGCTGGAGGCCCGAGGAGACCGGGGTTGGCTGTCCAACGGGCACACCACCCCACCCCTGGCTGATTCCTGTCGTCTGTGCCTGTTGATGCTTGGGGGCCAGGGGTTGCAACATGTTGAGTTTGACTTCTGTCATTTCCTCTTCGTGGATTAGCGAGAATCCTTTTGTAAAAAGAGAAGTTCTGCTCTGCCTTGTAGTTGCGCAACAGGCAGAACACACACTTAATCTTTCCCTGTACTGATTAGTTTCCAAAACAATGAGTTGACTGTGTTGCTCTTGGGCAGTGAAGGTGGAGCCTGCTCGGCTGTGAGCTATGATGGAGATGTACAGTCCCCGGGATGTACCCTCGCCTGATGCCAGAGGCCTTGGCCAGGGGAGGTCCTGTCTGCAGAAGGCCGGGACAGCACTGGCTAAAGGAGCACCTTCCACGTCCTCTGTGTCTCCCCTTGGCCCTGACTCTCAGTTCCCTCACCTCGCTCTCCCACCCATGTACTTTCCAACCCTCTAGGGACACCCAAGCTGTCCAGTCCCCCTGGGAATGAGCCTGGGTCCATCCTCAATGAGTTTGGATCCACCATCTCTGGCCAGAACTCAGATCAATAGCCAACTAAAAGCTTGTTTCTGAATGATAACTCTGCGATCAATACATGTACAGGGGATTGGACATCAAACAATGTGTGCATGTGTCAGAACATCACACATCATGCCCCCATAAATACGTACAATTTTTATATGTCAAACTTTTTTTAAGTTTATTCTCATACCATTATTAAAAGTTGATCTTTTTTTAAAAATTTATTTTTTATAGGAAAGTCAGATATACAGAGAGGAAGATCTCCCACCCATTGATTCACTCCCCAGGTGGCCATGATGGCCAGAGCTGAGCCAATGCGAAGCCAGGAGCCTCCTCCTGGTCTCCCATGTGGGTGCAGGGTCCTAAGGTTTTGGGTTGTCCTTGACAGGCAGGGAGCTGGATGGGAAATGGGACTGCCACGATACAAACAGGCACCCATAGGGATGCTGGCGTGTGCAAGGCGAGGACTTTCATCACCAGGCTACTGCGCTGTCCCCTAAAAGCTGATCTTGAGGGCCAGCATTATGGCATAGTGAGTAAAGCCACTGCCTACGATGCTGGCATCCCATTTGGGTGCCAGTTTGTGTCCTGGCTGCTTTACTTCTGATCCTGTTCCGTGTTAATGTGTCTGAAAAAAAGCACCAGAGGAAGTCCAAGTCCCTGGGCCTTTCCATGGAGGAGACCAAGAGGAAGCTCCTGGCTCCTGTCCTCAGCCCGGTGCAGCCCTGGGCATTGCAGCCACTTAGGCAGTGAAGAAGCAAATGGAAGATTCTCTCTCTCCCTCTCTCTGAATATGACTTGCAAATACATCCATAAATCCTTTTTTTTTTTTTCGAGCCAGTCATTTTCTCAATGCGCAGAGTTGCAGCGCTTAGGATCGTGAGAGAGGGCTCTTGCTTGCTCTGTGCACCAAGCACTTCACACTAATCACGGTCCTTTCTCCAAGGCCCAACGGTGGAGGACCTGTTAGGAGACATGAGGGCAGCCTGCACGCTGCGACCACCTCACTGGCTGCATCTCAGCGGGACTGTTAGGCTTCCACATGGTGGTGATTCCCATGGCACCATTCCTTTTCAGATGAGACAAACAGACCAGAATGTGATTACGGCTCTCACTCACAGACCCTGGAGCCTCAGTCACACAGGAGACGGGAAGCCACGCCACACGTCCTTCTGGAAACAGACCACGTTTGTGATCCTGGACATTTTGCTTGACTGGAGCATGCACAACATCCTGTGGTACCTGTGTGGGATTTCCGCTTTCCTCATGCAGAAGGATTTCGTATCCCCGTAAGTGCAAAGGTTTGGGGGATTTGGAGATTTATTGGGTTGTTGGTTTTAATCTCCTGGTACGCTTCCTGGATGTTCTGGACATAGGAGAGTAGACGACCCACGTTGATTCCGATCCCAAAGTGGGTTGTGTCTGCGTGAAGTTGGAATGCTTCTTAGGAGGAAAGAGTTCAGATGTGTCACTCTGATTCCAACACAGCTGAATCAGTTACTCTTTTTTGTTTTGTTTTTAGTGCATTTTAAACAAAAGATGAACCTGTCACTGTGGTGAGAGCACGGTAGCATTTCTTGCCATTGGCTCCCTTTGAAAACCAACACAAGATCCAGGGCAGGGCCACCGTGAGAATGCTCTCTGGGCGCCTGCCTTAGGCCTACCAGTGTCCTTCCTAATCTTCTGTCCCTCACAGATGGTCCACATCTCCCAAGGAACTTGCAGTTCCCAACCCGCCATCCATCTTCAAATCCATCTTTGGGCCATTTTGCAGCTGTTTGTTTGCAGTGCCTTAGAACTGTCAGTTTCATTTCTATCTCAGGCATGCTTGCATTCCACACAGTAAATAAATACTTGGCAAATGCCTATGGAATTGCACGGTGCTTGCTGTACTAAAAAAAGTTACAGCAACGAAGCACGCAGGACATAGCTTCTGCCCTCGTGGCCCCAAGAGAAGAATGTGGTGTGAGGTAAGGCCAGACTGAGGCACAAGGACTAAGTCAGGCCCACCTGCAGCAGCTGCTGAGGCCGGACATTGAGCAGAAGTCAGGGTGGTCATCAGGGGCCAGGGGAGTGTCTAAAGCTGTGATGTCATGGGGGTGAGGCCCAGCCCAGGGAGCAGTGCAGGGGCCGGTCAGTGGGCTCCATCTGGCTGTGTCGCAAAGCCCATGCTGAGTGGCCGTAATAGGTTCCTGGGCCAACCAGTCATGACCCTAACAGGACTGATGTTTCCTCTTTCTGCAGGGACTACCTGAAGAAGTGGTCAGCTAAAGGCATCCAGGTGGTAGGCTGGACCGTGAACACCTTTGATGAGAAGAGCTACTACGAATCCCACCTCGGTTCCAGCTACATCACTGACAGCATGGTGGAGGACTGCGCGTCTCAGTTCTAGACTCAGCCTCCCGAGAGGAAGCTCGGGTTCAGAAGCAGGCCCACTGGTCCCTGAGTAGGGGTATCAGTTCACCCCTGGCGCCAGCCCGAGCCCAGGGGACAGGGGGACTCACCCAAGCAGTCGACAGCAACTGCATTTTTTTTTACCTGAACTCAAAGCAGACCCTGTGTTGCCACCGTGCTCCACGGAAAGTTCAAGTTCAGTGCTGTTGCTCTTAAAACTCTGGGTCTGAGGTAAGGCACAAGAGCGTCTCCCACCCCAGCCAGCCAAAGCACACATCAAGACCCAGTGAGGACCAGCACAGACCTGCTCTGCCATGGGGGCAGGGGGATGCGGATGCACATGCATGGGACCTGCATGACCACTCAGAGGTGACATCCACAAACGTGCCACACTTAAGTAACTTATTTATAACATGTTGACGATGTACTGTAGATATCAAACTTGTGCGACCACACTAATAAAATCATTAAAAGGAGCCCTAGAGGAGATTTTTGTGCCAGGTATCACACCACAGAGCCTGGGAATTTGGGAAAGCTGCTCTGTGTCATCCAGTGAGGCCTCGAAGGGCAGCAACCCAAAGCTAGAACCCAATCCCAGGGATTCTCTAGGGAGCCTTGCAGAAAGAGCCTCTAGCCAGTAGGGGAGCAGAGTTGCACCATTTCAGATGTAGGAAGCTTAATGGCAATGGTAAGCGTACATAGACAAAATAGAAGGCAAGAAAGTTCCAGCCTTTTTTTTGTGATGCAAAGCTGTCTTCCCCACCTCGGAGCTCCACCTCCACCCCATCCGTGGCTTCTACCATAGTCCCACCAATCAGGCCTGACTGCCTCCTGCCTCCTGTTGGCAACAGCCTGGTGATGAGAGTTCAGGAGGACTACCGATGAAGCCCGCTAGATGGCAGTGGAGAGCATGTTGAGGTTTGCAACAGTTGGTGCTGGTAGGTTTGACAGGCAGAGCTTGGGACATTGTCCATCAACCTTTACAAAGCCAACTTCCAGAATTTTAAAACAGAGATTTGTTCAATGACTGAAGGTCAGGAACACATACATATCAATGCCATCTTACCACCAGAATGATGGGCAGGGGGAAGAGTAACCCAAAAGAACACGTGGATGGCTGAGGCCAGCCCTGGAACACCCTGGAAGCCTGATAGCCATAGAAGGGAAAGGCAGATGATAACACAGTGTCCCTGCTACAGCGTGTACACCTCTGGGGAACCAGAGTGCTCTGCCTCTTGACCTTCCTCCCAAACCCATTCTGTCCTTGATTCTTTCGGGTCCAATTAAGAAGTTAGGTCCTGGCCTGATGCCGTGACATATCAGGTTAATCCTCTGCCTGTGATGGTGACATCCCATATGAATGCCAATTTGTGTCCTGGCTGCTCCACTTTCAATCCAGCTCCCTACTGACAGCCTAGGAAAGCAGCGGAGGATGGTCCAAGTTCTTGGGCCTGTGCACTCAATGTGGGAGACCTAGAAGAAGCTTCAGGCTCCTGGCTCTGGACAAGCCAAGTTCCAGCCAGTGTAGTCATTTGGGGAGTATATCAGGAGATGGGAGATCTCTGTCTCTCCTCTCTGTAATTCTTTCTAAATAAAAATAATTTTAAAAGAAGTTAGGTCCTGGGGTCAGCTCTGTCGCATAGTGGGTAAAGCTGCCACCTGCAGCCCTCACAAACCATATGAACACTGGTTTGACACCTGGCTGCTCCAATTCTGAGCATGCTCCCTGCTAATGCATCTGGGAAGGCAACGGAAGATGACTCGGGTCCTTGGGCCCCTACACACTCACGTAGGAGACCTAAAAGCCCCTTGCTTTGGCCTAGCCCAACCCCAACCTCTTGGTTATTTTGGAAGTGAATCAAGAAAATGAAGTGCTCTTTGCAACTCTGCCTTCCAAATAAATCTTGAAAAAAGAAATGTATTGGGGTTTGGCACAATGCTTCAATGGCTAAATCCTCATCCGGCAAGCACCAGGGTCACATATGGATGCCAGTTTATGTCCTGGGTGTACTACTTCCCATCCAGCTCCCTGGTTGTGGTCTGGGGAAGCAGTAAAGGACAGCCCAAAGCCTTGGGAACCTGCACCCGCGTGGGAGACCTAGAAGAGGCTCCTGGCTCCTGACTTGAGATTGGCTCAGCTCCAGCTATTGTGACCACTTGGGGAACAAATCAGTGGGTGGAAGATCTTTGTCTCTCTTCCCATAAATTTGATCTGCCTTCCCCAAAATTTGGTCTTCCAAAAATTTGATCTTTTTTTAAAAACTATATTAACACAATGAACTAGACCCTTCTTTGGAAGGTGTAATAAAGGTTAAAAACAGACTTTGGGATCAGAGGAAGCCAAATCTGAATTCCTGATCAGCAACTATGACCTCGGGCAAGTGACATAATTCATCTAGAAAACAGGTAGTGTTAGTACCACCTCAGGAGGCGACTATGACATGCAATGTTCGTTTACCCACACTCATTGACAGCCTTGCACGAAGCGGGCACTGCTTTCAATGCTACCCATGTATTTTCTCCTTGCTACGACACCATGGGACAGGTGCCGTGATCATCCCAGTTCATAATGAAGGAAACCAGAGCAAAAGGAAGCCAAGCATGTCACCGAAGTCGCACAGCAGTGACAGAACGAAGATGGTGTTCAAAAGCCGGCACTGACCCCAGCACGGACATACCCATGGGAGACACCTCTGTCATTCCCGGCACGAGCTACAGCGCCAGTCCTGCCTGAGCGTGTGGGTTTGAAACCTACTGAAATGCTTTTTACATTCAGCACCAATCAAGGTTCACAACAGTGCTCACTGGAGAGCAGAGGGCCCCTTGAGCAAATGAGCAATTGCACCTTTCTGTTGGATGCTTCCGTTTCCTTTTGCTAACATATATTTGCAAGGCAAAGTGACAGAAGCACTGAGGGAAGGGAGGGCAAGGAGAGAGAGAGATTGATTCCATCCACTGACTCACTGTTCAAATGTCTGTAACGCCTGGGGCTAGGCTAGGGTAGAAGTGTGAACCCAAAATGCTGGCTGAGTCTCCCACACAGGTAGCAGGGGCTCAAGCACCGGGGCAGTGAATCACTTGCCAAGCTTCCGAAACAACGATGCACTACATACATTTGCACACATATATTTATTCCACACCATCACAGCTGCTTCCATGTTTGGTCCAATATAAAGCATCAGTGATTGCGCACCTACCTTCTAAAGGCAGAGTCTCCCATTCCACCCTACCCCAACTGAACCCCAAAGATGGAGGTGCTGTGCATGCCAGAACACAGAAAGGAGAACTTGAGGATGACAAGGGGATGTTTTTAGTTCCACGTCACAAATGAAACAAATGCAGGTTCTGCAGGTCACAGATTTCAGGAAGTCCATGGTTGAGGATCCCATGTTGATTCAAGTTTAGCTTTTCTGGAATCTAAGCCGTTGTCCTGTCTGGAAGGCCTGGGAAGCAAAATTCCTAAGGACCAATCACTGACCCACACATCTTTCAGCAATAAAATGTGTCATGCCCCAGGTAACTTTCATCCCAGATTTTTACAAGCTTGTCTCAATATGATAACTGTCTTTATTGAAAAACTCCAACATTTTTGTTTTGGAAACTCAGCAATCCAGGTGTATTTACTTCACAGTCAGGTTCTGCTACTGGCTAAAGACTTAAACTTCCCTTTCTTGGTTAAGTCCCTAAAGGCTCAGGTATCACAAAGACAGTTGTTCCACTTTTGCTTTTTTTCCTGCTTTGATTGGCACATGGCTATTGAAGCAATCATCGGGGCTTCGGTCTGTCCTCCGGAGCAGATCGCCTGTACCGCAGGTCTGGGTTGACACAGGAAAGACAAGTCAATGTAGACAGCCATGCCCGGGCCCACCTCTGCAGAACAGGCCCTCGAGACCCCAAAGCCCCTCACACATCCTCCTTTGCCACTTCCTTTTCCCATAAACCTTGAACACCCATCATCAGACACCAACAGTAAACACCATGTCCAAAAGTCCAATGGGTTTGTTCACTTCCTCCCTGGCATTCATCTTTCTTCTGGGACCAGCCCCAGGTGCTCCCTGGAAAGCCACTTGTCCCAACTCTCAGTCCCTGCGATCTGCAGAGGGCTGGGCCACCTGTGTCCACTGATGAGGGGAGTAACCCAGACCTGGGTAATGAAATCACATTTTCACAGACTGTGATTAGTTCTCGGATTATCATGACCCAATCAGATCCAACAAAACACTGAGGATCCAGGGACCTTTTGCCCCAGAGTGAATCTGAGAAGATAAAAGCGGCTGCCTTTCCATGGGTAGAAACAGCCTGTTTACAAAAGGATTTAACATAGAAAAGAAAAGAAATAAACTGAGTTCTAGTAACATTGGTGAGCTTCTGTTTTGGGGAAAGGCCGAAACAAGAATTACTCTTCATTTGGGCTAAAGCCAATTTGCACCGGGTTTGCAATGGAAAGAGTGGCTGATGTACCAGCAATTCTGACCTTGAGTCTCAGGCTGTTAACACCCAGATAAATTCATGGTGTATCCTGTGACAGGTCAGTTACTCACCAGGAGTAGCTTCACGGTCCCCAAAGTGCAAAGGGTCTTGATGCTGAAACAGAACCCAGGCAGCCACATCACAAAGAATGCCCACCCTGGGGCTTCCTGCTTAGATGGTGAGATTTGTGAGCACCCCACCATTTTTTTCGCAGTTGAGAAGCAGAGAGCCAGAGAGCGAGCCCTCATCTACCAGTCCACTCCCCAAATGGCCACAGGGACCAGGCCTGGGCTAGGTTGATGCCAGTAACCAAGAATTTGATTCAGGCTTTCCGGATGCCAGGCTGGAACCCAGTCTCACGAGTCGTCATGGCTTCCTCAAAGGGTGTGTCTGGAGTCAGAAGCTGGAATCAGGAATGGGGGCCAGGTATGGGATGCAGGCATCTTACCAAGTAATTTAGCCACGAAGCTAAGCATTCATCTCCCTACCATATTTGTAAATTAAGGCATGTGGAGCAGGTGTTTGGCCTAGTGGTACCCATTTGAGAGTACCTGGGTTTGATGCTTGCCTCTGGTTCTGGATTTCAGACCCTAGGAGTTTAGCAGGGGATGCCCCAGGTAGTTGGGAGACCTGGAGTGAGTTACCAGCTCCTAGCCAATCTGCTGTATACATTTGAGGAGTGAAGCAGCAGATGGAAAAATAAGTCTGTTTATTTCTGTCTCTCATAAAATGGGTTACAAATTAAGACCATAGTTCATCCATACAGAAATAGCAAACATGCTTTGGTTTCTAAGAACAGCCATTCCACTCTTTCCTTCCTTCATTCACTTTCACTAGGTAATACATCAGGTGACCTCCCGAGGTCCATGAAAAAAAAATGCAATTAAAAGGTTAAATTTATTCTGATGCAAAAACTTTTTTGAAATTCATACATAGCGTCTTATAATGTGCACTTTCTACTATTTTAAAGAAACCTTATATACATGGATTTCAAAGTTTTCTGCACCAAAATAAATTTTTCTTTTAATTCCATTTCCCACAAACTTTTTGAAATACTCAGGCATTCAGAGCTGAGGTGACAGGGTGCAGTCATGGCAAGCAAATGAGCCCCAAGAGGGCAGAAGCTTGATTTTGTTGCCAATATTGCAGTACTGAGAACAAGGCTAGGCATGGAGAGTGTTCAGTGAATGAATGTTATCAATGACAACAACAACAACAGAAGTGCTTCCACCTAGCCCTAGAAGGAAGGGGGCTCCTGCATGATTCTGAGGGCTCAGGGTCTAGCAGTTGCCTAATGCACTTGTCACAAGGAAACAAGGGTGGGTTCCAGAAGGTTCCCAAGACAGCCTCACCTCCACCTCTCTCCTTTCCAGAATGAGTGAGCTGGGGTTTGCTCTCTTCTCTGTATCCTGGAGTTTGATCAACTTGTCTATCAGAAACATCTTATCTTTGCCTTCCTGCAAAACAATAAAAACATTTTGGATGAGTGATGCTGCGTAGCTGAGAAGCCATTGGTGAAACGAAGTGTCCGGGAATTAGATGGAGAATATGGCCATATTTTGTTCTGATGATAGAAAATAAACATTGCACAGCAAAGCCAAAGGGTCCACCAGAGCCTCCTGCATTGTTATATTCTGCTCTAAAGTTTAAGCGGGATGGGATGGGGAGCATAATTCCAACCCAGGAATGGCAATACGGGATGCAAGTGCCCTAGTCAATTCTAAATCTCCAGGCCAAATGGTCAACCAAGGATTTGCATTTTTAACAAGCATCTAGGTGCTTTTGATGTTGTAAGATCAAAAATAACTTTGTGAGGAGAGTCATTGCAGAGTCTACTCCCAGCCTCTTTTGTCTGAGTTCTTTTGGAAACAATGCCCTCCCTCCCTTTGTGGTCCATCTGCACGCAGGTGTGTGGTGATGACTATCTCATTAGTGCACCTGACATTACCCTTACAACTCAAAGCATTAGGGAGAATCTCTCCTTTGTTGAGATCTTCCAAAAGCTTACCCAAATGGCTCACAGCTCTGCATCAGAAATGCATTGGTGACATTCCAGGGGATACGGAGAGAAAGAGCAAAGGAATGCAGGCTTTCTTTTGGCATTCCATAAAGACCAGCGCAAATGATCAGAGACCTTGAGGATTCAAGCCAGTATAATCTGTTTCTTTCTTCTGCTCATGGCTATTCAGCTCTCACGTTACAGTTCCCTGGTTATTTGCAAGAAAAGGGAACCCAGCTACACTAAGCACAGACTGTAGTCTGTAAAAACCATTTCTCCTTCAAGAAACGGCTGCTTCTAGGAAGCAAGGAATATGGCACAGTCAATATGACGCCAGCTGAAATGGCCATTACCATATCAGAGCATCTAGATCTCAGTTGTGTTTATGCCATTTCTGGCTCCAGCTTCCAGCTAACACATACCCGGGGCAGCAGCAGGTAATGACTCCATTGCTTGGGTCCCTACCTCCTACATGGGAGACCTGAGCTAGGTTCTGGGCTCCTGGTCTCACTGACGCCAGCCTCAGCTGTTGTATATAGATAGAGTATAAACCAATGGATAGATGATCTTTCTCCAACTAGCTGTCTATGTCTCTGCCTTTCCAATAAAAAAAAATAAATAAATAACTCCCAGTATCTAAAGAAGTGACTATATGAGCATTAAAAGAGACTAAAAATGGCGCTGGCATTGTGGTCCAGTGGGTAAAGCCTCCACTTGTGTCCTGGTTGCTCCACTTCTGATCCAGCTCCCTGCTAATGACCTGGGAGAGGCAGCAGACAAGGAGCCAAGTGTGTGGGCCCCTGAAACATATGTGAGAGGCCCAGATAACTTCCTGACTCCTGGCTTTGGCCTGGCTCAGTGTTGGTGATTGTGGTCATCTTGGGAGTGAAGCAGCAGATGCAGGTTCATTCTCTTTCTCTCTCTCTCTCTCTAACTCTGTCATTAAAATTTAAAGAAACAAATTTTTGAATATGTCCATTACAAAGTGGGAGAATGATAGCAGAAGGATCCAATGAGACTTACGTTAATAATCTGCTCATGGAGAAGCCTAATCATTATTTTTCTTCCCTCCGTGATCTGCCAGTAAAGATAGGTGATGATTCTGGAAGACAAGAAATAAATGGATAACACTCTTGCCAGTGCTTTGAATTCCAACTGGGCACAAAGGAAGCAGAATATTTGCTTGCACATAGGTTCTATTCCAAACATGTTCTCAGAAAGTTGTGTCAGGGTGTTACTGGTTACAAACATTAGGGAAATGCATGCTTCAGTTGGCTGTACTTGGAATCATCTGGAAAGCTGGAAATAGGATGTCTGTCCTGATACCTCCACTGACCAATGAACTGAGAGTCTCTGGATTTGGGGCCAGATGTTTTAAAGCATCTGTAATTTTTTTTATTTATTTGTTTGTTTGTTTGTTCTTAATGCACACGATCTTAGAATGCAGTTGGAGTTTGCAGTTCACACTTCAGTGTGATCCAGGTATCTGGGATTCTGTCAAGCGCAGATGTTGATGCGATAAGGCCTAGCGTCAAGCCTGAAATCCTGCCTTTCTAACACACCCTCCTTGTGATGAGCACACAGAATGTGTCTTTGTCCCTGGTTCCTAGCATAGAGCTCCTGAAACTCTTGCAATCTCTGGCATAATGATTCTCTTGTGTATGCCAGTAATAGGTGGCGACAGCTTAGGATGGGGCTACTCATAATGAGGATCAAGGCTTGGTCATAAGGTTGACCATTCAGTCTCTGCCCTGCCCCCTCCTGCCCTTTGGGGCTCAACACGGAACTAATCAGCAGCAACAATGACATCATCAGTGTGACCAACCTAAGGAGCGCAGGAAGTTCCACATCACCCTTGTCCCCAGACCTAGTCTCGGATGTCTCTTCCACTTGCAGTTCCCGAATTGTGTCCTTGTCATAAACTGCCAATGGTAGAGTGTGCCTCTCTGAGTTCTGTGATTCACTTTAGTAACTTGCCAAATCCGAGGAGGGGGTAGTAGGACCGCTAGAAGTGCAAGGTAGCAGTCTAGAACAAGTGATGGGCCTTTGAAGAGGAAACAGCCTTGAACAACTGAGTCCTTCACTAGTGGGATCTGATGCTAACTCCAGGAGGAAAGCACAAGAATGAACTGGCTCATGAGACATTCAGTCGGTGTCCTGAGATTTGGAGAACTGATTGGTACAAGGAAAAAATCACACCCACAAACACATCTGGTGTCAGAAGCATGAGTGAAAACAGCACAGAGATGGTGAATTAGAAGTTTGGAGGATCAAGGCACCAAGGAGAAGTCACCATTCCAAGGAGGGCATGGCAGGCAGCTTGGTATGTGTCCTGAGAGCTTGTAGCTTTTCCCGACCCACTCTCCCAGATGCCCCGACTTACAGCACAATAAGAGTGAGGATGAAGAAGAAGTGCACACTTCCAATGAGGTTCTGATAGATCCAAACCACCCACAGGTAGCCAGGCCTTCGGCTTAGGGTGTCGATCCAGCTGTAGATGGAGTGAATGAAGAAAGGCAGGCCTCGAAAGGGCCCACAGTCAGCAGATGGTTTCAATCTAGGAAAACCAAGGGGTACAAAAGTCATATTGAGGGCAAGAGGCAGGTATTCTCATTCTAGAATCAAGACGTCTCTCTTGGCTGTGGCCCTTTGGGGATCAGAGTGGAGTCAAAGGGAGATGAGATTGGAGGGTAGAGGGGAGCCAGATCAGACAGGGTCTCTCAACTAATTTGAGGGAAGTTCTGTTCTCCCTGGGGAGGGATGGGCCTCTCTACCCATTCGGAGAAGCCTCAGTGCCTGATAGAAGTAAAGTGAGGCAGCTATTCCTCACCACAGGTGCTTGATGGCACTGACTGTATGAAATCCATTCCCTTCCGTGTTCTGAGCGTTTGCTGTGTGTCTAGGGAACCTGGGCCAGGCACTGCACTGGGCATTGCTTTGAGTCCCACGTTTTGACAGCTGAGGTCTTATGGACTCTGGGATTCACTGGGAATTATGACTTTCACAGGTGAATCATGGATCCAGAACTCACACTCTTCCTCCGCCCCCTCTTTACCACCTCCTCTTTCACTCTGGGCCACTATTCCCTCATCACTCCAGATGCCACTCAACTCAGGGCAGCCTCTCCAGCCCCAAGCCTGCTGGAATGATGCCAAGTAGCCAGTCCTAATGCTGCTTCCTCTACCTTATCTATTTCTGATATGGAAATCACGGTAAAGCCTCTTGTCTAGGTTTCTCCTCACTTCCTCTTCTACTTGATCAATCCTGGGACTCCCCCATGTAGCCACACATGGCCAGGAGTGCCTCCTATTCTTGGGAATTGTGAGTAACCAACTATTTTTTCAATGGCAACTGTTTGCTGATAGGTTGGTCTCAAACTAGCTGAATAACAATTAAACCTACATTTACATTTTAATTAGTTTATTTGAAAGGCAAAGTAGGCAAGAGATAGATGAGTTTCCATCCATTGCCTCGATGCCTACAACAGCCAGGGCTACCAGGCTAAACAGACAGGCCTGGAACTCAACCTGGGCCTCCTTTGTGGGTGGCAAGGAGCCAAGTACTGAGCCATCTGTTGCTACTTCTTGGGGTGTGTATTAGCAGAAAGTGGGAATCAGGAGTCAGGTCGGAATTCAAACATATGCCTAGCCACTGTCTCCATTGCTGGGCCAAGCACCTGCCCCTAAAACTACGTTTCAGAACAAATGGTCATTACACCCAGTCTCTAAAACTTCATCCAAGGCCCCCATCTCCTACCTCCAGATGGTGATGGCCAAGGTGCACAGGACTCCGGTGAAGGATGGGAAAAAGAGCAGCAAGATGAAGAGGGTCATCATCTGTGAGGCCCGCCAGGCTTTGCTGGGTGGCTGGAAATTCATCATTAGGCTGATCTGCAGAGAGAGAGGGGCAGTACACTCCCATGTGCCACCAGGGGGAGCCAGCCATGCCCCTGCCTCCTGACCCCTTCCCAGCTCCAACCACCCGCAGGTCACACAGGTGCCTGGGCAAAGCCCGTTGCTTGCAAATTCAGACTGACTCACATTTTTGACGTAAAACATGATGAAAAGAGAAATCATTTGGATAAAGGGCAGCAGAGGGCAGAAGAAGATTCCAATCCTGCCAAGGAGAGATGCTGAGCATTAGAGACCATGGCAGACCAGGGGACTGGGGGCAGAGAGGGGGCTGTACAGGGAAGGGCGAGAGGGTGCTGCAGTTTGAGTTGTGTCCCTCCCCAACTAAAAAAAAATCCAGTACCACCGAACATGACAGAATCCAGAGAGGGGGCCTTCAAATGGCAACTGGGTTAAAGTAAGGTCACCATGGCGGGCTCTGATCTAATAGGACTGGGGTCTTCAGAAGACACAGGACAGAGACACGTGTGGAGGGAAGAGCAGGTGGGGTACACAAGAAGAAGGTGGCCATCTGTAAGCCAAACTATTACCCAGCATCAGCTTATTTACTCACAGCAGTTTTTTAACCACCAACAACAAAATCCATGAGTGTTCATAAGTCCTTAGGATCCAGCAATTCCGCTCTGGCAGGGTATGTACTAGAACCAAAGCAAGATCTCAAAAGGGAAGGCTATAATACAGATGAGCCTTACGAGCAACAAGCCAGGGACACCAAGGTGGGTATTGTTTATTTCCACTTGTGGGGGGCAGCTGGAGGGCTCAGATTCCCAGAGGAATAAGCAGAAGAGTAGCCACCAGAAACCAAGGATGGGAAGGAAATGAGAAGTGAGTCAAGGAGTTAGAGATGTAAAGTTGGTTAAAGGAATTTCAGTTTTGCAAGAAGGCAAAGTTCTGAAGACCCTGTAATCATGTGGTTATACCTCTCACTTATTAAAATATTCCTCTCACTTAAATAAAAATATTCTATTTGGTTATTTTAAAATATTTATATTTGAAAGGCAGAGAGAGAGAGAGGAGAGAGCTTTCATGTGCTGCTTTGCCCTCCAAGTGGCCACCAACAGTCAAAGCTGAGCCAATCTGAAGCCAGGAGCCAGGAGATTCTTCAGGATCTCCTATGTGGGTGCAGGGGCCCATGGACTTCGGCCATCTTCCACTATTTTCCTGGGCACATTAGCAGGGAGCTGGATCAGAAGTAGAGCAGCCAGGAGTGAAAATGGTATTGGGATGCCAGCACAGCCAGCAGTAGTTTTATGTGCTAAGTGACAGTGCCAGGCCCCAATAAAAAATTTTTAAAGAATGTTCATAAGGTTAACAACATTCCTAGCAGCTCTGCTAATAAAACATGTTGGAGTCAGACACTCGTGAGGCACTAACACATGTTTTCAATCTTTTTCAAGATTCTGATGTGGAAACTATTATCTGTTTCACTGGAAGGTTAGAAAACTGAGGCCTGGAGAGAGTTTAAGTAGCTTTCTGAGTTGTCCTGCTGCTTGAGATCACGTGAGTGGAAGATTCTGTAGCTTGCCAAGTTGCTGGCAGTGACCTGGTAGGCAGTAAATGCATTACCTACACCACCAGAGCAAAGACTGCCATTGCTAACCTAAACCCAAGGATGCTTGGAGCTACCTGCAGACAGCCACGCCACCCAGGGAACCCCACAAGAGTTTAAAAGAAAACTCCATCTCCAAGGCTTAGGGGAACTGACAAAGCCGTCTGCATCCACTCTCACATTTAACCCCCTGTACCAGAGTGAGGCTCAGAGAAGGTCATGACCCCAGTGAGTACCAGAGCCAGCCCCCAAATCCAAACTAATCCAAAGTCAAGTCCATGACTGCAATCAGCCAGCGCTAGAGGACAGAACCAGGAACTTCATTTCCCCGCCTCTGCTGAGACACAGAGGCCCGGTCCTGCTTTCTATGTCTAAGGACCACGAGAAATGGGAAATCAGCATGAGGAGACAACACCCCAAGGCTGACACCAGCAAACTGCACACACACAGCCCGGCCATTTTTATTGGAGAGACAGAGAGAAAGATCTTCCATCTACTGGTTTACTCCCCAAGTAGCTGCAATCGCTGGAGCTGAACTGATCCAAAGCCTGGAGCCAGGAACCTCTTCTAGGTTTCCCAAGTGGGAGCAGAGAGCTGGATGGGCAGTAGAGCAGCTGGGACACAAACCGGAGCCCATATGGGCTGCCACTTGGAGGTGGAAGGTTAGCTTATTGAGCCCTTGCACCAGCCCCATATGTCACCTCTTACATAAGAACCACTCAACACCCACAGGACACTCTCCCCGTTTCCGAGGCCCCTGATATGGCATCAATAGCCATGTCTGTCCTCCACCACTCCTGTAGTCTGACAGCAAGCAGCCGGGTCCTCTCTTCTCCCCTCAGCCTGCAAAAAACTTTTTTCTCACTCTTCTTCTTCCCCTCCCTTGCCACATGGGTCTGCAGTCCCAGTCCCCATCCCCTCACCCTTGTAATGAACATTAAAAAAGTAATGATTTTATTATGAAAAAATATAAAGATTGGTAAATATAGATCTCTTCACTACTAGGGTAAAAAAAAAAAAAGAAAAGAAAAAGAATAACAGACTCCAAGTCCACAGTCAGACAGGCACCAAAGGCATCCTGCAGAGCCATGGAACTTACCACACCAGAGTTTGTGCATAGATCAGTTCTAGAACGTTCCTGGCAATGTCAAACTCCTGTAAGCCAAGACTCGTGATAAACCGCATTCCGATGATTCTGTAAAAACAACCAGAGGTTAGTGCCCAAACTATAAAGCCCTATGAGCAAAGGAGACCCTCACCAGTTTAGAGTCACAGTCATCAAAATGTTTTCCATAAAATAACTGGGTGGGGGGGGGGTTCAGGGGAGATGAAACTGACACAACGCAGTAAAGTAGGGGACTGCTAACGTGATCTTTGAAAAAATTCTAGAGTGGGTAGACATCTGGAACAGTGGTTACTTTGCTGCTTGGGGCATCAGTATGCCATATCAGGGTGCCTGAGTTCCAGTCCTGGTTCTACTTCTGATCCAGCTGCCAGCTCTGTGCACCCTAGGAAGCAGCAGGTGCTGGCTCCAGTCGCCATGTCCCTGTCCTCCATGTGGGAGACCAGGACTGAGTTTTGGGCTTCCGGCTTTAGTCCAAGTCCTGCTATTGTAGCTATCTGGAGAGTGAACCAGTGGAAGGAAGATCTTTCTCTGCTTCTTTCTGTTTCTGTGTGTGTATCTTTAAAATTAAACCATTTTTAAATCTCGAGAACATTTGTCACCTCTCTGCACCGGGTCCCCAAACCAGAGTCTTAAAACGACTACAAAAGAAATGTTTCCCTATTAAAAAAATTTTTTTTAATTTATTTGAGGGCCTGGCACAGTAGCCTAGCCAGCTCTCCCAGACCAACACAGCCTTACCTCCTTAGAAACTCTCCCAGCAAGGAATCTGCTACAGAGAACACGAAATCCATCAGAAGGAGCCGGTAGATTTCCTGGCCGATGAGGGTCTCCCAACACTGGAAGGCAGAGAGTCACCAGGTGGAAGGGGCTGTCATTCCAGCTCGATGCTCAGTTGTTTCTGGCTTCATGCAGGACTTGGCTGGGAGCTCAGTGCAACTGAGTCCCTGCACCCTCAAAGTAGATCCACATTCCCACAAAATGCAGTGAGCTTTGCTTTTAGGGCTGTTTACTTTTCATGTGCTCCTTCTATCACTAAGTCTTGCCTCCCACATGTACCCAGTTTCCCCTCTTGGAAGGTCTCACCTCTGGCTTTGCCCTCTGGATCCATTTCTCCAAGAGTGCTCGAGGCATCCTACGGAGAAGCTATGCTCAGAAGGCCTCCACTTTTGTTTTCTTATTTGAATGACATTATGAAGATCAGTTAATATCTCCTGGCTTAAGAAAGTTGTCTAGAGCTTTAGCCTCTAGGCTAGTGTAAATGAATAGTTTGAGTCAGTCAGTTCATGAAACTAAGGATGGCTAGATACTTCTGTAGGAAGTGTTATGAGCTGATTGGCCAGAAACTTTTAGATTTGGATAAAGGAGAGGGAAGTTTTAGGTGCACAGCCCAAAGATGGATGGATGGATGGATGGATGGATGGATGGATGGATGAACAGATAGAGAGATGGATGGATGGACAGACAGTTGCGGATAGGTTGTTGATAGATGGATGATGTAAAGGTGGGTGTGTCATGAATGGATGGATGAATGGGTGGGTGGGCAGCTTGTAGATGGATGGATAGATGGGGATAGCCTATAGACAGATGGATGTTATGGGTAGGTGGGTCATGAATGGATGGATGGATGGATGGATGGATGGATGGGTGGGTGGATGGATGGGCGGGTGGATGGGTGGATGGGTAGATAGGTGGGTGGGTAGATGGGTAGGCAGATGGTTTGATAATTACTGGCAGTTAGTGAGGGCATGTAGGGAGAAGGATGAGTGGATAAATGAACAGATGGATGGAATGGACACATGAGTGGAATGATATATGGTATCTATTCTAACCAGCCAAATTGGTTTGGAATCTTCAATAATTAAGGAGAGAAGGTGAAAGCACATGTTTTTGTAAGATGCTGGACTCTGCATGAAGCAATGTTCTTTTGATATCCAAAAACAAGAGAGAGGCTCCTGCTTCCCCAACTTCACCTGAAACCATGGGGCATTCCAGTGCCAGGGAGCTCAGGATGGGTACCAATCAAGGGGTACCCAGGCTACATGAAGGGCCCTTTCACAGAGGGCCCAGTAGCAAAAGTAGAGATCATCCCAACAAGGCCAGAGAGGTCAGCTTGTTGCTGAATCTTGGGGGAGACAGGGTCAGTCGCCCATTCTCTGAGACAAGAGCAGACAGACACTGTAGTTCTCTGAGACAGAGTAAGGGACAACCGAGGTTAGGGCACTCTTGTCAGGTGGTAAAGTCCAGCATTTCTGGGATTACAGAAAACACTCAATATCGAGACTTCAAAAGGACCTTGTCCCTAAAGGCCATAGCTGTTAGGATACAATAGCATCAGAATGATCACCCTGTATTGCAAGGCTCGGCACTGTGCTCCTCCTGCATATATACTGTTCCATCCTCACTTTATAGACCAGAAAATGGAGGCTTCAAGAGCACAGGTGACTGCAGATGACAGAGTTCGCCTTTAAGTCAGGGCTTCTTGACTCCAGGACCCAAGGTTTTACTGTGGAGACCCCTCCTGCCTCACGCTGCCTCCTTCCTTCAAGAGGTTAATGCCAAATGGGTGTTGGGGACTGATGGATTTGGTGAACCTTACTGTCTCCTGGTGATCAAACACCGAGCAACCAAACAGAGGGCAGATCAGGGAAATCTCACCTCCTCTCCAGACAGGGCCACGATGTTGAGCCAATAGTAACAAAGAATTCCAATGATGGACATTTTCAGGAAGATGTTTCTAAATAACACAAGAGAAAAGGGCTGTTGTAACTCCCACAGCCAGCCTTAAGGTTGTCTGGCACTGCCTCCGCTGGGGCGCCCAGCAGCATACACATCCCTGCCCTGTGCTAGGGTGGGGGATGTGGCTCCTACGGAGAAATGACAATGAGCAGCAGTCACACCTTGTGTCACCCTCCATCCGGTGCTGTCTTTGCTTGGGAAAGGCAATCAGGAATGTTTGGGGGCCACCGCCTTCTTACCCTGCATCCCTTAGAGACTGACAGAACTCTCCTGCTAACCCATACTGCCCCACATCACCTGGGCAACAGATAGACCTTGGTGCTCCCGGCTCCTGGGAGAAAAGGGTCATTTGCTACTGCAGAAGAACTAACCTAGTCTGGACCACACATTTCCTTTGGTTACACCTCCAAACCATCTGATTCACTTTCCATTATAGCAGCAAATTAATATAAAACTATACAATCAGGAAGGCAGCCAGGTGGAAAGAACAGCCAGTGCAGAGGCCTGGGGTGGGTATATTGTTAGAGGCATATTTGTAAACATTTAGGAGGCCACCGAAGGAGAGGAGTATCAGCAAGAAGGGAGGTAGAGAATGAGGTGGGAATGTGCGAGCCAGAGCTCAGAGGCCAAGGTAAAACAAGAGCTCTGGGACTGAGCAATCAATAAACCCAGCCAGCAGGGACCCATGGGTACCAGAACCACCATGGCCAGAAATCAGGGAGACAACAAGTCAGGAAGTAGAAGCACACCATTTGGGTAGTTTCAGGGTTAGTAGGTTTATCAGATCCCCAGGGTCACTTCTAGAATGTATGAAAATTCAGCGTCAAGGTTGTAGCAGGTTAAGTCACACCTACAATGCTGATATCCCTTTTTAGAGAGCTGGCTCTGAGTCCCAGCTTCTCTACTCCCAATCCAGCTCCCTGATAATGTGCCTGGGAAGATGATCCAAGTACCTGGGCCCTACCACCCATGTGGGAGACCCAGATGAAATCCGGGCTCCTGATGGTGGCCTAGGTCAATGCTGGCCATCACAGCCTTTTGGGGACTAGCAGATGTCAGATCTTTCTATGTCTCTCTGTGGCTTCACAGCTAAATATTAAAAAGAAAGAAAAAAAGAATGAATGAATGAATGAATATATATCTGGGACTGGGTGCAATGGCTCAATTGGCTCAATCCTCCATCTGCATGCACTGGGATCCCATATGTGTGTCAGTTCATGTCCTGGCTGCTCCACTCCCCATCCAGCTCCCTGTTTGTAATCTGGGAAAGAAGTATAGGCCCAAAGCCTTGGGACCCTGCACCTCCGTGGGAGACCCAGGAGAAGCTCCTGACTTCTGGCTTGGGATCGGCTCAGCTTTGGCCACATATAAACCAGCTGATGGAAGATCTTTCTGTCTCTCCCTCTTTCTGTAAAAAAAATCTACCTTTCCAAAAGAAAAATAAAAACCTTTTAAAAAATCTTTTAGAAAAGGAAAATAAAGAACATCTGTTGCCTTTGTGGGAACCACCAACAGGCACGCCTCCTGAGCTGATGCTTTTAAGCATCCAGTTATCCCTGTCTTGGGGGAAGGGCGGTGAACGACGTAAGTGCCCTCTTTCTCTTGGCTGGTGCCCCAGGTACCAGATCTTGCCATCTTGACCACTGGGAGCATTGGATGATATCAGTCCCCACATGGTCCTCAGGCAGAGCCTTTTGCAGTGCACTGCCTGCCCACT
This sequence comes from Ochotona curzoniae, assembly GCF_017591425.1. Lineage (NCBI taxonomy): Eukaryota > Metazoa > Chordata > Mammalia > Lagomorpha > Ochotonidae > Ochotona > Ochotona curzoniae. Next base: position 15,778,042 of record NW_024465421.1, on the reverse strand, counting down.
TGTGCCCATTACCCCTGAGGACACTGGTCACGCTCAGATGGCCAGTGGCTACCATGAGAGGTCATCACCCTTGACAGTGGCACTTCCCAGTGCTCTTTGGATCGCATGGCCATGAACCCTCCCCATGCAAATGCACTTTCCCCTTGAATCCCCTTCCTCAGCTAGCTCCACACAGTCAGAGGCCCGTATGGGTTGCAGCAGACACACGTACCGGATGAGGAGAGTGTAGACCTCATGCCGCGGCATCTCATAGCGCTCCACCAGCCTGAACATGGAGTAGAAGCGCGGCACCACCAGGTTGATGCAGGACACCACGAATGGCAGCAGCAGTACCGCCCAGGGGTTCCTGTGCGTCTTCAGGAACTGCAGGGGACACAGCACAGATGCCTGAGGTCGATCAGGTACTGCACCCTTCTCTGTGATGCCAAGACACCACAAGCAGCTCCTCTGGAGTGAACCATGAAGCTACCATTTATGGAGCACTGTGCCAAGCCAATGGGGGCTCAGAGAAGCAAAGACACAAACATGGATGTGGCAGATCGGCACCGAGGCGAAGGGAGTGTGCTGTACCGCTGTGTGAGGTCACAGCAGGTGCATCTCCTCCTGTGGTACTCAGCATCCTGATGTTGGGCTGTGCTTCTGTCAGGCATCCTTCCCCTGGTCTGGGGTAAGCGACTGCCATCTGGACTTCCCTGTCTCACATTCCTCCCCCGTCCCCCTCCAGGGTCCAAGCCTGCCTCTTGTATCCTTTGTGAGATCTAAAAATACCACTTGCACTTTGGGCAGGGGCTTTGGAGCCAGGGGAACCCCTTTCTCCTTACACTTTGACACAATAAGCTCTAAGGCCACACACTTTGTTCCTCTGAGCCTCCTGGAGGATGGGCAGATTACCAACCCACGGAGACCCTGCTCGAATTCCATACGGTCACAGAAGGCCCAGTCTGACCCTAGCATGCTAACTCACACAGCCAGGGTCTCATAAAGCTGTAGTGGCCTATGGATGACAACCACTAGAGTGTTGCAAAAAGCCCCGGATATTCCATTCCCACATGTTCTCCTCCTCAGATCCTCCCTCCACTCCAGCTGGGTGTGGGGAAAAGGCAGAGGACACAGAAGAAATTCAGAACGCTGTCTTCAAACCTGCACCTGCCTGGATATGTCTTGCATCCTGTGTAGGTAATGCCAGGCTCTGAGGGTGATGACTCAGTTTACCCATTTCAGGACAGATCTGATTATGGCTAATGGCAAACATTTAGATTAGATAATCCGACACCATGACAATGGCCGTGGTGGTAGGAGAGGCTTCTAGTGCCTTGATTTATCCATTAGACTGAGCATCTATATGTATCAGGTGTAAGGTCGGGTGCCTGGAAGAGCAAGATACAAAAGGAGGCACTTCAATGCCACTGCCACGTGGGACAAGTGCAAAGTCAGGAGCACCTCATCCATCTTGGTGAGGCTGGTGGTGATAACTAGAAAGGACCTCCTGGAGGAGGTGACACTCCTGATAAGATTTGGTGCAAGGGCAGATGAAGGGGAGTAGAGGGTGGAGAATGGACCACATATTCCCCACCTAGAGATGAGGAGCAGGACGCTGTTCTGAGACCCATGGGCATGTCAGTTAGCATTACTGGTGTTGGGTTGTAAAGCGTAACGAGGCTAGCAATGTGGTAGGGGTAGGATCATAAAAGATAGCTCTAGTGTGCTATGGAGGGTATATGAAATATGGACAGTGATGGAAACCACTGGAGAAAGTGACATAAAGAGACCTGTCTGTGACAACCTTGATACAATGGTCCACTCTGAGAGGCAGGAAAACAGCACTTTGTGCAGGCCACCCAGTTAAACCAGACTCGGAGTCCTCACCACCACAAACTTCTCTTTTACCATTCAGGGTGCCAGGCATGGCATTAGCCCTCCACATAATTTTTTCCAGCCCTGACCATACCCTTACACTGCCAAGTAAGACCATTCCCATTTTACAGATGGGAACTGCAGAGCTGTGTGAAGCACTTGCCGGAGTCCATGAGTCCCTAACATGACTCAGCACTGACTCTGAACAGGTGCTATGGGAAGCATGTGGGCTGGAAGGCAAGACATGAGAAATTGATCCAGGTCCATGGCTAAGGTTTGCACTTCTCCAGCCCAATGTGCTGCCCCGAGGAGTGCACAGGCAGTCACCCAAGGATCTTGTGGGAGAGGGAGATTCTGATCCCAGGGGCAGCGGGGGAGAGGCTGGCCCTTCTAACAAGCTTCTCACTGAGGCCCAGACCTCAAGCCAGGGTCCCTCTCACTCCAGCTCCACATTTCTGGAGCTGTTTCCTTGCTTACCTCTGAGTTGTACTCGGCCAGGTAGTAGACGGCCACGCAGCAGGCCACGGCCATGCCAGTGGAGACCACCCAGGCGACCACATGAGCAGAGAAGCGAGTCAGCTGCTGGTGAAACGTGAACCTGGCGTTCTCCTGTCGGATCTCAGACAGGTTCTCCTACAAGCACAGGGCATCAAGCTCAGCTGCAGCTCCCTGCCTCCCACACTGGTAGCCATGCTCCCCTGATGAACCCATACCGCACCCAGAGACACAAATCCAGTCTGGTCCACAGTGATGGATCTGGATAATAGGAGACCCTAGGGAGAATCCCCAAGCATCCCAGAACCCCTATTACCCACTTAGCTTCCTTTTCCAACTCAGAGGAACGCATGAGCCCATGGTCACCAAGTTCCTTCTGCAAGAAGCAGCTTGGCTGGGAACGACAGGGTAGTAAAGCAAGCTAATCCTCCACCTGCAGCAACAGCATCCTATGTGGGCACTGGTTCAACTGCTGCACTTCTGATCCAGCTCCATTCTACTGACCTGGGAAAGCAGTGGAGGATGGCCCAAGCCCTTGGATCCCTGCATCCACATGAGAGATCTGGAAGAGGCTCCTGACTCCCAGCTTTGGACCGGCCCAGATCTGGCCATGTGGCCATTTAGGAAGTGAACCAGCAGATAAAAGACCTCTCTCTCTGTCCCTCCATCTTTAAATAATTTTCATTTTCAAGTAGAAGAAATAAGATCTACAAAAAGCAGCAGCAGTAGCAGCCTGGTTATCCATACAGGGAAACAAGGTGAGCATGCCAGCTTTTTCGTGCAAGCTTTGTTATTCATACAGTCTACTTGCTCCTTCTATTAACTGAGTATGTTTGCACAGCGTCTGGCTTCTCCACCTCCCCACAGCTGGCACATGGGGCTCAGCAGTTTTGTGGAGCAGGGCTGTCCCACACATCCACTGGGATGCCAAACAGGATCTCTGGCTCCTACCCACCAGGTGGCTGCAATGCCATTTCCCCAAGGGTCACAATCAGAAATGGTCTCCAGACTCGGTCAAAAGTCTCTGAGAGGTCCATCATGACAGCTTAGCAGCTTAAGTCCTCACCTTGCATGTACCAGGATCTCATATGGATGCCGGTTCTAATCCCAGCAGCCCTGCTTCTCATCTAGCTCCCTGCTTGTGGCCTGGGAAAGCAGTTGAGTACAGCCCAAAGCCTTGGGACCCTGCACCCAAATGGGAGACCTAGAAGAAGCTCTGGGCTCCTGGTTTTGGATCAGATTGGCTCATCTCTGGCCATTGTGGTCACTTGGGGAGTGACTCAATGGATGGAAGATCTTCCTCTCTATCTCTCCTCCTCTCTGTATATCTGATTTTGCAATAAAAATAAACTGAAAATTTTTTAAAAGCCTGAGGCACAAGGTTGATCTGGGGTTGAAAACCACCACACCAGAACTGAATTTTCAACTCAGAATTTTGGGAACCAGGCACACATTTTGCTAGAAATTGCTGAGTTGGCTCTCAGGAAGTTGTGCTGCAATGTCTGGGGTTTGGCTTGTCTCTCAAAGTTTCACACACTGGAATTGCAGTCCCCAGAGTGTTGGCATTGAGGGGATACAATTGTTAAAGAGATGGACCCTAGTGGCCAGGCAAGCTCCACCCCATGGAGGGACAGATGCTGGACTCACAGAGCCAGTAGGTTTTTACAAGACATGGTCATTGTCCTTCGCACACCTCAATTTTTTTTTTAAAGATTTATTTAAAGACTCCTCAGTCTTGCTGTGACAAAGCCAGGGGCCAGGGGAGCCCTGCCTGGATACAAACATTATGTTGTTCGGCCTCTGCAGACTTACAAGCCACATCCACTCTTTCCTGCTAAAGCACCGGGCCTCCTACATTCTGTCGCAGCCACACAGACCATGACACATCCTCATCGCAAAGGCCCCAGGGGTCACGTGACGAGGCCCATTTCCCCTACAGCATCCCCAGGAATACCTGTCATAAGCATCATTCTCAGGGCAGTGATCAAACACCAGGAACTCCCAATTACTTTCAGGGAAGGTAGAGACGTCCCGGAGCAGCAAAGGGGAGCGGCCAGACAGAGGCAGGGGAGGCGAGGGCTCCTTACCCGGATCTCCGTGCTGAGATTCTTTTGCCTAAGCTTGACGGCCTTTTCGTGAGTGACGGTGAAGTCCCAGCAAAAGATGAGCTTTGCGATGCCTCTGGAGTAAATGTGAGGGTTGATGAAATTGTTCCGAAAATACTTGGCCATGCTGGAAAAGGTGGGAATCAAAAGACCACGGGTTATTGGGACAGACACTGGGGAGCGTGGGGATAAAGCACCATGCAGTCCTGTCAGTATCGGGCAAAGGTGACATGAAGGAGGCGGGGGGGCTCCAAGCTCTGCACCAGCTGGGAGATTCCATCCCTGGATTTGCCAACGGTGAGGTCTTTGTCCTGTTAACTCTTCTGGGCTTCTGTTTACATATCGGGGTAATGGGCATAACAAAGGTATCCACCTCATGGAGCTGTGAGTCATATCGGGTTCTTAAGACCACTGTAACAAATGACCACCAACATCATGGCCGGAAACAACACCCACTTTTTATCTCACCCTTATGGGGGTCAGAGGTTGGAAAGGGGGCCTCACAGGAAAGATCCAGCTTTCTGCAAATGCATATCCTGCAAGCTAGGCAGCAGGAGATGGTTCAGGTTCCTGGGTCCCTGCTCCCCATGAGGGTGACAACTTGGTCCAGCCCTGGCTGTTGTGGGCATTTGGGGAGTGAATCAGAGGACAGAAAATCTCTACCTCCTCTGCCTTTCATATTAAAAGTTTTTTTTTTCCAACATAAGTTACAAAGAGGTTACGCGGTTTGGTCCCAATGATGGATGTCTTGCTAAGGAGAGAAGAGAAAGAACAGGTGACAGACAACGGAAATGGCAATGGTTGGTGAGCCAAAGCCAGAGTCCTCGGAAGAACCCGCCCCTGCCAACACCTGGATCTGAGACTCCCATCTCCAGAGCTGTGAGCTGGCAAGTGTGCTGTGTGAGCTGTGCAGTGCATACATTTGCCACGCTGCTAGTCTGAGCTAGCAAATGAGCATGGAGGGCGGGCTTTTATTTCCATGTGGGTTTTTCATTCATATTTGCTTTCCGACGGACCGAGTTCTCTGAAAGCAAACCTCCCTTCCTCGCTCCCAAATGCCCACCTCGGGCAGCAGGGTGATAGGTCAGATAGCCATAGGAAGTGAAAGCTACAGAGAAGTAGTTCCCTGCGTTCCCTGGACATTGCTGGAATTAAAGAACAAATGAGTCTCAAAACTGGGACATCCAGGCATCCATACCTGAAGAGCAAGCTGAAGAAGCAGGTGATCAAACAGGCCCCGATGGTGAAGATGTAGGCCAGCGGCATGTTGTAGGAGACCCCGCCGTGCCCGTGCTGGATGGTGGAATTGGTATAATAGCCGTAGTACAGCACCGTGTCCTTAAAATAACCCTGACGGTGAGAAAGCAAGCCCTGGGTCAGGGGCAGTTCTTGAGCCTAAGATCAGCTGGGCTGATGTGTCTGCAAGAAGCGTGGGCCGGTGGGGTTAGACATTCAACTGGCCAAGAAAGGGGCGTTGCAGCCACCAGGGACACAGATGTTTTATTTTCAGGCTCACAGAGCCAGGAAGGAATCCCAATCCATCCATGTCACTTCCTGGTGGAGGGACCAGGGACAAACCAGAGCATCACTAGCTGCAGACCAGCACACTGCTATGTGGCTGTGTCACCTGTGACCCAGCAGGGCAACATGTTTACCAGGACACACATCACACCCTCAGATCTCTGTTTCAGTTTACAGTTTACAAATGAGAGCGCTCATGAGGAAGTGCTAAATCAGACAACGCCCCAGCGTCAAGAAGGAGCTGCCTAAGAGCAACTGGTCCAGTTTCCTATCTAAGCCAAGGTCAAGGGAAAGGGAGATCATCCTAGAGTAATAGAGACTGAATGTGGAAAATCAGATCCTGGTCTGAATACGCAAGCTGTGAAAGGCTTGGGGGAAAACAGAAAATTTGGATATAGCTGCATTTTAGATGACATTATTTTTATTTGTTTTATTAGAAGTGAGAACAATATTGTGATTGCAGGACAGTATTTAGAGAATATGATTTTTAAAAGAGATAGATTTAATTTTATTGGTAATAAAGATTTATGGAGAGAAGGAGATACAGAAAGATCATCCATCTGCTGATTCAATCCCCAAGTGGCCACAATTGTCAGAGCCGAGCCAATCTGAAGCCAGGAGTTTCTTCTGGGTCTCCCATAGAGGTGCAGAGTCCCAAAGTTTTGGGCCATCCTCTACTGGTTTCCCAGGCCACAAGCAGGGAGCTGGATCAAAAATGGAGGAGCTAGGACACAAACCAGCACCTATATGAGATGCTGGTGCCATAGGCAAAAGATTAACATGCTATGGGCCCGGCGCAGTGGCGCAAATGGTTAAGTCCTCGCCTTGCACGCCCGGGATCCCATATGGGCACCGGTTCTAATCCCGGCAGCCCTGCTTCCCTTCCAGCTCCCTGCCTGTGGCCTGGGAAAGCAGTCGAGAATGGCCCAAAGCTTTGGGAACCTGCACCCGTGTGGGAGACCCGGAAGAGGCTCCTGGCTTCGGATCGGCATAGTATCGGCCGTTGCGGCTCACTTGGGGAGTGAATCATCAGACGGAAGATCTTCCTCTCTGTCTCTCCTCTCTGTATATCCGCCTTTCCAATAAAAAAATAATAATAAAAACAAAAAGAAATTCCTTTAACTTTCATGTTTCACAAATGGTACCCTTCTTTGGTTTCTTCTTCAACCATTTCAATCTTAAAAAAAAAAAAAAATACTGGAACCTGAGCGATAGCCTAGTGGTGAGAGTCCTCAAATTGCATCTACTAGGATCCCATATGGGTGCTGGTTCGTGTCCCAGTGACTTTATGTCCCTTCCAACTCCCTGTTTGTGGCCTGGGAAAGCAGTAGAGGATGACCCAAAGCTATGGGACCCTGCGCTAATGTGTCTGGGAAAGCAGTGGCGGATGGCCTAAGTTCTTGGACCCCTGCATCCAATTGTGAGACCTGAACAGAGGCCTGGGCTCATGACTTCAGATTGTCCCAACCCTGGCCATTGAAGCCATTTGGGCCGTGAACTAACAAAAGATCTCTCTTTGTCTCTCTTCTCTAACTCTGCCTTTCAAATAAATAAATCTTTGTTTTAAGTCCAAGTTATATTGCAAAGCAAAAATTTGCAAAACAAGATTTATAACAATCCTACAATCTTTTCATTAAAAAAAAATTGGGTGCCAGCAGTGGTTCAACAGACTAATCCTCCTTTAAGGGCTGAGACCTCAAAGGAGTGCTGGTTCACATTCTGGCTGCACCACTTCCCATCCAGTTCCCTGCCTGTGGCCAAGGAAAGCAGTAGAGAATGGTCCAAAGCCTTGGGACCATAGGAGGCCCACAAGAAGGTCCTGGCTCCTGAGTTCAGATCAGCTCATTACCAGGTGTTGAGGCCATCTGGGGAGCAATAGTAGATGGAAGATCTTTCTCTCCATCTCTCCTTCTCTCATTAAATCAGCCTTTCTGATAAAAAGAAAACTTTTTAAAAAATACTGACCTATTATCTATGTATCAATCAACTATATATCTCTATTGATCTACTAACCCAATGATAGATCAATGCTTGTACAAGAAGAAAGAACAGTTTACAAAGAGATACCCCAAAATGAGGAGAGAAACCTGGGAAAAAAGAAACAGTGGGCTTTCTCTTAGTTCTCTTCACTAGTGGGGGTTTTTCAGAAACAGCATTGTATTATTTGCAAATTTGTTAAAAAGAAAGAAAACACAGATCTGTGGGGCACCAGCAGGAGAGGATGGTCACCACACACCGTTAGAAGGAAGGAGGAGAAACATGGACGACGTGTGGTCATTCGCCTTTTGTAAGAAGGAATGAAGGGATGTTGTATGTGTGATGAGATGTAGCTGCAGGTGCACAGAAGACAAACAACAGAACCTACCAACTGGTCACCTCTGGAGGCAGAGTGTTCTCGAGGCTGTGCTTATGTTACTTTGCAGGGAGGATATTTTAGATGTGCCTGCTCCCCATCAGCCAGCCTTTGGGTAAAATGATCGACCTGGGCAGGTGACCAGCACCAGGGCATGCCCCTAGCTTTCTGGAATGGTGGTCTCGGGTGGGGGACTCACCGCCCCCGTGAGGAATTCCAGCCCAGTGAACTGCAGGGTGTTCTTCTCAGCCACAGTGAACTGAGGGATTGTGAGGAAACTGAAGTTCAAGATGAAGGAGAAGATGTTGAACTTCAAGAGCCACCGCAGGAAGTTGAAATAGGATAGGACGCTCGTTCCGAATTTGCCTCCAATGACCTTGAGCGTCTTCTGCCACAAGCTGATGGAGTTGAGGAGCTCCGACAGGTTGCTCTTGGATCTCCGGTAACCCTGCAGTTGGGATGCAAAGCGGACGGTCTGATGGTCATTCAACAAACACTCTCAGAGTAGGTACCACAGGAACAAAATCGCCCACCAGTCCTGGAGCAGCATACTGTACAAGGCAGGCCAAGTGCACTTATGAAGGACATGTCACTGCATCCCCAGGGCCACACACCAGGTCAGCACTGTTACTACTGAAGAATGACTGAGCTGCTTGACTAATCCAGCAACTGCTTTCTCTCCTTCTCCCTTCCTTTCCACACACCTAAACTGACACAATGGCTTTGGGCCCTGAACTGTGGTTTTCCTTCAATACTCATTCCTCACCCTCCTCATTGTCATCCGCTTGCTGTACCCATTATATTGACCACAACAAAACTTAACTTACCAGAGAAAGGGAGTTCAGACATTGTGCACAGCAATTGAACTCAAGGACACGATTGGATTGCTTACTCTTCTCCTTGTCGACTGTTTTCCTGTGGGGAACAGCAGGAGAAAGTAAGAGCCAGCAAGACCAAAATTCCATCACTCAGAAAACAGCCACTGCATAACAACATGTACCCAAACCAACTTCCCTGAGGTGTGAAACCTCATCCTAGTTAGAAGAGAAAGACACAAGCATGACACACTCATAATGGAATGACCACATTGGGGAATATATTAGAAGACGGTTGGCACTTTAGGGAAGAAAATGGGTTTCCCCGAACCAGGTATGGAGATGGAACATGCTGGAAAATGTATCACTGTATTTAAAGTGATAGATTTAAAATGGTAGCTGAGCATCATTGTATATGAAAGTGAGGAGAGGGTCATTGTACGAATAAGGGAAGCCTGTTGCCAGGCATTGGCCAAAGCAAGGCCCCCAGTGGGTGGAGCAGAGCAGGAAGAAGGCCAGGATGGTCGGAGTGGAATGAGCAAAAGGAAAAGAGGGGGCCCAGGGCAATCAGGGGTCCCTGGAGGTCAGCAGTCCTCCAGCAGGGGACGAGCTCTCCTCCCAGAGGACCACTGGTAATGGCTGCAAACTCTGTTAGTTGTTAAACTGGTTGCTAAACAACATCCTACAAATGAATGCAACAGTATGAGCCAGGCCTCAAATGTCACCCGCCTGGAGGCTGAGAAATTGTGCTTTAGGCAACTATCCCAGGATGAATGGAGCCATGTCGAGTTTGAAATGGAAGAGCGTTTTGAGACACATACAGTCCCAGATGTGTCTTTACCCACCCTCACACCAAAAAAGTACATCCCGGCTTCCTGGGCCTCTCACAGCAACCTCCTCCTGTCTTCATTTGGCCTGATTTTCTTTCTGCCACTTGTAGGTTATTGGTTGACAAATCTATTTCACCAGGCACGCCTTGGGAAAAAAAATCCATCTTTTGCAATCTCAGAAAAACAGGAACTATCTGTTTGAACTATCTATTAGCAATTGCTAATCAAATCTACGTTTAAACTATTAGCAATTGCCATTGCCTTTACTCATCTCTGCCAACTACACCACAAATGACAGAAGGACAAAGATCATAGGACGAGCAATGGCGATCGCTAACACATGCCTCTCGTCTCTCGTGTTTTTGAATTCCTAGGCTTAGCCATCTGCTGAGGTCTTTGTGATGTGTTAAGTAAACTTCTGAGTAGTTTGAGATCAATGCTAAAGTTGCAAAGATGGTGCAGAGGGGCCCTTAGCCCTGTTGTACCTTGTCAACGTTGTCTGTTTCTTTTAAAGATTTATTTATTTTTATTGGAAAGGCAGATCAGATTTATGGAGAGAAGTAGACAGAGAGAAAAATCTTCCATTTACTGGTTCACACCCCAAGTGGCCACAACAGCTGGAGCTGAGCTGATCTGAAGCCAAGGAGCCAGGAGCTTTTTCTGGGTCTCCCACGCAGGTGCAGGGAGTCTGTCCCAGGTCACAAACAGGGAACTGGATGGGAAGTGGAGCAGCTGGGACATGAACTGACACCCATGGAATCCAGCACATATAAGGTGAGGATTTAGCCACCGAGCCATCACACCAGGCCTACATCGATCTAAATCTTCACATTCTGAGCTGAGGCGGGAGCAGAGGTATGGAATCTACAAGGAACCTAGGAAGGCAGAGAAACCTTGGACCCTACCTCAGGTTCCTCTTCTCATCCATGGTCCGTGGCTGGTTCCTAATGGTTTTAATTCTGTCTCTAGATGTCATGGGAATCAGAGATGCAATTAACTTTTGTCCTGCAGAAGAAAGTAAACAGGTTTATTATTTTTTTTTTAAACAGCATCATCACATTTTAAAATATAGTGCTGAAGTTAGAGAATGTTCTCCTAAAAGCACATTAAAAAAAAATAGGTCCAAATTCCAAAGATCACACTTGCTCCCCTCTCCCTGTACCCCGATTTAACCTAAGAGACAGGAATGTCCACAAAAACTTGAGTGATGTCGACAAGATCTTGTCTACTCGGCAGCTTCCTTTTCCTCTTTCATCTCGGTACCCCAATTCATTTTCTGAACTCCAGGCCCAAGAACCTTCCCTTCTTTGCCTGACCATTACTGGATGCTTTCGCCCTTCCCAACAGGTGTATTGTTCTTCCTCACACTGCTCCATTGACTCAGAGTCACATCTGTGTGTCAGGGTGGCAAAGACTGTGTGGGGCAGGCAGTTCCTAGTAAGCTGTCAGCCCCAGTTCTCCCTTGCAAGTGGCTAGATCAGTGGACACAATGCCAACCTGTGCTCTCAGAGGGGGTGATACACTGAGGTTCTTGGAGAAGGTTGACTGCATGTGATGGCTGGAGCTGCTGCCACCATCTCAGGTGGCAGAGGGTTAAAACAGTGGGATGGCACTGACTCCAGTACTTGGGTCCCAGCCGTGCACGAGGGAGATCTGGACTGAGTTCCATATTCCTGACGTTGGCCTTGGCCCAGCCCTTACCGTTGCAGTAATTTCAGGAGTAAGGCAGCAGAGCGGAGATCTTTGTGTGTCTATCTTTCTATTTATCTATCTACCTATCTATTCCTGTGTGTGTGCATACACTTACCTCTTTCAAGTAAATAAATAAAATTTTAAAGTGATGTGGCTAATGGGCTTGGGAATCAGGCAGAACCACATGTGGGTCCCAGCTCTCCCAGATGCCTGAATTCCCCTGAATCTCAACTTGCTCATGCCTCAAAGAGAAATGCCTGTCTCAAAGGTGTGGTGTTTGAGGTGTAAATAAAGCCAAAGTACCTGGTTCACATAAAAGGGATGCCAGTTGGACATCTGATGTAGTGGTTAGATGCTACCTAGGGCATCCACATGAGATTATCTGTATTCAAGTCCTGGCTCTGCTGTTGATCCCAGCTTTGTGACAGCAGGAGGTAGCAAGTCATGGCTCAAGTCCTCTGGGTCGCTGCCACCTACATGGGAATCCCATCCAGAGTCCGAGTCCTCCCGGGTTCAGCCTGGCCCAGTCCTGGCTGTTGCAAGCATTTGGGGAGTGAATCAGAAGTCAGGAGATCTGTATCCCTCTGTCCTTCTGTCTCACTGCCTTTCAAGTAGCAAAAAAACAAATTTAAAAATTATTTTCTAAACAACGTAGAGGCCCTATGGATAACTTGCAAAGCTTCCCGGCTCTCTTGCTATGTCCCATTCCCTGGTGTCCGTCTACCTTGAACGGTTTCATGGGAAGCACAAGGACCATCCAAGCCCAGGCATTCTGGGCCAGGCAGCATCTGAGACATGGATTCATGTGAACATGCTGAGACTCGCATTAAGTGCCGTCCCTTTCTGTCATTCCTGCTGCCGCACAGATGCGGGTCCAGCCCGTCGGCATCAGATGCTGAGGAAACCACGCTGAAGCTGGGCTTGACCGGGGCCCTTTCTGGGGAAATCTGATTTGTGGATGAATGGCTCTGGACCCCAGTGGGAACATTTTCCACCTCTACAGCAATGTCATTCACTTGGTCATCCGATAGCATCGCTCCCTCGTTCACCGTGGCGGGGATCCCCAGACCTCACAACTGGGTCACATCAGCTTTGTGGCTACTTGCCCCGGAGAAAGCAACGACAATCGCAAAGGGATGCACCATTCACATTTGGTTATCGGTCAAGGTGAGCCTGCCTGGGCCTGCCCCAGCCAAACCACAACATAGTGCCTGCCTGTCTCAACAAGGAGGTATGTTTCCCTGCAGAGAATTCTGTCTTGGTAGCTAGGTAAGAAATTGGCGACGGAACCCTTCATTACAGACAAGAGAATTCTAGAAACAGAAGACGGAGCTTCCCTTACAGGACTCAGAACCCAGGGGCAAGGTTTTAAGTGACCGTCTCTGGCCTAGAACTTGGCAGACATAACTTCAAGTGTGCCCAGACACCTAGGTGGGTCGCTCGTGTTACAATGATTATCCTTGCAACACACATCTCCCTTTGTACTCAGATCAGCAGATGCTCCATTGCCAGTTTGAACACACAACTCATTCTCGATTCTCCCAGCTTCCTTTGCAGCTAAAGGTGATCTTGTGATGTGGTTTTAGCCAATGAGACACATGGTTTTCAGAAATACTCTTTAAATAAGGGAGCCAGTCTGCCTGGGTCCACCTTTCACTCTTTTCCATTCACCTGTGTGCCTGGAGGCAGCCTTTTGAAATAAAGATGAATATTCACCTGCCAAAGATGGCAGAGAAAGAAGCTAGAGAGGTCTAGGCACTTGGTATTTTGTCCTCTGAGTGCCTACATCCCATACTGGAGTACATGGTTCAAGGCCCAGTTCCACTTCTGATCTACTTTCTTGCTAATGCACAACTCAGAAGGCAGGCGCCGATTCCAGTCCCTTGCTTCCCTGCCACTCATGTGGGAGCGAGCCAGGTGCAGTCCCTGGATCCTGGGTTCAACCTGATCGAGCCCTAATTATTGTGGGCATTTGGAGAGTAAACCAAAGGGGAAGGTTTTTCTCTCTGTTTCTCACTCTCAAAGTTAAAAATTTTTAAATGTTTTAAATGATAAGTACAAAGAAGCTAGGGAAGGATCTTCAGTCCCTCAGTGCTTGGTGGCCAGCACTGCCGTATCACCTACAGACCTCCACCCTCCTTATTACGAGAGAAAAACCATTCCGCTTCACTACCAAGACTCTGTTCTGTTTCAATGCCAGACACTTGAACACAATTTGCTCCTAGAAGCTGCCTAGGACAAGGTGTTTGTTTAATAGTTTGGGAAATAAAGGTGCAGAGAGACGAACTGACCTTCTCTCCACCCGCTCCCTGGCCATCACAGTGTCACAGAAAGGCAAGATTGGACTAAAACTCAAACATTCTCTCCCCCAAAAATGACAATCAACAGAAACAACCCCCATTCTTACTGTGCGGGAAGTACTTCAAGTAGAGAATATCCTTTATTTTCATCATCACTCTGTAAAGTATATATGTGTCTCAGCCCCATTTTAGAGCTAAGAAAACAGGCTCAGTGAAGGAATTATTCTAAGAAAATGAAACCATCAAGAATAGAACTTGGGGGGTGGTTGGGATTAGAGCCAAGTAGGTCTGAACCCCAAAGCAGGAGCTCAAAATCATCTCACCCTGGTGCTCGCCCCCATTTTAACAGGAGGCTGATGTATCATTCATTTATGAATGAATGAATGCCCATTGAGATCAGGCGCGTTCAGGGTGGTATGGCCGTAGACGCCACACTGAATGCCCATTGAGTATCTACTGTGTTCCAGGAATCCCCTGGGCTGTAAGTGAATCCACCAAAGCCATGCCTTCCCATGCAGCTAGCTTTTCAGCCATTAACTGCCTGAGATTTGAAAATGAGAACCTAGTAAGGCGAAGTGAAAAAGCCAGTTTCCTTATGGGGGTCTCTATTTCTTCCCTCTCTTTCTGGGAGACTCCTGGGCCACCAGGGTCCCCAAACTTGGTAAGGCCAAAAAGGGCAGTTTAGGGAGGGACCCATCAAGCCTTTTCCTTTCCCCACATCCCTGAAATCATTGTCTGTTCCAGCAAGGACCCAAAGGAAAACAGAATCATATGTTGCCTTGTGGTCTTCCCTCCTAGTAGCAAGGTTAAACTCATGTGAAAGATGCACACATCTGCCAGGAAAGCACTTGACAGATAACACGATGGCTATCCAACGGGCCGCTGGGCTGGAAGGTGAGAGGCATTTGTTGTTAATATGGATGACTTCCTTATTGTCTGCAGACTTGTTTTCTGTTTCCAGCACACCCTAACCTCTCTTCTCTGTTGCCTTTTGGTTCTCAGCCTCTGCCTCTGACCAGATCTCCATCACTGCACATAGCGATCCTTAGCAAGCTTTCTGAGCCTGCTGGCTTTCACCAAAGGCACCGTTCACAGCCTGCCCTCATAGTAACTGCCTGAGTATTCACAAAAGTGGTGATGAACACACTTCAAGTTCGCCAACACAGACATGAATTAACTCCAAGATGGACAGGCTACTCAATCCTGTCTCCTGTGGCAAAAATGACCAACCTGAGTACAGGCACGCACTGCAAATACACTGGGCAGCACCTTCTCTCGCCCTGAAGGGCAGGCCAAGCAGAAAGGTGAGCTCATCGAAAGAGGCACCTAAGCTGAAGTGTAGACTCTATATAGGGAGACAAAGGTCAGCTTTAAAGAGAAGCTGAGTCAAGCACAATGGGTGCAAAACCCTAGTGCCTAGGTGATCCCTAGGCCCTGGCGTTAGAACCAGGCCCTGGATAGACTCAGAAGCCCTGATTTCTGTAATGCATTCAATAGATTAACTCATCCAGTAGCTCTGAATTATCTACTCCGGACTAGCCACTGGAGAGTATTTCTACTTCCAATTTCCTATGTTTTCCCCATCTCCTTCAGTTACAGTTTGGAACTGGTTTGAGTGTCCCCCAAAGGTTCAAGTGCTGGAAGTTTGGCTCTCGGGATGCTAATGTCAAGAGGTGGTGGAACCTTTAAGAAGAGGGGCTTTGTCATTGAGGATGCCACACTCAGAGGGATTAATGTAGTTCTGTCTGAACCCTGGTTATTTCCTGAAAGAATGAGTTGTTAAGAAAAAAATATATATAAGTTTGGTGTAGGTGTTGTGCAGTGGATTAATCTGCTGCTGGAATTGCCCATATCCGTATCAGCATGCCTGGTTGGTCCCAGCCTCTCCAAGCTTCCAATTCAGCTTCCAGGTAATGCACTTGGGAAGCAGAACTGATGATCCAAGTACTTGTGCTTCTGCCACACACAAGATATCAAGTTAGAGTTCTTGGCTCCTGGCTTCTGCATGGCTCAGTCCGAGCTGTTGTAGGCATTTGGGAAGTGAACCAGCAGACAGAAGATCAATAAATCAATCAGTCAGTCAATCGATTGATCAATCTCTCCTTCCCTCCGTTCTTTCTTCCCTCCCCCTCTCCCTTTCCATTTCCACTTCTGTCTCTCTGAAATACAGGATGACAGAGACAAGAGAGACAAAAGGAGAAAGAGATTCTTCCAGCCAGTGGTTCACTCCCAAATAACTGCAATGATCAGAGCTGGAACAGACCAAAGCAAGAAGCTTGTAATTCCACTCCCACATGCAGGGCAAGCATGCAATCACTTCTACTACTTTCCCAGGCACATTAGCAGAGAGCTGGATCACAAGTGGAGCAGTGGGGACTGGAATCATTATTCAGCTACGTGATGCCAGGGTCAGCGTTGCTAGCGGCAGGGAGCTTAGGCAGCTGTGCTACCATGCAGGCCTTAAATAGACAAACCCTAAAATAACTCAAGCCTGTTTCTCAACTCACCAGGTGACTGCTCTCTTCCTATCTCATAAGCTCCCATCGTGAGATCATCTACCTCCTTGTGATATAGCCAAAAGACCCTCAGACACAGGCTGAACTGAAGGGGCCACCCACTCTTGGACTTTGAGCCTCCCAAAATAGCAGTTAAAGAAACGTTTCTTTATAAAAATACCCAGCCTCAGATATTTTGTAATTGCCACAGAAAACAGACTAGGAGAACTTTTCACCTTTGAGACCATAAGTTTTCTTGGGTCAATGCCCATTTGAATAAAGATTCTATCATTCGCAATGAGAAAATTGCTAACGAAGTCACTTCAGTACCCCTAAAAGAATTAACTGTATATCTCAAAGCAAACCTCTTTATGAAAAACCAATTTAGTATCAACTGTATCCACTGCCACATCAGAAGCCAACATGGAGTGAAACACTGGACAGAAGATCTTCCTCTCTGTCTCTCCTCCTCTCTGTATATCTGACTTTGCAATACAAATAAATCTTAAATTTAAAAAAAACCTGCAAAGTTTGCATTGCCTTGGACAGGTGCCTTCTCCATAGTGACTCTAGGGTCCTCGTCCCCTAGGACTCACCTTGGGGTGACTTGCACCAGTCAGATCCAGTCAGCGGTGGGTTTCCATAAGCACAGAGGGGGCTACCTTCACCCACAAAAGCAGTATTCACTGGAAGAAAAGGAAAGGACACATGGCAAATAAAGCCCACCATACGAGATATGACCAACCACATTATAATTACCATGTGTCAATAATGCTTAGTAATGGTTCACAAGAAAATGATACCTTCTCTTCGAGATTCTTACAAATGATTAAGATCTTAGGTGGAAAAAATGCTTCTACAAATAATCAGCCAGGATCCATGATTTTTATTTGTCCACAGGCCACAGGTGAAAACTCTTACACCGAGGCCCAGGACACACTTCTACATGCATAACTGAAAACCAAGTTTCACAAAATAATGCTTTGTCTGACTCTGTAAACTTCTCTCTGACATAGTCTTTCTCTATTACATTACTTTCTATTTAATTTATTTAATGTTATTAATCGTTAAATCTATTACATTTTAAACTTTCATTTTGTAGCTTGTCATTGAGTTGCAACTCAGAGTTTGAAATGTGCTTGTGCATGTGAGTTCAAAGGTTCCCTTTAGCTCTAAGTATTTTATGATGGCCCCAGGATAAATTTGAAATATGGTATAATTTCCTTGGAGACAGAGTTCATTCTCATTTTCCACAGGACACAGTCATATACTAATACATTTTAATTCATGTTAATAATATAATCCATGTTAAACATTAAACCACAAACTTGAGAAAAAATGGAGCACACTTTGATGGGGACAGTGCTTTGTTGATGTGCCAAATGCAGATATAAGCCACCGGTACCAATAACCTGGAGGGCACTGTGTGGCTAAGCTGGGTGCAATTGTATTTCTCACCTACAATCTGCAAATGATGTCGGGAATAGCCAGATGGAGCTAACCTATGTATCCCACACACCCCGTCTCCCCCTTGCCTTCTTCAAATTCTTCTTGATCAAGGTGGATCAATTCTCCATCTACATCTGTTCTTAATGGCACCCTTCCTCCCTTCTCTGACCCCCATAGACTCTACATTTCCCTAACATAGCCAGGATTTGTTTTTCTCCTATGTAATGAACTGGCTTCCCTGACATGACAAGGAAGGGCAAGAAAGGTAAGAGCTGGGTTGAATTTCCTTTGCCTCCCATAGCGGAGTCACTTACCTTTACTCACAATGCATTTAGGCCCCTTCTGCATGAGGCCCACTTACTATCCTGTTTCTCTGCTATGTTGAGCCTAGGGGGGGCCCGCACCAGAAGTTAAACAAACAAGGTCATCTGATCTTGGACTGGCACCCTGAAAACTGTGCGCTAACAAAATCTTCTTTTTCTATAAAGTGCCCGGATTCGGCTACTTAACTATAGCAACAAAAAAATATGGATTAATATATAGAGGATGTCACATTTTACATGTCTAACTTTGGGGCTGGTGGTGCAGTATATTCATGGTAAGTCATGACTATATCCAATATGATGGCTGGTTCAATCTTGGCTGTTCAACTTCCAATATAGCTCCCTGCTGATGTGCCTGGGGAAAACAGTAGAAGATAATGCAAGTCCCTGGGCCCCTGTCACCCATGCAGGAAACTCAGGAGTTCTAGATTCAGCCTGACTCAGCCTCAAATACTGCAGCCATCTGCACATTTGCAAAATGAACCAGCAGACAGAAGTGTGTGCGCTCTCTAACTCTGACTTTCAAATAAGTCTTCCTTTAAAAACATCTGACTTAATTTGGAAACACAGGATCTCATCTCCTTGAAGCCATACTTCCACGGAACCAAGGTGGACCAGCCATCTCAGCTATACACAGGTGCAGACCTTGATTTTCCATAACCCTGGCCTTCTCTGATACCTGATGACACTTGATTTCTCTAGACACTGAGTTCTCAACTTTTGTATCTAATGAGGTGCTTGAGGGGAGAACAGACCCATTCTTCTATTTTATGATGCCTTAACAATGACACACCTGCATCTACTGGATTTTAATTCCCCCCAACCCAGGATATGATCCCATTCTTGACAAATGCTTTACCATAGCCACTTCCAGGAGCACCCAGTAGGAGGCCATCCAGACTTGCCGTTCCCACAGCTACCATTTCAACAGTGTCAGGATAATCTTCATGGTTTCCACCAACCATGCCCAAGGGGCCATTACCACTGCAATGAAAAGAGGGCTGAATTGAAGATGTTCTGATGAGCACCTCAACTTCCCAAAAGGATAGATCACTACCCACCCACTAATGTGATGAGAGTCCATTCATCCATCATTCATATATTGATTTCTTCCATCCATTTATGTATATTCATTCACCCATTCATCTGTCTATTCATCCATTCATTCACCCTTCTATTCCTCCATCAGACAGCCATCCATTTGCTTATCTTTTCATCCCACAAATGCTGACATTCAGTCAGCTATGGGTTATGTCTGGGTTAGTGATGACAATACAAGGGCATCTTCCTTGCAGGAATGCCTGATGACACAATCTTGCACAGCATCTTAGACACAGCTGTGAGCGGTTAGAAGTAGAAACTGATGAGGATCAGAAGACAGGCTCAAGTTCAGAGGAAGGAGAGAAGATTTTATTTTGGGGAAAATCTACATGGAAAATAAATATTTGGAAATTTGAAGGATAAATCCGCATCCCAAGGATGAACAATAGCACCAAAAAAGGACAGAAAATACAGAAAAGAGAAAGAGAATGCTATGAAATCCAATTAATTTTTTCCTCAATTTCTTTTAAAATTTATTTATTCTTCTCAGAAAGTGAGATTTACAGAGAAGGACATACAGAGAGAAGAATCTTGCATCTGCTGATTCACTCCCCAAGTGGCCACAATGGCCACAGTTGAGCCAATCCAAAGCCAGGAGCTTTCTTGAGGTCTCCCATGTGGGTGCAGGGCCCCAAGGCTTTGGGCTGTCCTCCACTACTTTCCCAGGCCACAAGCAGGGAGCTGGATGGGAAATGGAGAAGTGGAGCAGCCAGGATATGAACCAGCATCCATATGGGATCCTGCCACATGCAAGGTGAGGACTTTAGCCACTAGGGTACCACACCAGGCCCAATTCCCCATTGGGGAATGAACCATCACATGGAAGGTCTCTGTCTCTTCTCTAACTCTGCCTTTCCAATAAAAATAAATACTTTTTTTAGTGCAGATGATAATAAATCAAATCTGCAGTAATGTTTATATAAAAAGTAATCAGTTGTGGTGACAATTTTTGAAAGGCAGATTTACAAAGAGAAGGAGAGACAAAGATCTTCCTTCCACTGGTCACTCCCCAAATGGCCACAACGGACAGACTTGATCAGATCCGAAGCCAGGATCCAGGAACTTCTTTCAGGTTTCCACATGGATGCAGGGGCCCAAGGGTTAGAGCTGTCCTCTGCTGCTTTTCCAGGCTACCAGCCGGGAGCTGGATCAGAAATGGAACAGCTGGGACTATAGCAGGTGCCCATATATGTGGGATAACAGCACTTCAGGCAGAGTATTAGCTTGCTGAGCCACCACACTGGCCCCTGAACCCAAATCTTATATCCTTGTTCCCAGAGATATTTTCAAGCCACCATGTTTATAAAATCATAAATATTACTCTTAGAAACAATAAATGGGGGCCTGGTGACTAAATCCTCACCTCGCATGTGCCAGAATCCCATATGGGTGCCAATTTGTGTCCTACCTGCTTCACTTCCCATCCAGATCCCTGCTTACGACCTGGGAAAACAGTAGAGGATGGACCAAAGCCTTGAGGTCCTGCACCTGTATGGGAGATCTGGAAGAAGCTCCTGGTTCCTGGCTACAGATTCTGCTCAGCTCTGGTCACTGCAGCCACTTGGGGAGTGAACCAGGCAATGGAAGATCTTTCTGTCTCTTTCTTTCTGTAAATCTGTCTTTCCAATTTAAAAAAAAAAGGTAAATGCAAAATAAGGCTTGTAATGGTTAAAACTTCAAGTGGTGGAGGCAGACATTTGATAGCAGTCAAAGCACCAAGTAGAATACCCACACTCATATTAGATCACTTAGCTTTGAGTCCTGGCTCTGCTCCCAACTCTAGTTCCTGCTAATCTGTATCCTGGAAAGCAGCCATGAGAGTTCAAGCACTTGGCTATCTGCAAGCCACATAGGAGACCCAAACTGAGTTCCTGCTTCCTGACTTCACCCTGGGCATTTATATAGAGGGGAGTGATCAGCAGATGGAAGAGCTCTTTAAATCCATCTCTGTGTCTGTGCACTTCAAATAAAATGAAAATAAATAAAATTTTAAGTGGTCTCAAAGGAATATCAACGCTAGCCAAAAGATAATGAACATAATTAGATGAAAACAAAAAATGCAGAATCAAAGTCAGTGTGGCGACATAGCAAGTTAAGCCTCTACCTGTGGCACCAGCATCCCATACGGGTACCAGTTTGTGTCCCAGCTGCTGCTTTTCTAATCCAGCTGCCTGTTAAAAGCCTGGGAAAGCAATGGAGTTTGGCTCAGCTCCTTGGGCCCAGGCTCCTGGCTTCACATCTGCCCATTTGGGCAATGAAGCAGCAGATGGAAGGTCTCTCTTCATCTCTGCTCTTTTCTCTGTAACTCTGCCTTTCCAATAAAAATTTAAAAATATATATAAGTACAGAATATCAATGAATCAAAATTGTAGTAATGTTTATATGAAAAATAATCAGTTGTGGTGACAAATTAATTTTGGAAAAATAAAACACGAAAGTACAAACTGAGGAATTAAACTGATTTCAAGGAGTTAGATCTTAAAAAAATTCTTGATAGAATTCATGACTTGGATGTAATTCTGTTTGGGATGTTTGCATTCATGACGGTCAAATCTTCACTCAATGTCATTGGCAATCCAGCAGCTTCAGCATCATGTAGATTTTACAGGAAGTGGATGAGGAAGAGACAGGAAAGTGGGGAGGGGGTCCAAGCAAGAGAGGATGGAAGACAAGGCTTAGCTAAGGGCTTGAAGCCTGAGGCTGAGTCCATGGCCCAGGTGAGCCATGGATACCACAGTTTGACCACACCTGCTGGATATGGAAGTCATCATGTGTCCCTAACAAAAACCATACCAATCAAATTCTATTGATTTGATGATGACACAGTCCAAACTGATGAGATGCCTGAACGTACCGTCTGCTTGCTTCCAGGCTTTCAGAAGTGCCATAATGATGACCATCTTCAGCACCTGGGTAATCAGGGTTTCCCCAAAAGTCTGGAGAGTTCTGGAAATTCTCAGCACCATGAGAGTCTGGTTCCCCGAAGAAGTGTGAAGAACGGGGTTCAGTCTCAGCCCCTGGATAATCAGGTTGTCCCAGAAGCGATTCTGTATACGGGCTGACTCTGGAATGAGCATAGTGTAAATTCCTTCTGGAGCCTGGAAGGTTGGAACTGGCTCTGGGGCCCGGAGAGCTGAAGGTGCCCTGGGCCCCAGGGTAGTCTGGTTCTCCCAGGGAGTCAAGGTAATCTGGGCTTGTTCTAGAGCCTTTGTAGTTTCCACTGTTTCTGGAACCTGTGAAATTGGGATTTCGCTGAGCTCCACCATATCCTGACCGTTGAGGCGAGTCTGGGTGGTACGGACTGTTCTCAGAGGCAATGTAATCAGGCTCAGGCAGAGCTCTAGGATACTCTGGACTTGCTCTGGAACCTGCAGAGAAGGAAGTATTCCTGGAACTGGGATAATCTAAAATATTCGGAGGATCTTGAAAACCTGGAGAATCCTGAGTGTTTGAAAGCCCCCTCCTGTGGTTCTGAGAGCCTGCGTAGGGAGGGTAACCTGAATCCTCCTCATAGCTTCTATTCCTGTAGTAGGCAGACATGTTGGAGCAGATTCTTTATCTGTCTTGGAGTATTAAAATATTCCCACATTTGCAGTTATTCAGAGGTCTTTACATTTAACCTGAAAATACAAAAAAAGAAAAGTCAGGTTTTTCTTTTCTGCAGACATTGCTGGTTGTCTTCCAGGATCTGTTCTTCTCTCTCCCATCATTGTATCCAGAGCCGCCCAGACTGAACTATAATTTCCCAGCCTCCCTTGCACCCAGTACTGGTTCTAAGAGTGGTCACTACAATGCAGGAGAGGCAATAGACTTCCAGGCTGTGCTGTTCACAGAAAAGAGTTTGCCCTCCCTTTCTCAGTCTCCCTACTTCCCATTGGCTGGATTGGGGAACCAATGGTGCTCCATTTCATGCTATACATAACCCCTTCCCCACACAGGGTTGGTGTTAAAACAGATAGAAGGAACCTGGGTTCCTGATAACTTTCCAGAGTTCCCTGCTAATGGCCTGGGAAAGGAGAGGAGGATGGCCCAAGGCCGTGATCCTCTGCACCCAACGTGGGAGACCTAGAAGAAGCTCCTGATTCCCAGCTTTGGACTAGCTCAGCTCTGGCTGTTATAGCCGCTTAAAGAGTGAACCAGCAAAAGGAAGCTCTCTCATGTCAACCCAGACTATTATGGAGGAGAGATATAATCCCATTCTCCTTAAACCACTGTTTTTTTTACTGGAAAGAACAAGGCCCTTTTGTAAATGTTGATGACACTACAGTTCTAGGGCTCAGAGGGTAAAGTAGAATGAGTGGGAAAAGTTCATGCAAATAAAGCAAGGAGAAAATTGCTCCAACCCCTTCTAGCTTGAAAACACAACTTCATGAGTTCTGTGAGGTCTACAATACAGATTTGGTGACTTTCAAATCAGAAGCGATGTGGTTTTGCTATCTATGCTTCCTGGATATCTTGTGGTGACTCGTTTATTACTCATTTCCCCTTTTGTTATTGATGCTCTGGTTTTCCTTTGGCCATCTTCTCTGACCTCACTCATAGTCCCAATGATACAGACAGGGCTAACCAACTCTAGGATGGCCATGTGGCCCAGGCCTGGTCATTCAATGTCCAGAATCCCCATGGCCATGGGGTCTGGCTCAGGGATGAGCACAAAACCCAAGTCTGTCTTCAAGAACTGAAATGAGGTTTCTGCCATTTAACTAGGACTGCTAAGAGTTGGACCTGCTATGGTGGCCTCAGTGGGAATAGAGAAAAAGTTAATCAGCCAGAGAGAAAAGTTCAAGGAAGACTGAATGGGGTTTATTTACTGATCTAACACGGGAGGGGTGGAAAGTAAGGATTGCAAAAGGCAAACACAGCTCCACTGTCTCAAGCAGCAGGATTGGCTGAATGGTGGCGGGTTTGACAGACGGAAGTAGAACATTTTCAAGCTCCAGCTGGCCTTTGCAAATTTATCTCTGTGTCAACAGGGCTCAACTTTTTGAGTCATCAAGCTGAAGACAATATTAACTTTCTATCAGAATGCTCATTGCCCAACTCAGTTCTATATTTTTCAGCACAGCGGAAGTCTGTTTTCTTTATTCTGACCTTGGCCAGCACCCATTTATTTATTTATTTTTAATAAAGACACTTTTTGTATTACCTCCCCTTTGGTTTGTATGGGCAAGGTGTGATTTACAATCCAATCAGAATTGTGTCCCTTTTCTGGCTACTGGGATTGGATCACACAACCCAGTCAAAGCCAGTAACAGTCAATTCTGAGTGTTTCATCAGAATCATAGGAAAGAGGGAAGCTTTGTCTCTGCAGGACTTGTCATTACAAAGCTTATGCCCAAAGCTGCCAATGATCACCAATGCCTACAACTAATGCCATCAGAGAGGAAAACACAGCCAAGATACCTCATCAAAGCACCTGACTCAGCTGTGCCTGAAACCAGAAATCACTAGGTATTCGAACAATCATATTCTCTTTTTCATTTCAGCTAGTTTGAATTGAGTTTCTGTCCTTAACAGATTGTAGAGAATTCTAGTACTTGGAGTTACATCAACCAGAACATCTGTACAAATGGACACTACTCACTGGGGCCAGCACCCTGGTGTAGCACATTAAACCTCTACCTCTGGTGCTAGCATCCCATATGAGCGTTGGCTTGAGTTCTGGTGGATCTACTTCTGATCCAGCTTCCTGGGAAGGAAGTAGGGGGGTGACCCAAGGCCCTTGTCCCCTGCACCCACATGAGAGACCCAAAAGAGGCTCCTGGATCCCAGTTTCAAACCAGCCCAACTCTGGCTATAATAGCCATTTAGAAAGGAATCAGCACACAGAGAATTTCTCTCTCTCTTTCTCCTCTCCTCCTCTCGCCTAGGTTCTGCCTTTTAAATACATGTTTATATTTTAAAAAGAAAACTAAACATTATGATTTATTGCAAGTTATTTTTTAGAATATAGAAATTTAGCCCATTCATTCACTTGTATTCTAGAAATTAATATGTTTATGTTCTAGAAACTTTCATGGTTTACCAAAACCCAACCTATAGTACCTAATAAACTATGTTATACCAGGTAACTTCAAAAAAGTAAAAACAGATACAGCTGCCATAGCCCAAGACAAATGAGTTTACCTACCAAACAGCAACACAATGGAGGCTGTAGAGCCAGGGGGCCCGACAGCATGTCTGAAGCAGAGCTGGGTCAAGGAGGGAGTAGGGGACCATAGTCAGAGGTGGTGGTGAGAAGGAAGAGGGGGCCATGGCAGATTATATCAGTGGCACCCGAGCAGGGGCTAAGTCCTTGCCTTGCATGTGCCAGAATCCCATATGGGCACTGGTTTGTGCTCTGGCTGTTCGACTACCCATCCAGCTCTTTGCTTGTGGCCTGGGAAAGCAAGTCACTCAACCCTTCAGAGTCCGTTCTTTCCCTCCAGTGATAGTGACAATATGAGTAATATCTGGCAACACCACAGAGGGTTGTTGCAAGGAACAAGTAGATAAGG
Source organism: Ochotona curzoniae (assembly GCF_017591425.1). Lineage (NCBI taxonomy): Eukaryota > Metazoa > Chordata > Mammalia > Lagomorpha > Ochotonidae > Ochotona > Ochotona curzoniae. Next base: position 15,752,212 of record NW_024465421.1, on the reverse strand, counting down.
TGCACATAGCATCACTGAGAAAGTGCACACTGAGTGAAAGCCATAACTTACCACTGCTTTTCTCCATGGAACATATAAACCCCAGCAACTTCCAAAAGAGATGGGAGCCAATAGACAGTAAGGATCACATGCTCCACCAGAACATGATTAAAGGAACCAGAAATGACTCATAATCAGGTAGAGGAAGGAGTAATCTTACTAAATTCCTAGACTGACAAAGCAACTGTAACCAAGAACCAAGTATCATCGTGAGCTTCTGCTTGGTCCAGTTTAAAGGAAATCATACCAGGTTATCTAACCCAAGCTGAGAAGAAGTACCGTTTTACAAAGACAAAAAGGTGTCAGAGAGGGGCAAATCAAGACTGTAAGGTGAGGCCTGGTGTGAGGCTCAGTGACTAAATCTTCAAATTCCACATGCCAGGATCCCATATGGACGCCGGTTCGAGTCCCAGCTGCTCAACTTCCCATTCAGCTCCCTGCTTGTGGTCTGGGAAAACAGTCAAGGATGACCCAAAGCCTTGGGAATCCAGCACCCATGTGGGAGACCTGGAAGAAGCTCCTGGCTCCTGGCTTCAGATTGACTCAGCTCTGCCCATTATGGCCACTTAGGGAGTGAACCAACAGATGTAAGATCTTTCTCTTTGCATTTCCTCTCTGTAAATCTGCCTTTCCAATAAAAATAAATATCTTTAAAAAAAAAACAGACTGGAAAGTGGACACCTAATGACTTCCCATCAAAACCCCCACAGAATTATCTTCATCGGATGAGAGCAACGAATGGAAGCAATGTCATCATGAAGAATGACGCTCAGAGCCATCCTTTCTTGACATTTTTCTGCTAACGTCTGGGTAAATTTCTCAAGTGAGCAGATGCTATCATCCTTTGGCCTTCCAGGAACTCCACAAGCAAGATGCCTCAGGCATCCTCCAAAAACTGCTATCTCAGCCTTGGCTTTTGGTTGGCCGGTGTTTGTCTTGCATGGACCATTGCCACTTCCTTGCAGCCAAAGCTACCATTCTGATTGTGTTTTGTCTTCAGGACCACACTCATTATGCCACATTTCATCCTGTTACAACTCTCCAAAGAAATGCTTCAAAACCTTGGTCCTACTTCTCTAAAACGTTGATCTATTTTTTTTCTATCCACCTGCATGAAAGAGTGCGAGGTAAAGAGAGAGAGCAGTTGATCTTCTAGCACACCCCTCATATTTCTTTACAAATTTTTTGGTGGAAAGTTCTGCTCTTGCCTATAACTGAACCTGGCATGACAGTTTGGGGAACCATTATGTTTGTCAATATTTCAGTTCAACTCGTGCAAATAGAACCAATTAAGATACCTATGGAGTGGCTATTGTTTCTGCTCTTCACTGTTGGTCCTCTTTAATCAGAGCCAAGGAATTTTTTTTTCCCCTGGTAAATCAATACAGCTGGTCTGTTAAGGTAGACTCCATCTTATATTGTCTTGTCCCTGCTAAAAATGAGCATTTCACGTGGAAACTGCTGGCTTCTTAGGGCATTGTCCACATATATTTTTCTCTTTTTTAAAAGGGTAACTTATTTTACTTGATCATCAGAGTTACAAAGAAAGAGAGAGGGAAAGACAGAGAGAAATAGTCTAACTGCTGGTACATTCCCCAAATGGTTATGACAGCTGGAGCTGGGCCAGTCCAGGAGCTTCTTCCTGCTCTCCCACGTAGGTTCAGGGGTCCAAGGACTTGAGTCATTCTCTGCTACTTTCCCAGGACATAATCAGGAGGATGGATCAGAAGTGGACATGACTCAATACCCATATGGGATGCCAGTGGAGGATTAGCTTGCTATGATACTGCACCAGGACCCTGCCCCAATAAACTTTGCTTAAACCATCACTGATTTCACTATCTTCTTCCCAAGTTTCATCATGAATCTTATGTTTGTTCTTGTTTCAATTTTAACAGAATTCAAGTGACTCCGACAGGGGCTCTTCTCAAACAAATGTCTTATAAGAGTACCTCAAACTAGATCCTCTTCAGCCACATCAGAGCAAATCAGAATTGTATTTTGGCAGGAAAAAGAATCTGTGCTCTATGTATGACTTTTCACCTTATATATTTCTCATAAAACCTTTGAGGAGACTTAAGACATACAATCGGTCCTCAAAATCTACAGGTTCTGCCCACTGGAGTCAGCTATATTATGGATTAAAATTTTTAAATATTTTTAAATTTTTATCTGTTTGAAACGTGAGATAGAGAAAGAGAGAGAGATCTCCCATCCAATGGTTCACTAGTCTAATGCCTGCAAAAGCCAGAGCTGGGCCACGACCTAACCTGGGAGCCAGGAACTCAATACAAGTTTCCCATTTGATTGACAGGAACCTACTCATGTAAGCCACAAGACAGCTGAATAGCATCCTATAGTCATTTTAAGGTGGATAGAAGTCAGTTATACGTAAACTAAAATTGAAATGTTAATGAAGTAGTCACAGGTAACATATCAGTCACTCAATACCATGTCAATTAACCCCATAATGTTGTAAACTGTTGTTGATGTTATGTTATGGTTTTTAATTGATCGGAACAATATTCTGCCAGCTCTGCCTTTAGACCAGAGATGGTCTCCCCAAGAAACTGTTGAATTGATCTGGACAATAAGATGCTAGACTCTATACATGATACATGCTTGCAATGAAAGAAACAAGACTGAATTTGAACTGTAATACTGCAATAAGGTGGAGTAATCCACCATGTGGAGAGGGAGAAGTGAGGGGTTGGGGGAACTGCAGAGCCTATGACACAATGTCATAAAATGAAATGCAATAAAAAAAAATGGAGGCATGGAGTCCCTTGGGGTTGGCAGGTCACACTTTGTGTGTAAAGATGGAGGCCTAGGGGCCCAGCGGCATGGCCTAGCAGCTAAAGTCTTCGCCTTGAACGCGCCGGGATCCCATGTGGGCACCGGTTCTAATCCCAGCAGTCCCACTTCCCATCCAGCTTGTGGCCTGGGAAAGCAGTCGAGGATGGTCCAATGCTTTGGGACCCTGCGCCCAGGAGGGAGACCTGGAAGAGGTTCCTGGTTCCTGGCTTCAGATCGGCGCAGCACCGGCCATTGCGCTCACTTGGGGAGTGAATCACCGGACGGAAGATCTTCCTGTCTCTCCTCCTCTCTGTATATCTGACTTTGTAATAAAAATAAAAATAATCTTAAAATAAGCATCGGTTTAAAAAAAAAAAAAAAGATGGAGGCCTGGAAACACCAAAGATCCATCAACGGGGACAGCAAGTCTGAGTGACGGAATGCCATGGAGCTTTAGCACTACAGGTGTCCCCAGAAAGCAGCTGCCTCTAGCTCCAGCCTCTCATTTCCTTTCTCCATTCCCTCCCTTACACCCAGGTCAAGAGACACTAGCCATGCATACTCTGAGCTGTCCAAAGGTTCATTTTGCTAATTGAGACCATTTATGATCCCACACACATGAGAGAGAGGTCAGGGGTTTACAAAACAGCAAAATCTGATGGGCACCAAATACAGGAAGTTGCCCTGAGACAGGGAGAGACAACAACTACCTTCAGCCAAGCCATCTTATCTGCTAACCGGGTGAAACTCACCATGCTAAAACACGTGATGAAGTAAACTTTCAACCTAAAGGAAATCTGCTTTCTTTACGCTACCAGCTACAAATGTGCAAATGACATGACATGTACAGAAATAAGATCCGTAGTCAAATTTAGGAAGGGGATTCTGTACAGGCTCTTAGCTGGTTCCAATGAGCCTTAACATCCACTTGACTTAAACCACAGCAACCGACTTTTCTTAAAAGCCATTTTCAGGTAGCAGCGCAGTGAGTGGCACAGTGAGTTAAGCTACCAGTTGTGACACCATCATTCCCTACGAGCACCGGTTCAAGTCTCAGATGCTTCTATTTCCAAGCTAGCTCCGTGCTAGGATACCTGGCAAAGCAATGGAAGATGACTCAAATGCTTGGGCCCTTGCTACCCCTGTGTAAGACTCAGAAGCAGCTCCTGGCTTTGGCCCGGCCCAGTCCTGGCCACTGTGGCCATTCAGGAACCAGTGGATGGAAGAAATCTCTCTCTCGTTCTTTTCTCTCTTTTTGTAACTCTCCCTTTCAAATAAATAAACAAAAGCCTTAAAAAAAAAACTTTTTATGGGGAGGAGATGAGAAAAAAGAAGGAATCTAGGGCCCCTATATTTTATTTTGCCAAATAAGGACTTGAAAAACAATCACAACGATCATGATTATCACCACCATTATTACACAAAACATTTCATGGACTTTTTTTTTAATTGGAGGTATTTGACCACAAATGGAAGGGTTTGAATCACCATAGTGCCGCCAAAAAAACTTACACTTCTCTCCACATTTCTTCAACTTCATCCCAGTGAACAACGCAAACTTGCACAAACCAAGCTGGATGCAGACTGGGGACTGCTGCTGTCCTGTGTCCTTGGGTCTTCTCCCAGGCTGGCCTTGGACGGCAGCCAGGTTGCAGGTCATTCACCGAGGTGCAGGCTCAGAGTCGAGATAGGCCAAGTTGCTAATGGCTGGCAGAACTGCACATTCTGAAAAGCAGAAGACAGAGGGCTCAAAGTCTATAAAAGATGGCCCCGTACTCTACAACCCAGCTGGGGGCATTTGCAAGTGGGAAACCCTGGCCAAGGGCTCCCTTGGCTTCTATTCTTGCAATAAGAATGCAGCATCGGACTATGTGTGCTTGTGGAGAATAAAAGCACAACCATCAACACATCCTAATCTATTGCATATTAATTCCAGACTTGCATTTTTTAAGATTTATTTGTTTTTATTGGCAGATGTACAGACAGCAAGATCTTCCATGCTGCTGGTTCACTCCCCAAATGGCTGCAGCGGCCAAAGCTGAGCTGATCCAAAGCCAGGATCCAGGAGCTTCTTCCAGTTCGTCCATGTGGGTGCAGGGTCCCAAGGCTTTGAATCGCCTTCCTAGACCCTAATCAGGGAGCTGGATGGGAAGTGGAGTACCCGGGACACAAACTGGTGCCCACATGGGATCCCAGCGCTTGAAACGGGGGGTTTAGCCATTAAGCCAAAACACTGGCTCCCAGATTTGCATTTATTGCATCAAGGAAAAACTGCTGGCAAAGTAGCTTTCCAGTGTCTCTCCACTCCCCAACAGGAAGTCACCAGCATCACCAGCTCTGTACTCGGACACTGTCAGAAAGGCTGCAGTCCCTGGTACCCGGGTGACCTTTGTAAGCTGGGTCTCTGCTAAGTATGGGCACTGGGGTGGGGCTCTTGTCCTTCCCTGAAACAGAGATAAGGGCATGACTCACACAAATGGACAAGATGTGTGACGACTGGCGGCAGTCACCCTGGCCACAAGGACAGGGGTACCCGGAGCTGAGAGCGGCTGGGAGATGCAGGTGAGCAGCCTTTCCTGTGTAAGGTTCAGAGGGTCACCCCCTCCACCCTGCTCATACCTTGGTTTCATTCATAAGGCCTTTTGAATTGTTAAGGAGTCTGGTGTGCTGTCGCTTGTCACAGCTGACTTAGGGAACTAGTGCATACACAAATACAGCTTCACCCATACAAGGTACATACATGTGACAGCGACAGGATCCTATGTTGGGGCTGCCTGTGTGGTGTAGTGGGTGAAGCTGCTGCCTGCAACACCAGCTTCCCATGTGAACACTAGTTTGAGTCTCAGCTGCTGCTCTTCTGATCCAGCTCCCTGCTAATGCACCTGAGAAAGCAGTAGAAGATGGCCCAAGTTTTTGGATCCCTGAATGCACATGGGAGACCTGGCTGAAGTTCCAGGCTCCTGAACTTGGGTTGTTCAGTCCCAGCTGCTATGGTCATGTGGGGAATGGATTAGCAGATGGAAGATCTGTCTCTGTTTCTTTCTCTGTAACTCTGACTTTCAAATAAATATACAAATACATTTTTTAAAAGATTGTATGTTGAGGTTGATGCAGTGGCTCAACAGCTTAATCCTCTACCTGCAAGCACAGGCATCCCATATGGGCAGCAGTTCTAGTCCTAGCTGCTCCACTTCCCATCTACCTGCTGGTGGCCGGGGGAAGCAGCGGGGGATGGCCCTGGTCCTTGGTGCACCTGGATGAAACCCTTGACTTTGGATCAGCTCAGCTCTAGCCATTGTGGCCATTTAGATAGTGAACCAGCAGAGGGAAAATCTCTGTCTCACCTTCCCAAGTGTAGATCTGCATTCTAAATAAAAAATAAATATTAAAAACAAAATATTCTATACTCTTCCTAGCAGCACACTGAGAAGACAGTTTCAGCCATGACACCACACTTCCCTGAGCTGGGCTGTCCCTCACTCAGACACAGGCAGCTCTGAGTGGAGACGCTGATTTCTTTTGCCTGTGCTTCTCTGCAATTTGGGTCTGTCCTATGAGCTTAATGACTGTCTTGGTTGCCATTACAAACCCGATGTCAGGGAGCTCTTTAATCAGCCATTTGTGATACTTGGAACCAGGAAATAAAAACCATGTAAATAGTCTCTACCAAGCATGAGAAGCCAATACCCTCACCCACTCACTCAGAAAACTATCCTCTAATTAAATACCAGGTAATGCATGATCCCCTGGGGCATTTCAGCAAGTGCTTCCGCCTTGGACTCGGGCATGCTCAATGACCAACGTCTGCACCTCTCAGAAAACAAAGCCCCAGGTCTCGAGCGCCATATTCAAGCCAAGCAAGGGGGAAATGATAGAACCAAAACTGTTCTTTTTAGGTGTTTTCCCTTCTCAAAGGAATTGACTAACTTTTCCAGACATTCATTTCTGAGGAAAGGTGTAATTAGAGTCTACAAAGAAAAGATGGGATCTTGAGCTTCTTAGACAAGGGGGACAAAGAAGCCAGAACTGGAAAACGCGTCTCAATGCAGAAGACATCCCCTGCATGACGAAATGCCAGGAAAACAGTCTCGTATATCGCATCTAACACTTCTCACAGCATCAGGTTAAGATAAGTTCTCATCTACATTTAAATAGGAATTGGAGGGCTGGCGCTGTGGCGTAGTGGGTTGAGCTGATACCTGTGACACCAACATCCCATATAAGTACTAGTCCCATATAAGTTCAAGTCCTGGCTGTTTCACTTGTGATCCAGCTCTCTGCTAATTGCCCAGGAAAGCAGCAACAGATGGCCCAAGTGCTTGGGCTCCCACACCCAAGAGGGAATCCTGGCAGAGATCCTGGTGGAGATCTAGGCTCCTGGCGTTACTCTGGCCCAACCCTGGTTATTGTGGCCATTTGGAGAACAAACCAGTAGGTGAAAGAGCTCTGTTTTTTCCTCTCTCTGTTATTCTGTCTTTCAAATGATTGTTTTAAATCTTTTCAAAGATAAAAATTGAGATGTTAAAATGCCTACATTACCCTGAGCAACCTACAGATTCAAAGCAAGCTCTAAGCCATTCTTTGCAGAACTAGAGAAAAAGAATTCTAAAATTCACACGGAATCATGAAAGATACAGTGTAGCCAATAATTCTAAGCAAAACACAAAAATTAAGCTGAAGACATAAAAATTTTAATTTCTTTTGAGGTGTATTATGCTAAGTCAAACTGGCCAAATAAATCTTCCTTTTAAAAACTGCAAAGGGGCCAGACCTGTGGTATACAGGTAAAGCTACTACTGGTAGCACTGGCATTCCATATGGGTACCTGTTCGACTTCTGATATAGCTCTCTGCTAGTGTGCCTCGGAAAACAAGTTCCTAAGGTTCCTGCCCCCATGTGGGAGACCTGGAAGAAGCTCCTGGCTGGTGTAGCCATTTAGGCGAACGAACCAGTGGATGAAAGACCTCTCTGTCTCTTCTCTGTACCTCTACTTTTTGAATAAATATACAGTTTAAAAAATCATGCAAGCTAAACATTGAGAATTTGGGATTAAAAATCTGGCAGATGTCCCCAATCTAATCTCCATGAGTAAAACCCAAAACAAACCTAGAATGGGAAGAAACTCGCATTCTGAGGATGTCTCATTCCACTCACTGAAAGAGCCTCTCTCACTACTGTCCATTCTTGATGTCCCTCCCAGGGACCTGACCCTGGCTCTAACCTTAAGCCTTCCCAAGCAGATGCCTCTTTGTACCTCGACTCTCTTTCTTCAGTATGACTGTGCCGGAGGCGGAGGAAGCTAACAGAACTGAGACGGACAGGCAGCCTTGGCAGCTGAACCACAATTCAGTGCTAGCATGCAGGTGCCAGCACTCTGAGGTGCCGTGTGTGGCTGACTTTTAACCTACTTTAGAAAGAAAGCTGTAACTCCACAGCAGTAGTCCCCAACAGGGAGCCCTGTGGCCTCTGAGAGCACACTTGGCAGTATCTGGAGACAACTTTAGTTATCCCGGTTTGGGGAAGCAGGTGTAAGCGAGCTGGGATACGGCTACTGTCCTATAACAGAGACCCCTCAAGACCCCAAATGTCAGCAGGACTGAGGCTGAGACAGAACGAGGCTGAAGCTACACAACAGGACTGTCTGTGATAACGGACTCAATTCTGCAATGCACTATCCAATATGGCAGCTGCCAGTCACAAATGAAGTGTGGCTAGTGCAACAGAGGAATTGAACTTGAAATTGTACTCAATTTTAATTAACTTTAAAAACATTTAACTATAGTGCAGGCTAGAGAAGGAACAGAAAGTATAAGCTAGAGCTTAAAGGAACTTCAATATTTAGACTTCTGATTTGATTAGTTTGGAGGCAGATGGATGGAAGAAAGGATAGAGGGAGAGAAGGAGAGAGAGAGACTTTTCCAAATCTAGTTTAACTCCCCAAATGCCCAAAATAGCTCGGGTGGTGGGACCAGGCCTAAGCCAGGAGTTGAGAAAGATCGACCCAGGTCTCACCCACGGATGTAGGGACCTAATGACTTAGACCATCACCTGCTGTTCCCACGGTGTGTGTTAGCAGGAAGCTGGAATCTAGAGCAGAGCCAGGACTCGAACCCAGGCACTCTGCTAAGGGAGGCCAAACGTCTGCCCTGGAACTCCAACATTTGCAGCACGTTAATCAGGACACATCAAGAGAACATGAAACTTGCTGGCCTTGAGAGTCGCATGGGAGCCTGCTGGACACGGGGGTCCCATGGACTACTAGGTGACCGCCTCATCCCAGCTTGCCTGGGACTTCTCTAGTTTCAGCACTGTAATTCCTATATCCTAGAAAAAACACCTTAGCTCAGAAGTTTCAGTGCAGAGAGCTAGGATGAGACCTGGGATCCTGTTGTTTTTATTGGGGTGTCCCAAGAGAGTCCTCTGTGTTCTAAAGTTTACTGATCACTGCAGATCAACCAGAGAAGCAGCACAAAGCCAGTGGGGCTATGGACTGCAGGGCCTCGGCCGCACAGACTCTGTGCTTGGCCAGAATATCCCTGCCTATCCCCAACGAGCTGAGACCCCTCCAGGGTACAATCCACCTCCTGCTGAGGTCTGCAAGGGGTGGCCCCCCTGCCACCCAACAAGGAAGGGCTCTACTTCCTGAAGACCTGCACGCTACAGAAATCTGCCCTCGGCCTCCTCCCACTGTCAGCATCAGATTCCTGCCAGGGCAATGAAAAGTGATACAGCTTAATCCCCTCTTTGGCTAAGGATTCTCTGTTGCAGAGTCTTGGAAAAGTGGGGGGACAATAAAGCTGGGTGAGTTCTATCACACCCAGTAGGTCAAAGTCTGTATCAAGCCTGCCTTTTTTTTGTTTTGTTTTAAGAAGGAAAAGAACTGGTCTTTGCATGGGGGGTGGGGCTAACACGACCTCCAGAACGAAGCGGCAAGTCACTGGGTACCCAAGTCACCCAGTCCAACAAGATGTGATGAGGACAAGGAAGTGGAGGAGGAACATGGTGACAACCGGGAGGAAGATGACAGTAACATGGCTGAAGAGGAAGTAAATACTGACTTTGAAGCTTACCCCATCTCAGGTAAGGATTATTATGGGATTAAGAACTGGCTGTCCTGTGAACCCCGCAAGACTAACAGATCTGTTGATTCAACAGAAACATCTTGGGAGTGTCATTAAGCAAACAGATGTTTAAGACGACAGCAATAATGACATGGATCGAGTCAACATTTTTGGCTTCATAATCCTCTTAAATTTGACTGAAAGAAAAGGCACCCAGTGTGCGGAACAAATTCAAGAGCTGATTCTGGGTCCAGCGCAGTGTCCTACTCTACTCGCCAAAGTCCTCACCTTGCATGCAGTAGGATCTCATATGGGGTGCCGCTTCATGTCCTGGCTGTTCCACTTCCCATCCAGCTCCCTGCTGTGGCCTGGGAAAGCAGTCGAGGACGGCCCAAAGCCTTGGGACTTTGCACCCGAGTGGGAGACCTGGAGACGGTTCCTGGCTCCTGGCTTCGAACTGGCTCAGCTCCAGCCATTGTGGTCACTTGCGAAGTGAACCCGCAGATGGAAAATCTTTCCGTAAGTAGTTATTTGAACAGTTCATCTTGGACCTGGCGCCATTTCTTCCTCCTCAGAGCTCACAAAATTCGCGCCAGTCCTTCCGTCCACCAATCAGATGTAACCCGGCGTTTGGCCTGAATCCCACCCCCAATCTCCAAGATCCTCCCCCAACCCCACCCATTTACCAATCATCCTTAGGCAATCATTTGTGAGACAGTCTCAGGCACCAATCCCCCGGGGCCTGCCCTCAATCCCTCCCAATCCCCGCCCCCCACACCTTGAGGACTCACCCGAATGAAAATAAAGGGCCTACATTCGCTCTCCCCGTTCTTTCTCTCTCACTACCTCCCTCCAGTCCCTCCTAAAGGACCTCGTTTGGCTCACGGTTAAAGAACGAGGCTGCACGAGGCTGCGAGTATTAGCTGTATGGTAATAACGTAATAATGTAAGAGCTTGAAGAACTTTAATTGCGTTAAATAACTAACCCTTTCTCTGTCTCTCCTTCTCTGTAAATTTGACTTTCCAAAATTAATAAATAAATCTTTAAAGAACTGGTTCTAAGTTTCTGTGAAAGGAGTTTTGAAAACAGTGTGGTTGAATAGCTGGACAAGCTGTTAAAGGACTCCAGCAAACCCCTGCGTTTTCTGTGGAAAGATTCATCAACATCCCTCCTGAGACCACCCTGCCCACGCACCTGCAGCTGCAGAAAGAGCTGGTGGAAGCACCAAGACCGACAAACCATATGGGAAATGCTGCTTCTACCTTCCAATGAGTAAGACCTTTGTGGAAACAGGGGAAAGCAGTGCCAATAAGAAACGGAGCAACCAAGAGAAAGATGAGTTCATGTTTGCAAATGGAGAGGAAGAATTTTTCTATGAGAAGGCAATCCTGAAGTCCAGCTACTCTGTGCAGGAGCAGAGCAACACTGGTCTGGGAGGCCACTGGTCTGATGATATTCCCACGAAGCCCCTGAGCCGTGGGATGATAACCCAGGTGATAAGAGGACCGAGATCATGGGTAAACCCAAAGAACATCTGTCTATCCAGCCTGGCCGCCACAGACAGGACTGAGCTCGTCTTTGTAAAACTTAGCAGAAAACTCAGTGGAAATCTTCCGAAAAATCCACGACTTCATTAAATAAAGCCCTCTACAAATGTAGGGTTCTGTTCTATGTGGCTTTGACACATTTACCAAATATGCTTCTTTAAAGTTTTGATCAGATTGTAAATGGATGATTAAAAACGTCCAATAAGAAGAAAAACCATGAGATAGTCATTTAAAGAACTGAATAAAGTTTCTTTTTAATTTAAGAAAAAAAAAAAAAAGAGTAAAAGCAACTCCTGGGTCCATATCTGAAACACTGGCTTGGTTGCAACTGAAACAGATCGCCCTAACTGTGGACAGCAATCACAAATAGAAGCTCCAAAGCGGCAAGTCCCTAAATGTTGTCATGACAGTGGGATCCAGCTGTGTACAAACTGAACTCTGATCTGACTTTGAGCAATTAAGGGAGCCCTGGGAAAGAAAAGCAAATTCACACAGACCTTACAGCCTGTTCCCCGAAGTGGCTCTAGTACCCTGGAGCGATAATGTCCCTTCCCCGGGGCACATGACAGAAGCCACGCGCCATGTTCCATTCCAGTTGCCTTGTTACCATTCACCCAGGCGATATTGTGGTTTACAATAAATACATATATAGTCTTCACCCTAGACTTCTGGCACACAGCCTCTAAAATCTTTGTCATTTCCTGGGCAATCAGAGGACCAGCAGACTCTACGTAATGCTTGGTCTTTGGCCCCATGTACTGCCACAGGGCTCTGAATGTCTTAGAATTCTCTGTGATCAGACCATCTTGTGCTTTGACAAGGCCGTGGGGCCTAGGCTCCTTGAGAGCCTGAGGGCAGACGCTGCAGACAGAAAAACCAAGTCCTGAGCAGAGGACCTTTCATTCTCAGAGAAGGGGAGCTGAAGGTTGAGTTAATAATTGATCACACCTACGTAATAAAACCTCATAAAAACCCCAGAACCATGAGATGCAGGGAACTGCATGATGAGCAGAGCCATGTGCCAGGAGTGGGGTGCACACAACTCCAAAGGGACAGCAGCTCCTGCACAGGGTCCCTCCTGGAGATCGCCCTATGTGTCCCTGCATCTGGGTGTCCATCTGTATCTTTTCCAACAAACCAGTAAGTGCATTTCCATTCAACAAATGATGGAAAGCAAAGCTCATTGGTGCTCTCTTTAATTAACTGGCCAATCAACCACTCCAGAGCCAATGCAAAGGACAGCCCAAAGCCTTGGAACCCTGCACCTGCGTGAGAGACCCGGAAGAAGCTCCTGGCTCCTGGCTTCTAATCAGGTCAGCTCAGGCCATTGAGGCCATTGAGGGACTGAACCCAGGAGTTGGAAAATCTTTGTCACTCCTTCTCTCAGTAAATCTGATCTGAGTTATTTTTGACTCAACCATTTGAGTTTTTATTCTGCTCACTCTCATGAACCTCATATAAACCTGTCTACAAAACCCACTTCCATGACTCCCTAGAACGTTTTCTCCTGTTTACAGAATGAGGTACTACCTAATTGTAGAATCACATAGAGGGGCTAAGATCTTGAAATCACAATTGTTACCATGTTTGTCCTGCGACAGGGGGCCCAGAAATGTGACTGGCATCTCAAGCTGGGGACTGTCCTGTGGGTTCAACACTAGCCACAGACAGATGGTGGAGTCATGGGTAACAAGCTGGTGTGGGAGAATGGGCCAAGGTGGGAAAAGCCCCACACCTCTCATTGCAGAAATGTCCTATCTTCAGAGTGTGGCCGGAGAAAAGGGTCTGGCTTTTTCCCTAACAGACAACATACAATGCAATTAACATACACTTGTAGTTCATGACAGCGAACTACATTAAGATGCAAAACTAATTCCTAGAAAGTCGAGAAGGGAAGAACTCTACTACAGGAAAATGTTGAGATGATAATTTCCTTCTGAGGATCCAGGAGCCTCTGTCCGAGCTTTTAGGAAACTACGAGAAGCTGTCAGAAGGGAAATGCCCGGCTGTCTGGCACAGTAGTTACAATTCTGCCCAAGACACCCTCATCACACCCTTCCAACAGCCTGGGCTCACGTCCTGGATCTGTCCTTCATTTCTACTTGTTGCTAATGCAAACCCTGGGAGGCATCAAGCAATGGCTCAAGTCCACGGGTCCCTGCCCACCTGCATGGTGGATCTGCATTAAGTCCCAGGTTCTTGGCTTCCATCTGGCCCGGCTGCAGCTGCTGCAGGCATTCAGAGTGCAAGTCAGGAGAAACTTCAATCTCTCATCTCTCTACTTTCCAATAATTTAAAACGGGAGGTGGGCTCTCAGAGCTGCCGGGGGTGGGGCAGAAATGGCCTCAGCCCCTTGACCCTGACAACTGGGCAGTCCCCGATCTGCACTGGGGTCCATAGTGAAGGAGCAGGTGGCAGTCACTTCCCCTATCCCGTTATCCTTTTTAAGCTGGCCTACTGCAGATGGGGTAGCCTCCCAAACACCAGGTCACACAAAATGCTCCAAAACAAACACTATATAGCAGGAGCAAAGAGGAACCTGTGAGGAATAAAGCACGACACTTACAATAAACACAAGCTCAGAATTGCTGCTGTGGGGTCTGGCATGATGGCTCAGTGGCTAAATTCTCACCTCGCATGTACCAGGATCCCACATAGGCACTGGTTTGTATCATAGATGCCCCACTTCCCATCCAGCTCCCTGCTTGTGGCCTGGGAAACCAGTCGAGGATGGCCCAAGGCCTTGGGACCCTGCACCTGCATGGGAGATTTAGAAGAAGCACCTGGCTCCTTGCTCTCAGCTTAGCTCAGCTCCAGCTGTTGCAAGCTGCAACCAGCAAAGGGAAGATCTTTCTGTCTCTCCTTCTCTCTGTAAATCTGTCTTTCTGATAAAAATAAAGTAAATCTTAAAAAAAAAGATGTGGGATGCCCTGTCCCAACTAGTTTGAGTCCCAGTTTTGCTCTGAGCTTTTTGCTGATGCACACACCAGGAGGCAACATGCTCGCTAATGCACCCGAATGCATGTGCCATTAAAAGCAAAGCTTGTTTGTTCTGGCATTTGTAATGCCATAAAAGCACAGGTATATTCTTTGCCTGTCACCTGCCTTATAGAAATAGTCTTTCCTGCTGATTGGCACCCCGGCGGCTCGGGTTTATTGCCGCAAACACTGAAACTTCAGTGTCAGGGAGTCAACGAGTTGCTCCTGTCTCCTCATGCTGGGAATCTTAGCAAAGATGATGGAGTGAGCAACCGCTGCAAGTGCTACACAGATGTCAACACTCCTAACCACACCCTGTCTCCCAAGGGAAGGATCTACCCTGGAACATCAGGTCTGCACCTCCTACTTTCCACATCCATCTCCACCAGGCTCCTTGCCTTTCAGTGCACAAACAATAAGAACAATGATAATGAGCATAAAGAGGACAGCCAACACAGTGACTTAACAGGCTAATCCTCCACCTGCAGTGTCAGCATTCCACATGGGCACTGGTTCAAGTCCCAGCTGTTCCACTTCCTCAATTCAGCTTCCTGCTTCTGACCTGGGAAAGTAGGAAAGTAACAACAGATGTTCTAAGTTCTCCCACTCTCACCTTGCACGCGCCAGGATCCCATATGGGCACCAGTTCTAATCCCGGTGGCCCCACTCCCCATCCTGCTCCCTGTTTGTGGCCAGGGAAGGCATGGAAGACGCCCCAAAGCTTTGGGACCCTCCACCCGCGTGGGAGACCCCCAGAAGAGCTCCTGGCTCCTGGCTTCGGATTGGCTCAGCTCCAGACATTGCAGCCGCTTGGGGAGTGAACTATCAGACAGAAGATCTTCCTCTCTGGCTCTCCTCCTCTCTGTATATCTGCCTTTCCAATAAAAATAAATAAATCTTAAAAAAAAAAAAAGAAAGCAACCTTAATGAGGCAAACATTAAGGCCCAGAGAGGTGAAGTCATTTGCCAGGGTCACACAGCTTAAGAAAATAATGGGTTTAGAGCTCTCCATCTGTGCCTGCAGGCCTTGAATGTGGAACGTCATCCTTGTCCACATCACTACTATCAGAAAAAGAGCAGAAGGACAGGAAGGGCCAGGAGGGGGTAAATTACCACTTACTAAGGGTTGATGGTGCACCAAGTTTTCTAATTAGTTTTGAGCTTTGGTCACAGTACCCAGTCCACAGATTAGGAAAGTAAGGCAAACAGTGCCCAGATTCACCCAGAGTCTCTAGTGCAGCACCTCCAGGGCTTGCTCTCCCTACTCACATGCTCACTTCCCCCATCCCACTTCCCCTCTACCAAAGATTTACAATGCCGCAGGCCTGCATCTACAGGCAGTGAACACCACAGGGCCGCCCCGCTTCCATCATCCTCCCGTAACACCTGCACGAGCATCCCCATCACCTCTGCAACCGGCTTCCCACTCCCTCCCTCATTCCACACCCAGGGTCCCGGAAGAACACTGATCCCCATGAGTCTCCTCTCTACAATACGGTCCAAAGCCAGGACAGGCAGACAGCAGATCTCATCTCTGCCCAGGACCTGAAGCCCACGCTCCCACGGCACAGTGCTCCTTGCTGTCTAAGCTGTGCTTCCCCCTGACTGGGTAGTGCTCCCCACTGTCAGGGAGTTGCTCACCCAAGCAGTGACAGCTTTATGGCACCTGTTCCCGGTGCCCATGACCACCTGGGGCTCACCTGGCAGAAACGCCCATCAGTCTTGGCTCTGGAACATCATGGCGGCACCTGCAGCTGCCTTGCCTGAAATTGACAGAGCAGCAGCCTGGGCTCACTCAGGCTCCAAGCTGTGCATTTCTCTCTTCCCCAAGTCAGGCCCCTCCTTCACAACCAAGCTCCCTCCCCATTAAGCACAATCAAAAGCACAAAGTCCTGTCTAAAGGCTGCTTCATGTTTTGGACACCATAAGGAAGTTAGGTAGATTTTTTTCTTTGAATGTCAGAGAGTGAGGTCTTCCAGGAAGACAGCTGAGCACATTTTTTCTAGAACACGTGGTTCCACTAAACACTCCCCCACACCCCACAGAGATACCTGTCACTTTGTTCCCTACCCTGCGGCCCCTGGGGCGAAACTCTAATGCCACAGGTTTCACCTGCGGCTATGGTCACCAATGGCAATGACCGGTAAAGGACTGGAGCTAAGAAATCACTCCAAGGGACCTGTCTGGGCGGCTTGAAGTTGCACCCTGGCTCCAAGGCCCCTTGGAGCTGCAATTTCACCTCCCAACATCTGGAAAATGGGAACATGTCCTAAGGCTCAGAGAGAGGGTGAGGGCTGTAGAGGCTGCCCTGGAGACAAACTAGACTAGTTTAGTCTTACACCATGTCTAACCACCTACAGCTAACTCACGTTCCCTGCCAGAAGCCCTGGTCGTAGGAAGGTTAACTCCCCTTGCAGGTTATCTGGGGGGTGGGGGCGGGGGCGTGGAGACCTCACAATGCTAGAGGAAGAAGGAAGGATACATACGCCTGGAAAAAATTTCAAAAAAAGCTCTATTTTTATGAATATCAATACACCTTCTGCTTCCTATGACATTTGAATCTGGGTGAGTACCACTTAACAGAAAAAAGAGCATGCCCTACTTTGGCAATTCACAAGAATTCACATTAATAGTCATGTTGAAATCAAAGGAGAAATAAGATTCCTGTATTACCTGGATGTTGGGGTCCCTCCTGCCAACCCTTGCAGAGTGGAGCCAAACTGGAGCCAAGGCCAAAAAATGACAAAGCATGAGGTGGGCGTGTGGGGGGAGGGGATAGGACTTGGTGGTGGCACAGCATCCTGATCATCTGCCTGCAGTGCCAGCATCCCATGTGGACACCAGTTTGAGCCCCAGTTGTTCCATGCTTATGGCCTGGAAAAGCAGCAGAGGATAGCTCAAATCCCTGGGACCTATACCCATGTGGGAGTCTGGGAAGAAGTTCCCAGCTTTGGATCAGCTCATTGCTGGCCATTGTAGCCATTTGGGGAAAGAATCAGCAAATGAACAACCTCTCTAAAATTTGCCTTTCAAATAAAAATAAATCAATCTTTCGAAGGACAAAACAGTCATCGATCTGTTTGTAGGTAAAATAGGGCCCATTCTCAGCCTGGGTTCTGTTTGCCACTGTGGCCCAGCTAACTGTTGTGTGGCAAGCATGTGCATAGTAGGATGTTTACCAGCATCCCTGGCTAACAGAACAGACCAACCTAGAACATCTCAGAGAATGGGCTGAGGTCTCCCAGGAGGCCAAATGCCCTCCCACTTAGAGCAGCTCCCACTGGTGACTTCAAATTCCAGGACTGGACCCATGCCCCGGCTTCCCACCACGGAAGATGAGGCCGCCAGTACTCTAAGACCCTCTGGCAGCCATCACTCCTTCTAGAATTCAGATACACCGTTTCTGGCTCATGACCGAGTCTGCCCTATAAACTGTGTCTGGTCATGTGTCACTTTGTCAGCAATTGGGCTGTAAACTGTCAATAGTGGCTGGATGACACGCACGGCACCTGTGATCAGCCAACAGTCAGCAGCGCACAAGAAAGACACATGTCCAAGGTCACCGGGAAATGTGGACATTTTGGCAGTGAGGGTCCCAGACACAGGAAGTGTGGGGGTAGGGGCTGAGGAGGGAACTTGCATATGGAATGAGGAAGGCAGGAATTTAGATGATGGATGTGAAGAAGGCAGGACAGGAGCAGATACCACACAAGGAGCGACAGCTCTACCTCTGGGTCACAGCGGTGAAATGAGCGCGTGACCACAGACAGAGCACTCCAACGCTCATAGAAGACGCAGTTCAAAGGTCAGCTTACTGTGATGCAAAAAGCTTGAAATCCACGGATCGTATTTTCCTGAGACTTTCTTTTGTGCAGGGAAATATCAAATTAACATAAACAGATTCCATGTAGTTCATGGACAACAACATACTCATTGCTTTAATAATTGGCATAGTTAATTTTTTGAAGATCTCATGTATGCATGGATTTCAAGATAAACTTACCTTTAAAGTCCATTTCCACAGCTTCTGAAGGAGCCTTGCATAGCCATGAGCCACAGGGTCCAGTACACTGTCCTGGCCACCATGGGTGCTGACTATTGTAACTCACAGGAGGCCTGCAAGTTAGGGACTGTCAAGAGTTTTCCTAGCTCACAGGGAAATTGGCCCAAGGCCACCCAGGGAAAAAGTGACAGAAGCAGGTTGTGTAGGCAGGTGGTCTGGATCCAGAACTCAAGTTCTACAGGCCAGTGGGCAGATTTTAGCCCAAAAGGTACCCAAAGTCGGCAGAACAGAGTCCCATGAAATTGCCCCTACACTAAGGCTAGGATCCCCTCCCAGCCAAGAGGCCACACTAAACAACAGGTGGGGGGTAGACAACCAAGCTGGGACACCATCTTCCCAGGCAGTGTCCCATCACACGCCATCATTCATGTCCCCAGACACTGCCCTGGCACACAGAATGGCAGTTTTTGCCCTCTCTGAACACAAACTTTCCAATGATGGGACAGGTGGCGATCCCGGGAAGAAGGGGTACAAAGAGAGACTTTTGCCTGGACCTGGGATTCCCCCAGAAGAATCCCTCCAGACAGATTTTACGTCAAGGCTCCTCTCTGCTGGAGAAGCAGCCGGCTCCTGAGTCCTGTGATTAGAGCCCTAGAGGGCAGATGTGTTACTCCCTCACCTTGTAAAGGACTTCCCATCCAGCTCCCTGCTCAAGTACCTGGAAAAGTAGATGATGATGCTCCAAGTCCTTGGGATCCTGCACCCACATGGGAGACCTGGAAGAAGCCCCTGGCTCCTGGCTTCAGATTGACTCAGCTCTGGCCATTGCAGCCACTTGGGAAGTGAATCAGTGAACGGAAGATCTTCCTCTCTGTCTCTCCTCTCTGTTATCTGACTTTCAAAAAAAAATTTTTTTTAAGTTATAACTACTTTATATTTATTGGCTAGGTATTTGCCAAGCAACAAGGGCGTGCCAGGCACCGGGGATGTCTATGCAAACAGCACCATCTCTACCATGGAGGCAGCTGTGTGTGATCGCTCAGTTGGTTATTGTTTTGGAGGCCTGTGCTGTGGCCTACCAGGCTAAACCTCCACCTGTGGAGCTGGCGTCCCCTATGGACACCGGTTCAAGTCCCAGCTGTTCCACTTCCAATCCAGCTCTCTGTGAATGCACTTGGGAGGGCAATGGAGGAGAGTCAGGGTCCTTGAGCCCCTCCACATGTGTAGGAGGTCAGGAGGAAGCTCCTGGATCCTGGCTGCATACTGGCCCAGCTCTGGCTCTTGGGGTCACTTGGGGAGGGAACCAGTGGATGGAAAATCTGTCTCTCCTTCTCTGTGTCACTCTGCCTTTCAAATAAAAAAAATCTTTAATTTTTTTTAAATTGCATTATCATTTCACGTGTTTCACATCCAGGGACTCAGTGACTGCTTATCCACAAGCTTTCTACAAAGCAGTAGCATCCGGACTAATACTCATGACCGACCTGGGCAGGTATTTTTAAAATGATTTATGTGTTTTATTTGAAAGGCACAGCAACAGAGGGGTGGAGGAAGGAGAGGGAATAAAAAAGTTCTTTCATGACACCTGAAACAGCCAGCTAGGGGCCAGACTGAAGCCCAGAGCCAGGCACTGCATCAGGACCTCCCACCTGGGTGCCAAGTACAAGCATTCCAGCACTGCAGCCGCCACCACTGCCTCCCAAAGTGCGCCAGGGCAGGGAGCAGGAAGTGGGGTGGACAGTGAGCCAGAACTCCAACAAGGGGCATCAGAACCCGAGCAGAGGCTCACCCTCTGACCCAATGCCCACCGCCCATCTGTGGTTTCCGGCGCCTGCGTTCAAGTCCAGTGATTTGCATTTCATGTCTGTGGGCAAGTTACGTCACCTGTCGGAGCTGGGTTCTCCTTAAGGTAAAGCAGAAGACCCTAACTCGGGATATTACACCAGGGGGAACAGCTTAGGAAGCGCAAACGGCAAATTTCCCCAGGAGGGAAGTCAAGATTTTAAACTTTTGGGGGTGAGGAGGAGACTGGAGGTGCACAGCGAACGAACAGCCTGGGTCCAGGATAAGTGCCGGATACAAGGTGCGGTTTACAAGCCGCCGGGGAGGACAGCAGGATGGCTGCTCACTCACTCCGTGAGTGTGTTCCTCTGAAACATTTTTTTAACACTCGTGGGTCCGGCAGGGACTGCAGCTGGGCTCGGGCCCCCACCTCGCCTGCCCATTCTGGGATGCGAGGGGTGGGGGAGCCAAAGGACGGCGACCCTGCATTCGCCTTTCCCTGCCCATTCGCTCCGGGCCCCCGCGCAGCAGGTGCCCTGCGTGGAGGGACACGCCCCGCCGGGTAGCCCTCTTCTTCCCCTTTCCTCTACAAATCAGGGAGTCAAGGTGTTCCCCCCCAGGGAGTCTCGGGTCCCGGCGAACCGCCCTCACCTCTCAGCCTGCGTCTGTGTCCGTTGCTACTGGGCGGGCGGCGTTGGCGACCCAGGTGGTGGAGCAGCTCCACGGGAGGCGCGCTCTGGTGGGGGAGCCGAGCCGGACTTCCTGCCCGGAGGACCGATCACTTTCTTCTTGGAGTTGAGCCGAGTCCCCGCACTTGCGCTGGATTAGAACACCTGTTGGCGCCCGGGACCTCTCTCTATTCAGTACCGGGCCCCTGACTCCCTTTTTCCTCTGAGCACCCCTCCCTCACCCCTAGCTCAGCGCCCCCTCTCTCCAGATGCCCACGCCCGCCTGCGTGCTGCGGGCGCGCCGGGAGGAGCTAGAAGGTCCCCCGAGCGCTGCGCTCCCGCAAAAACCTTGGCCAGCAGCCACATCATCTAATCCCAAGGAAATAAACAGATAGTCTGGCAATGGTAGTGAATCATAAAGGAAATGCAAACAAAACCCCAGTGAAGTGCCCGGCGTTTGGCCTGGGGCTCTGGCCTGCCAATTTCCTGTTGATAGGGACGCTGGGAGCCAGCCTTGTGACTCAAAGAGCTGTGTTCTTGGGCACCCACCTCAGTAACCTCAGTAACCTGTGAGCTCCTGGCTCCAGTCATTTGAGAAGTGACCCAATGCATTCTCCTTCTCTCTCTCTCTCTCTCTCTCTCTCTCTCTCTCTCTCTCTCTCTTTCTCTCTCTCTCTCTCTCTCTCGCACGCACGCGCGCACACACACACACACACACATCTCCTTTCTCCTACTCCCTACGATGAGCTATTATTTCACACCTCTTTGCTCACTATCACAAGAGAAAACAGGTGTGTGCAGTTGCGCCTAAGCAGGGTTGCTGCAGAGATGCAAACTCCTTGCAGCTGTCCTGGAAAATGGCCTAGGCTTTCCCCAAGACGTTAAAAGCAGGTGGCCAGGGTGCAGCTAGTTCAGATAACAGCTTGCAGGGCCCACCTCCTTTACCCAGAGTGCAGGTTTGAGGCCCAGCTGCTGGGTTCTCATCCAGCTGCCTGCTAACACACCTGTGAAGGTGGCAGAGCGTCCCCCCCAGGCCTTGGGTTCCAGCAACCTGCGTCGTAGAGGAAGCAGTTGACTACCAACTCTGCCTTTCAAGTAAATCAATCTTTTCTCAAAATTTAAAGCAGAACTGTCACGAGCTCCAGCAATCCCACCTCTATGAAAGGGCCCCAAAATGTTCCAAGCAGGAGCTCAAAATCATCTTTGCACATGCCATGTTCATGGCAGCATGCTTTGGAGGCACGGGTTGGACGTTGCCCACGTGCTTGCTAACAGGTGAGATGAGAAACCGTGCATTAAAGTGCACAATGAAATCTCTTGCCCCTGCCACAGGAGGAGAACTCGCCGCAGCTGACCGCACCGTGGATGAGCCCAGAGGGACACAAGGACAAACGCACTGCAGCTCTGCTCGTGAGGTTGGCTAACAGTCTGAGAGAAATAAACAGGGGTTGCGAAGGGCTTGGGCGAGGGCAAAAGCTAGCCCCAAAGCCTGCCAGGGAGACGCCGTAGGGCAGTGTGAACACACAGCACAGCACCAAGCCGAGCACTGGGAAGATGCAGAATGATCTGTGTTCTTCTGTGATTTTTAAAATGTGCAGACATCAGCATGATTGTGGTGATTACACAACCAAGGGGCCCAGTTGGTGGCCTGCCTGCCGGGCAAGGAAGGCTTCCTTAAGCCTCAACACCTGAATCACAGTTAAAACAGAGCCGGAGGGGAGGCAAGCAGTTGCTGCGGCGGATCATGTGCCAATTCTGACATTTTAACAATTATTTGCAGAGAGAGGTCCCACTCGCAGGTTCATTCCTCAGATACACACGCAGCTGAGTGCGGGGCGGGACCAAACCAGGAACTCAATGTGGATCTCCCAAGCGGCTGGCAGGGACCCAGCCTTCCCCTCCTGCCTCCACGGGTATAGTTGCAAGAACTTGGGAGCAGAACCAGGACGGGAACCCTGGCATTTGGATATGGCATACGGGCATCCCAAGCAGTTTCTGACTGCTGTTTAAAATCAAGGACCTGCTCCCGAGTTTAACTTACATAGTGCAGGTCTCTGCTCAGCTGATTAACTTTACCAGTAGAATCAATGTTGATGAGCTAACAGCCAGCGTGGACTGAAAAACAATTCATTACTTAGCTACTTTGTTACACTGTTCTTTGCTGAAGGATTCTGAAGCGGCACTGCTCCGGTTTGGGTTTTAGCTCTGTTATCTCCTTCCCAGCTTCCTGACTTTGGGCAGATCACTCTCTGTACCTCAGTTTTCTCACCTGTCTAATGGGCACAATCTGGGACCTGCCACACACCAGCCTGTTATAAGGATCTAATGTGAGGCAAACCTATGGGGGCAGATGTTGGGCGCAGCAGTTAGGACAACCCCCCGCCACGCCTGCATTCTGTATCAGAGTGCCTGAGTTCAAGTCCAAACTGCTCTGCTTCTGATCTAGCTTCCTGATCCTGGGCACCTTACAGGGTGGCAATAGCTGAAGGCTCAAGGCCCTGCCACCCCCAGGTGGGTCCTGGGAGCCTGGCATCTAGGGATTGAAGCCAGGCACAGAAGCTAACTCCAAGCAGGTTCACACTCACCCTGGACATTGTGCACATAGCCATTGGAGCCACTTTTGTCCAGCCCCTCTCCTCCAAGTAGACAGGGAGAGACCAGGGAGGGGGTGTCAGGAGCGACACCCGATCCTAGCACCTGCTTGCTGATGGCTCTGTGGGAACCACACCCGTGCACAAAGACCACCACGGCACCCATCGGCCGTCTGTTTAATCTTGGACTGAGTCCACCTTGGGATTGAGGCTTGCAGCCAAGCCTGAGTGTTCCAGAACAAACCTAGGTGATGCTTCCCCACCCCCACTCCCTCTTTGACCATCAGATGTTTCCTAGGACAGCTCCCACCGAGGCACAGAGGCTGAGGGGTCTGCACAGACCAGATGGGAGCTTGCACCCGCCACTTCCTAGTGGGGTGGCTGTGGGACAGTTGCCATTCCCTCACTCCACAAATGTGGAGGAAAACAGCCTCTCCCTTCGTAGGCTGGATTCGAGCCCTGAAGGAGTTGTGATCTAGGACTGTGACGGGAGCAATCATTTTCTGAGTGACCCCCTGGTCGGCCCCCATGTCTTGAGCTAAGCCAATGGGAGGGGCGGGCAGGATGGAAGGAATGGTACCATCTGATTTCCAGGGTGACACCTGTTTACTCGTGCTGCCGGGAAGAGTGGCTGTGAAAAACCCGCAGCAACCACCACCAGGCAGCCTCCCGGGAGGCAGAGCGAGCCGCGGCCACCCCCTGGAGCCCTCGTTAGGGATTGCGGCATCTCCGGGGACAGCCGCGTTTACCCAAGGAGAGACTGTAAACACAAACTGAGCTGTGAACACAAACTGTGCTCCTGGGCGCCTGCAGCACACTCTGCTGCGGCGCGCTTGCGCCACCTTGTGGGCGTCTCCGAGACCTTGCCTGCCCACTATCAAACCCATCCAGATGTTGAACCCAACCAGCTCTCTCTGTCTCTTAACCACCTCCTTTCTGTAATTAGCAGGTTGCAACTTGTCACACTCAGACATGTGCCTGTGCACAGATACACACATACACAGTCAGGGGATTGTAGCAAATACTTATTTGTAAGATTTATTTTTATTTATTTGAAAAGAGAGAAATCCTCTATCTGCTGGTTCATGTTCCAAATAGTCTCGCATCAGCCAGGGCTGGGCCAAGCCAGGAGATGGGGGAAGGAAGACCAGGGACTTGCTTCCGTGTGGCCGTGAGGCCAGACTGAGAGGCCTTCCAGATGGGCCTGTGGTGAGCACCGCAGCAGGGGCAGGGCAGGGCGAGGAGGGGAAGGACTGGCAGGACCCCTGGATGGGGAGGCAAGGGGCGGGATCCTGCTGGCATTTGTTATAAAGGATCCTGGTGACATCTCTATTGCCAGAGAACAGAAAAGATTATTTCATGGGGACCTCATTTCAGGGGACACGAGGGCCACATTGGCTTGGGGTACCATAGAATCAGCTGCCTCCAGTGAGAGCTGCCCAAAGGAGGGTTTCAGGTGCCTCTTGCTAAGGACCGCATGGGCTCCCCACAGCAACTGCCTCTGGGATCTGATAGCAAGGGGTACAGGAGGGAGAGGGAAGCCCTTCCTGCCCCAGCCACACACATCTTCCCTGACCCCGCCAGCTCTCCTGGTCACGAGTTGGGGGTCTGGGTCACTGGATTAGTTTAGACTTCTTGGATGGCAGCCACTGAGGAAGCAGCTCCAGGTTATAGAGTGGGTCCAGCGTGTTACACCTGTATCCCCTCCCTCCGTCCCCCTTCCCCCATCCACCTTTTGCCTGAATCCTGCTCCCTTGGCTGTGAGCCCGAAGCCCCAGGGCAAACACACCTGCTTTTTACACTTTGGCTCTGCCAGGAAGGGACAGCTGTGGATCAGAAGGGTGTGTGATCCGATAGCACACTGGGCCCGGTGGGGACACCCGGCAAGTCCTGTCTGTTCAGATTCTTCCTCGACTCTCGGGTGGCCCATTCCTCCCCCTCCCCCGCCCCAGGGAGAAGGAAGACTGGGGGTCTTATGATCCACGCTCAGACAAGGCTGGTGAGAATGTTTAAGGCCGACTGTAAGACAACTAGGCGGGGGATGACTGGAGCAAGATTTTCAGAATTTAAGGCTGGGCTTTCTGGGGAAGGCATTTGACTGCTTATGGTTCTCCTAGGAGAAGGGATACTCCAGTTTGCACGGCTTGCCTGCAGGAAGGCCAAGCAGCAGGACTCAAAACAAGATGAGCGGCTTGGATTCTGAGGCCCTCACCTTGACCTTGGCACAGAGTTCTCCTAATAGCAGATAAACCAGAAACTGAGCTGTCTCCAGAAAGAGGAGAAAGAACCTCTGGAAGTGGGCGTTGAGAGTTCTCCAGACCAAAAGTGGCCCTGGCTAGCTTCTCCTGACCTTGAGCCGGACCTCGCCTCACCTTTTCTGAAATACATTGCAGTTTATCTGAAAATTGCCTCTACTTGCCACCAAATTAAAAACGGGGGGAAAAAAAGGCATTACATTTTCATGCCATGGAGTGATCTGAACTGATGTGTTTCTTCGATATCAACATGGTCCAGGGAACACTCAGGTGGAGCCGGCCCAGAGTTGGGAAACTCCTGTGAACTGCACAGGGGTCAATGTTGTGCACGGAGTGAAGGCAACGCCGCCTGTTGTGCTAGCATCTTTGATCGGAACACCAACTAGATCCTGTTGGGTTTTTCGGCATAAACCCAAGATGTCAGACACAGCAAGGAGAGGTCTTTTATTCTGGTGGGGGAGGCAGCCATGGGGCACAGGGAAAGGTGGAGCAGAAAGAGAACAAAGCGAAGAGGCATCTTGTATAGCCTTGGGCGGGTACGGGCAGTGAGGGGTCAGGGATTGGCAGGTGTGGCTGTAGGTGGACACCAGGGATAAATGCCTCAGTGTCCACCTAAGGTCCCTAAGCTTACTTAGGCCTGCTGTTCCAGTCTCTAGGTCGGAGTCCCAGCTCCATTTCCCGTCAAAGTTCCTGTGAATGCACACCCGGGGAGGCAGCCAGGGGTGACTCCAGTACTTAAAGTCCTATGACCCACATGGGAGAGACCTGGGTTGAGTCCAGGCTCCTGGCTTCAGCCTGACCGAGCTCTGGCTGTTCATTCTCTTCAGAGAATGAACCAGTAGATGCAAGATCTCTGATAAGAACAGATGCTTTATTATTATTATTATTATTTTAGATGATGTTTACATAGTTGAAAAGGGAGGGAAGGATCTAGGGTTAGGGAGAATGGGTATGAGCATTGTTTCCAAACTTTCTATTTCTTCTTCCTATTTCTGGTGGAAGGGAGGAGATGAGGGGAGAGGCCACACCCAGCTTCCCAACCATCCCAGTACCCGAGGATGGGGATAGGCGCGTTCAGGGTGGTATGGCTGTAGACCCCCGAGGATGGGGAAAGGCCACCTGGATTGATATCAACCCAGGCTCACAATGTGGCGCACGCTCCAAAGGTTCTGCCCAGGTGGATGTGATAGTTCCAAAATGCTGTCCATCTCGGTGATCTAGGGATGAGGAATCCCTTCCCATGTGCATTGGCTGATCTTGGAGGCAAGGAAGAGTTTACAGCGAGCCCTGGGTCTTCCGCTGTGATCTGGGCTTGCAGAGGTGCCCACAGGTCTTTTAGGAATGAGGGCCGGGCGTGTGCAGTGCCGGATGGATGAGGATTTGATACAAGGAAGCTCTCAGCAGGCGGCAGTAACACCTTAGCAAGGAAAGAGCTGTTCTGGCTGATTCCTCTAGGGTGAAACAAAGCAAACACTAAGGAATTAAGTGCTAGGATTCAAAGGGGCCATAGAGGGCGCTGTGGCAGGGCACTGTCTGTCCTTGAAACAGCAAAACACAATGAAAGCCTGGGTTCCGCTGTCTGCTAGTTTGCCATCCTTGCATGAGAGCGTCAGTGTGGCCGCCTGTCTGCCCTCCTCCCCACCCACTTCCTCCACCAGGAGATGCTCAGGACCACGCCCTGAGGAGTCCTGCTCCCACGGCTGTAAAGTTACAGTGGTCCTCTCCTATGTGGCTTACATTATCTGTCTTCAGTTTTCCACAATCAACCACAATCCAAGACTACTGAGTGGAAAGTTCCAGAGTTCAGTGAGGCATGCTTGACAGTTTGTCACGATTGTTCTGCTGTGTTGTGGTTGCTATTATTACCTTGCCGTGCCTAGTTTATATATTAATCTCTGTCAGAGGTAGGTATGTGTCTAAGAAAACATTGTTGACTAACTGAGGGCTCGGGATGTTCCGTGGTTTCCAGTATCCAAATGGGAATGTAATCTTAATGGGGGACGACTAAGTTCCTCTTGTGGGAGGGGAGAGAGGCCTTCCCTGCACCCTCTCCCAATCCCGCCCCACCCTGCTCCTGCAGAACCTGGGGCCCTGCCCTGCTTCAGGATGCAGACCTAGGCCAAAGTCGGATGCTCCCTGAGCCAGCAGAGTGCCTGGAGGTCGGGGTCTCCTCCCTGAGTCAGGGGCAGTGCCTCCGAAGGGCACCTGCTGCACTGCAGGCCCCAAGCCCCGCCCCCAGCACCTGCCCAGCGCACCCCACCCCCTCTTGGTTGTCCACACTCAGGTCCGAGCAGGCGTGCCCTTTCCTTTGGCATGCGGTAGATCCTGCTCCCTCCATGTTTCTTGTTGTTTTCTCACAGGCACAAAGACGAGAACTTGAACTAGGACTAGCTGGATGCTCTCTGTCTGGGCCCAGCCGGGGCTCTCAGGCCACCCAACAAAACGTGGGAGACCCGTGTCACCACCAGGTGCCTCCATTCCAGGAACTGAGTTCCATTCATCCTTTCAGGATCTGCTGGCTGGGGGCTAGGAGGTGACCTCCAGTGAGGCACAACCTTGGGGGTCCAGCACCAACCACTGGGACCCCATATGAGTGTTGGTTCCTATTCCTGGCAGCTCCACTTCCCATCCAGCCCCCTGCTTGTGGCCTGGGAAAGCAGTAGAGGATGGCCAAAACCTTGGGACCCTGCACCCAAGTGGGAGACCCAGAGGAGGCACCTAGCTTCAGATTGGCTCAGCTCCAGCTGTTGCAGCCATTTGGGGAGTGAACCAGTGAATGGGAGATTTTTCTCTCTGTAAATCTGCCTTTCCAATGAAATTTTTTTTTAAAAATCTTTAAAAAGATTCTGAATTCTACACAAATGTATTCCACCTTCCTACTTATGTTTGGCAATTAACTTCTTTGAAGATGCACATGGGAGACTTGTCTTGGGGTGCAGTCACTTGAGGCGCCCTTGTCCGTTCCAGCCACCCCTACCTCTGACCTGGCTTCCGACCAAGGCACCGGGAACACAGTGGATGGAAGCCTTGTGGGCGCCTGCCACTCCCGTGGGAGACCTGGGTGAAATTCTTGGCTCTGTCTGGGTTGTGGCGAAAGTTGGAGAATGAGAGGGAAGAGTCAACAAGAGGGTGGGAGGTCTCTCCCTCTCCACCACCCAACATTTCTGGGTACAGATAGTAATGAAACGTGGGTGTGGTAGGCAAATTTTATTTTGCGTTACATTTCTAAAAATCCAGTTGCAGTTGGTGTAGGTCCTCCTTCCAGCCATCCTACCAGCCGCTGGAGAGGCATTTCAGCGCGACCAGCCTATTCTCTTTTCCTTACATCACCAAGGCACCCCTTTGGGATCAGATGTGCTGACTGCTACCTAGGGGTAGGTCACTTTGTCATTGCCATGGGAACGAGATGTCCCAGATTTCAACTCCCGAGGCCCTCGGGGGTCCCTGGGGCGGCGGGCGTGGGAGGGGCCGTCCCGGGTCCCGCCCCAGTCTCTTGTGACGTAGGCACCGGAACCTGGAATCCCGGCTCCGTGAGGGGAGGCGGGGAGGCGACGGCGGCGCCTGTGCCTAGTGGCCTTTCGGGGCAGGCGCGGGGCCATGAGCGAGTCTGGAGCCAGTGCGCTCCCGCTGGGCAGGCCCAGCCGACGGGCGAGCGTCCACCAAGGTAGGACGGTGGCGAGGGCGCACGGTGGCCGGGGGCGCACGGCGGGCACCAGGTGCCCGAGGCTGGGAGCGGCCGCGGTGCCTTCCCGACTCCGCGTGCCCCAGGGCAAAGCAGGTGGGGGGAGCGCGCTCCTTGTGATTCCTGCCTTCCCTCTCTGTCCATCCCTGCCGGACCAGAGGAAGCCTGCCCTAACCCCCAAAGGGGCTCCAGCATGGCAACCCGGGCCGAGGTGGGTTTGCCTGACAGGGTACAGGCGAGGATTCCTCGGGCAGCCGCTTAAAAAACAATGTTGTGTGTTAGGAGATAGCGCCGCTCCAGTGCTAGGCTTGCGTGAGGCGCGCCTCCCGTTCTCCGCAAGCTGTATTTACCAGCATGCCGAAATGAAGCCGGCTTCTGTTTTGATAAGCGGCCCGGCCTTTCGGAGCCTGGGATTCTTCAGGAGTAAGTGGGCATAGGCTGGTGGTGAGATCAGCCTAGCGCGGTGCCAAGTTCAAAGAGAGGCACAGTCAGTGGTAGCCTGCGGCAGGCCTTCGGGCGTTGTGGCTGAGCCGCTCAGATCCTGTGTGAGCGGGTGCTGCTGGAATAGAGGCTCCGGGTTCCGCGTGCTGGGAGCAGCAGGTGACACGGCTTGGGTTGTTGGGTCCTGCCACCCATGTGGGAGACCTGGTCTGAGTTCCCTGCTCCTTTGGGGAGCGTTTGAGAAGTAAACCAAAGTATGGGAGTTTCTTTGTTTCCAAATATATTGCAATCCTTTTATTTATTTTTTATTGGGTAAAACCCAGAAAAAACACCAACGTGGATTTTTACCTGCATAGGTACAGCCGTTACCCAGTCCGGAGAGAAAAATTGCGCCTGCTGTTTTCCCATTGCCCTGAACCGGACACAAGGCCATGCTGCCCGGTGGTGTCTGTGGCATTTTCTTCATCTCTGAGAACAGAAATGTTAACCAAGAATTTAGAGTAAATCTTATATTTACTCTTGTATTTACCCTCCCCTGCCCCCCGGTGTGTAAATGGGGAAAGACTGGAAGGGACCCCCCCAAATTCCAGCCAAATGCTCAGGAACCAGAGAACAGACCCCCAAGTGGGGCTCACAGTGGCCGCCGTCCAGCTCAGTGTTTGTGCTGCTGGCGACTGGTCCTGCTGCGGGCACAAAAGATGATTTTTTGACCTTGAACCCACTGACCTGGATGGGAGGCTTAGTAGGGACTGTGACTGTCACTTTGTGTCCACGGTCGCTGCCCAGTCATGGGAGGAAGGTTGGGTAGGGGCAAGGGACCACGAGGGTGTGGCTCTAAGGATGGAACCGTTCATCCTTCTGCCTGATAAAACAGGTCACTCCCTGCTTCATCTGAACTTTGTAATGGCTTCTCAAAGTTCCAGAATCTTCCCTGGCAACTGACAAGGCCGGATGCTTCAACCCCAGCCAGCATCTTAAAGCCATTATCACTTAGCACCCCTCCCCTGCCCTGGCTGTCTTCCCATCCTTCCATATACTCGGGACCTTGGCATCAGCTGCTATTTTTGCCTGGCTTGTAATTGTCTCTGAGCTCCAAAGACAACCTCTTCTTCCTCCTCCTCCTTCTCCTCCCCTGGGTCTCTGCTCCCACGCTGTCACCGCCCCCTCTCTCCTGAGAAGCACACACATCTGGGACTGTCTTATGTCGGGAGCTGAACCAGGACTTGAGCCAGAGCCACGTCTACGGGCGTCTGAGCCCAGGGTGCACCGCAGCTCCTTTGCGGTTTGCAGCTCCCATCAGTGCACCCTTCCTGAGGCCAGCCCTGCTCGCTTCTGCTGTCACCTGGACTGTCACCTCCTCCAAGGGGCAGAGACCTCACCCTGTCCACTGTCCTTGACAGCTACCCTGCCCATGGCACCTGGCACCTGCACTCTTGAATGGGACCTTGTCTGGCTTCTTCTCTTTGTGAACCATTTCCAGGGTTCTCCTCCCTCAAAGGAATGCTTCCTGGGAGGTCATCTTCAGCCGCTGTTCCTGCAGTGTCAGCCCTTACCTTCCTACCCTCCCTTCCATCTCTTGCTTCCTGTCTTTTATGGAGGTGTAATTCACATCAACCATTTCAGAGTGTCCAATTCCATGCCTTTAGGATCTTCAGCCTCCACCTCTGGATAGTTTCAGAACATCTTCCTGTCCACCAGCCTCTACCCAGCCACCTCATGATCTCCGTCCGTGGATATGTGCCTGCTGTGGATGTCTGAGAGGAAGCTCAGACTTGGTGACTTAGCACTGTTTTCCAGGCTCGAGCGTAGCAACAGGTGTTAGTGCTACCTGCCTGGATGTGGCTTCCGCATCACTGGGGCTGCTTCTGTCTCGTTGGGGCTCCCGTGAATGGGGCTCCTGGGAACGCTCTTCTGCACATTTTTGCTTGACTGACAACATTCAGTTCTTTTCTATCTGTGCATGGAGTGGGATTGTTGGCCAACAGACAGGTCTGTTCAACTATGCAGTGACGCAGTGACATCACCACCTCACCTCCCTGGGAAGGCATCCTTCCCTGCTCCCTGAACGGGGCAGGACCCTCCCTGAGGTGGGGTCTTCATGATCGACCCTTGACCAAAGGAAGTCACAGAGTTTTCCTGGCTACAGCTCTGGCACGGAGAGGCAGCAAAATGTCTGAAGGATGTTTGCAAGGCAAGAGCGGTTGTAGTTTGAGCAGGTAGAACAGGGGACAGGAGGCATCAGTGAGAACTGGTTTTGGAGGGCTGCTTTAGAGACCCAAAGTGCTGTACTTTGGGGTATCATCTTCTGAGTCCTGGTTGTCCTGTTATTACTGGAAATTTCTATAACCCTAACCAGCTAAGGTTTGATGAATGTATATGTGGTGTACTCTCTGGAGACACACTGTTGGGTGTTAACACCTCTGCTTTGGGCCTCTCTTGGTCTCATCCCTTATTTATTTATTTTTAAGATTTTATTTTTATTGAAATGATTTACAAAGAGGAGAGACAGAAAGATTTTCTATCTACTTATTCACTCCCCAGATGGCCACAACAACCACATCTGAAGCCAGGAGCCGGGAACGTCTTCCAGGTCTCTCACACGGGTGCAGGATCCCAAGGCTTTGGGGCCGTCCTCTACTGCTTTCCCAGGCCACAAGCAGGGGGCTAGATGGGAAGTGGAGCAGCTGGGACAGGAACTGGCGTCACATGGGATTCCGGTGCTTGCAAGGGCCTTATCTTAATTGAGAACAAGTAACTATTGGACCTGCAGTATTTAACCTCGCACAGATATTCCAGTAAGGCAGAGTTCTGAATCCAGCCAGTCTGTGCACAGGCAGGTTGAGGCTGGAGCAGTTCCCTGGAGACCCTCCCTTGCACTTGAAATATTTTTGGCTCTGCAGGAGACAGCTCCGCCCAGCAACTCGGGCCCAGATTGGCCCAAAGGCCCTCAGTGCTTTTCTGTGTGTTTTTTCAGGAAGTAAGGAATTGAGAGGGATAAAAGAGGGAAATAACTCTGGGGTGTTGGACTTTTATTACTCTGATGGCTTTATAAAGGAGCTTTGTTTGGGTCTGGGACCACCCAGGCCTTCAGCTGAGCTGTCCTGGCCTAGTCTCCCTCCCTTCTCCACCCTACCCACCCCACCCAAATAGAAGAGGAAAAGAAGTGACCTTGAGCCCAGCCTGCTTCCCGGTCTTGCAAATAAAGGATTTTTAGAAAAGCATGATTTATATGGAAGGTAGAGCAAAAAGAAGGGAGGTGTGCAGGTCTTCCATCTGGTTGCTCATTCCCCAAATGGCCTCAGTGGCAGGGGCTGGTCCAGGCCAAAGCCAGGAGCCAGGAACCCCATCTCGGTCTCCCATGTGCGTGGCAGAGGCCCAGGCACTGTCGTCTTCGTCCACTGCCTTCCCAGGAGCATTAGCATGTTGTGTCCAGATTTTGAGATCCCCAGAAATCACCAGGAGTCTGAAGTTGATCCAAGTGCACAAGGATGGTTTATTGAAGCTCAGCACATCCAAGCCTGGGTTCTTGGTGGAGAGCAGGCAGCTGGCTGACTGACCGGCCAGCCGGCCAGGCTGGGACCAACACCCCTTACCAGGAGTGTGACCCTGAACAGCACACTCACAGGGTTTTTATAGGGGCAGTCCACAATAGCTTGAAAAGAGGAAATTCATAATAGTCTGCAAGGTGAGGGGAAATAGCACACATTCCCTACCTATCTCTGCTGGACAGCCCATGCCTGCAGCAACTAAGGGAAGCACCCACTTAATTACTTGGAGCCACTTGTGAGATAACCAGACTTAGGTAGGTCTTGATTCATAAGAATTGGGACCCATCAGTGCTAAAAGTCACATAGGCCGTTTAGCCTACAAGCTCACACAGTTTCTTAGTAGCAATGAGCCATGAACAAATGGTTAGGATTTTGATACTGAGGTTCTTCCAGCAGGATTGGAAGTGGAGCAGCCAGGACTTGAATTAGCCCTCCGATATGCCAGGGTCCTAAAAGGGGGCTTAACCTGCGGCACTGCAGCGCTGACCCCCATAAATGAACTTTTATCTGAACACAGCTAGGCCTCTTCTTTGATGGGTCGTCTGTCCCTGCTTTCCTGCCACATTGACCGAGCTGAACAGTCACTGCAGGTGTTAGTGGTTGACCTTGGCTCCTCATGGAAAAGGTTTGCTGAGCTCTAAGCACTTTACGTATGAGAACGCTTCAGAAAGAGCACGTTTCAGTTCAGTGTGCTCTTCAACCTGCGTACATGAAATACAGGAGATTTGTTCCTTTTAGAGAAATCAAAATGTTTAAAAAGTTAGGGAAGATAGAATTAAAAGGCACATTTGTTTTGATAGCAAATGCTTTGCATACAGGAACTGTCAAAGGTCTTAGAGAAAATGTGTATCATTGGGGCCAACACAGCGGCCTTGCAGGCTAATCCTCTGCCCGTATGGGTGCCAGTTCATGTCCCAGCTGTTTCACTTTAAGTCTAACTCCCTGCTAATGTGCCTGGGAAAGCATCAGAGGATAGTCCAAGTCCTTGGAACCCTGCACTTGAATGGGACACTGGAAGAAGTTCTGCTTCCTGGATTCAGATCAGCTCACCTCTGGCTGTTGCGACCATTTGGGGGAGGGAACCTGCAGATGTTTCCAATAAAAATAAATAATCTTTATTAGAAAAAAAAAGGCAGGGGCCAGCACCGTAGCTTAGTGGCTGAAGTCCTGCCTTGTATGCACCAGGATCCCATATGGATACAAGTTTGTGTCTCAGGTGCTCCACTTCCCATCCAGCTCCTTGCTTGTGGTCTGGGAAAGCAGTAGAGGATGGCCCAAAGCCTTGGGAGCCTGCACCTGTGTGGGAGATCCAGAAGAAACTCCTGGGCCAGGATTGGCTCAGCTCCAGCGTTGTGACCACTTGGGAAGTGAATCAGTGCATGGAAGATTTTTTTTTCTCTGTCTGTCCTTCTCTTCGTAAATCTGCCTTTCCAATAAAAATAAAGCTTTAAAAGAAAAAGGAAAAAGAAAAGAAAAATGCATATCATGAAAAAAATCATACTTGGATTTCCAAAACTTTTTTTTTGTACCAAAATACACCTGTCTGAATTACTTTTTGCCCTGAATTTGTTGATGTGCCCTCCGTGATAACCACCTAATCTTCAACACAGTGGTGTGACCTGGGAACTGTTGTACCCATTTTGCAAGTGGGAATCCCAGGTCACACAGAACAATCAAGAAACTTGCTGCCCTAGGTTGAAAGTCAGCTGAGACCCAAAGCTCCCAAAGGCTGGCCACTCCTTGGGTCATAAAGCGTGGGTGCCAGCTGGCCAGGCCCAGGCCCCACCCAGGTACCCCCGGCATGACTCAACACAGGTGCTGCCAGCTGTTGTGAAGTCTGGCAGACGGCTCCCAGGGTGTCTGGCTCCTCCCCTGGCAGACCAGGCTATGGGCGTTTAGGAAGGAGCCCTTTCCCTTGCACTGTTCCACACAGCAGCCACAAATGAGCCATATGTGTCCGTGGAGTTCATTCCCTCAGCCATGGTTCAGTTGTGTGAGAGTCAGCATCCCCCGCCCCGTGGATGGAGTGGGCTCCCCTTATTGGGCAGCCCAGACATGGTGTGTGTCCTTCCATACAGAAGGGCAGAGCATTCCACAGAGGGTGCCCTGGCTTGGATGAGAGCCTGCTGCCCTGTGTATCTTAGAGATGGGCGTAGCCAGAGGGATCCCAGGAACCCTGGATTCTGTCATCACTCCACTGCCATCATCCACCTTCTCCAGGGAAAGTCAGTGTTGCCATTACCCGCAAGTCCCTGTGTTTTACTAGTTTCTTTTCATTCCTTTTCAAGTTTTTACTTATTTATTGTCACTTTGTTTGCAAGCTAGAGAGATAGACTGAGATCTTCCATCTGCCGTTTCTCTTCCCAAATGCCTGCAACAGCCCTGGCTGGGCTAGCTTGGAATCAGGAATCTGGATCTGCATCCTGGCTGGCAGGGACTTGAGCCATCACCTGCTGCCTGCCAGGGTGTGCATTAGCGAGAAGCAGAGCCGTAACCCAATTGTGTGTCAATTGATGTCCTAACTGCTGTGCTAAATGCCCACCTGCTCTGATTGGGTGGGTGAGCGTAGGCTGCCTGTATCCTCAGCATCAGATTCATTCAGAGCTCATCCATTCGTTGAGCAGGCATGCACTGAGCAGCCAAATGTGTGTCCCAAGTTCTGTACTAGACCTCGAGGGTTCCGTGGTGGTGGAGAGACAGGCTCCTGCTGTAGGAGACAGGCGGATACAGCCTGTTGGGGAGAGAAAAGGTCACACCCAAGGAATCAGTTGACAGGATGAACTTGGGACCCAGCCGAGTGTGAGTGGAGAAGGCCGTAAAGTTTATGTGGCAGCCATAAGCCTTGCTCCGCCTCCCCAGATCGTGGTGCCCAGCCCAAACATGGGTCAGAGAGGGTACCACACTGGCCGCAGCTGGTGGACAACCTAGACCCAGTGATCCACAAGGTCCCTTTCTACCCAGACTTTCCATGGTCCCGTGTGTGGGAAGCGGAATATTGTATGTGGGAGGCTCAGCACCAGCCCTGCCCAGCGTAGGGTCCTGGTTGACAGGCTGGGGCTCTGATGGCAGTGTTGTGGTATGGTTTCTAAAATGTTCTGTTGTCTCTGTCACATGGATGAGGTCCTCTAGTTTCCAACCTTCCATTCCGGAAAAGATTCTGGTGCCAGGTTGACCCTCCTATCCCCGGGGCATGGCCTGACTCCTGAGTGACAGCCAGTGTTGGAAACTGAGTCAGCCTGCAGCTGCAGTCCTGCACCTCTGACCTCATCATAGTGGCTGAATATTCAGTAGGTCCCTGCTGGTCTCTATTCAAAAGACCTTTTCTCCTGGTGCATAATAGTGTTTTGTTGCCTTGAGAGGGAGGAGTGGCCTGGCTTCCACACTTGGACCCCTGGCCTCCAGGGCCCTGCCCCACCCCAGTGTTTGTGTGATGAGCCCTGATGACTTAGCAGCAGGAGTCATATCCTCAGGATGTGCTGGGCAGGGAAACCGGGAGTAAGCTAGACTCACCAGACCTGCCCACGGCTCTTGGCCGAGCCTCGGGTATATGCGTCCGGGGTTCATCTGCACCCCCACTGCTGTTCCCTCGTGTCAGAACTTAGCCATCAGCGCATCCATGTGAGGCGGAGATGACATATGTGTGTGTCAGAGCGCCGCCTTTGCTGGCTCCCTTCCCAAGCCTCGCCTACCCACTTCTCAGGGCCGCCCTGGGGCCCAGGGAGTGCAGGCAGGTGCTGTGCGGATGCCTGCCACCCCAGAGCTCCGCCTCCACGGCTCATAGCTGGGCTGGCATGCTGGGTCCTGTCCTCTGTGGTGAGTCCTTAGGTGAGCTCGTTCAGGATAAGACGTGTTTGACCAGAGCCCTTGTTAATCAACACACACACACACACACACACACACACACACAGAGCGTGCAATGCCCAGTCATGTTACACGTGTGCACACACATACACACAGTCTGTGGCCACATCCCACCTCACCTCTGGCATTCTCCCGTCCCCTTTTGTTGCTGAGCAAGCTGCTTGCCCTGCAGCAGTGAGCGGCTTCGGCCCTTTGATTCTGTTCTGCTGATTCTGTGCATTAGGAGTTCTGCAGGGCCCCGAGGAGACGGCCCGCACTGCCGCCGCCTATGATGTCGGCCTGGGCCGGAGTGTGCAGGACAGCCTCTTCTCGGCGATGCCTGGTAAGTATGCCCCCCTACCTCCCCGGGAGCTGGGGTGCACACCTGGGGCTGTGGCTCTCGCTCCCCCAATCCAGCTGGCTGCCTGAGAGCTGTCGGACTTCTTAGGCAGTAGCCCTGGGCTCTAAGGGCTCTAGAGTGGAGGCTGCCCCAGGTCCTTTGAAGATGTGGAGTTGGAGCCAGCAGAGCATCCCTCAGTGGCATCCTTTCCTTGAGACAGTTCATGTATTCAGCTTGGATTTAGGGCAAGGGGACCATGGAAGCATGAGTGTGACTCCCAGGGGACCCCAGGGAGACATCTGACCAGACCTTTGTTCATACCCTATCTTCTAGCCGCAGCAGTCTGTGTCCTTGTCTTTAGACAGGCCACTGTCCCCTGTGTCCCCCTGCTCAGGATGCTTGTCTCCCAAATCCCCACTGTCCTTCCATTCATTCATCCCTAGCCGGATGGTGGAGTGACCCCACCTTAGCAAACACGATGCCGGATCCAAACCCAAGTGGTGGAGCTCCCAGCAGAAAGCCAGAGCAGCTTTGCGCCCTCCACGCCCCCTACCCCCTCGTGGGACTGACGGCTGCCTCACTCTTCGTTCCCCTAAGTTCTGCCTCCATCCACATGCATCTTCCTTGCCACAAAAATCCGGTCAGACGGAAGATCCATCTTAAAGGTGGCTTCCCTCGTTTTTGGCACAAGGCCCCTTTCCACGGCCAAGCTGCAGTGGAAAGAACGCGGGTTCCCCCTGTTGCTAGCACCCCCAGTCACACGCTTGCTACAGAGTAGCGTGTTGACAGTGCCATGCGTTCACATGACCCATCTGTTGGTCAGCATTTCCTGTGTGAGGACAGCAGCATAGCCCATGCCGCTCTGAGAACTCCCAGTCTGATGGGGAAGAGGGCCAAGTGACTTGGCATGACTGCAGAAATGTGTGTTTACAGGTTGTGGGGGGAGGGCTGTCAGGGGCTTGCTGGGTGTGGGAATGTGTGTGACAAGGTACCTGCTGCGGTGTGGTGACGCAAGGCCAAGGAGGAAGTGGCTGCTGAGTAGTCCATAGAGGAACAGAGTGGAGCAGGTTCATCCTAGGGAACACCTGCAGAGGTGCTGGGGGAGGAGCGAGCTGAACAATCATAGCAGCGTGGGGGGGCGGGGGGGTCTACTGGGAGCCGGAGGAGCCACGGAGATGGAGTCAGATCATGCAGGCCTGAAGGGCCTAGACATGTCATTGGGAAGTCCCAGGACTATTTGGTCTTCTGTCAAAAATGGGGTGCTCAGCTTGTATTGGGGAGTGTTGGGAAGGGGTTTCCCTGGACTGCAGGCTGGTCTGCAATGGCCTTGGCCGGACCAGCATCCTCCAGCAGGTTAGCGTGGGTTTGTTCTAGCTGCTGCAGGCAGGATGGCACCTGCAAGCCCCCTTGAGGCTGAACTCTTGGCCCTAGCGCATGCCTGGCCATTCAGCTAATGCCATGCTTGGCATAGAAGAAATGCCCAGGAAGTGGCTGTTGTTAGGGCCACGCATTGGCATGGTGCTTTGTGTTTTTCCTGGTTTGACTGCAAGCATGATTAGGCCCTGCAGAGTGTGTAAGGCTCGCTGGAGCAGCTGCTAGCTCCACTTGACAGAGGAGGCGCAAACTTGGTAGACATGTTGCCCCAGATGTTGTACTTACCTGAACCACCCTGCCGGAAACACATCTCCAGCAGATGCAGCCGTGAGCCCCGTCAAGGCAGACAGAACGAGATCCAAACGCTTTTTGTCGTTGACCCATGCCTGTGACCCCCCTGTGCGTGCTTGTTTCTTGGCTTCTAGGCTCGCCAGGGTGAATGACAGGGTTTTTTCTCTCTGTTCAGAGAATCTCTCTCTGGACTCCAGCATCTTCTCCTCGCCGCCTCTGAACTTCCTTCAAGAGTTGCCGAGCTACCGCTCAGTGGCACGAAGGAGGACGAGCATCCTGGCTCGAGACAAGCAGAGTGGCACCTTGCTGAAGCCGACAGACTCCTACAGCTCCCACCTGGACGGGGGCATTGCGGAGAACCTCAACAGCCAGTCCATCCGGAAGTACGCCTTGAACATCTCGGAGAAGCGGAGACTCAGGTGGGCAGCCACGAGCCAGCGTGCAGGTGTACTGCGGGCAGGGGTGCACTTGACGCGTGGAGTGCATTCTTCACAGAATGAAAACTCTGTTTCTTAAGTCAGGCTGTGGGCACAAAGCCAACCCAGACATGGCAGAGCTCAGCACGTTAGAAAAGAAAGTCGTAGGTTCAGGTGTGTGGGGACTTTGCAGCCTTTTGCGGACCCAGCTTGTGGCTTTGCATCCTTCCAGCTTTAAAAGTTTTATTTCTTTTTCTTGTAAATTCAAATTTACAGAGAGGACAGAGAGGAGAGATCTTCAGGCCGCTGAATCATTTCCCTAAGTGGCTGCAATGGCTGGGGCTGAGCCAGTCTGAAGCCAGGAGCCAGGAGCTTCTTCAGGGTCTCCCACATGAGTGCAGGGTCCCAAGGCTTTGGGCCGTCCTCAGCTGCTTTTCCCAGGCCACAAGCAGGGAGCTGGATGGGAAGTAGAGCAGCTGGAATACTAATTGGGAACCATATGGAATCCCAGCAGATGCAAGGCCACTAGGCTACTGTGCTGGAACCAAAAATGAATGAATAAAAATAAATAAATAAATGCCAACCATAGCTGTGGCTGGGTCAGGGTCCAAGCCAAGAGCTAAGAACCCAATACAGGCTTCCCACACAATGCCCAAGATTCAATTACTTGAGCTGATATTGTTGCCTCCCAGGTTGTGCTTTAGCGGGAAGGTGGAAATCGGAGGCAGAGCCAGCATTGAACCCCAGCTGTGTGTGTGGGATGCTGATGCAGGCACTCAGTCCCTAAGCCACGTATCCCAGCCCTTGGCTGGGGTTGCAGTCGTTGCTGAAGCTTGCTGAAGCTGCTGGTGTTACCGTCACAATCATTTCATCACGCAGGGACATTCAGGAGACCCAGATGAAGTACCTGTCTGAGTGGGACCAGTGGAAGCGCTACAGCAGCAAGTCCTGGAAGAGGTTCCTGGAGAAGGCACGCGAGATGACCACCCACCTGGAGCTGTGGCGGGACGACATCCGCAGCATAGAAGGTGCTGCCCTCCCCCGGGCCTCCCCCGCACAGGCTGTGGGTGCAGGCGGGCTGTGTCCTTCCACTGTGAGCACGAGTGATGGCCCGCACTTGGGCTGCGTGGAGCCTGTGTCTTTGCCAGCAAGGGGAGACCTGGGCTCTTTACCTGCCCCTTCTGGTTAACAGCAGGTGTCCTAGGGTACCATGTTCAGGCATCCCTGTGATGCACTGTCACGGGATGTTTCTGCCGATGCTCACAAATGTGCTTGTTGCTGTTATATTGTATATATTTAAGAACATTGTATTTGAACGATAGAAAGAGATCTCCCATCTGCTCATTTACTCTTCAAATGACCACAATGGCTGGCGCTGCACCAGGAGATGCTGTAAGCCTGAAATTCAGTTCAGGGTCTCCCATGTGGGTGTCTACTTGTTCCAACACCTGCTGCTTTCCCACATTTGCGTTGGAGGGAGGGAGAAAGAAAAAAAAAACCAGAGATCTTTCCATGTACTTGTTCACGCTGCAGATGAGCCCAGCAGCTGGGGTTAGGCCAGGCTGGAGCCGGGAGCCTCAGCCAGGTCTCCCGTGTTGGTCAACGGTCCAAGTACTGGGGCTGTCTGCTGCCTTTCCAGGTACACCTGCAGGAAGCTCGATTGCAAGTGGAGCAGCTGGGACTCCCAACTGGCACCTACATGAGATGCCA
Source organism: Ochotona curzoniae (assembly GCF_017591425.1). NCBI lineage: Eukaryota > Metazoa > Chordata > Mammalia > Lagomorpha > Ochotonidae > Ochotona > Ochotona curzoniae. Next base: position 15,710,848 of record NW_024465421.1, on the reverse strand, counting down.
GCGTTACAGGCGGCAAGCTTAACCCGTCACACCACAATGCCGGTTAGAGCCACCCTTAATCTGGTAGAGAAAAAATTCTACAAAGGTTTTTCCGCAAGCAGGACCTCCCTGAGATTAAGAATGAAGCAGAAGGTGCTAGCTGTCACCCTGGATGTGCTAACCAATGTAGAGCAATGGAGTCAAATGGAATAATAAGGACCCGTGTTGTAGCACATCGGGTTAAACCCCTGACTGCAATTCCAGTTCAAGTCCTGGCTGTTCCCACTTCTGATCCAGTTAATGTGCAGGTAAAGCAGCAGAAGACAGCCCAAGTCCCTGGGCTCCTGTTTCCACATGGGACACCTGGATGATGGTTCCGGCTCCTGACTGTGGCCTGTCCAGCCACGACCATTACAGCCCTGCCGTTTGGGAAATAAACCAAAAGATGAAACATCTGTTTCTCTGCCTTTCCCTCTCTATCACTCTCTCTTTAAAACGAAGAAGTAAATCTTAAAAAAAAATAAAAGAAAAATTGAAGAATTATAATGTAATTTTTTAGAGAACCTTATGCTATATGTATGAAGTAAGAAAGACAAGCTGTTGAAAGTTAATGTATTTTTATATAGCAGTAATTAACATTTAGAAATTGATATTTTTTGGACAATCCAAGTTATAACACCCAAAATGTCAGATATACAAGCATATAGCTAAAAAAAAAAAAGATTGCAATAATTCTTCATGGGAAACTATAAAATACTGTCAACAATTGTGCCAAGGTGGAAACCTTCTCTCAAACCATCGTAATTTAAGATTGGTTCTAGAGCTCCGTGAGGAGCTTGGAAGAGGGCATAGAAATCCAGCCGTGGGGAAATGCATTTCTTCCTCTCTCTGCTTGCTGAGATTCCTCCACCCTCAGCTCCGCCTGGGTTATCAGTCTATACTGGGAAGTGGCCAGCTGTCCTGGTCAGTGATAGCCACATCTCTTGTTTTCCAGGGAAATTTGGCACTGGAATTCAGTCCTATTTCTCCTTCTTGCGATTCCTGGTGTTGCTGAATATGGTGATATTTCTGATCATCTTTATGTTGGTTTTGCTGCCAATCTTACTCACCAAATACAAAATCACCAACAGCACTTTTGTGTTCATTCCCTTCAAAGACACAGGTGAGTCCGCGGCCTGGTTTCCCACGATGATTGTTCTTTCCACTGGGAGATCACCCACAGTGCTGCTTTGCTAGGCAACTTTGTTCTCATCTTTGTTTGGCTGTTAGGATTGGTTATGCCACACGAATAATAACCTCCTAGAACTCTTGTTGCCTCTGAAGGTTTGTTTCTCGCTCTTGTCCATCAAGGGTTGAAAGTTGTCTCCCTGGATCCCAGGCTGATGGGGCAGCCTCTGTCGGGACCATTGCCAGTCCCTGTGGCCAGGGGAGAAGGATTCATGGCACATGTGGTGCTGGCTCCCAAACCTTCTGCCCCATCTCTTTGACCATGAAGTCACTCTGCCACTCCTGCCTATTGTGGGCATTTGGGCAATAAACCAGTGAGTATACTAGAAGATTCTTTCTCATTGTGACACTTTCAAATAACTTTTTAAGAAGATTTATTTATTTATATTGAAAATGCAGATTTTTTTTTACAGGGAGGGAAGTAGAGACAGAAAGATCTTCCTTTCACTGGTTCATTCCCCAAATGGCTGCAACAGCCAGAGCTGAGCTCATCTGAAGTCAGGAGCCAGGAGCCTCCTCCAGGTCTTCCACATGGGGGCAGGAGGCCCAGGATTGGAGCCATGCTCTGGTGCTTTCCCAGGCCATAGCGGAGAGCTGCGTGGGAAGTGGAGCAGTCGGAACACAACCTGGCACCCATGTGGGAGGCTGGCACCTGCAGATGGAGGCTTCGGGTGCTATACCACTGTCAGCCCTCGGATAATTTTACCAAGATAGCATGCATTTCCCATGAACTGTTTGCAGAATTCTCACACGGATGACATGTGAATGTGTGCACACGTGCTTATAAATACAGAGTTAGAGCAGCATCAGATATCCCGCCGATGCCCTTGTTATTTATTTTTTACAGCTATCCAGTGCACATTATACCCGATCAGCAGCTCCGGGCTGATTTACTTCTACAGTTACATCATAGACCTGCTTTCCGGCACTGTAAGTCCTTCCCACACTCCTTTGCTTGGCATCGAAGACTGCTTGGTTGAAAGCTCAGCTTCCTGCATGTCTGCAGGAGGAACCAATGCCAAAGTCGACCCAGGGAAAGGAGACAGACTTGTGGTTACCTGGTCAGCCTGTTTCCTGCTGTTCTGAACAGGAAATGTGCTTTATCTCCTTGCCTCCTTGCCCTTGGCCTAGTTTCTGCCAACTTGGGATTGACCTACAATAAAAATACTGAGCCTCTCCCACCGGGAGAAGGGAGTGTGACTGCAAACCAACAGAGAATGTGCCTCTCTGACATGGAAAAACCTCATCATAAGGGTGAAAATTATGGCTTTTTTTTTTAAATGTTGACTGATTTATTTGAGCAGACTGACACACCGAGAGAGACACAAGTCTTGTATCTGCTAGTTTGCTCCCCAAATGGCCGTAGTGGCAGGGCAAGGACAGGAGCTTTGAACTCCATCTGAGTCTCCAGTGTTGGGCCCAGGTACTTGGCCGTCTGCTGCTGCTTTCCCAGGGGGGTGAGCAGGGAGCTGGATTGCAGCGGAGCTCACATGAGATGCTGGCATTGCAGGCTGCAGTTCAACTGAGCTGAACCAAAGCCAGAAGCTTCTTCCAGGTCTCCCACACTGGTGCAGGGTCCCAAGGTTTGGGCCGTCCTCTACTGCTTTCCCAGGCCACTAACCAGGGAGCTGGATAGGAAGTGGAGCAGCCAGGGTTTGAACCAGTGCTTGTATGGGATACCAGTGCCTGTAAGACAGGAATTTAGCTACTGGGCTGTTGCACCAGGCCTATTGTTCTTTTTGTTTTGGGGGACAGGGGACAATATAGATATATATTTTTTAACCACTCAAATGGCAGAGATAGAGAAGGAGAGAGATCCATCTCCTATCCACTGGTTCCCTCCCCAAATGCCTGCAGTAGCTCGGGACTAAGCAGACTAAAGGTGGGAACCTGGAACTTCATCCAGGGCTTCCACAGGCTATCAGGGATGAACTTAGGCCGACATCCCTCTGGGGATGTGTTAAAACAATGTGGATGTGAATTGGAAGCAAGCTCCACCCTCCTCCAGTTACCGTGGCAACCATCACATGCTTGCCACTAAACTAATGTTTATATGTGATGTGAGGTCAGGGTCCAACTTTTTTTGCATGTTGTCAGTACATTTGTTGGAAGATTGTTTTTGTGAGAAGCAGTTTGAAATGTTTGTTGGCAGTCTGTTGAATCTATAGATGCGTGTGGACCTCCTGATCCGCGAACCTGGGATGCTTTCCCGGTCGTTTAGATTGTCTTTTGTATTTTTCAGCAATAGATTTCGGTGTGTAACATGTGCACTTGTCCCTTTGCATTGAATCCTGGTTTGTTTTGATGCTGTGCTCACGGACTTTTTAGGCTTTGGCGATTCTGCTGGGCTTCCTCGATGCTCAGGTTCTATGAGTGTCTTATTCCACAATTAACTCATCTTTCCCGGGAAGACGCTGGTTCCCTGTCCGGGATCACCAGGGCTGAACAAGGCCACTGCAGTGGGAGTTCTTCGTGGCAGGGACTGCTCCGTCGATTCCTGTTGTGAGCAGCTGGGGCGGCCTGGTCTGACCTCACACCCTTGGCGTTGTTTCAGGGTTTCTTGGAGGAGACTAGCCTCTTTTATGGACATTACACCATTGATGGGGTGAAATTTCAGAACTTCACCTATGACCTGCCCCTGGCTTATTTGTTGAGCACCATTGCCTACCTGGCCCTGAGTCTTCTTTGGATAGTGAAGAGGTAAGGTTTATCCTGTCAGTGCCCCTGCATGGCTGGAGTCAGTGGTATGCCCGGGTGGTGGGGGTGGGCTCTGGAAGCCATTGTCCAGGAATTGGGGGGGGATCTTGTGGGAGGGATTGGCGATAGTGTTGTAACTGCAGGGCCCTGGGTGCTGGAATTGCAACCCTGGCTTCCTTATCCAGCTGTCAGCGAAGGCATTAGTTGGGCTACCCAACTCCCTGGGCCTGGTGTAATAAACTTCCCTCTGGGTCTAAGCCTCTTTGGCTGTAATGTGGGTTTAGCTTGAAAACCTGAGATCTCCAGCTGGAGTGGCTCAACCTGCACTTCATCAAACACCGTATTCCTGAGACCCATTTGAGACCAACTGGACTTGAAATTCCAGGGCAGGAGCTTACTCATGTGGGCACCGGAAGTGCTCTGCTGTGCCCCCGGGAGAATAAGTTGCCATGATTCCTTCCACTTCTGTTGTCTTCACGCCTCACCAGCGAATCCTAAAAGCAGCCTGCTTAGGCTTCAGAGGCCTGTGACTGACTGCCAAGCACTTGGTGGTTTTTCAAATCATCAAGTTCCAGGGTGGTTATTTTCCACGAAAACTCGCGTTTAAAAGAATAAAAGTTACAACGTGTGCAACAGAATTGCATCTGGCCTAAATAGCTGTTCCCTAAATAGTTTGTTTACTACTGAAGTGATATGTTCATTCTTTGAATCCACCGGTGGCATGCTGGCTATTCTATGTTCTAGGCATTTGGGTTATGAAGTTGACAAGACAGCCAGAGTGCCTGCCCTCAAGGGATTTAAAGTTTCCAGCCTACTGGCTGCAAAAAGATCAGTAAGCTAATCACAGGTTGGATTCTTTGCTTTGAAAGAACCAGAAGGGACTGACTTAAAAGTGGGGGATTTGTAATTTGAGCCCTAGAGGTGATGAGTTGTAGAGGGATTTGTAATTTGAGCTGGGAAGATGAGCAGTTCCGGAGGGGATCTTTGAACTGAAGTCAGGGTAGGAAAGCAGCCAGCAGAATTGGGAAGAGCCATCCAAGCCGTGTGTGAAACCCCGAGGCAGGATTGGAAGCTGATGGAAAGGAAAGCGAGCCAGCTCAGTAATGGCAGTGTGTGGCCACTTGGGACAATGGCAGATCTGGACCTTCCAGAATTTGGATTTTATCCTGACTGTGATGCAAGTTACTACATGGAAACACTGACTTCCACCCTCCCACATAGATTTACAATGATCCGAAATATGAGCTCAAAGTGCAACTGTATCTGAGTTTTTCAATTTTAGGTCAAGGGGAAACATGGACCTGTACTTCCATAAATGGGATATCTGTGCTTTGGGCCCAGGTCGGTGGAAGGATTCAAAATCAACCTGATCCGGAGCGAGGAGCACTTCCAGAGCTATTGCAACAAGATCTTTGCCGGCTGGGACTTCTGCATCACCAACCGCAGCACGGCAGACCTGAAGCACAGCAGCTTGCGGTATGAGCTCCGAGTGAGTGCTGCGGGCCTCGCCCTGGCGGGGTCCCACCGCCAAATGCTGCCTTGCAGGGAGGCTGCTGGGCAGCTGGCTCAGGAGCTAGGCGGGGACCAGGCTTCACAAGCTCCCTTTGTTTCGTTTCCAAGAGCTCTCTGCAGCCAACAGGGTATTGGGGGTTGATAGCTTGAATTCGGTGCTGCTAGTGAGCTGCGGCTGGGAAGGGAACTGGGGGGTGGTCACTTCCTGCTCCCTGATGAGAACCATTTATTTATTTATTTTTAAACTTATTTATTGTATGGTAGACTTAGAGAGGCTGGGAGAGGGAGAGAAGAAGAGAAGTAGAGATGTCTTCTGTGCACTTGTTTACTCCCCAGATGGCTGCAATGGCTGGGGCTGGGCCAGGCCGAAGCCAGGAACCACAAGTTTCTCCCTAGTCTTCCACATGGGTTCAGAGGCCCTGAACCATTTTCTGTTGCTTTCCCAGGTGCATTAGCAGGAAGCCACATTGAACGTGGAGCAACTGGGACTTGAACCAGTGCCCACATAGGATGCCGGCACCACAGGCAGTAGCTTAACTCTGCTATGTCACAATGCCAGTCATGAGAGCCCTTTTATAAATAGTGCTTAAACCAGGAGAAACAGACTCAGGAGGGAATGTCAGGATGATAGGATGGAGAGGAGGGAACATAAACAGTCAGAGAATTTCCAACTTAATGAGAGAGGAGTAATAAAAGAGCATCTTGAATAAACCTGCCTGAAAAGGAGGAAGAAACAAGAAAATCAGCTTTATAAAGGAATCAAATATGAACAGATCAAATTCTCTTATTAAAAACAGTGACTACCAAATTGTCCTAAATTGGCCTAAATATTCAGGACTGGCACTGTGGCATAGAAGGCCAACCCTGCAGCTCCAGCATCCCATATGGGTACCAGTTCATGTCCTGGCTGCTCCACTTCCACTTCACCTTCCTGCTAATACTCTGGGAAGAGTAGTGGAAGATGGCCCAAGGACTTGCACCTGTGCACACACACACACGGGTGACCCAGACGAAGCTCCTGGCTTTATGCTGTATGCCCATCTGGAGAGTAAACCAACAGATGGAAACTCTCTGTCCCCTACCCCTTTCCTTCCCTACTTCCTTCCCTCTCTGTAACTCTTTTAAATAAATAGATAAAATCTTTCCCAACAACAAAAGACAGGGGATGGGCCAGAGAGAAAGCCACTTACATGTTGAATCAATAGTATATACTAACTATAAGTGATGTCATAAGTAGATTATGTTTCTATGTGTATTGCAAAGCACAATTGCAGTTTGACATTGAAGAGCTTATGTTGGCTTAGACCTCTAGTAGGAAAGACAGACAAAGCACCCCTTGAGTTGAGCTTAGTCTGGGAAGGTATCTTAGGGGAGGGAAATAGATGCCAGTGTGGCCAGGCCTGGAAAAAGTCTCCCAGGCTCTAGCGCCGAGTATCTCCTGCCTCCTCCTGATGCCTTTTCTTTGGTCCCCAGGCAGATCTGGAGGAAGAAAGAATACGGCAGAAAATAGCAGAAAGGACTTCAGAGGAAACGATACGCATTTACTCGTTGAGGCTATTCCTGAACTGCATTGTTCTGGCTGTGTTGGCAGCGTGCTTTTACGCCATCTACATAGCAACCGTCTTCTCGCAGGAACATATGAAGAAGGTCAGTACTCCGCCCGAGTCGGTCCCGTGGGCCCTCTGGTTGGACGCTATGCTAGGTGCGTGCTAAGCCCGGGAGGCAGATGCCATCATCGTTTCTATGGGCAGGTGTGGATGTAAGTTGGCTTGATGTCTCAGAGAACTGAAAACAGCAAGGGTCAGTGTTGAATGAAGGGTTTGAGTTACCTGTTCCTTCTTGAGAATGCTTTAGATTGCCACTCAGAAAGTGTGGCTGATTTTCTATTTCACCTTCATAAATTCAGTGGAGCTCATGCATGGTAGCATGGTCGCGTGGCCCTGTTTGGAGACCCGAGGCGGGAGGTGGTTTATGTTCACAGTCCTCAGTGAGTGAGAAGTGGTTGTGGTTGTTGTGGACAAGCACAGCCGAGTTCCCTTCAGTTCACTGTGTTTGTGTTGTGAGTTCCCTTACTCTGCCGCTGACCGGTAGGCTTTGCTGTCCTCTTAGGAAATTGACAAGATGGTTTTTGGAGAGAACCTCTTGATACTGTACCTGCCGTCCATTGTGATCACGCTGGCCAACTTCATCACGCCCATGATCTTTGCCAAGATCATCCACTATGAGGATTATTCTCCGGGCTTCGAGATCCGCCTGACAATTCTCAGGTAATGCCAAGGTGGCAGGCATGCTCAGCGCACCGCTGCCTCGGCACTTCCTTGTCTATGGCAGACATTGTTAATTAACGATGGCGCCTTGTCCTGCCAAGCCGAGAGTCCTCCTCAACCTGAGTCCCCACGACCATGCAGTTTGTACAAACAATGAGGTCTCTGACTCAAGAGCCTCCTCATCAGTATTATGAGGAGTATTAAATGCTACTCAGTGTTGTTCTTTTCAAGACAATAGAACGTTTAGTATGACTGCATTATCTTAGAATTTAGTTGGTTTTTATTCTCCTGTCCTTGGATTGTATGGTTACTCACTGGAAAGGCAGATGGTCGGAGGGACAGAGATTGGCCACCTGCTGTTTTGTCCCCCTGATGCCTGTAACATCAGGCCTGGGCAAGGTTGAAGCTGGGAGCTGAGCATTCATTCTAGGTCTCCCGTGTAGGTGGGAAGGGCCAATTGCTTGGGCTGCCACCTGCTATCTGCTAGGGTCTGCAGGACGCTAGAGTTGGGGATAAAACAAGGACTGGGACCCAGGAACTGGAATGTTGGATTCAGTTGTCCCAAATGGCATCTTACCCACAGCTCCAAATGCTTGTTCTTTTCCTGCCTTTAGAAAAACCCATAGTAGAGCCTGGTGTGGTAGCCTAGCGGCTCAAGTCCTCACCTTGCATGTGCTGGGATCCCATATGGGTTCATGTCCCAACAGCCCTGCTATAAATCTTAAGAAAAAAAAAAAAGAAAGAAAAAGAAAAATCCACAGTAAAATGTGCATGGCATATAAGGTCCCAGTTGTCACCATTAAGCACACAGTGGGGTGGCACTGGGCACATCCCCAGTGGTGTGTAACCATCACCACCATTCAGTCTGCAGCATTTTCTCGTCATCTCCAGAGGAAAATTTGTGCCCATCTGTTTTGAGAATAGAGGCCTCTGCCAGCCTGCCCCATGGGACTCCCCCGTCTCCCCTGCAGATGCGTCTTCATGCGGATGGCCACCATTTGCGTGCTGGTGTTCACACTGGGCTCCAAGATCACCTCCTGCGACGGCGGCCCCTGTGAGCTCTGTGGCTACAACCAGAAGCTGTACCCGGTGAGCCACAGGGGTGGGGGGAATTGTTCCGGGCTTCCAGCCTCACGGTCAAGGAGCACAGCTGTCAAGATCATGGGCTTGCTTCCCAGTTGCTCTGCTCTCTGGCTCTGGCTGTGGAATGGGTGTGGCTCCACAGGAGGCAGCGCTCAGGGGTTGGAAAGCCGAGGCCTGTGCTGTGCTGAGACGTAGCGTCAGCCAGCATCCTTGTAGGTGGTGGTGGCAGGCTCCCGAGTAGGAAGGAGTGTTGGGAGGGGCCCTGGGTCCTGGCTTCCTGTGGCCCAAGTAGCATCTCTCAGTTTCTCGCTCCATCTCTGGTTTCAGTGCTGGGAGACCCAAGTCGGGCAGGAAATGTACAAGCTAATGATCTTCGACTTCATCATCATCTTGGCTGTGACGCTTTTTGTGGACTTTCCCAGAAAGTAAGTGTGAGGGGTGCCCTTCTCCCCTGTCTCCCACCCCGGGCCTGGAGGCTCCCCTTCCACCTGCGAGGGCAGCCCCAACATCCACTGAGCGCCGGCTTGCAGGCAGTCAGCCCACAGGGTGTTAGCTGCTCCGTCTGTGGCCGCTGTGAGGAGCGGAGCCAGCGCTGAGATCGGGACTTGCTGAAGCTTCTGTGAGGATGCTGTCCCCCCTTGGCAGCCTGCAGGCCTGGTCCGTGTGGAGTCCCAGGCTGTGGCGCTGCCTCTCATTTCCCAATGGGCTGAGTCCCGGTGCTGACATTGGCTAGTCCGGGAATTCCATCTGGGTCTCCCACGTGGTTGTCGGGGGTGCGAGCGAGCGGGCTGCATCCTCTGCCTGCCCAGGGCGCTGGGCCGGAGGTGAAGCAGCTGAGATTTGAACTGGCTCTCAGTTGGGGGTGCTAGTGTCTCGGGGTGGCTTAAGCTGCTTTGCCCTTCACTGTTGCCATCCTGACCATGATTACCGTGTTGTTGTTTTAGATTCTTGTCACTTCCTGGAGTCTAGAGGGAACTTCTTCTGTGTTTGCTTAAGCAGTTTTTTACTCACAGAAAGAAAGGCAGTCTGTGCTTAGCCCAGATGTCCAATGAGCCCTTAAAAACAAGTGTTAAAAGAAACCACCATGTCTAACGATATCATATTCATGAGGTTATTTTCATAATTATCAATATGTAGAAGTTTTCATTTATTTATTTTTAAAACTATACATTGAGGTTTTTTTATATTTATTTATTTTTATTGGAAAGTCAGATATACAGAGAAGAGATAGAGAAAGCTCTTCCATCTGCTGATTGACTCCCCAGGTGGCCACATTGGGCAAAGCTGAGCTGATCCGAAGCCAGGAGCCAAGAGCTTTTTCCGGATCTCCCATGCAGGTGCAGGGTCCCAAGGCTTTGGGCCATTGTTGACTTCTTTCCCAGGCCCCAAACAGGGAGCTGGATGGGAAGCGGGGGCACTGGGATTAGAACCAGCGCCCATATGGGATCCTGGGCACATGCAAGGTGAAGACTTTAGCCACTGAGCTACTGCACCAGGCCCTCCTTTTTTTTTTTTTTTTTTGGTAAGATTCACTTTATTTGAAAGGCAGAGGAAGAGAGAGAAAGATGTATTTCATCTGTTGGTTCATCACCCCAATGGCAACAGTGACGTCTCAGGCTGAAGCCGAGAGCCTGGACCTCCACCTGGGTCTCCCATGTGGGTAACAGGAGCCCTGAGCACTCGGGTCACTTCCGTTTCTTTCCTCAGAGCACCAGCAGGGAGCTGGATGAGAAATGGAGTGCTGGGACTCAAACTGGCTTTCATAGGGGGTGCCAGGCATTGCAGGAGGTGACTTAACCCTCTGTGCCATGATGCCAATCCCTAGAATTTAAATATAGGTAGAAGTCCCATTCAGGCTGTGAGGTGAGCGAGGAACACCTAAGTGCCTTGACACAGGAAGTGGGGGGAGTACTGGTTGTGCTCCCAAAATGCTAACGAGGGGCCTCTGTGGGGAAGTGCCATCGAGGCATTGTGGGGATGGTGGCAAAAGAGGACTCATGAGTCCATCCTGCACTGCTTTCCCAGAAACATGAGCAGGGAGCTGGATGGCAGCGGAGCAGCCAGGACTCAAACTGGTGCCCACCCAATCAGCAGCTTAACCTGCCATGCCACAGCACCAGCCCCTCCACTTAACATTTTGTATTGAAAATGGACCCTTTGATATTTTCTTCCGAACCTGAGGACTTACCCGTTCCACGAGGAGATGCATGGACCTAGGCCTGGCTCCCGGCCTGCGCAGGTACCAGCAGTCTGACTGCTCAGCTGTCTGCTGTGTTCCAGGCTCCTGGTGACCTACTGCTCGTCGTGGAAGCTGATCGAGTGCTGGGGCCAGCAGGAGTTCGCCATTCCCGATAACGTCTTGGGCATCGTGTACGGGCAGACCATCTGCTGGATCGGGGCCTTCTTCTCTCCGCTTCTGCCCGCCATAGCCACCTTAAAGTTCATCGTCATCTTTTATGTGAAAGAGGTATGAGTGAGGATGGTGTGGGGCTAGTCTTTCTCTTTCTTGAAATATTTAGTGAGTTCTTAGGGAGGGAAGACTTCCACCTGCTGTCCATAGGCTTGTAATGGCGAGGCCTGGACCAGAGCAGAAGCCGGGAGGTGAGACCCAGGTTTCCCACGTGGCTGGCTGGGACCCAGCTCCTGGAGCCTTCACCCACTTCGCCCTGCTTCACACGCGCATGGTAGCAGCAAGCTGGAATTGTCAGCGCAGCGCAGGAAGCCTCTTAGAGACAATAAACTCAGCACTCTTGTTTTTCCTTCTTTTCTCCACCCAGCTGAGTCTGCTTTACACGTGCAGACCCTCGCCCAGGCAGTTCAGAGCGTCCAATTCTAACTTCTTCTTCCTGTTGGTGCTGCTGATCGGATTGTGTTTGGCGATTATACCGCTGACAATCAGCATGACACGGTAACTACGATGTGTTTCCTGCCACGTTTCCTCTCATTGTGTCCTCGTTCCTCCTCTGGGTCAGAGGGCACCATGGCTTTCCAGGCCACGAGCAGCGGCTGCTCAGATGCTGCGTTCTCATGAATGCCTTGCGAGACTATGTGCACACAGATGTGACTGCAAGCCAGTAAAACTTTAAATATCAGGCAGTATGCTCCATGTGATAAGCATCCCCTTTTATTATTATTTTAAGATTTGTTTATTTGAAAAGCAGAGTTCAGGAGGCAGGGGGCGAGATCTTGTGTCTGCTGGTGCATCCCCCAGATGGCTGTGACTGTCCCAGCTGGGCCTGGAGCATAGAACTCCGTCCTGACCCCCTGTGGGTAGCAGGGGTGCAGATATGTGGGCCATCCTCTGCTGCTTTCCCAGGCGCGTTAGCAGGGAGCCGGATGGGAAGTGGAGCGGCCAGGCAGTGCAGGTGGTAACTTAACTTTCAGTGCCACAGTACCGGCCCTAGGATAAGCATTTCTGACTAGAACATTCCAGAAGGCTCAGGTGGTCAGACGGATCCCAGCAGGCCATTGTTACCAACATCTTCTGGGCATGCTGGGGTGGTCGGTGGGGCACACAGCCTGGGTAGCACTTGGAGCCCTGAACCCCTGTGTCTCTCTTGGGCAGCATCCCTTCCTCAAAAGCCTGTGGACCCTTCACCAACTACAATACCACTTGGGAGGTCATTCCCGTGACCGTGAGCACCTTCCCCAGCTCGCTGCAGTCCTTGGTCCACGGAGTCACATCAGAGGCCTTTGCGGTGCCTTTCTTCATGATCATTTGGTGAGTGAGCAGCCCCTCGGGGGCACTGGCAGGTGTGTCGTGTCTCTGAAATGGGCACAGTAGTCTCTTCGAGATCTAGACAGGTCACCCGCCTAGACAACCTAGGTTGGTACAAAGTCTCTTGCTGTTGGAAAGCAGAACAGGCTTCCGGGTGGAGGGCAGAGCAGCCGATGCAGAGTAGGTGCCTCAATGCTGATGTGAATAAATGGGCGGATTCCTACCTGCGCTGACTCCTGACCCTCTATTACAGGCAAACCTCACTTAAGACAAGTTGGGAGCCTCTGAAACGTGCTCCTGGGGCAGCAGGTGCACCCTAGGTACTCCATCCTTGTTGGTTGCCCCAACCATGGTGGGGCTGGCTCCCCCTGGTGGCCGTCATGTTGACCTACTCTGACTTGACTGCCTGGAGATCATTCTTGTCCTGTGAGCATGCAAGGGCCTCCAGAGGAAAAGTGTTGATGTCAGTACTTCTAGAAACCTTGTTTCCTCATCCCTGCCTAGAGGGATTGCACAGGGATCTGTCTCTCCTTCGGGACATGGAGTCGCCTGCTGTGGTCCTCCGCAGTGCTTGCCCCTCTCCCCTGTGGTCACAGGCCTTCTTTTTCTCAGATTCACACTTGGTAGGGTTTGCTCCATTGGCCCCATTTTGCAGATGCAGAAACTGAGGCCCGGGAGATATACATCAGGCTCTGCTGCTCCTACTGAATAAAACTTGGGCTCATTCCTTCCGCCTGAAAATGATGAGGGCTTTCTTATTTTCTTTAAGAAAAAAAAAATGTATATATATTTTAATAGATTTTTTAATTTGCTTAAAAGGCAGACAGATCAAGACTTACCATCCACTGTTTCACAACCCCTAATGACCACAATCATCCAGGGCTGGGCCAGGCCTCAGTCAGGGTGACCAGGACTCAGTCTGGGTCTGCCACGTGGGTGACAGGGAGCCACGTCTCGAGTCCTTGGCTGCTGCCTCCCAGTGCGCGTTTACAGGAAACTGGATCAGAAGCTGAGACAGGACTCCCAGGCACTCCAGAGGGATTTGAGCTTAATCACTGAGCCATATAGCCACCTCTTCCTTCTTTCCTTTCTTTTAAAAAAGATTTATTTTGAAAGGCAGAGTTACAGAGAACTTGTCCATCTGCTGATTCACTCCTCAAATGGTCACAAGGCTGGGGCCGGGCCAGGCCAAAACCAGGAGCTTGCTAACAAAAGGAAAGCTGGGCAGGCCAAGCTGTGGTGCTGTTTTCCAGGTGGCCACTGATGACCTGTCCCGTCTTGTCTCGCAGCCTTGTTATGTTTTACTTCATCGCCTTAGCTGGAGCACACAAGCGGGTGGTGGACCAGCTCCGAGAACAGCTGTCCCTGGTAAGCGAGGAAGCCAGCCTTGTGGGCCACGGCTGGGGACATTCACCCAGGATGCTGTATGAGAAGTGGCACTTTTCCCGGCCTGGGGAGGTGGTCTGGGGGAGTCAAGTTGGCAGGGCCCCCCCCCGCAACCTGCACACCACCGTCTCCTGTGAGCTCTGCTTTCAAGTCCAGGGCTTCTCGCATCTTCCCATGATCCCTCGTTGCTCATCCATCCCTTTCATGTGAGGCAGAATCACTACATAGTTAGATAAATGCCAGTAACCATGACTGACTAGGCGGGAGCTAGGTGACGAGGGTCGTGCACCATGTACGTTGATAGATGACGGCTGCACCAGGCGTCTCTGTGGAGGTGACTTTGGACATGAGGCGTGCGTGATGCACGCAGCCCTAGTGAGCAGTGAGAGGCAGGCAGGATGCACGGCCCAGTCAGGGAGTGAGGTCAGTGTAAGAGGCAGGGTGCACTGCCCTGCCCTACCCGGGAATGAGGCAAGCTCTTCTGGGGGGTTGAAGGGTTAGGGATGACTGGGGGAAAAGCAAGAAGACATCACCACACCTGTTGGAGTCCTGGTGTGGGCTTCGGGCTGGCGGTGGAAGTTTCTATTTCATTCTTCGTGTGATAGGACTCCACTAAAGAGTGTTTATGTAGAAGTTGGAAGCGCATTGGAAAAACCAAGCTGTGCACCACGGGCTTAGAGGGAACAGGGAGAAAGGGGCAGACCAGATGGGAAGTCATGGCCATGGCCCACAGTTGGGAATTCTTAGTCCTGAGCCTGGTACGCCATCTGTTGGGTGTCCATATCATGAAGGGATGTATGTTCCCAAATATGCGAGATCTACTTTGCCACTCATTTCCTTTTTTCAGGAAAGCCGAGACAAGCGCTATCTCATCCAGAAATTAACAGAAGCCCAGCAGGACCTGAGGCCCAGCTAGGCAGACGGGAGATGCTGCCGCCACGTGATGGGTCTGAGCCGGCGTCTCGGGGACTCTGATGCTCCCATGATAGCCACCATTTTAAAATATATATTATTTTGGAGTTTAGGCTTTTCCTGGGAGTGACTATGTGTGCCGTGGATGGCCTGTGTTTTCATAACTCAGGTTTAGTGGCTTAGAAAAGCAGATTGCAAGCCATGCTCAGGCATGTGGAGACCAGCTGCTTGGCGATGGCTCTACCCAAAACTCACTTGGGAAGTCATGAGACTCTTAACAACGAAAGCTGAGAAAGATTCTAACCTTTTGAAAAGCTTGCTAGTGTTAGATGAAGAATGGACTCCAGGAGCCATCCGTTTATGAGGCTGGCACTTCAAAAGTGTGTGGTAAAATGGCATTCGGAGACAAGTCTACACTGATGC
This sequence comes from Ochotona curzoniae, assembly GCF_017591425.1. Lineage (NCBI taxonomy): Eukaryota > Metazoa > Chordata > Mammalia > Lagomorpha > Ochotonidae > Ochotona > Ochotona curzoniae. The sequence continues at coordinate 15,695,644 of NW_024465421.1, read as the reverse complement.
AAACCATTTTTGAAATCCATACATATGAAGAGTCTTCAAAACCATGCAAAATATGTATTATATGGTGCGAGGATTTCAAAACTGTACTCCCAAAAAAACTTAAGAAAAAAAATTTTTTAATTTTTATTTTCATTCTATTTTTTTGCAGGGTAGGAGAGAGTTATCTTACTTGAAAGTGTTACAGAGAGTCAGGGAGCTCTTCCTTTGCTGGGTCACTCCCCAGGTGGTCACAATGACCAGAGCTAGCTCATCTAAAGCCACGAGCCACGGCCTTGAGCTGCCCTCTGCTGCTTTCCCAGGCTGCAAGCAGGGAACTGAATTGGAAATGGAGCAGCTGGGACTGAAACTGTTGCCCACATGGGGAGGGCAAACTGGCACCACAGGGGAAGATTAGCTTGCTATGCCACCATGCCAGGCCCATATATTTTTATTTTAATTTTTAAGGCAAAGAGACATTTCCATCCACTGGTTCGTTCCCAATGTGCCCTTACTGGCCGGGGGCTGGGAGGGAGGTCATTTTATATTTCCTTTGAGCCTACTAGGGCAGTGGATGAAAGTGTGTTTCTGGAGCTATAGTGACTTTTGAATGGCTCTCGTGACTTCAGCTGCAAGCTGTTTAATTTTTTTTTTTTTTTGGCTTTGTGAAGAGAAGTTCTTCACCAGCATGTTTGCGGCAGAGGGTGCTTGTCAAATTTCAGCTCCCTCCAGAGTGAGAAGGAAGAGCTCCTTCCCACTGTGGGAATAAGTGGTTCCTGAATGCACTCGGTGTTTGTTTGTTTTTCCAATAATAATCTGTCTGCTGGTTCACTCTCCAAATGACTGCAGTGGCCCAGAGCAGGGCCAAGAGGAAACCAGGAGCCAGGAGCTGTGGCCTGTGGCCTGTATGGGTGGCAGTGGCCACGTCCTAGGGCCGTCTCCCTTCCCAAGTGAGTCAGCTGGGAGCCGGAACAGAAGGTTGATGCTGGAGCTCAAGCCAGCACTAGTATGGTATGCAGGTTGTGGCTTCACCTGCTGTGCCACAGCCACGGCCCCTAAATGCCCTGGCAGGGGGAGGGGAGGGTACCTGTGTGGGATGGCGGCCTCCATGTCTTCGCTTACTAGGAGTTAGGTGCAACTTTAGTTAATACTCTGGGCAGCTGCACTGGGGGGACAGGTTTTCTAGAAGTCTCCAGTTCTGTCTAGAGTGCTCAGACTGGGCTCTGTGTCATCCGAACTAGGGCAGACCCAGCCATCCCTCGGTTGTTCACACGCTCTTTCCCTTCCAGTCTGTTTCTGAAGGATGCTTTGTATTTCAGAGGCAGGCTGGACAGCGTTGTCCAGGAGCTGTGGGTTTGTGGACCTGGGGTTTAGAGATGTACATGGAAGTTCAGCGTGTTCACTTAATCAGGCTATGCATGGGTGGCAAATTTGACTGCATACTGTCTTAATATTTAAGAAGGAGAGAGAGAGAGATGAATTTTTCATTCACTACTTCATCCCCCCAAATGCCTCAGTGGGCTCTGCAGAAACCAGTAGCCTAAAGTCCATCTGGATCTCCCCTGTGGGTGGCAGAGGCTCCAGCGTTTGGGCTGTCATCCACTTCTTTCCTAGGCACACGAGCAGGGAGCTGGATCTGAAACAGAGCAACAAGGACTGGAATTGGTGCCCTGATTGGGAGTGCTGGCATGGCAGGTGGCAGCTTAAGATGCAGTGCCACAGCACTGGCCCCTGCATGTAGCTATTTAAATTTCCTTTATTTGAGAGACACAAGTGGAAAGGGGTATCTCCCATCTGCTCGCTCATTCTTCAAAAACCCACACTCGCCAGGGGCTGTGAACTCAGCCTCGGTCCCCTGTCATATGTAGGTGGCAGGACCTTGAGTATTAAAGCCACTCCCTGCTGCCTCCCTCGTTGCCCTTTAGCAAGAACTGAGTCAGAAACAGTCAGAACTTACACCCAGACATGCTGGTGTGGGCTGCAGCATTTGGCCACTGCACCCACCACCCTCCCTGGATGCTGCTCTCTTCAGGGCACCTTTGGGCATTGTTAAGGGCCCTTGTTTCTTTTCCTCAGATGAAGCCTTAAACACATGTGCCTTCCTTTTATGAAATATGCAGAATATCTCTTGAGGTTTCTGTTACAGTAAAAAGCCTAAGCAATAAATACCTCATCCTATTGTTCCTGAAATTGATCGTTCTGAATCCTTGAATAGAAGCCTAAGTTACTGTGGTAGGTAATCAGATTCATTTTTCTACCTTCAGTACCTCTCTGAAAGAACTGTAGCTTCATAAGGCACAACAGGAATCTCCCCTTCACTATCTCCAAGCCTTTCCTGAAATTTGAAATTGGGTGCAGAATTCTTAAAATTCATTTATTTCTTTGAGAGGCAAAGTGACAGAGACAAGCGATCTTCTGTGTGCTGATTCACTCCTCCAAACAGCTGCAATAATCAGAACTGAGCCAGGCTGAAGCCAGGAGCCTGGAACTCCAGCCTGGTCTCTCACTTGGGTGGCAGGGGCCAAGCACTCAGGCCATCTTGCCTTCCCAGGTGCGTCAGCAAGCGAGCTGGACCAGAAGTAAAGCAGCTGGGACTTGGACCAGCGCTCACATGAGATGCCGTCGGTGTTGCAAGTAGCAGCTTAATGTGCAGTGCCACAACACCGTTGTGGGTTTTAATGATAACTGCTGCTGCTTCTGATTTTGATTCTCATTCCAAACACCGCTGCTCCTTTACTCACAACCCCTCAGTGCCTTGCGCTGTGGGACACAGCAGCTGGGGCATCACTTAACACAGTGTTCTGTATTCTTGTCCCTTTTTTGGGGGGAGGAGGGGAGGGCGGGTCACAACTGTTTTCCAAGAACCATGTTGGCCTGGGATATTTTGGTGGGTCAGGAGATTGACAATTTTCAAGCCTTTCTTGCCGCATTCTGGTGTGTACCTTTTAAGTCTAACAACTGCACTCCTGCAATATTAAGTAACTCAAAGACTCTTTCATGCTCAGGAAACAGGCTGTGATTTGATGTATCCACCTAGTTCCTTTGTCCTTATAACATTGTTGCCTTCCGCTGTCAGCAGTTGTTTTCCTGCATGTGGGTGTGTGTAGGCATACTGGACACAAAGAAAATATATTGCCGGTTTGTTTCCTTGCCGATTCCTTCAGTAAGCATGTTAATGAATGTGGTACTTCAGTGCTGCTAATTTATATGTGTCTTACATGATGTTTTTTATGTTTTGATAACTTTAACTCTGTAATTGTTTGAAGTGCAGCTCTAACGTGCATTAAAACTACTGATGAAGATTTTTAAAATGTGGTCATGTGTATTTGGATTCCTGGAGGCTTCTTGTCAGCAGGTGATCATGAAGCGTATAACTGCCCTTGGTGTTTTCCTGGAATTGGGTTTCATGCAATCACCACACTGGGCTTCAAACCCCCCCCCCCCCGGCTTTCCAAAAGTCTGATTTGTTCGTACATTTTAGAAATACCCATTGCTTGAAGTCTATTAAACTTGTGTGATAGGGTGCAGCCATGGATGGCTCACACCCACTTGTCAGGTTAACTGACAACAGACAAGGTGTGGGAAAGGAGTTTTCCGCCCTTCCTAAGTTAATTGCAGGCGAGAAAAGCACACCCCACCCCTCCTGCCTGCCGCACCATCGGTACACCGGGCCCCTCCTGCCTCCTGTTGCACTAAATGAGGTGGACCACAGGAAGACTTTGGGCTCTGCTAACTCCCTTCCTGCCTCCTGTACACAGAAGCTTTGTACTGCACGGCTCATCAAACCGGAGGATGAGAGCTTAAAAAACCCTGACTTTGGCAGCTAAGGACAATGGCCCCTGGCTCTGCTGTCACCAAGCTTGGGAAATAAAGACTCCTCCTAACATGCTACACCTGGGTCCAGTGTGATCTCTCTCGCACTCCGCAACACTTGGAACTGTAGAAGCCAACTATTGGTATCAGGGATGTGTTCTCACTGTTAGGTATTGTAAGTGAGCCAGAAAACTGAACCAGTTTGTGGGCTGTGATCACTACATAAGGATCCTGTTTTTTGTAAAATCACGAAGAAATAAAAAATAAATATAGTGGAGGACCTGCAAAGAAAGCCTTACAATTAGGGTGCTTACTTTCTTAAAAATAACAGGATTATCCAATAAAATGCAAGAATGCCCTGCGTGTTTCAGTTAAATTGTTATCCTAGAATGTTAAGATAGCTAATTTTGACTCATAGTCTGCATTAGATTAAATTTGGGAAATGACAAAGCAACATTCAATATATGTGTATAATATTTTGCTAATTTGCACCAATATACATGCACATCAGAAAAATAACGTGTTCTCTGTAAAAACTATGAAATCACTTGAGATTTCTACTATTTTAAGGAACATCTAGAACATAGAGAAGAATCTGCTTCCATAAGTAATTTTCTGATAGGTCCGTCCGCTTTCCTAGGAACCTAAGGAAGAAATCTCCATACCTTGCGCATCGTGGACGTAGCAACTTAGCATCCCCATTGCCATGGCAACTGCAGGCTCTGCCACGTGACTGACGGGCCTTGCACCCAATATATTCTTGGCACCGGCCATTTCTAGCCAATAGAATGCAAGCAAAGACCGAATGGTGTCTTGGGCGGTGACTTGCGCCTTACTTCTGCCCCGCGTCATCAGCTTGCGCCACGAGCGCCATTGGCCCACTGCGCCCGGCGGACTGACTGCTCCGCCGTCCCCGCGATGACTTGCGCCAGGGCGGCGGCGGCTGGCGGCCTGTGGCGGCTGCGCCCGGGCGCCCGACGACCCCTCCCAGGTACAGACGCGGGTGTGTGTGGTCCTGCTCCGCGCTGGCCCGGCGTGCCAGGAAATGTTCGCCCGGTCCTTGAGGTCGGAGAGGTCGCGGGGAGACGTCACAGCTCTGCGACCGGCTGCGTGACGTCAGATCTGGGACGGGGTCACTTGAGTGGCGGGTTCCTCTCCGGGGGATGACGTCTTCGTGTCGCTAGACGTTTTGACGTCACGGGAGGAGGGGTTGGCGTTCTGGGCTGAGGGACCGTGGACGATGGTGAAAGTGGGGAGTCCCCGGGCGGGTGACACGGAAGCCCGGCAGCCTGGGCTCGGGGTTGGTTAGAAGTGCGGGTGCAGGCGGCCAGTCCCTGACGTGCAGCAATCGGGAGCCTTTTGGGGTGGTTTGACGTGCCCGGGAGGGAGCCCGGAAACAAAACCCGCCGACCCCCAGGTCGGGTGCTGGCGACACTCCTCGGCTGCCCCACAGGGGCGTCAGACCCTGCAAGCCTCCTTCGCCAACTTTCACCCACACAGCCTGTTGTACATTCCTATTCCAGTGCGTATTTTCCGGTTAAATCCGTGGAAACGATATCCAGATCCAGGGTATGCTCGAATACCTGCCGTGGGTGGGCATAATTAAATGCCGCACCGCAACGCCCCGTCCCCTCCTCATCTACTTACCAATGCACTCGGGCCTTTTTTTTTTTTAAGATTTAATTTTATTGGAAAAGTCGGATATTCAGAGAGGAGGAAAGACAGAGAGGAAGAGCCTCTCTCTGCAGATGCCCCAAGCGGCCACAAAGTCTGGAGTTGAGCCAATCCGGAGCCAGGAGCCTCTTCTGGGTCTCCCACGTGGGTGCAGGGTGCCAAGGGTTTGAGCCATCCTCTACTGCTTTCCCAGGCCATAAGCAGGAAGCTGGATGGGAAGCGGGGCTGCTGGGATATGAACCGGCGCCAATGTGGAATCCCTGCACATGCAAGATGAGGATTTTACTGTTAGGCTACAGCGCAGAGCCCATGCTCAGGCCTTCATAATGAAAGAGCCAAAAGTGTGTACCCCACATGAGTTTTCCCTCCGCATATTTTTCTATGAAATGTAAGTGAAAAGAAGTATGTGGAAGCGACATGGCTGTGAGCCGTGAAATACGTTACCAAATGATTGCTGTGCAGGTTGAGGCTGACTTTGGGACCTAAGTACCTTTTCGAAGTCTCCATTTCTCCATCTGCAAAGTGGACCCTGCACCTGTATCGGAGAATGGAGGAAGTGCCTGGCTCCTGCCTTTGGATTGGCTCAGCTCTAGCCATTGTGGCCACTTGGGGAGAGAACCAACGGATGGAAGATTTTTCTCTCTGTTTTTCCTCTCTGTAGATCTGCCTTTCTAATAAAAAATAAATATGCATCTTTTTAAAAATTATGGGGAGGGACCTTGCATTTTTAGAGCCGCCCAGGAACTTCTGCGGTGCAGCGTGGCGTCAGCTTCCAGGAGGGCTTAGTGCTGGACACAAGCTCCTGCCACGTTAGCACATGTGATGTGCGTAGATTTAAAGTGTGTTCAGCCTGCAGGGTGAATGAGTGCACTCGGGAATTCCTCTGTGCCAGCTCATGGACGGTCTCTGTGCTCGGGCATCCCTTTCTTCCACCTGGGAAGGAAAACCCCCTGGTCCTTCCAGAGAATGACAGACATGTGGTGTTGCAGCTTGCGGGAGAAGAATCGGCGTGAGATTCAGCAGTTCAGGAATGACCCTGGACAGTATCAATCGGGCGGCCGTGGATCGGATCATCCGTGTGGATCACGCTGGGGAGTATGGTGCGAACCGCATCTATGCGGGGCAGATGGCCGTGCTGGGCCGGACGAGCGTCGGGCCCATCATTCAGGTGGGTGCTGGTGTGCTGGCTCTCACAAGCAGGTGTCCCTGGGAGTCCTCGAGAGGACCGAATCGCAGAAGGTCACAGGCTGTCTCCCAGGGGATGGAATTGGATTGGAGGAGAGAGGGGAGAAGCAGAAGAGCAGAGAGTTGTGTTTCTGTAACAAAGCTGGAGAAGCAGGTGCACCGTTAGCTGAGGATATTAACATATCCTGACGGGGCAGGCAATGATGAAGCAAAGGGTGAGCATCGTGTCACTGGGTCTTTGCACTGAGAGCTCGCGGTGCCCTGTCCTGGGCAGTGCCAGGTGGCAGGTGTGGCCACTTTGTGGTCTTGAGGGCCTGGATTCACATCCTGTCCTCTCCCCCAGCCTTGATCTGCCAGATAGACTGGAAACACCTCCCGCCTTGAGTTTGAGTACGGAATACTTGAGCTGGTACCAGACAAGTTAACGCACATCATATTGTCTCCTCTGAGTCCCTGAGCGAGTGCCATTATCTTTCTGGCCCTCCCTTGGTTCATCTGTGTAATGGGCATAGCCATCATTTGCTGTCAGCAGGTAGCTGTGTGGCCTGAACAACCTGCCTAGCAGCTGGTTGGCTCCTGGCACTTAGGAGGTGGCCACTAATGTTGGCTGTTGCTGCCCTCCTTTGCCTTCAGTTATAAATGATAACATTCTCAAAAGAAATGAAACAGCAGGGCCTGGTGCGGTAGCCTGGTGACTAGAGTCCTCACCTTGCATGCAGTGGGATCCCATGTGGGCACCAGTTTGTATCTCTGCTGCTCTACTTTATTTCCAGCTCTCTGCTTGTGGCCTGGGAAAGCAGTGGAGAATGGCCCAAAGCCTTGGGACCCTGCACCTGCATGGGAAACCTGTAGGAGGCTCCTGGATCCTGGCTTCAGATCGGCACAGTTTTGGCCATTGCAGCCATTTGGGGAGTAAACCAGTGGATGGAAGATCTTTCTCTGTCTCTCCTTCTCTCTGCAAATCTGACTTTCCATTAAAAAATAAAATAATACGGGCCCGGCGCGGTGGCGCAAGTGGTTAGGTCCTCGCCTTGCACGCCCGGGATCCCATATGGGCGCCGGTTCTAATCCCGGCAGCCCCACTTCCCTTCCAGCTCCCTGCCTGTGGCCTGGGAAAGCAGCTGAGGACGGCCCAAAGCTTTGGGACCCTGCACCCACGTGGGAGACCCGGAAGAGGCTCCTGGCTTCGGATCGGCATAGTATCGGCCCGTTGCGGCTCACTTGGGGAGTGAATCATCGGACGGAAGATCTTCCTCTCTGTATCTCCTCTCTGTATATCCGCCTTTCCAATAAAAAATAATAAAAATAAATCTTTAAAAAAAAATAATAATAATAACAAATGTTTTAAAAATAAAGGAAATTACACAGCGGCTAGCATTCTGCCTCTCAGTTCCAAAGCAGGTTCAGGTTCTCATTCTCATGTGTGTGCTTCTCTTGGTCATTGAATGGGCACCTTGTGGGCCCCAGGGACTGGCCCTGCCTGGCATTCCTGTCCCGTGTTGAGATCCTAGACTCTCTTTGCAGTTTGTTGGCACTCTCTTCTGTGTCAGAGGTTCCTTTGAGTCTGATGTTTCACTTCTTTTTTTAGGGAGAGATCACTCATCCACTGGTTCGTTCCCTTGAGGCCCACGCCAGCCAGGGCTGGGCCGGGCAGAAGCCAGGAGTGCCACCGCCTAGGTCAGGTCTCCCCTGGGGGTAGCAGGGACCCTCATCCTGAAGCCATCTCCTGCTGCCTGCATCAGTGTGCGTTAAGAGGAAGCTGGACTCAGCAGCAGAAGTGGGGCTTGAACCCAGGCCCTCCACAATGGGATGTGGGCGTCCCAAGCCCCAGACACCCACCTGCCTTCATTGGTGCTTTGATAGGGCTGGGAAGGACATCAGTTCTTAGGCCTACATCAAGGCACAGCGTTTCAGGCTGCTGCTTGTGAAACTGGCGTACCGCATTGCATCACTGGTTCACCGGTTCAAGTCCCAGCTGCTCTGTTTCTGATCTAGCACCTGGCTAATGAGCCTGGGAAGACAACGGAGGGTGGCTCAAGTGCTTGGTCCCCTGTCACCCGGTGAGAGGCCAAGCTGGCTCCTGACCTCAGCTGGCCCAGGCCTGGCTGTTGTGAGCATTTAGGAATGAGCCGGAAGATGGAAGAACTCTGTTTCTGTTTCTCTGCCTCTCTCTTCCTCTCTATCATTCTGCCTTTCAAATACATAAATCTATTCTCTTAAAATATATAGCAGTTGTCATTTTTCCCATTTCCCTCTGGCTTCCTGTGTGCCTTGACATCAGCTTGCTGCATAGCAGGTTGCCTCTGTGAGTTGTCATGTGTTTATCTCTGTGTCCCTGCAGAAAATGTGGGATCAGGAAAAGGAGCATTTGAAGAAGTTCAACGAGCTGATGGTGGCGCTCAGGGTGCGGCCGACCGTCCTGCTGCCCTTCTGGAATGTGGTGGGCTTTGCGCTGGGTACGTAGGCACCTGTTGAGCAGAGCCCGGGCAAGCCCAAGTCTGGGAGATGAATCCACCAGGTACCATGAGGGCAGCTGCTGCTGGGTCTGACAGTGTGACTGCGGGTTCTGTCCTGAGAGGACCCCAGAGGACATGTGGCAATAGCTAGAGACGTGTTTGTTGGTGATGGGTTAGGAGATGCCGCTGGTGTCGAGGGGGCAGAGGTCAGGGAGGCTGTAAGACATCCCACAGTGCCATGTGCCTGCACTGATGAATCCAGCCTCACATGTCAGTGGGGCTGAGGGCTAGCTGTGGACCTGACCGCCCTGGGCGTGGCTGTTTCAGGGGCAGGCACAGCCTTGCTGGGGAAGGAAGGCGCTATGGCCTGCACCGTTGCCGTGGAGGAGTCCATAGCTCATCACTACAACAACCAGATCAGGACACTGATGGAGGAGGATCCTGAGAAATACGAGGAGCTCCTGCAGGTAGCGGACTGTCCTCGGGAAGGGGAGTAGAGGACCTGCAGGAGAAGAAGGGTAGGGGAGGTGGGATGTCGGGTTTAGCACCTCATCCTAAAGGCGAGTGAACGGCGGCACAGAGAGGGAAAGCTGTGAGCCCTAGCCACACAGCTGGGGCAGGGTTGGGACTAGGGCTACTGCCTGCTGCACTTGGACCTGCCTGTGTCCGTCACTGCACCCCACATCCCAGGCAGAGTGTACAGAAATGCTCTGAGCGCGAGCCTTTCAGGTTAAAGAATGGGTAGTCCCTGATTTTTTTTTTTTTTCACATCAAATAAAGGAACAGTTTTTTTTTTTTTTTTAGTCTGAGAAAAGAGAACAGAGTGAGTTACCTTGCACTGGTTCCCCGCCGGGACACTCGCAGTCACTGTAACGGGGCGGGGGCCAGGCATTCCATGCAGGTCTCCGTGGGCTAGCAGGAGTCTAGTCTTGTCACCTGAACCATCACTGCTAGCTCCTGGGGTGCTGGAGTGACTGGCAGGAGCCAAGCATTGAACCCAAGTGTTCCAGCATGGGATACGAGCATCCTAACTGGCATTTTAATTACCAGACTACATGCCCAACTGTTTCTTTTTTTTTTTGTTGTTTTTTTTGTTTTAAGGACAGGATGGTAGACTGGCCTGCAGCAGACAACCTCATAAATAAAGTTTTATTGTAACAGTCATGCCCACCTGTTGGCATGTCTCTGGCTGCCACCACAGGGGCAGGATTGAGTGGTGGCAGTGGTTACTTCTCACCGGCGAGGCTTTGAGTGTTTACTCTCCAGCCGAAGCCTTGCCTGGTGAGCCTGCCCAGCAGGTGAGTTGCCACATCCCCACTCTGCCTGCCTCTGTCTGACCAGGTGATAAGGAAATTTCGGGATGAAGAGCTGGAGCACCATGACATCGGCCTGGACCACGATGCGGAACTGGTAGGGACCTGCTTGCTGCTGCCCATGCCTGGGGTGCCGTGATTGTTTTTTATTGATTACATTGCATTATGTGACACAGTTTTATAGGAGCTGGGATTCCCCCACCACCCCTCCCCAAACCTTACCTCCCCCTCATGGTGGATTCCTCCACCTTGTTGTATTACCACAGTTCAAATTCAGTTGAGATTCTTTCATTGCAAGGATCTACCAAGTATAAAGTCTTATTGTCCACATAAGTTCATCGGTTTCTTGGGGAGACCATCTCTGGTCGAAGGTAGAGCCGGGAATGCCGTGATTCGAGGGCTAAGGGTGGCAGTTGTCTGTCCTGCAAAAACAAATCTTCAACCTGGCAGTCAAAGGGAGCAAAGTGGCCAGGCGGCTTTAAGGAAAAGCCAGCAGATACGTTATTCTGGGGGTGGGGGTGGTCTTCTTGCTGATTGAACCCCCAGATCGTCCTGCCCTTGTCTCAGCAGGAGGAAAAGCCTCCCACCCCTAACTTCCCCCCCCCCCGCCCCATATTAGGATAAATTGGCTCCCAAGTGTCACTTCTCATCCAGTCCCTGCCTGGCTAGCCCCTCCTTTGTCCCAAGTGAAAGGTGACACACTTCTCCCCGGCTCATTCACCTCTTGCCACAGGCCCCAGCCTACGCTGTCCTGAAGCGCGTCATCCAAGCCGGCTGCAGTGTGGCTATATCCTTGTCAGAAAGATTCTGAGCCACATCCGCTCGGGCCTGTGGGGGCAGACGGTGACAGCCACACAGAGGGGGGACGTGTGCAGTTTGCACTGTATGTATTTCTCTTTGTCTCTCCTTCTCTGTGTAAATTTGACTTTCCAATAAAAAAATGAATTTTTTTTTTTAAAAAGTGATTTATTTGAAAGGCATTACAAAATGACAATGAGAGAGACGTTCCATCTGCTGGTTTACTTCCCAAATGGCCACAAGGGCCAGGGCTGGGCCAGGCTGAAGCCAGGAGCCTGCAATTCCATCCAGGTCTCTCACATGTGTGGCAGAGGCCCAAGTGCTTGGACCATCTTCCACTGCCTTCCCAGGTGCATTAGCGGAGAGCTGGACCAGAAGTAGAGCAGCCAGGATGCAAACTGGTGCCCATGTGGGTTATCAGTGTCTCAGACCAAGGCTTAATCTAGACTTTTTAATTTTTTTTTTAATCTAACCATCCTTCAGGCCAGCAGAGAGCGTGGAAGTCCTGCTCTTGTGAGCTGCCTGTGCTGTCTTGCCTGCTGCCTCCCAGCTCGGTGTGCAGGCTTTGCAGCCGGGAGCTCTAGGCCCAGGAAGGCACTCCCAGGGCCCTTGTTCAAAGCCTGGATTTGCTGCTGTTTGTCTAGCCTCTCTCTCAGAGCAGAAGGCTGTTTTTGTGCTTTCCAAGCAAAGCCAGGGAGATTTCCTGAAATCCCTTTTGATTGCTTTAATTCCAAGACAGCTTGTCCTCGTGTGTGAACAAGGGGATCTTGTCTCTGACTCCTTTCTATCATTCTGGGAAACATGGTTCTAGAATTGGACAGCATCCGAACCCAGCCTGGGTTGTTACTTCAGCAAGCTGCATCGTTCCCAAGATGCAATCGGAGCCGTAGTTTCCTGGCCCGTGTGTGACTCCCTGGCCACGCAGAGGCTGGCCTGTGTGGGCCGGCCGTGTGCTGTCCTCTGGGGCCATGGTAGGAGTGCAGAACTTGGGGCTGCTCTGAGACCTACGCAGCATTTTAGCCAGATGGTCTTGGGCACTTCAGGCCACACAGTCCTTGAGGTGCCTCTGTTTGCTGCAGCTTCATTTTCCGCGTCTCAAGCCTGGGCTGTGCTTGGCAACTTGTTTCTGTCTGTAGAATATGTACTCCAGACTGGGGGCCTCATGATGAAGGGCAGTGTCTCGGGCTCCTGATTCGGCCAAGTCTAACCTGTGTGGCGGTCACCTCTGGCAAGGGCTCCCTGGCTCTACTGCAACAGCAGATGGCATTATGTGCCAGGCTTGCGCGGCAGGAAGGTGTGTGAGAGAGCTCTTTGTTGTTACTGAATTTATTTTGGCTCATGGTTCTAATCCAAGGTTGAGGGACCACATCTGGTGATAGCTTTGTTTTGTTTTTAAAGATATACTTATTTTTACTTGGAAGACAGAGTCAAACAGAGAAGGAAAGACACAGAGAGGTCTCATGTGCTGGTTCGTTCTCCAGATGGCCAGAGCTGAGCCGATTTGAAGCCAGGAGCCTCGTCTGGGGCTTTTCCCACGTGGGTGCAGGGCCCAAGGACTTGAGCAGCCAACCTCTGCTGCTTTCCCAGGCTATCAGCAGGGATCTCGATGGGAAGTGGAGCAGCCAGGACATGAATGGGCACCCATAAGGTTACTGGTGGAGCAGGAAGAGGCTTAGCTCATTATGCCATGGAGCTGGCCCCCAGTGTCTCTCTGTTATTATTAATTTATTTGAGAGGCAGAGAGCGAGCACTCCCATCTGCTAATTCACTTTCCAGATGCCCACAATGGCCCGGGGTAGTCCAGAGCCAAAGCTGGCAGAAGGTAGTTCCCTCCAGCTCGTGCAGAAGTGTGGCAGGAACCCAATTAACTTGATCTGCCATCACCTGTTGCCTCCCAGGCTCGGCCTTGGCAGGAAGCTGGAGTCAGGAGCCTGAGCTGGGCATTGGAGCCAGGCACTCTGATGTGGAACATGCACCTGCTACTCTATTTCTCTCATTGGTTATCCCAACACTCCCAGGGGCAGATCCTGGCCTCCCCTACCTGCCATGAGGAGCTGAAAGCCCAGGGTCCAGTAGGTGGATATGGCCAATCCAGGCAGCCTGGCTGTAGGTGACTAGGACTCTTCCCGTAAGGTGCACAGTTGGTCCCTTATGCATGGGACAGAAATGCCCGTGGACCACTGGGGAGGAGCTGCTGGTGGGAGACATTTAACCTCGGAGCTCAAACACCTCACCAGGGTGTCCCTTTAAGAACTTTGGACCCAGATGATTTGAGAATGGGAAAAACAGGATCTTTCCCAATCCACTTAAGACCCTAGAGGGCTCTTCCGGAATGTCTGGGGCACAGAGTGCGCCCCTACTGAAAAAGTGCCTCCAGGCCTCAATGGCTGTGTCCTTCCTTTTCCTGCCTCTGGGAACCGCACCCCAGCCCGGACAGGACCCCAGAGGGCGCCCGCGCGCAGAGAGCTGAGCTGGCCTCCAGCTGGGCCGCTGCTGGTTTCTTGCAGAGGGACCCCGCCTAGGCAAGAGGGAACCTACCAGCTAGCTGGGCTCTGGTCCTGCAGCACCCCATCATCTCCGCTGAACGCGAGCGGAGCGGCGCCGGCCCCTTGCCAAGTGCGCAGTAGTGGTCTGCGCTTGGGCATCCTGGCCTGGGGTTGGGGGGAAACATCTGGGTTTTCAGAAGTGATAAGAATTGGACAAACCTCCGGAGGCCTACTGTCTGCCAGGAGGCGCTCCGCGGAGTCCAGAGCAGCCAACCACATCCGCTGGGCTGGGCTCCTGGGCCTGTGCACCTTCCCCCACACACGCACCTTCCCGGTGTGCCTGAGCCTCTTGAGGCCGTTTTGCAAATCGCTTTCTCTCTCAGCTGAAACCATCTTGCATCCTCCTTTCCTCACGCCCCAACCTTGGCTGCTTGCCTCGCCATTGCCTTCTCTTTGCACGGTCACTGCCTGGCCTCCTGACAGCCAGGCAGTGTGATCCTCAAGGTCAAGTCCAGCCCCAGGTCTCCAATGAGCAAGCCCTGTATTTCAGCTAACCAAGTCCAGTAGACTCAGAATGCATCAGGATTACTAAGACGTGACTGACCCTCTCGGTCTCAAGGTTAACACGCCCAGAAATGTTTGGGTGAGAGTGTAATGTGAGGAGGGGGGGTCAGCCTTGGCAGTGGCCTTCGCTCTTCGGTCCCTCTGCACCTGAGCCCAAACCCAGCCATGACTCAGCTTGGCAAATGTCTAGTCCACAGCCAGGGTCAACTGTTCTCCTTCAATACTTTTTTTTTTTTTTTTTTTTTTTTTTAGTGTGCTTCATTTTCTGAGAATTCTTCTACTTCTTTCCATCAAATGTTCTTGCAATAAGTTTTTAATTTCAATTCTATTTCTAGGACTAGGCAGAACTCCCCAGTGCTAAATGCTGTATTCTTTTTTGAAGGATTGTTTTATTTTTATTTGAAAGGCACAGTTATATATAGAGAGAGGAGGAGAGACAGAGAAAGAAATCCGCCATTTACTAGTTCACTCTCCAGATGGCTCCAATGGCAGGAGCCTGGAGTTTCTTGCGGGTCTGCCACAGGGGTGCAAGGGCCCAGGCACTTGGTCCATCCTCCATTGCATTTCCAGGCGCTTTAGCAAGGAGCTGGGTTGGAAGTGGAGCAAACGGGACGCATACTGGTGCTCAAATGAGTTGAAGGTATGGCAAACATAGCTTTAGTGTGTTATGCCACAGTGCCAGTCTCAAATCCTACAGTTGTTGATCGGATATGTAGATCAGAATAAACTCTTGATATACACACACATGGTCCACTCCACAGATATTTTTATCCTAATTCTGCCTGGTGTTGTGTGGTTCTCATGCCTCCAAGCCTGCTTCCTGGGCTGATTCACGTTCCCTTTTCTATCCCATTTTCTGCACTGAACTCTTCTCTGGTGTGACCAGTTCATTCAGTGCTGTGACAACTAGTAACACATGGCCCACAGACAGTGGAAACTGTGGCAAAGAAGCACATTCCCCATTCTTCTGGGAAGAGGAGGGGAAAAACAGCCTTTGTGCACTATTGTCCATGCCTCGTTTCCAGGCGGCTTTCTAGTCTTTACAAAACCACGTGGAGTTTGCCGCCTGTCGCACTTCCTGGAGGTGGCTCTGTGTGTGTTTCAGTAAGATCACATGGGCATTGAAAAGAAAATGTTCCCTGTCATTCACCTGACTGCTGTGAAGGCACACAGCGGAGAATTTGGCACATGACAGTCACACTCCTATCATTTTCTTTCTTTTTTAAAAAAAGATTTGTTTATTTTTATTGGAAAGTCAAATTTACAGAGAGAAGGAGAGACAGAGAAAAAGATCTTCCATCCACTGGTTCACTCCCCAAGTGGCTGCAAAAGCCAGAGCTGGAGTCAATCTGAAGCCAGGAGCCCAGAGCCTCTTTTGGGTCTCCCATGCAGGTGCAGGGTTCCAAGGCTTTGGGCCATCCTCCACTGCTTTCCCAGGCCACAAGCAGAGAGCTGGTTGGGAAAGTGGAGCAGCCAGGATACGAACCAGCACCCATATGGGATCCTGGTATGTGCAAGGCGAGGATTTAGCCACTGAGCTACTGTGCCATGCCGAAGATCTCTTTCTTGAGGTAGGGTTTGATCCAGGATGTTCAACCAAACACTTGGCTTCTCTGCTCTCTGCTTGTCATAGTGTTGATATTAGGTTCAGCCATGATCAGCTGTGGTCTTCCTCCTGCCTGGCAGCCCGAACACCATAGGGCCTCCCTGCATGACATCGTAAAACTCCTCCATCCACTGGAAGACAAGGCTCATCCAGCTCCTGAGCATCCGCAGCACACGCCATCCCTCACCTTCCTGTAGGCTCATTTAATCCAACCCAGCTCTGCTTCTGACCCCACCCCTCCTTTCCCCACTCCCTGTGCAGGAAGGTCTGGGGAACAATATGATGGTGCTCTTCCTGTAGCAGGTGGAGCAGCTCCTGCTCGCCCAAGCTGGGAAAGACAGGCTCTCACAAAGGGAAGGGAAGGGAAGCCGTCAGGAGCGGGTGGAGGCCTGGACAAGGTGTAAGGGCTCCTGGTCCACCCCTTCTGGTGTCAAGTCCTTCTCTGCCACTTACTAGGGTTTGCCTGAGCTCCCTGTGCCTACCAAGAGCATGCTGGCTCCTGGGCTGTTGTGGGTAAAAGCTAAACCCCAGCACACAAAGTGGAAAGGGGCCAGTCAGAGTCACAGAGGACCACAGGAGAGACTCTTATGTGTGCAAAAGTTAAGATCTGGTAGTGGCAGATCCCTGAAGAGACAGCAAGTGGCCAGGACTCTGGGACAACAAGCCTTGGGGAAGGGATGGGTAGCTGTTGGCAGCGGGAGCAAGGGGGAGTGTTCTAAAATAGATACAGGGTGAGGTTGGCCTAAATCAACACATCAGACCCCATGGAACTGTGTGCCTTAAGTCTGTGGGAATGAGATTTCAGTAAAGTAACTTGTCAAGTGCTGTGGACAGGGCCTAGCACATCCCCTAGGCTTGGCCCCTTAGGCTCTGGTTATTTTGCTGTTGAGATGCTTAAGGAAATCACCATCCCTTGATGTTCATTTTCTGTCCTGCCCTCACCTACTTCAATAGTCCCTTCAATGAACTTTCCTAGATAGATAGAGAGAGAGAGCTCTTCCATCTGCAGAGAGATCCTCCATCCTCTGGTTCACTCCCCAAGTGGCTGCAATGGCTGGAGCTGGGCCAGTCTAAAGCCAGGAGTCTCCCATGTGGGTGTAGAGATTCAAGCACATGGAGCATTCTTCACTGCTTTCCCAGGCATATTAGCGGGGAGCTGGAGGGAAGTGGAACAGCCGGGACTTACTCGAACTGGCGCCTCTATGGGATGCCAGTATCACAGGTGGAGGCTTTACCCGTTGTGCCATAGCACTGGTCCTGGTCAAACATTACTTTGCGTGTGTTTGTGTGGGTGGTTCGGGATGAGTTTAATGTTTAAGTCAACAGACTGAGCAGATCGCTGATCCTAAAGGGGTGGAACTTACCCCATCAGTTGAAGGTCTGAATAGAACAAAAACACTGAGCAAAAGAGATATCCTCCTGTCTGAGTAATGAGAGCAGGGCTGTGGGTCTTTCCTGACTCTCTCCCTCTCTCTTCCTCTCTCCCACACCCACACTTCCTGTATTCCTCCACACATTTCATGCATTCCTGCCTCTCTCTCTTTCTTTCTGCCCGTCTCCTGCCCGTTTCTCTGGGGAACCCTGACCAACACAGGATCCGAGGAAAGCTGAGTCAGTGGTGAGAGTTTCACATTGAACGCTTAGGAAAATGTTAAAAATACAGGGCAGACAGAAGGAAGTCATGGGAAGTGACTGGTTTTGGCGGGGTGGAATGGGAGAGGAAGTTTTTTCCCAACACATTATTTTAGCTATTATTTTTAGCAGTTTTTTCCCCATGGACACATTTATTTAGCATTTGCTCCTGGAGTTCAGAAATCGAAGCCCAAATCATTGACTATTTCTTCATTCTCAACCTTGACACGGATTTTGCCTCCAAACCAGCTCGAATTGCTCTGCAGTTCATTTTCTTGGCCAAGAGCATGACCTCTGAGGGACCCTCACTAACCCACAGGACTCACCGCCCTGCCTCGCTTTGAGATGTAAAGTGTTTGGTAATGACCTCACTGGGGAACCAGGGAGACAGTGGGAACATGTATGGTATCGGGAGGAGGTGTCTGTGTGTGTTGACGTGATGTGTCTTCTGTACCTGTCAGGGTCCCGTCAGTGTAACAGACACCCGAGAGGAGCTACGTGGGGAGGAAGGGGGTCACTTTGATTGTAGCTTTGGAGACTCATGCCCAAAGTCAGACAGCACCATTAGTCTGGTGTCTGATAAAGATAGAACTGGAAGTTATGGGCCCGGTATGGTAGTGTAGTGGGTAAAGTCCTCGTTTTCAATGTGCCAGTATCCCATATGGGCACCGGTTCTAATCCTGGCAGCTCCACATCCCATCCAGCTCCCTGCTTATGGCCCAGGAAAGCAGTCAAGGACGGCCCAAAGCTTTGGGACCCTGCGCCTGGGAGGGAGACCTGGAAGAGATTCCTGGTTCCCGGCTTTGGATCGGCGCAGCACCGGCCATTGAGGTCACTTGGGGAGTGAATCAGCAGACATAAGATCTTCCTCTCTATCACTCCTCCTCTCTGTGTATCTGACTTTGTAATTTAAAATTAAAAAAAAAAAGGAGTGAGTTCGAAGTAGATGTTACGGTGTGCCACCTGCGTGTATGAGCCTTTCAACCATCAGCTCAATGAGGCCCGAGGGCTTTGTTTCATCCACCAAGTGTACCCCACATGTGGGACACACAGTAGGAGGCCAAGCAGTGTCTGTTGAATCAATGAATGCTGAATGAATGATGTATAATGTGTAGAAATCCCCGCTGCGTGACCAGGCTCATTCTGTTAGCAGAATGTACGTGGGGCCTGCCTCTGTCTGTCTCATTTGCATTGTGAGCTTTTCCCGGGGGCAGCAACAATGCTTGTTTCCTCCTGCATAAGGTATGGATGGGGCATCCCACTCGGATGTAGGTGAGGGTTCCTGGGGGAACCCCTAAAGGACAGTTTTCATGCAGGGTCAGAAATAAAACACATCAAAGCAAACCCGCAGAGATAAGCCAAAGGCAAGGGCATAAACGGCTCCCTGCAGCCCTCTTGGGCTGAGCGGCCACCTTCTCGTGCATACAGTGCCCCACGGAAAAAGCCTGACCTTTGGATAGTGCTATAAAAAGACAGCCAGAGTCACTGCGTCTTTGTTCATAATGCTTCTTCAACCCAGGAGGAACGTAATGAAGGGCTTTTGTGTTCAAGTGTGCGGCGCACATAGGCCGCTCGGGGTCTGGCCATGCTGCTGGACAGAGCCTAAAGTGAAAAAAAAAAAAAAAAAAAAGAAAGAAGCTCTGGGCAGCCTGACATTCATTGCCAGCGGGGCTTCTGCCAGGGTGACGCTCAGCACACCACTCCCTTCCGCCCTGCCCCACATCTTTTGTTTTTTAAAATTTATTTTATTTTTATTAGAAAGACATACAGAGAGGAGGAGAGATAGAGAGGAAGATCCTTTGTTGGATGATTTACTCCCCACATGGCCACAACAACGGCTGGAGCTATGTGGATCTTTGGAGCCTCCTCCAGGTCTCCTATGCAGGCACAGGGTCCCAAGGCTTTGGGCTGCCCTCGACTGCTTTCCCAGGCCACAAGCAGGGAGCTGGATGGGGAAGTGGAGCAATTGGGACACGAACCAGTGCCCATATGAGACCCCAGCAGATGCAAGGAGAGGATTTAGCATTAGGTCATCACACCAGGCCCTACATTTTGAATTTTAAAGGGTTGATTATTTATGGTCACTTTATTTGGAAGGCAGAGGGACAGACAGGACTAAATCTCCCATTCTCTGGCTCATTCTGCAAGCACCCCACCCCCGCCATAACCATTGTGAACCATGCTAAAAGCCAGGAAGCCAAGAACTCCAGCCCGGTCAGAGCCCCACCATCAGCTGTCTCGGGGACGCAGCAGCAGGAAGCTGGAGACGGAAGTAGAGGAACTGAGACTTGATCCAGCCTGATAAGAGTAGCAGGTGACTTCTGAGTTTTGAAATTTGTTCTTTTTCCAGGTGAGTGCTCAGGGGCCTGACCTTCCATCTTGATGCAGGCAGTGACTGGAGCCACAGCTCTCAGCCAACCCTGTCATCTTGGGAGGAAGCCACGGGGACCATGTAGTTCTCTGGCCAGCTAAGTGAGAATGTTCAGTAGAACCTCGCTTACAACATTTCCGACCTAACAACGGCTCACTGAGACACGACCTTACTGTGAGCTGAGATGCACCTGTATTTCAGAGCCCATTGATCCCCATCCATTTCCTTACAGTCCATGTTCATCCCAAGTATTTCCTTCTGAAAGGTCTTAAAGGCACAGACGGGCAAACTGGAAACACTGTGTTTAGGTTAAGGGGTGAGGCTTCCTGAAAATTGCTGAGATCTCATTTCTGTTTCTGGAAAACCTGATAGATCAGAAGCGGCTACTGAAGGCCGATGAAAGAGGTGGACAAACCCAGGATTACACCAAGTGTAAAACTGGAGGGATTTAGGACGCCCCTGAGAGATGCTATGTCCCTCCACCTGCACTCAGGAGCGAAGGGTCAGTAGCTTCAGCTTGGCCAAGGTGACTGTAGCTACTAACCTAGGTGCACCTAGAATTTCTCCAGAAGCAGCAACATTCCAGGCATTGGGTAAGGCACATTCCAGGGTCAGCCCAGCAAGACCAGCCTAGCAGCTTAGCTTACTGACTTGGTTTCTTTCCTATGGATAGGGGATGCCCTTCAAGGCCATCTGAAGAGCGAGAAGATGGTAATGCCCAAGAGGGCTGTGGTTCAGGTTAAGCTGAATCCCTACACTGATGTGATACCCCGGGTCAGGACTGTCTTCTTCTTTAAAAAAATTATTTATTTATTTATTTTACTTGAAAAGCAGAATTACAGAGAGAGAAACAGACACAGATCTTCCATGTATTGGTCCACTCTCCAAGTGAGTGCAATGGCTGGAGCTGAGGCGATCCAAAGCCAGGAGTCAGAGCCTCTTCTGAGTTTCCCATGTGGGTGCAGGGTCCAAGGACTTGTACCATCCTCCACTGCTTTCCCAGGCACATTAGCAGGGAGAACGACTGGAAGTGGGGCATCTGGGACTTGAACTGGTCCCACGCCCACATGGGATGCTGACAGCACAGGCAGAGGCTCAGCCTGCTAGAACATCATGTTGGCCCCAGGGCTGACTTTTTAAACCTCCTTATTTCTGTCTCCAGGGATGAGCTGTTTTATTAGAAGGATAACCAAAGCTGGCCCAAGAGCTCCAATGCAAGGGAACACCTGTTAGGAAGAACAGCTATCGGCATTATTGCAGGGATCGGCCTTGGGGTGCTTGAGGAAACTCAGAAAGGGGTTCAAGGGACAGAGGTCTACAGGCCCTTGAAGGTGCAACTGGGGCCGCAGGAGCCCTTGCAGGGAGCTCCCCCATGTGCCTGTCACCTTAACCTATGTTGCTGGCAGGTGGTCTTGTTTCTTCACTTTGTGGGCATGATGTGGGGCAGAGAGAGAAAGCACACAGAAAAAGTAGTGTGGTATTATGTCTTGAGGATTCAGAGTCCAACCTGATGTAAATGTGTGAACCTCAGCGTTTTGTGGCCCTGAGAAGTTGGAAACTTAACCGATGAAGGAGTGTGGGAGGTGGGCCTGGTGGGTTGGTGCACACCCTCAGAGGTGTTTCTTGCAAGGGCTTCGCTTGTGAAGCCTGAGTGAGGCCCAGCTGTTCTCGCCCTGCTTCCTGGCTCAGTGGATAAGCCTTGTTGAGCCTGGCTGCTATGCTGCACCATTGCCAACCTCAGCAGCAGCAGCCAAGCCAACGGGCCGGTCTTGTACTGTACACTATGGTCTTGTACACACCACCCGTCCCTTCCCTTCATGAGCAGCCTGTGTCTGGACTCTTGTAGCAGGGGTACAAGGCTGACTAATGTGTGCAGGTAACCTCACTCACCCCTTTACTGCAGGTGCTGGCCCCACAGCATCTCACCCCAGCACCTCACCATGCTGAACGCTGACAGTGTGTCTGATTTGCACAGCTGGTTTTCTTGGCTCCCTCAGATGCGCGACTCATGACACTTTGGCTTTGGTGTTGGGGAAAAAAAATATCTGATCTCTTTAGTTCATGAGAGGTGGAATATCAATTTTCAGCATGGCATTTCCTGATACTTTTAGTGTATTGTTTTTTTTCTCCAAAATGGGATGGAATATCTCTTTCCTAAACATAAGGAGAAATTGAGTGAATTATTTGGACAGTATTCATAAATCCATTACACAGATTGTGCCTGTAGTGTTTAGCTTTACTGATTTCTCTCACTTGGATCCATCCACCTACCCCTGTCTGCATGTGCCTTGATGGGACATATCTGAACATTTGACCCCTAAGCCCCACAGCGAGTGCGAGCTGATTAGTGCATTCCCGGAATTGCTCAGTTTCAGGATGGGAGCCCAGGCTCTCTCCAGGCCCAGCTGGGCTGCAACTCTCAGAGAAGAAAGGCAGACTTCCTCTGCAAGAAGAAAACAACAACAAAACAAACAGCAAAACAAACAAACAAACATGAAGCTACAGCAGCCAGGACTGGTTTGAGAACACAAACTGCTTAGGGCCAAGCAGCACTCACTTCCACCTATACCTGACACTTCCCGGTCATGTGACACAATGCTTTTTATTTCCATCATTTCCCCCCCCCCTTTTTTTTTCTTTTTTTTCCGTTTTTTAGCACCTGTAATCCAAAGGGTTCTAATACAAGGGAGTTTCAAAAGGTACATGGGGATCCAAATGAAATTACAAGATAAGGTTATTTTGATTCAGTGGTTTCCTGGAAGTAGGTATCCCGCTGTTCCCCGAGTTCCGATTCTTAGAAGGCAACCAGATTCTGATATTAAAACAAACAACAACAACAAAAAGCACACATTCCCCCTTGTTCTCTTATAATGGCATTGGAGGCAGGCAAGGGCAACAAGCAACAGAGGGTTTCTTCAACCAATCCAGGTTATTTCAGGAGGAAGCTCCCTGTAATAAAACTCAGTGTCTCCCAGGCCTGCTATCCCGGTGTAGTGTCGGACAAGTTTCCAGAATGGTGTGTGGACGGGGAGGAGGGCGCACAGTAGGTGCTCGGGAACCCCCCCCCCCACTTGAAATCAAAGAGTGGGGCTAACAGCGCGGGACACTTCCGTCCCCTGGTCCCGCCACCACCACCACGAGGGGTAGCCCAGCTGTCGGCACTGCTCTTCCTCCTCCTCCTCCTCCCAGCAGGCCAGGGCAGCTCCGGCTCCTGAGCCTCCATGGCCCAGGTCACCGCCCCAGCATCGGTGCTGTGTTGCCTTCGGGGCGGGGAGGCCCGCGGGAGGCTGCATCCAGGCAAGTCCCTCCCGCCGCCTCGAAGGCGGAGGCCTGGCAGGGGCCGCCCCCGCCGTGCTCTCAACTCCAGACTTCGGCATTTCCTCCCTCCCCGCTAGTTGGCGCGGCCTCCCTCGCCTCCCCCTCGGAAGAGGAAACTTCGGGGGCTTCGGGTAACGGGATCCACCGCGCGAGGAGGGGAGCAGCCGGAGAGCCGGGAGGGCCACCCGGGGAAGGAAGGGGAGGCGAGCCGAGCCGGGGCTAGAAGCTGGCCGACGACAGCGCGCCGGAGAGGGCCGCCGAGTGGGACGAGGCACGCCCCGAGCGCAGGGCGCGGCCGGGAGCCGGGGAGTGCAGGGCGGGCCGCAGCTGGAAGGAAAACTTGAGTTGGGAGAGGAGGAGGAGGCCGAGCTGGAGGAGGGCGTCTTCCCCCGGCCCTGCGAGGGGGGAGTCGCCGCTGCGGAGACCAAGGAGACGGGGACAGCCGGGCCGCCCGGGCGTTGCGCGCATGCTGGGCCGGGAGCGCTGCCGGGGCTGGCGGCCTGGGCTGCTGGGCCACCCCGGCCCCGGACGCCCAGGATGTCAGTTCACTACACCCTGAATCTGCGCGTCTTCTGGCCTCTGGTGACCGGCCTGTGCACGGCTCTCGTGTGCCTCTACCATGTCCTTCGTGGTAGCGGGGAAGCCCCGGCCGAGCCCCCAGACGGTTCAGCCAACGGTTTCCCGCTGCTCAAGGCCATCGTGCTGCTGCTGCTGGGCTACGTCCTCCTGCGCTGTCGCCACGCTGTCCGGCAGCGCTTCTTGCCCGGGTCGTCGCGCGTTGGGGGCCACTCCACCTTCTCCCCGAGGCCCTTCGAAGAGCCGGGCCTCGGGGTCTTGCTGGGGAGTTACTACGAGCATGAGGTGCGCCTTTCGCCGCACGTGCTGGGCCACAGTAAGGCGCACGTGAGCCGGATCGTGGGTGAGCTGGTGCAGGCTGGCCGTGTCCAGGGGTCCCCAGGCACCATCCCCAGAGGAGCCCTGGCCTTAGCCTTCCGCGGAGACTTCATCCAAGTGGGCAGCGCCTACGAGCAGCATAAGATCCGCCGGCCAGACAGCTTCGACGTGCTGGTGCCGCTGCGCCTGCCTCCGCTCGTGGCTCTGGAGCCTCGGAGCCTGGGTCAGGAGCCCGAACTGGCCCCGGCTTTCCGCGGCTGCTTCGTGTGTGCCCTCAAGGCTCCACCATCGCCGTCAGGGACCTCCGGGAACCAGTGGCTTCGGGACTGCAAGCCCTTCGCGGATGGCTTCTGCGTGGACGTGCGTGGGCGGCGCCATCTCTCTGCCACGCTGGTGCTGCGCTGGTTCCAAGCACACCTGCAGCGCTCGCTGGCCACCGTGCGCTACAGCCTGGAGGGGCGCTGTCGGGTGAGCCTGACCCCCGGCGGCCTGGAACATCCACCCACCTTGCACATCCTTCCCTGCCGCACCGACTACGGCTGCTGTCGCCTCTCCATGGCCGTGCGTCTCATCCCTGCCGTCCATATTGGAGACGGCGTCTTCCTCGTGGCGCCACCACCATCTCCCTCCCCCGGCGGGCCCCTGGCAGAGCTCTCCGGAGGCCTGCGCGCGGAGGCTCTGTGGGGTGTGAACACGGCACGCCAGGAGCAGAAGCTGCTGAGCTGGCTGCAGGAACGGGCTCCTCCAGGGGCCTGCTACCTCAAGTGTCTGCAGTTGCTGAAGGCTGTGCGAGACCTGGGCGCCCGCGGGCTGGACCCCATGGCCGCCGCTCAGTGGGGACGCATCCTGTCCTCCTATGTGCTCAAGACGGTGCTGCTGGCAGCGCTGCTGCGTGACAGTGGTCCGGTAAAAGACTGGGACGATGCGCACCTAGGAGAGTGCTTGGAGCAGCTGATTCAGTTCCTGAGAGGCTGCCTGCTGCGTCGCCACACGCTGTTCCACTGCGTCCTGGGCCCTGGAGGCGCGGCTGCCGAGGTGGGCCCGCTGCCAAAGGTACTGCGGGAAGCTGCCCCGGTGGACCTCCTGGCAGCCTTCGACAGTCACACCCGGGAGCTGACCGCAGCACGCTTGCTGTCCACGTGGCGAAGGTTGCCCCAGCTTCTCCGGGCCTATGGGGGTCCCCGCTACCTTGCCAGGTGCCCTCCACCCCGGAGTCAGCGTACCCTGGGGTTCCCGGAAGGTGAACCCTAAACCCTGAGGGCACCCTCCCACCCCACAAACCGGGCTCCCAGTGGGTGGGAGGTCAGTTAAATCCTAATAAGCTGCAGAAAGTGTGGGGTATTTGGGGGGAGGATGCTTCAGCTTTGGTGGCTTAAGTATCACTCCAGGGCTTCACCGTTTAGTAGAGTTAGGCCATCCGTCACGCCCACGGCAGTGCCCTGAACCAGCTAGGAAAATAATGCCAGTACAGTCACTAATTTGGCCCAGATGTTGGTGTGCGGGGAAGGTCTGGATAGAAGATCCTGCTTGTAGGGAAGTAGAGAGAGGAAGCAGAAGCTGGCTGCAGGCACCTGTCCTCTGTGGGGTTTCAGGCATAGATTGTTCTGCCCCATCCCCCTCAATCCAGTGTTTCTGACATAATTCCTTGCTAGGTACTGCACTCCTGAATGTTTTTGTTGTTGTTGTTTTCATTTTTGTTTTCCTAAAGTGATTCTTCAGCCTCAGCTGGCCTGGAAGTTCCTCTCCAGCACTTCATGTTCTGAGGCATATAATTTCCACTCTCTGCATTCATATTCATGTCTTTTTTTTTTTTAATGATGCAATCATGGGCACCTGGCTGGACTGTGGACCATTATGTCACATGTGTTGTATGACCCCAGGGGACTCAGTGGCCATGCTGACAGAACCGGTAGCACTTTATTCCAATCAGCACTCTCCTGTGGTGGTCATTGCTGGCGCCCGGAGTGTTGCCTCTGTAAGACAGGCTAGTTTCATTTCCTGCTGGTTTACCCCACCTGCAGGCCACCAGCTAGCAGGTACTGCCATGGGTCCACACCCATTCACTGAGCAAGCACCGTGTGAGCCAGCCAGCTGCTGTACAGAGTGACACACTGTAGAGACAGCACTGCCAAGGGCATGCAGCAGGCTGGAGAAAGACAGCTGTCAGTCTTTGCTTGTAAAGATGTTCTCTTCAGAGCTTGCTTCTGGCTGGAGGCAGAAGCCTTTGGTTTGGTTTCAGCAGACCTCTTGGCTGAGCAGGTTCTCCCTGGCTTTAAAGAAGCAGTACAGACAGCGTGGGCTGCCCTGCCTAGCAGGTGGGCACTGCTCTCTGTCAGTGCTCAGTGCTGTGTAGGGGGACAGAGGGTCTCCTCCCCCGCCTGGAGCCTTATACCATCTCCCCCGCACAGGCTGAGAGTGAGGAGCTAGCCCACGTCTTGCAAAACATCTCAGTGTGTGAGGCTCCAGGCTGGCTGGCCAGTGAACTCCCTGATGGGCCTGCAGAGGAAGTGAATATGGCTGAGGGCCAGGAGACCGCCCTGGATGGTCGCCAGCTGTCTTTGAGCGGGAATGTCCCCAAGTTAAGTGTGCCTTGTGACTAGGAGGAGCCCTGTGGGAAGACTGTCCGGGTTTCAGACACCTCATTTCGTAGCTCAAGTTCAGAATGGCCGGTCTTCAGCCTTTCTAAGCATTATACTTTGGGATTCTTTTTCTGTTTTGTTTTGTTTTTCTCTAAAACAAGACATGCACTTCCTTTGCCTCTAAAGGTAAAATTTGGAAGACAAACATGGTTAGATGAACAGGCCCATCATTTAATTTCCAAGCTGTTTTTTTTTGGGGGGGGTGGGGGGGCGCAGACTACTTTAACCTTTTCTCCTTGAGGGGGCTCTATTTGGCATCTGTGGGAAATCATTGTGAGTAAGTCATTGGTAAGGCATCCTTCTCATCAGGGCTGCCAGGATGCCTGTGCCCCTTGTGGCCTAGGACCAGCTCACACCTGTGAATGTTGTGCTGGCTCATAGGGGTCGTTTTGGGGAGCGGTTCCCCCTGCCACCACCAAGGTCTTGCCTAGCTTTAGAGGTCACTGTTGAGTTTTAAGGTACCACATGATGTAAAGCTATTAGTCTGCCAACTTCTTGCAAAGATCTAACCTGCACAGTTGTTTTTCTTTAAACTTACTTTTAAAAATGAGTGCCAAAATATATCGTATATGTATGTGTGTGTGTACATATAGATATACATATATCTCTCCCCATATTCTGCCATGACTCCTGTGCAGTAATTAAGCTGGCTGCGTTCGGGGGGAATGAGGCTGTTTAGAGAGATGATAAGAAGCTTTACAAGCTGAGTTTTCCAAATATTTCTGACTTGATAGCTTCCTTTTTTTTTTTTTAATCTTGATATTTTAAAATATAAGTCTGGTAACATATCATTATTGTAGTTTATTATAATTATTATTATTATTTGTTTCAGGTTAATTACCCAAAGCCTCATCCATTCTCAAGATTCTCTAAGTTTTATTTTTTTAAATTAATGGGCATTGTGTTTGTGATTTTTTAAAATATTAATGTTTTATTTAAATGCCATGTCGAGCAATTGTTCCGTATGTGGTAACCAAAATGTAAGAGATTTTTGATCAATTTTGGTCCATGTGTAGTAATTCAAAACATGTACTGTGTACAAATTAAATAATAGGGGCCTATTAACCAGGCGTGATGGCCAACTGAGGCACTTCAGCTAAACTCAATTTATGTCCTGTTTGGGCTGCATCATGTCCTTCATTTAAATGTACACATTTTTGGTGTGTGATTGGTACTGGAAACTCTTAATTGCAAATGTTCTTGTACCAATAAGGCTTATTGTTCATCCAGTGCCCGAAGAAAATGTTTTGGGGAAGATGACTCAGGCGTTCGGAGACGATACAGCCTTCAGTCCCTCCCCCTGGCCAGGCTGGCCAGCCTTGCAGAGCTCTGGCCCCGGGGGTGGACAGGAGGAGATGGGATCTTTTTGCAAAAATGAAACTGAAGCTGAAAGAAAAGGAGGGTACGAGGCAGCCACAGAAATAGGAGGATTTTAGGAAAGCAAGAGGGAGAGAGGAGAAGGGCACGGAGGGGCATTGTACGAGGGTGCGAGAGAGGTTTGGGTGAGGAACCATGTTTTTTTTTTAAAGTGTGTGCTATTTCCAGTCAGGGGTCGCAAACTCAGCAGCCAACAGACAAAGGGGTGGGGTGGGGGGGAGTAAATTAGGAAAGGGGTGTGTGGGTGGGGTGGCCTATGCCTGCCTGCCTGCCTGCCTGCCAGCTTCTTGGAGAAAAGGAGAGAGAGAAATAGTTAGAAAATATAATTTTTTAAAAGGTTAAATTTGCTGATTTTTCATCAGATAACTAAAAGTTATTCAAAACACAGTGTGTACCAGATAAAAACCTGGAGGCTGCCAGTTTGCGACCCCTACCTTACACGTAGGTGAACTTGAACTCCCCGAGTATGTATAAGGCTATCTTTTCTGTTACAGATATGGTGGTATTATATATAGTTGGGGGTGTGATGTTTCAAGTCTTCTCCATACCTCAGGCTTTATTGTAGAAAAAAAAAAATTAACCCAGCCACAGATAACATTTAACTCACAGTTCCCACAAGGACCCTGCAGGTCTCTCCAGACCCACTCCTGCCAAACTGCCTTGCTATCAGCATGTGCAGATTGGTGACGAGGAAGAATTGCAGAGCAGTGCTTCTATTATAGTAAAATTCACCATTATTGTTCATTTGGGAGCAGTGGTGTTCTAATCTATATATTAACCCACACCGGTGCCTGGGAGCCCTAGAGGAGCAGTGCCAAAGTCTTTGAACCGAGCGTTCCAGCCTTGCGCCATGCTCACTGCCACGCACACAGCTCTGATCAGACGTCCTTGACTGTCTCAATTCCTTTCTGACTCAATGGCTCCTGTCCCCATGGGCTTCCCAGCACTGGAGGAGTTAACCCAGCCCACTGCCGAAGCATCTCACCCTCACCGGGGTTATCTGTAGTATGGCTTTGACCTTGGTGAAGTCCTCTCATCTCCCATTTCCCACATGAAGGAAAATTGTTTTTCCCTCTCCAGTGGTAGAGAAAATGAACCTCATGCATGAACAATTCAAGAGGGAAACCAGTTCAGTGTTATCGTGGTGGTGTGGGTTGAATTTTTTTTTTTTTTTTTGTGATTGCTTGTCTATTACTTAGACTCGACTCTTCTTTGAATAGCTATGTAGCACATGATTGGGTGGGACTAAAGCAAGTATAAGTTGTAGGAGGGTGAAGAATATGGGAACATAGACTAAAATGTGCAGCTAGATGATTTATAATCTGGTTTTTGGAGTATCAGAGATTCAGGAATAATTTAGTGCCTTTTGCTATAAAAAAAAGTGCCTTGATTTAGTCGCTTGACTTACAACATTCCTCCTATTTGATTGTAATTTTGAATGTGTCTTCTGACCCCAAACTGTGTATTATCAAAACAGAAGTGTTGTTCCAATAACAGAGACCAAAGAGCTCATCCAAACAGTATAGCTGCTACAGCCTGTGTGATTCTGTATTTCGGAATCGCACCATACATCCTTGGCCCAACCGGCCAAGGCCTGCCATTCGTGTTCTCTTTCAGGTTGGAGTCAATTTGCACTTTCTCATCATAGTGGTCATTTAGGGACCTTGTTCTTTTATATATACATATATATATATATTTGCTGTATTAATAAAGAAAGTTGGAGAAAGCTCTGGACTGAACCACAGATTTGGGGAGGGGGGAAACGACTGGGGTTCTGCGCATGGTATGGGGGAGGACAGCTTTGCAACCCTGGATGGCAATTCTTTGCCCAAACCTCACCTGCTTGTAGTGGGGTGCAGTTCCTGAGCAGGAAAGCTGGGGGTGACTGTCAGGGCGTGCAGGTGTGCGGCCGGGGTTCTAGCCTTCAAGTTTCTGTCCTTACCTGGAACCGCCAGCCCTCCACCCTTCCTCTCTGCCCTTCCTTTTCCTATTCACCCTTAGCACAATTCAAGTCTTGGCTTCTTCCTGACTCAAGAATTTTACCCAGAGGTTTCTGAGGCCCACAGGCTCGCTCAAGATGATAAACCCTGCAAACAGGAAAACCCACCAGGCTGCAAGTGGGATGGACTTTGGAGAACCCAGTGCAGTGTTCACAGCCTCAGGGGCCAGGCAGCCGTGGAGGGCACCGGCAGCCCCAGGGCGCTTGTGCAGGGTAAAGGGCACAATTGGTTTCCTTTTCCACCAGTCTTAGAGCCCTGGGGTCTTGAGGACACACAGCATGGTGGCCACAAGGATATGGCTTTTCTCCTCAGCTCCCACACAATGAGAGGGGCCGAGAACTGAGCATGTGTTTGTTAGAGGCCTCCCCTGATTCTCACTGCTGTCTGGGAAGGCTTCTGCCACTGTGTGAACAGCTAGCTGCTGATGGACGGAGAGCCGTGAACTAGTCCAACCTCACTGTCCTCACTGTCCCTGCAGTGACCTGATGACTGCGGGGAAGCAGCCAAGCCTAGCCCACATCAGCAGAACCACCTGTCAGCTCACGAACACTCCCTGTTTAAAAGTCACCGAGCTGGGGGTAGTTTGTTGTTCAGCAATAACTGACTGATTTTGGATGTGCTGTGGTTTGAACCCTCAAAGTTGGTGTGTTGGAAACTTATTCCCCAACACAGCAGTGTGGGACGATTTTTTAATTCCATATTTTTGTTTTAAAGCAGAGACAGAAGTCTCTCATTTGCTTTCACTTCCCAAACATCTGCAGCAGCTTTGGCTGGGCCAGGCTGAAGCTGGGAGCTCCAGGTCTCCCTCATGGGTGTCAGGGCTTCAACTACTTAAGCCACTGGGACTTCTTCTGGGGGGGGGGGGGGGGTCTGGCTTTGCAGGAAGCTGGAGTCAGGAACCAGAGCTGGGATTCCAACCCAGGCACCCCGATGTGGGATGCATGTGTCTTAACCTGCAGGTCACACAGACAGACTTTGGTACAGGAGCAAGCGTGATGACTCAAGTCAGCTGCCCTGCAGTGGACCCAGGCTTCTTCCCACAGTCGCTGAGTGCTTTGGGGGAGCTTGGTTTACTGCTAGACAGTTGAGCGGTGCCACCGTCTTCATGCCAAGTGTTTACACAGCTGCTTGGAGACCTGCCTGCATCTACCTTTGTCTTGTAAATGGAAGCTATTAGAAATGAGAGTGCTGACTGACAAGGTGCCTTGGGTCTCAGATGTAACCAACCGAGGTAATGAGCCAGGGTGCCTAATGCGCTATGCATGGCCTCGGCCACGCTCACTGGTTTAAACCTGTGAGGGTGTATTCAAGTATGAAGCGGAAGAACAGCAATCCAGAGCCTGAAGGAAATCGCATCTGTTAGGAACACATTCGGGCACAATTTGTAAAAACTTCACCCAACTTCAACAAACAGGGGCATGTTGTGTCATGCAGCCCGGAGCCTGGAGGTAGAGAGCCAGCAGCCAGGGAGGAATTAGGGCCCTGGGATCCTGCTGCAGTCTCAGGTGCTCATGCTCCATAACCGTTAAAGCTGTGATCTCAGTTCCATTCAATGGCTGCAGTCTTTTGGGAAAGTTAATTTGTTTGAAACTTAGTTCCTTCGTTCGCAAGACAGGGGTGCTAATTCCTCCCTGCATGGGTACCCTGGGAGAATTTGAGAGTACACATGTGCAATGGAGTAGCTGTGTTCTCCGGGGAGCAGTGTGCCCCCATCTTGGGAACAACTGGATTAATCCCTGTAAACAGCGGTCATCCTCTGGCACTGTACCCAACATCTGCCTGCCGCCAGCTTTCTTCCCGAAGGAGCTATGAGTGAGTCTGTGTTGTGAATACTTGTGGGGTGAGTCCCCGGAAGGAAGGAAGCACAGACAGAGCATCAACCACCCCAGCTGACTTTTTTTTTTTTTAACTTTTGAATTACATCATTTGCTTACAAATGTTCTGCCTAACTGAATTATCCTTGCTTGCCTTCTGGGTAGAAGGCGTAGGTGAAGGTCCCAATTCTAGTCCATGATGTTGGGCTGGCAACTAAAAAAACTTGCTTGGAAGCCTCCTGGAATTGAGCTTGAGGCTTCAGAGGACGCAGCCGGGCATGGGCCAGGCTTGCAGGGCTCTGGATGGTGTTAGAATGTAGCCATGACCATGACCCATGGACACCGGCCTCATGGCGCTTCTGGGAGCTCTTGGCGGAGTGCCCGTGGCCTTTGCAGCGTCTGTGTACAGCTGTCAGCTGGGGAGTGGGAGCTTGTGTGGCAGGGACAGACGGGTGAAGGGGCAATGGTGGCAGAGGGGAACAGAATCTCTGCGTGGGGCTCCTTGGGTGCGCAGCACTGGGGGGCGGGCTCGGGATTAGCTCCCTCCCCCCCCCCCGCAGTTCCTCTTTTCTGCGATTCCAGCAAAACGGGAACCCTAGTCATCCTGAAACCAAGCAAAGAAAAGCCTCTCTTTAGAGGAAAAATGCCCTCACTCTTCTTGGCTTCCGACCAAAGACAATGCATTAGGGAAATTCAAAAAGTTCATGAAATGCAGAACTAAAAGAGAAGTGTGTTTTTGTGGGAAAAAAAAAAGAAATGAATGCATTGACTTCTTTTACTAATACTATGTATTTTAGTTTAAAAAATTTTTCTAATTGCTAACTATTTGATGCGGAGGGGGAGGTTCCCATCTGGATTACTCTCCAAATGGTCCACATGACCAGGTGTCCCACAGGGGTAGCAGGGGCCTAGCACCTAAGTGGTCTCCCCAGGGCATCAGCAGCAGGAAGCTGAAGCAGCAGTGGGGTGGAACCCAGGCACTCCGACCTGGGACGCAAGCATAGCCAGCAGCGTTCACCACTAACCCTAACAGCTTCCCCTAAGATGCATTTTCCAAAGACCCCCTGCAATGCGTGAGTCCAGGTTTTTTGTTCTTTTTTTTTTTCCTACACCAAAACGGACATTTTAAAATTCTACTTTCAGTGGACTTCTGCAGTAGCTTGTCCATCAGATGCACACTCTCTGCAGGCCTACCTGGCAGTCTTGCCCACCTTGGATCACCACCTCCTCCCTCTGCTCTGTCTTCAGTGGACACTTAGATCAAAGTCCGTGGACACACCTCCTGGTGGAGCAAGAACATGGACCTGGGAGTCCCGCTGCCTGCCAGGCTCGGGCCAAAAGCTTTTAAGAACTTTATCCCTTTGGAGATTTTTATCTTAGTGGTTTATTGAATCATTGGTCTCCTCGGATTAGGAACTATGCCTCTGATGGGTGATGGTGGAATCTTATCAAAATGAAACCCTTAAAACAGTCCAACCATGGAGACAAATGGTGAGGGGAAGGCTTCAGGATCTTGCCTGGCAAGAAATTGCAGCTGAAAACACTGCTGTGTATTTTATGCAGAAAACGGACAAGGATTTTATTTTTCAAAAAAGAGTTATTGGGCTCGGTGTGATGGCCTAGCAGCTAAAGTCCTTGCCTTGAATGCACCGGGATCCCATATGGGCACCAGTTCTAATCCCAGCGACCCTGCTTCCCACCCAACTTCCTGCTTGTAGCCTGGAAAAGTGGTCAAGGACAGCCCAAAGCCTTGGGGCCCTGCACCTGCGTGGGAGACCCAGAAGTTCCTAGTTCCTGGCTTCGGATTGGCTCAGCTCTGGTTGTTGCGGTCACTTGGGAAATGAATCATCGGACAGAAGATCTTCCTCTCTGTCTCTCCTCCTCTCTGTATATCTGTCTTTCCAATAAAAATAAATAAATCTTTTTTTTTAGAAAAAAAAATGTATTTGGAAAGTAGAAAGTCATAGATACAGAGAAATCTTCCATTCGCTGGCTTTTTTCCTCAGTGCTGATGACAGCCAGGGCTGGACCAGGCCAGGCATCCCCATCCAGGTCTCCCCTGTGGGGGCAGGGTTCCAAGGATCTGATCCATCACCTACTGATTTGCAGGGAGCTCATTAACAGGAAGCAAAGCCGGAACTGGAACCTAGGAGCTCTGGTGTGGCTGTGGGCCTCCCAAGCAGCATCTTCCCTGCTGTGCCAGACGCAGGCTGAGACAGAGGCCGGTTTCTAGGACCCAGGAGATCAAAGGGAGCTGCCTGCAGCCTGCGAGGCTAGGGAAGGCTTGCCTGGTGCCAGGAAGCCCAGGCTCCAGTCCTCAGAGCTCAGAGCTGGGGGTCATCCTACAGAGCACTCCCTGGAGCTCTGTGCCAGATGCTGGCCCGTGAGTGCAGTCCTAAGGGGCGGTGCTCCCACCAGCCCCATTTCCCAGACAGGGAAACTGAGGTTCAGCCAAGAAAGCCCAAATGTCCCAAGGCCATTCAGCCAAGAACTGCTACCAGGAATCTGAGCATTTGAGTCCACATCTGCTGGTTTCCAGAGAACTCGGGTCACTCACACATTCCTGGCCCTCCTGCACCCAGCCAAGAGGTGAGTCATGCAGGAAGTGGCCGCCCGGATCCCAGAGCGCAAACTCGGAATGAGACCAGCACAAAGATGTTTACCAACGGCCTGGAAATGCCACCCGATCCCACCAACAATCCATCTTAAAAAAAACCTGCTGGAA
Organism: Ochotona curzoniae; assembly: GCF_017591425.1. Taxonomy (NCBI): domain Eukaryota; kingdom Metazoa; phylum Chordata; class Mammalia; order Lagomorpha; family Ochotonidae; genus Ochotona; species Ochotona curzoniae. The sequence goes on along the minus strand of NW_024465421.1, from coordinate 15,661,003 downwards.
TCTTTTATTCGTTCATCTTTTTAAAAAAGATTTATTTTGTTTTTATTGGAAAGGCAGATATACAGAGGAGAGGCAGAGAGGAAGATCATCTGTCCAATGATTCACTCCCAAGTGGCCACAATGGTTGGACCTGAGCTGATCCGAAGCCAGGAGCCAGGAGCTTCTCCTGGGTCTCCCACACAGGTGCAGGGTCCCAAGACTTCGGCCTGTTTTAGACTGCCTTTCCAGGCCACAAGCAGGGAGCTAGATGGGAAGTGGGGCCACTGGCATACAGCCCAGCACTCATATGGGATCCTGGTGCATTCAAGGCAAGGGCTTTAGCTACTAGGTTACCACGCTGGCAACACTCCCCCACTTTTTAAAATTTAATTTATTTTTAAAGCATCCCTCCTCTACTTTCCTATTCTTTCCCCACAACACACACTCCCGGAAGTCTCACTTCATCCTTTGTTCAGCAGACAGGAAAGCATGAGCAGTGGCCCGGCAGTAGCTCTACTGAGCATGGCTTCCCTGAACACTTGGTCTACTGAGCATGGCTTCCCTGAACACTTGGTCCAGATGAAAATGACCAGGAGCCACCAGCGCCCCCTGGATGCAGCCACGGCTTCCCATCTCCCCAGAATAGGAAGAGCAGGGCCTGGCGTGGCCGTGTTAGTGTTTGCTGGGATGAGCTTGTGTCTTGCCTGGACCAAACAGCTCCACGCCTCGCTGTGTCAACACTCACCCAGACACGTGTGTCACTTGTTGGCACAGTAACGCATGCCCTTGAACTCATGCACACACCTTCATCCCCAACATCTGCCCAGTGCTTAGCTCCTGTGTAGTCAGCTCACACCATGGCCCAGGGGCCCCAGATGGCAGAAACAAGAGCTGGGAGCTTCCTCTGGGGTCCTCAGACATGGGGCATCCTTCTGCTGCTTTCCCAGCTACAATAGCAGGAAGCTGGATGGGAAGTGGAGCAGCGGGATGCTGGCAGTGCAGACAGTGGCTTAACTTCGCGCACCACAATGCACTCAGCAACTCGTGGTAAGAGATGGTTGAGTCGGTAGGGGCTGGAGGAAGGGAATCACGTTTGTGTCTTGTTAACTCTGTTGTCTCAGAGGCCCAGAGTCTCAGCGGAACTCTAGGCAGGAACAGGGAGGTGGCTGGCTAGTGGGACGCTGAGAAAGGCAGGTGGCACTGTGCACACGCGCATTCCAAACCCCACCCCTTCCAACAAAGTCTGCAGGCTCCGCACACCCAGTGCACCCCTTGCACCTGAGCTTTCCTTCCCAGCAACGCCCTGCACACCACGACCTAGTGGAGACACTGTGATGCTTCCGTGTTTCTCTAAAAAGGGAGATGAAAGGAGACCTGCCTTTTTTGAATATTCAATTAGGCTCTCCCCTGTGTGTGCGTCACTGCCTGCCCTATAAAAGGATGACAACTTTACTGGGGACAGCAGCCTTTCCTTCGAGGTGAAGAGAAGTTTCTCGGCGTATGCATGATCCCCTTCAATAAAAGTGGCTTTCCTGTTTGCTCACACACATCTCCTTCTTGGATTCTTTCCTCCCGTGGAAACCAAGAATTTGGAAGACACCCTGCCAGGGATAGTAGCCCCACAACCCACCGATAGGATGCGGCTCTGTGGTACTGGATGGAAGTGCTGGAGGTGTCCGATTTTGTTGTTACTTTTTTGAAACCAAGGCGCTGGTGGGAGAGCAGGTGTTCTCCAGCTAGCTGACGCAGGCAGATGCTAGAGTTCAGGATGTAAGGAGGGGCATTCACTTCCCTGCAATGGCCATGATTCCTTACAGCTATTTTCAATGCAAGGGGTTCACTTATCCTGGGAACCCCTTAGTCCTAGATAAATGGATTGTTGGTTTCCCTGCTTCAACCCTTCTTGCAAGAAACCTAAATCCATAGATAATAGTTAAAGAAAGAAAAATGTGTTTGCAACTATGGCAGCTCCAAGAACAAGCCTGGGAGCAATGCCCACCGCAGTTACTGGACCGCAGCATCCCTTCATGTTACTGTTTGGATGCGATGGTCTGGGAGGCAGCAAGGGCATCCTGAGCTGTCCAAGCCCTGCAGGTGACAAAAAGACAAAGTGCAAGCCAAAGAACTCTGAGTCAGGAGAGAGAACCAGCTGAAGGAAGGCTCGCCAGAGAAAGGACGGACAAGGGAGGCTGCCTGTCAGGGCGACACCCGGCTGCCTTCAGCTGGGGCAAAGATGGGACAGCCAGAAGATGCAAACCTTCAGAGAGGGGTCAGTTTCTTCCTGTGTGAAAATGGGAGTGATCCTAGGACCTCCCTCTTGAATAGCTGTGTGGACTCCCCAGAGGCGAGCCCTGGAGGTGTCTGGAGCAGATTAAAATGGAGACCAGTTAATATTACAGGTGGTATAATTGAAGACTTGTTACGAGCACGGCCCAGTGCTGCGTTCCCTGGTGGCTCTAGGTTGTTGGGTCAGTTAGTGTTATTGTTTCCATGTGCAGGTCCGATCAGCCTGCAGATAAAGGAGTTGCACGCAGTTCCAGGCTCCTGGCCTTGCTAGATCATGTTTGGAGAGCCAGGCCCGGGAGCCGGTGACCCAGAGAAATCAGAAAGTGCCTCTGGGCTATAGAAGGGCATGTGCCAGTCTGGGATTGACGCCTTCACCATGAAAGCAGCCTTCCTGGTAGCTGGAGATCACAAGAGTTAGGCACACGGACTGTAAACAGCTCAAGCAGTGCAGAGGAGTATGAGAAAGAAAGCTCTGTGGGCACCGTTAGAAGCCCAAGGCTCAGGCTCCTTTAACCAGTAGGAGTGGGAGAGAGGGGCTGGGCCTTCAGGATAAACACAGCAGTTCCTGTGAAGTCATCCCTCTGCCCCGAGGCTGTGGCACTGGGGACAATGGCAGGATGCTGACTTCTGATTTAGCAAGCTGACATCAGCCTGGTGGCAGAGGGCTCTGCGTGGAGCTGGGACTTACTGTTGATGAAGGTGTTCCACGGCCAGAGCCAGCCCAGGTGTAGCTGATAATGACATGGATGGAACATTAACGAAACCAGACCTTATTCAAAGGTGAATTAACTCATGAAATCCTTGTGACCATTCTAGGAGTCCGTCTCCATTATAGCCTTAGTCTGGGAGAGGAAGCCGGCTCAGGGAAGTCAAGTTACTTGTTCAAGGTCACACAGGTGTAAACAGCAGAGCCAGGACTGGAACCAGAGTGACTTGGAGCTAGAACTGTGTGTGCTTTGACGCAAGGCTGTTGTAATGCCCCCAAACAACCTCACCGGGATGCTGTGTTTAGAATCCTCTTGTTGGATCTGGTACAGTAGCCTTGCATGTGCAAGGATCTCATATGGTCGCCGGTTTGTATCCTGGCTGCTCCACTTCCCATCCAGCTCCCTGCTTGTGGCCTGGGAAAGCAGTAGAGGATGGCTCAAAGCCTTGGGACCCTGCACCCGCGTGGGAGACCCAGGAGAAGCTCCCGGCTTCTGTCTTTGGATCAGCTCAGTTCTGGCCATGTATAAACCAGCAGATGGAAGATTTCTCTGTTTCTCCTCTGCAAATCTGACTCTGCAATAAAGATAATAAATAAATAAATAAATAAATACATAAATACATAAATACCGCAATGTAATTTCAATGTTAATTTCCTTCATTCCCTTTATGGTTAACTTTGGACTGGAGTACAGAAATAGCTCTTGTCATCTTGGCTTCTGCCCCAGATTCACCTCGCGTGCATGGGGACACAAGATCTGCAAAGATAAACAGGAAATCCCTTCTGGTCTGGGAGAGTGGAGTGGGCCTCTTCTTCCAAGGAGCTGAGGCTCAAGAAAGCTAAGTGTCATGGTGGATGGGTCCAGGAGGCCCGGAGCTGAGCTCACCCTGCCTGCCCACAGCCCCATCTGGGAACGGACACAATTATGTTCTCTCCTAAATGCTTCCTGCAAATAGACTCCACTCTGAAATTCAGCTCTGACAACTTGGCACCTTTTATCTTTGACATTCAATTCCAGGTGATGCTGTATCTTTAAATGGTACTCCACAACACCAATGTGTAGCTTTTACTTTTGCCTCTTTAGTAAAAATGGCTGGATGAACAATTTCTTTTTAAGTTAGTGCTAAATGTCACTGGAACAAGCAGTTAAGAGTCAGACTCAGGAGAAGCACATTTAGCATTGGCTGAGAGAGTGGGAAAATAACAGAGAACCTGGCTTTTCTCCCGATGGGGCCACCACCCCTCATCTTGTCCCTCCAGTCCTGTGGTCCTCTGCGTGTCCTGTCCCACCTAGAAGTGGAGCACCTGCCTGGCTCCTTCGTTCTCTCACTGTAACAGATGGAATCGTCTTCTCCCCCACAATTCTCCTTGTGTGGAAGTCTTAACCTGGGGGGTTTCAGAATGTGACCGTTTTTGAAGATGGAGCCTTGTTACAGGTGGGCTGTAATCTAATCCGACTAAAATTCCCATGAGAAGAGAGCAGCTGTCCTTAAGCCAGGAACAGGGGCCACGTAAAGAAGCCTCCTGTGACAGCTGGTCCCTAGACTTCGGGCTTCCAGAACCATGAGAAACGCACCTCTGTGGCTGAAGCCGCCCACCCACATCCCCTCCCCTCAGGCCACGATATTTTGATACGCAGCTGGAGCACACTGGCGCCCTCAAGCGTTCATGCGCATTTTTTTGCACAACTAACCTCCTGCTAGTCTTTGCTGAACTCTGCTGGTTCATTACTCACGCACCTTCCCCACAATGGCTGGGGCTGGACCAGATCAAAGCGGCAAAAGGATGGATGATGACACTTTTCTGATGTGCATCCAGAGAGGCAGCAGTGATGACTCAAGCAGCTGGTTCACCTCTGTGGCTCCTGGCTTCAAACTGGCCCAGGTATTGCCTTTAGAGAGTGGACCACCACTTGTGAAATCTCTGCTTTCTACCTTTCAAATATATATATATATATATTTAAAAGATTTATTTATTCATGTTTAAAGAGTTACAGAGGAGAGACAGAGAGAGATCTTCTACTTGCTAGTTTCCTTCCCAGGTGGCTCCCACGGCCAGGGCTGAGCCCGACAACCACAGCCAAGTTTCAGGCCCTGCGTAGTAGCCTAGTGGCTAAAGTCCTGACCTTGCACCTGCTGGGATGCTGTATGGGTGCTGGTTCGTATCCTGGTTGCTCCACTTTCCATCTAGCTTCCTGCTTGTGGTCTGGAAAAACAGTAGAGGATAGCCCAAAGCCTTGGTACCCTGCACTCACGTGGGAGACCTGGAAGAGTCTCCTGGTTCCTAGCTTTGGATCAGCTCGGCTCTGGCTGTTGTGGTCGCATGGGGAGTGAACCAGCAGATAGAAGATCTTCACCTCTGTCTCTCCTTCTCTCTGTAAATCTGAGTTTCCGATAAAAATAAATAAATCTACAAAAATATATTTGCAGTCTTTTTGGTTGCAAAACATAAAACATCCTATCAACACTCCAGAACACTCTGTAACTTAATTTCACCAAGAGCCAGGGCCACCTCCATGGTGACATTCAATGTGTCCCCTCTTCTGCATCAGGGACCCTGAAGGACACTGTACTGTGTACCTGATCTGAGCTGGCCATGACCTTTTCGTCCGTATCTGTCTGGTCCCCAGAGGGAGGGGCCCTGTGATTGCATTTCCCCAGCCTGGAGTTTAGCTCCACAGCCAACCTTCTGTCATTCGTCTGTCTTGTGGGTATTATTTCTTCTAAGAATCTAATTAGGATCTTTTCAAAGAGTTCAGCCTGGGAGCAAGGGAATTAGATATGACTCAGAGAGTGTGCTGCCCAAAGCCGAGAGAAAAAGCGAGCTGAACACCCACTGATGTATTCAGGGATTTATTCCTGACAAGGGGCCTTTTTGGTGCCAGCTTCTGCTGCGAGCTGAGACAAGTGGATAGAAATGAAAGCCCTTTCTGACTCCCCACCGAACCCTCCTCCCTGAGGAATTTAGCACACACCACAGAGCAGTGCCACTTTCAGGGAAGCAAGGAAATGCATGGCACACGAGGCCATGTGCCCACCAAGTCCTCATCTTTCTTCTGAGTTTGGGGTGCTGGTTTGGGGGAGGGTAGAAGACTGTATTTCACAGCTGCCCAGAGGCTGGGAGAGGCTGTATAACCAGTTCTAATCAATGGGCTAGAGCTGTAGTGGCCCTTTTGCTTAGAGAGGGTACCATCTTGAGCCAGCTTTTCCCTGCTTTCGGGACTAAGAATGCGGAGGCTGCGGTGTTTGATATCTCAGACCGAGTGGCCACATGGAGCAGAAACGTCACTGTCACTCAGCCACCTTCATCTAGATTGCACGCGAGTGGGAAACTCACCCTTGTTCTCCACCGCTGCAGAGACTCGACGATCATCCAGTGTAACAGCCTCGCCCGACTAACATGAAATCAGCTTGAGCCTCTAATCTGAATGGCCCAAATGGTCTCTGGCGACATGAAGAGTGCCCACCGCCCTGCAGGGATGGGGTGGGTGGCAGGCTGAGAGCTCCAGGGGCAAGGCAACATCGAGACGGCAGGAATTACCCAGCTTCTGTGAAGCACTCCTGGGGCATTGAACTGAAATTGCTTCTTTTTTAAAAAGAGGTTTATGTATTTTATTCATTTATTTGAAAGAGCAACAGAAAGATGAGAGAGAGAGAGGAGGAGATGAAGAAGAAGAAAGAGACGAAGAGAATGTAATCACTGCCTCACTCCCCAGATGTCCACAACATCCAGGCCTGGACCAAGAAACCAGGAGCCAAGAACTGTGTCTGAGTCTCCCACGTGAGTGGCAAGGACTCCAGCCCTTGAGCCGTCACCTGCTGCTTCCAAGGTCCATGAGCTGAATCAGCGACATAGCGGCCAGAATTTGAACCAGCTCTCTGATATGGCTTCTGGGGGGTTGCAAATGGCAGCTTCACCCACTGCACCATGATGCCCATGCGAGCATGAATTTTAGGAGCCAGTGTTGTTCCTAGATTGGAGTGTGTGTGTGGGGGTGGGGGGAGAAGACAAGCTATGCCCAGGCTCAACTTGGCAGCTTGTTTTTTAGACCTTCCCTTCCTGCTCCACCCGACGCCCACAGCCCCCCAGGGAGCCCCACACAAAGAACAGCAGCTTGGCTGGAATCAAAACACTTCTCTATTAATAGCTGAACTTTAGCCTGAAAATCACCAAGATCAAAACTCCTCTTTAAAAGTTAAATCAGAGCACGTAGTGTAAATGCCAGACTAAAGCACACTACTCAACCCAGGTCAGCAGTATGGGATGTGCAAGAGCTGGGGGTCCTTAGATCAGGCCAAGGAGGTAGGGGTTGAGCAGAACGGCAGCTTCTGCTGCACAGTGACCCCTCCTGCCCATGACACTGGGCCCACAGCATGTCTAGAGTGCTGAGGGAACTGCTGAGCCCCTTCGCCAAGGAGAGACACTACTAGGTGGCAGGGCAGAGAGTGGCCAGGCATGCCATCTGGGGAGTCCTCCTTGCCCATAAAAACGAATACACGAATGACCACTCAGGCACCAGTGGTGATCAACCAAGTTCTATACTCTGATGTGGATCTATTCCTGCCTGGCCCAAATTCAGAATAAATATGCCAAGAAGTAGGGGAGGGCCCAGTGCGATAGCCCACTGCCTAAATCCTTGTCTTGCATGTGCCAGGATCCCATATGGGCACCAGTTTGTAGCCTGGCTGTTCCACTTTCCATCCAACTCCCTGCTTGTGGCCTGGAAAAGCAGCAGAGGATGGCCCAAAGCCTTGGAGAAACCAAGAAAATCTCCTGGCTTCAGATCGGCTCAGCTCCACTTGGGGAATGAACCAGCAGATGGAAGATCTTTCTCTCTGTCTTTCCTTCTCTCTGTATTTCTGCCTTTCCAATAAAAACAAGTAAATTGAAGAAGAAGAAGAGGAAGAGGAGGAGGACAAGGGGAAATAAGTCATTTGTAGATAACTTTGGTCAATTCAGGGATAACGCTATGTTCACATTACAGATTAAGAACCCAATATTAAGAGCTAAAGTGATTTTCCTAAAGTCACAGATAATTAGCGGTCAAATCACATTTGAGCTGATTCCGGAGCTTGAGCTTTTAGCTATAATGGAATATTGACGTGCAAGACGTGAGAACACGCAAGTCCTCAAAGAGGTGAGGACCGCCCTTTGCAAAGCTATGCTAATAGTTTCTAAATCAATTCAGTTGAACGGTACTTGAAATGTGTATACATTTTTCACTTGAAGCAGTGTGAGTCTTTTTTTTTTTTTTTAAGATATAGCACTGTATGATCATTTATTCTGGACAATTAAAGCATAAAGAGCATCAGGTTGTGCAACGGTACTTTAAAAAAACTCCTGGAGAATGGTGTATTATGAAAAATGTATTGGGGTTGGCCCGGTGGTATAGCAGTTAAAGCCATTGCCTGCAATGCCAGCGTCGTGTATGGGTGCTGGTTTGAGTCCTAGCTGTTCCACTTCCGATCTGGCTCCCTGCTAATGGCCTGGGAAATACAGAGGAGCATGCTCCAGTACTTGGGTCCTTGTTACCCATGCGGGAGACACAGAAGCGCTCCAGGCTCCTGGCTTCAGCCCAGCCTAACCCTGGCCATCGCGTCTAAGTAGGGGCAAACCAGACGCAGAAGATCTCTCTCGCTTTATCTCTCTTTGTAACCCTGACGTTCAAATAGATAAGTAACTGTTCAAAGCAAAACCTCTTCATGGTGCCCAAACTTCTCTGCACCAAAATAAATGTATCTTTCAATTCCATTTTTTCCACAGTTTAAAGTGCCCTGGGATAATTCTAAGAGCCTCTGTGTCTATAGTAGCCTGTGTGTATAGCGCCCCCTAGAGTTGTACAGGACACAAGCAGCTCTGCCACGGATCCCTAACAACACCAAGTTGAAGCTGCATGCACCTCAGTTCTCTCAGGCGCAAATAGAGCTAATGGTCTTCAGATGAGTCGGGGGTCCCTGTGAAAACTTACTTTGCTTTATAAGGTGCAGGAAAGGCGATGGTTCTGAAATATTCCCCCTTAATATTTATAGTCTTGGGCCAGGCGCGATAGCCTAGTGGCTAACATCCTTGCCTTGAATGCACCAGGATCTCTAACACTGGTTCATATCCTGGCTGCTCCACTTCCCTTCCAGCTTCCTCCTTATGGCCTGGGAAAGCAGTGGGGGATGTCCCAAAGTCTTGGGATCCTGCACCCGCGTGGGAGACCTGGAAGAAGCTCCTGGCTCCTGGCTTCTGATCGGCTCAGCTCTGGCCATTGTGGCCATTTGAGGAATGAACTAGCAGATGGAAGATCTTTCTCTCTGTCTCTCCTTTTCTCTGTAAAAATCTGTCTTCCTTCCCAATATAAAAATAAATCAATCTTTTTTAAAATGACGTCGGTTTGGCAGCTTTGTTTCTCCCCGCGGCATCATCTAGATCTGGACAGAATTTGACCATTGCCAAAGTCGCGCGGATGCAGCTTGGCTAATCTCTCCTGTGTGCAGTCCGCGGGGCTCCGTGGGGCTGGCCGTGGAAGCAAGAAGCAGCACACGGGGTGAGTTGGCTACCCTCTGTCACATGTGTCATCAGCAGCTTGCTCATCAGCTGTCTCACCTTGGACCACTCCCTGAGTGGCTTTGCCTCTGTTTTTCTCTGGAGAAGTGGGGCCAGGTGCTCTTGTGGCTCTGCAGGCTCATACCCCAGCCTTACAGTGTTGTGACATGACAGGCTCAGATGTGTGTCAAGTTGGAAAACAGGGCCTTGTCCAACAGGAGGGACTCGAGACACAGAGATAGTCACTAGCCAAGCCCCGGTATTCGCAAGTACTCTTGTTTAGAGCGAAGAAGGGTAGGGGGCTGACTTAAGAAGGAAGCTGAGGGGGACAGGGCTTGGGTGCACTGGTTAACACGTGGCTTGGGACGGCTGCATCCCTGGGTCAAGGCCCGGTTCCACCGCTTCGGATCCAGCTTCCTGTTCACATGCATGTTGGGAGGCTGCCAGGGATGGTTCGAGTCCTTGGGTCCTTGTCACTTACAGGGGAGACCTGAACTGAGTTCTAGGCTCTTGGCTTTGGTCTGGCCCAGCCCTAACTGTTGGTGGCACTTGGGGAAGCAAACAAGTTGATGGAAAATCTCTCTGTCTTTCAAATAATAACACAAAGATAGACAGTAATTAATAATACTAATAGATAATAGCAAATAAAGACAAGCAAACTTTAAAAAAATAAAGGGATCTGGATGCAACCACGTAGATGTTTCCCACAAGCACCTGTTAAGCTGTCCTTTATGACCTTGGTTGCCCTGGTCACAGAACATCTTAACCCACGATTATTCTGCGTGAGAGAATAATAGATGCTCCCTGGAATTCCTGTCTTCTCATCAGCTTACTTCTTTTGTGGGAACTGGCTTTCTCTTGTTCCATATGTTTCTGGTGGGGCTGCCAATCATGGCGCGCTGCCTCCAGCCACATGTGGGCATGTGATCCAGGCCGTGCCAATCATACTGCTCCCTCTCCTCCCCCACAGCTTTGATGAATCCAGCGTGAGGTTGGCGGAGGGGCCACCGAAGGTGAGGCTACCTCCAGCCTCTTTTGATTGCATTGAAATGAAAATTGCAGGGCACCCATTGACTAATCACACTGTTCCACTTTGCGCCCTTCCCCTGTGGTCACCAGGCAAGATTTGGCTGTTGCTGTTCTTGCTCCCCTCGGGTATGTGGCATTTGTCAAACGCTCTGATGGACAGCTATCCCTGGAGCTGGTGCACTTGATTCAACGACAAGGTCAGGCGACAAAAAACCCTTTGGAAAGGTCAGAACACCACGGTGCCTTTTATTGCTTCTCTCTGCAGAAATGCAGCCAATTTACTGTGTTAATCACCTCATGTGTAAACTTTATCTGATTTGGCACGCAGGTGCACGCTTTCATTAGTTTGTGCTAGGAACGTGTGTAAGAGGTGGGGAAGCGTAATTCTCAGAGAGAATTCCTCGGTGTTTCCCGAACATGCTCCAGTCCTGGCCAGCCCCCAAGGGGTTTATCCGTTCCTGCACTGGTGGGCACCGGGATGTTCTCTGCCTTGACAGTGACTGCTCATGGGTAAGTCTGAGCACAGCAATGGCTCTTCAGGTGTTGCTAAATCCTTCTTCCCCGTAAAGGAGATGGCTCCTGGAATGGCACCCCAGCCCTGTGAACCTGACTCGAGAACATCAAAGAAACACTTAAAACTCACCACCTCTAAGCAGGCCACATGGCTTTGGGTATCTCAGGCTCTGTATGAATTGCCCCACATTTCCCTTAACACAGGGAGGAACAAGACCCAAGTAAGGCCCATGGCCCCTTCCTGGGGCAGGCTTCTATGGGTGGCTGGAAAAAGCTTTCCTTGTTGGGGTTGTCGCACTGAGAAAATGTAAAGGTCGCACCCGCTAGCGGCACGGGTCCACGTGTATGGGGGGAGGCTGTGAGAGGAATTCATTCATTCACTCATTCAGCACTACCATAGCGTATCATCGATGGGCTGTGCACTGTCACAGGCAGCAGGGATAAGCTTGTGGAAGAAGCAGACAGCCTGCCCCACTTCCCTGTTCTTAGAACTTACTACTACTAGTTGGGGAGACAGACCACGAGACATGACACATACAAGATACAGTCTACAGTGCCATGTATCACAGAGACAGATTAAGCAAGGCAGGGAAGTAAGGATTTTCCCAGGATTCAAGAAGCATCTACTGAGTTCCTCCTAAGTGTAAAAGACAGGGGGACACTAGACAATGACAAAAACTGAAGTTGACAGCGAAGCTACGCTGGGCATGGTTTAAAAGGAAAGTGGGAACAGTTTAAAAGGGCTTTGCTGATTGGACACAGGGCACAAGCGAATATACATGTGGTGCATCTCAAAAGAATATTTCTGTTAACGGCAGGCCATGTGTATACAAGGGTGGTGTTGTAAGATTCTACCACCTGCCAACGTCGCCACAGACACTGTAGTCTGTGTAAATTACACCTTGATACTCTGTACAACGGAAGCAGCCAACACCGTGTTTCTTAGGGTGCAACCCTGCGTGAAGCGACATGTGGCTGTGTCTACACACATTGGTGAGGACTTCACGGCTTCTGACTTGAGCAACTTGAAGAGAGAAAGTAGTTTGAGAGGCAGGCTTAGCGGATATAGGAGGGCAGGCTGGGCATTTAGTTTCAGAATGCAAAATTTGTTAATGCTCCTTGCACAGGGCCAGGAAGACGTGACTGTTGTCGGCCCTGCAGGCTGTGCAATTGGTCTCACCCACACAATGCTGCCAGTACCTCATGAAGGCATCCATAGAAAACGCGTGTTCCCAAACAAGCGGATTTACTGAAACAGATGGGCCACCAATTTGGCCGACGGTAGCAAATCCCCTCCTGAAATGGCAGAAAAATGAAACTGCCTCCCACACAGGGTGTCCTGGCCTGGCAGTGGGGGTGCAGGGTAGATTTCTGTGGGTAAACTAAAGAGAAAACAGGGCAGGGGGAGAGAGAGCGAGCAGTAGGGTTTGAGGGCCTGAATCCAGCCCTGAGTTGCAGGCACAGCAGTTCCTGCTGTAGACTCAACCAGGGCAGCCAGGTGAGCAACCATGACTCCCCTTTGCATTTCCTGCTACATGGAAGTCTCTAGAAGGCAGACAGATGGTCAAGGGAGAGAGAGGGCCAGAGAACTTGTCATGCATGTCTGATGCATCCCGCCAAGCATCACAGGCTCTGGTAACCACCACAGTGGAGCTGATGACTGGGGGAAGAGAAAGGACTCAGCAGTGTGCCACCCAGCAGACATGATGCCAGGAGCTTCCAATTCCAACCAGCTGGCATACGCATGCCCACTCACTGACGGAGAGACCCTGGCTCACCAGGCTGGCCAGGCTGGCCGGTGGCTAAGCCCCTGTTGGGGCCAGGTCTCTGGGACTCACACTTCTGCTGAACCACACCTGATGCAGACAGGGTCTCTCCATCATCTGGTCCTTCCCTTATTTCTCATGGGAGGTGAGCTGATCTCTCAGGTGTGTGCACCTGTTCTAAGTCCCTGACAAGCAGCCATTGCAGCGTCACCTGGGACTTGTTGGAAATGCAGAGTAGTCTACGGCCATACCACCCTGAACGCGCCTGATCTCAGAAATGCAGAGCGGCAGATTCTTCTAACCTGGAAGTTTGCACAGAACAAGCTCTCCAGGTGAGGAAGACACCATCAAGGGGGATCATTCCACTTCAGTCAGCCTCGGAAAGATCTGGAAGCTTGGCTGAGGGACACCTGGGGTCTGAGTTCGCCGTGTGAGATGGGTCCTCAGTTTGTTTTTCTGGCGCAGTCAGCCAGGACCTGTGTTCTGAAAGACACTGGACTCCAGTGCCCCAGCTGCCAGGGATCAGGGGCTGAGGAAGACAAAATTTCTTTCTTTCTTTCTAGAAGTGGTTCACAACACCAGGTGCTCCTTTCCACCTCCAGGAAACACGGGGCCTCTCCCCTCGTAAATCCTGGGAAGGCAGGTTTCACGATGCTGTTGTCACTTGAAAGCACGCCAGAGCTGTCGTGTTTATTCCTACCCCAGTGCCCTTCAACTACTGCGGCTCAGTCTGATCTCCAGGCCTCCTGGCTGCGGCCAAGAGAGGGAACAGGTGGCCACTAGCTTTCTGCTAATAACCCCTCATATGTTTGCAGCCCGTTATTAAATCGCCCTCAGATTTTCCTTCTTGGAGACTAAATAATTAGCTACCCTTTTCTGAATCATGGGGTGGAAAGGATTTGGCTGACTGTAGCTACCAACCTCAGCTGGGAGCAGATGGAGTGGAAATGCTTGAACCAGTGTGGGGGCCTCAGGGAGCATGGGGGGTAGGGACTCAGGTCGGGGTTGGGGGAAGCTTTTAAAAGCCCAGCCTGTCTGACTCCTTCAGTTAAGCAAGCCCCTCGGGTGCAATGCCAGCAGATGGCAGGCAGCTTGAAGAGAAGTCAGGTAGCATGCAGGGACCAGCTGGAGGTCAAGCTGCGCCTACCCCCACCTCACGCAGCCTCCACCCCGACGCCTTATAGCTGATGGAGCGTTGTTCACGGGGTGGTCCAGCTTGGGGGTGCACATCCTCCTGGGTAGGAAGCACATGAATGGTCCCCAGGAGGTGTCCTAGCATGCTAAGGTCCAGGCCACCTGCATCAGCATCTTCCAGGACACTGGATAGGAACGGAGACCCCCAAACCCTGCTTGTATCCCTTTTAACCCAAGTCTGTTTCTCGGTCTCAGCCATGAACTACAACGGGAAAGGATTCAGGGTAAACAGGGCACCTGGTACACTTACTGGTAATAATAGCAATCTGTTTGTGTGATGTGTATATATCAATATATCTATAGAAGACTTGATTATTTACTTGAAAGGCAGAATGACAGAGAGGAAGAGTCGGAGACATCTCCCAGGTACTGGCTTACTGCCTCAGTGGCTGCAACGGCCAGTTCTGGGGCAGCTGAAGCTGGGAGCCATGCCAGTTGGAGCTCCCCCGTGGGTGTCAGGGGCCCGCACCCTGGGGCTTTGTCTTGCTGCTTTCTCAGCTGCATTAACAGGAGGCTGAATCAGAAGTGGAGTAGCTGAAATGCGAACCAGCACTATGCTGTGGGATGCTGGTGGTCTAACCTGTTATGTCACAATACTGCCCTCTGTATATATATAAAGTGGGGCATGTGGTTGGCCTTGCTTCAGACGCCTGCATCCTTTTATCAGACAGCGTGGCATGGATTCCCGGCTCTGGCTCTGAATTCCAGCCTGCTGCTAAGGCGGACACGGGAGACAGCAGGAGACGGTTCCAGGAGATGGGTCTCTGCCACCCATGTGGGAGACTTGGATTGAATCCCTGGCTCTTTAGTTTGACCCGACCCTGGCCCTTGCAGGTATTTAACAATAGGAACTCAGCTTTTGTCTTGTGCCTCTCTGTCTCTTGAGTAAAATTTTAAAAGTAGTAATAGCACTTGTCATGCACCTGTTTGGCATCAGGCATGATGTTGTGGTTGTGTTGAAGCCCCGTCATTCCAGAACAGTGACTGTCAGACTCCCATTCACTGAGGAGGAAATGGGGACCATGTTGCTGAGATTTGGTTGTGGTTCCAAACAGTCCCTGAGGGGTGAAGTGTTGCAAGCACAGTCCCCACAGCAGAGATGTTGGCAGGTGGTGGAACCTTTAAGAGGACTAGCAGGAGGTCCTTCTAACCCCTTGCCTCACTCTGGCTTCTTGACTTGCCCTGCGGTCCCTCCCTCTTTCCTGCAGCCCCTCTGTTGTGATGCCATCTGTCAGGAGGGCCTTGCCAGAATCCACCCAGGGCAGGCGCTGCACCCTTGAGCCTCCAGAACTAGAAACCCCATAAACCTCTTTTCTTGACAAAGTACCCGGCCTTGGGTATTTCACTATAGTATCAGAAGACAGACAATGTCACGTCCATTTTGCAGTCTAGAAAAACTGAGGCTTGCAGAAGTCAAGTAAGGTTATCCCATCCAGGTTGCATAGTTATGATGCGGGCAGGGTAGGGCTGCAAGGCTAGCTGTGCCCCTGACAAGGGTCCTACTCCCACACGGGGTGACTTGGTCATGTCATCCCTGATTTTTAGACTCGGTCATTACTGGTGGCTACCCTTCTGAGTTCACATGAGCTGTTTAATTAGCCCAGAGACTTCTTACTTTCCTTGGCATTCAGAACCACTGCCCACGGTTCCAGGGATAGCTGATGGGCTCTGAGTAGCATCTTCAGGAAGCTGTATAATTAAAGCTGACTTGGGAGACAAGTGCCAGTAGCCAGAAAAGCAGAAATAGAAAGTCACCTGCCCACAACCCGTGTTGTCCCTGTGGTGGCGGGCAGCCACTTGTGCATCATGGCACTGTTTAATTATAATTGGTGATCTGAGAGCCGGGATTTGGACCACCCCCTACCTACCCTGTTAAAGAAGGACACTGTTATTACATGCACGCATCTTCCACCCGGGACTGGGCATTCCGGAGAGGGAAGAGAAAGGGCCCATTGTTTTTAGAAGCTGGAGATGGACGATGATAGAGCAGGTGGTTGAAGCCTCGTGCCCTGACTCTGAATGTCCATGTGAGCAAAGCTGACTCCCAGAACCGTCTCATCCGCCTGGTGGCAGAGCCGGGTGCGTGACCCACCACATCTGTCGTGGGCCTGCTCTTGTCTCCCAGCCCCCTTTTCCTCAGAGCCCCAGTGCCCCCCGCCTTCCCCATGACCCGATGGCATCATAGCTCACATGTCTGCCTATCTCTGGTTGCTTGGTCCTGGCAGACCAGAACAGAGTGCTGGGTCCCCTGGACATGGCAGGCTTGTGTGTGTGTGACCTTAACAGGACCCACAGTTTTCTGTAAGATTTAATATTGTTTATATAAAATATATACAAATACATCAAGTTTCTCTGACCCTCATGCTAGGTACCCCCAAAGGCTCCTGGGTCTCTCTGTCACTGCCTGGGTCACATGTGACACCATACATATGCGTGCCTCCTGGATGTGAGGCTTCTGTACCGAGTTCTCTGGAGGCACTGGCTGCTGTGTCCCAACTGGCATAGCAGAGTAGTCGCTGGGTGAGGCCACGCACTGAGACAGACTGGGAGAGGATCCCAGAGCCCAGCGTCCTTGGAACCCGGCCTCCGAGAGACCTTGGACATTGTTCACTGATTTCCCATTCTCTCTTCATCCGACGGTGGTACGACTGAGACGCTTTTAAATATGTGCTTATTGATTTGAAAGGCACAGACACAGAGACAGATGAATCTCCTATCTGCCAGCTCACTCCCCACATGCCCCGTACCAGACAAGGCGAGGCAAGGCTGAAGTCAGGAACCCAAAACTCACTCAGGAGGCAGGGACCCACTACTTGAAACATTACCTGCTGCTTCCCAGGGTGTGTAGGGTGTGTGGGGTGTGAAGTGGGACGCAGGCATCCTCCTTGGTGTCTGCCGTGACAAGCTGGGCTCTTACGGGTGGGCAGGTCTGTCCTTTCATCTTGGCTCTGTCCCTCTCCGCCTGTGTGTATTGAGTGAACCCATTTGTCTCTGAACTTCTGCTACCACATCTGTCCAACTGGGGCGGGGGGAGGGGAGGACCGGTAAACAGGAGGGAAAGTGCAGGGCTCAGCCCGCAGTCAGAGCCACCTGACTGTAGAGTGGGAATGGTCACGGTGGCTGTCAATTCCACCCAGGGACTCCACTCAGCAAACACTTCTCAGGCACTCGGGTGGTAGGTGCTTCACACGCAATTAGAACATTTGATAATTGTTCTTCCCATCGAAGATAACCTCCCTCGGAGAAAGGCTGCTTTGACTTCCTCAGACAATTTCAGGTCTTATCAAGATGCCAAGCCCTCAGGGTTTACCCACCTTCCACCAGGATCAGGAATTACGCAGCAGCCTGGGAAGGGCTAAAGTTTAGCTGTCTGGCTTGGGACCCTGACCACTTTGGGGCCGTGTACACCTGGTCTGTTTCACTCCACTAGCTTATGTTTCACTTATCTCTTTAAAGAAAGGGAGAAAGATCCTATCTCATGCTGCTAGTAAATTTAAGTACTGAATGTATGCAAAGGACTGGAAAGAAAAAGGAGAGTAATGACTAGGGCACTCCATAAAGCTCATGGACAGGGGCCTGATACATTAGCCTAGTGGCTAAAGTCCTCACCCTGCACACACTGGATCCCATATGGGCGCTGGTTCTGATCTCAGCTTTTCTGTTTCCCATCCAGCTCCCTGCTTATAGCATGGGAAAGCAGTTGAGGATGGCTCAAAGCTTTGGGACTCTGTACCCGCGTGGGAAACCTGGTAGAAGCCCCTGGCTTCGGATTGGTGCAGTTGTAGCCGTTGTGGCCACTTGGGGAGTGAATGATCGAAAGGAAGATCTTCCTGTCTCTCCTCCTCTCTGTATATCTGACTTTGCAATAAAAAAAAAAATACATCTTTAGAAAAAATGCTCATGGACAATGGAACAAAACGTGGTTTTTTCATGATGTGTATTTTCACAAATGCCATTTTCCAGAAACTTTTGCAAAAAGATACTCCCCAAGGAGTACCCATCCCACGAGATCTCCTCTGGAAAACCCACTTGCCACCCCTTCTCATCAGGGCCTGGGCAAGAATGCATTGTCTCTCTGCAGTGCCAGCTGGGGATGGTGGCATCACACCCTCTCCTGAGGCAGTGAGAACTTAAAAGCTTCAGACACCTCTCCATGGCACCTGCTTCTCTCTGGCAGATACGCCATGCCCAGGACAGTCCATGGTCTATGAGGGTGGAATGAAATAAAAGTGGTCAGGACGAGCTGGGCATGTAACTGCTGCCTTAGAAAAGCTTTCCTCGCTGGGTGCTACGAATTACACACATCTGTCCCATGGTTACACACCATCTATTTGCCTACAGCTATGACACCTCACATACACCCCATCAAACAGTCCAGGGCATAAGCATATAAGCAGGGCCGAGCTTTTTTTTTTTCCTGATGAAAAGACAAGACAGGTTCTGGGAGGTTAAAAATGTAAAACTCCGATAAGCTGGTGACCAGCGGGGCGTTTGCAAAACAACCAGCGGAGGGCAATGTTCTCCCTCAAATCCCTCCGTGGCGAGCCAGTCCCAGCTCTTCGGCCTTGGGCAGGCAAGCCTTGTTCGTGGGAGGTCCCTGAGGATGCCTTTGGGTGCTGCTGGGCGTTTCCAGCCACGCGGGCAGTAGGGAGGGTGCGTGCTGGACACGCCCCAGGCCACAGGACTGCTGGTGGGCAGTACGAGCTGCCTGCGGGTAGAATTGCGCACGAGGTACAGCTAAGACGCTGGGTGGCGCTGCCGGGCCGCCCCGCGCAGGACCTGTTGCGTCCTGGGCGCAACTCCGGCAGGTGCAGGGGTGACACGCGCTCCGGCTCTGGGAGCGCTACCCCTGCAGCCCTGGCCGCAGAGCCCCTCTCTTGGGGCGCCCTATGCCCGCCTTAATTTGGGACTCGAGTTCTCAGTTTCAGCGCGGTTGTCCGCAACCCTTCTAGGCCCGACGGGTGGGGCAAGACTAAAGTTTTCCCAAACCCGGTTTGGGGAGAGGGCTGGATTGCCAGGGGGACCCTCCCAGCCCCAGGCTCCAGGACGGGTGACTGTACTTCCCCGCCGGCTTTGCATCCCTGCTTTACTACTCCCCTGTGCTCTGCTTTCTGGAGGCGCTAGTCCCCGCGCCCGGCCAGATGGGCTGACCCGTGCACCGTCCCCTCCCACCCCGGTCCCCAGCCCCGTTCCCTCCCCCGCCTCCCGCGCGCCAGGGCCCCTGCATCTCCGGCCCAGCCTGCGCCGGGGTCTCTGCAGTCCCCGCGGCCGCCCGGGGCTCACCGTTCACGCGCCCCCTCCTCTTCCCAGCCTCGTGAACACCCCGGGGCGGGGTTGTGGGGAGCCCGGGCCGGTGAGGGAGGCCACGGCGGGCACCCTGGGCGCTTTACATCTCGGAGCTGGGGAGGCAGCCCCGACTCCGGGAGCCGGAACGCAGGGAAAGGCAAGGACGGGGCGGCCGGCAGAGGGGCGGGCGCCGCTCATCAGCCACTCCAGTCACGTCTGGGGCCACCCGGCTGGCTCTTAATTCCTTTCCCCCCCTTTGCCTTCTTCCCCCTCCCACGTTGGCGAGGGCAAAGTGGCTGTGGCGGCGCCATGCCCGGGCTGGAGTGAGTGCGCGAGGGCGAAAATGGCGTACATCCAGGTAGGGCTGAGGCTGGGGGGCCAGGTCCGGGCTGTGGGCGGGGGATTTTGAGGGGGGAGTGTGGAGTGCCGCGCCCCCTCCGGCTGCTTGTGCGCGTGAGGGAGGGCACCCGACAGGGATTCCACAAACTTGCCAGGAGAAACCGAGTGTCGGGCGCAGGCAACCTGTGCAGCTGCGGCGGTGCGCCCCGGGAGGAAAAGCTGGGGACCCCCCCTTCACCCTCGGACCCCGGGCTAGTGGGCCCTAGGCGCATTGGGCGCCCTTGCCTCCTGGGGAAAGACTGGGGGTGGGGAGGACTTTTCTCCCCCACTCTGCCCCCTCCCCCCTGGCACCCCTCCCCCCTGGCACCCCTCCCCAGGGGAGGGGCCGCAGGGAGGGCGGCCCGGGGCGCGCCAGCTGCCGTTGCCTTGGTGACGGCTCCGGCTAATTGGCCGGCGCGGAGCGAGCTTGAGGCAGCTGTTCCGGCCAGGAGGGACAAGGACGTTGTCTCTCCCTGGCCTTGGGTGCTGAGGGCGGGGGTTGCGGGGGGAACCCATGGAGGCTGGAGGCGCCCTGGGTGAGGCAGAGGGCAAGCCGGCGGCCACTTCAGCCCATTGCCTCGGGGCATCTGGATGCTACTGGCCCTGTCACCTTGAGGAAACTGCCCCAGAATCCTGGAGTTAAAATCGTTTGGAGCAGCTGGTTATTTGGGGGAAGGGGGAGAGGTGGTTGCTGTATGCGGAGGGAAGTGGCGGCAGGTCAGCGCCAAGGTCACGGGAGCCGCTGGTGTCTGGGGCTGACTCCTTCCAGCCGGACAGGGAAGGCCCGCCAGCGCCCACGTCCAGGATTCCTTGGTGGCACCCCACCCTCTTTGTACCCTGGGCCTAGCACATTCCCTGCTTTTATTTTGTGGGTTGGCCGCCTGTGGACCTGGGTCTTTGTCACCTGATGGAGCCTGCAGTTCCTCCCTTGGCTTGAGTTCCACGGAGTGAAGGTCACCCTGGGCTGACCACGCACTGTGGGCTACGTGTTGTTGAGAGGCCTTTCAGCAGTCACTCAACACACAGGCAGGTGCCTCTTACCTGGCGCCCTGCTGAAGGCAGTGGAGTAGAAGGGCAGCATGAGCAGGGCATCGGGAGTTCTGAGTGACCACCTGCAACACAGAGAACTTGAACTTACTTGTCCAAGGGTGTGCGGCCAATGGGATCTCCAAGGCAGATACCTGAGGTCTCCTAGAAGTTCTGTCAAGTTCTACACAGTGAATACCCCTTTCTCCCAAGCCCATGTGGCCTCTGTCCCAACGAGTCCCTTCTAACTTTAAACAAGAAAGCGACCATGAAGGGCCAGTCAATGAAAGGATAGCTGCTGGTGCCTTATTTGTAGAGAACCATTTGAATGTTTAAAAATCAATCTCTCTTTTTGCACCAACCAACCAAGAATCTCTTTCTTTCATTCAACTACCAAAAAAAAAAAAATGTGCCAGTCATTCTTAGTTTGAGGGCTGCACGTACGGCGTACGAGATAGGCTGAGTTGTTTGTCCCGCTTGCTCTCTGGTTCACGTGAGTTCTGCTCAGCTGGTGTCAAACACGGGAACCCATGGGACCCAGGGGGAGGCAGGGCTTGGGGAACCCCAGGGCTTTGGTGTCTGTCCTCTTTTCCGTCCATATCCTCTGGGGTCTCTTTGTTCCCCAACACTTACCTTAAACCTGGGTATTTGGAAAGCTGGTAGGTAGTTGCTCGTGGGTGCTTGTGGTGGCGTTATCCATGTTCTTTGTGGCTTGGTCACGTTCGCACCCAGGACACACCTCCCCGAGCCAAGCTAGTGGGTACTGGTGGCAGTGGGCGTGCTCTTGCAGAGCCAAGCACATTCTTGTGGACGTGTCTGGGAGGGCTTAGCTTTGCGTTGCTTTGTGTGCAACTCTGCCTGCTAGGACGACACTGTGTGCCTGGCAGGTCCCCCCTTGTTCTCTTGGGGGCACAGGGAGGGCGTGTTTGGTCTTGTGTTGTTGGCTTCCAGCCTGATAGCACCTGTTTGGGTAGGGAGCCAATCTTCCCATAAAAAGTAACCGAGACTCTGAGAGGCTGCTGACTTGTCTCGGTCACGTCGATGACGGCTGGGATGGCTTCTCTGCGCTCAGGACTGCTACTTGTCTTGTACCTCGTTCAGGTCTTGTTTTGTGCATGGCTGGAGTTTTGCTTTTGCACAGAGTTGATGATCAGTGCCGTCAACGATTTGAAAGTTTTCATGTGCATCACCCTGTACCATATTGACATAATCATTTTCTAGAAGCAGATAATGAGGGGGGGTGCACTGTGGCATGGCACGTTAAACTTCCCTCTGCAGTGCTGACATCCCATGTGGGCACTGGTTCAAGTTCTGGCTGCTCCACTTCAGATTCAGCTCCCTGCTGATGCACCTGGGAAAGCAGCAGAGGATGGCCCAAGTACTTGGGCCTCTGTCACCCATGTGAGAGACCTAGAAGCTCCTGGCTTTGACCTGACCGAGACCCAGCAGTTGCAGCCAACTGGGGAGCAAACCAGCTGAAGGAAGATCTCTCTCTCTCTGTGTCACTCCTTCTCTCTCGCTAATTCTGCCTTTCAGATCAATAAATCAATCTTTCAAAAATCCTATTAAAAAGAAACTTTGTTGTATTACCATAATAGGAAACCAGGGTCACATGAGAGAAGCAGAAGGCAGCTGGAAAAATAAACACATTATTAAATTCTAGCTGGATGTGGTTTTCTCCCAGGCTCCGAGCTGGGGTCTGCTTTCTTTGTTTCAAAGGCTGGAAGCAAGGTTAGGAATCAGCGAGTGTTCAGAAAGACCTTAACACGCAAGGGGACCCAGTTAAAGCTTTCTCCCTCTTGAAAGAGAACTGAAACAGCCAGAAATTTTGTCTCTCCTGGTTCCAAGCTCTGAGTTTTAGTGGCACCTGACCAGGTGCTATCCTGGGACACTCAGTGAGGAGGATGAGAGGGGACCAGTGCCTCGGGGACCTATGAGAAGGAGATGGGGAAGGGGGGTGGGGCCAGGAGGAGAGGGGAGGTCCTCCCTTCCTCACTCAAGTTCTAGATCCTGGCTTTCTTTCTGCTTTCCCCCACCTGTGGGTGGACTTGTGAAACTCCCCATCGGCAGTCACCATTGGAGCACAGGCAGGCAGTGGGAAAGTAGGGTTTCTGGGACTGTGGGGGATCCAGGGGACGTGGGGTCCCCGAGCCTGTGTGTGATGCTGCGTCCCCCAGGGTCCTGTCGGACTGGCCCCAGGGCTATTTCCATCTAGGAAGGTTTGCTTTCCTCAAGTGTGACTGCATCGGCTAGCATGACTGTCTGTCTCCCCCACTCTGATTCACTACAGCATACGGTGCAAATTGCATCGAGATGCTCAAGTTTACTCGGTGCTGGTTAGCCGGGGAGCTACCAGCAGCCCTGGAAATAGCAACACCTTGTTAGCAAGTCAGCTCCCTTCCCAGGATGGTAAGTGGAAAAGATGCAGGGTGCTTTTTTTTTTTTCCTTCCTGTTGTGAGTTGCTGGAATATTGCTAAACTGGTCTTGTTTCTCTCTTTTTGTAATCCCTTCGCCCCGGAACGTCCCTTGGCCTCGTCGTGCATCTGTAAAAGGGCAGTTGGAACCATTAAACGAGGTGGGTTCCTTGAGAAGGCTGTTCCGGTCGGGTTTTTAATTAAGCCATGTTGGTCTCTGATCTGGTGGTGGTGGTGGTGGGCGGTGGTCTTCCATGGGAGCTGTGAAGCTGTGGAGCTAGATACTGGGGTCCCCTTGTTTCTACTGAATGGAGGCGCCCCCTCCCCTGGAAAGGATACCTGTTGACAACTTGGGGTATCCTCACCACTCCTACTTGTCTGATTGTCTCTGCCTTTATGTCAGGGAGATTACCTTTTTAAAAACTGTTTTCTTTGCTTTCAAGAAGATAAAGTTAATATTCATTGTGCTTGGAGAACATATTGTCTAGCCCTCCTGTTGTTGTCTAAACCACCCACGTGGCTAGAGAGAGGCTCGCATAAACTGTAAATTACCTGCAAATATTTTTGCTGGCTATGAAGGACTCCTGCAACTTGGTGTTTGCCATCTTGGTGCCTGCAGTGGCTAAACAGAAATGAAAAACATTTTATTCTGAGTGTTCGGCCGTGGAGGCACAACTCCTGCATGTCTCTCCCTCTCTCTCTTTTAAATTCTCTCCGCTCAGACTGCTTTGTAATTGGGGCTGTTGTCTTCTGCCCGGTCCCCTCCACCCCCCACCCCGCCCCGCCATGGCCTCAGGGTTTTCTTTCCAGAATCTCCAGTCTGCTGCTGTGCAGGTGGACTTGCCGGCACTGCTGCCAGAAGTGCTACGAGTCCAGCTGCTGCCAGTCGAACGAGGATGAAGTGGAGATTCTGGGACCTTTTCCTGCACAGACCCCGCCCTGGCTGTAAGTCAAACCAGCTCACCAGCCAGCTCCACGCCTCTCGGGGCTGTGTGCTTCCTGAATCCGGGGATCACTAGTGGTGGTAGTGGGGCCCACGGCAGGATTGAGGGGAGAGGTGGGGCAGGGATGAAGGCCAGGAAGATGCTGTAGGCACCTTTGCTACGGACGGAGCTGTGTTCTGTGGTCCTTGTTTCGCCTGGCAAGCCGGTGAGACCAGCTGGTGGAGTAGCTTTCAGTTCAGTTCGTTTCCTATTGAGCCTTTGGAGACTGTGAGCTGTGCAATGCCTGGCTAGGGGTACCTCTAATCAATGCTCATGTCATTCCAGTTAGAAAAAGAAATCTTTGCCCATCAGTTGTGCAAGGGATGTCCTAACACCCAGCCCGATGCCTGCACCTGTTCTAGATGCTCAGTCAATATTTGTGCCTGGAGGAGTGGCTGGCGTGAACAAACAAGGGCCGTTTTGCTGGTCTGCACAAGAACTCGATCTCGGCGGGAGCAGGCGCGCTCCCCCACCCCGCAGCTCCATCCTGTCCTCCAATGCTGTTTATGTTCTTCTCTCTGGCATCTTTCATTTTATTTCCAATTTGCTCTCCTCGCGCGCCCGCATACAATATCTCCATCTGCCAGTCGCTCAGATATTTTGGGAACACAGTTTTGAAGCTTCTAAGCCATGTGTCTGGTCCATCTCTCGGTGGCTGGGAAAAGGATGTGGGCAATCCACAGGGCCTGAGCCAGGAAGGGCCTGGAAAAAAAATGTTGGGTCCAATTGCTCTTGATATTGTGAGATTGGCTGGAGCGAGGGAGGGCCCTGGGCCGGCTCAGCGCAATCCTTGGGTTGTGTGGTTCCGGCAGCCTCTGGAGCCAGGGCTTTCCCTTCCAGTTGGAGGGCATACCTCTGTCTTCTCGTCTGCTCTTCGCAGAAGCAAGCTTTGGGTCTGTTCATAGCCAAGAGAATCAGGGTCAGGCTGTGTGAGTGCAAATCCTATTTCTGTCTGCTATCATTGACAAGGACTGTGACCATGAGCACGTTGTTTGATCTCTGGCCCTCACTTTTCCATCTGTAAAATGGGGTGATAGAAAGGATGGTATTTATCTCATAGGGTTGTCATTGAAGGGATCGAATGTATGTGGAAAAAGCATGAAGAATCCTCAAAGTTGATGGTCAAATGTGTATTGTGCCCAAAGTGTCTGTATTTCAAAAAATTTGGACCAAAATTATCTTTCAATTTCATTTTTCATAAATGTAAATGTACATATATATCAAGTGGTACTTGAAAGGCAGAAAGACATGGAGACAAATCTTTTACCTGCCTGTTCATTTCCCTGTCCCGTACCATCCCAAATGCCAACAAAAGCCAGGACTGGGTCAGTCTAAAGCCAGGAGCCTAGAACTCAGTCCTGTTCTCTCGGGTGGGCGGCAGGGACCCCAGTACTGGACCTGTCCCCTGTTGCCTCCTAGGGTGTGCATTTTCAGGAAGCCAGAATCAAGAGTGGAGCCAGAACTTGAACTCAAGCACTCTGCTATGTGAGGTGGGCATTCCAAACGCCCACCTCTTCACAAGAGTTGCAAGTACAGTGGGCCTTAGGCGTGTGCGGAGGACTAAGCTCAGGTTCCCTGTGGATACCCAAGTCTCTTCTATACCACAATGCTGAATCCCGCATCCCCCACGCACTTCCTCCTGCACATAATAAGTCACTTTTCCTTATTACTTAAAAATACTTCCTGCAATGCAGATGCTAGGTAAACAGCCACTTTGCTGTTTTGTCTAGGAAATAATGACAAGGAAAGTCTGTACTGTATGTGCCTGCTTTTCCTTCAAGCATTTTTGCCACGTGGTTGGTTCAGTTCACAGGTGCGAAGGGCCGACTGTGCAGAAGCGTGCTGGGCCATGGTCAGCGATCATGAGCGATGCCGTGCCCTCTGTGAAATGGGTTTAGGGAAAGGATTTCAAGAATTGTCACAAGAACTGACGAGGTGTATGCATAAGGCACTTAGCACGGTCGGAAGAGCTTTGTGCAAAGGCTTTATCTGAGAGTGATAGAGGTTCGCTCGGTGGACGAAGGACCATGGGAGGCCACCCCCTTGATGATTCTCAGCCGAAGCTTGAATTCTGTAGGTGCGTGGGGATTGGGGCTAGTCGGTAATATCAACTCATGAATCAAGAGCTTATCACTGGAGAGGGGGCTGGTGATGGGAGAGATGTGGGTTTGCTTTGTTGCCATGAACAGAGCTAGGTTTCTTGAGCGCATGGCCAGGAAACACGGGTCAGATAGCTGACCATGCACTAGGTTAAGCAGTAGCTTACAATGCCAGCCTCCTGGTGTCAGAGTACCCACTCTGGTCCTGGCTGACCTGCTTCCAGTCCAGCTCCCTTGCTAATGCACTGCGGAGGGCAGCCGATGGCCCAGGTACCAGGTTCCTGCCATGCACCTGGGAGACCAGGATGGAGTTCCTGGTTTCTGGCTTAGCCCTGGTTCAGCCCTGGCTGCTGTGGTTATTTGGGGAGGGAAGCAGTGAATGAAAGAGCTCTCTTTTTTTCCTGTCATTCTACCTTTCAAATACATACATACATACATACATACATCTTTTTAAAGAGAGCTAATTACCGTTTTTCTATACCTCCTTTGGCAGGTTGGCTCAGCCCCTCTGCTGTCTTTAAGATCATGCTGGCAAGCATGCCAGTTCCCTGAGGGCAGGACTTTTTGTGTGTCTTGTTCACTGTGACAAACAGCTGTCAATCAACTGACCAGCCTATGGGCAGAGACTGGATGCTCTAAGTGGTGATGGTGGAATTGCAGTTTCATTGCTGTTTGTTTTGGAGAGCAGAGCAGGTGCCAGTGGTATGCACCAGACCAGCCAGGGTCCTATCTCCTGGGCAGGCTTTAAGTCTTGTCTGGGAAGGAAGGCAAGTTCATTGTGCCTGGCATTGTAGGGTCTGGCATCAGCCTTGCTATGAGAGATGACAAGGATGATGACTTCAGGCATAGTTGGATATAGGGGTTCCAGTGAAATCTTTGCCTCTGCTCTCTCTTTTGTATTGACCTTATTTTTGCTGTTTCCATATGGTAGCACTAAACTCCCATCCCATCAGATTCATCGCAAAACAACCCCAGTGCCTGTGCTGGTAGCATGCTTTATTCATAAGATGAGGCAGTGAGTTGGCTCTGGAGCTTGCTGGCTCCTGTAGTAGACGGTTGGAGTGTTGGAACCCAATAGGGGGGAGAGGGCCCAAGAGGTATGACAACACAGGTGGACAGGCCAGTGAAAAACCCTCAGGGGTGTCTCAGAGCAAATGCTAGCATGAGGCCTGGGATTTTTCTCTGATAGCAGCGGAGACGTGTGCTGGATGCTGAGAAAGCCCAGGTTGGGTACCCGAGGCTGAGTGCTATGGCCGCTTGGCTGCTATTCCCACACCGCAGGCGAGGACCTTGTACTTTGTGCTGGCTGCTAATCTTTTGTGCAATGAAGGGACTCTCAGAAATCCAGGAGCTGGGACCTCCAAGAGGAAGTGGCCTAGAGCTTTCTCAGCAGGACCACAGGACTCCGAGTGGCGTCATTTGCGTGGTGGTCATGTTGAATCCCACCAGCCAGGTTGTGCACTGTACAACCCAAGTAGCTGTGTGTGACCTTTGTGTTTTCTGTGATGATCCAGGTCTCTCCGGGACCCTGGGAAGTTGGTTGCACTCCCTCTTGGCATTTAAGATTAAAAAAAAAGAAAAGAAAAGAAATGGTAAGAGGAAGCTGCCAAGCAGAGGCACATCAAGTGCATCAGAAAGCAAAGTTACAGCTTATGTTTCCCCCAGATTGGTTTACCAAGTGGGCAGCTGCGTGTTATCAAACAGACAGGCAGTAAAAATGTCACGGGCTCTGCAGCTTGGCTCCTGCTGTGCCAGCTAGGCCACGGCCCCGGGACTTGCCTCTGTGCACTGGCATGTGGCAGGTGTCTGGGCATGTACGTATGTACTCTGCGTTGTCCCCCAGGTATCACCTCTACTCCTGTCCTCTGGGTCCTGGCTTGCCATGGGGTGGGTCAGGGTCATGGCACCACCAGACTGGTTTCTTCTGGGGACAATGCCAGAAAGACCCTTAAAGAAATAAAATAAGACTTTGCTCTGTCCAACAAGCATTGTGTTGAATACCTACTGGTCAAACGGCATGCTGCTTGCTCTCTAGGATTGGGCTTGACAGTCACTAGAGGGGGCAGATAGATGACCCCGTCCTTCCCTGGGGCTGCCACTGACTGTCTGGGTGTGGACTAGGAGTGGCTAACAGCAGTGAACCCCTGGGGTGTGGCAAGGCACACAGCATGGAGCCGCGCCAGGCGGTTGCTCAACCCAGGGTACCTTTGATCCCAGCAAGTGCAGATGCTGCCACTGTGAAGTGTGTGCTGAGGAGGAAGAAAGGACAGGGCCTGCCCCCAGAGGACTGTGATGCCAAATAGATCAGTTAAGAACCAGGGAAATGGTGGTCCTGGGAGAAAGCAAGAACAAAGCTGGGGCACTTTAAAGTAAAGGACGGCACCTGGGTGGGGGATGGGGGCAGGTGGGTGGGTCCCAGGGAGTCAGCCTGCGGTGGTCCTGCCTCCCTTGGAGATGGGGTAGTGTTGGATTCCAGGAGAGGGGAGACAGGGATTGATTCAGTGTGCTGTCCATGTTGGTGGCTGTCAGTTCTCCTGCCCATCATGTTTCATCAGCCACCTTCTTCCGCCAGCAGACCAGGAGCAGGAAACTGGCCAAGATTCTGCCTTCCACCCTCCAACCCCCACCCTGCTGCTCTCCCCAGCACCGAGCAGCAAATCCCATCTTGTCCTGGCCATGGCACTGTGTGCTTGCCAGAGCATCCGCTCAGCATCCTTTGATACTCAGAATGTGCCTGCAGACCGACTACTCTGTGGATTCCACATCTTTCAAGACAGAGCCTCCCTGCAGCCTTCAATGCCAAGCTGAGGGCTATGGTTTGGGTCTGGGCAGTGCAATGTGCAAGCCTCGAGGGCGATGGGCAACGAGCTGTGCGGCGGTGACCTCTTGGCCACTTGCTGGTTTCTGCTCTTCCCTCCAGCCAGCACCCTTCCCTAGCTTTGTGAGCCCTGGAGGATCTTAAAGCCGCCTCCATCATAACCATCTTTGAGATCTAGAGCCTGCCCCAAGCAGGGCAGAATGTTCCTGAATGTTCACCTGTTCAGAGCACTGTGTAAGGTGTACAAATCCTTAGCGTTTCTCGTTCTCAATGGGAGTGCACCGAGTCGTGGCCGCCACTGATTCAACTCGGAACCTCAGCTGTAGCCCTGCCACTCAGAGAAACTTTGAGTGACAGTTGTTACAGGATGTTGTTGAAAGATGCGCAGTCTTTTTGAGACACGGTGATGACCGAGCTGGCAGGGCACTGTCACCAAAAGCCACTTGCCAAAGCTTAAATGTGCGTAAGCAATCACTTGGTCCAGTTTTCAGACTGAAGATGGGCTAGTCTCCCTCTTCACATACTTAATGTGGCGCCCCCACGTGGCAGTAGCCTAACATTACACAGCCTTCCTTCCCCCAGTGGCTTTGAAACAGCAAATCCTTGACAGATGGGTGAACATTCATGCATGATCCTGCGTGTTATTTCATGTTTTGTACAAAATGAAACATCCTGGAGAGTTCAAGGACTCCTACGCTATTCCTTTACTTTTAAAGGTTTATTTTTATTTATTTGAAAGGCAGAGTGCTGCTGGTTCACTCTCCGTATGGCTATAAGGAAGCCTAGTCAGGCAGAACCAGGAGGCAGGAGCTGCATCTGGAACTCCCATGAGGGTGGCAGGGACTCAAAGACTTGGGCTATCTTCCACTGTTTTCCCAGATGCATTTGCCAGGAGCTGGATTGGAAGTGGAGCAGCCAGGACTTGAACTGGCTGGTGTTCATATGGGAAGCCAGCATCATGGGTGCCCTGAAGTGCCGGCCTCCACGCTGTTTTAGAGCGACATTGTTGGAAGTTGCCCGATGCGGGTCTGACAACAGGTGTCATGCGGGTTTCCCCCTCCTAGGCAGAAAGAACCCCATCCGTGGGTTCCCTTCGACAGCCACTGAGGGCTCCCCTCCTCCTCCTCCCACAGGGTGGCCAGCCGGAGCAGTGACAAGGATGGTGACTCTGTCCACACAGCCAGTGAAGTCCCGCTCGCCTCACGGACCAGCTCCCCGGATGGGAGGCGCTCATCCTCAGACACATCCAAGTCCACGTACAGCCTGACCCGCAGGATCTCAAGTAAGCCTGTCTGCCGGGGCCACCAGGGGAACTTGGAGGGGGAGAGTGGGGAAGGACAGGCTATTGCTGGGGAGGAGGTAGTGTGGCAGAGCCATCGGTAGTCAGGGTGGCAAAGGAGTCTTTGGCTAACATCATTGGTCCCCAGCGCCACCCTCGAGCGTCGTTCAAAAAGTTTATGGAAAATGGAATTTGGTGTTTATTCTGGTTCTGGCTTATTTGCGGTCCATGTTTTGGCCTCGTTCACAGTTCCATGACCTTTCTGAAGCCCTCCTTAATCTGTCACTTCCACTTCTGAAAAGAGGACATTGCCTTGTGGTCCAGCAGGGTGTGCTGACCCAGGGCCCTGGTGGGTGGTGTCAGAAGTTGACTAGTTGCTTTGATGCATGGACAAATGGCAGCTGATGCTCTGGGGAGTGATACTAGGGCAGGGTGGAGTCGGGGGGATTGTGGCTAACTGGAAAGCTGATGCCCCAAGACAAGAATGGGTGGCTGGTACTCAGTCTAGCCCTGGGAGCCCAAGATTGCCCAGGCTTTCCCAAGGGGAATCGACAAGCTGGGTGTTTATATGAAATCCCCTTGCTTGTACACCTAAACCAAAGGCAATTATGGGTCAAATTTGAGTGGAAAGGAGAAGGAGCTTTCCCAACCTCCTTTCACTCCACCGAAGGACCTGTCCTGTCTCACTCAGTTGATGTCTGTGAGGTTCACTTAACAAGGGGAGAAAGCTTAGCATTCACACGACTATGTAGATGGAAATGATTAGTGTCTAACACTTCCTGGGATAAGAGACAGATAAGAGACAGGAAGTAGCAAAAATAGTATCCAGAGATCAATGAGTGCAAAAGAAGGTGTTGCCAACTTGTACGGACCTCAGTCTCTCTACCTGAAAAGTGAGGTGGCACAGTGCTCCCCAGTACTACGGCCATCAGCCCCTCAGAGCTGGGGAGCACTGGGGGAACCAGAGGTAGTTCACACCCAGGGGACTGCAAGAGTGAGCCACACCCTGGGCTTGGAAGACAGTGTAGGGGAGAAAAGAGAATTCAGGGTGTCTTGCTGAAATGTGCTTCTGTTGGTTACTAGCTATGATGCTCATCCTTTGGATCGGCAGCGAGCCTTCCAAAAGTTCCTGGAAAATGCAGCTCAAAGAGGAATTTCTTTTCATGCAAAACATTTAGCAAGCCATACATCGCTGGGTCAGAGCTCGCCCATCCCAGGAATCATTTGAAACTCTCTTGTCGTTCCCAGATCTGGGGATTGCACAGGTGAAATGACTTAGCATGTGCAGGATGGGAGCATGGGACCTGGCTCCTGGCCACTGTGGTATTGGGAATGGTGATGCCCGTGCCACCGTGCCACCTCTCACAAGATAAATTCTTCCTGGGAGTGCAGGCAGCCCCTTGGTAGCCCACAAGTTGTGCAGCCTCAGATGCAATCAGCTAGATGCAGGTGGAAGATGCTTCTGTAAGATTGCATCAGAGTTGCCCACATGCACTAAATGGGACAACTGTAGACATGGCCTTTCCCCGGCAGTAGGCACTGTGAGGGACCTAGAGGTGATGGAAAATCTCCAATGTGCCTGAGTTATCCAGAAATGCTACCCTGTTTGCTACCAGCCACGGGAGTATCGTGTATTGGTGGTGGGTTTGACATTCTTGAGTGGTCCCTGTGAATATCGAGGGGCAAGGGCATTTCAAAGCATGGCATGGCCCAGAGTCTTGTGAGACAGAGCTTCGCCTGTTCCCCACCCCTGGCGCCCAGGCCCACTTCCTCCAATTCATTGTTATCTGTGGCCATTGCTTAGGTCTGGAGACAAGACGGCCCAGCTCCCCGCTCATCGATATCAAACCCATTGAGTTTGGCGTGCTCAGCGCCAAGAAGGAGCCCATTCAACCCTCGGTGCTCAGACGGACCTATGTGCCCGACGACTACTTCCGTAAGTTCGAGCCCCGGCTGTATTCGCTGGACTCGAGCAGCGATGACATGGACTCGCTGACGGACGAGGAGATCTTATCCAAGTACCAGCTGGGCATGCTGCACTTCAGCACTCAGTATGACCTGCTGCACAACCACCTCACCGTGCGGGTGATCGAGGCCCGGGACTTGCCGCCCCCCATCTCCCACGATGGCTCACGCCAGGACATGGCACACTCCAACCCATACGTCAAGATCTGTCTGCTGCCCGATCAGAAGAACTCCAAACAGACCGGGGTCAAGCGCAAGACGCAGAGGCCCGTGTTTGAAGAGCGCTACACCTTCGAGATCCCCTTCCTAGAAGCCCAGAGGAGGACCCTGCTGCTCACGGTGGTGGATTTTGATAAGTTCTCGCGCCACTGTGTCATTGGCAAGGTGTCCGTGCCCTTGTGCGAAGTGGACCTGGTGAAGGGCGGGCACTGGTGGAAGGCTCTGATCCCTAGCTCCCAGGTAAGGGCTGAACTCCCAGAGTCTCCTCAAGAGCTTAAGGAGGGGCGGGGTGGAAAGAGTGATAAAAAAAAAAAAATCAACCGACATGATTATTTAGACGTTCGCTTATTTTTGAAACCACGTGGGGGCGTTTCACGGGTTTTGAATTTGAAAATAATTTCTGGCCTGCAAGAAGTCACACACACACACACACACACACACACAATATGGCAGAGATCCCTGTGTTGGCTGGTGGTAATACCTCACAGGACCAGAGGACACGAGCCATCCCTGGGATGCTGCAAGGTGTGATCACACATTACACAGGTATAACATTGGCCCTCCCTCGTAGGCAGGTTGTTTGTCTGTGCTGCTGGGTGATTTGACTGGGAGAATGACCGTCTTGATATAAAACTCAGTCATTTTTGGCTTTTGGATATTGATGTGATGGGTTAAAAAAAAAAAGAACGAAAATGATGCGGGCTAGAGAACAGGATGGTGTGTGGATGTTTTGCAAGCAGCTCGTTCCATTGGCTTCCTTCCCCTGTCCAGCCCAGGGAAATGTGGCTGCGTAGAAAACCACCCACGGACCAGCCTGCGTCTCCGGTAGCTGTCGGGCATTCCTGCGTGTTAGAGGAGAAGCGTGCATGCGCTGCGGGAGGAGGGGTGCGGAGAGCGCGAGTAGCCAGGCGCAGGTCTCTGTGGGCCATCTGCGCTGGGGATGAGAGTCAGGCGAGATGAAGGCAGGGTGATTTCTCAGAGCTGTGCATCCCCCTCCAGGGACTGGGGCAATCCAGCATCACTTTCGGGGGTACAGGTTTTTAAACATTACTGTCCCGCTGTCAGGGAGCAGCAACGGGATGAGGGGAGAGCGGTCTGCCTAAGGTCAGGAGACATATCCCTGCCCTGGTTTGCACTCCTCCGAAGAAGACTCTGAGATGAGAGAGTCCTTGATGAGGCAGGCAGCAGAACAGGCAGCCCCCAAATGTCATTGAACTGACCGTGTCCTTCTGCAGGGTGGGCAGGGGCAGACCCACCACCTACTGGGGAAGCAGGGAGCCCTCGCAAAGCTGCACCACACAGGGCTGGGAGCACTGGGACGTTTACACCCCAACTCCTTGTGGCCATTCATTGATTGAGGGCTGTCGGGAGTTGCCAGGGGTAATTTCCAGAACTTCCTGCCTATTCCACCAGCATCCACACGTGCAAAATAATGCAGCAGCTGGCAGCCGATGGACGTCAAGCTACTGTGTGTGCTGGGGTGATGAGGGTGAGGAGGTGGCAGACACGGCGCCCCTGAGATCCCCCTGGCACCCTGGGCAAGTCCTCATGCTAGGCCCTCTTCCTGCCACACCCTCAGAGTATGCTGGGTGCTTTCTGTGTGTTGTCCTGGGTATTTGATGGCGTAGGGTTTTATCCTGCTTCAACCATCTAGAAACTTCCAGTTTAAATAAGTGGACCCACTGGACAAAACCAATCTCATCTTGCCAAACTCCCTGCCTTCCCCTGTGTGGAAGGTGCTGGATACACCCAGGCATCCACACACCGCACCTGCTCTGCGTCCCTGCCCAAGGTCTGTTCCCACACAGCTGGCTAACCACGGCAATCTCACCCTCCCTCCTTGCCTTCCCGCATGATCCCAGGGGATGGCTTGGTGTGCGCGTGCACACACAGAAGTGGGAGATGGAACAATGTAGAGAGGGGGTGGGAGGTGGGGGGTAGGAACAAAATAAGACACCCCCCCCCATTCAGCTAAGAGTTGCCCTCCCATGGGGAGCCCTTGGGGTATCATGTGGAGAAAGTGGCCTTGGACCTACCTTCTCACCACTTCTTCATTCCATGGCTTTCCCTGAATGTAAAAGACCCCAAAGGAGCTTATGGAAAAGCGTCCATTTGGAGGTGACAGTTCAGGACCAGGTGACGCCATAAGGCACCTCTGTATGGAGGAGAGACCCACAGAGGGAGAAATGGAGGAAGGAAGGGAATGGGAGGGAGAGAGAATGAGAGCGAGCAAGCAAGTGAGAGAGAGAACAGTAGAGAACCCAAGTCACACTCCAGCTCCACGCTCTGGTGGGAGCCACCCTCTATGGGCCACCCGCAGTAACCTAAGCACCTGCCAACAGATGCCATCATTAGATCGAGTCTCCGGCCCTCACCCCTCATCCATGAGCAGGAAGATTTCAGTTTCTGCAGCTGGCTGGAGTCTGGGGGAGGCAAGTCCTACTCAATCCACACCTCAGGCTAACTGTGGGGATGAGAGGAGGCGCTCTGCTTCCGCACAGGCCTTGGGTGCCACCATCATCAGGGCGCTGTGGTTGGGTGGTAACATCTGAATAGCATTGGCCAGGACCAGAGAAAGCCTGTGCTGGGCTGCTTCAAGGATGAAGGAGGACTCCCAGGGGAGAGGCTACATGTGAGTAGGGACTTCTTGCCTGCCTGGAGGTGGTGCCGTCTGGAGGCCCAGCAGCTGGCCTTCTGGAGGTGAGCTCATCTCTCCCACTCTGATGTCCCAGGTGGTGGCAGGCTCATCCCCAGCAGGAGGTTCTGGCTTCTCCTCAAGCCTGTGACCTACAGGCACTTCCTGAGTCCCAGTGGACTTCTGAGCACCCAAAGGATGCACACCATTGAAATCTTTCTGCCAGGTGGACCCTGGGGGTCGTTCACGTGGGTGGTCCTGTCTGTTCCTCTGGGGCCTCTCACCTTGTCATCTCTGCAGGTTAGGGTCTGGTTCTTCTTGGTGGCTGTGCTCCTGGGCCTCACTCCTCATGCACACGGGTCTTTCCTTACAAGGGCTCATGATCGTTTACACAGGAGACGCTTGGGTACATCTGTCAGATACTTGTTCTGTCTCTTCATCCCTCTTTATTACTCTTTGTTTTTCTGGAATTTCTGTTATGTGCCCAGGTTTTCTGTGCAGATGAATCAGCTAGCTGACTGTCATGCCATTCTGTCTCGAGGCACAGACAGGACATTGGGGTGAGGGAAGAGACAAGGAGTGGAAAGTCTGGGGACCAGATAGCCAAGTAGCTGCTTTGTCTGCCATTCTCTGTGTGGACAAGGAGAGGCTGATCCTGCAGAAAGACTCTCACCAGGAAAGACAGGCCTGGGTGGGAGACAGCATCAGGTGCGGCCATTCACATAGAAGCTAGTGTCTTGCCTTCAACAATTGGCTTAGCCAGTTGAGGCCGAAGGGGAGCTGTGGAAGTGTGAAGACAGAGCTCTGCAGTGTCTGGGCTTTGGCCTGCCCCCCAGGTGAACAGAGTTGCTCCTGAGGTCTGTTTCTGCCTTCTGTGTCTTGGAGAACCCATGTGGAAGATGAGCAGGTGGCTTTGCAGGGCCAGCGTATGAGCATTCTCCAGCAGCATGTCCCATCTGTCCTGCGCCTTTGAACATGGCATCTTTGATCTTGGCATTCAGGAAACTGGCAGCTAATGGAGCTATGATGACATTTTTTTTGTCTTTTTGAAAAGATTTGGCTGGAAGATAATGAAAATAATGGCATAGAAATACAAAATGGGAGAAGTGATTGACATGGGCAGGAAATGATACTGCTTGCTGTGAGATGTTATGCCCATGCAAGTGGATGAGGGTCATTTAGAGGCCTGTGTGTGTGGGCCATATTCGTTTTGTAAAGTTTGGTCTTAACTGTAAAAACACACATGGAATTTACCACCTTGTCTTTTAAAAAATATATTTATTTTTATTGAAAAGGCAGATTTACAGATAGACGCAGAGACAGAGAAAGATCTATCTGCACCCCAAGTGGCCTCAGTGGTCAAGGCTGAGCTGATCTGAAGCCAGGAGCGTCTTCTGGGTCTCCCATGTGGGTGCGGGGTCCCAACACTTTGAGCCAGCGTCTGTTGCTTTCCCAGACCAGAAGCAGTGCCAGCACTTGTAGGCAGAGGATTAGCCATTGAACCATCGTGTTGTCCCCTGCCTTGATCATTTTTAAGCATGAAGTTTAGTTAGTTCATTTGTATTGTTTGGTGTATTCATCACCACCATCCACTTAAACTGTGTCCCCATTAAACAGTTAATTCCTCATTCCCCCTTCTCCTATCCTCTGGCAACCCCAACTCTACTCGCTGTCTGTATGCTTGGAGGTGGAATCCTACAGGGCTTGTTTGACTGGCTACTTTCGCTTAGCATCCCGTCCTTAGGGCTCATTCCTGCTGTAGGGTAAGTCAGAATCTCTTTCCTTTTTAAGGCTGAATCCTATCTCACTGAGTGTATGACGTATTTTTGTGTGTTTCCATCAGCAGACCCTTGAAATGGTTCCATCTATTTTGCAATTGTGAACCATGTATTATGAACATTGTCTCTTGAATCAAATTTTTTGAGTCGTAAAAATATCAGGGATGGAAGCAGTTTGTTTTCTCTGGAGATCACATGACTTTGGAAAGGAAGGTCAAGCTGGTGGCCAGATCCGAAGCCCCCTGTTCTGCCGGAGACTCACAGAACTTGGGAAGGATGTGTGCAGCCGTGTGTTTCATGATGCACCTGTTGAAGGGTTCAGCTGAGCTTTGGTCTGAACGATGTTGCCCCTCCAAATCAGTGGGTCGAAGTCCTCACCCCCAACGGGTGCTGCTAAGTATGAGGCCTTTTAGAATTCAGTCTAGAGGGCAGAGTCTCCTCTCCACATGTGGGAGTTAGTAACCTTGTTCTAGAAACCCTGAGAGCTGCCTTGAATGTTCCGCCAGATGGAAGCGAAGTGAGTAGGTGCCTCCTACGAGTATTCCAGCAGACACTGAATCTGCAGATGCCTTGATTTTGAACTTCTCAAAGTTCAGAGCTGTGAGACATACATGTTTGGTGTTTATAAGCCACATAGTTAGGGCAGTCTGCTTGGGAATATGCGGAAACAGTGCTATCGTCTGCAGCTTCAGTTTGAAACGCTTTCAGGGCAGCTAGAGTGAGGGCTGGATCAGGGTAAGGCAGCATTTTAGGAAGGGTTCTGGGATTATTGTTAATCCTATATTGCAGAAGTTGGGAGACATAACTGAAGGTGTTCACTGCCCAGCTTTTCTGTAGTTGGAAATGATCAGAAGAGAACCCCAGGGAAGCAAAGGCAGAGGAAGCATGGTGCCATTGCTGTGGTCTTAAGGACAAGAGAGGCGGTGATGGGTTAGGCTGTGGAGGTGCCGAGTGGCCAGCTCTGGGGCCCAGTTAGAAGACACAGTCTTTGGGACTGAGGACCATTGAAATCCAAGGGACTTCCGCAATCCTGGTCATTCTCATTAACAAGCATCTCAGTCACCCCGGAGCCCCCAGAGGGGAGACCCCAGGCCCCATCCTTACAAATTCTTGGGCGGAGGTGCCAGAACTTGCACTTGACCTTGGGTGCTAAAATTCTAAGACAGGCGAGTGCTGAGCCTCATTCTGAGAAACCTCTGGTGACGGGCGGGAGTGGGGAGGCTTGATGCTTCGAGCTGGGCAGACTTGGGTCTGAAATGAGCTCTGTGGTGCACTAGCTGGCTGGGTGACAAGTTAACGCAAGTTATGCCCCATGCACAGGTCCCACTGGGAATGTGTCTTCTGGAACCCTTCTGGAAGGAAGTTGCTCACACTGGAGTGTTTATTATTATTATTATTTACTTTTATTGCAAAGGCAGATCAGATTTACAAAGAGAAAGAGAGACAGAGGAAGATCTTCCATCTGCTGGTTCGCTCCCCAGATGGCTGCAATGGCCAGAGCTGAGCCAATCCGAAACCAGGAACCAGGAGCTTCTTCAGGGTCTTCCAGGCAGGTGCAGGGTCCCAAGGGTTTGGGCTGTCCTCAGCTGCTTTCCCAGGCCATAAACAGGGAGTTGGATAGAAAGAAAGAGGGGGGAAGAGGGGTAGTGGAAAATGGAGAAAGAGTGAACAAGGGATAAAGAGAGGATAGACACGTGATAGAGAAGGCGGGCAGGGGTGGGGAGAAGGAAAGAAAGACAGAAAGGGAGAGAGAGCGAGATGACCAGCATATGGAAGATGGAGATGGAGGAATGGGGGGAAAGGAGAAGAGGACATCATGCTGGGCTGATTAGCCTCTGTTCTTGTTTGGTCCTGCTGTTGGTAGCACTTAGGAGTGACTCAGTAGATTTTTTAATTAAATAAACACCCTTGTGTATAGAGCGTTAGCGTTAGTTTGAATGAGGCTGAACCTGACCATTTAGCAGCTATGTGAACTGGAGTCCAAATCCCTGCCTGTCCACCAGGAGTAACACTCACTGCCAGGGAACTGGCGGGGCTGGGATGTGAAGGCAGTGCTGGGTGCCTCTTACACAGCACTTGCTATGGGCCACATTCAGCCTGGGACTTTATTGTACTGAGTACAAACACTTTGTCCCCTTATGTATAGGAGGGAACTGAGGCTAAGTAACCTGCCTTCCCTTCTCCCAGCCACTTCCTTGGAAGCGCCCTGGGGTGCCCCTGCTGCTGCCTCTTCTACTTGGGAGAGAACTCATTCTATAATTCCACTTGCCATTGGTCCTACCTTGGGATTCGGGATAGTTGGAGGCAAAGCTACTTGTCTATAGAGCTTTCTTAATTAATTAATTAGATTGAAAAAGTTACAGCGAAGGAGAGAGAAATATATCTTCCAATGGCTGATTCACTCTCCAAATGACTGCAGTGGCCTGGGGCTGGGCCAGACAGAAATCAAAGGCCAGGAGGTTTTTCTAGGTTTCTCACATTGGTGACAAGGGTTCAGGGACTTGGGCCATCTTTTGCTGCTTTCTCAAGTGCATTAGCAGGAAACTAGATTGAAAGTGGAGCAGTCGGGTCTTGAACCAGCACCCCTAGTGCCAGCACTGCAAGTGGAGGCTTCACTGGTTATGTTGTGGTGCCGGCTACCGGCCATGCTTCCATGACAGGTTTCATTTTGTAGTTTAAGCCGACAACATGGCACATACTAGAGCTATCACTAGATTTGAGGGGAAATGCTGAGAATGTTACAATTACAGGTGGGTTTTCTCTTAAGAAACCTGTTCTAACTTTAAATGTTGGTGAAGCTAGATGGGAAGTGGAACTGTTGGGATTAGAACCAGTATCTGTATGGGATCCTGGTGCATGCAAAGCAAGGACTTTAACATCTATGCTATCATGCCAGGCCTGATTTTTTTTTTTATTGGAAAGCAGATTTACAGAGAAGGAGAGGCAGACAGCTCTTCTATCCACTGACTCACTCCTCATGGTCACAATGATCAGAGCTGAGCTGATCCAAAGCCAGGAGCCAGGAGTTTCTTCTAGGTCTCCCACATGGGCGCAGGAATCCCAAGGACTTGAGCCGTCTTCTGATGCTTTCCCAGACCCTAAGCAGGGAGCTGGATGAGAAGTGGAGTGGCTGTGGAACAAACTGGCACCCATCTGGGATGCTAGTGCGACACGTGGAGGATTAGCCTGTTGAACCACTGCTGCGGTGCCCTAGCTTCTCTTTTTATAAGCCTCAAGTTTTATACTAGATCACATCTGCTCTTGTACCGCAGCCCTGTCTGAGCACCTTTGTTCAGAGGAGATGCTGTCAAGTTGGAGGTCTTCCCCCAAATGGCAGGTGCGCTCTCTGTGATAGCTGAGCCCCCTTCCTGAGATGAGCTGTGTGTTGACAGGGTGCTTGGATGTCTGCCTGGCAGCCAAGAAGCAAGGCTCATGGAAGCAGCAGGAGAGAGAGAGTTAAGCTTGCGCTTCCACGGCTCTGGACTCTGGGAGGTGCTCTGACCTTTTCAGGTCTGGGTGAGATGTGTGAGCCGCCGGGTGAGGCCCTGGGATGCACTTGACCTCTTGGGGAACAGCTCAGCCTCCTCTTCCCAGGAACAATTTGTTCAGGCAGGGATCAGATGTAGGAGGAGAGGATGAGTCATGTCTGCATTCACAGGTTTCCTTCAGGACTTGCTGGCTCGGGCCTCATGGATGTTTAGGGCTGCGACCCCTTTGTTAGGGGAGAGGGAGGCTGTCCTACGTCTTGGCACCTTGCAGGAGGTTGGAGAGCACCTTTGGCCGCTGCCCTCTCGATGCCAGGAAAATCTTCCTCCCCCTTCAGCTGTGACAACCCAGACTATCTCCAGATACTGCCACACGTCTCTGGAGGCGTGGAGGGGGGGACAAAATTACTGCAAGTACAAGGTATCGGCGTTCCCCAGCCACCCATGAATTTTATGAACCTCCTGGGACAGGGGCACATTGAAGAGTTACTGGATGAGGTGGTGCTGCCCACTATGCCCACATTCCAAATGTTGTACCTTATAGCTTTTTTTTTTTAAAGATTTATTTTTATTATTTTTTATTGGAAAGGCGGATATACAGAGAGGAGAGACAGAGAGGAAGATCTTCCGTCCGATGATTCACTCCCCAAGTGAGCCGCAACGGGCCGATACTATGCCGATCCGAAGCCAGGAGCCTCTTCTGGGTCTCCCACGCGGGTGCAGGGTCCCAAAGCTTTGGGCCGTCCTCAACTGCTTTC
The DNA here is from genome assembly GCF_017591425.1 of Ochotona curzoniae. Taxonomy (NCBI): domain Eukaryota; kingdom Metazoa; phylum Chordata; class Mammalia; order Lagomorpha; family Ochotonidae; genus Ochotona; species Ochotona curzoniae. The sequence continues at coordinate 15,619,875 of NW_024465421.1, read as the reverse complement.
CCAGGCCACAGGCAGGGAGCTGGAAGGGAAGCGGGGCTGCTGGGATTAGAACCGGCGCCCATATGGGATCCCGGGCGTGCAAGGCGAGGACTTAACCACTTGCGCCACCGCGCCGGGCCCAGCTTTTTTTTTTTTTAACGATTTATTTGTTTTTATTGGAAAGGCAGATTTACAGAGAGAAGGAGAGATGGAGATTCTCCATCTGCTGGTTCACCCCCTCCCCAAATGGCTGCAACAGCCAGAACTGAATCGATCTGAAGCCAGGAGCCTCCTTTGGACTTCCCACATGCGTGCAGGATCCCAAGGACTTGGGCCGTCTTGCACTGATCTCCCAGGCCCCAAGCAGGGAACTGGGAGCATGAACCGGTGCCCATATATGGTCCCAGCACTTGCAGGGAGAGGATTAGCCAATTGAGCCATCACTCTGTGCCACACTTACAGCTTCTAAAGTTAGCATCAGAGGGGTGGGGACCCAGCACGATGGCTCAATTGCCAAATCCTCACCTTGTAAACACTGGGATCCCATATGGGCACCAGTTTGTATCCCAGCTGCTACACTTCCCATCCATCTCCCTGCTGATGGCCTGGGAAAACAGCAAAGGATGGCCCAAAGCCATGGGACTTTGCACCCATGAGGGAGATCTGGAAGAGGCTCCTGGCTTTGGATTTGCTCAGCTCCAGCCATTGCAGCCATTTAGGCATTGAACCAGCAGACTGAAGATCTTTCTGTCTCTTCTCTCCATGAATCTGATCTACTTTTCCAATAAAAAAAATCTTTAAAGTTAGCACCAGGGACATATACTTGGTGTGGTGGTGGAGGCACCCACCTCTCCTATGAAGTACATGGGTTCAATTCCCAGCTCCTGCTCCTGTGTTCAGCTTCCTGGTAAAATACACCTTGGAAGGTGGCAGGCGGTGGCTCAAGGTGTTGGCTTCCCTGCCATTCATGTGGGAGACTTGGATTGCATTTGTAGCTTCCAGTTCTGGCCCCAGCCCAGCTCAGCTCCTGCCATTGTGAGCATTTGGGAAGTAAACCAGTGTATGGGTGCTTTCTCTGTTTCCAAAAGCAGTAAGTTAATGAATTTATTTAGCATCAGATGCTTCTAGAGATAAAGGACTGGAAAGATAACCAATTCCTTGGACCCTCTGGTGTCTGAGTGAAGGTCCATTCCCAGGTGCTGTGCCTGCTGGGGCAGAGACCCTAAGGGTAGAGGGGATTCTCCAAAACTGGGTCAAGGTGAGTTGCTGAGACCCCCAACCAAACCCTGAAAACATGGTGTCTCTCACCCTACGTCATTAAAGAGAGTATCCAACTTGAGCTGAAGATCCCAGCATTTGTTGAAATTTCTCAACAGTTACTTCAGTGTCCTTGCTGAAATGTCAAGTTCTTGCCAAAAATAGATTGCTCTCCTTTATTGAAGTGGAGGTGGAGAGGAGGGCTCACCAGCTTCTAGGGGGCCTGGAGCGTGCACCTGTGGGACCTGCGAGGGAAGCCAACATTTTCTCTCTCCACGTTAACAACTTCCAGAAGCGAGGAGGGCAGCCGAGTGTGGGTAGTGTCATTGGCAAGCAGAATCCTCACCAAGTTCATTTTAAAATCTGAATCATCCACCTTCTTTGACTATTATTAAAAACCAATACCTTGGGACTTTATTATGAGGTGGAGAATTTCAAAGTCGAGAGCCTCCATCGGGGCTACAGTGAAAGGTTCCGTCCACATGGAGTACCCCTCCTTGCGGCGTTTGCCAGACAAAATCTTACTAATCTGTGAAAGTTGACTCTGAGGCTGCTTTCTCCATGTAGCCTTCTCTGGCTTCATCTCTCCTAAGAATGGGAGAGTCTTGGTTTCAGTTCACATGGCTCCTTAGTCCCTAGACCTTTGAGTTCTTAAATTGGGGTGCAACTTACATCACATAAAGTTAATCAATGTAAAGCATACCATTCAGAGGTATTTATTGCACCCACAATGGCGTGCCACCATCACCTCTATTTAATTCCCAAAGGTTTCCATTACCCAAAGGGAACTCTGTGTCACTCTGCAATGCTCCCTCCTCCCAGATCCCGGCAACCACAAATTTACTTTTGACCTCTATTCTGTATGTCTCGTAAGTGTAATTATATACTCTATGATCTGCTGTGTCTAGTTTCTTTCATGTATCATGAGTTTTTATAATTTTTGTTGATATGTTTGAGAAACAGAGTTTTCATCCATGGTCATCCCAAATGACGATGATGATGGCTGCGGTTGGGCTGAGGCCAAAGCCGGGAGCTGAGAACTCAATCCAGATTTCCAACAGTGATGATAAGGACTCAAGTCTTCAGGCTTTCGCCTGCTGCCTTGCATGGTCCACGTTAACAGGATGCTAGAGTCGGGAGCCGGAGCTGGGATTCAGACATGGGATTTAGATGTCTTAACCACTAGACCAAATGCCGTCCCTAACTTAGCGTGTTTCGTAGGTTTCTTTGTGTTGTAGTTTCTTTCCTTCACCAATCTCGTTCTGTTGTATAGATAGACCATATTGTTTAACCTTTGTATGGACTGCCATGCTGTTTACTGCTTTGGCTGGACCATTTGGCATTCCCACCAGCAGTGAGTGTGTAAAGATTTTGATTTTCTCTCTTCCTCTCCAAGCACTTATTATTTTCTCTCCATGTGTGTATATTTTATTTTTGTTACTGTCATTCTAGTAGATGCACAGCTCTTGAAATTTTGAATTTTTTTTTTTTTGGTGTCTTCTGTCCCCTTAAAGACTGAATCTCCTGGTGTCTTTAATTGTGTCTTCTTTCCAGCTACGTGGTATAAGAACACATGGGGGCACTGAATTTAAATCCTCTGTGGGAGTCATGATCTTCAGCCATTCACATGCTGTCTTTAAACCTTAGTTCACTCCTCTGGAGTGGGTGAAGGGATGAATCCCTTGCTTGGCACTGGGCCTGGCCTAGGGTGATCTCTCAGCCTAGGTTTGCTTTGAGGGTCGTAATGTCCCCTGTACCTAGGATCCAACAAGAACCCATATCTGTTTTAGCACCTAACTCATCAATATTGCTCAATTAGCCCTCTTTATTTTCTGCCATTTGTTCCCTGACTCCAGACTTGCAAATTGATCACCCTTCAGATGAGGCAGAGAGAGTGGCCGGATCAATGGGCAGGCCTTGCTGGAAAAATACAACAGGGGCGCCGTAGGGCTGGGGTGGGCGGGCAGTGAGCATGGCAAGCTTCCAGCCTACAAAGGGGGAGCAGGAAGAAAAGAGCTTCAGCTTTTTAAAGATGAAAATCGCTCTGCCTGCTCAGACATGCTGCAGGGGGCAGGAATAGTGGCTCTGCTTTGTCCACTCTTGAGGGCTACAGGAAGGACATGGAGACCCCATGGGGGTTAAGGGCCCAGGATATACGTTTATTTTCTATAAATTGATTTAATTTTATTTAATAATTTATTGATTTTTATTGGAAAGGCTGATTTATAAAGAGAAGGAAAGATCCTTCATCTACTGGTTTACTCCCCAAATGTCCACAATGGCTGGAGCTGAGCTGATCCAAAGCCAGGAGCCAGGAGCATCTTCCAGGTCTCCCATGCAGGTGTGAGCTTGAAAGTATTGGTCTTCTGCTGCTTTCCCAGACCACAAGCTGGAGGGGTGGATGGAACTGTAGCAGTCTGAACTTGAACCTATGTGGAATACTGGTGTTGTAGGCAGAGACTTAGCTTGCTTTTCCCCAACTTGCCTGTGTTTTATGATGCTAATGAGAGACTGGGTTGGGGCAGACTCTCCCAGGGGCACCCACTGAGCAGCTTCCTTTGATTCCCATGGATGTGTCTAGAAACTCTTGCTGCTCTCAAGCCAGGCTGGCCTTGCCTCTGGTGTTTGCTCACCTCCGGCTGGTTCCTCCCTGCTCGCTCTCTTCCTTGAACTGGCTGCTCCCTCTGCCTGCTCTATCTCATCCCCCATTTCCCAGAATTTATCCTTCCCTCCATTCAGGATCCCCTCAGACACCCACCACCATCTCGGAGCGTCCTTGCCTGCCCTAGGGCTGTCCTCCACTGGTCACCATTTTCACCCTGCCTAATACATCTTGTCCTCCTCTTTAATGTGTGTTTTAAGTGTCAGACACAGTCATCCCCAAGCACCCTCAAGGGGTTGGTCCAGGGAATGTTCCCCCAACTGCACCCTACCTCCATCAAGGACACCAAAATCAAGGATCTCTAGTCCTTTAAATGGGCTGGTATTTGCATAGACTACATACATATTCTTCTGTAGACTTTGTTTTTTCTTTCTAGAACAGGATTAGGTGTGGAAATGAATATGCCAGTGGTTCTCTGTCTGAGACAGACCAGTCTGGGAGCTCCAGTTCTGATTATTTCTAGAAAAGCCTGGGTGAATCGTTTCACTGCTCATAAGCCCATTTCCAGTGCCAACGGGAGTGATAAGCAGAATCACGTTTCTTGCGAGTAAACTCTGTCTTGTTTACTGTCCTCTGAACATGAAGTGGGGCCTCGAGCGCTCTGGGGAATGACAGAGGCAACCTTGACTATTGTCTCACTTAGAAGAAGCATTTCCACATGGGCAGGACCTTCTGTAGACTTTAATGTAATGTACACTACTCTGTAATGGCCATGTAAGTTGTTGTTGCACTGTATTGTTTAGGGAGGGACCAGACGCCAGTCTGTGTACAGTGCAGTTTTTAAACAGCTTTGCATGTGATGCTTTGAGTCCATGGACGTAGAACATGAGGCGAGGAGGGGCTGACTCTAGGCTCAGTGTAAACTATTTTTAGGAGATTTATTTATTTACTTGAAAGTAGTAGTGAAGAAAGAGATTTTCCCACTTGCTGATTCACTACCCAAATGGCCACGGTAGCTAGGCCATGTGGAAGACAGGAGCCAGGAGCCCCATCTGAATCTCCCATGTAGGTGCCAAGGACCCAGATCATTAGCCGCTGCCTTTTCCCAGGCACGTGAACAGGGAGCTGAATTGCAAGTGGAGCAGGTGGGACTCCCACTACATTACCATCATGATTAGAGCTTTTAAAAATATATATTGCCAGCTAATCATTTTATAAATAAATAGGTGAAAAGTCATTGGGCAGGCTGGCAGGAATTCTTACAGCTAAGTGATGAACCTAGGGGAGATGTTATGATGGAATGTATGTTTGAACATGGCTGAGATTTTCTGTAATGATTATTTAAAAGAAGCTGAGGGCAGCTGCTGCTGCTTTCTGTGACATGGTAGTGCCCAGGCGTGCACTGTGCTGATATGACTTGTCTACAAGTGTGGCCGTGTGGACATCAAGGGCATGGGGTCAGGACTCTTCAACAAGTGACAGCACTGTGTCAGGCACTGCCACAAGTAGGCTTGTGTTGTGGCTACATGTTAAGAACTTTTTTTTTTTTTCCACCTAGAGACTGACTTGGTAGGGTCTTGGGTCAGAGTTCCTGCCATCAGCCTTGTTGGGTCTGATTGCCAGTTCTGCTTCTTCCCCAATGTGTGGCTCTGGGCAAGTTATTTAAAGCACTCTGAGCTTAGTTTTCTCTTCTACTAAACTGTGCGGATGCTAATACTCTACAGCGTCAATAGATAGATTGAATTAGCTAATCACTTATCAGGTACTTAGTATAGAGCATGGCATGGTATATTTAGTTTTGATTTTTTAGTGCTTTTGCTAGACACTGTAAAATCAGAAATTTCCAATAATCATTGGAGACAAAGACTAAGAGAAATAAGAGAGACACCCACCATCAGGTGATCCACACACCAGCAATTCAGGTGGAAGCGACGGGAATTGATTTCCTGTAGAGGGGTACAGATGCAACAAAAGGGAACGCACATCTTCCTGACACTCTCCTCTGCCCACAGAATGAGGTGGAGCTGGGGGAGCTGCTGCTCTCGCTGAATTACCTCCCCAGTGCCGGGAGACTGAATGTGGACGTCATCCGAGCCAAGCAGCTTCTTCAGACAGATGTGAGCCAAGGTTCAGGTACGACACAGGTCTTTCCTTCCTCCACAGCTTTAAAGGGGCAGGTGGGTTTGGTCAGGAGACTCAATTATCCTTTTCTGAAACCTGGGTGCCACAGAAGATTCTCTGTGGAACTCAGCCTCTGGAATCAGGATGCTGGTTTAAGAGGGAAAATAAAATATCAGATGATTCTTAGGGTGCAGCAGGAACACTCTTTAAATGGGAGGAGGAGGGTTGACTGAGTCTGGATGAGCTACTGAAAATCTAGGACCTTCTGTATAACATCCCTACTAACCTGGATAAGGTTATTGCCTTTCCAAACACTGTGCCTGCAATACAGACTCTGTGCTCTAGGTGGCAGTAGTGTACAGAGACCATGATTCCTCCTCCACGATGTAGGCGGACCACCCACACGCCCCGAGGTTTTCGCAGCTCATTTTGTGTGTGCTGTGAATCTTTATAAATCCTAGCCCTGAAATGACTGTTGTAGTTAGTGTCTGCTGTGTGGAAAAACCAATTCCAACATGACTTTTAATGAAGCAGAACAGATTCCATCCCATATGGATGCAGCTTCTCGGGTGACAGCGGAGGATATTATTGTGATCTGTGCTCCCTGGATCTCCTCAGCTCAGTGGTGGAAATAACTGCCTTTTCTAAGTGCAGTAACAAAAATAAATTACTTTTCTGTAACATGACAGCTGAAGCTAGAAGATATCTCACATTGTCCAAAGCCACATTATAAAAACAGGGGTATCAAGGGGAGCCAGTGGAAGGACTGTATCAAAGTCGTATCAATAGGACAGTCAGTTTGATAAAAACGATTAAGGCTTCTGATGTCAAATCCCAGTTTCACGGTTTGCAAATGGAAATTACTTCACCTCTGTATGCCTCAGTCGGCCTTGATTTCTCCATCTCTGAAGTTGGATACAATAATAATATTCGTCTCATGGGGTTGTTTAAACAGATACTACATAATGTACATGAATCCCATTGTCAGATGACCCAAGAGTGCTGGTGTGGCTGTGCCATCCCTGCTCTCCCGTGCTTGGCTGCTCACTCAGCTACCTGCTGATGTGGCCATGGGTCTCTACCGGCAGAAAACCAGGACAGACCCTGAGTCTGCTACTTCATCCACTAAACAGATCTTAAGCAAATCATCCCTCACACCGAGTCTTCAGTTCTCTCATATGTAGGATGAACATGATGCCTGAAATAATTATTACACGGCTGAAGGAAGAGAGGAGGGAGTGAACGGATGAGCAGACAGAAGGGAAAATGATGCATGAGTCACAGATGGATAGATGGGAGGATGAAGAAATAAAAGGCAGGTGGATGTGTGGACTGACGGAGAGATGGATCAGTGGACCAATGGATGGATTCATGGGTGGAAAAGATGAATGGGTGATTGGGATGAATGGAGCAAAAATAATGAAAGGATTGGTAGTGACCTCGAAGATGGGTGTTTGGATATTTAGGTCAGTGGACGGATGGAGAGACAGAAATAGGAAAAGTTGAATAGGGTAGATGATGGAGGAACAGATTAATGAGTAGATACATGGAAATTGAACAAATGAAGTGGGTCTGATGATCTCTTACAGTCTATGCTGCTTTTTCCAATTTCCAGACCCCTTTGTGAAAATCCAGCTGGTGCACGGACTCAAACTTGTGAAAACCAAGAAGACATCCTTCTTAAGAGGCACCATCGATCCCTTCTACAATGAATCCTTCAGCTTCAAAGTGCCCCAGGAAGAACTGGAAAATGCCAGCCTCGTGTTTACAGGTGGGTGGCAGACCCGACCCAGAGGAGCCCTGGCTGAGCCATGTCTTAGAGACCAGTCTTCGCGAAGAGCGTTATGTCCAGTGTTCAACCACTGGAATTGCATCCATTTGCCATCTGTTGAGTTTGGGTGTATTGTAACAAACGTGGACTCTGGAGCCAGGTTTCCTGGCGCTGCTGTGTCATGAGTGGGGCTGTTGGCAAGTTCACAACTCCTTGGAGCCTCAGTTTGCCCCTCTGTAAAGTATGGAGAATGATACTGCGTGTGTTCTGGGTGTGTTGGGAAGAGCAGGCCGTTTAGGACTTTGGAGTGGTACCTGGTGCCTACTCAGTACTCGCTCTGTCAGGTTTGGTGATGATGATGATGATGACCCAAATTGTTTGCAGTTTAATGAAGCAGCATTTGAGAAGGCAGGGCCACCTAGCTCAGGAGGAAGGATGTTGAAAAGCTCTCCAGAGCAGGTAGAACTTACATAGAGGATTCAGGTATCACTGTCTAGTAGAATTTAATCCATTTTCCCAGGAAGTCATTGAACCTGCTATTTATAAGGTATATTAGTTATCTGTTGCTGCCTAACCCATTACCTCAATATTTAAGAATGCTGCAGAACCCTCCCCAGAAACATTTGCACCTAGTTTCAGAGGGCTTTTTGAACCCCTATATCCTCTGTAGTCACCCCATGAGACTGACACCTCAGACTGACACCCTCACGCACCTCTCAGCTGAGCTCCAGCGCTTTGGGTAGACATCACCAGCTAGGGATGCTGGCACCTGCTCCCATAGAGAAGGTCTGGGATCCTCAGCTTAGGAACTCACGCAAGGTCAAAACCCATTGGAAATATCCCTCCTGGAGAAGGAACCCTAACCATCCACTTCGGTTAGCGAGCTGGAACCCTGGCTGTATTTTAGAACCCCCTAGGGACCTTAAATGCCTCCCATGGCCACAAGCCACACCCAAGGCACTCATCCGCCTGGATGCTCCAGGCATCTCCTGCCATTCCCACCCCCTTAGCAGAGGTTTTGCTTTCTGTGGCTTCACTGGTTCCCAGTCACCTGTAGTCTAAAAATAGTAAATGGAAAATTCCAGTAACAGGAACCACATGACTTGTGTTATACATTATATTGTCATAAATGTGTATTAAGAGATATTATTAAACACTTGCTCTGCCTAACTTATCGATTAAGCTTTATCATAGGCAGGTGAGTAGAGAAAAAAAACATATCTAGGACTTAGTACCTTCTGTGGTTTTAGGCATCCTCTGGGGGTCTTGAAATGTATGCCCATAGCAAGGGGGGCATGCCACTGTGCATATACAGGGCGATTTGTTTATGTTAAGGTGCAGTGACTGCCGCTGGACCAGGCAGAATCCACAACCCCATCAGTCTCCCACATGGGTGTCAGGGATCTAATACTTGGGCCATGACCTGCTGTGCCATGATGCCAGCCCCAGTACATGCATACTCTTTTCTTTTAAAAAAAGGATTTATTTACTTTTATTTGAAGGGCAGATTTACAGAGAGAGAGAGAGAGATCTTTGTCCTCTGGTTCACTCCCCAAATGGCCACAACAGCCAGAGCTGAGCCGATCTGAAGCCAGGAGTCAGGAGCTTGTTCCTGATCTCCCCGTGGGTGCAGGGTCCCAAGGCTTTGGGCTGTCCTCTTCTGCTTTCCAAGGCCACAAGCAGAGAGCTGAGTCAGGAGTGGAACAGCCAGGACACGATGATGACAGCGCTAGCAGGTGGAGGATTAGTCTGCGGAGCCAGAGTACAAGTCCCTGTCTATGTATATTCTTAAAGCTGGTCAGAGGGTTCTGGTGCTCAGTCAAGATACAGAACCAGAAATGCACACTGAGCCACTGTGTGCAGTCGGAGCCACGGTCCTCCTGATTGCGGCCTGTGAGGTTCTAACGTGCTTTGTTTGTCAGCAGAAGGAGAGCGCTGTCACCTCCGGGCTGAGGCTGTGTAACCAGCCCATTAGCATGTTTCCAAACACTCCGTATCAACAGTGGGATGGAGCTGCAGCTTCAGCGTTTGCTGAGAAGCTCCAAAAACCCATAATTAGCCGGTGGGCGGGGCCTTCTGCCACCGCTCCCTTCCTGTGTGGGAGGAGGAGTCTCCTGCAGTTTGCAGTCAGGTGATTTCTGCGGCTGAAGTTTACCCAAGATGAAAGGTGGGAGCTTGCCAATCGGCTCCCACGATGGCAAGGCACTGTCCAGAAGCATTCTGGGAAATGCAGGAAGGTTTTACTGAATCAGGGTCAGGCAGAGCTGGCCGCCGAGGTGACTGGGCTGACCCTGGAAGCAGGGAAAAGTCGGAAAGGAAGGCAGGAAGGAAATGCAGCTTGGTGGCGATCAGTGTGTTTTGATGCATCCAATGGCCTCTTCGTGTAAAAAGCAGGGGCTTCTGGCACATTCTATAGCATAAATCAGCCTTGAAGACATCATGCCAAGTGCCAGAAAAGGGTAAGTCGTGTATTGGTGTGGGGACTCCAGGGAGTCAAGACGGGAGAGCCAGGCAGGTGGTATTTGGCACGGTGGTTAGGGTGTCTCGGGAGGTGACGGTGGATGACTTGATTTGCTGGATCTCTGCTACCCATAAGGGGACCTGGACTGAGCTGCTGGTTTCGGGACATTTTAAAAAAAAAGCTAAAAGAATGCAACAGGAGCTCCCCAGGACCTAAGCCTGGCAGGCACAGGAGCCTGGCACTGAATGGGGTTCCTGGTTGTTTACTTGTGGTGTTATCTTGGCACCTTCTTCATTTTTGCCTCAGTTTCCTCATCTGTAACCTGGGCACAATGGTACTTGTTCCAGGAAGTTGTGTCTGAGCCCACATGGTTGGCATTCTGCACAATATGCTTTATGGCTTAGGGCCATGCTGCTTCAGTATCAGCTGTTAGCTGTTCGGAAGACACCAGGTTCCTGCAGTCTGCTGTCTCCGTGAGGTTTCTCTGAAGGAAGGAGGGATCATCTTCCGGTCCCCAGCTCTCCCAGGGCTCACTTCCGTGAAACCTGTCATGTCAGAAGTTTCCAGGCCTCCTTCACCACACCTCCAGGTCCTCTGAGAGGCATCAGGCATTCTTCCTTCCTATGGCCCACTTCGTGAAGGAGCAGTGCCTGGTGGGAGGAGGGGTCAGGTGGCAGGGTGGGAGGGAAGTAGGCTCCAGGTCCCTGCAGGAGTTGCTGACAGGTGTCAGTCGCTGCTGGGTGAATTTGCTCGAGTGCCTGCCTAGTCCCTGACACTGTGTTGGATGCTAAGGACCTATGAGACCTGTGTTCTCATACAGCTGAGTTCTAGTGAGAGCACAGCTGGCAGTCATGTGTGCCACGCCAGGAACTGCTGAGTTAGGGATGGGTTTAGGGTGTCTGGGGAGGTGACTCATGAAAGATGAAGGGTACCATGCAGCTGGGAGGGGTGCAGGAAGAGGAGAGAGATCAGACAGGGCTCTACCCCAGGAGAGAAGCTGAGGCCACCTTTGTATTTCAACCTGGGAGCTAATGGGTGGCATGGTGGACCATACCCCACTGGCATGGGCATTGGCTTTACAGGGGCCTGTTGGTAGTAACCAGAGCCAGGCAGCCACAGAAGCCTGAAGAAGGGGACCCAAGCCAGGGCCGATGTTCTAACCTTTTCAGCCAACCCATGGCATCTCTAGGGGTGTATTTGTCCAATTTTCATTACTATAACAAAATGCCTGAGATAGGCTACTTGGTAAAGAAAGGTGGCTCATTTGGGTTCATGGTTCTGGAGGTCAAGGTTTAGGGGCTTCGTGTGACCATGGCTTTCTCACCCAGGGGATACAGAGCATCCCCAGGGAGATAAGCAGTGTGTGTATGTGTGTATGAGCATGCGTGGCTTCCCCTAATACATCTGTGAAATCCTGATCATCCCCAAGTCCTCACAGCCAGTCTCCGCCCTCTCATTACCACCCTATGTGGATTCAGTTGCAACACACAATTCCTAAGGGGCAGTCATTGCATGTCCAGGCCCAACGACTGTGGCATCTGCAACTCCCACGTGCATAGGAGTCTTCCAGGAATTTGTTAAAATGCAGATTCCACCACAGGAGGCTGGTGAGGGGAGCCTGATGGGGCAGCAGGTGCAAGCAGCACTGAACAGGTGCGTTGAAGTTGAGTGACAGCCGTGTCACATGTGTGAGTTACAAGGAATCAAATTCTCCAGTACTCCCTGCTCCAACCATGTCTGCATGTTGGTATTATCTGAAGGATTTTTTTGTTTTTAATCTTGATGCCAGACCACCCAGCCTGGAGTAACTGAACCAGCCCCAGCATTGACTTTTAGGGTTTGCCAGAGGGACGGTTGTCATTTTTCAAAGCTCCTCAGGTAGCTTCTGGAGCGGGCTGGGCTGGTCAGCCTTTGCCTATGCTGTCTGCTTGGAGGCTGCCCAGGCCCGCCGTGAGAGCGAGTTCCCAGGCACCTGCTCTGTTGTCTGTAATTGCCAGGCTTTCTGCAGCTGTAGCGTCAAATTGGTTCATCAAATGTGCAGGGAAGATGAGATGGCGAGGGGGGAGATGCCGTGGGAGGGCGGGGCCAGGGGATTTGGAGGACAGTCACCTCAGCCCTCTTGCCTAAAAAGACCCTGAGGAGCTTGGGGGCTAGTGGGGAAGGTGAGGATTTCCCACAGGGAAAAGGGGTGAGGAGGCCATTCCAAGAGCAAGTGATGCTGGGATACGAGGAAGAGGAGGGTGAAGTGGGGAAGAGGAGGGCAGAGTGGGGTTAGGGGTGGAAGGTGGACAGGCCTGACCATGTAGGAGCACACCCTTGGGTTTGCATCTGGGCGCCCATCATTCACCAGCTGCGTAACCTCAAGCAAATGCCCACCCCCACCGCAGGCCACCCCACAGGGCTTCCTCTCACGTGAGATGTATCCAGTCATCCCCGTCATGCGCACTGAAGACCCGCCAGCACGCGGAGCTTTCCAGCCCAGAAGTGACCACTTGAAAAACTCATGTCGGCCACCTTGGTCCTCGCAGGGTGTGTGTGAGGGGTTGAATGCTTGAACATTGATGGCTCTGCTCGGCTGTCTCATCAGCGTCTCTCTCCTCATCACCATCACCCCCAGAGCCGCCAGCCAGCGCGGGTGTCGGGGAGCCAGGACCTGACAGCAGGAGAGTTGGGTCAGAGCCAGAGCTGGCAGTGGGCACTCGGCTCCAGTCCCAGAACCAGCCCCAAGCAGAGTGCAGCAGCAGCAGCAGCACAGGCAGACCAGAACCCACGACCCAGAGTGGAGGAGGGTAGCCCTGGCAGCCAGAACGGAGCTTGTCCGCCAGCTACACCTAGTATGCCAACGAGGGCGTGGAGACCCCAAGAGCAGGCTATGCCCCTCCCTGCATCCTGACCCATAGGGTCACCTCTGAGGGGCAGGCTCTGCAAAAGCTTTGGAACATGGGCTGACACTGGCCTAATAACACACAAACCAGAGCTTGCACTCTGAGCCTTACCTGCTCAGTTGCCTGCCAAGACGGAACGCTCAGCAGCTTCAGGAACTCCCCACAGATCCAGAGTGTCACGGTGTTGTGTGGGCGTGCCTCGCTGGGCCATGCCTGATGTGGATCACATTTCCCATATCCTGAGAGTCTGTGGCAACTTTGCATCAGCCGTTCAGGTTATCCTAGACATATTTAGCAATAAAATATTTCTGTTTTTAAAGATTAATTTATTTTTGGGCCTGGCATGATGGCTTAGTGACTAAATCCTTGCCTTGCACACGCCGGGATCCTGTATGGGCACTGGTTCCTGTCCCAGCTGCTCCACTTCCCATCCAGCTCCCTGCTTGTGGCCTGGGAAAGCAGTCGAGGATGGCCCAAAGCCTTGGGACCCTGTGCCCATGTGGGAGACCTGGAAGAAGCTCCTGGCCTTAGAGTGGTTCAACTCTGGCCAGTGTGGGGCATTTGGGGGGTGAACCAGCAGAAAGAAGATCTTTCTATGTCTCTCCTTCTCTCTGTAAATCTGCCTTTCCAATAAAAGTAAATAAATATTTTTTTAAAAAGAGAGAGATTTATTTATTTTTATTGGAAAGGCAGATAAGATTTACAAAGAGAAGGAGAGACAGAGAAAAAGATCTTCCATCCACTTGTTCACACCCCAAATGACCTCAGTGGCTGGGGCTGAGCCGATCCAAAGCCAGGAGCCCAGGACTTCTTCCTGTATCCCACATGAGCTTAGGATCCCAAGTACTTGGACCATCCTGCACTGCTTTCCCAGGCCAAAAATCAGGGAGCTGGATGGGAAGTGGAGCAGGTGGACACAAACCGGTGCCCACATGGGATGCTGCGCTTGAAGGTGGCCTGACATCGGGTTAAATAATTTTATTCAATCATTAAATCATTGCTGCAGACCTGATAAAATATTTTTAGTGAAGGTATGTTCATTGTTCTTATAAACATGCTATGGTACATGTCAGACACAGTGGTGTAGTATAAGTATTTTGTTCTTTTAGTGATTAATTTGAGAGAAAGTGTGAGAGAGAGAGAGAAAGCTCTGTCCACTGGTTCACTCCCCGGTGTTTACAGTGGCGGGGGGTAAGGCGGGGCGGTGATGGGCAGGAGTAAAGCTCGGAACTCAGCATCAATCCAGGGTCCCCTGGATGGCAAGGACCCCACTGTAGGAGCTTTTACTTGCTGCCTTCCAGGATACATATTAGTAGGGAGCTGGAGCCAGGCAGCGTCATACGGGATGCAGGCACCTCCAACCAGTATTTGAACTGCCAGCCCAGATGCCAAGCCAGAACACAGCCTCTCTACCTCTGCCTCTGTGTCTGTCGTTATCTCTATCTCTGAGATAAATTCAGGGACACCCTAGCCCAGTGCCCAAGAGGTGGTCCACAGCCACGGTGCTGACAGTGATGAGGTACTGGGGCTCCAGCTGTGATCTGGGTGTCCCTACACTCCGTCAGGCTCAGAGATGTGTGGGGCCAGGGTTCTGTGACAGCTGGGGACCCAGGTGAGCATCCATCATTTCCTGGGGAAGCAGCTAAATGAGGAGCAGGAGCGTCTGTTCCCTCCCATTGGCAAAAACCAGGATTTTTTTTTTCTTTTAATTTGCAGTGTTTATCACACCCACATTCTAAGTCATCCAGCTTCCCTTCCAGAACCGTCTGCCTTGGCAAACTAAATTAGCAACTGAAAGAGTTGGGCTGCTACAGCACAGAACAAATTTCTTTTTCCTTTTTTTTTTTTTTTGAACAGCAGATATCCACTTTCCCCTGACTCATGCATAGCACCTCAATTTTGACGGGGGCTGGGAATGATCTCCTTTTACCTCTGTGGACCTCAGCCTTGCCAGCTGTAGAATGGGTCAGTGATGGTGTGATGGGGACTGCCTTAGAGCCGTGGTGGTAGTGGCAGGAGATGTGTAGGGTTGTCACACTGGGCATATGTGTGTGGCCTTCAGTGGAGCCCAGAACTGAGCTCAGCATCCTGCCATGTTCAGAGCAACCCCCTCCTGAGATGGGAGGCCTGAGTGGGGGGTGGAGCCGTGGCTCAACAGGCTAATCCTCTGCCTGCTCTCTGTAACGCCAGCATCCCATGTGGGCTCCAGTTCTAGTCCTGGCTGCTTCGCTTCCAATCCAACCCCTTGCTTATATCCTGGGAGAACAGCATAGGACGGCCCAAAGCCTTGAGAGCCTGCACCCATGTAGGAGACACAGAAGAAGTTCCTGGCTCCTGGCTTTGGATTGGATTAGCTCTGGCTGTTGCAGCCTTTTGGGGAGCAAATCAGCAGATGGGAAATCTTTATCCCTGCTTTATCCCTGTCTCTCCTCTGTGCAAAGCTGGCTTTTCAATAAAAATAAGTAAATCTTAAAAAATTTATAAAAGAGGGCCAAGAGTGCCAAGAGGCCCTGCTCTGGGTGGGGGGGGGTGCGGGGGGAGCGGGGAGTGATGTAAAGATTTAACCAGTTCGTTCATGGGACCTACCTAGCCATTGGCCAGACACACAGCAGGTGCTTAAGCAAGCAGTGGCACTGCCCAGGCTCCCTGAGAGCAGGGTCGGGGGTGCCTCTCCCCAACCTGAGTCACCATGGTGGTTGGCATCTCATAAGTAGACTGGACAGAGCAGGTGGCTGTGTGTGTGTGTGCAGCTGTCTGAAGAAGGTAAACTGCCCACAGAAGGTGATTTCTCTGGGAGATGTCTGTCTGCAGACCATGGAAGATGCACTGGGGTTAGGGAGAGCTCCTGGCCTAGCCAGCCTTGGGGCATGCTGCTGCAGAAGGCACCTATAGATTTCACGATCACCTTCCCCTTCAATTATAAACAACCTGAAAAGTTGAAGCAAAAAGTTTAAAACTTTTTGTGTTTCCTTTGACCCATTACTCAGAACACAGAGGTTTTTACGTCTTTGGCTTTTTAGTGAATCAATTTGCGTTAGAGACAAAGAGAGATGTGCAGACACACAGGACAAGATCTGTTGGCTGAATGCCCGCCCAGCAAGTGCTGCGCTGGGGAGAAGCAAGGAGCAGGGCCACAGCGCAGGATTCCCGGCAAGATGGCAAGAACCCGGTTCCTTGGAGCCATCACTACTGCAAGGGACTGGAGCTATCACATCAGCAAGGGGCTGGAGTTGGATCTAGAGCTGGGAATCGAACATTGCTGCTTGGGATGCGGACCTCGTAACAGGCTTCCTGATTGCCATGCCAAGTGCCTGCCCTGACACTGAGCTTTCTGAGCTAGGAGTCATGATGATAAAAATAAACAGTCTCACAGCTCTGTGAGTATAAAGGGTGTCTGCCCCTTCACCAGTGTCTGCTGGGATCCTTGTGTGTGTGGCAGTCAGCATCCGTCCATCCGTTTAAGGTACAACAGATGGGGACACCAGATGACCAGGTTTATTGGAATTGTGTCTAAATCCATGAAGAGAAAATAGGCTGCCAGGGACAGCCACAGAGTCCTCTTCATGGATTTTGTGCCTAACTCTAGGGTGTCTACTTTGATGTTTAGATGCTTTTTTGCATATTCTGGATTATAGGGGTTTGGAGGAAGCTGCTTTCGGATGAGAGCATTGTAGCCCCTATCTGAGGGTGCTGCAAGAACGTCTATGGAAATGTGTAGCATGGAAAATCCAGGCAGGGGTTTCAACAGGTTTTATATCGTAACTTTTAATGTTATTTTTCTCGGAACTTTCTGGAATACCCTCACATGTGATCCAGGATATATTACTAACTACATTCAGAAGTGTTCCTATGATAAGTAGGGATGTGTGGAGAGGTGTTTTACAATGGAACTTTTAGTTGTGTTAGAGAAAGAACTTAAGGATCTGGTTATAAAGCTTAACTTCCTTCCTGTACTGCGAGTTTTCATCACCAGCTAGCTATGTGTCTTGGTTTCTTTACCTATTAAATGAAAGGGTCAGGGACATTCAGTCCCATCTCCAATCCCCTTTCTCAATTCTGCATGGCTACACTGAATTCTCTCTCCTCTCTCCAACAGGGATGACAGGTCTTGATATTCTCCCAAGCAGCTTTGGTAACAGCAGTCATTCGTGTTAGTCAGCTTTGGCTTTTTATCATTTAAGTTTTGGCTTTTTTTTTTTTTTGAAAGAGTGGAAAGATTGCCATGACTTCCCTCCAAGTGATTAGCAGGTGCCAAAAGCTGATGCCTGCCAGTGAGCTCAGATGGCCACAGCAGCAAGATGCTGAATCACTCCCAATCCCCCATCTTGCCACAGCCAGATGATTCACCAGCCAAGTTACTTTGCAAACTGGAAAAGGAGCGTAGGCTATCAGGCTTCCTTTGCATTTTCTTCCCTTCTGGCAGTTTCGATGTGGATTCTCTAATAGCGACTAATTTTGCCTTGTATTCTTTCCAAAGTCATCTGTACTTGTTATGAGAGGGTTCAGACTATCCAGATTATGCAACGAGAGAGAGAGAGAGAGAGGGAGAGAGAGAGAGAGAGAGACTTTTGAACAGTTTGGTTGAGCATTCCTTTCAACCCAGAGATGGCATGCACGGGGACCATTTCTTACCATGTGCTTTTGTTTCCTAACAATAAGTGTTAGAGGTTTCTCTGTCCACAGGAGTAGATCTGTTTTGCGTTTAACAGTGACCTGGACGTCTACAGTGTTATTGCATCAGAATGATGTGGGGGTAGGCATTTGACCTGTTGGTTAAGATGGCATTTGGGACACCCATGTCCACCACTGGAGTGCCCAGCACCCCTTCTGATTCAGGTTTCCAATAAGGAGACTGCAGAGGATGGCTCAGGGCATTGAGTCCCTGCCACCTCTGTGGGAGATGGATTGAGCTCAGTGCGCTTAGCATTGGCCCAACCCAGACCTGGCTGGTTTGCTGGCATTTGGGGAGTGAAACAGTAGATGGGTGCTTACTCATACTGTCTCTTGCTGCCTTTGAACTAAATTTAATTTTTAAAAAAATCATGATTTACCAGATTGAAAGCTGAGGCCTAAATAAGGTAAAATATACTCTCTGTTTCAATGCCTCCAGTCAATAACTTAATTTTTTAAAAGCAATTCTCGTCTTTTCATGTTTTGGTTGAAAGGCAGAGAGAGGCACAGAGAGTTTTTACATCTGCTGATTCAGTTTTTGTAGCAGATGCCTGCAATAACTAGAGCTGGACCAGACTAAAGCCAGGAGCCTGGAATTCCATGCAGCTCTCCCATGTGGGTGGCCCAGACCCGACTACCTGAGTCACCAGCTGCTCTTTGGCAGCCTGCACACCAGCAGGAAGCTGGTCAGAAACAGGTAGGTAGGACTTGAAGCAGGTGGCACTGCAAGGGATGTGAGCATCCCAACCTGCACCAGACACCTGCTTCCAGAAGCTGTTTAATTGGTCCTGTGCAGTCTTAGTGCCAGTGCCTCCTAAGGGGATGACTTGGATACAGTCTGAGTACTAGGAAGGTGTCCTCTGGCAGCACCGGCAGTCGGAGAGTGGGAAATGGGATGAGAGCAGCTAGGCACATCAGGCAAGGACGTGCTGGTGAGTGCACATCTGCCGTGTGGAGGTCCTCAGAGCCATGCTCAGCCTCGTGTTTCACCAGGAGGACTCCCAGGATGCAGGAAGGCGAGCAACAGTCACAATTACAGTTGGTGATTGTACCAGCAGGTAGACTGAAGTGGGACCTAGCCAAGTGAGAGGCTGTGGCCCGCAACCTTTATAGATTGCATACTATTGCATATTATTCTCTGATGGGTTGGTGGTCAGAGCTGAGTCACTGGATAAAGATGGACAGTGAGGATGGAGCCTTCAGAAATAGGATTAGCACCCCCTGGAAGAGAGGCTGCGAGGGCAGCCCCTCCTTCCCATCTGGGAGGGCGTGCAGAGGCTGGGAAGTCCAAGGCATGGGCAAGCCAGGTCCTGGTGGGAACCCACCCCTCGTGAACAGTTTCTTCTCATTGGCTCCTCGGGAGGCCAGGGCACTGATTGGTATTCACCTGCTGAAGGCCCCACCTGCCAATACCATCCATTTGGGGGGTGAGAATTTCAGTTTAGGATTTTGGTATGAGGGTTGTATTCAGACCCCATACTAATCTCAGGAGATCCTGAGGCCCTCCTGGCCTCCAATAGCCTCTGTCTCCCCTACAGCAAAGTGGGTGATTCCTGAGCTAAGTCATTGCTTTTAAGAATAAAAAAATTGAAAATGCCAGAAAAGCACAAATGACTCCATGGGATATGTAGCTAGAGCTGTTTGGTGCCAGCCCAGCCCCTCAACTCACCTTGGAGGCCCCACACAGCTTCTGTGGAGGGTTTCTACCTCAAGCACCTGCAGCTGTCTACCTGGCTGACGCCAAATGGTCCAGACCATTGATGGGATTGATGGTGCGCCCCTTGGGTCACTCAAGCCCAGCCTGACCACACGGCTCATGGCCTGTAGTTACATAAACTGGGACACTCAGAAGACCTTGCACCACCACAGCAACGTTTATTTCAAGAGTATCGGGACAACAAAAATGGGTCTGTGTTCCAATCAAACTTTGTTTACCAAAAGCAGACAATAAGCCAGGTTTGGCTGGATGCTCTGGTTTGCTATGCCCTGCTATCAAAAAGTGTCTTCATATTGTGACTTTGTGTAGTTATATGAGATAAGTTCCTAGAGGCTGATTTGCTAGGCCACATACTGACTCCTTTTTGTTTTGAAAAGCTACTATGAACCATTCCAAAAGTAGAACCAACTTGCTCTTCCACTGAAAGTACATGAGAGTGCTTGAGATGTATTTTTAAAAATGTTTTTGCTTTTTGATTGACAAGCTGCAATTGTACACAATTATGGAGTACAAAGGGATGTTTCTATCATCCCCTTTCTCAAGGAACCTATGCCAATTTGGGAATGATGTTTCTGCATTGTCATTTTTTAAAAAAAATTTTAAACTTAACTTTCATTTTATTTAAAAGGCAGAGAGAGATCTTCCATCTGCTGGTTCTCTCCTCAGATGATCAGGACTACGCCAGTCAGGGCCAGGAGCTTGGAACTCAGTCCATGTCTCCCACGTGGGTAGCAAGGACCCAAACACTTGAGCCATTATCTACTGTCTTGCAGGGTGCACACTAGCAGGAAGCCGGATCAGAAGCAGAATAGCCAGGACTCAAACTAAGCACCTCAACACCCCAAACAATAAGATATTCAGCACACCGTCTTCACTGCTGTTCTTGAACTTTGTAGAGACAAAGGAAGTTAGAGTCGTTTTCTCCTAAGAAAGAAGCCCTAATAAGACCTGAAATGGTTGTGTAATAGAATCTTGTTTTAGATGGAAAGTCTATAGAGAATGGGAGTAGTAACTTATTGTTTGGAGAAAGCAGACCTCCCATTTTCCACTCTATACAGAAAAAGCATTCTGAGTGTTACCTATTAAAACACACATGACACACGGGCACACACACACTTTTTCTCCAAATGCATCAGAGATCATAAGCAATTTACTAAAGATCCCATTCCTAATATAACCTTTTTCTTGTAAGATGTTTTCATGTCAGCGAGGCCCACTGTACCAAAAGTACAAAAAATATACATGGTCCAATTTTTCTCTGTCACACTGGCAAGCACCAGACACTCTGGGTAGAACTGATGGAGTATTTTACTTACCTTGCTTTGCACTTGATCTTCTCGTTTTCTAGGCAGGGCCGGGTAGGATTTTGTTTTGTGACCACCTCCCTCCCGTTTTTAGCATTTGGGATTCTTGATGTGAGCCCCACAGGGAAGAACAGAGTTTTGTTAGTATTCCAGTTCTGCTTTAGACTGCATATTTTAGCTGGTTTATTTGATCATCAGCATCCCTCCCGGGGTCCAGCCTGCCTTTGCTCCACTCATGCTGAGTGAATCTGTGATATTTCCCCTTCTGTAGCCCTTCATTATAACACAGACACCGTCTGCTTCCACATTAGTGAGATGGCACGCTTGGACTACCCACACACAGATCAAAAATTAAGCAGAACTTGGCCAGGAAGATAAATCAAGCTAACCATCTCATTAGGCTTGAAAGACACAAGTTAAGCTTGCGTCGGAATTGACACAGAAGCCTTTCAAGGAGGCGTGCAGCACCTCAAGGGGGTGGGAGAAGGTGCCATAGTCGTTTCTTCCAGCAAACTCGCCCCCGCTGTGTCCCACAGAGGAAACAGAAGGTCTCTTTTATAAATGCTCAACAATCAGGAACACAGGCTCAAAATGCAGCATAGGGGTGGGCATTGGGTCTAGCAGTGAAGACACCAGTTAGGATGCCCTTATCCCACGTCGAGTGTAGGAGTCTGACTCCCCGCCTTTGCTCCCAATGCCAGCTTCCTCCTAAGGCAGTAAGTGACGGCCAGTAAGCTGGGTCGCTGCCACTTACATAGGAGACACAGAGTAGGTTTCCAGTTCTCTTGCGTCAGGTCTGCAAGCATTCTGGGGATAAATTAGTGCATGGGTTCATTTTCCATCCTCAATCTCTCTCAATAACAGTTTTTTTTTTAAGAAGTGCCATGTTTATCTAAGCACTTACTACATGCTAGGCACAGCTTGTTAAGCTTTAGCCACATGATTTTTCACTGAAACCTTACATGAACTTGTGAAATATACCAAGGTTCCTGTTAGCTCCTAGAGAAGCTGTGGCTCAGAAAAATGATCTCATTCACTGTGAAGTCATTGAACACCCAAATGACAGAGCCAGGATTTATCCAAGGGTGGCTGGCCCCATGCTTAGGCTTCTGGTATCATCCGGATGAACTGGCCTTCCAGGAGCCGTTCATTTGGCCATTAGATGGATCCACTTTTGAGTTAGCACAGGTGGGGACAAAGAGCAGCTAGGGATACTGCTTAATAACCTCCTAGGCACAGATTGGCCTCTGACTGCAAAGGATTATCCCATCCTAACATCAGCAGTGGCATAATTGAGATCTCCATTTTACTGCTTCACTAAATTAGATGGACTGCTCACTTACTAAAGTCATCGATCATTGCAACTTTGTAGGCAGCGTGGTGAAGCAATGGGACCTAAGTTTCAAGTTTCTGTTGCAACTTGCTGCAGTTCTCTAACAGAAGGAACAGCCAATGCCAAGAGGAAGCGGTGGGACTGTGGCTGCCAGGGGCAGGGGCAGCCAGAATCCTGGCATGGCTACTGGGGAGAAGCTCGTGGGAGATGAGCTGAGGTCATTGGGGACATTGTCAGCAAAGGAAGAGACAGTAGCTTCTACACAGTGGGCTCTCGTGCTGCTGAGGAGTATCTAGACTTAACCACTGCTTTCCTGTCCCTGCCCCTCTCTCGGCTCCCTCCCCGCCTCACCCTCACCTCTCCACAGTGTTCGGTCACAACATGAAGAGCAGCAACGACTTCATCGGAAGGATCGTCATTGGCCAGTACTCCTCAGGCCCCTCCGAGTCCAACCACTGGCGGCGGATGCTCAACACCCACCGCACGGCCGTGGAGCAGTGGCACAGTCTGCGGTCCCGGGCCGAGTGTGACCGCGTGTCTCCAGCCTCCTTGGAGGTGACCTGATGTGACCCGCAGGGCTTTCACGTGTGAGGAAAAAGGGGGAAAAAAAAAAAAAGAAAGAAGAAGAAAAAAATTCACATCCTCTTACATCTACACCTGCCAACTCTCACACTCACGCTGGAACTCTTCTCAGAAGTGAGAGGATGCCAACTGTAGTTCATAAAATGACCACCTTCAGTGAGCAAGGCCTGAGAACTTTCCAGAAGCCCCATCCCTCTATCGTGAGCTGATGGAGGCTCTGCCATGGGACTTATTGGCAGTGCCTCTCGTGTTGCTCCCTGCCCCCCCCCCGACACCTTTTACACTTTGAACCCTCGGGCTGGCGAAGAGGTCTCCCAAAGGGTGCCAAGCTCCATCGAGACTCAATGTGTGGAGTTTGGCCAGTGTGTAGGAGTCTTTCTTCCCCACTCCCAAAACACACACCCCCTGGGAAGCTTCTGTAACTTGAGGCTCCTCAGACTCACTCCCTCTTTCCAAAGGTGTAAGTATCTTTGTCTTCTCCTTAGTAGATGTGATGAATAGATTAGCCTGTCTGGAGAAACCAGTGGCAACAAAAACTATTCCAGTGTAAGCAACCTCCCTCCACTTGGTTTAACTGTCCTGTGTTAGCTTATTCCAGGGACTCGTGTGTGTGTGTGTGTGTGTGTGTGTGTGTGTGTGTGTGTGTGTGCTCATGTGTTTACCCTCACAGGGGAACACACTTGTGTGTTGCCTGTGTGTCTTGGAGAGCCAGGGGATGGGCCAGGACCTGCACCCTGAACCCTGCCTCCACTTCTGTCTGCCTCTCCCACCTGGTAAACCTTCCCCCAGTGTCCTCCTGTCAAAGACCGCCCCCTTGG
Source organism: Ochotona curzoniae (assembly GCF_017591425.1). Classification (NCBI taxonomy): domain Eukaryota; kingdom Metazoa; phylum Chordata; class Mammalia; order Lagomorpha; family Ochotonidae; genus Ochotona; species Ochotona curzoniae. Next base: position 15,596,374 of record NW_024465421.1, on the reverse strand, counting down.
GAAGTGGTCATGTGTGTATACATCACGAAAGTTGGGTGTGCTAGAGCAAAAGTAACTCTTTTTGATCAAGTCATGGTGAGTGTGACCCATAGAGGACCTGGATTTCAATGGCAGAACGTGCCGTCCACGGGCACCTCCTTCCTGAATTGTACTTTCAGGGTGTGTGTACCGCTGTCATGTCTCATATGCTAAGGAATTAGTGTAGTTACTCTCCCCCCCGCCCCACCTGCTGCTGCTGTATCTTTCCCCACAGTGTATTGTCTGGCATAAGGGAGGGGGGCTATTTAAGGAAATTAAAGGTTATTTATTTGTGCCATGCATTCAAGACTATCTTTTTCTTCAGGACCCTGGGAGGCAGAGAATGAGAGGCTATGCCAGCTACCCCTACTAGGAATTAGCCAACCCAACTGCTCAAAGCAGTGATGTTTGTTATGTTTGTGTGTCTTGTTGATCAAGAATTTAGACCAGGTCCAGTGGGAAGGCTCATCTCTGTTCCAACTGGGACCTCAAATGGACAAATGGAAAGTAGGGGGTGGAATCCTATGGAAGGTTCTTCCCCCATGCATGGTGGTGGGTGCTGGCTGACAGCTGGGAGCTGGAGCTCTCTCCGGGTAGCTAGCATGGGCCTCCTCACAGCATGGCGACAGGGTTCCACGGACATCATCCAGGAGCAAGAGGGAGACAGGTGCCATATCCTGTGTATGCTCTGGCCTCAGAAATTCTGTAGCATCTCTTGTGGTATAAACCTTGGACAGAGTATCCACAAACTCCTGCTCAGAGAAAGGGAAGGGAACACAGGAAATGTAAGGGAAGGAGAGCTGTTATAGGAAACGCTTGTGAGATGGGTGCTGTGTAGCACAGCCACCTCTTGGAAACAGAGCCTGCTGCAGCGTGTATAGTCAGGCACTAGCCTTGCTGGACATATGTACTAATCTTAAGGCTGCTAGGAGGACTCCTCCAAAGAGATGAGGGCTCTTCACTTACAAGTGAGAAGATGAATACAAACTAGTTTCAACAGCAAAAAAAAAAAAAAAAAAAAAAAAATTGTGGCTTCAGGCAGGGTTGGATCCAATGGTTTGCGTGAGGCCCCTGGGTCGCTCTTTGTCACTCTCCCATCTGGATAGGAATTGCTCTATTCAGAGAGCATCAGTGGATCAGTAACCCATCAGCTCAACTCTTGAGGACCGGCTTCAATCACCACTTCCTGGTGATTTCCAAGATTGAACGAACAGCTCCTTTCTATCTTGCCCGTCACAAGAAGCTTGTGTTTTTATTTAGCTCTTCTAGTAGCAGCTTCTACCTATTGGGGACTTGCTGCATGCTGTGCTAAGCCAAATGCATGCACCTGATACCGATATTGCAGTCTGTCCTCACCACAGCCATGTCGCAGAGGAAAGTCAAACTCCCAGGCCTCAAGGGGGCATGTTTCTGGCACACTGAGCCTGGCCAGAGGAGGCTTGAGTATTTGCTGTGTCTCTCTGACTCAAGCAGTAAACTTCAGCCAATGATCCCAGTCTGATTCTTCGCTGTGAAGTTGTCCAATTGTTCAGGGTAAGACTCATTACTTATTTAGCTTCTTATTGGCCATGTTGTGCTCAGGACTTAAAAGCTCCATGCTGTGGTAGTTTTGTTACTGCTGGTCACCTTAGGTACTGCACAGAAGAACCTCAGGGTCCCTCTAGAACCTCCCGTGAGGGAGTGGAGGTGACCTGAGGGTCAAAAGGGCAAGAAGCAGGATTGGATGAGGCTGGGTTCTCAGGAGAGAAGAAGTTCTCTAGAGAAGAACTGCCTTACTGTGGCTGAAGAGAAGAGGATAAAAGCGCAAGTGAACAAACAGCATGAGGGAAGACAGGTGGATGAGAAAGTCATGACTCGAGATGGGGTAGTGGGATGGTCAATGCCATAATTCAAATCTTAGCCACACCACTCCAGAAGGTGTGCCCTGCATGCCCTGCACCAGCCAGCCAACTCCTCTGCACCCCAGAGTCCCTCAAAAGCAGACCCTGAGGCAAGGCCTTGGGCACAGATGGTTGGTTTGGGAGATGAGCCCAGAAACACAAATGGATGAAAAATTCAGGGAGAGAGGAAAAAGGGAGATGGTGCTAATTAGCACAGCGGGCAAGATGGGATGATGCTGGGAATCCGTTTAGAACACACTTGAGAATTACCACTGTTCAGGGTGGGAGAGGGAAGTCGGGGGAAGGATAGGGAGAGGGGTGTGTAAGTGCTAACCAGAGTTGCCGCTGGAGGTACTAAATCAACACCTCAGGACTGCTATGTGGACAGAGCAGAGAAATGTCGGGTGAGAGAAAGAGATGCAGGTGTTTGATAAGGTGAACTGTGCGTGCTCAGCCCGGGGCTTGCTGAGCTGCAGGGAGCGCAGCAGGACAAGGAGTAGGAAGTGGGGCCGCCCCACCATCTTCCATTCTCACTGATAATAGCAAGAGACAGAGAAGAGAAGCTTCTCTGATAGCAAGAGAAGCTGGTCCCAGCTTCCTGATAATGTAGACTTCGGGAGGCAGAGGTGATGGCTCGAGCACTGAGATTCCTGCCTCCCAAGTAGAGCTGGATAGAGCCCTTGCTCCTGACCGTGGTCCTGACTCAGCCCAGACCACTGTGGATAAGTGGGGAATGAGCCAGAAGATGGGAGTATACACACACACACACCGACTCTGTCTCTCAAATAAGATGCTTAAAAGATTTAAAATAAGGCCCAGCACGATAGCCTGGTGGCTAATCCTCACATCACATGTTCCGGGATCCCATATGGGCACCAGTTCATGTCCCAGCTGTTCCACTTCCTATCCAGCTCCCTGATTGTGGCCTAGGAAGGCAGTGAAGGATAGCCCTGTGCCCATGTGGGAGACCTGGAGGAGGCTCCTGGCTCCTGGCTTTGGATTGGCTCAGCTCCAGTTGTTACAGCTACTTGGGGAGTGAACCAGAGGGTGGAAGATCTTTATATATATACATATATATATCTTTATATATATATATATATCTTTATATATATATATATATCTGCCTTTCCAATAAAATAAATAAATCTTTTAAAAAATGTTTAAAATGCAAAGGGCCATCAATCCTTCCTATACCTTGACTCCTGACTCCCGGCTTCCAGAACTGAGACAGTTAACTCCTGATGTGATCAACCACAGAGTGAAGGTATTTGACAAGTGGCTATACCTGCACTGAGCACAGCTGGACTTGGCTTCTTGTCACTTTTCCCCCACTATTCACCTGCTGTTGGAGTTGTCTAAGGCATTGCACATTGTCTGGAGATGACTGAAAGTATGCAGGAGGGTGTGCGTAAGTTCTGTGCACATACCACACCCTAAGTAAAGGACTGTGGGTTCCACAAGGGGCCTGGCACCCACCCCCAACAGGTGTAACTCCAAGCCAGTATGGCTAACAGCACTGCGAACTGTCCCATCCACCAGCATTCCTGCAGGCCAGATGTGACGCTGAACTGGAGGATGCCTGCTGTCTTCATCAAACTCCTGGCACAGCCCGGGGGGTGCTGCTGTCACCAGGCACACAGCAGGGACACGTCAGCATCATCTGCATCTCCACCACCAGAGTTTGTTGGGAGGATGAAGGGAGGTCTGCGTTTCCATGGAAACCAGGACTCAAGGTGCCCTGTCGTGAACTACCCACTTGTTTTAATTGGCACCTCCTCCTCCTCAAGTAGGAGAAGAGACATACAGGCCACCAGGTACACTCCTCTGTTGGGTGTGTAAAAACGCAAACGTTAAAGGTAGGCCGGGAGCACAGCAGCTAGAGTTTCTAACAGAAAACAGCTTCAGTTCTGTTTTCCTGAGGCCACCCTGAGTCCTCCTGTGGTGTAGATGAAAAGACATTGTCCCCAAAGTGCCCCAGGACTCCAGCCCGTTCCCTAGAACTCGACTGATGCTCCAGACCACTACCCGGCCCTACCCAGCTGTTTTGGGTACTGATGGTTCTGCTCCAGAAGGCTCTAAGAAACATTCCTGGCTGAGTGGCCCGTCTTCCACCCCTAAGGAGATGGCTGCCCCTCCATTTTCAAGTTTATTTGAAAGCCACAGAAGCAGAGTCCCATTCTCACTGGCTCACTCACTAAATGCCAGTAACAGCTGAGGCTGGGTCAAGCTGATCAATCCAGGTGTCCCGGGCAGGCGGCAGAGGATCCCTCCACACACACATACTGTTTGAGCCATCACTGGCTGCGTCCTCATGTCTGCCTTGGAAGGAAGCCTGGCATCAAACCAACATACTCCATGAAGGACCTGAGAATCTTGGCCACAATCATAGCCGTTAGGTTAAATGCCTGCCCCTAGATGCCTTTTTCTTCTATGTTCAAAAATACTTAAAAACAACTCTGGGATGATTAGTAGGTAAAAACTTAAAAAATTACACTTGGAGAAAAAGACAGGAAGACAATGTCGTTCTGGGGTATCTGTGAAACAGAGGTGGGAACGTGGGAAAAATGCTCGGCACACGCCTGGCACTGCGGGAATTGAATCTGGCATCTGGGCCCCTTGTCAGCTAAAACATCTAGGGAAGAGTGACAGGGACGGAGTGTGGCAGCTTGGATCTGGGAGCAGATAAGGAAAATCCTGGGCCTAATAATAATAGTACACTTGGTTTTCTAAGATGTTGACATTGTAAGACACTAAATGAAGGGCATCCAGGGATTCGCCATGCTATCTTTGCAGCTTTTCTATAAATCTATTCTAGACATTTTTTTAAGCAAAGGAAAAGACAAAAGAAGCGTATCATCTGTGAACTGGAGACAGGAAATTTTCCCCAGATAATGTCCACAAATGCCTGATGAAATGGTCCAGACCTCCTTTTAAAGGAGAGCTGAGTAGCAGAGAAAAAATGGGCGACGGGGGCGGGGGTGGTGGTGGTGGTGATGTTGAAATAGAGCAGGGGACGTCCCCTGCTGAGCCCTGGGCTGGGGAGGTAGCCACAGCTCGGGCTTTCACACCTACGCAGAGGCAGAAGGCAGCAAAACTCTCCTAACAGGGAGATTGTCCAAAGCTGAAGACGTTTATCTGGGACTGGCATAGCCCTGGGAAGACACACGCCTAAATTAAATCATGTGTGCATTAGACATGAAGGCAAGGGGAAGTTTTTATAGGCAAAATGAATCCTTGGCTATAATTGTTCGTAGCAGGATGATGATTAAGCAGATATGCTTGGGCAGGATTTTCTGTGCACGATTGCCCTGCCCTCTGTGTGAGACTATGGTTCTGGAAGATTCTTCATGATAGTTCCCGTTAACATGCCTGTGAATGTAAGACACCTCACTCCCCCACCGCCTTTGTATTCCCTGGATCTGTTTAAGCTTTTTGGGGCTGAACACGAGGGATTCTGTTTTGGTTCTGACAGCTTTCAGCAAGGTGAAATCTGAAAACGCAAGCAGGACTCTGTTTTGAAGTAGAGACTTGACAGGAGTTCCACCTTCATGAGAGGGAGATTGCAGGCAAAGGGCCTGTTGTCAGAGATGATGGGCCAAGTGCAGGAGCGAGATACTGAACTCCCTTTCTACAGCATCCTTTGGTGAAATCTGTGGAAACTCAACCTTACTGGGATTTTAAGCCATGAGCTTCTAATAGTAGTACAGTTTAATTCATTAAACCAGAAAAGGGCCCAAACTCAGATGTGTGGGCTACAGTTTAAGTTTTGTTAAGGAAAAGGTAAATGAGCAGGTGTTTGGCATAGTGGCTAAGACGCCAATTGGGACACTCACATCCATAGTTGAGTGTGTAAGTTCTTGTGCTTCCAACTTCTGTTAATGCACACCTTAGGAGGTAACAGGTGATGGCTCAAGTCGTTTTTTCCGCATCACCTACATGGCAGACCTGGGTTGAGCTCCCAGCATCATTCAACTAGTACATGAGTGCGCTTATGAGCTCGCTCACTCTCTTCCTTTGATTTCCTCTCTTTCTCTGCCTCTCAACTCAAATCAGCAGATAAGTAAAAATTTCACAAAACAAAATTAAATTGCATTATAGGAGGTTTGTTTTTTAAAAAGAAAATACAAATAAGCTACAAATGTGGGTATATGCTTGAATGTTTTTTGCTGGTGGGATGTGGGATCATTTTATATTTTGGGATTCCGTCCTCCATCCAGGTAGGGTAACTAACTCAACCTGGACACTTGGGGTCATATTGCTCTTTGCTATAGATGTCTAACACCTTCCCTGGCCTCTACCCACTGGGTGCCAGTAGCACCCACCTGTGGCTGTGACAACTGCAATGTCTCAGTGTCTCCTGGGGTTGAAATTACCACCTACTGCCCAAGGACAAACAGCCATTCCATTCTTCAGAAAGTTGAAGGATGCCTGGACTGTGGGACTTATAGATTTACCACTGGGATAGTCCTGGATAAGGGAGGGGTGGGCCATTCCACTTCTGTGCCTAATATAAATATTTAGGAAACCAAGTCATGTTGGGGTGGATGGGATTGGGAAAGTGAGTTAACCCCAGCACATGCTGTCTGTCTTGTAAACTCCTCCTCATCCGCTCCTGGGTAAACTTGGAGAAGTTCTTACCCATCAATGTCATCAGTTACAAAGAGGAAAGAAGGTGAGAATGACTTGTTATTTTCCATCCTTGCCAAGGGGGAGGTGATTACTCTCAACATGGACCCAAGGGAGGGATTCAGTTGTGTCTTGGTGTAGTGACAGTGGCAGAAAGTCCCCACCAAGAAGTCCCCACTCAAAGAAGTCCTGCAGGCTCCTCAGTCAACACCATTTCAAGGCAAAGTCCTTCTAGATCATGCTCTCCACTCAGCAGAGGAGACTGAGACCCAGAGAAGGACATGGACAGGCCAAGGTTACTCTGTCTTGCTCACCCTCTCCCCGTCCCACCCTGCCTGCCCATTCTATTCCCTAAGCAGAGCTGTTCTACAGAACAGGCTAAAGAGAGCAAACTCTACATCAGCTAGCTCCAATTTGGATCTTGACATGTGTTAGAAGACATTTGGCTAGGATTGACTCAAAGGGTTGAACTATACCAAGATGAACTGACACAGCTGTTGTGTCCAGTGGCTCTAACCAGCTCTGAAAAGTGCGGCTTTGAAACTGCCTACCTTGCATAGCTCTCTTGATGGGAGCAATTGTGTCTTTTTTTGCCCTCTAGCCATACACACACACGCGTGCACGCACATACACACACACACACACATGCATACTTTTCTGGCTTTGCATATCAGTATATTCACTAGGTCCCTGAAGCCCATCAGACAGGGTCCTGAAACCTGGGCAAATCACTGGTAATCTTATTACTGGGGTACAATCCCATAAATGCCAAGCATCCAATGACTGTAATTGACCCATTGAATTGGCCTAGAAACCCTATGGAGGCAGTGTTGTAGAGGCCGCTGGCCATTCTCACAGCTGTTGATGTGCTGGAATGACATGTCACATGGACTTGGAGAATAAAGACTTCGGAGCTGGGAGGCCTTGGTCCTAATGTGTCTCACCATTGATTTGCAGGATGATTTGGGTGAACCCTTCACATTCAAATCTGTTTCCCTACATGACCTTGGCACATCATGATGCTCAGCAAGTATGGTCGGTCCACCATTTCATGGTTCCCAGAGCACAGCCAACCAACCTCTGCATTGGCCTTGAAGGTCAAGGTTCCGCACCACTGGGGACCACCCGGGAGCCCCAATGATTGGCTAATTTGGTACTCAAGCTGGGAGGGAGCGTGCCAGTATCTCCAGGCAGACCGAGCACAGATCTGGGGGTGGAACCCACACTTGGCAACCCCATGTTAAACGCATTCACCCCTGCCTGCCCTCCCGAATGGGCCCGCCAGCTGAGGCAAGGACGGTTCTCCATGTGCTAACCTCTCCCGGTACATCAGCTGTGTCGTGGCTTCCCAAAAAAGCATCTCTTAGGCAGCTTTCTGAGGGGCTGAGACTTGACAGAATTTCATTGTCTGAAACACAGATTTTTTTTTTTTTTTTACTGTGTTCCTTTTCAGAATTCACCACAGATCCTGATCAGCCGTAGTTCAACAGGGCCAAAGATATAAATAGTAGTGACTAGCTAGCCGACGCGCACGTGGGCGCACGTGGAGAGCTTGCACTCTCCACAGAGAGCTCAGAAATGCAAATCGAAATGAGATCCCCTTCCTCGCTTTAGAAAATCTGCCAAAATTGCCATGCAAGTGACAAGACTCTGAGCCAGCCGAGGGCAGAAGGAGATGAGCGTGCTCAGATGTGACCGTGGGAGTCTAAATGGCTTTCGGGAGACAATTTAGCAAATTGTATCAAAGCCTTTAAAAAAAAATCTGTCTTCAGAAAATCATCAGAAATGCCAAAAAAGCTTTGTGCACAGAGCCACTCATCTCAGAATTAGTGTAATGCTTTTTTTTTAAAAGTAATCTAATTATCCAGAAATAAGGAGATGACTAAATAAACTCTGGGAGAGCCACTCAGGAGCCTATTCAAGGGATAATTAAAAAAAAAAAGTTTACAAGAATACATAATAACAAGGGGGGGAGGCATACACTCATTTGGGAGATCAGAACAGTATGGGGAGCTCAATATAAAAACACAGATTTTTAAAGCCATCACACACATGTGACAACATGAGGAAAGGGTGCCACAAATGCAGACAGTTTCCAGAGGGTCCCAGATGAGCATATATGACTTTTGCTGTTTTGTGAAATGCAGGCACGTGAGTATGTGTTTGAATCTCAAGCACAGAATTACATTTATCACAATAGGATGTATTTTATTTTCATGCTTTAAAGTACTAGGGGATTTCAAAATGTCTGTGGGAAATGGAATAAAATAAAAATTACATAATTTTTATCTGGAAAGGCAGAATTACAGACAGAAAGAATAACACTCAAAGACACAGAGAGAGCTTCCATCTGCTAGTTTACTCCCTAAATGACTACAATAGTCAGAGCTGAGCCAATCCAAAACTGGGAGCCTGGAGCTTCTTCTGGGTCTCCCACATGGGTGCAGGGGTCCAAGGCCTTGAGCCGTCCTCCGCTGCTTTCCCAGGCCATAGAAGAGAGCTGGATGGGAAGTGGAGTAGCCAAGACTTGAAGTGGTACCAATATGGGATGCCGGAGCTGTAGATGGAGGATTAGCCTACTATGCCATGGAGCTGTCTCCTAAAAACTAAATGTATACGGGGGCAAAATATTTTGGAAATCCAAGCACAGCTTTTTCATAATATATCTTTTCATGGACTTTCTGAAGATCCCTGGAAAACACGTGGGTTCCCAATTCTTTTACAGCCAAACACAAGTTTTTTTTAAATTCATTTTCAAACCACTTTTCGACATACCTGTATATGTGAGAGAGATTTACGATTCTTCTACTTTCAGCTCCTCTAAGATTTTCCATCCTTCGCCCAAGTTGCAGCTGAATTGAATTGAGTTCATTTGATCTCTGTCTCTCATTGCGTACAGCAGCACCTTGGGCCTTTTTGTTTCCCAGTTGTTTTGATCAGATATGGGGGAAATGCAGCCAAATATTCAGACTTGTCCAAACAGGTGCCATTGAACAAAAGCAATGATAAAATCACTGGGCTGCTGCTCTACCAGATGACTGTTCAAAATGCATGAGCAGTTGAGATAGAAGCACCAAAATTGTGTGTGACAGCAAGGCATTTGGGGCCATCACTGCCTACCCAGATGGATATGTCCAAGGCCAAAACCTATTGGAGTAAAGAATATTTTGTCCCCAGAAATCCCATCGTTCTCATTTCAGATAGAACATGGGCTTCCATGCGCCAACATTGCACAGAGCCTGGAGACAGCATGGGAGAGGATGAGGCCAAAAGAAAGGAAATAAGTCAGCCTGGAGGATCTTTCCCAACCCAGGAACTCTAGACTGCAGATGAGCAAGGATTAACTAAAGAACATTCATGAAAGTTCTCCTGGGAACGTTGGCCCTGGATCAGGATCTTGAAAGACTGGGAAGGAAGAGAATGAGGACAGTCAATGTTCCAGATGAAGAAAACCACTGGAGGTATTACAGATACCGACAGGAGCCATTGGAGTCAGGCAGTTCTGGGTTCGAGTCCGGCTCGGCTGCTTTGTAGATGCCTGATCTTGACCAAGTGAGACAGCATCCTCAGCTGGGACATGGAAATAATCATACTGACCTTTCAAAAGTGGTGGGAGGCGATGGGTCTAAAGTTCTTGAACTTCCATAATGTCAACTGGTACCATTTCCACTCATCGTAAGTCTAGGTCCCTCGGGGAGATCTGTTTTTCTTAGAATTCCAATGCCAGGCCATCTCTCTGAGGGCACACAAGCTTGCTTCACCCCCTTCCTTTTCCTTCTCATCCCCGGTAGTATCTGTTAAACAATTCTGCACTCAACTTTCTGAAGCATTACGTTGCAAGGGATTTAAGTGCTGCCAACCTGGACTAGATCAACAATGTCATCCAGAAACACACAAATGAAGTGAGAAAATATATGTGCTTTGATTGGCTACCAGTGCCTGGAGCAAAAGGAAATATTTGAAAGTTTTGGACAAGGTGTCATCTTTTGGAGAGCACTCATTTGGAAGACACTATTGGCAGCCAATACTACCTCTGCCTCGAAATGAGTTATTGCTCGCATGCTAAGTCTTCTAGGGCTTATTATTCTTGTTTGATAATAGCTTCTGTGACCGTATTAAAGCTCATCTTTCAGTGGTATGTAGAAGCCCATAACAGGAGTCACTTGTCCAGTGGGATCTGTCCTTTTGTGATTGAAGGATTTGATGAAGTGAACCTGCCCTTGTCCTGTGCTTTTCATATCCCATCCCTGTTCTTCCAAGCTCTGCAAATGACCTCTCCAGGGTCAGTGCAATCAGAGCACTGAGGGGAGACATTACCCTGGTCTCCCTCAGGGTTGTCAACACAGCAGCTGTAGGTTTGGTGGCAACAGGCAGCACCAACCCAGAGAGGAAGGACAGAGATGGACTCACCAACGGCCCTCACTGGTGTGCTGGTTCGAGGCCTAGCTGCTCTGCCTTGGATAAATAGCTCCCTGCTAACACACTTATGAGATTGACTGAAGATGGTTTAAATCCTTGGGCCCCTTCCAGCCACGTGGGAGGCTGCAGTGGAATCCCTGGCTTCTGGCCTTCATCTGGCTCCACCCCAGCTGTTTTTGTGATTTGGGACGTGAACTGATGGATCAGATATCTCTGTCGCTACCTTTTTTTCTGACACTCTGCCTTTCCAATAAATGAAATAAATCTTTAAAAATAAAATTAAAACTAGGGCCAGGCACGATAGCCTAATGGCTAAAGTTCCTCAATTTGAATGTGCCAGGATCCCATATGGGTGCCAGTTCTAATCCCAGTGGCCCTGCTTCCCATCCAGCTCCCAGCCTTCCCTGACCTGGGAAGGCAGTGGAGGATGGCACAAAGCCTTGGGACCCTGCACCCATGTGGGAGACCCGGAAGTGCTTGGACCACTGTCATCCGCATGGGGGACCAGATGGAGTTTCGTGCTCCTGACTTCAGCCTGGTCCAACTCTGGCCATTACAGCGATCTGGGGAGTGGGCAGATGGAAGACACCTCTCCCCACACCACCCCACCCCGCCTTATCCTTCCTTCTCCTACTGTTCATCACTCTCCCTTTCAAATAAATCTTTTACAAAATCAATCAGCCTTGGAAGAGAGGAAGGCTAGACAGCAACCTTGTCAAACATCATCAAGAAAGGGCTACCGGTGTAGACATGAGACCTGCTGCAGCCACCACTTGCTCCAGCAGGTGACGGGGTCGCTGTTATTGTGGTTCTCTGCTTCCTCCTCCCACCACCCCCACAGCACTGAGACCATGGAATGGTAACATCTTTGTGTGCAAGACCCCATCTCTGAGCATGCGTGGCTCCAGCCTTGCCCTCCAAGTCAGCCACATGACCATGCCCCAAACCAAGAGATAGGCACAAACACTCCTCCCACCCTGAGGCCGTAGCATGGGTGTGATGTGGGCAGCGGTGAAGAATCAAGGCCAATCAGTTATTCAAGGTATCACAGTTATGGTTAAAAAGAAAAAAGGCAAAGATATGGGGCTTCTGAGACAGCTGTTGTGCCACGTGAAGTCAAGGGCAGAGCTCGGATGGAGACATCAACTCCCAGGAGAGCTCCAGGCACACTTGCTCCTCTCCCAGGGGGGTCTTCAGTGGGGGAGGATCCCCCTGGGTGACACATCGTCTGTGAGACGCACCTACATCATCTACTGGGCAACTGCCCCCCATCAGAAGCCACCGCTGAGTCACAGACGAAACTCAGCCAGGCCCCTCTGCGCCACCCACAGCGGGGGATGCTAAGTGAGAAGTCAGGGATCTTCTCTTTCCGCTTGCTGGCTGACAGCCAGAGGGACTGGGCCTTGATAAGGGACTGGGAGGCTGGCACACCAGAACAGGACCACTTCTTCTGTCCCACTCTGCTTCAAGGGGCTGGAAAAGATGAGGAGGTGGGGGCCCGGCGCAGTAGTCTTAGTAGCTAAAGTCCTCACCTTGCATGCCTGGGTGTTATGGCCACCTGGGGAGTGAACCAGTGGCCAGAAAATCTTTCTCTATGTATATCTACCTTTCCAATAAAAACAAATAAATAAATGAAATTTAAAAAATAAAAAAAAAAAAATAAGATGAGGAGAAGGTGGGAGAAAGGAAACCATTTCCCTGCCCTCCCTGCCCCACCCACTCTGCATCCCTAGATGCGGCAGTGGCCTGGCCTCTGCTGATAACAAAAGATGAAACACATAAATCAGCTCAGATCTGGACATTGAGACAGGCCTGGCCTGCCCCTTTAGTGAGTGAAGTCACCAGCAGGCTGTAGAATTACCCTACCCCCACAGCGACACCACAGGACAGCACAAGGGGACAGACACGGTCGAAGGAGCCCCATTTATCACTCACTGGGCTGAGATAGCTCTCTACATCCAATGCTTGGGAAAATCATGGGCAGTTCTGCGCAGGGAGGGGTGAGGCTTTGTTAAAACGCAGCATGCAGAGTCAGAAAGATGGGATTGAATGGTAGACCCCAGCAGCCCTGGTTATGTAACTTCAAGAAAAGCCTCTGAAAACCTGTTCCTTTCCTCCCTATGATGGGTGAAAGCCACCGCACCACAAAGGTTCCATGACACAGCTCAGTCTGTGGGCGCTTGCGTTCTTGTTTACTCACCGGGACTCCGTGCTGGAAGAGCAGGTTGCACTTGGTGAATGTAAGAGGATTTTGGGGGAGCAGCTTCTAAGTCCAGACCCAGCAAACCTTCTCTGTGCAGAAAGGGCAGACAGGCAGACCATCTCTGGGGCTTCCTGCCCTGGACAGCCTCTGTTGCACTGCTCAAGGCTGTGATTGCGGGGTGAGAGCGGCTGCAACCAATGCAGATGTGGTCAGGTGTCCCACACAGCTGGATATAAATGCCTGAATTTGAATTATCATGTGGCACAAAATAGGCTTCTTTCAACTTTTTTTTTTCCAACCATATAAGATGGGTCCTCAACTCTCAAGTCATACAGTACCAGGAGGTGGTCCCAATGTCACCTCACGGTCTTGGTTTGCCAACTTCTGATCTTGCTGGGTGGCACCAACAGGACAGAGAAGGCAAGAAGGCAGGAGAGAAGCATCCCATGGGAATAACTTGTAGGGTTGCTGAGTTCCAGGTGCAGTTCTGCACCTAAGTCACAGTGGTGCATCACCACTGAAGCCCTCTGAAACTCAGTTTATCCATCTGACAAATGGGTCTTGTAGCCATGGTGTTCTTTCAGGATTTTTGCAGGTAATAGATGAAACTATGGCAGTGTAGATGTAAGACAAAGCAGGTAACTAAGCTGGGCACGTGACCTTGCAGTTAAGGGGCTAGTGAAGATCCCGGGGTCCCACAGCCTCAGGCTCCTGACTGCAGCTTCTGTACACCCTGGGAGCTGCAAGTGCCCATGGGTGTCTGAAGGCCTTCACATCTGCTGCCAAAACGCTCCCAAAACGTTAATGTCAATCCACATCCTCACCTCTGTGAAGTTGACAAAAGTAACTTTCGCTGCTGGTTCTGCTTTGAATGGCTCTTTCCTTGGTTGTTTCCAAGGATGAGGTTTGGTTTCCGCAGCATTCTTGATCATCTTCTTGAACTGGCTGCAGGGCAGGGCAGGGGAGGGGGAGGGCGGGCAGAGTGCCAAGCTTTCCGCTTATTCTGAGGCAAGGGGAATGGCAACCTCCCACAGCCAAGGCATCCTTTAATAAACCCCTTTCCCCAGCAGCCAGGCACACCTGATGGTGAACTTCCCCTTTGCAGGAACCCACACATTGCTCCACACCCCCTCTGGAGTCACTGTTGTTTGCACAATGAGCACAAACCCCAGCCTGTCACAACTGAGGCCTCTGGGGAGCATTCATCTGCATTAATGACACTGCAGATCACCAGGGGGTGAGCCCCCAGCTGTGCTAGGACTGTGGGCACCTGCAAGAGATGGGGAAGGCCCTGAGGGAGCCCTCAAAACCTCCTCCTCCGCTCTGCCCTCTTGCACGGGGAGGAGGGGGGGAGCAGGGATGGTCTTGGCAGCTGGCACCTCCTGGGTAAGCCCCGCTGTGATTCATCCATAACCAGCTCCATTAACTCGTCACCCGTCACCCATGCAGGCCTCCCATGGCCAGCCCATGTTCCCCACCCTCTCTCCTGTGAAAGAGCATCACGGGAACACTAGGCTAGAAGGGCAGAACACTAGGAAGGCAGAGCATCTTGATAAAGCACTTGATGGGGTGGAGGGGAAACCAAGAGAGGCAAGGCGGTCCTCGGTCAAGGTGAACTCAGTGTTGGGCGTTGGGCAGTGAAGACGCGACTTGGGGTGTCTATCCCATATCATGCCCCCTGGGCTGGAGTCTTAGCCTGGCTCCCAGTCCAGCCCCCTCCGGAAGCGGGACTCCAGGAGGCAGCAGCTAAGGACAATTTTTACATGCTTCAAGGGCGATTGATTAAAAAAAAAACACTATATTGTGATTCATAAAAACAATATGCAACTCAAGGGTCCACGTCACATAAACTCAGTCTCGTTGCGTGGAACCCAGCCCCACTGGGTCATTTAGGTTGTCTGTGGTTGCTCTCGCACCATGAAGGTAGAATTGAATGGGAGTGACAATGTGCACAGGACCCACAAAGCCCGAAGAGGCTCGTCCTTCACAGCCATGGATGTGCCTCAGCTGCCGGCACACACATCACACAGCTAGCTAACTCTAACCCAGTCAGTGATAAAGACAGAAGGGTACCACAGTCTGCCATGGCGTGTAAATTCCCTGTACCAGTCAGTCTTAGGACCCGGCATAGTAGCATAGCAACCTAATCCTCTGGATGCAGAACTAGTGTCTCATAGAAGTGCCAGCTTGTATCCCAGCTGCTCCATTTCGATGCAGCTCTCTACTTCTTTGCTCATGGCCTGGGAAAGCAAGGGACGACGGCCCAAGTCCTTGGGTCACTGTAATTGCTTGGGAAACCTGGGGGAAGCTCCTGGCTTTGGATCGGCTCAGCTCTAGCCATTGTAGCCACTGGGGAATGAATCAACGGATGGAAGATCTTCCTCTCTGTCTCTCCTCATCTTTGTATATCTAATTTTCCAATAAAAATAAATGAATCTTTAATTTTTTTAAGATAACAATTTAGAAACCGCTTTAATTTCTGCCAAAGGAGAACCTACTTTCGCTATTTTGCTGTTTGTGTTTTATATGCCCTTTCTGTCCTCACTGCCTGCATTAGTGCCTTCCTTTGTGTTTAGTTGATTATTTGAATTCCTTTTCTCTTCTTTCTGTGCACATATGTATATACCTTAGCTATTTTCTGGCGGTAACCATGGGGATTACTTTTAACATCCTAATGTTTTAACACTCCAGTCTGAATTTATCTCAGCTTAGCTTCAGCGACATACCAAAGCTCTATTTCTACAAGCTCTGTTCCCAACCCCATTCGTTATTGATGTTAAAAATCGCGCTTTTTAGCCAGTGCGATGGTACAGTAGACTAATCCTCCATCTGCAGTGTCGTGATGCAGTATGGGTGCCAGTGCAAGTTCTGGGTGCTCTGCTTCCAATCCAGCTCCTGGCTCTTGGCTTCAGATCGGCTCAGCTCTGGCCATTATAGACACTGGAGAGTGAACCAGCAGATAGAAGATCTTTATCTCTCCCATTAGCTCTTTATCTAAGTCTTTCAAATAACTAATAGATCTTTTTTTGAAAATGTGCTTTTAGGGCCTGGCTTGATGGTTCAGTGGCTAAATCCTTGCCTTGCAAGTACCAGGATCCCATATAGGTGCTGGTTCATGTCCCAGCTGCTCCAGTTCCCTTCAACCTCCCTGCTTATGGCCTGGGAGAGCAGTAGAGGATAGACTAAAGTCTTGGACCCCTGCACCCATGTGGGAGACCCAGAAAAAGCTCCTGGCTCCTGGCGTCAGATCGGCCCAGCTCTAGCCATTGCAGCTGCGTGGGGAGTGAACCAGTGGATGGAAGATCTTTATCTCTGTCTCGCCTTTTCTTCTGTAAGTCTGCCTTCCCAATAAAAATAAAATTTTAAAGAGAAAATGTGCTTTTACAGATTGTGCATCTAAAAACATTAACTAATAATTTCTCATGCATTAATCTCTTAAGTAAGACAGAAAGCAAAATGTGGACTTGCCAACTGAAGCTGCGGTGATACCAGCTTATCGATTTGCCTTGGCTGACGTCTGTGTTTCCTCCTGCCACTTGGCGTGACTGACCCGGGCCCTTCCACTTGAAGCTGCAGCAAGGAACTATCATGAATGAGCTCCCAGCTTCTCCTCCCCTGGGAGGGTCTCCTCCCTTCATTCCTGCAGGATCATTTTCACAGGTGTTACATTCTCATCTTTGAGTTTTGACTACAATGTATTTTGATGGGATCAACCAGACATGGCTGCTGCAGACCCTGCAGATTTAAAGCTTCTACCAGATCAATCTCTGTCCCATCCCTCTAGGGTAGCCAGTCTCCATGGCCACAACACTGACTTTCCTTGGGATTTCTCAGCTGTGCTCAAGGTCACCCATGACCACCCAGGAAGAACCTAAACCCACCGCACGGTGCCTCTACGGAGCAAACTTCTCACAAAGCCTGGAGCCGGGAAGTGAAGCCCAAGCCTAGGACACAGGAATAACAAGACAAGGAAATGTTTGGTTCCTGTCTGGGCCCAGAAGACATTCCAAACCACATCCCTTGACAAAGGCCACAGGAATCACCATCCTGCCCATGCTGGTCCCTCCCATCCAATGATGTGAGTTTCTGCCTCCTGGATCCAGCCTGGTCCTCACAGCTGAGCAGGTTGGACCCTGCACCAGCTCCACTCCGTGAAAGCAGCCTCATTCACATCACAAACTGTGTAGCTATAAATGCAGACCTGTGCCTTGCCAAGATGTTCCCGTCAACGACAGGCCACAGGTATGTTTGCATAGCAATGAAACTACCCCACAATGCATTTCTCAGGTTGCATCATCCTTAAGTGATGGCAGGCCATAATGGCCCTAGTTCTTGTGATGTCCAGCAGGTGGCAGTAAAAGGTATCATAAATATAAATATATAAATAAAGACATCAGGGATGGGTGTTTGGCACATCTATTAAGATGCTACTTGGGAGCCTGCACCATAGCCTAGTGGCTGAAGTCCTAGCCTTGCACGCGCCAGGGTCCCATAAGGATGCCAGTTCAGGTCCTGGTTACTCCACTTCTCATCCAGCTCCCTGCTTATGGGCCTAGGGAAGCAGTAGGGGACTGCCCAAAGCCTTGAGACCCTGCACCTTTGTGGAAGACCCAGAAGAGGCTCTGAGCTCCTGGCTTCGGATCAGCTCAGCTCCAGCCATTGTGGCCACTTGGGGAGTGAACCAGTGGACGGAATATCTTTTTGTATATCTGACTTTCCAATAAAAATAAATAAATCTTTTTTAAAGAGAGAGAGAGAGAGACTATTTGGGAGTCTGCATCCCATTTCAGGGTGCTCCGCTCCTGAAGCACCCATTTTACCACCACAAGGTAATGCCTCCAGCACATGTGGGAGACCTACATTGGTTCAGTCCAGCCCACTCCTGGTCATGGTGGGCATTTGGGAAGCGAATCAGTGGGTGTGAGATTCATGCAATATCACCTTGTATTCTGCCCCCCAAAGAATTCTATGTTAGAAGAGGCTGAAACACTACAATTCCCAGGCTCCCCTCCAGAGACAGTTCAGGCCACTGGGACGCAAGTAGAACTTATGGACCAAAGATTCTGCCAAGCTACCTGCAAGAAGGCGACTCAGAGGAGAGCCATGCTTTCGTTCACGTCTTTCTTCGGCACCCAGTCACATCTCCACGACATACACATGTGACAGAAACCTGCGGGGCTCTTGGAACTCAGCGATGGGGATGGCCTGCTGGGGGCGGCAGAGAAGCAAGTCAGGGGAGGCTCACTCCCTGATGATGTCGTGGAATGAGCTGCCACACTAAGGGTGACTTGCAAAGGAGTAGCACATTGTCATGAGGCTGAAGGCATTGTGATTCGCAGTCTTGCTGGCAGCAGTCAAACCTTCTTGCTAGGCAACACAGTATCTGATGAAGTCTCTGTTCTCGTTGTACAATCAGAGAGCCTGGAACCGCTTGAAAAATGTCCTCTGAAACAGCTTTGTTTGGGCAACAAGCCCTACAGGACATGAAAGCACTCACTCCCACCCTGCGGCCCTTAGTCCATCAGCCTTAGCCTGTGAGTCTTTCCCATACAACTCGTCACTTCAGCGAATTCCGTGACATTGACTCAGCCCCGTTTGTCTTGCCTTCCAGCACCTCAAGTGGTCTCTTTATACACCAAAACAATCTCCTGAATACAGAGCAGGGGCGCATTTCTGAAATGTTCAGCTCTTACCCTGCGGAGGATGGAATGAAGAACGGGGGTGCTCTGCCCTGGCTGATGGGCTCACAGCACGGGCTGGCTATACCCGGATTCCTTTGTGCTTCCATGGAGCAGTGAGGGGGAGGCTGTGGTTAATGATCCAGATGTATTTATGTTCACACCGAGTTATACCTGCAGTTTCCTGCAACCTGGGACACTCGGGGAATGGGTTTGGGACACAGCTGAGCACATTCAGAGGCTCAGGGGAGCCTCCCGCTGCGTGCTTGAACATTAAGGTGTCTGGTTTCTCATTCCCAAACCTGCCTTGCATGCAAAGGATGACATTTAAACTGGCTGCCACGCAACAGTTGGAAATGCTTCGCCTGCTGGAACTGACAGCATTCAAAATCAAGGAATGGCTAGGCCCAGTGACTGGGTGAGCTCATGTTCTGGCTGCTGGGAACCTGGGGCTCTTACACCTGCCATGCACACCTAAGCTAGACACTCTTGCTCTAGACAAGCCGTCAAAACGCTGCT
The DNA here is from genome assembly GCF_017591425.1 of Ochotona curzoniae. Classification (NCBI taxonomy): domain Eukaryota; kingdom Metazoa; phylum Chordata; class Mammalia; order Lagomorpha; family Ochotonidae; genus Ochotona; species Ochotona curzoniae. The sequence continues at coordinate 15,577,031 of NW_024465421.1, read as the reverse complement.
GAGTCCTGAGCCGCCTGGCCTTGGCCTCCCCGCCTCCCGGGAGCTGATTTTCACAGTCTAACCCTAACCACTTCCCTCGTGGAGTTCTCATACTCTGGGTGGCAACAAGGACACTTCAAGAAGTTCCCGGAAAATAGAATTAAAACATAATTTTGGGGCGCAGCATGATGGCTCAATAGCTAAATTCTCACCTTGCAAGTGCCAGGATCCCATATGGGCACCAGTTCATGTGCTAGCAATGCCACTTCCCCTCCCTGGCACACAGTAGGATGATGGGGCCGGTCCAGGAATCTCCTCCTTCCCGCTCCAGGTTCCACAGGTGGTTACAATGCAGGCTCTGTGTAAGGCTTGCCTTCCTTGCAGCTTGTACTGCAGCCCTGACATGAGTGCCCTGCAGGCAGCCTGGCTCCTACTTGCCAGATTGAAAAACATTTGCAGAGTAAGCTGAAAATCTTCGCTGGGGTTGTGGGTGGACATTCAGCCTAGTGGTCAAGACTCTACTCCCCATGTTAGCAGTGCCTGAGTTCAAATCCCAGCTTCAGCTTCGTTCCAATGGCATCCTAGGGGCATAGGTGGTAGCTCAAGTTTTCGATTCTCTGTCCCCACATGGGAGACCCAGTTGCGTTTCTGCCCCCTTGTTTTGGCCCCAGCCCAGCCACAGCCATTGCAGGCATTTACAGGGAATGCATCAGCTCTCTCTCTCTCTCTGTCTCTCTCTCTCTCTCTCGTGTGTGTGTGTGTGTGTGTAAGGATCACCAGCAGTAGCAGTTTAGGAAGACACAAAGGGAATTATAGGCTGCTGTTTATTGGATCTTAAATGTCATGCTTGGGAGGCTGTGTTTAGCTTGATAGAAAATAGGGGCCTTTGTGTTTCAAACCGCCCCTTTGCAGTAAATGGCTGTGTGTTGGATCTATCTAGAACCTAGAATTTTCCTAAAAGCATTTAACACATAAATACAGGAACAAACGACTTGCCCTGCTACGATCAGACTGAAATGACACGAGTTCAGCAGCATGCATACGTCAACCAGGGACCAGAGAAAATGTTTATTCCCTTATCCTTTACAAAGGAAGCGTCTCAGGCCCTGCCTCAGGGTGGTACACCTTGGAGTGTAGTTAAGTGATTACTCTAGAGCTCTGGGCCATCCTCCACTGCTTTCCTAAGGCACATCAGCAGGGAGCTGGGTTGGAAATCGAGCAGCTGGGACTCAAACCGGTGCCCATATGGGATGCTGGTGCCGCAGGCGATAGCTTTACCCACTGCACCAAGACACCAGCCCCTGCTTTGGATTTCTTGACGCTTCTGTCTCTGAGAGTGGGTCCAGATCTCAATGGTTCATAGGATTAAGTCAGGCCCCTTTTATCTCCCTTTTGCCTCATTTAAAAGTAGACTGATTGCACCTGTAATTTCATCTGAGTGCCTCCCACCTTCACCAGGTAACCCAGCCTCTGCCACGGAGCTCATCCTGATTCAGTTCCCTTGGCACTCCAGGCGAGGGCGCTATTCAAGGTGAACATTAGGGGTCTCACCACAATGGATGGTGCCTTTGCTGTGCTGCAGGCGCCCTGCAAGCCGCTTTCTGTGTGCTTGTTAGAGCCCCAGGACAACCCCACTGGGAGAGGGGCCCCTGCCACCCCCCAGGGAACCCCCAGGAGAGATGACCAGGCCAAGGTCCCAAGCCTTCAGATGACTACAGTGGCACAGCTGGCAGCAGATAGCAGCCACAACCCCTCCATCCACTTCTCTCTCTGTGTCCTTCCTCTCCTCTCAGATGCCATCTCTGCCTTCACACCTGCTGAAGAGCTCAGGTACAGTCAGCCCTGCGTACACATGAGCTCAGCATCTATGTGTTCAACCACTTGTGGACAGGGCACTCTGCAGAAGGGCCCAGCATGACCGCACCCATGCTTAATGCATACAGATCTTTTTCTTGTCCAAGCAATAGCGTTTACATTGTGTCAGGTGTTAGCAGCAGCCTAGAGATTGCACATGAAGGTTACCCATGGGTTACCGTGCCATTCTAGGTAAAGGCCTTGAACATCTGCAGATTTGGGTACCTGGGCTGGGGAGTGGAGGTGGGTGGGGTCCTGGTGCCGATGCCCCGAGCTTGCTGAGTGAAGCTGTGTGTGCGGCTATGCGAGTGTCCAGAGCGCCTTCTCCCCCTCTCTCTGTCACCGCCCCTGTGTGTGTCTCCTCTTCCCTCCCATCTCAAACACTCACAATTCCTCCCACTGCCTGCAGGCCTGCCTCCCCCAAGCTTCCCAGCCTTTCGTCAATAGTTAGAGGAGCTGGGGGAAGGCAAAGGGGCATAGGAAGCCTGACCATATTCGCTGCTCCAGGTTCCTGGATTCACGCTGTCCCAGGGACTGGACCCGGCATGCATCATCTCACTCACCCTCATAGCAACCCCAGGGGCAGTTCTGATGCCATTGACTGAGCTCAGAGAGGGTAACTTACTTCCTCAGGGACACACAGCCAGACCAGAATGGGATGCCCACGAACATTAGCCCCACCAATGGCTGGCCTTCCCCCGGCCCTGTTCAGAGCCCTCGGCTCCCCTGGCATTACAGTGAGCAGCCGAGGCAGCATGAGACCACAGCTTGCCGAGAAGGGGAGCCAGCAGGCAGCAGAAGGCCCTTGCCAGCCTTACCTCCCAGCCCCCAGCTCTTGCCACCTGCTCTGTATTCACAACAGCGTCCATCTCACCAGCTCGCCTGGGCAGCTCGTCCCACGGGGCTGGCTGCCTCTGAGTCACCATACACCAGCTGATGGGGTTAAATGAATTTCCCAGCATCTTTGGGAAGGAGTTGGGTTCTGTCTCCCAAGTGAAGGATTAAGCAGGTGGGGGCAGCAAGCCTGCAGGACCAGTGTTCTCCGCTCGGCCTGCCGGGTAAAAAGGCTGCAGCTTGGACAGGGTCCAGGTTACAGCCTGCACTGGATTGAGGGAAGGGACTGTGGGGGCCAAACCACAAGAATAGTGCCAACATGTCCCTGGGGATGCAGCCACACAGAAAAAGCTGCCACTGCTTCAAACATAGTTTTTACGTTTTGTTTTGTTTTTAATCAAGGATCCAAATAATCTCATCTTCATGAACAGTCTGCAAGAGGAATGCTATTTGCATTGTCATTTTTATAGATGAAGAAAATAAGGCACAAAATTCCAGGTCACGGCCTAACAGGTGACAGGGCCAGGATTTTAACCCCGTCTACCAGGTTCACCATGATGACACATCGTTGGCCTAGCTGGGTGGCTGCTGAACTGTCGAGCTGGTGTAGAAGGCATGTGTGTGTGTGTGTGTGTGTGTGTGTGTGTGTGTGTGTGTGTGCCCCCACCATGCATCTGAGCTGTGTCATTGTTCAGATTTGGTCCTTGACCTTAGACACCTCCTGTCGAGGGGACACTCATGATTCCCACGTGGAAATGCAGGCTGAAGACTCCAGTGCACACTGATGGTGCAGAGTGAACTTGACCATCACGGGAGCCGATGGCTGCACATCCACCGCGTGTCCACTTCACCTGCACTCCAGCCACGGGACTCCTTTGAACCAGGTCCTGTTACAGCAAAACAAGTAGTACTAAACCAGATTTCATGAATGCCACCCCCATACACACACACACACACACACACACACACTCCTCCCTCCCCCGCTGCCTAGAAAACACAGGACCCTCTTGCATGCCATCAGATACCTCCACTCCAGGGGTAGGCGCTGCTCAGGCCCAGCTGACTGGGACATTTCCACTAAGACTGCCTTCTATTGGTTCAGGTAGCCCAGGCCTAAGCCTAAGCTAACCCCCCCAATGAGCCATGAGCAGCAGAATCGTGTCTCAAGCGGTCTGGCTGGTAAGCTTGGGAATCTTACTCATCAGCTAGATGGTGAGTAGGGAAACTTAGAAACCTGTTTGCCAATGGGAAAGCAGCTTAAGGATGGATCCAAGTCAGAGAGAAAAGCAATGCCAGAGGATCAGAGAGGCAGAGCTGGAATCCCCACCGGAGCACAGCTCTGGAGTCCCGCCGGAGCTGGCCTTCGCCGGAGCTGGCCTTTCCTGCTCAGCCTGGCATGTGCTGGTTTCCAGTTCTAGGAAATCCGAGGAATCCTAATGAATAGTACTGGGGAGAATGTGGAGAAAGGGGAACCCCACCCCATCTCTACCTGCTGGGTTAATGGGAATGCAAAAAAGGACAGCCACAATGGAAAAGTCTGGTGATTCTTCAGTAAATTAAATGTAGAATTACTCTAATTCCTCCTACCTCAAGACTAAAGCAGGCACTTAGGAACGAATGCTCAAGGGTCACTCCAATGGCTCAAGTGGCTGATCCTCCACCTACAAGCGCCAGCATCCCAAATGCGCCAGTGCGTGTCCCGGCTGCTCCATTTCCCATCCAGCTCCCTGCTTATGGCCTGAGAAAGCAGCAGAGGATGGTCCAAAGCCATGGACCCCTGCACTCACATGGGATACCTAGAAGAGACTCTGGGCTCCTGGCTTCAGGTGGGCTCAGCTACGGCTGTTGCAGCAGCCATTTGCAGAATGAAGCAGCAGAATGGGAATCTTTCTCTCCTCTCTGTAAATGTACTTTTCTAATAAATTTAAATAAATCTTTAAAAAGCAAGGTGGTGACAACCCAAATGTCCATCACATGATGAACGGGTACATAACATGAGGGCTATCCAGGCAAGGGGACATGATTCCGCTATGAAAAGCAGAGATGAACCCAGACAGCTGAGTGGTACGTGGTTCTTCCCTCTATAAAAGTGCCCAAAATGAGCCCATCCAGGAGACAGAAGCAGATTGTGGTTGCCACGGCTGGTAGCGGGGTAAAATTTTTTTAAAAAAGATTTACTACTCAATGGGTACAGGTTCCCATATGGAGAGGTGGAGTGTTCTGGAACTAGACAAGAAGGAAGGTGACACTGCAGTGGCCTCAAAGTGTCTTCTTGGTAGGACACTGACGGTCCCTCAAGCCTGGGGCACCCAGGGCAGAACAGGCGGATGTCAGGTGTGCCCACCAATGCCACCTGCCATTCCCAGGCCTTCCGTGGAGAGCACATACAGCTTGCAAGTGATTCGTCAGGGACATTGAGCACCCGTGGAAAGTTGGACCGTGGAGTCCTCATAGGAGTCTCTTGACCTTTGCTGAAACTGTTTTTGCGAAGAACCGTGTCTGTGATGGCCGAAGACTTCGGTTGATTTTTAGTTTCAGAGCCAATTGCAGAATGTCTTCCTTGCACTTGGCAAGATCCAAACCCCAGCTGACTCCTTCTGCTCTTCATCTGCTTCTGGGTCACATCCTCTGTGAGTGATTGGCATCAGTGAGTTCAGTAAACCCCCGCCTTCCCCCCGAGGGGCGGGGAGCCTGACTCAGAAGTAGGCAGCAGCGACTGCACTTACGGGATCCTGTGGCAGGTGCAGCGAGGTGCCAGGGTCTCCTCGGAACATCTGTGTGGGTCACATCACTGTGGATCTCCTTCTCAGCATTTCTGAGAACAGCAGAGGTCTCCCCAGAAGCAGCAAGGCCATATTCCAAGTGGAACCTAACAGTTAAGGTAAGTCTTTGGTACAACGGGTAAGACCCACACCCCATTTCCCAATGTCTTGGCTCCAGTCCCAGCTTCCAGGCTCTCCAGTACAGAATGTGGCATCCTAAGCAGTACCCTAATGGCTGTGCCACCATACACCCTCCGCCCGCACACCCTGGAGGTCAGCTTTAGTGCATGATTGCTGAAGACATAAAATAAACATTTTATGTGGTAGTTTTGATTGGACATGGACATTGTCCGAATCACATTAACACTCGTCGTGAGCTCAGCCGGAGCCGGGTACTGCCACTCCTCACCCAACGCTCACTGTTGCCCAAACAACTCGATGAAAATAATTTCTTCAAGCATCTTAGGGGACAAATGGAGGCACCTGACACCGTCTCTGCCTTCATCAGCGTGCAGTCTCCCACTGTTTACACAGGGTATTAAGTTGAGTACTGATTACATCCTGTGCTTTTGAAGGGCTTGGACCAACACCTAAAGATGCTGCCCAAGCTGCCTGATTTATTAGGCTGCCCACTTACCAGGCCCAGATCCATCCAAAGGGAAAGGCAATTTGCATAATCCAGCCGAGCCGCCAACTGACAGATGAAAGAGCTCCAGCCCCCAAGCAGAGGATCCTGGCTCAGAACTTAAAACATTCCCACAAGACAAAAATTGGCGCTGTAGGGAGAGCCGTGGTTGACAGCGGCTTGACGCCCCTCCCACCCGCGGTCTGCGCTATGCATGTAGTAACATATGTGCATTCACTTCCTAACAACAGTGTTATTGCAGTGCATCTGCTGTCGCCTAACTCGTTCTTTTTCTCCGAGAGAGAGATGAAGGGAGAGCTGCCACTCTCCAGTTTACTCCCAAGATGCCCGTGAGAGACAGTATGCCAATGTTGGACTGACTCCCCTGCTCCCAGCCTCAGTCTGGCCCAGGCCTGACTGTTGCAGCCACGCAGGAACTAAACCAGTAGATGAAAGAAGTAAATAAAAACTCACAACCAGGGCCCAGCGCAATAGCCTAGTGGCCAAAGTCCTCACCTTAAACACGCTGGGATCCCATATGGTCGCCGGTTCTGATCCTGGCAGCCCTGCTTCCCATCCAGCTCCCTGCTTGTGGCCTGGGAAAGCAGTCGAGGACGGCCCAAAGCCTTGAGACCCTGCACCTGCATGGGAGACCTGGAAGAGGCTCCTGGCTCTTGGCTTCAGATTGGCTCAGCTCCAGCCATTGCAGCCACTAGGGGAGGGAACCACTGAACAGAAGATCATCCTCTCTGTCTCTCCTCTCTGTATATCTGTCTTTTCAATAAAAACAAATAAATCTTTTTAATAAAAACTCACGAACTGCTTGAGTTCAAATGAGGGAACAGCGGGAATGCAGGGGGAACCAGTGACGGTCCCCCGATGTGTCTTCTACTTCGGGGCAGTTACGCAGTAGGATAACTTCCTGCAGGTGGCATGACTGGACCAAACGAGTGCCTGCCACCGGTCACATGTACTCAAACGGAGCAAGTAAGGAAATGGATAGTCATGGTGGAAGAGGGATTTTAACTAAGGCAGTGGAGCAGGCGAGAGTGGCCTGTGCGGCATGCGAGAATTCAGTTCGGAGTCTGGTTTAGCACACCGCCCCTTCAGAAGGTTCCATGTACCGGTAGTTCTTCTCCCGGGAACACGCACACGCCAGCACACGGACACACTCCCCCTTGCTCCTCTGTCCAGAGAGCCGAGAAGCATGCACACCGGCTCCTAGAAGCAGCTGCTCAGATCAGCAGAACTCCTGGGAGGGAGAGAGGGCCGGTTCCAGCACAGCGCTGGGAAGTAAGACGGTGCGGGAGCATCGTCCAGGGCCTGACAACGCAAAGCACAAAACCCACCGTGACGGGATGTGTCATTTATGTCAGAGGGATCCAGGAACCCCCAAAAGAGACCCAGCGGCCACAATGAGAACCAAAGAAAACAACATTAGATTATAATCTAAAATAAAGCAAGGCACTCTGGGTCCATGCTGATAGAAATAAATGATTTAATAAATAGAATGAAGCGGAATGGAATGCAACAAAATGAAATAGAAGACCAGAGCAGGACTGAAGCTTCCTCTTGCGGGAGAATTGCAAGCGCTGTAAGCGCACAGATAACTTGTCGCCAAGGAGGAGAGCATCTAAGGCCTACTCCACTCCTCACTGCGGACTGCGACGGGGGGTGGGGCTGGGGGGCAGCCAGCTGGGGCGCCTGCAGCTGGTGCCCGAGAGCCCTGCGTGTGAGTCCTGCGCAGGCCCCAAGGGGCGACCATATCCTCTATGTGCACCCATTTCTTCACCCTTTACACTGAGGAGAGCCAGTTCTCGCAGATGGGCCCATGGACCTGGGCCAGGTGACCCAGGCCCCGCCAGACCCCACAGGGAGGGTGGCATTGTCACGCAGCGGGTTAAGACAGCATCTGTAACACCAGCATCCCCATGTGAGCACTGGTCGGAGTCCCGGCTGCTCCGTTTCTGATCCCGCTCCCTGGAAAGGCAGCAGACATCCCAAATGCTTGGGCCCCTAAAATCCACAGGGGGGACCCTGCCGGAGTTCTGGGCCCCATGGACCTGGGCCGTTGGTTGCTGCCTCCCAGGATCTGCATTAGCAGGAAGCTGCACGAGGAAGCAGATGTGGGACTTGAACCCAGCATCTTTGCAAGGGATGTGGGTATTCCTGGGCATCCCAAGCGGTGTCAGGTGTCTTAACTGGCAGGTCAAATGCCTGACCCTTAATAGGGTTTTCACAATTCTGTAACTATTCAATGAGTCTTTGCTGTTGTTCAAAGAGAGAGAGAGAAGGATAAAGAAAAAGAAACAGGGTTCTACAAAGCACACCCCAATCATAGTATGAACTTTAGAGAATGCGTGAGCACAGGTTCCTTTTGCCTGTGGACTAGCCTCTTGCGCCACCTGCTGGCTAACCATGGGAACCTCACGCTCATCTTTCCACTTTTCTTTACATGTTTGTATCCTAACCCCATTAGCATCGTATAAAGTTGCTTCTTTAAGAACATCCTTGGTCCACTTGTCCATTACTAATTCAGAAAAAAATCGGTTGTTTATCCCTAGTGGTTTTTTGGGGGGAGGGGAGGGAGAAGGTTGGACATAATCTTATGCCTTTAAGGCTCGTGATCTTGTAGGGGAATCATACTCTCACCCACATGCAATCGGGTGGAATTACAAGGGAAATAAATTCAACAGCTTGATGTGTAGCAACTTCCCTAATGGAAAAACTTACCCCAAACGCCACTCCCAGAGAGGTGTGGAAACCAGGCATCTGCCAAGACCACGGGAGGACAGCCAAGCATGGACAACACAGATTGGTTGGGGAAAGGCTAGGTGATAGGGAACTTTGAAAGCTGAATTGCACTTTAAATAAAGTCTAAAAACTACGGGTGGGAATCATCAGGGTAGCTATTGTAAATTGCCCCTTTTTAGGCTGTGGTGGACTGCCCCTATAAAAACCCCTATGAATGTGCTGTTTGGGGCCACACTCCGGTAAGGGGTGTTGGTTCCTGCCGGCCAGCTGGCCTGTCAGTCTGCCACCTGCCTGTTCTCAAGCAAGAACCCAAGCTCGGACATACCAAGCTTGAATAAACAATCCTTGTGCATTTGAATCGACTTCAGAACTCCTGGTGATTTCTGATGATTAAAAAAATCCAGGCACAGGAGACGTACCTATCCCTGCCACAGACAGGACGATGGGCACGGTGGGTTCAGCCCAGTGGGCACGGTGGGTTTGCTTTTCTGAGCATCTGCATGTGGAGATGGTGAACATGGCAGGTGGGTCTGGGGCCGAGTGGGCCTGGGTCTGGTGGTCCTTGGGGAAGCTGCTGGACATTTGCACATGGTGTTGCAGACAAAGCTCCCAAAGACGCGTCCTGAGCTCACTTGGTATCAGGGTCCTATGTTCCCGTTGCATTCTTGGGAACAAGCTGGTGTGGCAGGTTGCAAAATGTGCTGGTCACTGTTCGGGCTGTTTTGAGCCCTTACTATGTATGATCCATGCTGCTCAGGGCTGGGGACCTTGGTGGAAGGGACTATACCTTCAAAGAGCCAATTCCCCCCGCCCTTCTTTTTACTTTCCTCTCTTTTCCAAGTAAAACTCAGTTTTGAGGGGCAGGCATCGTGATGCAGTGGTTCAGCTGCTGCTTGGGACTCGTGCCTCCCAAATTGGAGGTCATTTTGAACGGTTGCCCTGCTTGGAATTCAGTGCCCTGCTCATGCATCCGAGGAGTGTCAGAACCAAGGCCTAAGTTCCCACCATCTGCGTGAAAAACCTCGTTGGAGCTCCTGAATCCTGGTTTGGCTCAGTGCAGCACTGACTATGGCAGGCATTCGGAGGGAGTGAACCATATTCTCTGTCTCTCCTCTCTGTGGGTCTGATCTGCCTTCCCAACAAGAACAACAACAAAATGACGGACATACGACTGTTTCCGAAGAACTATACTAAAGTAATAAATAGGGAACTCGGTGTGTGGGGGGCGGGGGAAGAAAATTGGGGAGGGGGCAAGGGAAATGCCAGGGCCTATGGAACTGCATCATAAAATGATAATAATAATTTTAAAAAGTTTTTAAAAATGCAGATCCTGAGACTCTGTGTCCAGCGATGTCACACAGTAGATCTGGCTGGGTCTCGGCTCTCCCCCTCTTCCTCCTCCTCCTGGGGATTTGGAAGTAGGTGATTCCCAGACCCGCGGCGACAAACCTGGTCCTACAAGATGAAACCCACGTTCCCTGGAATGATTGACAAGACCTGGTCCCTTCCTCTTTCTGATTCACTCCATGCATTGCCTCACCACACTGACTTAGGAACCACCAGGGGCTGCCACCTCTGGCGTGTGCCCTCTGTGAAGCTGTGGGTCATGGTTTGGGTGTCCCTCAGGGGCCCCTGCATTGCAGCCTTGGTCCCCACAATCTTATGCTAATAAAGCTGGGGGCGGGGGTTGGTTTGTTTATGGTCGTAGAGGTGGGCCCGGTGGGAGAGCTTCTCGCCATGGGGGGCGTGGCTCAGAAGGCAGGTGCTTGGTGAGAGTTCAAGTTGGGTTCAACAGCACCTCAAGGCCACCCCTACATGGCAACTCTGACACCTGAGTCACGTGGCCCCCCAGAGATGCCCCCCTGCTTTCTCTCCAGTTGGATCACATCCGTATTTGTGTTCCCAGATGGCCCCATTCCACTGCTGAGGTCGTCGGCGTGACACTGCAGATGGTTACTTCCTAATGGGTTCATCTGCCCAAGTACACCGCAGGCAACACGGCTTGCGGGTCATGATTTAATCAGTCTGCACCCACAGCTCCCAGCCAAAATATATATATATATATTTTTTTATTGGAAAGGCAGATTTACAGAGAGGAAAAGAGGCAGAGAAAACGATCTTTCATCCACTGGTGCACTCTGCAAGTGGTCGCAATGACTGGAGCTGAGTTGACCTGAAGCCAGGAGCCAGCAGCCTCTTACAGATCTCCCACGCAGGTGCAGGGTCCCAAGGCTTTGGGTCATCTTCCACTGTTTTCCCAGGCAATGAGCTGGATGGGAAGTAGAGTAGCTGGGACATGAAACGATACCCATATGGGATCCCAGCGCCTGTAGGTAGAGGATTAGCCAATTGAACCATCATGTTAGCCCATAGTAAATGCTTATGAAAGGCCCTAGGCTGTCCCCAGTGGCTCACCTCATCACCAGGAAAACACATTCAACATGTGAAGATGGGGGTTAGCATGCTCACCAGTCAAGGCCTGACTAACAAACTGGTGACCCACTGGGAAGTAAATTGGCCACTGCAGGAGGTGAGGTGAGAGGCTCAGGCACAGCCCTCCCACACACTCTACAGTGTCTTGTGATCTAAGTAGAGTCCCCCGAAGTGGCAGAGTGCCCGCTGGACTCTCCCGCGGGATCTTCCACACGGGACGGCAGAGAGCCAGCCAAGGTGGCCCAGCCCACTCAGGCTGTGGGGCGGTCCCCAGGGCACGGCGCCCAAAGGTTCACGGGGTCCCCGCTGGGTGTTCACACTCCTTCTCCCCGTAAGTAAGCCACTTAATTGCGTTTTAATTTCTTCCAAATTGCATAAGCAATTAAAGAGAAATTACTCCCTTTGTCCTTGAGGTTTTTTTTTTTGCAATAGATTTCTGGTGATTAAAACGTCCTTGCTTGGAAAGCAGTTGAGTGCCGGAGGCCTCGTCCCTAGAGCTCGCGCTGTGGGCGGGATCCATGGCCTCTGCTTAGTTTTGATGAAATGTGGCTTCACCAACGTCATTCGGCTGCTGACCTGGGCCCAGGGAAGCGGGCTCTCCGTGGCTGCCTGGGTCTCTCAGAATGCCTCCACCCTCCGCCCCAACACACACACCTTGTTCCTTCTCCGTGTCTGCCATCCTTGCCTCCCGCTCCGGGTCACCTAGGTGCACCCGGATCTGCAATGACCTTTCTGTTCCGAAGAATGAATGGCACCTGCCCTTGCTTCAATCCTCAGGTTGGCATGGAAAACAGTATGAAAGCCTCCTCTATTCAGCGTCAGCAAGTGACAGGAGACGAATGGATAAACAAAATGCCGCAGATCCCTACGTGGCGGGCTGCTGTGCAGCTGGCCGAAAGAATTGGAGCAGGTCGCCTGTGCCAACAGGACCAAGCGCTGAGAGCAGGGTTGTGCTCTGAGTGGCTGACAGGGGGACATGGAGAGGGGTTGCGTCGTAGGAACGGGGCTGGGGGAGAGGTGTCTCCTTTTGGGGGTGATCTTTAGGACCGGCCATGAAGACACCTGCCCGCAGCCCTGAGGCATCTGGGTTCTACACCTGCCTCCCCTCCTGACTCCAGCTACCCACTGACGCAGACGCTAGGGGGCAGCAGATGACGGCTCCAGGAATGGGATTCTTGTCTCCAGGATGAAAGACGGGTGACTGGGGGGCCTGACTGGGCTTCCAGCCCTTCCAGGCATTTGGGGGGTGACCCTGTCTAAGGAACTCGCCTCTCTGCCTCCCCAAAAGAGGAAGGAAGGAAGGAAGGAAGGAAGGAAGGAAGGAAGGAAGGAAGGAAGGAAGGAAGGAAGGAAGGAAGGAAGGAAAGAAGGAAGGAAGGAAGGATAGATCATGATTTACAGAGAGAAGGAGAGACAGAGGGAAAGAACTTCCATTCACTGGTTCACTCCCCCAAGTGGCCGCAATAGCCAGAGCTGAGCCAATCCAAAACCAGGGGCCAGGGGCCTCTTCTGGGTCCCCCATGCGGGTGCAGGGTGCCAAGGCTTTGGGCTGTCCTCCACTTCTTTCCCAGGCCACAAGTAGGGAGCTGGATGGGAAGTGGAGCAGCCAGGACACAAGCCGGCGCTCATATGGGTTCTTGGCACATACAAGATGAGAATTTAGCCACTAGGCTATTGCACTGGGCCCAGGAGCCTAACTCTTATGGAGCTTATGCCCTATGGGAATGCATTGAGAAGGGGAAAAAAATAGAGGAGTCACATGATTTATCAGTCAAATTGTTGTACTGAGCATGGAAAAAATATACTGGCAAAAACAATCCTAACCCTAACCCTAGCTAACTCCCCATGTGGTCAGTTCTGGTGGCCTCAACAGGTGCCCAGGGCCTGAGCCAGACCCCGGCCATAAGCATGGAGCTAGATATGAAGAACAGCCGGGATATGAACCAGCAGCCATATGGATGCCGGGTGCAAGGCAAAGGATTAGCCTGTTGACCCACTGCACCCTGACAGGCTTATTCTTACCCTCGTGTACTGGGAAAAATTGGGATTACGGGGCCAGAGAAAACCCTCAGCTGTGAGCATGTCACTGCTGGGTGGTGGAGCTGGGATTTGAACCTGTACCCTCCACGGGCCCTGCTTGCAGCTGGAAGCTTGACTCCTTGAGAGCAGTTGGCAAGAGCTTAGAAAGCACCACAGTGGCTTCGCTGGAAGCCCTCGCCAAAGTGCAGGCTGCGTATACTGGGGAACCGAAGATCGGCCAACACGAGTGTGTTAGGAGATAGAATAAAAGCTCTTGTTGTTCCCAATCCTGCTGGTTGAGATAAGAAGGGACACTCGGTTTGGGACACTGTTTTGTGTCTGTGTCAGGGGGCCAGAGAGTGGGCTTCTGAGAAAAGGAGCTGAGAATCTTGGGTGTATGGAAGGGTCTGGGGTCTGCAGAGGATACCCCCATCAAAATAAGAGTCGCCTGGAATCCGTTGGAGACAGCAGGCCGGTTGCCAGGGGCCGGGCTGCCAGGGACTGGGGAAGGATTGCTTCACCGGCCCTCAGTTTGGGTTGGTGGTGATGAAATGTTTTTGGACCGATAGAGGTGAGGGTTGCACAACACTGACGAAGTCCTAGTCAAGTATACACTTGGAAATGGTGAACTTGGCTACATATATTTACCAATGAAAAAATAATCAATGAGTTAACAGGTAAGCTACGCCGCCATGGCTCCACCTTCAACTCTTGGCCTTGCTCTCCTCCCCACCCCCAACATTTTTCTAGAATCTTCTTTGAAACTACAGGGTGACATTGTAAACCTTTATTTGTTTTCACTTGAGTCCTTGGTCATCCTCAGCTCAAATGGAGAACCAGAGAGAAACCCAAGCTCGGGCTCCACAGGCGAGGGCACCGCAGGGACCATCACCATTGAGCCGATCCAAGGGGAATGGCGCCTCCTCCACTCTGGCCACCAGGGCTGCCATCTGGAAAACATGCATTTAGGATGGCCAGACATGTCTTTCATATAATATCGGAAATACAGCCTTTGTTACTGACAACATGTTCATTTCAAAACAAAAGATAAAGTAGAGCTCAAACAAAAACAAAAATATTTGTTTGTTTACATGGGAGAGCCTGAAGAACCTCCTGGCTTCGGACTGGCTCAGCAGATGGAAGATTTTTTTTTTAATCTCCTCTCTCTAAAGCTCTGTTCGAAGGCCACAAGCAGGGAGCTGGAAGGGAAGTGGAGCAGCCAGGATGGGAACCAATGCCCATATGGGATCCTGGGGTATGCAAGGCGAGGATTTAGCCACTAAGCTATGGTGTCTGACGTGTTATGTTATTTTAATAAGGGGACCAGTGCCGTGGCATAGCAAGTAAAGCAGAGGTGGCCCAATGACTTGGGACTCACATGGAAGACCCGGAAGAAGCTCCTGGCTCTTGGCTTCAGATCGGCTCTGCTCTGAGCATTGTGGTCATTTGGAGTGAACCAGCAAACAAAAGAGTTTTCTTTCTGTGTCTCTGTTTCTCTCTGTAAATCTGTCTTTCCCATAAAAAAAAAAAAAATCTAAACATCAAAAATGGCAACTATTTGTTGCAGCTTCAACACTGGCCCCAGAATTCATTGCTACTATTTCCTCTGCAACCGGGAGGCAGGTGGGAGGGAAAAAGGAGGCATAAGGGAGGAGCGTTGGCAAAGAGCTTTGCTTCAAGGGCTGGCACGCCCACCGGTGAGTGCCAGAGCCTTCCTGTGCAAAACACAGCTCAGGGGCAGGCTTGTGGGGCTGCCCCCAGGGGGGCTCCCAGAACCCAGTGTTTAGCACCACTCTGCGTGGCCTTCTTGCTAAAGTCCTCCTAGGGAAAGCAAATACAGGAACACAGGAGCTCTGCACTTCAGGGCTGCAGGGGGGTGAGAACCGCAGAGCAGCCCACAGAGGCTGGGGAGGAGCCAGCCTTGAACCTGCCATGCCAGTTTCCAGTTGCTAGGTTTCTTCCAATAACTGTTGTCCTGTCTCCTTGAGAAAAGACGAGTCCTCAATCCTTTTTTTTTTTTTAAGATTTATTTTATTTTTATTGGAAATGCAGATGTACCAACCTGGAGCCTCCTCTAGGTCTCCCACACGGGTGCAGGGTCCCAAGGCTTTGGGCCGTCCTCCACTGCTTTCCCAGGCCACAAGCAGGGAGCTGGATGGGAAGTGGAGCTGCCAGGATTAGAACCAGCACCCATATGGGATCCCGGCGCGTTCAAGGACCCGTGTCTTTTCTTTTAACTTATTTGTGGACTTTTTTGAGGCTTCTTTGCATATGAACTTCTTGCTAGCACATGTGTACCAGCATCTGCTTATTATTTCTCCACAACAACTTGACAACTTCAGACTTCCTATTAAGACTGGGGGAAAAAAATTCCTATTTGGCTAAGCTACAAAGGTACATGGGAAAGTCAGTCCCCAGTGTAGGTTGGTCGCCTGCAGTGTAATTTCTGCTTTGCTCACGGCCTCCTGGATGCAGGACGCTCTTTTCCCCAAGCCTCTCCTTTGGACTTGGCCCTGAGACTTGCACTGGTTCATGGGCTATTGTGAAATGTGAGCAAATCCTTAGAGTGTGCTCGGTGGTTGGGTCTGCCCTTTTGCGCCCCTGCCGCTTCAGAATCCCTATAGCTCACAAAACCTGCTGCTCTTAGAACAGAAGTGGGAAGCAGAATGTGAACAAGCCCGTGGCCTGGCACAAAGCTCAGCTTAGAGCTGTAACCCCACAAGAGTGAAAAAAAGAAAAAGAAAGAAAAAGAAAAGTGCTTCCTGTGCATCTGAGATTCATGGATTATTTGTTCTTCAACAATCACAAGTAACATGTTAGTTGCTCCCAAAGACTTTCTTCATAAATATGAACCAGGCTGGGGAGAGCACCCGGGGCAGTGAGAGAGAGCCTGGCTAACTGCTTCCAGTTCCGGCTTTCTGTGACGTGCACCATGGAGGCAGCGGGTGACGGCTCAGGCCCCAACTCTCTGCCTCCCGTGTTGGGGACTCCAACTGCATTCCAGGCTCCTGGCTTTGGACTGACCCCATCCCAGCTGTTGGGGGCATTTGGAAAGTGAGCTAATGTGTGGAAGCTCTTTCTCTCTCTCTCCCTCTCTCTTTCTCACTGTTTTTCAAATAAATAAAAATAAGTTTTTTTTTGGGGGGGGGGGGAAGAAATATAAACAGGGTAAAACATGAAGACTATCCGTGAAGTACTCCGTGAGTCTCCGTGGCATTCCTCAATTCTGGAAAAGCAAGGACTCGCTTCCGGTGGCAGCCGGACTTCAGCCATGGTTTCTGGTCCTCCAGTGAGTTTTTGCCCTGGGATTCGAACCTTCCCATTGTGTCTATTTTTCTGAGACAACATCATTCCAGATTCCCAGAAACAAATTAAAACAAGCCCAATGCAACGCAGACTATGAAGTTAAAACTCAAAGAAGTGGGATTTCTGGCACGTAAACAGAAAGATTTTTGGGAAAATGCCAAATGCTGACTTCATTGGTTCCTAAGACGCAATAGCTGAAGTCGGCCTGTGAACAAGTTCTTTTGTTTATTTAACTATTTTGTGCATGCCTTTAGGTGTGTATGGAGGTTACGCTCTAAGGCGTCTTGAGTGTAAATAGTCTCTTGCTGCTAGTAAATGATCAAGGCAAACTACAGAGTCTGTTTCCATGGCAAGAAGCATTGGCCTGATAACACTGCCCACTTATAATGTCTGTGTGTTACACTGGATGATGGTGGGGCCAGGATGCACTGCAGAAGCGTGACCTTGGGCACGTGTGCAAGAGCCCAGGGAATACACTCATGTAGGTATAAGCTGAGCTGATCCCACAACAGCAGGCCTTGGGGGTCACCTTGCCACTCAGTCTGGCTCCCCAGAGTCAGCAGCACGGCCCTCCCTGCGAGCTAGCTGGAAGCTCTGCTGAGGGAAACACAAGGGTGGTTCCTCAAAAAGCTAGGTGTAGACTCACCCCTGTGATCCCGCCGTTACAGCTCTAGGTACATACTCAGAAGAAGTGAAAGTGGGAACTCCAGCTGATCCCACACACCCGTGTTCATCACAGCATTCATGGCCAGAGCCACAAAGGGAGGCAGTGTGCTGTGCAGGCTGTCTGCGAAGTAACCAACAGATGAAGACAAATAGCAATGTGCAATAGATCTCTCCAGCTTTCCCAAAGGAAGGAGGTTCTACGGCTCATATGGTGGTGCAGGTGATGCCAGCATGCCTTAACAGAGTCCCACAGTGAGCCTAATGACTCACCTTCCAATCCACCTTCCTACTGGTGTGGCCTGGAAGGCAGCAGAAGGTGGAGTGCCCGGCTCCTGACTTCCAGACTTCCACCTGCTCAGACCTAACTGCTGCTTGGGGAGTGAACTAGTAGGCGGAAGATCTCTCCCTCTTGCTCTGTGTGTGTGTGTGTGTGTGTGTGTGTGTGTGCACGTGCGTGCTTCCATCCTCTCTGTCACTCTGCTACTACATGGACTAACCTTGAGGACATTATGCCAACTGAAATAGCCCAGACACAGAAGGACAAGTCCTGCATGATTCCATGTCTGTGACGTGTCAAGAATAGTCGAATTAATAGGAATAGAAAGTGGAACGGTAATTACCAGAAATGAGGAGGAAGACTGGGAGCCTGGGAGGGTGTGGATTTTTGTTTGATGGGCACGGAGTTTCAGCTTGAGAACAGGGCTAAATTCCAGAGGGGCGCGGTACCAATGGTCGCACAAAACAGTCAATGCCTTAGAACTGTCCATTTACAAAATGGTGACAATGGCTTTATTTTGCTTTAGCATGTGTTGCCATAATAATATATATATATATATATTTATGTATATATGGGGATAAAAAGGCATACTGAACGAAAATATCAGACACTCCTCAATAGAAGAACATTCCACAAAATGTTCCTTAAAGGGGTTTAAAATCATGGTAGAAGAAAGAAAATTTGGCATGGTGGGTGTTGTTAAAAGTTTATCAGCTCCAGGGAGAGGGAAAAACACAAACAGAATTTGCCGATTTCTGTGGAATAAACACCTCCATGGTTTATGTCAGTGAGTGCCCAACTGGAAGAAATGCATGTAATTGGTGTCTGTGGGTTGCTATGGGCCACTTGCAGTCTAGGGGTGGTTTGGGATAAGGAACCTATGGGGAGGTTTGTTTGGAATGCAAACGAGTCCACCAGGTAACCAGCTCACCTCTGCTCCATTGGCCCTGTTGAGCGTTGGATTCCACCTCTGCCAATGAAGTGATCGGTAATCGGTTCTGGGGTGGGCCTGTGGGACGGCTTTAAGCCAATCAGGTTCTGCTCTGAGGACTTTGCTGCCAGGTGGAGGAGCAGGTGCGTGGCAGTCTGGAACTAGTGGAGGCCCATCTCCCTATGGCATCATGAAGCTAATTTGCAAAATTAGACAGGTTGAGAGATGGAGACAGGGTCCTCACAGCATGTATTTGAGACCCTGGAGCCAGCCATGCCAGTTACTCCCTTTCTGTTTTAGTGATTTGGGTTGGTCCCCCAGGCTGTCTTTTCTCACTCATTACAGCCTCCTTTCCATCACGCCTCAGTTTATGCCACTTGTGTTGGCACACATTTCTGAACTCTATCTGCATGAACTTGTACCTACACTTACTTGTGATGGCAAGAATTTCTCTGCTTGCTTATTCTTTTCTCCTTTAAAAAAAGAAATGTCCATTTCCCCTGCTTGGGGAGTCACGGCTTTGGAAACGCTTCCTTATTTGGTCTCCTTATTTGCTGCAAATAAATGACTCCGTGTGACACCTGCCTGTAGTGCATTTCTGAGAACTCTCCAGGAGGCAGGCCCACAGCGTTCAAGGGACAAAGTGCCCTCCTTATGGGAGACACCAGGAGGGCCACACTACCCACCAGGTATCCTTACCTCAACTCAGATTGTTGCCTGGAGCTGGTGTTGCTGGGCGTGATGGCAACTCGCTGCTTGCTATGTCAGCATCCTCTTTCGGAGGACCGATTTGTGTCCCAGCCTCTTGACTTTGACCCAGCTCTCTGCCAATGCACCTGGGAGGGCAACAGAAGGTGGCCTGAGTGCTTGAGCCTCTGCTACCATTTGTGGGAATTCATTGATAGATGAACAAAAGAACACTTAAAAAAAAAAAGAAAGAAACAAAAAGTAACCTGGATCTAATCAAGTTTCCAGAACTCACTTCCAGTGCTCACGAAAGAGTTAACAGGAAACCACCAAACACACAAGACGACATGATTCCCTTTTTCTTTTTCTTTATAACATTTATGTATTTTTATTGGAAAGACAGATTTACAGAGAGAAGGGAAAACAGAAAGAAAGACCAAAGCCAGGAGCCAGGAGTTTCTTCCAGGTCTCCATGTGGAGGCAACAGTAGGGAACACCCTGCCACAGTGCAAGACGTTAGCAATGGGGGAATCTAGAGGGCGGGAGGTGAACATGGGAAATTCCTGCCCTTTCTGCTCGATTTCTCTGTAAATCTTTTGTTTCTGCAGAATTGCTCTTGAAAATGTCCATGAAAAGACACAGGGGGCAGGTTTCTGGATTAGGGCTAAGAGGCTCCTTGGGCTGCCTGTGTGCCATATTGAAATGTCACGTTTCAAATCCACACTCCTCCACTTCCAATCCAGTTTCCTGCTAGTGCATACCCTGGGAGGCACCAGAGGGTGGGTCAAGTGCTTGAGTGCCTGTGGGAGACCCAGATGGAGTTGCAGGCTTCCGGACTTGGCCTGACCTGCACTCACTCATGGTTTCTTCCTCTCTGTCATCTTGCCTTTCAAATAAATAAGTAAATAAATCATTTTCCAAAAGCTCATGGAAGATTCTAGAAATGTTGACTGAACAGGCAATGCAAAAAGGACTAAACAAGGAGAGGAATGTGGAGGACTCCTAGAAAACTCTCCTGATTCCGGAAGGACATTGTGGTGCTTCCCTCCATCGACAAAATCCTTGCCAAACGTTGGGAGCCCCGTTTTGGTTCCTGGCCCTAGAGTCTGTTGATGAACCCCGCCCTGGAAACAGCTCCTGTTTTCGGGCAAGCATCGATTCACTCAACACGTATTTACATTTTCCTGCCTGCCAAGTGCAGACAGTGTGTTTGGTTCTGAAAAGACAAAAGCTAAGAAATTCTTGCCCTCGAAAGAGGTACAGGAATGGGGAGGGCTGACCAGGATAGATCATTCTCAATCCCAGGACCATGGGGCTCAGGGGTGGGAGTGTGGGCACTGGTGGCTCAAAGCCATTGTTTGTTTTCACCTCACCCGAAAGGCTTGCCAGGGCTTGAAGAGGGAGGGAACTGGAGGAGCATGCTGCAGGAGCAGGGGCGGACCTGGCCGAGGACGGCTGGAAGTGTGGGCAGGGACCAGGGCCTCGCTTAAGCTTCTCTTAAAGAAAAGTATTTTACTTATTTGAGAGGCAGGATTATGGAGAGAGAAAGAGACAGAGAGAAATCTTTCATCTGCTGTTTTATTCTGCAACTGGCCACAATGGCCAGGGACGTAGAACGCTATGTAAGTCTCCTGCATGGATGGCAGGGGCTCAAGTTCTTGGGCTGTCTTCCGCTGCTTTCCCAGGCTCGTGCGCAGGGAGCTGAATCGGAGGCAGTGCAGCTTGGACTTGAACTAGTGCTCACATGGAATTCCAGTGCTGCAAGGGGGAGCCTGACGTGCTGCACCACAACACCAGCCCTAAGCTTCTTTCTTTGGAAAAAAAAAATACACATACATATATGAAAAAGATGTATTTTATTTATTTGAAAGAGCGATAGAAAGAGACACGGAAAGACAGAATTCTTGCATCTCCTGGCTCACCCCCCAAGTGACCACAACAACCAAGTCTGGGCCAACCTAAAGCCAGGATTCAGGAGCTCCCCTAGTCTGCCACAGCAGGCATGGGTGAGTAAGAAACAGAGCACAGAAAGCTGGGACTCGAACCAGCTTTCCATGATGGGATGCTGATATTGCAGATGGCTGATTGACCCACCAGGTCACAATACTGACCACGTAAGCCTCTTAAGCTTTTATTCTGTCCCAGGTGACCAGCAGGCAGCTAGGTAGGGTTGTCTCCTGAATACAAACAGGTTAGTTGGGGGAATAAATAATCTTCTGGATGCTTTAAAGAAAGCCAGAGTGAAAGCGGTTGGCACCATGCCAAGGTCACTGTGGCTGAAGCCTGCCCGGGGAAAGGTCACTTTCCACTGGTCATAGGTTGGCAAGCGGAAATGGGAGGAGACAGGCGAGATCCAGGCTCCAGCCCCCCAGGAAATGAGGGCCTGGGAAACGAGGTGAAGAACTTTGAGAAGAGGTCCAGCAAATCGGGGACACTGATGTCCCCAGGCCTGTGAGTGTCCACCCAGAGATGGTGAGTTGGCTACTGTGTGGGCAGATCCAGAGTTCTAGTGACAGGGCCGAGCTGGCCCTGCGTGTGCTGTGGCCTAGAGTGTTCACCTGCCAGGGCACAGAAGCACTGCACGGGCCACTCCTCGGCAGTGTACCTTCTCACTGTCAGATTCCTGGCTGGGGGATGGAAGCTCTGAAAATAAAGGAAAACCGAACAGATGACAGCACCCAGAAGCTGGGGTACTCAGGGCTGGCTGCTTAGTCCATTTTCCATTGCTGTAACAAAATATCCACGACCGGACTATTTACCGGAAAAGAGACGAAGTTAGGCTCACAGCGTGGGAGGCAGGTGGCCACATCTGGGGAGGGCCTCGTGCTGCTTTGTAACATGGCAGGAGCCGGAGAGTGTGCATGTACAGAAAGGGGGTTGGTACAGGGGGCTAAGCCACCACTTGGGACCCCTGCATCTCACACCACAGTGCCCAGTTAGCCCATGTTTCCCATCCAACTTTCTGTTAACCCATCTGGTAGGCAGCAGATGATGGTCAAAGTGCTTAGACCCTTGCCAATCAAAGGCGAGACAGGGATGAAGCACCTGACTCCTGGCTTCAGTCTGGCCCAGGCTCTTTCTCCCTTTTTCTCTGTCTCCTAGATAGACAGGCTTGTTGGACAGATAATAGATAGATAGATAGATAGATAGATAGATAGATAGATAGACAGATAGATAGATCTTTAATGGCCCACAGTAGGCCAGGCAGACCCTGGCTGCTCCCACCTCTTGCTCCCAGGCAGGTCCTCAGGCTAGGGTATTGCACACACTTGGGTAAAAGAGGACAGATTTTAAACCACTCTCAGTCTCAAAGTGAATTTTTTAACTCATATATCTGCTGAGAATCTGCTGATATAAACGCTGTCACAAAGATCTGGAATCTTTGTACCTGCTCACTCTTCCATTTACTCTTAGACACACACAACAAAGCAGGGAAACCCTCGTGACCACTTGCCGGTGTGGTAGGTGGAACTGGGCCTGACGGAGCTGTACAGGAAGGAGCAGGATGGAAGCTGGAGGATTGAAGCAGGCATCGGCCTGAGCAGCAGAGAACATTCCGTCGCTGACACGGGACGGCCAAGGAAAGGCTGCACAGCAAGCCGTGCCCACGTGGTGACCACCACGCAGCGTCTGGCCATGAGGAGCAGCAGTCAGAAGGAGCACAGGATGTGGAGCAGAGGAGAATGAGGAGGAACTAAAGTCTCTGGTGTCTCTCTCAGCCCATGCAACCATGACGCCCTGGGGTGGTAGCGGCTGCTGTGTTCTTTATAGTCCAAACCATGACCACCCTACCCAACTGTTTTTGCTGTCATCCCTGCTGCAATGGTTCATTTGTTTAAATGTTTTTATTTATTTACTAGGCACACACACACACACACACAGAGTGTGTACGTGCTCCCATCACTGGCTCCCTCCCCAAATGCAGCCAAGGCTGGGGCTGAGCTGGGGCTGCAGCCAGGAGTCTGAAACTCAATCCAGACCTCTCCTCCAACAGAACCAAGATGGGGGACAAAGGCACCTTAGCTTTCCCTGCTGGATGGCCCAAGGTGAGATTTCCACTGCTCTGTTCTCAGATCTGTGCTAGGGCGGGTACCACTGCCTTCCCTTCCCTGCATCTCCAACGTGGACCATCTCAGTCTCCACACTCCCACAGGCCATTTCCTTATCATCCCTCCACTCCCAAATTAAAATGCATTTGTTAAACAAATATCCATATGGCATTAGGGTTCTGTGGAGGGAAAAAAGTCAGTAGGCTAAGTCTATATGCAAATCATAGAGATGATTGGAGATGATTGGCTCCCAGCATGATGGCAGCTGAATAGCTCTCCAGTAGGTCATCCTAGGTTGACTTTAGGATGGCTGGTAGCCTGGCTCAGCCAACCTTGAGATCAACGCCAAGTCTTAATACAGGCAAGGGGATCCCTGCAGGTAAGTCCTGGAACTCGACAGCCAGCCACAGCGCCCATGGCATGAGTCAGACGCAGCATGTCCTGACTCTTGGAACCAAAGACCAGTTCAGCACCTCCTGCTATAGCTCTGCCCACAACGCCCATCAACGGATGACACCTGCCCATACCCAGGCCCCTCGGAACCTCGTGCTATTCTTGGTTGGAAACACCCTGACAGACACACTCAAAAGAAAACGTCTCTAGATTTCTAGGGATTCCTCCATCCAGCCGAGCTGACAGCTAAACGGAACCATCGCAGGAAAACACTGTGATGCCCTCACTCTTGATCGGTTCTCCTTTCGCTCCCCAGATGAGGCCAGGGGCTTTCCTGCCCCAGGGACTTTTCACTTCTGGCTGAAATGGCTCCCTAACCCTTGTCTTGTTCCCTTCTCTTTGTCCACTGGAGCCCAGGTAAGGTTTTCCCTGCATTGCCATTACAGATGCTCCCTGACTTTTCTCTCGCGTACACACACTTTGGGGTTGATCCTGCTGTACTGCTGGGTCGGGTGGGCATTTTCCTGAGTGATTAGGATGCCTGTTAAAGGGTCCAGCATTGTGGCTCAATGAGTTAAGCTGTCACCTGTAACACCTGCATTCCCTATGACTCCAAGAATGCCGGTTAAGGCCTCCACATCGCATAGCAGAGTGCCTGCAGTCAGAAACTGGCCCTGGCTTCTAACTCCAGCCTCCTGCCCATGTATACCCTCAGCAAGTCAACATTCCATAGAATAGCACAGGTTCGAGTCCCAGCTGCTCCATTTCTGAGCCAGCTCCCTGCTAAGGCACCTGAGAAAGCAGCAAAAGATGGCACATGTATTTGGGCCCCACCATTCCTCTAGGAGACTTACATGGGACTCTGAACTCCTGGCTTTGACCTGACTGTTGCAACTATTTGTGGAGTAAAGTAAGAAGTAAAAAGCCACCGGGCTGGCCCCATGGCTCAACTGGCTAATCCTCCACCTCCAAGCTCCACATTCCATATGGGTGCTGGTTCGTGTCCTGGTGGCCCCACTTCCCATCCTGACCCGGAAAAGCAGCAAAAAATGGCTCAATGTCTTGGGACCCTGCACCCACACGGGAGACCCGGAAGAAGCTTCTGGCTTCTGGCTTTGGATTGACTCAGCTCTGGCCATTGCTCCCATCCACTCCCACTTGAGGAGTGAACCAGTGGATGGAAGATCTTTCTCTGTCTTTCCTTTCTGTAAACCTGCCTTTACAATAACAATATTTTTACTAAACAAGTAGAATATCTCTTCCTCTGTATGTCTCTGTACTCCTCATCTCAAATAAATGAAAGAAAGCCTTCCGCCCCCCCACCCCCATGCACACCCAGGGACGAAGCAGGTGAGGTAGCCGTTAGGCCAGTAGTTGGTTTCCTGTCATCCCACCTAAGAAACCTGAACTGTGCTCCAAGCTCTGGCCGGGACCACAGCCACCATGGGCACTAGAGAGTGAACGAGTGCATGGGCGATGTCTCTCCTCTCTCCTTTCAATGACTTTCTTCTGCATTTACTCCCAGCAGCTCCACTTCCCATCCAGCTCCCTGCCTGTGGCCTGGGAAAGCAGTCAAGGATGGCCCAAAGCCTTGGGACCCTGAACCCATGAGGAGTTCTGGATGAAGCTCCTGGCTTCAAATCAGCTAAGCTCTGGCCATTGCGGCTGCTTGGGGAGTGAATCAATGGACTGAAGATCCTCTCTGCCTCTCCTCCTCTCTGTATATCTGACTTTGCAATCAAAATACATAAATCTTAAAAAAAAAAAAGGATGAACTAAAACATGGCTTTGTTTTACTATGTAATTTGTAGTCCACATGTAACAAAACACAGAAGCAGTAGGTTTCCTGCCAACAGGCAAAAATCAGCCTTGTCTGCCTGGGTTCCCCTGTAGGTCTGGAAAAGTCATTTAGAAACAATTGCAGAAGCATTGTTTGTGGTGTAATTAAATAGCCAGCCCAGCTCTCATCAGGAGTTTTAATGGCCACCATTAGACCTCCAGAAACTTCCTGTGACTTAATGGTCCCAGTTTCCAAGGCTTAATGGCCCATGCATGCCTCAGCCCTGCAGGTTTCTTGAATATTAGCATCATTTTCTCTGTGGGAATGCTTTATAAGAACAGAGATTTTTCTTATATAAAAATATATTTTTGCAAATATGCCGGGATGCTATTCCAGACAGTGATCCCAGATCTTTCTAGCACAGTACATGAACTAATAAACGGAGAATTAGCGAATGCCTTGTCCACAGTAGGTGCTTAATAAATGACAGTGCCTTCCCGTGTCTCTAGTATTATTCTAAAGATTAAATGAGCTACGTGGGGCCAGCTTCGGGCTCAGCAAGTAAAATACCACGCCTTCTATCGGAGTGCATGCGTTTGAATTTCTCTGCTTCCCCTTGCATGGGAGACCTGGCTTGGGTTTCTGGCTCCCAGTTTGGGCCCAGCCTAGTCACAGTCATGGTGTACATTTGGGGCAGTGAAACAGTGAAGCGAAGAACTTTCTGTCTAGCTCTCCTTTTCTCAAATACAAAAATAAAGAACACATGAATGTGCCCCCTAACTCACCACTGGCTATGAAAATTATGCCCCTGAGGGCCGGTGTTGTGGCATAGTATGTTTTCCCTTTTTTAAGATCTATTTATTTTTTATTGGAAACTCAGATATACATAGAGGAGGAGAGACAGAGAGGAAGATTTTTCATCCGATGATTTACTCCTTAAGTGACCACAATGGCTGGTGCTGCGCCGATCAGAAGCCAGGAGCCAGGACCCTCCTCCAGATCTCCCATGTAGGCACAGGGTCCCAAGGCTTTGGGTCATCCTCAGCTGCTTTCTCAGGCCACAAGCAGGGAGCTGGTTGGGAAGTGGAGCTACCAGGATTAGAACCAGTGCCCATATGGGATCCTGGCATGTTCAGGGAGAGGACTTTAGCCTCTAGGCCACGGCACCGGACCCGTGGCATAGCATGTTAAGGCTCTGCCTGCGATGCTGGCATCCCCAATGGACTCTGGTTCAAGTCCTGGCTGCTCTACTTTTGATTCACCTCATGCACCTGAGAAAAACATTGGAAGATGGCCCAAGTACTTGGGCTCCAGCTGGGATACCTGGAAGAAGCTCCCGGCTTGTGTCTTCAGCCTGCTCAGGCCCAGACATTGCATCCATTTAGGGAGTAGACCTGGGGATGGGAGCTCTCTCTCAGGGGAGGACTGCTTGCCTTGTCCCCAGCATCCCCCAGGAAGTGGGTCCTTGAGCGTGTCCCCCAGAGCGGCTGAGTCAGCAGCATCTTGCAAGCAATGCACATGTTCAGGCCCCACCCACATCTCCAGATCAGAAACTCAGGAGGGGGGGACCCAGCCATCCGTTTTTTTTTTTTTTTTTAACCAACTTTCCAGGTGACCTTGAGTGCGCTAAATTCTGACAGCTGCTGCTCTAGGGGAAGGCACTATTTCTCCACTGTCCTTCACTGGAGGCACTCCCTGAAGATTTATTTATTTGTTTGGAAGGCAGAGTTAGAGAGAGAGAGAGAGAGAGAGAGAGAGAGAGAGAGATTTCCCTCCATTGACTATCTCCCCAAATGGCTGCCAGGGCCAGAGCTAGGTTAGTCCAGAGCGAGGAGCCAGGGGCTTCATCCTGTGTGGGTGCCGGGGCTCACGGACTCTCCTCCGCTGCCTTCCCAGGCACTGGAACAGTCTCCCTGAAACACACTAGTGCTCAGGCACCTACCACACTTAAGAAGTTCAAGTCTGTGAGAAGGCTGGATCGGCCACAGGATTCTGAGAACTTTCCCAGGTGAGTTTGGAAACCAGACTCTTCCCCCTTGGGCTTGTGGCTCACGTGGAGCCTGCATCACTGCCCTACCCGGGGGTGGCAGAGGGCACGTGGTGGATATATAGACCCCTGCCCCAGCACAAGTGACTCAGACTCTGCACTTGAACTAAGATCCGCAAATCACGTTCTCAAGTACGTCACCCCGTGAGAAGCCCTGGCCCAGGGTACAGAAACCCATCTCACGTGCGTGCCTGGAACCCTCTGACCTTCAAATCAATGATTTACTGAAGGCAGCCCAGCGGGTGTGACGTTTGCCCTTGTGCATCAACGACCTGGCAGGAGGAAGGGACAGTAATTAAATGCACAAGCACCGCCAGGGGGCCCTAGAGAGACAGGAGGGGACGGAGTGCTGTAATTAACACTGGAACAGTTCTGTCGCCATGTTATTAATCACTCTGCTGTTACTCCTGGGAGGCCTTCTGGTAAACCAGCTATTTCTTACTCTCGCCACACACACCCTCCTCCTCCATTTTTTTTTTTTTTCCACTTTACTCATTTCTCAACATTTTACCAGAACGCTGTTGAGTAATTTAGAAAGTGAAAGTACGGCTGACTCAGAATTGAAACTTTAGCCTGGACTTAGTATTTCCTGAAACAAGTGGAAAGGGCACAGAGTGGGAATGGACCAGCCTTGGAGCCAAAGGCAGCAAGGCCTGACGGACTGCGAAGGTTTTTTTAATCGATTGGGGACCAAAAGAGGAAATGACTTTTTTTTTTTTTCTTTTAATGTGAGAGACAAATGTGAGAGAAATAAACACAGAGAAAGCAAGACAGAGAAGCTGCCACCTGCTGGTTTACGCCCCAGATGTCCGCAAGGGGCTTGAGTGGAAGCCAGGAGCTGGGGATTCAATCCAAATGTCCCGTGTGGGTGGCAGGAATCTGCTTGAAAACGATGACTTGAGCCATTGCCAGTGCCTCCCCGGGTCTGCACTGGCAGAAAACTGGAGTTAGGAGCTGGAGTCGGCAGCACGCGGACGCTTAGATGTTGGGAATAAAGGCTTCCTAATTACTAGGCTAAACACCCTCTCTGCCCATAGGATTTTAAAACTTGGATTGTTTCGTGTTAGTGCTATCCCTTAAGTAGTATTTTTCCTTGGCTTGAACGCGGTACTGGAGCAGGGTGGGCCGGGGCGGTCAGCATTGTGCTGTAATGACTTAGGTGCCTCTTGCAATATCAGCAGCCCACGTGAGCGTGCTAACGTGAGTCCCAGCTGCTCTGTTTCTGATCCAGCCTCCAGCTGATGTGCCTGGGAAGGCAGCACATGGTGGCCAAAGCACCTGGGTCTCTGCCATCCATGTAGAAGACCTGGATGAAGTTCCTGGCTCCCAGCTCTGGTCTAGACTTGTGCTGGCTTTTGTAACCTTTTGTGGGCATGAGGCAACAGATGAAAGATCTCTCTTCCTCTTTTTCTAATGCTTTGTCATTTAAATAAGTCTTCAAAAGAGAGGGAGAGAACAAGAGAGTGAGATGGTTCTGCAGAGTCTGTAAAACCCATGCTGGTTTCAATATGTGTACATCTGTACATCTTGCAGAGTGTGGAAAGAGGTTAAGGCTTGGGGCAAGGACAGCTGGATTCTGCAAAGGAAATCACTTTGCCATGCTGGGTCTTAGTTTTCCTGCTTGTAAAGTAAGTTACTTTGGGGCAGGTGTTCTGATGCTTGGCATTTTCATCTGCGAAATGGGGATCACAGTGCCTCCCCATGCAGCCCACCCAGTCCTCCTGTGCTGAGTCACTGCTCTAGTCCTGCCGGGTGCCGCACGGATACATCACTGGACCAGGGTTCCGAGTCTAGGATGTGCCAAGTCACCATGCGGGCAGATTCTGTGGCCAAGGAGCGCCCACTGGCTGGCTTACAGTTGGGCTCTTTTTGTGTAAGTCAGCAGCCTGGGGCCTCATCTGAAAGAACATCCACCCCATTCTTGAGTACTCTGCCTTCAAGATCTTCTCATGTCCTAAAACCACCACCTGACAGCTAAGATTTCAGCAGAGAGGTTGGTGTTTGGCACGGCCGTTAAGACTACCAACGCCACTGTTCAGAAGTGCATGGGTTCAAATTTCAGTACTGCATCCCACTGCAGCTGCCTGCGAAGGCACACCCTGGCAGGCAGCAGGTGCCGGCTCACACACCTGGGACCCTGCCTCCCATGTAGGAGACCTGAATTGAGCTCTGGGCTCCTGGCTTTGGGCTGGCCCAGCCTGACTGTTGCAGGCATTTGGGGAACAAACCAGTGGATGGGAAGATCTTCCTCTTTGTTCTTCTCTCTGTAAAAATCTGACTTTCAAATAAAAACAAATAAATCATTAAAAAAAAAGGAATGATTTTTAAATAACATTTGCCACCCAGAGTCTGAGGAATGGGTGATGATTAGAAATAGGAATAGTTGGGTCTTGCATGATAGTGTAGGGGTTAAGGTCCTCGCCTTGAATGCGCCAGGATCCCATATGGAGGCGCCCAAAGCCTTAGGACCCTGCACCCGTGTGGGAGACCCAGAGGAGGCTCCTGGCTTCAGATTGGCTCAGCTCCAGCCGTTGCAGCCGCTTGGGGAGTGACTCATCGGACAGAAGATCTTCCTCTCCGTCTCTCCTTTCTGTATATCCGCCTTTCCAATAAAAAATAAATAGATAACTCTTTAAAAAAAATAGGTATAGTTAATATTCCTGACACATGGCTGTTTTTATTTCAACAGAAAGGGAAATTTCATTCTTGAGCTGGTGAAGCCAGGCCAGGTTTTTGTCGGAGCTCTTCCATCCCGGGCGTCTGTTGGGAGCCGATGCTCCCCATGGCCTGGAGATTGGCCGATTCCTCTTCCACAACCTTATTATTTTCATATTCCTGTTTCCTTTCCCTGAGGTGATGTAATACTCAGCCATCTGCTTCCTTTTTATCGAAAAGCCATGGCAAGTCCTTTTTTCTGAGGATACTCTTCCAGGGCCCAGCAGGAGGGTCCCTGGAGGGGCAGCATGCCTGGGGACGGTGCTAATACTGTGCCAAGTGGTGTGACCTTCAGATCATTTTAAGACACAACCCTGCAGAACAAAGCCTTCCCTAGCCTCCTCGGTGAGGGACAGAGCAATCCTTTTAGTCAAGAACCAGGGCACTTTGAAATGTTTATGGCAAATAAAATTTTAAAAAATTAGCTGACTGTTGCAAACATTTTTAAAATTCATATATAATTTTTTTTTCAGAAAGCATTTTCCATTTGCTTTTTAAAGTCAACAAATGAATGCCTTTTTAAAAAAAGATCTATTTGTTGGAAAGGCAGAATAATATAAAGAGAGCTTTTCCATCTGCTGGTTCACTCCTGAAATGGCTACCACAGGCAGGGCTGAGCTAGGCTGAAGCCAGGAGCCTGGAATGTTCTCCAGGCCTCCATGTGGGTGGCAGAAACTCAAGTCTTGGACTGTTTTCACTGCTTTTCCAGGGGCATTAGCAGGGAGCTGGATTGCAAGCAGAGCAGCCCAGACCCAAAGCAGCCAAAGTTTTGAGAGAAATCTTGTGCACAGCAATCCACAAAAGAGATCACACGATCCTTTTTGGCAAGAAACTGAAGTGAAATATGTCTTCCTTGCTGGGTGGTCTCTGGACTCCTTATTATGGAGTTCAGCTATGAAACCTGCATTTGCTTTTGAGGAAAAAAAGGCTACTTGCCCAAATCAGGTTGACTGTTAAAATAAATCATAAGGACAACACAGGGATAAGACAAAGCATGTTGCTTTATGTCTCCCATTAGCTTGCTCAAGCCATGTCCTTCTGAAGTCTGAGAAATGGGAACAAGAGCCACCCAGAGCCTGTGTGTAGCTCAGTGGCTAAAATGATTGGAGTCTGGGCCCAGCACAGCAGCCTAGTGGCTAAATCCTTGTCTTGCATGGTCCAGGATCCCATATGGACTCCAGGTTGTGTCCCAGATGCTCTGCTTCCCATCCAGCCTGCCCTACTTGTGGCCTGGGAGAGCAGTCGAGGATAGCCTAAAGCTTTAGGGTCCTGCACCTGCCTAGGAGACCGGAAGAAGCTCCTGGCCTCAGATCAGCTTAGCTCTGGCTGTTGCGACCACTTGGGGAGTGAACCAGTGGATGGAAGATCTTTCTCTCTATCTCTCCTCTCTGTAAAAATCTGACTTTACAATGAAAAGAAATAGATCTTTAAAGTGCTTGGAGTTTGGTGCTGGCGTTGGGGCAAAGCAGGAAACACCAGCAGCCCACAAGAGCACTGGTTCGAGTCCCAGCTACACCCACCTCTTGCCCCTGAGCCTGGGAAAGCAAACGAAGATGGCTCGGGTGCTCAGGTCCCTGCCACCCATCCGTGGAAGACCAGATGGAGTTTCTGGCTTCTGACTTTGGCTTTTCTCAGCCACGGCCATTTTAGTCATTTCTCTCTGTAACTCTGCCTTTCCAATGGATAAATAGGAAGACAGCACGCTGCTGCATCAGCAAATCCTCCGCCCCAGGGAACTGGCATCCCAGTGGGCATCTGTTCATGTCCCAGCTGCTACACTTCCAAGCAGGTCTCTGTTTACGGCCTGGGAAAGCTGTGAAGGACGACTCAAGTCGGTGGCACCTGCACCCAGCGGGAGACCTGGAATAAACTCCTTAGCTCCCAGCTCCAGGTAGGCTCGTTTCTGGCCATGAAGGCCATTTGGGGAGTGAACCAGCAGCTGGAAGAGCTTCTCTTTCTGCCTCCCTTTCTCTCTGTGCAAAATCTTCATTTCAAATAAAAAAAAATAGATAAATAATCCTTTAAATAAATAGAAGAATAAATCCTAAACAGTTCCACAGATTGTAAAATATTCTGGTGCCAAGTCAAGCATATCTTCTAATTTCATTTTCCCACAATGTTTTCTAAAAAGATTTATTTATTTGTTGGAAAGGCAGATGTACAGAGAGGAGGAGAGACAGAGAAGAAAATCTTCCATCTGATAATTCACTCCCCAAGTGACCACAATGTCCAGAGCTGAGCTGATCCAAAGCCAGGAGCCAGGAGCCAGGAGCCTCCTTTGGGCCTCCCACGCGGGTGCAGGGTCCCAAGGCTTTGGGCTGTCCTTGACTGCTTTCCCAGGCCACAAGCAGGGAGTTGGTTGGGAAGTGGAGCTGCTGGGATCAGAACCGGCGCCCATATGGGAGCCCGGCGCATTCAAGGTGAGGACTTTAACCATTACGCTATCGCACTGGGCCCATCCGACAATTTAAAAATTATCTTTCTATGTAAATTCTTAGTACTATATCTGAAAGGTAGTCTGAACCCACTAAATGTTAACCACTGTTATTGTAAATGATGCTGTGATCATCATCATCATCACCATCCTCAGAATCAGGTGACTTTGAAGCAGAGCCAACACAGCACTCTGTTACTCGCAGGCCTTAACTCCCCACACCTACCACCCAGTGGTACCCATGCTCTTCAGTCCAGTCTTGGGGGACCCTGACCAGAGGCAAGCTATGCAAACACCTGGGGCTGGAGCTCATGCAGGGTATTGCCATTAGAAGCCACAGATGAAAATAGGAACTGCCACTGGGCCTGGCGGGTGAGATTCTGGTAGGAGCGCTCGAGTCCCACACCGGACACCCTGGGCTCCATGCCCAGGTCACCTCTGACTGCAGCGTCTAGCTGAGGCGAACCTGCACAGGAGCGGTAAGTGACTGGGTGTGCATCACCCACATGGAGGACCGGAACTGGGTTCTCGGGTAAACCAATCGACGACAGCCCTTGCTTGCTCACATTTGTGTGTGTGTGTGTGTGTGTCTCTCTCTCAAATAAAAACAAAGCCAAGGGCCCTGTGCCGAGGCCTAACGGCTAAAATCCTCGCTTTGAATGCACCACGATCCTGTATGGGCGCAGGTTCAAATCCCAGCAGCTCCACTTTACAACCAGATCCCTGCTTGTGGCCTGGGAAAGCAGTCAAGGACGGCCCAAAGCCTTGGGACCCTGCACCCGCGTGGGAGACCTGGAGGAGGGTATTGGCTTGTGGCTTCAGATTGGCTCAGCTCTGGACGTTGCAGCCACTTGGGGAGTGAATTATCAGATGGAAGATTTTCTTCTCTGTCTCTCCTCCTCTCCGTATATCTGACTTTGTAATAAAGATAAATAAATCTTAAAACAAAACAAAAAACCCCAAAGCCCAGAAACCTTGTGAGGAAGCAGCTACTTGTTAAGAGCTCCTGCTAAGAGGCAGGAGAGAAGGCTAATGCTTTGCACTTAGCATGCCAGGTCAAAGGATTCTTCAGCTTAACGTCCAGTTCTTCAGTAACACCTTTAGTGGGCCCAGGAGAGAGATGTGGGCAGAGCTTTTTTTTAGAATAGTGAGGGAGTGTGGTAGAGCAGGCAAACCCGATGAGACCAGAAGCCCACAGGGGCAATGGTTCCAGTCCCGGCTGTTCTTCCAACCCAGCCTGGCATTTCCCTGCTAGCATACCTGGGAAAGCAGCAGAAGACGGTCCAAGTGTGCAGACCCCTGCACCAATGTGGGAAGAAGCTCAGGACCCCTAGGCTGTTGTAGCCATTTGCAGAGAGAACCAGCGGATACAATATTTTCTCATTGTCTCTCCTCCTCTTTTTGTAACTGTCTTTTAGATTTAAAAATATAAAAGTGGGGGGGGGCGGGCTGCGGCAAACAGGGCTGGTGCTATGGCATAGTAGAATAAGCTTCTACCTATTGTGCTGGCACCCCATATGGGCTAGCCCAACTACCTGGGTTCCTGCACCCACATGGGAGATCCAGAGGAAGCTCTTGGCTCCTGGCATTGCAGTGGCTCGGTGCCGGCTGGTACAGACATCCAGGGAGTGAAACAGTGAATGGAAGGTTTTCCTCTGTGTCTCTCCTTCTGTCTGTAACTCTGCCTTTCAAGAACAAACAAGCAAAAAAGACAAAAATGAGGTTTTCTTTCTAAAAAGATGTTTTCCTGTTTTTTTTTTAAGATTAAAAAAAATTATTAGAGTGTCAGATATACAGAGACGAGGAGAGACAGAGAGGAAGATCTTCCATCTGATGATTCACTCCCCAAGCGGCCACAACATCCAGAGCTGAGCTGATCTGAAGCCAGAAGCCAGGAGCCTCTACGGGTCTCCAACGTGGGTGCAGGTTCCCAAGATTTGGGGCTATCTTCTACTGCTTTCCCAGGCCACAAGCAGGGAGCTGAATGGGAAGTTGGGTTGCTGGGATTGGAACTGGCGCCCATATGGGATCCTGGCACGTTCAAGGTGAGGACTTTTGCTGCTAGGCTCCCATACTGGACCCAAAAAATTACTTTTTAAAAATCGATACAGAGATCTTCCTCTCTGTCTCTCCTCCTCTCTGTATATCTGACTTTGTAATAAAAAAAGAAATAAATAGATCTTAAAAATAAAAGTTGATACAGTGTTGAAGGATACCAGTATGAAAAACAGAGGGCTGTGACCAGATAGTGGAGTTTGATTGGTATGGCTTCTATTTCCTTTCTGTAGATCCGTGGTACTGGTTTAAGTACAGGAACACCTGGCCTTAGTGTCACAGGGCCGTCCTTGGCACAAGGGCAGAGGAATGATGCTTTCTCAGCGAGGTAAGTTACAGATAGCTTGGGACCAGCAGCAGCATCCGCTTATTTTCTTGTCGGGAGTGGGCACAGGGCAGCGGGCAGCTGTGCCCCGATTCGGAGAATCTTGGTCTCCGCCTCCCGCTGAGGCAGCCGGAGTGGAGATTTCAAATGTGTCAGGAGGTTTCTCAGCCAAATTCCTCCTGCAGCCACTTGAAAACCCGCTATAAAAATAGCCCTGACAGAATGAGCCTGACCTGGGACAGACTTCCTAGCTGGAAGCAGGAACGAGAAGGCTATTCTTTCTTTTTTTTTTTTTTTTTTCAATTCTCGCTTTAAAAAGAAAAAAACTTGCTCTTCATGGTTCTAGGATGTGGACGTGCTTTTAAGATTGTGTGTGTGTGTGTTTAATCACTGTTGGAGTTGAGTTTGTGTTTCACAGTTCTTAATTGTCATTGTTGAATTGGGGTTAGTCCCGAGCTAGGTACTAGATTGCAATGAAACAGGAGAGAGAAAGCTACTCTTTGCGTATCCGTCTAGGAAAGCCACAAGATCTCTAGCAAAATCCCTGTGCCAAGAGAACTTTGCAGGCTTGAGCGAATGGTAATGCAGGGGTCCTGGAAGAGCCAGGTGGCTCACAAGCTTCGAGTGTGCTGCAAAAGAGCTAAAGACCTGTGGTAAGTTGTAAGCTTCTCTTTCTACAGCGAAGTATTCCAACACAAGGGGCAGGAAGGATTACACAAGATGATTTACCTATTGAACGGGTGATGACCTAACGCACTCTGTTCTATTTTTGCACAGCCCCTGCAGGTTGGTGCGTGGACTGCTAAGGGGACACAGTTTGAAAACCAAGACTTCTTCTTGTCGGTATATGCTCAGCACTCCATGTGTAATCTCATGAGACAATCATGTCCAAGATCTGAGGCTTTTGATGACTGTGGGTTAGGGACCAAATGTTCCTTCTGTCCTTGCCTGTGACATTCCCTGCCCGATCCTGCTTGCCACCAGCGTGGGCAGGCTTGCTTCACCCCTACAGGCATCAAAGTCCCAAATTGTAAAATGCCTCATCAGAACCTGCCCTGTGTGTGTGTGGTTTCGGAGGATTCCATGAAGTCAGCCACCCTGACCATTTGGCCCAGGGCTCAGCGTTAGTCCATGCCCCACACACAGTAGCCAGCTTGGCTCGCTATTATTAGTAATTAGATTCAACCCCTCGGCCAAAGAGTGCCCAGTGGGCCCCGGCGGCTCACTGCCACGCTGCGAGAGCACGCTCCACACATATTTGTCCAATGCTTATGCTGAGTTTTTTTTTTTTTTAATTCTGCTTTACAACTGCCGTTTCAGTATTTTAATTAGGGTATTAGGAAAGAATATCACTCATGACCCCACTTATGATATTAGGATTTTGATATTAGGAAAGGAAATAAATTTTCTTCCTTTTAAAATGAACTTGCTTTTCATTTTCGAAAACACACATATGTATATATTTCTTTACATGGAATACAGAGTGACAGTGAGTGAATGAATGGAAGAGAAAGACAAACAGAGACGGAAAAAGAGAGAAAGAAATATCTTCTTTTTACTGTTTCGTTCCCCAGGTGCCTACACCAGCCAAGCCCAGGCACTCCACCCAGGCCTCAGGCTGGCTCAGGCCCGAGCACTCAGCCTTCAGCTGCTGCCTCCCAGGGTGGCATTTGCAGGAAACTGGATCAGAGCTGAAGCCCAGGTGACTTAACCAGCTGGGCCACAGCCCCACCATTCTAGTTCCTTTTAAAACTAAGCTGAAGTCACAGCACAAGCTCACTTTTAAATCTCCTGCTGGTTTTTTTGTTGTCATCATTTTAATTTTTGTTTTGGTTTGATTTGGTTTAACATGTTCTCTTAATGCTTTTCCTGACTTCATTAAATTCTTCATAAATATGATGTTCAGGGGCCTGGTGTGGTAGCCTACTGGCTAAAGCCCTCGCCCTGCATGCACCCTGGATCCCACGTGGGTGCTGGTTCAAGTCCTGGCAGCTCCAATTCCCATGCAATTCTGCTTGTGATCTGGGAAAGCAACAGAGGACGGTCCAAAGCCTGGGACCCTGCACCTGCGTGGGAGACCCGGAAGAAGCTCCTGGCTCCTAGCTTTAGATCAGCTCAGCTCTGGCTATTGTGGCCACTTGAGGAGTGGACCAGCTGATGGAAGAGCTTTCTGTTTCTCCTTCTCTTTGTAATTCTGACTTTCCAACAAAAGTAAAGAAATCTTCATATATGATGTCCAATGGTTACAGGAAATTCCACTTATTTCCTAATTGGTTTCCTATTACATTAGGATGTTTTTCACTTCTTCTTCTTCTTTTTTTGCTAGTAATAGCTCAAATTGAGATGACTACTTTTGTGTTCTTTTTGATCCATATTCTAGATGTTTCCCATTTCATCCTTCCCATTTTCTGAGTGCTTGCTATGGGTCAGGTGCTACGCTGTGTGCTGCGAAAAAAGGGGGTAGGGCTGGGACAGGTGCCATCTTGGCACTAAGTTCGTATCCTAAGGCTCAGGCAGATGATAAATGTGCAGAGAAACCCAATACTAGAGCGTCATGAGGATTACTCCCCAGGAAAGAAATAGGATGTGTCACAGAGAAAGGGCACTAGGCAGCTTTTTCTGGGAAAGGAAGTCAGAGCACACCTCTCCGAAAGCCTGAGATGGAAAACAGAGCAGGGGTCTGGGAGAGGCCGAAGGCCCCACATTTAAGGAGGAACTCACTTGCAAGCTTGTGTAAGTGCAGGGATGGTGTGTGCTTCCTTAAAACACACCCATAGAGTGGGTACTTCCTTAAATTCTGCACCCTGGGCATGTCTGTCATCACACACTACTCCCAGCCATGATGGGATAAAAGGAAAGCCATTTCAGACAGAGGGAACAGCAGGTGCACAACATCAAGACCAGAAGACGACAGGTGCAGCAGTCCCAAAATCATTCCTGTGTCTGGAATTGGACAGAGAATTACCAAGGCATCTGAGAGGTAGAACTGTGAAAAGAAATGAGAAACATGATTTTAGAAGTTTGCAGGGTTGTTCAGATTTGAGATGTATTTTAAAAGTATCAAAGTGGTAGAGGGCCTGGCGTGGTAGCCTAGTGGCTGAAGTCCTCACCTTGAATGCGCAGGGATCCCATATGAGTGTCGATTTGTATTCTGGTGGTCCCACTTTCCCTCCAGCTTCCTGTTTGTGGCCTGGGAAAGCAGTCGAAGTTGACCCAAAGCCTTGGGCCCCTGCACCTGCATAGGAGACCCGGAAGAGGCTCCAGGCTCCTGGTTCCTGGCTTCAGATCAGCTCAGCTCTGGATGTTGTGACCGCTTGGGGAGTGAATCATCAGACTAAAGATCTTCCTCTCTGTCTTGCCTCTTCTCTGTATATCTTACTTTCCAATAAAAATAAAAGAAATCTTAAAAAAAAAAAGTAGTAGAGAAGAGTGGACCTCCAATTTTCTCTCAGCAGTTTCGCACGTTCTCTGGAATCCACACAACGCTGGGCAGTTGGGAGAACATGGGTCACTTCTTAGTGCTTAGGGAGTCTGACGCGACATTTCTCAACCTTGGTTGTACATTAAACCACCCTGGGGAGATCTCAAAAATGCTGATGCCAGGGCCTATGCCGCAGGGCCCAAGATCAGCCTGGGAAGAGTGGATCTTGTTCAGAGAAAACCAATGCAGACAGCTCCTGTTCTGAATATGAGGGACATGGGCAGTGCGGGAGAAACCGGATTTTACAGTCTCTTGTGAACTCCTAGTAACGATGAGTCTGTATTCCATTCTAAGAACAGGAAGCCATTGATGGGTTTAAGTAGGATAGTGGCATGATCTGATTTTTATTTTAAGAAAATCGCTTTGGCTGTGATGTGTCAGATTTCCTTAGGAGGGAGTCCCAGAAGTGGAATTACTGGAGGAGAGGGGATTAATGATTCGAAGTCTTTGAATATACACTGTGAAATTGCTTTCCAGGAAGGCTCTGCCAGATAATCCTGTCCCCACCTTCTGCATCCTCACATTACCCCTTTGACAACACTGAAGGTTTCTGACGGTTATTTCTATGAGAGAAATACCAGACCCACACACAGAGAGAAACAAGAAGTTGAGCAACTGAACACAACCTCTGCCAGCTTCCTTTATTTCTTTGCCTTTTCTTTTTGGTCACTATCCAAATGGCCAAGTGTTTCAGAAAAACCTTTTGGTCTGGGGCCCAGTGCTGTGCTGCAGCAGGAAAAGCTGCTCCTTCTGACACCAGCATCGCATATTGGGGGTCAAATCCTAGCTCCTCCATTTCCTCTCCAGCTTCCTACGAGAGACCAGGAAGAAGCTCATGGCTAATGCACCTGCGAAGACAGCAGGTGATGGTCCAAGGGCTTGAATCCTCGCGATCCTTGTTGGAGACCTGGTTGGAATTCCCAGTTAGTGGCTTCCGGCTGGTCCA
The DNA here is from genome assembly GCF_017591425.1 of Ochotona curzoniae. NCBI lineage: Eukaryota > Metazoa > Chordata > Mammalia > Lagomorpha > Ochotonidae > Ochotona > Ochotona curzoniae. The sequence goes on along the minus strand of NW_024465421.1, from coordinate 15,537,679 downwards.
ACACCAGCTGTGGTGGCCACCTGGGGACTGAACCAACTGGTGGCAGATTTCTCTCCTTCTCTTTGTTGCTGAGACTCTGCCTTTCGAATAGACATGTAGATAAGTACATCTTTTTGGATCTAGTTTTCAGTTGCAGAGATGGCTCGTTGCGTGACAGGCATTGAGCAAAGGCTCACGTAACGCTCCTGTTAAACCTCTTAGCATCTCTAACAACCGTGCTATCACCTCCACTTTGCTGTGAACGTCAGGAGTTTGCCAGGCTCCCTCTACTTACAAGTGCAGCAGGTGGCATTGGAACCCAAGCACCTTCCTGCAATTACTCTGCTTTTGCTTTGTTTTAATCTTTGGAAAGATTAAAGGACTCCTGGCATTTTCTCAGGGATCTAAAGTTCAAGTACTCTTGCTGCTAATCATTTTGGATTCTGAATAAATAACTGACATGAATTGGTTGCTGCAGCATTATCACAATGTTTTCTTTCTTTCTTTCTTTTTTCTTTTTTTCTAATAGTGACCAGGGCAAGCACTGTGCCTCAACAGGTTAATTCTCCACCCTGTGGTGCCAGCATTCTAGATGGGTATCAATTCATGTCTCGGCTGCTCTACTTCCAATCCAGACCCCTGCTTGGGGCCTGGGAAAAGAGCAGAAGGATGGTCCGGTCTTTGGGACCCTGCACCCAAGTGGGAGACCCAGAACAAGCTCCTGGCTCCTGGCTTTGGATCGGCCAGCTCCAGCCGTTGCAGCCACTTGGGGAGTGAACCAGCAGACGGTTCATCTCTGTGCGTCTCTTCCTGCTCTGTCACTCTGCCTTCCAAACACATCAGCTTTTCTTTCTTTTTTAAAGATTTATTTTATTGGAGAGGCAGATATACAGAGAGGAGGAGAGACAGAGATGAAGATTTTCTATCCTCTGATTCACTCCCCAAGTGGCCACAATGGCTAGAGCTGCACCGATCCGAAGCCAGGAGCCAGGAACTTCTTTTAGGTCTCCCACATGGGTGCAGGATCCCAAGGCTTTGGACCATCCTCGACTGCTTTCCCAGGCCACAAGCAGGGAGCTGGATGGGAAGTGGTGCCCATATGGCATCCCGGGTGAGTGTGAGGTTAGGACTTTGGCCACTAGGCTACTGTACCAGGCCCATCTTTTTTCAAAAGTTATCCCTCTGTGAGGCCAAACTGAATGAGGGAGTCCTAAACCTTGGACTCATTCAAAAGGAACTTTTTTTTTTCTTTAGAAGAGACTAGAAAAGAGGAAGTAAGGGAAGTCCCCTATCAAAGCCCTGCCTCCACCCTCCCCTTGTTGAGAGGAAGGTGAGCAGATGGTGAGGGTCTGTGTTCAGGTGTCCCGGAGTCCTCCTCACCCAATCAGTCCACCTTGCGTTATTGAATGTGTGCCCTAGCTGTGTCTCGCTCACTCACATAGCACCATCGTTTCAGAGGGATTTGCCTTCCTTCTGGATGCGGGGCTCCGCTGAAGTTCTGACTTCTCATCTTTGAGAACTGGTGCTATGCTTCCTTGCCGAGGGCTTGTGGGGCACCGGCAGGCATCCAGGGTTGAGGTGGTATGCGTGTGTGCGGAGATGGCCTTCCGGTAACACTTTTTAATCACGCAACGATGTATAAAGATGTGTTATAAGATCCTTTGTGCAGGGGCTGAGGGTTGTGGTATAATAGGTGAAGCTGTTGCTCGCTTTACCTACTAGTTTGAATCCTGGCTGCTTCACTTAGAACCCAGTTTTTCCACCTGGAAAAGCAGCAGAGGATGGCCCAAGGACCTTTGTATCCGCAAGAGAGACCAGGAAGAGGCTCCTGGCTGCTAACTTTGGCCTGGCCCAGCCCCAGCCTTTTGGGGAGTGAACCAGCAGATGGAAAATTCCTCTCTTCTGAGCCCTCTTTGTAACTTTGACTTCAAATAAATACATCTTTCATTTATTTATTTTTTTAAAGATCCTTTGTGCAAAGAAACTTGCACTCTTGTTTGATCTGGTGCACACTGGGCCCCGGATGCTTCAGTGAATTCTGCCTGCGGAATACTCAGCTTTGCAACCCCACTTCCTCCATCTTTCTGCTTCTTTCTGCCGGCGAGGGTGAGCGGAGTCCCATCACAGCTCAGGTTGTTGCAGACAGCTGTGGCTCCCGGTGGCTCCTGTCTTCCTCCACCTCTCACGGAGGAAGACGCACTCAAGGTGTCAGCACGTTTGGATGAGCCTGTTTGAGGTGGATGTCCACCCTCTCCCTTCCCTCAACCATCCGCACAGATCGTGGGAAGATGGGCGCACGTGAACTCCAACGGGGACGCCAGCGTGCGCGCCCACCGCAGCCTCTCTCACTGCAGGTCCTCGATGGGACCCATGACTGTGTGCACCTGCCGGCCTGGCCCTGGGTGGAGGGAGTGGTGGTGGGGCCGGGGGGCAGGGGTCAGGGGTGTCCTCCGTGCCCGGGAGGGCGCGTAGCGGGGCGTGGTGGTGGACACGCCCCCTGTCCCATGATCCCCGGGCGGCGGCGGCGCCTGGACTCTGGCGGCCAGCCCGGGCTGTCCCCGAAGCCCCGCCCCCGCCGCCAAGCCCCGCCCCTCGCCCCAGCATGCCGTGCGGCAGCGGCGGCGCGGCGGGCGGAGCCGGGAGGCGGGGAAGCCGTGGCCGTGTGAGCGTGAGGAGCCGCCACCACCGCCTGCGCCTCCCTTGTCGTCGTCGTCGTCGCCGTCCTCGTCCTCCTGGGCCCGGGCGGCCCTGGAAGAGACGTCGCCTCCCCTTCCTCCGCCTCCTCGTCGTGCGCTGCGGGCTCAGGCGGAACCCGGAACGGCCGTCCTCCTCCTCCTCCTCCTCCTCCTCCGCGGCTTCCTCCTCTGCCCCGGGCCGGAGCCGAGTGGCGGCGGCCGGTTCGGGCGGCGACTCGCGCTTCTTCGGGCGGCGGCGCTTGGCCATGTCGTGTCGGGGAAGGGAATGAGCCGCAGAGCCCCGGGGTCTCGGCTGAACAGCAGCGGCAGCGGCAGCGGCGGCGGCGTTGGCGGCGGCGTCGGCACCAAGTACCCGCGGAGCTGGAATGACTGGCAAGCCAGGTGGGGTCCCCTGCGCCCTCCGGGGCTGCGCCTTGGGGGCCGCCCGAGGCCTAGGGCTGCCGGGCAGGGGAAGGCGCGGCCTAGGCCCTCCACCCACCTCCCCTCCCGGGGCACCGGGCGCGGCTTCCTGGGTCCCCTCCCGTCCTGCTGGGTGTGGGGGGAGAGGAGGAGGAGGGCAGCTGGGAGGCGAGGCCCGAGTGCCTCCCAGGTCCCTGCATTGCTGGCACTGGCCTAGGAGAGTGAGGAAGAGGCCTGGTGGAGGATGGTGGTGGGGACATACCAGCGACCCCCCCCCCCCCCCCCACTTCTCCAGCACCCCCAGGTTGGGATTTGAATCGGGGATCCCGAACAGTCCAAGGACTCTCTCAGCATGGTTCCCAATCACTTGCTGGGTCCATCATCACCCTCTGGGTCCCCACGTGAAAAAGACCGCCTCGGCTTGGGTTCCTTCGGTGACTCCCACGTGTTCATCTTTAAAAAAATAAATAAATAAATCGCCGTAACTCCCACCGAGGCGGCGCGTTCTGACTTGAGGCGGGGTGTTCGGAAGGCCTGCGATGCAATCAGGGTGTGGACCCATCTCTGGGCCTTGGGCAGTGGAGTCCTCGCCAACGCGGGCGGGGGGACCAGGTGCGCTCCAGCACCCTTGGGAGGAAGGAGGAGTAGACGTTTCCTCTTAGGCAGGAGTTGATTTTAAACCGTTTAGGGGCCTGCCTTTGTGATTGTATCAGGGAGCAGGTGTATCTAGGGCCTGCTTGATCTTAGCTGTGTTGTTGCAGGAGGATGTGTAGTATTTACAGACCCCGTGGAGGTCATCCCAGTGCGAACTTCTGAAATGTGTGGAGACATGTTAGGGTTACTCGAATTCATGGAGCCTTCCTGATACTTTGGAGTACATTTGAGTTAGAATTGTCCTGAAACTGGTCAGATAAGTGTACGAACAGACTGGTCTTCTGGCTTCGTGATAGGTGTGGTTCCTGCAGTGTTTGAAAGTGAGGAATTTGGTAAGATGTTTAGAACGTTATATGGCTCATGAGTGGTACATCTCTTCTTTGAAAATACCTTTCTAAATATTGTGTCTGTTGATAGCTGAGGTTGGTAACTAGGTGACTTTCTAAAAGTTAATGCTTAAGTCTAGAATTCAGATGTTAAATAGTTTTTAAAAATTGAAATTTGTTGGAAACCTAGATTTGACTTGGCCTGTACTGTTTAATGGTTTGTGAGTGTTACAAATCACTTAGCTCGCTTAGGTATTTTTGCTTGTGGTTGGCATGCTTAATTGTTGTCCACTTTGATGGAAATGGGAGGAATTTTTATTTTGTGGCATCTAGTGTTTTAGGTGTTAATGAACTTTCTGTAAGCTCTTTGGATTTCCCATTATTTCTCAGCGTTGTGATATGTGTGTGTGCATGTGTGATGATTTAGTAATTCAAGAACTAGTGTGTTTCCTTTTGGGAAAGAATCAGGCAGAGCTGTGATTCTAACTAGGTAGGGGAGCAGAGTCAGAGCCAAGTGCTGGGGACACCTGACCAAGCGGAAGAGCTGCTGTGGTTATGGAATCTGTATGTGTGTGGGTCATTAATGCTACTGATTGTATTTTTTCAAGGGCTTTCTTCCTTGGCAGTGGTGGGAGGGGGAAGATAGGGAGAGACAGACAGCTGGTAAGGGGGAGAGGATGGAAGTTATCTTTGAAGCTGCTCTGTAACAAAGTTTCAGAATTTAATGTGGAGGAGATGATGCCATGACATGACAGGGTACTTGGTTACATGGAGTAACAGTTTGTTTGGATTTTGGAGGAATTGGATTTTTCTCCAATAATTGAGGGCCTGGAGAAGCGTGGACATACCCATAGCATGACTTGATTTATTTTACGAGGTTGTCGCAGTTGATTTCTTAGAATAGCCAATAAAAAAAAAAACCCTTAGATGTTTTCTGAGTCATAAATTTCAGAAGCCAGATTTGAGATGTGTTTTCTTCCCTCCTTCTCTGCAGAAAGATGATGGACTGGTACCTGACAGATTGGAGCTTCATCTTTGTGCTTGTTTCAATGGGGCGTATTCATTTTTCCAAACATTGCCAAAAGCAGGCAAACTTTATGGTTCATCTGAATCATTTTGACTAAAACAATTCTTTGCCTTTACTGAATGGGGGGAAGTTGCATTTTTAAAATTTAGGCTTTTAGAAGTATTTAGAAAGAAATTCAGTTTTAGTGTTCGTTGGTTCCTGTGAAAGCTGACTGTTGAGTTGGTGGTGGCCACACATGACGCTTCACACATAGTGAGAGGAAGTGTGTGTTCCAGGTGGCTGAGTGGGTTAGCATGCTAGCATATCAGGTGGCAGTGGAGCTAACTCCTTTGCTAGAAAATGTTTTTGTCTAAAAAACTTTTATTTTTGTTGTATTTGAAAGACAAACGGAGAGGGAAATCATCTGCCAGCCCCAGATGCTCATGTTGTCTAGGACTGGACCAGGCCACAATCCAGAGCCCCATCCAGGTCTCCCACGCGGGGGTGCTGGAATCCTGGTACTTGAGCCAGCACCTGCTGCCCCCCAGGGCCACATTAGTGGGGAGCCAGGTGCAAATGTAGACAGCACTTGAACCAGGAATTCATTATGCTTTTTGGAATATTTTTTTAAAAAGAGGTTATTTATTTGAATCATTTAGAGGGAGAGAGCGATCTTTCGTTTGTGGGTTCACTCATCAAATGGCTGTAGAGGCTAGGGATGTGCCAGGTTAAAGCCAGGCGCTTTATCTGGGTATTCCATGTTATTGGCAGAGGCCCAGACATTTGGGCCATTCTCCACAGTTTTCCCAGGCTTTTACCAGGGAGCTGGAATCCTAAGTGGAGCAGCTGAAGACATGAACCAGTGGCCATATTGGATGCCGGTTTGAGGCTTGAGGCAGTCCAAGATGCCAGTGGGATGCAGGTTAAGGGCTGTGCTGGGAACATAGCTGCGTGCTGTTATACAGTCCTGCCTGTTCACTCTGCTCTCAGTGTTGAAGAATGGTTGGGAAAATGAGGGATGTTAGCTCACTAGACTAACTGATACACGTGGACTGCTCAAATGTAAAAGTTGAGAAAGTTTTTTTTTTTAAAGATTTATTTTATTTTTTATTGGAAAGCCAGATACACAGAGAGGGGGAGAGACAGAGAGAAAGATCTTCCATCTGATGATTCACTCCCCAAGTGACTGCGGCGGCTGGAGCTGAGCTAATCCAAAGTCAGGAGCCAGGAGCTCTTCTGGGTCTCCCATGTGGGTGCAGGGTCCCAAGGCTTTGGGCCGTCCTTGACTGCTTTCCCAGGCCACAAGCAGGGAGCTGGATGAGAAGTGGTGCAGCTCAAACGGGCACCCACATGGGATCCTGGCACATGCAAGGCACGAAGACTTTAGCCAGTAGGCTACCATGTCAAGCCCCAAATTATTGTTGGTAAAACGAAAACACAAAACTTAGCTTAGGGATGGAAGATTTTGAGGACGAGACAGATGAGGTGGGAAGCTGGATTGGAGCCACACTGTGGGTCTTGAACCACAGTTGAGCTGTGTTTGTAATGACTTGGTTGTGGCAGTTTTACCATCAGAGAAGAAATCTAGTTGCTTCTTGAAGGCACATATGTGTGTAGGCCCAGTATGAGGCAGTTGGAAATAGTCTAGGCAAGAAACTGTTCAAGACATAAGTGCTGTTTTCTGCTTATAATTCATGACTTTAGTTGAGGTCAGAATATTCATCCCGGTGTGAGAGTTTCTGTACGGGTAAGTCGCTCTCTTGTTACCTGGTGCCGATTGAGGATGATGGTGAAAGTGATAGTTTGGATGTTCTCACATGGATTTGTTCTGTGATACTTATAGGAAATGTCATCCGTACGTGGTTGCTGGTGTCTTTTGGGAACATTTATTTTCACTGCCTAGCATTCAGAAGGACATGTTCTTAATTTCCTTTCTTTCCCTGTCCTGGTCAGCTAGACTAGATCCACTAGTCTGTCCATCGTGGGTTCACACGGGCTTGTGTGGAGGCTTCTCCAATTGTTAGTATTTTTGTTGCCTTGACTCTAGGTTTTCCCAGGGCTCATTGAAGTTTTTGAGCTACAAAAGTATACCTGTCCTTGTGTGAACATCTACCAGAAAAGATGACAGAAAATTTGTAGTTTAGTTCAAGCTAACTGCATTTTCCTCTTCAAATGTGGAGCATACCTATTTGAGTTTGTACACAGAGTGTTTGTCCTTACAGTACTCTTCCCTTGATTTACTTTATTGAGTGTACCTTTCTAAATTTACTCCTTTTTGGACTCCATTGTGGTCCTTCATAGCAGTAACATTTGTGTCTTCGGTTGCATGTATTTTAGCAAAAGCATGCACTTGTAAAACTGTGACCCTAGTGAAGATCAAGGTGCAAGTGCAGGATTGGACTGCCCTTTCCTGCCCATGAACAGGAGGTAGCATCTGGGTTGATCTTGCTTTCAAATCTTTTGTAGAAAGGAAACCTTTGAATATTCTTATGATTTATTACCAATTTTTAGCTATTAATGATAACTTTATCGTCTTCAGTGTATTTTTATTCTTTGCTCTGACCCTTGCTGACTGACTTGGGGTGCCTGAAGGTCTCTGTGTGAATGGTTTTTGGTGCCCTCTCTGCTGTGAGCCCAGCTATCAGAGGAGCCTCCCCACCTGTCTAGGGTTATTGCAGTGAGCCACAGCTTCTGGGGCTGCCTCTGCCCTCTTGGTACCTGCCGTGGCTCAGTCTCTGTGTCAGGCTCTCCCTCGTGTTCAAATCTGAATGCTCTTCTGCTCTATGATTTCTTTGCTTTCTATATTTTGCAACATCTACAGCGAAAGTTAACAGATACTTTTGTCAGTTATCATATTGATTCAGTTATCTTTTTCCCCAGCTAGTTTAGGTCCTTGAAAGCTGAGACCAAGTCACTTTGTGCCCTCTGTCTTACCGAGTCAGTCGTCCTGAAGGTCCGTTCTTGCCTTGAGTCCTTTATAGGTGCTGCCCTTGGAGCTTAGTGGGGCTGGAGCGCTCCCAGAGTGCTTGCCCTGCTCTTGCCACACTGCGCCTCAGTGGGGTTCCCTCACCTTGCAGTTTCTTCCTAGTACTGCTATTAGGAATGTCACACATAGCTTCCTCATAAAGTGTGACCTTCATATGCACAAAGATCTAGTATAATTGTTTTGCTGTTATGTCTTCTTCCTAACTAGAATATACACTCTATTTGAGTGGCCTTTCTTAAGAACAGTGTCCCTACCCAGAGGTTGGTTCCAAGATCACGAAATTTGTGAGTGCTAAAGTTCTTTGTATAAAATGGTATAGTGTGGGTATAACCTATATACTTTCCTTTTGCCTTAAATCATCTCTGTGTTCCAATTCCTCTGTAAATTAAATGTAAATGCTATGCACATAGTTGTTTGTTGTTTAGATAATGACTCCCCCCACCCTGGTCTGTACTGCTTGAGTCTAGGTTGTGGGCTCATTGATTAAAAAGGCTGGCTTTGGACCTGCTGCGGTGGTTCTGTGGCTAAATCCTCGCCTTGCAGAGACCAGGATCCCATGTGGATACTGGTTCATGTTCACTTCCCATCCAGCTCCCTGCTTGCCTGGGAAGCAGTAGAGGTTGGCCCTAAGCCTTGGACTCTGCACCTACATGGGAGACCTGGAAGAAGCTCTGGCTTCTGGCTTCGGATCGGCTCAGCTTGTTGCAGCTACTTGGAGTGAGCCAGAGGACAGAAGATATTTGTCTCTCCCCTCTCTGTGTGTGTGTGTGTGTGTGTATAAAGGCTGGCTTTACGTGGGAATGGTATTCTCCAAGCTTGTTCCTAATTTAAAGTTAACTGTAGCATTTTCAACACTGCCACTGTAGGAGACATTTTGATGGGAACTGTTACTGTTTTTTATTAAAGGTTTCTGTTTATTTGAAAGGCAGAGGGAAGGAGAGACAAAGATTTTCTATCCACTGGTTCACTCCCCAAATGGCTGCAAAGACTGGAGCTGAGCTGAGCTGAAGCCAGGAGACAAGAGACCCTTCAGAGTCTCCATGCGGTTGAAGGATCCCAGGCTTGGACCATTCTCTACTGCTCCCCAGACCTCTAGCAGGGAGCTTGATGGGAGGTGGAGCAGCCAGTACAAGAACCCCTGTGGGATGCTGTACTTGCTGGTGAGGATTAGCTAATTGAGCCATGCACTGCCTCTCCCCTGCCCCCCTCAACTGTTCTTTGTATAACAGCTCTGTCAGCTTCAACACGCTGATCAGCAGGTTCCAAGGGACAGTGGTTAGGTGTTTTACACAAGAAAGAATATAGTGAAATTTCCTAGGTTTTATCTGTCTTGAAAAATAGCTTGCCTAAAATATTTAAAGTTGTTTTGTCTGTTGTATTTATGTAAACATTATTTAAACAATTTAATCACTGACGTGTCTGGCATTCCAGTAGATTGCCTGGAGAAACAGTTTTTGCCAGTTTTATGTATACCTGCTAACTGGGGAATGAAACCTAAAGTTTTTGGAATCCACAGATTTCTACATATAGCTGAGGCCTTCTTATTACCCTTTCAAAAGAAGAAAAATTGGTTTTTGTTGGAAATTATTCTAAAACCTTGTATGCATTTAGAAGCCTTTTTCAGAGAACTTTTTGGATTCAGAATTTAGATTGTGTGGTTTTTTTTTGTCATAGAACTTTCTAATTTATATTCTAAATTTATAAAAAGAGGTACTGCTTTTTTAAAAATAGTTACTTCATTGTTTCTGAAAGCAAGGGCCATAGAGAAATCTTTGGAGGTTTACTCTGAACCTGTGGGAGGCTCAGCCAGAGCTATGGGACTCGCACAGCGTCTCACATGGGAGCCAGGCCCAGCTGCTTTCTGAGGTCTCTGGGCAGGAAGCTGGAGTTGGAGTTGAGCTGGGACTGGAATCCGATACTCCATTATTGGAAGTAAACCATGACTAACTCTAACGCCTCTGGAAGGCTGTGTGCGCGTGTTCACTGCTTGATCGCTTCCCAAGTGGTTTCAGTGGCTGGAGCTGAGCCAATCAGAAGCCAGGAGCCTGGAGCCTGGATGCAGGGTCCCAAGGCTTTGGGCCATCCTTGACTGCTTTCCCAGGCTACAAGCAGGGAGCTGGATGGGAAGTGGGGCTGCCGAGATTAGAACCGGCGCCCATATTGGATCCCTGAGCATTCAAGGTGATGAGTTTAACCATTAGGCCACTGCTCCGGGCCCTCAGAATGCTCTTTTAAATTTTGGCTGCCCCATTTCTGATTCCAGGCTCTGTGTAAGGGAAGACAGCTGGTGACGGCCCAAGTGGTTAGCCCCTTGCTGCCTTTCTGTGAATTCCTAGTTTTAGTCATTTGGGAAGTGAACCAGTGGGTGGAAGATCGCTCTTTGTCTTCTTTGCCTTTGTTTCAGGTCTCCCATGTGGGTGCAGGGTTCCAAGGCTTTGGGGCATCTTCTGTTGCTTTCCCGGGCCATGAGCAGGGAGTTGGATGGGAAGTGGAGCAGCTATGATATCTTCTGGCACCCATTTGGGATGCCAGGGCTTGCAGGTGGAGATTAGTTAACAGTGCCACAGTTGGCCCTAAACGCTTGCTCTCTTTTATATATATCAATCTCCTTGACTCTCAATAATACATAAATTTTTTTTTTTTAAGATTTCTGGGTTTCACATTGTTCTGTGATAAGTTGGCACTTCATTGGCTTAGATGGAGTGATGGCTGGCATACCCCGAGGCACATGGAGAATTTGGCAGTTTGTCAGAGCTGGTAGAAGACATGTGGTAGCATAGCAGAGGAAGGAGGGCAGAGCACGTTGGTCAGCTACCCCAGGCAAGTGTTGACAGCAGAGATCTGGGTGAGTGGAGACTCTAAGGTGCTTTGTCAGCCAGTGCTTCGGTGAGCTCGACAGCATGTCAGAACTATGGAAGCCACTTGAGCAGAACCCTCGGAGCATGCTGCACGTCGGGGATGGCTGCTCCCCACCTCCTGGTGCTGGGACTGTTGGGAGGCAGCCTTATCACTCTGCTTCCCCCAGATGTAGGAAGAAGGAAAAGAAACTTTGGAAATAGAAGCTTCACCACTTTGCTCTAGTCCTTGTCCCTTCCCACCCTAGTCAGCTCTGTGAACAGCATACAGTATCATCTGTATGTAAAAGAATTGTTCTGTGGTATAGTAAATCTCTGCCTACGTGTTATTGTATACCTTCATTAAGGCTAGAATCCTACCTCCACTTATGAGTGAGGAATTTTGGTGTAGATATTCATCTTTAGTTTTTCCTTTCATTTCTGTTTCACACTTTAAGAACTTGGTATGGGTTGAAATTAGAAACCAGCAAAAGAGGGCCTAGCATGGTAGCCTAGTGGCTAAAGTGGTTGCCTTTCATGCCCCGAAAGCAATCCTGAAGTTTTTTTTTTTCCCCAAGATTTGTTTATTCATTTTGTTGGAAAGGAAGATTTACAGAGAAGGAGAGACAAAGATCTTCCATCTACTGATTCATTCTCCAACTGGCCACAGCAGCCGGAGTTGAACTGACCTGAACCCAGGAAACAAGAGTTTCTTCCAGGTCTCCTATGCTGGTGCAGGGCCCCCAGGCTTTGGGCTGCCTTGTGCTGCTTCCCAGGCCACGAGCAGGGAGCTGGATGGGAAGTGGGGCTGTCGGGACGTGAACTGGTGCCCACATGGGATGTCATGCTCGCAGGCGGAGGGAATGTTAGGTTGCTGAGCCACGGTGCCTGCCCCAGCCCTGTGATGTTGTATTATTTTAAATGGTAATACTGCAAATTTACTCAATGAATGAACGATGTCTTTTCAGGAACTTCCTCCTATCTAGAAATATTGTATTTTTTTTCCTTGTAAACAAATGGTAAAAGCTACATATTTTAAGCTACTTAAACCAATCTGATTGAAAAAAATGTATGTACTATAAAATGTGACACAAGAAAAAGATGATGTCTGTGGCTATCTTTTAAGGCGACTGTTTCATAGTTTTCTTAAACTGGAGGCTAAATAGAAACGCCTCGGCCCTTGGCTGCCGCCGAGCACAGTGCGCACCCCGTTTCTTGACCTGTGGCTACTGCTTATTACCAGGTTTCAGTAGCTATCCAAAATTGCCTTTACTTAGAATAGGAAGAATAGTGTGATTATTTAAGAAGTATCTTCCTTTCCCAAGTAGCTTGTGTACCAGAGCTTTGAGATTTATCTGAGAGGCCTTGTGTTCTTTTTCAGCAGGAGCAAATGGTTATTTCAAGATCACCTCCAAAAAAAGGCATCCTAATGCTTGAGATGGCGGGTGTACCGTGTCTTACCTCTGCTTACAGTAGCCTGCTTCTTTAGCCCTTAAGTGTTTCTTGGTGATTCTAAGCCTATTTCCTGCCTCAGGGCGCCTAAGGGGATGTGTCCCACAGGAGTTAATTGGTGATGTTGAAAGGAATCTTGGCCTGTTTTTAACAAATATGCTTGCTGTGTTACTCTGGTTGTGTTGGTAAAATTAGAAATAGAGCTAAAGTGTTTCAGATTCCTCTCTAAGTTGTGTTTATCTCTTTGGGAAAATTGGGATCACGTATATGATCTGAAAGTGCCTTCTGAATATTTCTGATAATATCTTTGTCTCGTTGAGGTGCGTAAGGGGTTTGAGGTAGCTGGCGTGCTAGAATATTGATTGCTCCTTTGGTGCCACAGCCTTGACTGTGTAACATAGACTATCCCACACTGAGGCAGTAAGGCCTAACTTGCTTAGAGTTTTCTGGGAAAGTATGTATGTCCTAATTAAGTAATAATTGCTTTTCTTTGTTACATGCTGTATTTTTAAGAGATCAGTGTGCTTCTTAGGATATAAAATTTTTTAAAGATTTGTTTGCAGGAAAGAAGCAGGAAAGGATTTTCCGTCTTCTGGTTTGCTGTCCGGTTGCGCTTGGGTCAGGCCACAGCCAGGAGGCCAAGACAGTGCAGATCTTGCTTCTGATGGGCGCAGCACTGACTGTTGCAGTCACTTGGGGAGTGAACCATCGGACGGAAGATCTTCCTCTCTGTCTCTCTTTCTCTCTGTATATCTGACTTTGTAAAAAATATAAATAAATATTTTTTTTTTTTAAAAAAGATAGTATAACTATTACTACCACTATGACCAAACTGCCACCCTAGCTTACCATTTGGAATCCTGAGCTATTATTAGTGCCTTTGTAGAAAGTAATCAAGAAATGTTAATTTTAATAGAACAGAAATGGAAGGTGTAAGTTGAATCTTACGATATAGTTAGTGTTGGGTTAGATTAGGAGACTGATTATAGAAGCTGGAGAAAGACTCCAGTGATAATGCACCAATTAGCAGTTTGATACGATATCTAGGGAATTGGTTATGGTAGTACGTGAAACTGGCAGGCTCATAAGCATTTCCAATAGTGTTAGACCCAAGACTTGCTGTTAGGTTCTGTGGCATACATACTGTACGGACGCCTGGCCTGCATCAGGGGAGCCAGAAACTTCCCAAGGAAAGCTAGGGTTGCTTGCGGCAGAGACACTGCTGTTCCAGGCAGGCCTGAACAGGAGGAGGTGATGCCTTGTAGGCACAGAAAGGCTAGAACGAATGGGACACACAGAGCAGAAGGGTTATTGCAAGAGACGTAACTGGAAAGGGAGGCAAGGTGTGGTGTGCTGGATGATGTGGGCAATGTAGTGACCTGGCTCGCTCAGTGGAGATGGGAAGGAGATATCTGACCAAAAGGCCTTTGGTAGAGAACAACTTATGAAGTGGTAAAGTTCATTTAAAAGATAAGTAAATCACACACACTTGGCCCATAATTTTTTATTTAAAAATTTTGTTTTTCATTTGAGGGGTGAACATATACACTCAAGTAGAGAGGAAGGGAAACGGAGGTCTTCCATCTGTTGAGTCACTTCTCAAATGCTAGGAGCTGGGTCTGTGCCAGGCCAAACCCAGGAGCGTGCACTCAGCTGGCTCTCCTGTAGGGCCTGATGCGTGCTGGAACCATTACCTCCCCAAATGTGCAGTAACTGCAATGGAGAGTTGTAGCTAGGACTCAAATTTAGGCACTTGGACATAGGATGCATGTTTCCCAAGTAGTGGGTTACCCCTAAGTAATTTTTTTTTTAATTGGAAAGGCAGATAAACTGAGAGGAGGAGCGACAGGAAGATCTTCCCTCCACTGATTCACTTCCCAAGTGGCCACAATGACTGGAACTGAGCTGATATGAAGCCAGGAGCCTGGAGCTTCTTCCAGGTCTCCCATGTGTGTGCAGAGTCCCAAGGTTTTGGGCTGTCCTCGACTGCTTTCCCAGGCCACAAGCAGGGAGCTTAGGAAGTGGGGCTGCTGGGATTAGAACTGGTGCCCATATGGGATCCCAGGGTGTGCAAGGCAAGGACCTTTGCCGCTAGGCCACTGCGCTGGTCCCCCCAAAACGTAGCTTCTAACTCCTCTCCCTGGTGATGGTGCCAGCCCTGGAAGCTCGCTGCAGCTCTCGTGCCCAGTTCCTGGTGTTTGCTCCAGAGTTGACGCTCCACGTGGCTGTCCTTAGTCTCTGGCCCCTCTGCAGGCTGAGCTGATTGGTGTGACCCCAGGAACTCAAGTGAAAAAGAACATCCTGGGAGTGGACATGGGATGCTGCAGATGAAGCTTTCTCATGGGACACCTATGTCCTGTATTGGAGTGCTGGTTCTCGTTCTGGCCATTCCATCCTTCCAGCGCATAGTGCCAAGAAGCATTGGATAATAGCCCAAGTGCTTGGTGTTATTGCCACCCAAGTGGGAGGCCTAGATAGTGTTCCTGGCTCTTGACATTGGTGTGTAATAGCCCTGGCACTTGTGGGCATTGGGTAGGATGAAGTAGTGTGTGGAAGATACATCTGTAAGTGCCAGTCTGACTTTCAGATCAATCAGTTGATCATTTAAAATTGGGGACATATTGTGAATGAATATGATTTTTTTTTTTTTTTATGATTTACTTTTTCTTACTGGAAAGAAATGAAATTTGTAGTGAGGGGGAGAGCCACAGAGAAGGATCTTACCTGTGGTTCACCCCTCAAATATCCATAGTGGCTGGAGCTGAGCCTATATGAAGCCAGGAGCCGGGAGCTTCCTCCGGGTCTCCCACGCAGGTGCGGGTTCCCAAGGCTTTGGTACATCCTGGACTACTTTCTCATGGTGTGTGCAGGGAGCTGGGAGGGAAGTAGAGCAGATAGGACTCAAATCAGTGGCCGTATGGGCTCCTGGTGCTTGCAAGGTGAGGGTTTAGCCATTGAGCCATCACACTGGATTTGGATAGACATGATATATTTTTAAAAAGATTTATTCGTTTTTATTGGAAAGGCAGATATACAGAGAGAGGAGGAGACAGAGGAAGATCTTCCATCGGATGGTTCACTCCCCAAGTGGCGACAACATGGCTGCAGGGTCTCAAGGCTTTGGGCCATCCTCTACTGTTTTCCTAGGCCATAGGCAGGGAGCTGGGTGGGAAATGGGGAAGTGGGGCTTCTGGGACTTGAACCAGTCCCCATATGGGATTTCAGCGCAAGGCAAGTACTCTAGCAGGCCATCACGCTGGCCCTAGGCATGAGACTGCAGGCGTTGTACGAGTACTTCCCAGAACTGGTGAAAAGCAGGCCTCTTCTTGGGTAAAGTAAAAGTCTACAGTTCTAGCTAATACTTTCTTATTTCATAAGTCAGCAGTAGTAGTTTAGTTGACTTGGCTTATCAAAATTAATTAGAACCCATAAATGAATAATTATCTCTGAGGAAGGCTCATCAAATATGATATTAATATTTCAGTATTACACAACTAAGCTGCTTGAATCTATTTCTGATATGGGATGGTTCAGTTTTCTTCTATTCAATTTGAAATTAAATTTTCCCAAGAGAAGAAGTTTATGTAAAAAATTCCTTTGATTCCCAAGTAAAGTTTAACTTTCTCCTAATAAAATGGTACACACAGAGTCCAGGAGTCTTTGCCATCCTTTGTGAAAACATGACTGAGTCCAAGTGAGTAAGAGACCAAAGGGGTCATCTTGAGTTACTTGGTAGGGTGGGTAGTTCCTGTTGTTACCTGTTAGTGTAAAATCCAGTGCCCTGCATGTGTTGTGTGACAGTTGGCTGTCTTTGAGGGCTGCTGTCTTCCTGCCTCATTGGCTGTAGTGCAGATCTCATTTCCTGATTTATATCTATTACAAATTAGAGCTCCCCACGAGGGCAGAATCTCTTAATAAGCTTGAGTTACAAAAACCCTTTGCGGCAGTGTGATGCTTATTCTGTTAGCACCACTAGGTGTGCTGTTTGCATCAAGTCATGTTGGAGTGCTTTACAGCAGAGCTTCCTGGTACTGTAGTCCTGACGTCACAGTTTTCAGAGCAGGCTGTGCGGTGTGCTCTCTGCCCCACCCTCACTCCTGGTTGCTCATGCTGATGCTTCCTGGACCACAGGACTGCCTTCACATGACAGATCGTTCATGGAAGGTCTTAGGAGCTGGGACATTCGTGATGAATGGTCTGCTGGATTGGTTACATCTTCTGTCGAGGATAGGTAAATAAGCAGTAATATTTGCATGTGATTTGTATGGTATTGTGAGCATTTAAATTCTCTTATGTAGTAAGTTTTTTTCTCTGTTTGCCACCTTAAGCCTTTTTATCTTCTAAGGCACAAAGTGGCTTCCTATCTCAATTTTTACTTAGAACATGAACCCTAAGGGGGTCTAGTTCAACTACAAGAACCTAACCCACGAATGATATTTGCTTCATGTTTGAACAACAAATGCTTTAACCCACTGTCTTCACTAATATTGTAACTACTGTCTTACAGATTGACTTGATGCAAAACATCACAAAGGCTCCATATTATACAGTATGCGATTTTTGAGGTATGAGCTTTAGAAACTTACCTCTCCTGTGGCATGTACAACAGGCTTTAACTTCAGTTCGATCCTTTTGGGGAAATAGATGCACTTCTTTTTCTTTCTTTGATTTTCCAGCATTAGAGGGGCTGTCGTGATATTTTTGGATCCTGGCTGGGATTCTTCGCCTTAACAGATATTCTCTTTTTCTACTAAGAACACTTATTCTGGCAGATGATAGCTTTTTCAGCCTTTCTAACTAGCTTAACATTTATGACTGTCTTTTGGGATTCAAACCTGCATTTTCTATTTTGTGCCTTTGATTGCTTCATCCTAAGTGTTCATTTCTGTTCTTTAATAATGTTTCTGTTATTGGACTGGGATGATCTTGTTGTTTAATAAAACTGTTTAATTCTAACTTTTTGGATTCCTAGCATTTAATATTACAAAAAAAATTTCCTTTAAATTCTGAACTATTTTGTGCTTTTGGGTTCAGAATGCTTACAAACTTAATTCTAGTTGGAAAATATTTGATCAATTGATATCAGAAGTGGCAACTAGGGAGTTTTTAGGCAGTTCTGGGATTATGGTAATAGTAATTATTCAGTTCTTAAGCAAAGAACTTAAAATAAGTTGTTTATTGAATGTTAAGAACTTGTTTCAGTTATATTCATGTGTTGATGATCTGTTTGAGTATTAACTTCTTCAGATTATAAACCTTGTGTTTATGTTTAGGTGTTTATTTTATGTTTAGGTCATCTTTTTTTTTTTTTTAAGATATTTTTATTAGAAACTCAGATATACAGAGAGGAGGAGAGACAGAAAGGAAGATCTTCCATCTGAGGATTCACTCCCAAAGAGGCACAATGGCTGGAGTTTCTTCCAGGTCTCCCACAGTGGGACAGGGTCCCAAGGCTTGGAGCCATCCAGGAATTGCTTTCCTAGGCCACAAGTGGGGAACTGGATGGGAAGTGGGGCTGTGGGGATTAGAACTGGCGGCCATCCCTACGTGTGCAAGGTGAGGACTTTAGCCCACTAGGTTCCCATGCTGGGTCCTGGGTCATCATTTTAATGTGCCTTGCAATCTAAGTATATAAGAACTCATTATCTTATTTAAGTCTCACAATAGTCTTACATGCTAGATGGATATTATTCCCATTTTGTATAAAAAGACAATTAGTATTTGGAGATTAAGTGTTGCATGCAGAGGTGCAAGAACCTTTTCATTCCTGGAACTGGGATTTGAGCCCAGATCCTTTTGTAATTTGTATTCTGTGCTGCCTTAACTACTGTGTTGCCAGAAATTAATAGACTTTTTTTTTAAAGATTTATTTATTTTTATTACAAAGATACACAGAGAGGAAGATCTTCCGTCCAATGATTCACTCACCAAGTGACCACAATGGCCGGTGCTGCGCTGATCTGAAACCAGGAACCAGGAATTTCCTCCTGGTCTCCCACGCGGGTGCAGGGTCCCAAGGTTTTAGGCCGTCCTCGACTGCTTTTCCAGCCCACAAGCAGGGATCTGGATGGGAAGTGGAGCTGCCGGGATTAAAACCGGCGCCCATATGGGATCCCAGCGCGTTCAAGGCGAGGACTTTAACTGCTAGGCCACACCGCCGGGCCCAGAAATTGATAGACATTTAGCTCTTAATAGTGAGGACAGTAAATGTGATATGTAAATATAATAAAGACATGCTTAGACAGTTGTAACTTAAGTTATGTTTTAGCATTAGTCATGTGTTGATGTGCTTTTGTTTATCAGCAGTGACTCTTCACCAAGTTGTATTAGGTGCCATATGTACTGACAAATTCCAAAGTGTCAGAAAAGTTCGTAACTGTTTTATTTTTAGTCCCCTTTCAGAAAGTAATAACATATTGTAGTTTATTATAGGTGACATTTCATGTGCTATTTTGATCTCTCTCTTTTTAAAGGTATATTTTTATTTCAAAGGCTCAGTTACAGAGTAACCACTTGGTTATTCCCCAAATGGCCACAATGGCTGGAGCTGGGCCATCCGAAGCAGGAGCTGCTTCTAGGTCTCCCATTGCAGTGCAGAGGCCTACGACCTCTACTGCTCTCAGGCCATTTGCAGGGAGTTGGAATTGGAGCAGCTGGAATTCAAGCTTTCACCCATATTGGATGGCAGTGCTGCACGCGGAGGCCTAAGGAATGCTGCTACATCATGATGCTGGCTCTTGAAGTATCTGTCTGTCTGTCTATCTATCTATCTGGATTAATTTGTTAATTTTGACAATTGCTGTTAAAAAAGGAGGGACACAGGAGTGCCATGCAGTGGTTCAATTAGTTAACCCTCTTTCTTTAAGTGCCAGGATCCCATATGGTCACCGGTTCATGTCCCTGCAGCTCCACTTCCCATCCAGCTCCCTACTTGTGGCCTGGGAGAGCAGTTGAGGACAGCCCAACTTGGGACCCTGCATCCGCGTGGGAGACCTGAAAGAAGCTCCTGGCTCCTTGCTGCAGATTGGCTCAGCTCTGGCCATTTGGGGAGTGATTCAGTGGATGGGACATTTTTCTCTCTGTCTCTCCTCTCTGCAGAGAGAATCTTTGGGCTCAGGGGAAAGTGAGACAGAGAGATTTCCTAACCTCCCATTTACTCCCAGATGGCTGCAATGACCAGTGCTTGGCTAGGCTTGAGCCAGGAGTTTATTCCAGGTCTCCCACAGGGAAGACAGGAGTCCAAACACTTGAGCCACCTTCTTCTGCTTTTCCTAGGTCATTACTAGGGAACAGGATTGGAAGTGAAGTGGGAATGGCATGAATTGGCACCTATTTGGACGCCAGTGTTGAAGGTGATAGCTTTACATGTTACGGCAGAATACAAACCCCTGGAGTGCTATTTTTAGATACCTGGGAATATCTGAGTTTAATGATAGTTTTTTCGGCCTACTGAGTATTTATATTGTTTATACACTTAGTATTGTTAAAATATATTCACACCCTTGTTGAAATTCTTTTGATTTGTTTTCCATGTTAGAAGTCCTTACCTGTGTTTATGAACAGTGAATTCTGAATATTGGAAGAAAATATTCCATTATGGAGCCTTAATTGTTTTAATGTGCTGTATAGATTATGGGATTATTATTAAGTCTCAAGTGATTTAGAGATGGTCTAGTTAGGAATTCAAATTTAATCGGACCTGTTTGCATTCTATATGTTACATTTACAGTGGTTGCCGAGGACAGACCAAGGTGTCCAGCTGATGGAGTGTGTGCAGAGTTTCATGTTTAATACTTTTGTAGGTACTAGCAAAGAAAGGATAATGAGGTCTAAATAGATGTCCCATCAAAATGAAATATAAACATATACACCTGTATGTACACATCTAATGCACATCAACTTATCATTTGTGCACATGGAAGAGGGGCACAAAGATGAACAAATAGGCACGCTTCTGCACTTAGAATGTTCTAGGATTCTCCAAATAATTTTAATTTCAGAATGTGTTTTTAGTAAGTGCCATAGGAAAGTCTGTGGTTGACGGTTGAAAGAGTAAGACTCCTGGGAAATGTTGCAGCTTCTCTGTTTTACTGATGAAAAAAACCAAGGTGCAGTCCAGACAGGAGCTAACCTGGAAAGTGTGTTAGTTTTATCCTGGGCTGCATCACTTGTTTGTTAGTATCAGGTATTTACATTTTAAATAGATTGTGGACTACCTTGCTTCTGTTTTCTTGAAACTTTGTTTCCTTATGTTTTGTAATTGTAATTGATACTCTTTACAATTAAGGGATTAAGCAGTATGGTGAAATAACTGCACTTCTTAGCTATAGTGTTCTTTCCCTGAGCTTGCTTTCAGGTCTCATTCTCTTTTTTTCCCACCAGATAATTAAGAATTTAGTTCAAAGTTTGGAGCCTGTTGCCTTGAGTCTGTCCTTTAACACGATCGGTTAACACACTGTCCCACCTAATGTGCTGCCAGTGGTTTTAGTATGTGGGAAGAGTGATATTTTCTGACTGATACACCCTCTTCCTTGGGAAAGAATTTAGGAAGAGTTACTGTTTTTGTTGAATCATAGGAGGAAAGAAAATCCTCCAACAGAGTGCCCAACTTTTCCTGGGATGATCAGCTTGGTGTTACTAAAACCAGTGAAGAGCCTGGGCAGTCTAGCCTCAGCTGCGTAATCCTGGCATTTATTCTTACTCTGATAGTGGTTAAATGGAAGAGAAAGGCTTGTTTAAAAAATTATGATAATGTGCATTAAAATGCTTGCTTCAAGTTCTAATCTTACACTTTTTTGTCTTTTCAGAACTGACAGTGCATCAGCCGATCCAGATAGTTTAAAATATTCTTCGTCCAGAGATAGGGGGGGTTCTTCCTCATATGGACTGCAATCTTCAAATTCAGCTGTGGTGTCCCGGCAACGGCATGATGATACCAGAGTTCATGCTGACATACAGAACGATGACAAGGGTGAGCGCAGTGCTTTGGCATGAGTGATGCATGTGTTGACTCTCACCCTTCCCTTGCTCTAATATTCTCTCATAGTAATAACATTGATATAAATAATAAGCTATTATTTCTGAAAAGTTGTAATTTGTCTACTTTTTAAAAGGATTCAAGTTCTTGATACATGTAATAAATGCAGTTTCCTTTCCAGACAAAGTGTGGTGTTTTCATGAGGTTGAAGTCTTTCCCAATTTATCTCTTCTAATAAGTTTTTAATGTTTTAGTTTCTCTGCTTGTCTTCCAATGAAACAGTTAAACTGAAATAAAAATGATTTCATGATAGGTTGCAGCACGGGCAGAAGGTAGGAGACAGGAGGCGAAGCAAGGGCTAGTTGAGCTGTGGATTTTAGATCCTGAACCTTGGGGTTCTGACAGAGTGAAACAATCTGGTTACAATGTTCTGAACATTGCTGTTTTCAGGTGGCTACAGTGTCAATGGAGGATCTGGGGAAAATACTTATGGTCGGAAGTCGTTGGGGCAAGAGCTGAGAGTTAACAATGTGACCAGCCCTGAGTTCACCAGTGTCCAGCATGGCAGTCGTGCATTAGCCACCAAAGACATGAGGAAATCCCAGGGTAAGGCTGGGAACAGCTGGGAGCAGTCCCTGAGGCCTGGGCGGGGCCTGCTGCTGAGGCCTGTCACCATGCGCTCATTAGCTGAGTGTGAGTTGCCAGGCCTGTGGAGGTGGTGGTGATTTACCATATTCACCATATTAAATGCTTTAATACTTTTTAAAAGAAAGCAAGTTCTTAAAAAAAAAAAAAAGATAAGACTGAATGAGCTCTAGAAGGGTTTCCCCAGTGATGATGCTACTGAACGTGGTAGGCACTTACTGTAGCAAGTCGGTCACTCTTGGGTTGGTGGAGGACACGAATGTATACAAAGCAGGCCCTTTTCTGCAGTTAGTGTAAGGCCACATTCTGCCTTCTAACCCAACTTGAAATCCTAGGATTAGAGGCAAAGATAATTTTTTCCTTAAAGGGAAATTTGATTAGACCGGTCAAGTGGAAATGGAGATGTTTTGTGTGTGTATGCTTTGTTGGATATAATTGGCCTTTGACCCTTTTGTTTCTGACCGTTCTCTCTCTCCGTGCGTGTGTGTTACGTTTTCCTACTGAACATCTTTGTCTTTTCAGCCTTTGGTAGGGGGCACATACGTTAAAAGCATGGTTTCCTTTGAGTAAGTTTTCAGGGGTTAAATGAGTAAGTTAAAGACTGCACAGCTTCTTGGTAGAGTTTAAATCCTAGATTTAATGCAAATCCTGGAGAGTGACTGTGGAGCTCATTTAGTCCAGTTCTGCTTCCTTACCAGCTCAGTTACCATGTGGTGCTAGTGGCA